>NC_143265.1:82811250-84152500 GCF_984573655.1 Nuphar pumila | reverse complement strand
CCCTAAACCCTAAACCCTAAACCCTAAACCCTAAACCCTAAACCCTAAAACCCTAAACCCTAAACCCTAAACCCTAAAACCCTAAACCCTAAACCCTAAACCCTAAACCCTAAACCCTAAACCCTAAACCCTAAACCTAAAACCCTAAACCCTAAACCCTAAACCCCTAAACCCTAAACCCTAAACCCCTAAACCCCTAAACCCTAAACCCTAAACCCCTAAACCCTAAACCCTAAACCCTAAACCCTAAACCCTAAACCCTAAACCCTAAACCCTAAACCCTAAACCCTAAACCCTAAACCCTAAACCCTAAAACCCTAAACCCTAAACCCTAAACCCTAAACCCTAAAACCCTAAACCCTAAAACCCTAAACCCTAAAACCCTAAACCCTAAACCCTAAACCCTAAACCCTAAACCCTAAACCCTAAACCCTAAACCCTAAACCCTAAACCCTAAACCCTAAACCCTAAACCCTAAACCCTAAACCCTAAACCCTAAACCCTAAACCCTAAACCCTAAACCCTAAACCCTAAAACCCTAAACCGTAAACCCTAAAACCCTAAACCGTAAACCCTAAACCCTAAACCCTAAACCCTAAACCGTAAACCCTAAACCCTAAACCCTAAACCCTAAACCCTAAACCCTAAACCCTAAACCCTAAACCATAAACCCTAAACCATAAACCCTAAACCCTAAACCCTAAACCCTAAACCCTAAACCCTAAACCCTAAACCCTAAACCCTAAACCCTAAACCCTAAACCCTAAACCCTAAACCCTAAACCCTAAACCCTAAACCCTAAACCCTAAACCCTAAACCCTAAAACCCTAAACCCTAAACCCTAAACCCTAAACCCTAAACCCTAAACCCTAAAACCTAAACCCTAAACCCTAAACCCTAAACCCTAAACCCTAAACCCTCAACCCTAAACCCTAAACCCTAAACCCTAAACCCAAAACCCTAAAACCCTAAAACCCTAAACCCTAAAACCCTAAACCCTAAACCCTAAAACCCTAAAACCCTAAACCCTAAAACCCTAAACCCTAAACCCTAAACCCTAAACCCTAAAACCTAAACCCTAAACCCTAAACCCTAAACCCTAAACCCTAAACCCTAAACCCTAAACCCTAAACCCTAAACCCTAAACCCTAAAACCTAAACCCTAAACCCTAAAACCTAAAACCTAAACCCTAAACCCTAAAACCTAAACCCTAAACCCTAAAACCTAAACCCTAAACCCTAAACCCTAAACCCTAAACCCTAAAACCTAAACCCTAAAACCCTAAACCCTAAACCCTAAACCCTAAACCCTAAACCCTAAACCCTAAACCCTAAAACCCTAAACCCTAAACCCTAAACCCTAAACCCCTAAACCCCTGAAACCTAAACCCTAAACCCTAAACCCTAAACCCTAAACCCTAAACCCTAAACCCTAAACCCTAAAACCTAAACCCTAAAACCCTAAACCCTAAACCCTACAATCCTAAACCCTAAAACCCTAAACCCTAAACCCTAAACCCTAAACCCTAAACCCTAAACCCTAAACCCTAAAACCCTAAACCCTAGACCCTAAAACCCTAAAACCCTAAACCCTAAACCCTAAAGCCACAACCCTAAACCCTAAAAAACTAAACCTTAAACCCTAAACCTTCAAACCCTAAACCCGAAACCCTAAAACCTTAAAACCCTAAACCCTAAAACCGAAACCCTAAAACCCTAAACCCTAAACTCTAAAACTCTAAACCCTAAACCTTAAACCCTAAGCCTTAAAACCCTAAACCTTAAAATCCTAAACCCTAAAAACCTAAAACCCTAAAACACAAAACTCTAAACCCTAAAACCTAAACCCTAAACCCTAAACCCTAAACCCTAAACCCTAAAACCTAAACCATAAAACCTAAAACCTAAACCCTAAAGCCCTAAACCCTAAAACCCTAAACCCTAAAACCCTAAACCCTAAACCCTAAACCCTAAACCCTAAACCCTAAACCCTAAACCCTAAACCCTAAACACTAAACCCTAAACCCAAAACCCCAAACCCCATACCCCAAACCCCAAACCCAAGACCCTAGACCCTAGACCCTAGACCCTAGACCCTAAACGTTAAACTCTATACCCAAACACCCTAAACCCTGAACCTAAAACCCTAAATCCTAAAACCCTAAACTCTAAACCCTAAACCCTAAATCCTAAATCCCTAAACCCTAAACACCCTAATTACAAAACCCTAAAACTCTAAAACCCTAAAACCTCAACCATAAACGCTAATACCCAAAACCCAAAAAGCTAAAGCCCCTAAAACCCTAATACCCAAAAACACAAAAAACGGAAAACCCAAAAACCCCAAACCCCAAACCCCCAAACCTGAAAACCCAAAATCCTGAAACTTAAAACCCTGAAACCCTAAAACCTAAAACCTAAAACCCTAAAACCCTAAACCCTAAACCCTAAACCCTAAATCCTAAACCCTAAAACCCTAAACCCTAAAACCTCAAACCTAAAACCTAAAACCCTAAACCGTAAATCCTAAAACCCTAAACCCTAAAACCCTAAAACCTAAACCCTAAATAACTAAAACCTAAACCCAAAAACCCTAAACCCTCCTAAAACCCTAAATAACTAAAACCTAAAACCTAAAACCCTAAACCCTAAGACTCTAAACCCTCCTAAAACCCTAAAGCCCAAAACCTAAAACCCAAAACCCTAAAACCTAAAACCGGAAAACCCAAAAACCCCAAACCTCAAAACCAAACCCCCAAACCTGAAAACCCTAAAACCTAAACCCTAAAACCTGAAAACCTAAAACCCTAAAACCTAAAACCCTAAAACCCTAAACCCTAAACCCTAAACCCTAAAATCCTAAAACCCTAAAATCTAAAACCTAAAACCTAAAACTCTAAAACCCTAAAACTCTAAAACCTAAACTCTAAACCCTAAACCCTAAAACCTAAAACCCTAAACCATAAATTCTAAAACCTAAACCCTAAATAACTAAAACCTAAACCCAAAAACCTTAAACAGTAAGACCCTAAACCCTCCTAAAACCCTAAATAACTTAACCCTAAACCCTAAACACTACGACCCTAAACCCTCCTAAAACCTTAAAGCCTAAAACCTAAAACCCTAAAAACTAAAACCTAAAACATAAACCCTAAAACCCGAAAACCCGAAAAGCCTGAAAAACTTCAAAAACCTAAAAAACCCGAAAAACCCGAAAAACCCGAAAAGCCTGAAAAACCCGAAAAAACCTAAAACCTTGGAACCCTGAACCCTAAAACCTGAACCCTGAACCCTGAAACCCTAAACCCTAAAACTTTAAACCCTAGACCCTGAACTCTAAACCTTGAAACCTAAACCCTACACCCCACACCGTAAAACCCTGAAACCCTTAACCCTGAAACCCGAAACCCAAAACCCGAAACCCGAAACCCTGAAACCCTAAACCCTGAACCCTGAAACCCTAAACCCTAAACCCTAAACCCTAAACCCTAAACCCTAAACCCTAAACCCTGAAACCCTAAACCCTAAACCCTAAACCCTAAACCCTAAACCCTAAACCCTAAACCCTAAACCCTGAAACCCTGAACCCTGAATCCTGAATCCTGAAACCCTAAACCCTAAAGCTTGAAACCCTAAACCCTGAAACCTTAAACCCTCAACCCTGAAACCCTAATCCCTAAACCCTAAACCTTAAACAATAAAACCCTGAAACCATGAAACCCTAAATCCTAAACCATAAACCCTAAACCCTAAACTCTGAAACCCTAAACCCTAAACCCTAAAAGACTGAAACCTTGAAACCTTGAAACCTTAAAACCTTAAAACCTTAAAACCCTGAAACCGTAAACCCCCAAACCCTAAACCGTAAACCCTAAACCTTAAACCCTGAAACCCTAAAACCCTAAACCCTAAAACCCTGAAACCTTGAAACCCTAAACCCTAAACCCTAAAAACCTTAAACCTTAAACCCTAGAAGCCCTAAAAATCCTAAACCCTAAAAACACTAAACCCTAAAAACCCTGAACCCTAAAAACCCTAAACCCTAAAAACCCTGAACCCTAAAACCCTAAAAATTTTAAACCCTAGAAACCCTAAAAATTCTAAACCCTAAAAACCCTAAATCCTAAAAACCATAAAAACCATAAACCCTAAAAACCCTAAACCCTAAACCCTAAACCCTAAACCCTGAAAACCCTAAACCCTAAAAACCCTAAACCCTAAAACCTTAAACCCTAAACCCTAAACGCTAAAACCTAAACCCTAAACACTAAAACCTAAACCCTAAAACCTAAAGCCTAAAGCCTAAACCCTAAAACCTAAACCCTAAACCCTAAACCCTAGAACCCTAGAACCCTAGAACCCTAAAACCTAAAACCCTAAAACCTAAACCCTAAAACCCTAAAACCCTAAACCCTAAACAATTGAGTAGTAACTGCCAAACACAGAAATAGTTGGTGAGAAAAGTATAGGAAAAAAATTTAGTAGAATTATTGTTTGTACCTGAGGCACGGTTTTGTTGCTCGAAGATGCTGAGTCTTGACTCAGCAGTATGAGCAAGATGATCACCGGTAAAAAAAAACCTTAGTGGTTTGTACAGCAAGCAGACAGAACCCTGGCATTATGTTTTACGGTAATGTAACTTAGTGATGGCTACTGGTGTTGTGGTTCTGAAAAGCATGAGTAACATACTATTCTGAACTTAAATATCCAAGGATTTATAGCCCAAACCATATCTATAGAGTGTGATCCAAAGGATCTGAGTTTCAGAATTTAGATGACCTTAAAGGGTAGGACCACATCAAAGCACAGAAACCCGTACGACTTTAAATTTAGACACTAATATTGGATTGAAGTCCAAAACCACAATAGGATCAATGGATTTACTAGCTATGAGTACAAAGATGCACTTGGTTTGAATTCACATACACTACAATCCTTCACTACCCGCTCACAACCTCTTGAATTCCAAAACACCTATTTCTAGTGATAAAGGGGTCACATCGCTTTACAATGGTAATGGAGATGAGGGAACATATCTCTATGTCTAACATGTTTATATATTCAACAAGGTTAGTAAATTAGGCAAAATATGTGTGCCTAAATAATGTTTAATTAATGTAATTAAGAAATTGAATAGGATATGGATCCAAATCTAGATATAAAAACTATGTCACACAGACTCTTCTAACAGGGCACCGCACCCGAGTCGCACCCACACCCAGGAGGGTGCGACACTTGACACAACTTCCTTTGTGCTAGGTGAAGTCAACCAAACAGAGGTCCATTTCTATCCAAAAGTATATTTAGTTAACCCTAATCAAGTTCATTTTTAACTATATTATATATATAAATACATAAATGCACACAAATACACGTAGTGTTAACTTAAAACTGTTAAAAATTATATATATATCCTCCCCGCACCCCTGCACCCAAGTTTTTTTAAAGTGCCGCATCCACACCGGTACCAGCATCCGCACCCGAACCTATGTGACATAGTATAAAAAGGATATAAACTGAAACACGTAAGTCAAAATAAGGTATAGACAAATCTACAAAAAAGGGAGTTGAGATTTAAAGTAATAAAAACATATGTAGAAAGGGATTAGTAAATTTCTTTTAAGGATTAGTAAAGAGATTTAAAGTGATAACTGGAAGGCAAGCATTTTAAGGATTTAGAGCTTCAATATCAAAACAAGTTATAGCTGCACATTTTCTTCCTCTTAAGGGAGAGTATAGGACATCAACTATTAGTAAATTCATTTGAGATGCAACTAATGCTTAAGACAACATACACTACAGAGCCAGAAAATGTAGATTAATGAATAAGCAATGAAAATGCAAATCTCAGATCTGGACAGTCAAAAGTAAAACATTACCGGAAGTTTCTTCTCATCTATTGGAAGAGGGACCATTTTTTGTAGATCAAGGATATCGGAGGGAGCACTTTCAGTATGAATGGAACTTGTAGGGCAGCTAAGCAGTGCCCGTCAACACAGAAAGGGAAAAACATCAAACAGGCACTAAATCACAGCTAAGCAGTGCCTGTAAACCCAAAAATGAAAAAAAAAAATCAAACATGCTACTAAAACAGGAATTTTATAAGGGCAATTTATCTCTGATGTACAACCTTAAATAAAATAAATTCTAAAAACGTTAAAATTTTGAAAAAAGAAAGTTATGAAGTCATAAATGTCAGTGCATGTTACTGAAGTCACCAATAGTTGAGAAAGCAACGCTCAAGCTTAGTATTTCCAAGGTAAAGAGATAAATCTACCTCCACCAAAGGTCGCGTTGGACTCTCAACTTCCGAGGCATCTAAGAAAGCTTTAAATTCTGCTTTTGTTGCCTTATTTGACCATGGAAATGTATCAGAAATGAACATGATAGTAATCCATTTGATTTTTCATATACTTTGCTCTGGCCTCCTTAACAAATGTTTAATCTTTACAGTTTATAGCACCTTAGCTTACGATAGATTTCTTTCAACTGACCATATAGTTTGAACTGGACACAATCAACTTCCGACGTTGGCAATAGTTGTTTTTTGATTGTTTGCTAGCCTACTTTGAAGCCATGTGATTAAGGGAGAGAATGTTCAAAAATTAAATTAATTTCACAAGTGGTGATTACACGAGTAAGACATGCAAGAGCAAATGCAATGCACAAATAACCTCAAATATAAACAAGCATCCACTTAAATTTTACAGTAAGACTTCATGCATTGCATTTTATCGGTTCTTGTTTCCCGTAACAATAAAAAGGATAGCTTCATAAACCAAAATAGAAATTAAAACCATCTATGTACATAGACGCGCATGAGCGAGTGTGTACAATTTCAAGAAGTAACTAAAATATATTCCGTGCTACTTGAATTACAAAACTAGACTGAAAATTGGGATAAGAAAAATAGCAAGACCTGCAAACCATTTAGTCTTTCTTGTAGCTTGGTTGCTTGGACACTGCAGATTTCTCGTCTATTCAAACAAAAAAATTCTGTAGAAGATTTCAAATAAGGATATGAAAAATTCTATTGTAAAGGAACAAACAAAAAGTTGTAAATATGAGGCTCAAGGTATCTGTGTATTGGAGATTATCAGAGCCATCCAGCGGCAGGTATGACAATCTATGCATTTCTGGTTTGTAAATTCAAGAAAAGATCAAAGTTTTCCGTTGAATCAGTTTAATCAAACAATATTTGACAGCAAGAATCTGATTCTTAGGGGGAAGCTCAGATGCACCTACTAATCAAGGCAAACTGGGATAAGCTGGGATTTTGTTTTACATTCCATGACTCAATTTTCCAACTTATCCTAGTTCTCTAGATGAGTGTGTGTAAATCTAAACACCTAGTGTTCTACTTTTTTTAGAAACACAGGATCTAAAGGATCGCTTTCGTTTAAAAATCTGGATTTTCCAAAGAAAGAAGACTCATACACTCACGCACGAGAGAGAGAGAGATCAAAGTATCGAAAACCTACAGTTACGCAGATTCACCATCGAATTTCATTACAAGGAAACTCTAGAAACCCTAACGAAGAGGAAGAGGGATTTACGACATAGAATTTGCTGGCAATGTTCTGCGGCCGCCTCTTGTGGCGCTCTGTCCTCACCTGGATGGACTTCACGACTAGTTTTCGGGATCTACTGACCGGTATAGTGGCCAGAATCCATGATTTTTGGCAAAGAGCCTCGCACGACGTTGTTCCCACTTGCATTCTTTTTTTTCCTGATCATAAATTTTTGACAAAAAGTTTTGTCGTGCTTAGCAGTTTTAACACTCGTATTACCAAAATATGTTTCTCAGAATACCAATGAGATGCAGCTGATAGCACAAATGATGTATAAGCAGAAATACTAACCCAAAGTCATCACAATCATAACCTAGTGCAATATAAGCACCCAAATCTATTCAGCATCAAAAGCATGCATAATAACCCCAAAAACGTGCAAGATGATCCACAAATACAGACCAGACTTTAGGATTTTCACATCACGAGCACGATAACATAATGTGTAGTCATATTAGGGCAACTGCAACGATCAATACCCCCACAAAATTCCAAAAAACATGTTATTGCCCTTATATGATCCTCCAAAGTTCCTCAAAACTCGCCCAAAATGAGATAATCCTTGCACAAATCACTGCTGGTGACTTCATTACTCAAAAATGACTCAATATCATCCAACAAGCCTATGCTCTTAGAGATGAAACTAGCTTTTGCTGTGAGATGCCTACGCCTTTACACCTCCACGCCAGACCACGCCAGAGAGAGAACGAGAAACGAGAGAGAGACCCGATATGGAGGGCCAAAGGCAGGCATCTTTTGGCAAAGCAGGTTATATGTTCCCCTCCCCGAACAGGGCAGTTAGCTACATCTCATGTTCGGGGGTCCCAAAGAGCACCACGTATGTAAGCATGTGTGTCTCGTATCCCCATGTTTGTCAGCATTAATTAGCGTTGGAGTTTGATGCGATTGCAAAGACTTAAGTACCCTCTCCTCCATTGGTACAAAAAAAAAATGACGATTCTTGAAAAGGAGTGGTTGTAAAGACTTAAGTGCCCCGAAGATGATTATTTAAGACCCAGTCTCTGCACTGCAGGATTATCTGAGAAAGAAATCTCCCTTGGAGGAGGCCATGAACATCAACCCTCTCACTCTCTCTCTCCCTTCTATTTCTGCTTCTATGCACATCCAACAGAAGATCTTACATTGCTCTATCAAGCACTGGCTGACCTGCACATTGACTGTTGTGGAGCCTGATTCAGAGTTTTTACCCTTACAGGAGGAGGGTTTGGGGGTTCATCCCAGCGTGGGTAGCATCATTCAACTAAATGAGTTATAGATCCTGATTCAGAGTTTTCACCCTTATAGGAGAGGGGTCTGGGGGCTTCTCCCAACGTGGGTAGCATCATTCAACTTGAAGAGTTGTGGAGTCTGATTCAAAGTTTTTACCCTTACAGAAAAGGGGGGTCTGAGGGCTCCTCCCAGCGTGGGTAGCATCATTCAACTTGAAGAGTTGTGGAGTCTGATTCAGAGTTTTTACCCTTACAAAAGGGGGGTCTGAGGGTTCCTCTTAGTGTGGGTAGCATCATTCAACTTGATGAGTTGTGGAGTCTGATTCATAGTTTTTACCCTTATAGGAGGAGGGTTTGGGGGCTCCTCCCAATGTGGATAGCATCGTTCAACTTGATTTGTTGTGGAGCCTAATTCAGAGTTTTTGCCCTTACAGGAGAAGGGTTTGGGGGCTCCTCCCGATGGTCATCCAACGAAACAAACCTGAGCCATCAAAAATGTCTGTTTGAACTTTTCATCGTCATCTTCTTCTTCTTCCTTTTTCGTAAAACACTGTAAAACCTTCTCTCTCTCTAGAGAAGAAATCAAGGGAGGCAAAGAGTTCCCCCTGAAGAAGGCCATGAACATCAACCATCTCACTCTCTCTCTCTCTCTTCTCTCTCTACTTCTGTGCACATCCAATAAACGATCCTACATTTCTCCATCAAACACCAACTGACCTGCACACTGACTGTAGCATCGTTCAACTTGATGAGTTGTGGAGCCTGATTTAGAGTTTTTGCCCTTACAGGAGGGGGGTTTGGGGGTTCCTCCCAGCGTGGGTAGCATCATTCAACTTGAAGAGTTATCGAGTCTGATTCAAAGTTTTTACCCATTCATGTTTTAAGGCATTAGATCTCATGTTTGAACATCCACGCATGTGCAATTTGCTTTCATCATGTTCAGTTGCTTTCTAGATTATACTTTGAATTCTGGTGCATTTTAGATCTATCGATTTGTATGTAACCAGAGCTCATTTTAATCTGAATTTTTTACTGCAACTTCATGCATATGTCTTCATGCTCTCCACCAAAAATCAGATCATTTTTTAGTTTGTTTGACTCACTTTAAAAATCAAGATTCAGAATCTGTTATTTTGCACCGTCAGGATTTTAGCAGAATCAGGACCAACTTGCGGGAGTGATTTCTCCCTAACCAGAGATGGTCTTTTCAATCCGTAAAAAGGGTTGTTTTCTAAATTGAATCTAGTTTGTTTATACTAAATTTAAGCGATTTCTATGGTTTTTTCATACCCGTTTTGGGTCAAAACCCATAACCCTGTCACCCTGTGTCATTTTAACGACTCAGATTTGGATCCATATTGTTTGAATTTTATTTCCCTAATGGGAGATTATTTTTTAATTTTGTAAAACGGGTTCTCTTCATTTATGTGTCTAGTTCATTCCTGTAAATTTTCAGAATTTTTCATGGTCAATTACTATTTTATTTTGATTAAATACCAGAACCTTATATCCAGATTTTATAAATGTTCTTATTTTGGCCCCTATATCATGACTGTTGTAGCACTTCTTCAACAAATCGCTATTTGATTGGCAATATTCTTCAGCAAATTATTGTTATGATTTTTTAAGGTCTTTAATGAGTCCCTATTATGATTTGTAGTATTTTTGGGTCTCCAACGAGCCTCACAATGATTTATAGTGTTGTCCGGTCTTTTAAATATGATTTATAATGTTTTGGGGTCTCCAACAAGCCGCACAACGATTTGTAGTGTTTTTCGGTCTTTTAACTATAATTTATAGTGTTTTCGAGTCTCTAACGAGACCCACAGCGATTTATAGTGTTGTTGGACCTCGCTATAGCGATTTGTAGTGTTTCTCGCTAAACACTACAGCGATTTGTGATACAAATCGCTATCTCAATCAAGACCAACTTGTCAGGACCATATCTCCCTAACCAGAGATCGGATTTCAAATCCGTAAAAGTGGTGTCTTTGTTATGAAGTCTAGTTATCTTTTATAAATGTTCAGTAGTTTATATGGTCATTTGATATCCCATTTGGATCTAAAACCAGACCCCTATCAGTCTGCCTCATTTGAGTGACATAGGTTTTTAGTTCATTTTGTAAGAGTCATATCTCTTTAACGGAAGATTATTTTCCAAATCTGTAAAAAGGGTTTTCTTCCTCTATGTGTCTAGTTTATATATGGAAAGTTTTATAACTTTCTATACTCATTTGATATTTCAAACCTGTTAAAAACTGAGACATGTTATTATTCTCTTTTAGCTGAGTGGATGGAAGTTAATTATAACTTGTTGGAGACATGTCTCGGTTTTTAACAGGTTTGAAATATCAAATGAGCATAGAAAGTTATAAAACTTTTAAGATATAAACTAGACACATAAAGGAAGAAAACCCCTTTTACGGATTTGGAAAATGATCTTCCATTGGGGAGATATGACTCTTACAAAATAAAATAAAAACCTATGTCACTCAAATAAGGCAGACTGATAGGGATCTGGTTTTAGATCCAAATGGGGTATCAATTAAAATTTAGTAGAATTATTGTTTGTACCTGAGGCACGGTTTTGTTGCTCGAAGATGCTGAGTCTTGACTCAGCAGTATGAGCAAGATGATCACCGGTAAAAAAAAACCTTAGTGGTTTGTACAGCAAGCAGACAGAACCCTGGCATTATGTTTTACGGTAATGTAACTTAGTGATGGCTACTGGTGTTGTGGTTCTGAAAAGCATGAGTAACATACTATTCTGAACTTAAATATCCAAGGATTTATAGCCCAAACCATATCTATAGAGTGTGATCCAAAGGATCTGAGTTTCAGAATTTAGATGACCTTAAAGGGTAGGACCACATCAAAGCACAGAAACCCGTACGACTTTAAATTTAGACACTAATATTGGATTGAAGTCCAAAACCACAATAGGATCAATGGATTTACTAGCTATGAGTACAAAGATGCACTTGGTTTGAATTCACATACACTACAATCCTTCACTACCCGCTCACAACCTCTTGAATTCCAAAACACCTATTTCTAGTGATAAAGGGGTCACATCGCTTTACAATGGTAATGGAGATGAGGGAACATATCTCTATGTCTAACATGTTTATATATTCAACAAGGTTAGTAAATTAGGCAAAATATGTGTGCCTAAATAATGTTTAATTAATGTAATTAAGAAATTGAATAGGATATGGATCCAAATCTAGATATAAAAACTATGTCACACAGACTCTTCTAACAGGGCACCGCACCCGAGTCGCACCCACACCCAGGAGGGTGCGACACTTGACACAACTTCCTTTGTGCTAGGTGAAGTCAACCAAACAGAGGTCCATTTCTATCCAAAAGTATATTTAGTTAACCCTAATCAAGTTCATTTTTAACTATATTATATATATAAATACATAAATGCACACAAATACACGTAGTGTTAACTTAAAACTGTTAAAAATTATATATATATCCTCCCCGCACCCCTGCACCCAAGTTTTTTTAAAGTGCCGCATCCACACCGGTACCAGCATCCGCACCCGAACCTATGTGACATAGTATAAAAAGGATATAAACTGAAACACGTAAGTCAAAATAAGGTATAGACAAATCTACAAAAAAGGGAGTTGAGATTTAAAGTAATAAAAACATATGTAGAAAGGGATTAGTAAATTTCTTTTAAGGATTAGTAAAGAGATTTAAAGTGATAACTGGAAGGCAAGCATTTTAAGGATTTAGAGCTTCAATATCAAAACAAGTTATAGCTGCACATTTTCTTCCTCTTAAGGGAGAGTATAGGACATCAACTATTAGTAAATTCATTTGAGATGCAACTAATGCTTAAGACAACATACACTACAGAGCCAGAAAATGTAGATTAATGAATAAGCAATGAAAATGCAAATCTCAGATCTGGACAGTCAAAAGTAAAACATTACCGGAAGTTTCTTCTCATCTATTGGAAGAGGGACCATTTTTTGTAGATCAAGGATATCGGAGGGAGCACTTTCAGTATGAATGGAACTTGTAGGGCAGCTAAGCAGTGCCCGTCAACACAGAAAGGGAAAAACATCAAACAGGCACTAAATCACAGCTAAGCAGTGCCTGTAAACCCAAAAATGAAAAAAAAAAATCAAACATGCTACTAAAACAGGAATTTTATAAGGGCAATTTATCTCTGATGTACAACCTTAAATAAAATAAATTCTAAAAACGTTAAAATTTTGAAAAAAGAAAGTTATGAAGTCATAAATGTCAGTGCATGTTACTGAAGTCACCAATAGTTGAGAAAGCAACGCTCAAGCTTAGTATTTCCAAGGTAAAGAGATAAATCTACCTCCACCAAAGGTCGCGTTGGACTCTCAACTTCCGAGGCATCTAAGAAAGCTTTAAATTCTGCTTTTGTTGCCTTATTTGACCATGGAAATGTATCAGAAATGAACATGATAGTAATCCATTTGATTTTTCATATACTTTGCTCTGGCCTCCTTAACAAATGTTTAATCTTTACAGTTTATAGCACCTTAGCTTACGATAGATTTCTTTCAACTGACCATATAGTTTGAACTGGACACAATCAACTTCCGACGTTGGCAATAGTTGTTTTTTGATTGTTTGCTAGCCTACTTTGAAGCCATGTGATTAAGGGAGAGAATGTTCAAAAATTAAATTAATTTCACAAGTGGTGATTACACGAGTAAGACATGCAAGAGCAAATGCAATGCACAAATAACCTCAAATATAAACAAGCATCCACTTAAATTTTACAGTAAGACTTCATGCATTGCATTTTATCGGTTCTTGTTTCCCGTAACAATAAAAAGGATAGCTTCATAAACCAAAATAGAAATTAAAACCATCTATGTACATAGACGCGCATGAGCGAGTGTGTACAATTTCAAGAAGTAACTAAAATATATTCCGTGCTACTTGAATTACAAAACTAGACTGAAAATTGGGATAAGAAAAATAGCAAGACCTGCAAACCATTTAGTCTTTCTTGTAGCTTGGTTGCTTGGACACTGCAGATTTCTCGTCTATTCAAACAAAAAAATTCTGTAGAAGATTTCAAATAAGGATATGAAAAATTCTATTGTAAAGGAACAAACAAAAAGTTGTAAATATGAGGCTCAAGGTATCTGTGTATTGGAGATTATCAGAGCCATCCAGCGGCAGGTATGACAATCTATGCATTTCTGGTTTGTAAATTCAAGAAAAGATCAAAGTTTTCCGTTGAATCAGTTTAATCAAACAATATTTGACAGCAAGAATCTGATTCTTAGGGGGAAGCTCAGATGCACCTACTAATCAAGGCAAACTGGGATAAGCTGGGATTTTGTTTTACATTCCATGACTCAATTTTCCAACTTATCCTAGTTCTCTAGATGAGTGTGTGTAAATCTAAACACCTAGTGTTCTACTTTTTTTAGAAACACAGGATCTAAAGGATCGCTTTCGTTTAAAAATCTGGATTTTCCAAAGAAAGAAGACTCATACACTCACGCACGAGAGAGAGAGAGATCAAAGTATCGAAAACCTACAGTTACGCAGATTCACCATCGAATTTCATTACAAGGAAACTCTAGAAACCCTAACGAAGAGGAAGAGGGATTTACGACGTAGAATTTGCTGGCAATGTTCTGCGGCCGCCTCTTGTGGCGCTCTGTCCTCACCTGGATGGACTTCACGACTAGTTTTCGGGATCTACTGACCGGTATAGTGGCCAGAATCCATGATTTTTGGCAAAGAGCCTCGCACGACGTTGTTCCCACTTGCATTCTTTTTTTTCCTGATCATAAATTTTTGACAAAAAGTTTTGTCGTGCTTAGCAGTTTTAACACTCGTATTACCAAAATATGTTTCTCAGAATACCAATGAGATGCAGCTGATAGCACAAATGATGTATAAGCAGAAATACTAACCCAAAGTCATCACAATCATAACCTAGTGCAATATAAGCACCCAAATCTATTCAGCATCAAAAGCATGCATAATAACCCCAAAAACGTGCAAGATGATCCACAAATACAGACCAGACTTTAGGATTTTCACATCACGAGCACGATAACATAATGTGTAGTCATATTAGGGCAACTGCAACGATCAATACCCCCACAAAATTCCAAAAAACATGTTATTGCCCTTATATGATCCTCCAAAGTTCCTCAAAACTCGCCCAAAATGAGATAATCCTTGCACAAATCACTGCTGGTGACTTCATTACTCAAAAATGACTCAATATCATCCAACAAGCCTATGCTCTTAGAGATGAAACTAGCTTTTGCTGTGAGATGCCTACGCCTTTACACCTCCACGCCAGACCACGCCAGAGAGAGAACGAGAAACGAGAGAGAGACCCGATATGGAGGGCCAAAGGCAGGCATCTTTTGGCAAAGCAGGTTATATGTTCCCCTCCCCGAACAGGGCAGTTAGCTACATCTCATGTTCGGGGGTCCCAAAGAGCACCACGTATGTAAGCATGTGTGTCTCGTATCCCCATGTTTGTCAGCATTAATTAGCGTTGGAGTTTGATGCGATTGCAAAGACTTAAGTACCCTCTCCTCCATTGGTACAAAAAAAAAATGACGATTCTTGAAAAGGAGTGGTTGTAAAGACTTAAGTGCCCCGAAGATGATTATTTAAGACCCAGTCTCTGCACTGCAGGATTATCTGAGAAAGAAATCTCCCTTGGAGGAGGCCATGAACATCAACCCTCTCACTCTCTCTCTCCCTTCTATTTCTGCTTCTATGCACATCCAACAGAAGATCTTACATTGCTCTATCAAGCACTGGCTGACCTGCACATTGACTGTTGTGGAGCCTGATTCAGAGTTTTTACCCTTACAGGAGGAGGGTTTGGGGGTTCATCCCAGCGTGGGTAGCATCATTCAACTAAATGAGTTATAGATCCTGATTCAGAGTTTTCACCCTTATAGGAGAGGGGTCTGGGGGCTTCTCCCAACGTGGGTAGCATCATTCAACTTGAAGAGTTGTGGAGTCTGATTCAAAGTTTTTACCCTTACAGAAAAGGGGGGTCTGAGGGCTCCTCCCAGCGTGGGTAGCATCATTCAACTTGAAGAGTTGTGGAGTCTGATTCAGAGTTTTTACCCTTACAAAAGGGGGGTCTGAGGGTTCCTCTTAGTGTGGGTAGCATCATTCAACTTGATGAGTTGTGGAGTCTGATTCATAGTTTTTACCCTTATAGGAGGAGGGTTTGGGGGCTCCTCCCAATGTGGATAGCATCGTTCAACTTGATTTGTTGTGGAGCCTAATTCAGAGTTTTTGCCCTTACAGGAGAAGGGTTTGGGGGCTCCTCCCGATGGTCATCCAACGAAACAAACCTGAGCCATCAAAAATGTCTGTTTGAACTTTTCATCGTCATCTTCTTCTTCTTCCTTTTTCGTAAAACACTGTAAAACCCTCTCTCTCTCTAGAGAAGAAATCAAGGGAGGCAAAGAGTTCCCCCTGAAGAAGGCCATGAACATCAACCATCTCACTCTCTCTCTCTCTCTTCTCTCTCTACTTCTGTGCACATCCAATAAACGATCCTACATTTCTCCATCAAACACCAACTGACCTGCACACTGACTGTAGCATCGTTCAACTTGATGAGTTGTGGAGCCTGATTTAGAGTTTTTGCCCTTACAGGAGGGGGGTTTGGGGGTTCCTCCCAGCGTGGGTAGCATCATTCAACTTGAAGAGTTATCGAGTCTGATTCAAAGTTTTTACCCATTCATGTTTTAAGGCATTAGATCTCATGTTTGAACATCCACGCATGTGCAATTTGCTTTCATCATGTTCAGTTGCTTTCTAGATTATACTTTGAATTCTGGTGCATTTTAGATCTATCGATTTGTATGTAACCAGAGCTCATTTTAATCTGAATTTTTTACTGCAACTTCATGCATATGTCTTCATGCTCTCCACCAAAAATCAGATCATTTTTTAGTTTGTTTGACTCACTTTAAAAATCAAGATTCAGAATCTGTTATTTTGCACCGTCAGGATTTTAGCAGAATCAGGACCAACTTGCGGGAGTGATTTCTCCCTAACCAGAGATGGTCTTTTCAATCCGTAAAAAGGGTTGTTTTCTAAATTGAATCTAGTTTGTTTATACTAAATTTAAGCGATTTCTATGGTTTTTTCATACCCGTTTTGGGTCAAAACCCATAACCCTGTCACCCTGTGTCATTTTAACGACTCAGATTTGGATCCATATTGTTTGAATTTTATTTCCCTAATGGGAGATTATTTTTTAATTTTGTAAAACGGGTTCTCTTCATTTATGTGTCTAGTTCATCCCTGTAAATTTTCAGAATTTTTCATGGTCAATTACTATTTTATTTTGATTAAATACCAGAACCTTATATCCAGATTTTATAAATGTTCTTATTTTGGCCCCTATATCATGACTGTTGTAGCACTTCTTCAACAAATCGCTATTTGATTGGCAATATTCTTCAGCAAATTATTGTTATGATTTTTTAAGGTCTTTAATGAGTCCCTATTATGATTTGTAGTATTTTTGGGTCTCCAACGAGCCTCACAATGATTTATAGTGTTGTCCGGTCTTTTAAATATGATTTATAATGTTTTGGGGTCTCCAACAAGCCGCACAGCGATTTGTAGTGTTTTTCGGTCTTTTAACTATAATTTATAGTGTTTTCGAGTCTCTAACGAGACCCACAGCGATTTATAGTGTTGTTGGACCTCGCTATAGCGATTTGTAGTGTTTCTCGCTAAACACTACAGCGATTTGTGATACAAATCGCTATCTCAATCAAGACCAACTTGTCAGGACCATATCTCCCTAACCAGAGATCGGATTTCAAATCCGTAAAAGTGGTGTCTTTGTTATGAAGTCTAGTTATCTTTTATAAATGTTCAGTAGTTTATATGGTCATTTGATATCCCATTTGGATCTAAAACCAGACCCCTATCAGTCTGCCTCATTTGAGTGACATAGGTTTTTAGTTCATTTTGTAAGAGTCATATCTCTTTAACGGAAGATTATTTTCCAAATCTGTAAAAAGGGTTTTCTTCCTCTATGTGTCTAGTTTATATATGGAAAGTTTTATAACTTTCTATACTCATTTGATATTTCAAACCTGTTAAAAACTGAGACATGTTATTATTCTCTTTTAGCTGAGTGGATGGAAGTTAATTATAACTTGTTGGAGACATGTCTCGGTTTTTAACAGGTTTGAAATATCAAATGAGCATAGAAAGTTATAAAACTTTTAAGATATAAACTAGACACATAAAGGAAGAAAACCCCTTTTACGGATTTGGAAAATGATCTTCCATTGGGGAGATATGACTCTTACAAAATAAAATAAAAACCTATGTCACTCAAATAAGGCAGACTGATAGGGATCTGGTTTTAGATCCAAATGGGGTATCAATTAAAATTTAGTAGAATTATTGTTTGTACCTGAGGCACGGTTTTGTTGCTCGAAGATGCTGAGTCTTGACTCAGCAGTATGAGCAAGATGATCACCGGTAAAAAAAAACCTTAGTGGTTTGTACAGCAAGCAGACAGAACCCTGGCATTATGTTTTACGGTAATGTAACTTAGTGATGGCTACTGGTGTTGTGGTTCTGAAAAGCATGAGTAACATACTATTCTGAACTTAAATATCCAAGGATTTATAGCCCAAACCATATCTATAGAGTGTGATCCAAAGGATCTGAGTTTCAGAATTTAGATGACCTTAAAGGGTAGGACCACATCAAAGCACAGAAACCCGTACGACTTTAAATTTAGACACTAATATTGGATTGAAGTCCAAAACCACAATAGGATCAATGGATTTACTAGCTATGAGTACAAAGATGCACTTGGTTTGAATTCACATACACTACAATCCTTCACTACCCGCTCACAACCTCTTGAATTCCAAAACACCTATTTCTAGTGATAAAGGGGTCACATCGCTTTACAATGGTAATGGAGATGAGGGAACATATCTCTATGTCTAACATGTTTATATATTCAACAAGGTTAGTAAATTAGGCAAAATATGTGTGCCTAAATAATGTTTAATTAATGTAATTAAGAAATTGAATAGGATATGGATCCAAATCTAGATATAAAAACTATGTCACACAGACTCTTCTAACAGGGCACCGCACCCGAGTCGCACCCACACCCAGGAGGGTGCGACACTTGACACAACTTCCTTTGTGCTAGGTGAAGTCAACCAAACAGAGGTCCATTTCTATCCAAAAGTATATTTAGTTAACCCTAATCAAGTTCATTTTTAACTATATTATATATATAAATACATAAATGCACACAAATACACGTAGTGTTAACTTAAAACTGTTAAAAATTATATATATATCCTCCCCGCACCCCTGCACCCAAGTTTTTTTAAAGTGCCGCATCCACACCGGTACCAGCATCCGCACCCGAACCTATGTGACATAGTATAAAAAGGATATAAACTGAAACACGTAAGTCAAAATAAGGTATAGACAAATCTACAAAAAAGGGAGTTGAGATTTAAAGTAATAAAAACATATGTAGAAAGGGATTAGTAAATTTCTTTTAAGGATTAGTAAAGAGATTTAAAGTGATAACTGGAAGGCAAGCATTTTAAGGATTTAGAGCTTCAATATCAAAACAAGTTATAGCTGCACATTTTCTTCCTCTTAAGGGAGAGTATAGGACATCAACTATTAGTAAATTCATTTGAGATGCAACTAATGCTTAAGACAACATACACTACAGAGCCAGAAAATGTAGATTAATGAATAAGCAATGAAAATGCAAATCTCAGATCTGGACAGTCAAAAGTAAAACATTACCGGAAGTTTCTTCTCATCTATTGGAAGAGGGACCATTTTTTGTAGATCAAGGATATCGGAGGGAGCACTTTCAGTATGAATGGAACTTGTAGGGCAGCTAAGCAGTGCCCGTCAACACAGAAAGGGAAAAACATCAAACAGGCACTAAATCACAGCTAAGCAGTGCCTGTAAACCCAAAAATGAAAAAAAAAAATCAAACATGCTACTAAAACAGGAATTTTATAAGGGCAATTTATCTCTGATGTACAACCTTAAATAAAATAAATTCTAAAAACGTTAAAATTTTGAAAAAAGAAAGTTATGAAGTCATAAATGTCAGTGCATGTTACTGAAGTCACCAATAGTTGAGAAAGCAACGCTCAAGCTTAGTATTTCCAAGGTAAAGAGATAAATCTACCTCCACCAAAGGTCGCGTTGGACTCTCAACTTCCGAGGCATCTAAGAAAGCTTTAAATTCTGCTTTTGTTGCCTTATTTGACCATGGAAATGTATCAGAAATGAACATGATAGTAATCCATTTGATTTTTCATATACTTTGCTCTGGCCTCCTTAACAAATGTTTAATCTTTACAGTTTATAGCACCTTAGCTTACGATAGATTTCTTTCAACTGACCATATAGTTTGAACTGGACACAATCAACTTCCGACGTTGGCAATAGTTGTTTTTTGATTGTTTGCTAGCCTACTTTGAAGCCATGTGATTAAGGGAGAGAATGTTCAAAAATTAAATTAATTTCACAAGTGGTGATTACACGAGTAAGACATGCAAGAGCAAATGCAATGCACAAATAACCTCAAATATAAACAAGCATCCACTTAAATTTTACAGTAAGACTTCATGCATTGCATTTTATCGGTTCTTGTTTCCCGTAACAATAAAAAGGATAGCTTCATAAACCAAAATAGAAATTAAAACCATCTATGTACATAGACGCGCATGAGCGAGTGTGTACAATTTCAAGAAGTAACTAAAATATATTCCGTGCTACTTGAATTACAAAACTAGACTGAAAATTGGGATAAGAAAAATAGCAAGACCTGCAAACCATTTAGTCTTTCTTGTAGCTTGGTTGCTTGGACACTGCAGATTTCTCGTCTATTCAAACAAAAAAATTCTGTAGAAGATTTCAAATAAGGATATGAAAAATTCTATTGTAAAGGAACAAACAAAAAGTTGTAAATATGAGGCTCAAGGTATCTGTGTATTGGAGATTATCAGAGCCATCCAGCGGCAGGTATGACAATCTATGCATTTCTGGTTTGTAAATTCAAGAAAAGATCAAAGTTTTCCGTTGAATCAGTTTAATCAAACAATATTTGACAGCAAGAATCTGATTCTTAGGGGGAAGCTCAGATGCACCTACTAATCAAGGCAAACTGGGATAAGCTGGGATTTTGTTTTACATTCCATGACTCAATTTTCCAACTTATCCTAGTTCTCTAGATGAGTGTGTGTAAATCTAAACACCTAGTGTTCTACTTTTTTTAGAAACACAGGATCTAAAGGATCGCTTTCGTTTAAAAATCTGGATTTTCCAAAGAAAGAAGACTCATACACTCACGCACGAGAGAGAGAGAGATCAAAGTATCGAAAACCTACAGTTACGCAGATTCACCATCGAATTTCATTACAAGGAAACTCTAGAAACCCTAACGAAGAGGAAGAGGGATTTACGACGTAGAATTTGCTGGCAATGTTCTGCGGCCGCCTCTTGTGGCGCTCTGTCCTCACCTGGATGGACTTCACGACTAGTTTTCGGGATCTACTGACCGGTATAGTGGCCAGAATCCATGATTTTTGGCAAAGAGCCTCGCACGACGTTGTTCCCACTTGCATTCTTTTTTTTCCTGATCATAAATTTTTGACAAAAAGTTTTGTCGTGCTTAGCAGTTTTAACACTCGTATTACCAAAATATGTTTCTCAGAATACCAATGAGATGCAGCTGATAGCACAAATGATGTATAAGCAGAAATACTAACCCAAAGTCATCACAATCATAACCTAGTGCAATATAAGCACCCAAATCTATTCAGCATCAAAAGCATGCATAATAACCCCAAAAACGTGCAAGATGATCCACAAATACAGACCAGACTTTAGGATTTTCACATCACGAGCACGATAACATAATGTGTAGTCATATTAGGGCAACTGCAACGATCAATACCCCCACAAAATTCCAAAAAACATGTTATTGCCCTTATATGATCCTCCAAAGTTCCTCAAAACTCGCCCAAAATGAGATAATCCTTGCACAAATCACTGCTGGTGACTTCATTACTCAAAAATGACTCAATATCATCCAACAAGCCTATGCTCTTAGAGATGAAACTAGCTTTTGCTGTGAGATGCCTACGCCTTTACACCTCCACGCCAGACCACGCCAGAGAGAGAACGAGAAACGAGAGAGAGACCCGATATGGAGGGCCAAAGGCAGGCATCTTTTGGCAAAGCAGGTTATATGTTCCCCTCCCCGAACAGGGCAGTTAGCTACATCTCATGTTCGGGGGTCCCAAAGAGCACCACGTATGTAAGCATGTGTGTCTCGTATCCCCATGTTTGTCAGCATTAATTAGCGTTGGAGTTTGATGCGATTGCAAAGACTTAAGTACCCTCTCCTCCATTGGTACAAAAAAAAAATGACGATTCTTGAAAAGGAGTGGTTGTAAAGACTTAAGTGCCCCGAAGATGATTATTTAAGACCCAGTCTCTGCACTGCAGGATTATCTGAGAAAGAAATCTCCCTTGGAGGAGGCCATGAACATCAACCCTCTCACTCTCTCTCTCCCTTCTATTTCTGCTTCTATGCACATCCAACAGAAGATCTTACATTGCTCTATCAAGCACTGGCTGACCTGCACATTGACTGTTGTGGAGCCTGATTCAGAGTTTTTACCCTTACAGGAGGAGGGTTTGGGGGTTCATCCCAGCGTGGGTAGCATCATTCAACTAAATGAGTTATAGATCCTGATTCAGAGTTTTCACCCTTATAGGAGAGGGGTCTGGGGGCTTCTCCCAACGTGGGTAGCATCATTCAACTTGAAGAGTTGTGGAGTCTGATTCAAAGTTTTTACCCTTACAGAAAAGGGGGGTCTGAGGGCTCCTCCCAGCGTGGGTAGCATCATTCAACTTGAAGAGTTGTGGAGTCTGATTCAGAGTTTTTACCCTTACAAAAGGGGGGTCTGAGGGTTCCTCTTAGTGTGGGTAGCATCATTCAACTTGATGAGTTGTGGAGTCTGATTCATAGTTTTTACCCTTATAGGAGGAGGGTTTGGGGGCTCCTCCCAATGTGGATAGCATCGTTCAACTTGATTTGTTGTGGAGCCTAATTCAGAGTTTTTGCCCTTACAGGAGAAGGGTTTGGGGGCTCCTCCCGATGGTCATCCAACGAAACAAACCTGAGCCATCAAAAATGTCTGTTTGAACTTTTCATCGTCATCTTCTTCTTCTTCCTTTTTCGTAAAACACTGTAAAACCCTCTCTCTCTCTAGAGAAGAAATCAAGGGAGGCAAAGAGTTCCCCCTGAAGAAGGCCATGAACATCAACCATCTCACTCTCTCTCTCTCTCTTCTCTCTCTACTTCTGTGCACATCCAATAAACGATCCTACATTTCTCCATCAAACACCAACTGACCTGCACACTGACTGTAGCATCGTTCAACTTGATGAGTTGTGGAGCCTGATTTAGAGTTTTTGCCCTTACAGGAGGGGGGTTTGGGGGTTCCTCCCAGCGTGGGTAGCATCATTCAACTTGAAGAGTTATCGAGTCTGATTCAAAGTTTTTACCCATTCATGTTTTAAGGCATTAGATCTCATGTTTGAACATCCACGCATGTGCAATTTGCTTTCATCATGTTCAGTTGCTTTCTAGATTATACTTTGAATTCTGGTGCATTTTAGATCTATCGATTTGTATGTAACCAGAGCTCATTTTAATCTGAATTTTTTACTGCAACTTCATGCATATGTCTTCATGCTCTCCACCAAAAATCAGATCATTTTTTAGTTTGTTTGACTCACTTTAAAAATCAAGATTCAGAATCTGTTATTTTGCACCGTCAGGATTTTAGCAGAATCAGGACCAACTTGCGGGAGTGATTTCTCCCTAACCAGAGTGAACCCTGAACCCTGAAACCCTAAACCCTAAAACTTTAAACCCTAGACCCTGAACTCTAAACCTTGAAACCTAAACCCTACACCCCACACCGTAAAACCCTGAAACCCTTAACCCTGAAACCCGAAACCCAAAACCCGAAACCCGAAACCCTGAAACCCTAAACCCTGAACCCTGAAACCCTAAACCCTAAACCCTAAACCCTAAACCCTAAACCCTAAACCCTAAACCCTGAAACCCTAAACCCTAAACCCTAAACCCTAAACCCTAAACCCTAAACCCTAAACCCTGAAACCCTGAACCCTGAATCCTGAATCCTGAAACCCTAAACCCTAAAGCTTGAAACCCTAAACCCTGAAACCTTAAACCCTCAACCCTGAAACCCTAATCCCTAAACCCTAAACCTTAAACAATAAAACCCTGAAACCATGAAACCCTAAATCCTAAACCATAAACCCTAAACCCTAAACTCTGAAACCCTAAACCCTAAACCCTAAAAGACTGAAACCTTGAAACCTTGAAACCTTAAAACCTTAAAACCTTAAAACCCTGAAACCGTAAACCCCCAAACCCTAAACCGTAAACCCTAAACCTTAAACCCTGAAACCCTAAAACCCTAAACCCTAAAACCCTGAAACCTTGAAACCCTAAACCCTAAACCCTAAAAACCTTAAACCTTAAACCCTAGAAGCCCTAAAAATCCTAAACCCTAAAAACACTAAACCCTAAAAACCCTGAACCCTAAAAACCCTAAACCCTAAAAACCCTGAACCCTAAAACCCTAAAAATTTTAAACCCTAGAAACCCTAAAAATTCTAAACCCTAAAAACCCTAAATCCTAAAAACCATAAAAACCATAAACCCTAAAAACCCTAAACCCTAAACCCTAAACCCTAAACCCTAAACCCTGAAAACCCTAAACCCTAAAAACCCTAAACCCTAAAACCTTAAACCCTAAACCCTAAACGCTAAAACCTAAACCCTAAACACTAAAACCTAAACCCTAAAACCTAAAGCCTAAACCCTAAACCCTAAAACCTAAACCCTAAACCCTAAACCCTAGAACCCTAGAACCCTAGAACCCTAAAACCTAAAACCCTAAAACCTAAACCCTAAAACCCTAAAACCCTAAACCCTAAACAATTGAGTAGTAACTGCCAAACACAGAAATAGTTGGTGAGAAAAGTATAGGAAAAAAATTTAGTAGAATTATTGTTTGTACCTGAGGCACGGTTTTGTTGCTCGAAGATGCTGAGTCTTGACTCAGCAGTATGAGCAAGATGATCACCGGTAAAAAAAAACCTTAGTGGTTTGTACAGCAAGCAGACAGAACCCTGGCATTATGTTTTACGGTAATGTAACTTAGTGATGGCTACTGGTGTTGTGGTTCTGAAAAGCATGAGTAACATACTATTCTGAACTTAAATATCCAAGGATTTATAGCCCAAACCATATCTATAGAGTGTGATCCAAAGGATCTGAGTTTCAGAATTTAGATGACCTTAAAGGGTAGGACCACATCAAAGCACAGAAACCCGTACGACTTTAAATTTAGACACTAATATTGGATTGAAGTCCAAAACCACAATAGGATCAATGGATTTACTAGCTATGAGTACAAAGATGCACTTGGTTTGAATTCACATACACTACAATCCTTCACTACCCGCTCACAACCTCTTGAATTCCAAAACACCTATTTCTAGTGATAAAGGGGTCACATCGCTTTACAATGGTAATGGAGATGAGGGAACATATCTCTATGTCTAACATGTTTATATATTCAACAAGGTTAGTAAATTAGGCAAAATATGTGTGCCTAAATAATGTTTAATTAATGTAATTAAGAAATTGAATAGGATATGGATCCAAATCTAGATATAAAAACTATGTCACACAGACTCTTCTAACAGGGCACCGCACCCGAGTCGCACCCACACCCAGGAGGGTGCGACACTTGACACAACTTCCTTTGTGCTAGGTGAAGTCAACCAAACAGAGGTCCATTTCTATCCAAAAGTATATTTAGTTAACCCTAATCAAGTTCATTTTTAACTATATTATATATATAAATACATAAATGCACACAAATACACGTAGTGTTAACTTAAAACTGTTAAAAATTATATATATATCCTCCCCGCACCCCTGCACCCAAGTTTTTTTAAAGTGCCGCATCCACACCGGTACCAGCATCCGCACCCGAACCTATGTGACATAGTATAAAAAGGATATAAACTGAAACACGTAAGTCAAAATAAGGTATAGACAAATCTACAAAAAAGGGAGTTGAGATTTAAAGTAATAAAAACATATGTAGAAAGGGATTAGTAAATTTCTTTTAAGGATTAGTAAAGAGATTTAAAGTGATAACTGGAAGGCAAGCATTTTAAGGATTTAGAGCTTCAATATCAAAACAAGTTATAGCTGCACATTTTCTTCCTCTTAAGGGAGAGTATAGGACATCAACTATTAGTAAATTCATTTGAGATGCAACTAATGCTTAAGACAACATACACTACAGAGCCAGAAAATGTAGATTAATGAATAAGCAATGAAAATGCAAATCTCAGATCTGGACAGTCAAAAGTAAAACATTACCGGAAGTTTCTTCTCATCTATTGGAAGAGGGACCATTTTTTGTAGATCAAGGATATCGGAGGGAGCACTTTCAGTATGAATGGAACTTGTAGGGCAGCTAAGCAGTGCCCGTCAACACAGAAAGGGAAAAACATCAAACAGGCACTAAATCACAGCTAAGCAGTGCCTGTAAACCCAAAAATGAAAAAAAAAAATCAAACATGCTACTAAAACAGGAATTTTATAAGGGCAATTTATCTCTGATGTACAACCTTAAATAAAATAAATTCTAAAAACGTTAAAATTTTGAAAAAAGAAAGTTATGAAGTCATAAATGTCAGTGCATGTTACTGAAGTCACCAATAGTTGAGAAAGCAACGCTCAAGCTTAGTATTTCCAAGGTAAAGAGATAAATCTACCTCCACCAAAGGTCGCGTTGGACTCTCAACTTCCGAGGCATCTAAGAAAGCTTTAAATTCTGCTTTTGTTGCCTTATTTGACCATGGAAATGTATCAGAAATGAACATGATAGTAATCCATTTGATTTTTCATATACTTTGCTCTGGCCTCCTTAACAAATGTTTAATCTTTACAGTTTATAGCACCTTAGCTTACGATAGATTTCTTTCAACTGACCATATAGTTTGAACTGGACACAATCAACTTCCGACGTTGGCAATAGTTGTTTTTTGATTGTTTGCTAGCCTACTTTGAAGCCATGTGATTAAGGGAGAGAATGTTCAAAAATTAAATTAATTTCACAAGTGGTGATTACACGAGTAAGACATGCAAGAGCAAATGCAATGCACAAATAACCTCAAATATAAACAAGCATCCACTTAAATTTTACAGTAAGACTTCATGCATTGCATTTTATCGGTTCTTGTTTCCCGTAACAATAAAAAGGATAGCTTCATAAACCAAAATAGAAATTAAAACCATCTATGTACATAGACGCGCATGAGCGAGTGTGTACAATTTCAAGAAGTAACTAAAATATATTCCGTGCTACTTGAATTACAAAACTAGACTGAAAATTGGGATAAGAAAAATAGCAAGACCTGCAAACCATTTAGTCTTTCTTGTAGCTTGGTTGCTTGGACACTGCAGATTTCTCGTCTATTCAAACAAAAAAATTCTGTAGAAGATTTCAAATAAGGATATGAAAAATTCTATTGTAAAGGAACAAACAAAAAGTTGTAAATATGAGGCTCAAGGTATCTGTGTATTGGAGATTATCAGAGCCATCCAGCGGCAGGTATGACAATCTATGCATTTCTGGTTTGTAAATTCAAGAAAAGATCAAAGTTTTCCGTTGAATCAGTTTAATCAAACAATATTTGACAGCAAGAATCTGATTCTTAGGGGGAAGCTCAGATGCACCTACTAATCAAGGCAAACTGGGATAAGCTGGGATTTTGTTTTACATTCCATGACTCAATTTTCCAACTTATCCTAGTTCTCTAGATGAGTGTGTGTAAATCTAAACACCTAGTGTTCTACTTTTTTTAGAAACACAGGATCTAAAGGATCGCTTTCGTTTAAAAATCTGGATTTTCCAAAGAAAGAAGACTCATACACTCACGCACGAGAGAGAGAGAGATCAAAGTATCGAAAACCTACAGTTACGCAGATTCACCATCGAATTTCATTACAAGGAAACTCTAGAAACCCTAACGAAGAGGAAGAGGGATTTACGACGTAGAATTTGCTGGCAATGTTCTGCGGCCGCCTCTTGTGGCGCTCTGTCCTCACCTGGATGGACTTCACGACTAGTTTTCGGGATCTACTGACCGGTATAGTGGCCAGAATCCATGATTTTTGGCAAAGAGCCTCGCACGACGTTGTTCCCACTTGCATTCTTTTTTTTCCTGATCATAAATTTTTGACAAAAAGTTTTGTCGTGCTTAGCAGTTTTAACACTCGTATTACCAAAATATGTTTCTCAGAATACCAATGAGATGCAGCTGATAGCACAAATGATGTATAAGCAGAAATACTAACCCAAAGTCATCACAATCATAACCTAGTGCAATATAAGCACCCAAATCTATTCAGCATCAAAAGCATGCATAATAACCCCAAAAACGTGCAAGATGATCCACAAATACAGACCAGACTTTAGGATTTTCACATCACGAGCACGATAACATAATGTGTAGTCATATTAGGGCAACTGCAACGATCAATACCCCCACAAAATTCCAAAAAACATGTTATTGCCCTTATATGATCCTCCAAAGTTCCTCAAAACTCGCCCAAAATGAGATAATCCTTGCACAAATCACTGCTGGTGACTTCATTACTCAAAAATGACTCAATATCATCCAACAAGCCTATGCTCTTAGAGATGAAACTAGCTTTTGCTGTGAGATGCCTACGCCTTTACACCTCCACGCCAGACCACGCCAGAGAGAGAACGAGAAACGAGAGAGAGACCCGATATGGAGGGCCAAAGGCAGGCATCTTTTGGCAAAGCAGGTTATATGTTCCCCTCCCCGAACAGGGCAGTTAGCTACATCTCATGTTCGGGGGTCCCAAAGAGCACCACGTATGTAAGCATGTGTGTCTCGTATCCCCATGTTTGTCAGCATTAATTAGCGTTGGAGTTTGATGCGATTGCAAAGACTTAAGTACCCTCTCCTCCATTGGTGCAAAAAAAAAAATGACGATTCTTGAAAAGGAGTGGTTGTAAAGACTTAAGTGCCCCGAAGATGATTATTTAAGACCCAGTCTCTGCACTGCAGGATTATCTGAGAAAGAAATCTCCCTTGGAGGAGGCCATGAACATCAACCCTCTCACTCTCTCTCTCCCTTCTATTTCTGCTTCTATGCACATCCAACAGAAGATCTTACATTGCTCTATCAAGCACTGGCTGACCTGCACATTGACTGTTGTGGAGCCTGATTCAGAGTTTTTACCCTTACAGGAGGAGGGTTTGGGGGTTCATCCCAGCGTGGGTAGCATCATTCAACTAAATGAGTTATAGATCCTGATTCAGAGTTTTCACCCTTATAGGAGAGGGGTCTGGGGGCTTCTCCCAACGTGGGTAGCATCATTCAACTTGAAGAGTTGTGGAGTCTGATTCAAAGTTTTTACCCTTACAGAAAAGGGGGGTCTGAGGGCTCCTCCCAGCGTGGGTAGCATCATTCAACTTGAAGAGTTGTGGAGTCTGATTCAGAGTTTTTACCCTTACAAAAGGGGGGTCTGAGGGTTCCTCTTAGTGTGGGTAGCATCATTCAACTTGATGAGTTGTGGAGTCTGATTCATAGTTTTTACCCTTATAGGAGGAGGGTTTGGGGGCTCCTCCCAATGTGGATAGCATCGTTCAACTTGATTTGTTGTGGAGCCTAATTCAGAGTTTTTGCCCTTACAGGAGAAGGGTTTGGGGGCTCCTCCCGATGGTCATCCAACGAAACAAACCTGAGCCATCAAAAATGTCTGTTTGAACTTTTCATCGTCATCTTCTTCTTCTTCCTTTTTCGTAAAACACTGTAAAACCCTCTCTCTCTCTCTAGAGAAGAAATCAAGGGAGGCAAAGAGTTCCCCCTGAAGAAGGCCATGAACATCAACCATCTCACTCTCTCTCTCTCTCTTCTCTCTCTACTTCTGTGCACATCCAATAAACGATCCTACATTTCTCCATCAAACACCAACTGACCTGCACACTGACTGTAGCATCGTTCAACTTGATGAGTTGTGGAGCCTGATTTAGAGTTTTTGCCCTTACAGGAGGGGGGTTTGGGGGTTCCTCCCAGCGTGGGTAGCATCATTCAACTTGAAGAGTTATCGAGTCTGATTCAAAGTTTTTACCCATTCATGTTTTAAGGCATTAGATCTCATGTTTGAACATCCACGCATGTGCAATTTGCTTTCATCATGTTCAGTTGCTTTCTAGATTATACTTTGAATTCTGGTGCATTTTAGATCTATCGATTTGTATGTAACCAGAGCTCATTTTAATCTGAATTTTTTACTGCAACTTCATGCATATGTCTTCATGCTCTCCACCAAAAATCAGATCATTTTTTAGTTTGTTTGACTCACTTTAAAAATCAAGATTCAGAATCTGTTATTTTGCACCGTCAGGATTTTAGCAGAATCAGGACCAACTTGCGGGAGTGATTTCTCCCTAACCAGAGATGGTCTTTTCAATCCGTAAAAAGGGTTGTTTTCTAAATTGAATCTAGTTTGTTTATACTAAATTTAAGCGATTTCTATGGTTTTTTCATACCCGTTTTGGGTCAAAACCCATAACCCTGTCACCCTGTGTCATTTTAACGACTCAGATTTGGATCCATATTGTTTGAATTTTATTTCCCTAATGGGAGATTATTTTTTAATTTTGTAAAACGGGTTCTCTTCATTTATGTGTCTAGTTCATTCCTGTAAATTTTCAGAATTTTTCATGGTCAATTACTATTTTATTTTGATTAAATACCAGAACCTTATATCCAGATTTTATAAATGTTCTTATTTTGGCCCCTATATCATGACTGTTGTAGCACTTCTTCAACAAATCGCTATTTGATTGGCAATATTCTTCAGCAAATTATTGTTATGATTTTTTAAGGTCTTTAATGAGTCCCTATTATGATTTGTAGTATTTTTGGGTCTCCAACGAGCCTCACAATGATTTATAGTGTTGTCCGGTCTTTTAAATATGATTTATAATGTTTTGGGGTCTCCAACAAGCCGCACAACGATTTGTAGTGTTTTTCGGTCTTTTAACTATAATTTATAGTGTTTTCGAGTCTCTAACGAGACCCACAGCGATTTATAGTGTTGTTGGACCTCGCTATAGCGATTTGTAGTGTTTCTCGCTAAACACTACAGCGATTTGTGATACAAATCGCTATCTCAATCAAGACCAACTTGTCAGGACCATATCTCCCTAACCAGAGATCGGATTTCAAATCCGTAAAAGTGGTGTCTTTGTTATGAAGTCTAGTTATCTTTTATAAATGTTCAGTAGTTTATATGGTCATTTGATATCCCATTTGGATCTAAAACCAGACCCCTATCAGTCTGCCTCATTTGAGTGACATAGGTTTTTAGTTCATTTTGTAAGAGTCATATCTCTTTAACGGAAGATTATTTTCCAAATCTGTAAAAAGGGTTTTCTTCCTCTATGTGTCTAGTTTATATATGGAAAGTTTTATAACTTTCTATACTCATTTGATATTTCAAACCTGTTAAAAACTGAGACATGTTATTATTCTCTTTTAGCTGAGTGGATGGAAGTTAATTATAACTTGTTGGAGACATGTCTCAGTTTTTAACAGGTTTGAAATATCAAATGAGCATAGAAAGTTATAAAACTTTTAAGATATAAACTAGACACATAAAGAAAGAAAACTCCTTTTACGGATTTGGAAAATGATCTTCCATTGAGGAGATATGACTCTTACAAAATAAAATAAAAACCTATGTCACTCAAATAAGGCAGACTGATAGGGATCTGGTTTTAGATCCAAATGGGGTATCAAATGACCATAGAAATCGCTGAAACTTTACAAGAATAAACTAGACTTCATAACAAAGACACCACTTTTTACGGATTTGAAATCCGATCTCTGGTTAGGGAGATATGGTCCTGACAAGTTGGTCTTGATTGAGATAGCGATTTGTATCACAAATCGCTGTAGTGTTTAGCGAGAAACACTACAAATCGCTATAGCGAGGTCCAACAACACTATAAATCGCTGTGGGTCTCGTTAAAGACCCGAAAACACTATAAATTATATTTAAAAGACCGAAAAACACTACAAATCACTGTGGGGCTCGTTGGAGACCCCAAAACACTATAAATCATAGTTAAAAGATCGGACAACACTATAAATCATTGTGAGGCTCGTTGGAGACCCAAAAATACTACAAATCATAGTAGAGACTCATTAGAGACCCAAAAAAATCATAACAATGATTTGCTGAAGAATATTGTCAATCAAATAGCGATTTGTTGAAGAAGTGCTACAACAGTCATGATATGGGGGCAAAAATCAGAATATTTATAAAATCTGGATACAAGGTTCTGGTATTTAATCAAAATAAAATAGTAATTGACCATGAAAAATTTTGAAAATTTACAGGGATGAACTAAACACATAAACAAAGAGAACTCATTTTACAGAATTAAAAAATGATCTCCCATTAGGGAAATAAAATTCAAACAAAATGGATCAAAATCTGAGCCATTAAAATGACACAGGGTGATAGGGTTATGGTTTTCGACCCAAAACTGTTATGAAAACACCATAAAAATCGCTGAAATTTGGCATGAAAAAACTAGATTCAATTTAGAAAACAACCCTTTTTACGGATCGGAAAGACCATCTCTGGTTAGGGAGAAATCACTCCCGCAAGTTGGTCCTGATTCTGCTAAAATCCTGACGGTGCAAAATAACAGGTTCTGAATCTTGATTTTTAAAGTGAGTCAAACAAACTCAAAAATGATCTGATTTTTGGTGGAGAGCATGAAGACATATGCATAAAGTTGCAGTAAAAAATTCAGATTAAAATGAGCTCTGGTTACATACAAATTGATAGATCTAAAATGCACCAGAATTCAAAGTATAATCTAGAAAGCAACTGAACATGATAAAAGCAAACTGCACATGCGTGGATGTTCAAACATGAGATCTAATGCCTTAAAACATGAATGGGTAAAAAGTTTGAATCAGACTCGACAACTCTTCAAGTTGAATGATGCTACCCACGCTGGGAGGAGCCCCCAAACCCCCCTCCTGTAAGGGCAAAAACTCTAAATCAGGCTCCACAACTCATGAAGTTGAACGATGCTACAGTCAGTGTGCAGGTCAGTCGGTGTTTGATGGAGAAATGTTGGATCGTTTGTTGGATGTGCACAAAAGTAGAGAGAGAAGGGAGAGTGAGTGAAATGAGGTTTTACCCCTCTCCTGTAAGGGTAAAAACTCTGAATCAGGATCTACAACTCATTTAGTTGAATGATGCTACCCACGCTGGGAGGAGCCCCCAAACCCTCCTCCTGTAAGGGTAAAAACTCTGAATCAGGCTCCACAACAGTCAATGTGCAGGTCAGTCGGTGCTTGATGGAGTAATGTAGGATCTTCTGCTGGATGTGCACAGAAGCAGAAAGAGAAGGGAGAGAGAGAGTGAGAGGGTTGATGTTCATGGCCTCCTCTAGGGGATATTTCTTTCTCGGATAATCCTGCAGTGCAAAGACTCGGTTTTAAATAATCATCTTTAGGGCACTTAAGTCTTTTCAAGAATCCTCCATTGATTTCTTCTTTAGAGAGAGAGAGAGAGGGTTTTACGGAGAAAGAAGAAGAAGACTTTGAAGAGTCAACATCATCCTCGACTTTCTAGATTGAGGACATGTTTGTTCTTTTTTTGAACTGTTTGTTTTTTCTTTTTTGAATGAAAGGCATTTTTGTCATTTTCTCAAACCATCCCTTTATGAGAAGAATAACAAGAAAGGGTACTTAAGTTTTTGCAACAACACCAGAGTCCGATGCAAAGTTATGTCAAGATACACGGGAATACGAGCCCCATGTGCTTGTATACATGATGCTCATTCAAAGCCCAGAACACAAACGTGATTCAGTGAATCATGGGGACATACACCACCCTATCTTTTGGGGATTTCCTACATTTTTTTTTAATAGCCTTATTCATTCAAAAATTTGATGAAAACTTAGCATTTAATAGAAACGTTAAGTACCACGTGGCATACACCACCCTCAGGATGGTCGGCCGCCAATTTTAGCATGATTAAAAGGCTCATGGTCAGCATGACCTGATCTGCTTCAGAAAATTTGGCCACCACACAGAGAGAGAGAGAGAGAGAGAGAGAGAGAGAGAGAGAGAGAGATGGCAGCCGCAGGAGCGAGGGTGATGAGGGGAGCACGAACCGCTTCCGTTATTTCTTGCCGGATGCCTTGTTTCGAAAACCACCGATGGCGTGGATCTTCTAACCTCAAGTTCAGATTGGCCGCGTCTTTCTCTGCCACCGCGAATTCGAAACCTCAGAGAAAACTCATTCTCTACACTAAACCAGGATGTTGTTTATGCGAGGGTCTCAAAGAAAAGTTGGATTTGGTCTTCAAGTTGGGTGGTCCTGATTCTCTCCAAGATGTGGACCTCCAGGTTGGTGTTCTTCCTTTGCTGTCCTTTTTTCCCCTTTGATTGATGAGGAATTGGGATCCTTTTAGACTTTTGAAGAGATTTGCATCGCATTCATGGTTTAGGTTAGAGATATTTCCAGCAATCCAGAATGGGAGAGATGTTATCAATATGAGGTCCCTGTATTGGCGAAAGTCCTTTCTGACGGTACAGAGGTGAGAGTTTGTTGCTGGCGTTCGTATGAATCTTTAGCCTTCTTGATATTACGGATGCCTATGATTGGGAGTAGAAACTAATGTCATGTCTGTTGGATGAAATACTATAATTTTGGGCTTTGGATAGCAATGCTAATGGCCTATCATTGGAATACTTCTTGATTTTGGGTTCTGGTTTGGCTGCACTGCTACACCTCCAAGTTTTCCTTCTTTCCACCCCCCCCCCCCCCCCCCCCGTTTCCTTCTTTTCTTCTGATGTAAGTTCTGAAGGATTAGCTTTTCTGTGGCTGCTGGGCGTGTGTTGGAAATGGTATCCAATTCCCCTGGATAAAAGGCCCCATCTCTAACCATTGTATTCAACCCTTAATATGATTACAGGATTCTTTTCTATATGATTTATTTTTAACTCATTTTCGAGTGAATGACTTGCAGGAGAACCTTCCGAGATTGTCGCCTCGCATTGCAGTAGAGCTGATCAAGAAGAAACTTGCTGCTGCCCTGCAATACGACTGAATCCTATAGCATAAATGTAATTCTTTGTTAGCTGCATTTCTAATATTTTAAGTGCGAATCAATTTTCTACCGAACTGTGTGCTTAGCAAAGGTGCAGGCTCTAAAAAGAAAAGGATCACAAGACTTTTTTGCTTTTCTTGTATGATGAACTCTCTAGCATCTCTGTTCATGCAAGGTTATCCAGATTCCAAGCAGATTCTGCCAAACATACCTATATGTACTACTGTAGACTTTAAACATATGTTTGGATTTCTCCTACTATAGACTGTAAGATTGTTTGGATTTGTTGTGGACGTCTTGGATACTCGTGTCTGGGACATAGGACATCTACCGTTTAGGTTTTCATGGACGTGGGGAGTATTTTGGTCTTAGTTTTGAGGATGTTCATGTTCAGCAAGAAAAGGTGTTATATTTGGTGCCAAAACATCCGTTCCTTAGAATTTTTCAATTTTTATGCTGCTTTTTTTTTTGACAGGCAAGTTAGGGGATAACCCGTGTGATTGGAACACGAACCCACTCGGTTATATGATAGAGCGTACCCGACTTCAGTATTACCCTTCTGGGTCTTACATATCACATTTGTTTTATTATTTTTTTATAATTTTGTGGTTACTATTTTGTACTTGCATTGTGCAAGCCAAACACTAGATGCAGCTATTCATGATGAAGATACGACTCTTCCTAGTTAAACGTGTGTATCATGTTGGTTATATTTGTCCTAGAGTCCAAATACTACCTAAGAATTTTGAGTGAACATTCCAATAATAAGGCTGGATCTCTTGCTAACAGAACCAACCCTCATAACATAGGAGGGAGAATACTTTCCGAAAATCCTCCAGAGGATGTGGACTAAGGCCAATTAGGATATTATGAATATTGGATGCTTCTCTATTTCCCTTCATGCAAATGATTTGTACATGACAATCTCTGCTCAAAAATTTTGTTTTCATGGTGTCGATTCTGTGAATACCGGCCTGGAAAATCGTGGTCAAAACATTTGAAACAACATTTTTGCCTATTTTCTTCTTGGATTTCATATTAGCTGTCACCTCCCATTTGAAAGGAAAGCATATGACCATGTTAAACATGCCAGCTACTAAGCTTTAGCCCAGCTTGTTTACAAAATGAACAAGCTCAAGCAGCCCAAGCTGCAATTTGCAGCTAGATTTAGGATTCTCAATTCTCTCCTCCCCCCCCCCCCCCCCAAAGAGGTCCTCATCGCAGTGTGGTCTCTGCTAAACGCAGATCAGAAGAATACTGTTGATCAATCATGGCAGGAGACTCGGAAGGATGGCAATTATAATTTCTCAAAAGGACTGCAATGACTGAGCATGCTGATGATTCTTCGAGGAAATTTACAAGATACAGACCTGGGACCAAAAAATTAAGATTGAATAATAAACTTTTGCACATCTGCCTACAGATAGCAATTTCTCTGCTAGGAAGTTCCTCCACTGCTCCACATTAGATTAGCTTCCCTTCATTTTTAACCGAAGTGACATTTTCTATGCATCATCTCCCTAGAGTTAACGAACAATTTGCACATGACAAGCGCTGTCCAACATTGTAATTTGTTTCTCATACATTGCCACAACTAATATTTTGCTCAAAGAAAACTGCTTCGTGACAAAAGAAACTGCCGTCCATGCATCACATACGCGCCAATAAAAAGAAACCTATTCAAACAGAAGCATCTGTAGGATTGTATCTGGATATTACAGAAAAAAATCCCCAAAGAGTGGTGATCTGCTTTATAACCCAGTGATGTGTCAAATAATCAAGGGTTATTAGATGAAAATTCAGATTGTTTATCAGCTCCTCAAATAAGCTTCTTCTTCTGAAAGAAGTGCTTCAGATGTCACAATTGCAAAACTGAGACCCCTAAGCAAGCACCCAGTGACATGATGCTAAACCATGCCACTCTTGCATTTGTTCTTTCATTCACTCCCCTCATTTCCGCTTCCCTGCATCCATTGGGTAATTGACATAAGTCTTCTAAAACAGATGCCTAACAATTGGATCCAAGATTTCAGCCAGCACACAAGTTTACCTGTCCTTGAGATACAAAAGGTTCCCATGTATAGCTTCCACTTGCCCTTCCAATTTCCTCAGCTCCAGTTCAACACCCTACCACGTTGATGACACAGATTATCAGTTGTCTTAACACATTCACATGTGCATGCAAGATGAGCATAACAGATAAATTTACGAATAAGATCATTCTCTGGCACGTGTAGAAAAGGGAATATTAAAAGCAGACACTTTTATACTTACACCGTTCTGTTTGAATCAAAGTTGTTTCAACAAAATGTGCATTTCTTTCATTTCATATATCTTATGCATGTGTGTGTGTGTGCATGTGCATGTCCTAGCAGGCAGAGGCGGAGCGGGGGGGGCAGGACTGGGCTGTAGCCCAGTCCTGCCTCCCGAAACAGTTAAATTTGTTTTTTTTAAAAGCCCAGTCCTAGCCCAGCCCTGATTCCATATGAAAAAGATTTTTATCCATTTTTTTAGCCCAGTCCTAGCCCAGCCCTGACTGCAGCAAATAGTTTGATTTGTCCATATGAAATAGATTTTTATTAATAATTGTAATTGTTCCCTTGCGACTTACAGTGTACAGTTGCGCTTAGAGTCTGTTTTGCTTTTGTTGAGTCTGATGTAAGTTGCCCGGTTCAGGTGAATTAATACCCCGAAGGGGCAGCCCGTATACTTGAACTGTAATAGCCTGCGGGCAAAATTGTGAATGAATTAAATGCGTTGAGCTTTCTTTTGTTCACCCTCGTTGTGATTGCTTCTTGTGATTGCAACTTCTCTCCCTCTATTCTCTCGTGCTCTCTTGCACTCTGATCATAAGCTTCCGCGACCGGCAAGCGAGCTGACGAGTAGGCTTGCGGCGGTAAGGAAGGACCGTCGCGCCGCACTGGCCCATTGAAGGAAATAGGCCCGTGACAAGTGGTATCAGAGCCCATTCTCGTGCTGGGAAAGGGACTCCGGAGTCGGTGTCGACAGACACGCCGACAGACTGCGATTTGTGAGCAAGACATCGTGGTGCCTTATCAACACTTGCGCAACACCAAGGGCAAGACAGTTGCCGGAGCTGAGGAGATGGGTTCACCTCGGGGCCAAGAAGAGTTGGCTGCAACTGTTAACAAGCTGGTGGAAGATGTGACTTCGCATGATGAAGCGATTTCACGCGCATGTGAATCATTCAATGGATTGAATGATGTGGTGGCGAGCATGCAAGAGCAGGTGAACTTACTTATGGGGCAGGTCACTTCGTTGACGACTACAGTGACCGATCTTGAGTTGAGGAACCGTACGTTGCAGCGGACGGTGACCCTGAATGGCGAAAATGGTGAGAGACCATCAAGAATTGATGTACCTAGACCCGCAAAATTCAATGGTTCTCACGACATCAAGGCCATTGAGAACTTCTTGTTCTAAGTAGAAGACTACTTGGATATCCAGAATGTGACCCTCGAAGATCTGAGGATCAAGGCTGTAGCGGCCTTACTTGATGGTGATGCTATCGCTTGGTGGAGGCGGAAACACAATGACATGGAGAGGGGTCAATGTGTGATAGACACCTTTGACGACTTCAAAGTAGAGTTGCGCAACTACTTCATGCCAAGAAATGCGCAGAGACAGGCTTACCGGATGGTTCGTGAGCTCAAACATACTGGTTCGTTGCAAGACTATGTCAGAACGTTCCAGAAGCTTATGCTGGAGATACCTAACATGCCAGAAGACGACATGCTCAACTGGTTCATTGTGGGACTTCAACCATGGGCACAGTCTGAAGTGGAAAGGAGCAACCCCCGTATTTTGGAAGATGCATATGTGGCGGCTGAGCGCTTGGTTGACACTCAGCGCAAACCTTTCACCCCATCAACCAAAGTTGGGAAGAAGCCTGACCACGGAGGCAAGAAGGATGAGCAGCGCAACGATAAAGGTGAGGCGTCAACACGCCATCAATCCGAAAAGAAACAGAACTACACAAAGCATAACAACAGCAACAAGGGTGCGGTTGTGACATGTTGGTTCTGTGGTGATAGACATATCGTCCGGCAATGCCCAAAGCGCCTTGTAAAGGACGACGAGCAAGCCAATGCTGCACAGGAAGAATGCAGCGATACTGAAGGCAGCGACACTGAGACCATGCAACCGAGGATGGGCGCCATGCGATCAATTAACGCAGCTAGAAGTTGCGCAGCTAAGAACATGCAGGTCAGTAAGGAACTTATGTACGTAGAAGTCATTATGAATAGAAAGTCTACTTCAGCAATGGTAGACTCTGGGGCCACACACAACTTTGTCTCGCGGGAAGAGGCAGAGCGGTTGGGCTTGAAAACTGAGCCAAAGGAGAGGACTATCAAAACAGTAAACTCTGAGGCCAAGCCCATCCTTGGTGAAGCAAGAGATGTGGCTACTCAAGTGGGGAGTTGGGTCGGCAAAGCCAACTTCTCTGTGGTGCCCCTGGACGATTTCAAGGTGATTCTGGGTATGGAGTTTCTGCGAAGCCAGAATGTGATGATGCTGCCAAAGTTTAACACGTTGACGATCATGGGATCAGACCTGTCCCACACAGTGCAGTGCCTTACGCAGAAAGGCAAGTCTTCAGTGTTATCAGCAATGCAACTGAAGAAGGGTGTCAAGCATGGGGAGCAGACATTCCTAGTTGCAGTGCGTGCAGATGAAGGGAAGGTAGAAGCAGCAGTGCCGCCGACCCTAGCCCCTCTACTGGAGGAGTTTCGGGGGGTGATGCCTCCGGAATTGCCAAAGCATCTTCCGCCAAGACGCGAGGTCGACCACAAGATTGAGTTGACCCCGGGAGCAAAGCCTCCCGCAATGGTTCCATACCGTATGGGGCCAGTAAAGTTGAAGGAGCTGCGCAGGCAGCTAGACGAAATGTTGGACGCAGGCATTGTTCGTCCATCAAAAGCCCCATTTGGTGCCCCGGTCCTTTTCTAGATGAAACATGATGGCTCTAAACAGTTATGTGTGGATTACCGTGCTTTGAACAAGGTCACGGTGAAGAACAAGTACCCATTGCCATTGATAGCGGACTTGTTCGATCAGCTAGGCAGTGCCCGTATCTTTTCCAAGTTAGATCTGCGATCGGGTTACTGGCAGGTGAGGATTGCTGAAGGTGATGAGCCGAAAACAACTTGTGTCACCCGCTATGGTGCTTACGAATTTCTAGTAATGCCATTCGGATTGACAAATGCTCCAGCCACGTTCACGACTTTAATGAACCAGATCTTCTACCCTTACTTAGACAAGTTTGTGGTAGTCTATCTGGATGATATCGTGAACTACAGCAGTAACATGGAGGAACATGTCGGGCACTTGCGAACAGTGTTTCAGGTGCTGAAGGAGAATGACCTCTGTGTTAAACGAGAGAAGTGTCTCTTCGGGCAGGAGGAGATCAGCTTCCTTGGCCACGTTGTGGGGCGTGGTGTGCTGCGTATGGATGGGCAGAAGATAAGGGCCATCCAGGAATGGGTTCCGCCAAGCAAAGTGCCAGAATTGCGGTCATTCCTCGGCTTGGCAAATTATTATCGGCATTTCCTCGAAGGTTATTCCCTCATTGTTGCGCCCCTCACAGATTTGTCGAAGAAGAATCGGGTATGGCTCTGGACAGGAGCGTGCCAAGATGCCTTCGAGGGCTTGAAGAAAGCCTTAGTGAGAGAGCCAGTGCTGCGACTGCCTGATCATTCGAGACCCTTCGAAGTCCACACAGATGCCTCAGACTTTGCCATTGGTAGAGTTATTATGCAAGATGGTCATCCGATCGCATATGAGAGTCGCAAGCTGAAGGATGCAAAGAGGCGTTACACAGTGCACGAACGTGAGATGACCGCCATTGTGTATTGCCTCAGGACCTTGCGGCACTACCTTTTGGGTGTCGAGTTCATCGTCAAGACGGACAATGTGGCCACGAGCTATTTTCAGACTCAAAAGAAGTTGATGCCCAAGCAAGCTCGATGGCAGATGTTTTTGGCTGAGTTCGACTTTGCCTTAGAGTACAAGGTTGGAATAACCAATGTTGTGGCGGATGCCCTGAGCCGTAGGGTTGAATTAGCTGCTGCGCGCGCAGAGCCTTCTGAAGTGCATTTGGAGGGTGCATTGCTGAGCTGCATCCGCGAGGGTACGCAGCAGGATCCGACCGCACAACACCTTGTTTCTCTGGCGCAGGCAGGGAAGACTCGGCGATTTTGGCTACAGGACGGCCTCCTCGTAACAAAAGGGGGACGCATCTTTGTACCATGGTGGGGAAGCCTTTGTCGAGAGCTACTCAAGGAGTGCCATGATACACTATGGGCCGGCCATCCTGGCCAGGAGCGGACCTTAGCACTCCTTGAGCGCGGCTACTATTGGCCGCAGATGAGAGATGATGTTGAGGGGTATGTGCGGACATGCCTCATCTGCCAGCAAGATAAGGGGACAAACCAGAAGGCTGCCGGTCTCCTTGAGCCTCTACCAATTCCAGAACGTCCTTGGGAAAGCATCTCTATGGACTTTATTGTTAGTCTGCCAAAGGTAGAGGGCCTCAGTTCTATTTTGGTCGTGGTGGATCGTTTCTCAAAGTATGCCACCTTCATCTCAGCTTCCAAGGAGTGCCCTGCATAGAAGACTGCAGAGTTGTTTGTAAAGCATGTGGTGAAGCACTGGGGCATACCAAAGAGCATTGTGAGCGATCGTGATGCTCGCTTCACGGGCAAGTTCTGGCGTGAAGTATTTCGGCTACTTGGCTCTGATTTGCTGTTTTCAACAAGCTTCCATCCACAGACAGATGGGCAGACAGAGCGCATCAATGGGATACTGGAGCAGTACCTTAGGCACTTTGTTAGTGCCAATCAGAAAAATTGGGTGAAGCTCCTTGATGTGGCACAATTTTGTTATAATCTGCAGAAGAGCGAGTCCTCAGGCCACAGCCCGTTCGAGATAGCCACGGGGCAGCAGCCATTGACCCCGCACACGCTTGCCGCACAAGAAAAGGGAAGGCCATCCTTCGCCTATCAGTTTGTTCGCGATTGGCACGAGCAGAATGAGTTGGCGAAGGCATTCTTACACAAAGCGGCAAAGAGAATGAAGAAGTGGGCGGACAAACATCGTCGGCCCGCAGGGTTCCAAGTTGGGGACCAAGTGTTGGTGAAGTTATATCCTGGTCGCACAGGCATCTTCCGCGGGCGGCACCGCGGACTACTCAGAAAGTATGAGGGACCCTTCACCATCACAAAGGAGGTGGGCAAGCTGGCATATAAGCTGGAGTTGCCCCCAGACTTCAAGGTGCACCCGGTGTTCCACGTGTGCAACCTCAAGCAGTTCCATCCAGATGATGGAGACCCGGAACGCAATGTGCCGCAACGCGCTCCCATCATGCAGAGGGCCCCGGCAGCACAACGAGCCGAGAAGCACCTTAGTCAGATCCTTCGCCACAAGGTCAACTACTTGGGGCAAGCGAAGAAATACTTGGTGCAGTGGGAGGAAACAGCGGAACCAACGTGGGAGCCTGCATTTCGAATGAACAGCCGCTACCCGGCTGAAGTCAGGGCTTACCACGAAACAGATGGCGCCGAGGACGGCACATGATTTGAAGGGGGGAGCATGTTCCCTTGCGACTTACAGTGTACAGTTGTGCTTAGAGTCTGTTTTGCTTTTGTTGAGTCTGATGTAAGCTGCCCGGTTCAGGTGAATTAATACCCCAAAGGGGCAGCCCGTATACTTGAACTGTAATAGCCTGCGGGCAAAATTGTGAATGAATTAAATGCGTTGAGCTTTCTTTTGTTCACCCTCGTTGTGATTGCTTCTTGTGATTGCAACTTCTCTCCCTCTATTCTCTCTTGCTCTCTTGCACTCTGATCATAAGCTTCCGCGACCGGCAAGCGAGCTGACGAGTAGGCTTGCGGCGGTAAGGAAGGACCGTCGCGCCGCGCTGGCCCATTGAAGGAAATAGGCCCGTGACAGTAACCATTTTTTATTTTATCTCCAAAAAAAATTTTTCGGGGGCGCTACCCCCGACTATCACACCAATTTTTTTTTCGCTACCCCCCCCCCCCCTCCCTCACATGAATCCTAGCTACGCCACTGCTAGCAGGTAAAGTTGTTAACCTTGAACACAAGGATGAGTACAATAGATAAAAATCAGAGCAACTGATGTTCATGCATTTTACCTCAATCTTCTCTTTTCTTGCAACTGATTCCCAGTCCTTTGCTGCGATGCCAATTTTCCAGTCAATGTTGACATTTGCTCCTAAGCCATGATGGTTTCCTTCCAACCAGAAACATGCAAGGTAGTTACCAGCTTCATTTGTCGTAAATGCAAACTGACCAGATGTCACATTCTCCTGGTGGTGGCGTATATTTGCAAAGGGTGATGTCACCTGGAACGCAAACAGAATGACTTGATTTGTGACCCACCATTTATAAACTTTAAGCATTTGCCCACAATTTATCAACTTTAAGCATCCTCCCACAATTTATCAACTTTAAGCATTGGTTGAAGAAAAATAAAAAGATGCGATCTCATATGGAATACTCTGAAAGGACAAGGCATAGCACAGTCTAGAAATTACAGAAGCTTCATGGATCAAGCAGTAAATCCTGCCATCATTTGCAATGCTATTTCGTATCTCACCAGCAATCATTAGTATGAACCTATTAAAGATAATTATTGTAATTGCCAAATTGGAAATCTTTTCAATCATATGAATCAATAGGATACCAAGATAACATTCTATGGGTCATTAAATGGAATCACTACCTAATCTATTGGTAAACTTCTTTACAGTAACAAGGCTCTAATTTTTGGTGTTTCCTCCCTTGGGAATGATCCAATAATCTGAAGGAGCAGGAACAACTGGGTTGATGAATATTCCAGCTAATAAGGTGGAACATGCTTATGAGAAAAAATTAGCTGAATAAGCACCAGACGATCCTCCACAGCATTCACAACAGCAATTGTCTTTCATCCATTTATTCTGGTTGGTTTGTTCACTGATTCAGGATTAAGGTTATATGCGGGAGAGGCATAGGAGATCAAGCTATATTCAAGATAATCGGGTGTCTCCAAAATGAGCTTATCTTATTTACCAGCCCTTATCAAATGCCAGAGCTACAAGTGATACTACTGTAAAGTGTAAACTAATGAATATCCTTTAACTCTCATGCTACTGTTAGAAATACATGTGAGAAAGAAGTAGAAACGAGTATATGCTGAAGTAACTCCATTGAAATGCCCAAACCAAGATGTGGATAGTTAAATGTCATCAGCTGTCACTTGTACGATAACTTCCCTGATGATGTTCTACTCATAGAAGCCAGAGGTTTTTGAATTAGTTAGTCCCCCAAGTCTACATTCAGTTTGTTGTGTCGGAAGTTGCCAATAAGCTATTTGGGACATGTTTTAACATTTTTTGGGTGTATATTCTAGACACTTTGGTTGGGACTCTACTTATCATTTACCTTGATTTTCATAAAATAATGTTTTGAACTGTATCTTTGGGGAGGTTCACTTTCTATTTCTTGATGTGAGTAGATTGCAGGCCTCAATGTAGTGTGCTAGGATATGTTTTTGTTTGTTGTGCTCTTGCACTTCTGTGAAATTTCCTGTGGAAAAGATACCTTGACTTCCCGGGAGAGAAGACTTGGGAGTTATTCAGGTTGATCTGATGCCTCTTGTTTGTTCAAAATCTAGGGCCTCGAACAAGTCAAATATACATTCACATCCATTTCTGACCTTTAGCACCTGTTTTTCAATATCTCAATCTCCACGTCTTGTTGAGTTCAAGATCCACATTCCATAACCTAAAACAAAAAGATACTCGTCCCATGATTAGGTCATACGTGTAAAGGTTAGGTGACAAGAGAGGATAAATTAACATGGTACGTAATAGGCTAAATGGTTTTGCCTATTGAGTTCTTTTAGGAAGGGTTGCACATTTGAATCTCCATATCTTCATTTATGTGTTTATTGCAAGTTATATCCCAACCTTCCTTTCTCAGAATCAGGTCGCGTCTCTGCTGGGATAGAGAGTTCCACCAGAGCCTGTCTTGCCCGGTCAAACCGGTATCCGGGCAAGGCCCAAACGGGCTCAGCCATGGGGCCCAATGGCAACCCAGCCCAGCGTCTAGCTGATTAGCTCTATTTGCATCTGCCAAGTGCCAAACCGACCCGTCCCACCATGGGCAGGGTTTGGGTCAAGGTTTTAAGCCCTGACCTGTTAGCTACCGGGCCAAAACCCAGCCCGTTATATACATGGGCTGGATTCGGGTTGGCCCATGGGCTATCAGATGCCTAAGTTATCTAATTAACTTCTTAGAAGAAATTAGCTGGCTACATAATAACTTGGTAACTATTATCATTACTTAATTAGTTACATTAATTTTATTAAAAACTAGGAACATAATTAGTTTCGTACATGAGAAGTTGTTAATTACTATTTACCTAATTACTATGTTGGGTCGAGCTCATGAACTGACCTGCTAAGCATTGGTCCATTGGGTCAATAGGCCGGATCATGGGCAGATCTTCAAACCCAAGCCCATTAAGAACCAAGCCAAAAGTTAGCTCATTGGTAAATGGGTCAGGTCGGGCCAGCCTGATGCCCACCCCTACCAACGAGCAACAATGGTGCAGTTGAATGGATCCATGGAGAGTGACATAGGCACATGATTGTGTGACAGTTATGGAGCGTGGATGAAGGCCCCTTTTGGACAATCAGATACAGTGCAGCATGTGATGGCACCCCCCTTAAGATCGGTGGGCAACATTGCGTCTTTGAGGGCTAGGGCCTCCGGGGAACTCAAAACCGACTTGTCAACCAAGATAAACCCAAAGCGTCTAAGGATCTCCCTACCGTTGCGTTCGCTTCATGGCACACAAGGTACACTCTCCAAGAAGCTCGCTCAAGCACTCACAAACCACCAAGAAAAAGCAAAATACAGGGCTGAGTAAGTGGGTGCATCTAGCTCTAAAGCTAGGTTAAGTGGTTATCAAAATGTTGAGGTGTGCAAGACTTATAGCTCAAAGCCAAATTTAGACACGCAGGTCTTCAATGAGTCAATACACATCCAAAATGGACATTTGTAGAATGGCATGGGTGCGCTCACCAAGTATGCTTGTAAGAAATCGTCCTTATCATATCCAAATGATTTCCCAAATGGAAAAAGTCTCTGATAATGTCAAATGTGATAACCGTATGCCACAATTACCACCAAATGTGCATTGAATAGCACTGAGTTATATCGAGTGAATAATTGTATGCCACAGTTATCCAAATGTGCCTTACTGTTCTCCTGTGACGTACTTTGTACAACTGTGTCTAGAGCTTGTTTTGCTTTGGTTGAGTCTTGATGTAAGTGTCGAGTCTTGTAACTTTCTCTGGATCACCCTTGTACTTTGGTTCAGGTTGATCAATACCCTAAAGGGTTAGCCCATAGATCTGAACTATAATGAGCTTGCGAGCAAAATTGTGAATTAATGAAAATGCGTTGAGTTTTCTTTTGTTCACCCTCGTTGTGATTACTTTTAAGTAATTGCGATTTCTCTTCATCTATTCTCTCTTGCTCTCTTGCACTCTCTATTATCAAAACTTTCACAGCGGCAAGCGAGCGACCGAAAGACTTGCGACAATAAGAAAAGACTATCGCGCTGCACTGGCCTATTGAAGAAATAGACTTGTGATAAGTAGTAGCAGAGCCCGTTCTTGAGCTGGGGATGGAACTCTGGAGTCAATGTCGAGAGATGCACCGACATGCCACGATTTGTGAGCAAGACATCGTGGCGCCCCAATATAACTTGTGTAGCACCAAAGGTAAGGCAGTTGCTGAAACCAAGGAGATAGGTTCACATCGAAGCCATGAAAAGATGGCCAAGACTATCAATAGACTGGTGGCTGATGTGACTTTATATGAGAAAGCAATTTTCTGCACAGTTGAGTTATTCAGAAGACTGGACGATGAGGTGACGAGCCTGCGAGAGTAGATGAACTAGCTGATAGGACATGTTACTTCACTGACTATGACAGTGACCATCCTGCAGACTGAAGTAAGAGAGCATCAGTTGAAGAATCACACTCTGCAACGGACAATGGCTCTAAATGGCAAAAATGAAGATAGGCTATCAAAGATATATGTGTCAAGGTCAATGAAGTTCAATGGTTCAAGGGATAGCAAGGTCATAGAGAATTTTTTGTTCCAGTTGAAAAACTACTTGGACATTCATAATATATTGGTCGAGGACCTCAGGGTGAAGGCAACAACAACTCTACTTGATGGAGATGTGATAGCTTGGTGGAGACAAAAATGTTGCGACATGAAAAGAGGGCAATGCGTAATTGATACCTTTGAAGCCTTCAAAATTGAGCTATGAAACTACTTTATGCCAAAGAATATACAATGTCAAGCTTATCGAATGGTGTTGGAATTGAAGGACACTAGAGCCTTGATAGACTACACCAGGATGTTCCAAAAGCTCATGCTAGACGTACCCAATATGCCAGATGAAGACAGACTCAACTGGTTTATTGTGGGACTACAGCCATGGGCACAGTCCGAAGTGGAAAGGAGCAATCCCGTGACGTTAAAAGATGCGTATGTGACGACCAAGCGACTAGTGGATACATAACATAAGTCCTTCACTCCATCGACTAAGGTTGAGAAGAATACAGACCACGAAGGCAAGAAGAAGGATTAACTCGACAATAAGAGTGAGGTGTTGACCCAATACCATTTCGACAAGAGGCAGAATTATAAATAGCACAATACTAACAACAACAAATGGTCGGTTGTGACTTGTTGGTTATGTGGCGATAGGCATATCGCTAGACAATGTCCAAAGTGCCTCATGAGGGACAATAGATAGACCGATGCAATGCAAGCAGAGAGTAGTGATGCCGAGGTCGTGCAACCCAAGATGAGAACCATGCAGACCATCAATGTGGTTAGAAGCTGTGCAGCCAAGAGTAAACTGGTTAGCAAAAAACTCATGTATTTGGAAGTTGAATGAAAAGTCTACTATGGCAATGGTAGACTCCAGGGTCACGCATAACTTCGTCTCGCGAGAAGAGGTGCAGTGGTTGCGCTTGAAGCCCAGTGATCATACATATATTTTGCATTTTATTCAAACTATTCTATGCATGATCCATCAAAAAAATGCATTAAAACCCCATTCTTATCTTTATTTTCGAGAAACTACTTTTAAATTAAAAATAAAGGAAAATCGCATATTCAAGCTCTTCTCTGCATTTTTCAGTGTTTAGATTAGTTTATGACTATTTAAGTTGTAGTCTAATTAGATTTTCTGGCAATTTGGCAGTTTGATATACGATGTTTACCCATCATGATCTCTTTATACTCTTTGACATATAGAATTGAGCTCTTTTGGGGTTTGGCAGAAAGTTCATCACATTAGTTCTTCAACTTGGAGATGTTCTGATTTTTCCTAAAAGAACATGTCACATCCTCCTTCAACTCAAAGATGATTGAGGCCTTTCTTGTCCCCAGGGATTAGATTCTTGTCATGAAATTGTATCTTTTAGTCGAAAATCTTTTTCTGATAGCATCAAGTAAATACCTTTTAGAGTTTGTCAAGAAATTTGTCACAGCAGCCTTCAACTTGGTGATGATCTAAAATTTCCCTAGAAGCATACGTCACATTTTCCTTCAACTTGAAGATGATATGAGTCTTCTTTGTCCTTAGAGATCTAAACTCGCCTATCAACCATGAACTTGGTGATAATTGAGAGATCCCTTTTGCAGGTAATACATTGAGCTTGAATAATTGAGGAAATTGAGAAAATTGAGTGAATTCTTTATCGCGTGGGATATTTTCACTGCCTTATTGCTAGGAGAATTGTCTTTAAGAATGTGCCATTGCTATAATCAATATCAATTCACTTATAGCTTCTCATCATCATTGAATTTTCCTCCGCCGGCCATACTGCAGATTTTTCCTTCATCCTTTTGGTTGACCAACAGAAAAAACCATGATTTTTCTTCCTTTCTCATAGAAGTTTGACCATTTTGGAAAGAGTACTAGAGGTAGATTGAGGTGAATCCTTGTGCATTGAATAAAAATTTTAAAATCAATAAATGTTTCTGATAACATATTGGCAACAAATCTTATAATCTTTTATGAAAAAAATTACTTAACATCAAATTAATGGAATCCTTGGATGAAAATTCACCTCTCTTCCCCAAGAGAGGCTCAGGCTTAACCTTTACCTGAACAAGTCTGAAAAAACACTCATCTCTTCCCTAAATATGAGGTGTTTGCAAAATAAAACCTTCAAAGAGAAATTAAGTTTTTGTCAAAACTCCTTAATTTTAAGCTTCTCTTATAAAAAGGTGGCCAAAAGTAAAAGGTCAGAAGATATCATAGAGGAGTGAATTCATCACACTCTCCCTGTAAAAAAAAGGGTCATGTATGATGGGGGGAGGCCAAAGAAATTGGGCCACAAAGAAAGTGAGCTTTTATCAAAACTCTCTCTGTAAGAAAGGGTTCTTTGTGTAAGGCAAAGTTGTTTTGCAAATAGCTTCACAAAGAAACGAGTCCCTTCAAACTCTCCTTATAAAAAAAAGGTTCTTGCGAAAAAGAAATTTTGGTTGCAAAAGGAACGAGCTCCCTCAAACTCTCCCTGTAAGAAAGGGTCCTTTGCAAAAGAAATTTATAATTGAGATATTGGGCCAATTTGAAAATTGGTTCAACCTGAAGGTTGGATCTTGAAGAGACTCTCATTGGCAAAAATTACAACCCAAAAGTTTGATTGTAAAAAGAAAAATTGGCATTTAGCAAAATTGTAATCCAAAGATTGGATTTGGTAAAAGGATCAACTCGAGAGTTGGGTTTTGATTGATCGACCAGTGCCAGGATGGGATTTTGATTGAAGACCAATACGAACACTGGATTTTGAAAAAAAGACCAGTACGAGCACTGAATTTTAAAAGAAGACCAGTATGAGCACTGGATTTTGAAAGAAGACTAGTACAAGCATTGAATTTTGAAAGGCTAGCATGAGAACTGGATTGGATTGAAGGACCAGTGCATAACTGGATTTGAAAAGACCAACACAAAACTTGATTTACTGAAAGGACCAACACGAGGTTGGATTTGCTGAAAGGATCAACACGAAAACTGGATTTAGAGAAAAAGATTCAACCCGAAGGTGGATTTTGGGAAAGATCGACAGGAAAACCAGTTTTGATAAAAAGACTCAACTCGAGGGTTGCATTTGAAAAGATTAGTTTTGATAAAAAGATTATCAACATGAGGGTTGAATTTAAAAATATTGGTTTTGATAAAAAGATTATCAACACGAGGATTGAATTTAAAAAAGACCGGTTTTGATAAAAAGTGAGGATTGATTTGAAAAGACCGATGCAAAGCTAGTTTTCACAAGAAAAGCTCAACCCAAAGGACGAATCTTGAAAGTGAGTGATAACAGAAGTTCAACCCAAAGGTCAAATTTTGAAAAAGAGGCTGGTGAAAATCTGTTTTTGAAAAAAGGGCTCAACATGAAGGTTGACTTTTAAAAAATCAATGAAAACTAGTTTTGATAAAAGACTCAACTCGAGGATTGATTTTGAAAAGGCCGACGGAAATTGGTTTTGATAAAGAAGTTCAACCCAAGGATTGATGTTGAAAAAGACTGGCATTTTGAAAGCTTTCGGTGATCATGCTAGGGATTTTGCAAAAAATTTCAAAAAGATTCACAATTTTGGACAGACCCCTATAGGTAGTCTTATCACTCCTATGGATGGTCTCAAAATTGTCCCTTATCCTGAATGGGTAAGAAAGTAAATTGATCATGATATCTTAAAAATTGATGGTAAAGAATCTCTTCATCCTGGCATATACACAAGATGTTTTAGGCGAAAATAAGATTTCGTAATAAAGATGCCCTAGTGTAGCAAAGGAAAGAGATATTGGACATCATAAATATGAAGAGAATTGATACTTTATTGATGAAGTGTTAACAAATGATTGGGGACTGAGGTGACAAACTAAGGAAAACATAAAAAGGAACTGGGGCTACATTGTCCCTACAAAATGATAAAAGAAGAAAAGAACAAGAAAACATTGGCATTGCATCTTTTAATTTGTTCCCTTGACCGAAATAGTTCCTTTATGTTGGTCTTTCTAAATCAGAAGATGTCAGACTGACTCTCCTCCTCATCTTCTACAAGAAGATTTTTGTTGATGCAGTCTTATACTATATTCTTGAAGACAAAGCAATGATTGGTGTCATGCCCCATTGTCTTATGAAACTTGCAGAATTGATCCTTAAATTTTCCTATGACAATGGCAGGATCGAGGACTTTTGGGATCTTAACCATCTCCTTGGTCAACATATATTCAAGGACCTTTTCGAGCAGCTGATCTAGGGGGGTGAATTTGTGGTCATTACTCCAGCCATTGCGGTTCAGCTTTTCTTGAGTGTTTGTTTTCTGCTGGGAGCTGTACTAGAGAGACTTGTCATTCAACTTGAAGTTGTTGCCCCTTTTGCCTTCATTGTTGTTTTTGCTGGGATTGAAGCCCCCCAAATTTCTATTGTTATTGTTCTTACCACTCTTATTGTGTTTGCCATTATTGTTGTCTCCGGTGGTGTTCATTGAGAAGGTGACCTGTGCTTTCTTCTTAGCGTCTTGACTGCTATTTGAGAGCATGATACCCTCATACACACCTTGTGATCATCGCAAAATTTTTCCTATTCTCTTGTTGTTTCTCTCTCTTCCTTCTCTTTTCCTTTTCTAACCTCTATTTTCCTCCTTTTTGAAAGGAGAAGAATAAAAGGCAGAAAAGAAAGAGAGAAGAGAAAAGAAAGAAAGAGAGAGAGAAGAAGAACTCTTTTGCGGGTTTTCACTTGACCTTGATTTGAAAATATTTAGAAAATAACTCGCCTCCGTTTTGAAAATATTTGCGGGAAAAATGGAGAGACGGGATTCGCTCGTCGGTACGAGGTTCGACCGTTCCTGGTGCCTTTACCAGGGGTAATCGAACCAAGGATCAAATCTATGCCCTTTTGCTTTGCCTAAATATGATCTAAGGATTTATTCTAACTCTAAATGCACAAAGAAAGATGCTTGTGAAATGCGAGGATGTATGCTCTTTTAAAAGATGTTTTTGAAAATTTCCAAGTATTTCTGAGATAAACTTGATAAGGGAGTGAAGAAATGATTGAATCTAACTTAGAACTTGAGATAGATCAGAGAAGTTCTAAATCTTTGAAGTAATTTAGAGTTTAGAAGAATAGATCTTGGTTTTGAGAAAGAATGATTTGAAGCTCTGAAAAGAAATGAAGTTTCAAAGTCAGAAATGGACTTTGAATTTAATCATGGATTTAGGAGAAGAAGATGAAATTTTGAAGTGATATTGAATTTGAATCTTAGAATGGATCTGAGAAAATCAAATGGTATTTAAAAATAGAAATGGATTTAGGGAGTTCAAATGAGATTGGATTTGAAATCTAGAATTGGGAATGGAATCGGATCTTAAAATGGATTTAAGATCTGAAATCTGAGATCAAATGTAGAATTGGGTTCTGGATCCTAAAATGGATTTGGATCTAAAGACTGAGATCCAAAGTGGAGTTGGATTCTGGGCCCTAAAATGGATTTGGATCTGAAGTCTGAGATCCAAGATGGAAGTTGAGTTCTGGATCCTAAAATGGAATTGGATCTGAAGTCTGAGATCCAAAAGTAGAATTGAATTCTGGATCCTAAAATGGAATTGGATCTGAAGTCTGTGATCCAATGTAGAGTTGGACTCTGGATCCTAAGATGGGTTTTGGATCTGAAGTCTGAGATCCAAGGTGAAATTGGATTCTGGATCCTAGAATGGAGTGGATCTGAATTTGGAGCTTGAATTTGGAATTTTTAGAAAATGAATCAAGAATTTCAAAGTTAAATTGAACTTTGAATTTTGATTTTCGAATATAAAACGAATTTGGAATTTTCAAAGTCAACTTGGACTTTAAAATCTGATTTGAAATGAATTTGGAATTTCAAAGTCAAATTGAACTTTGAAATCTGATTTGAATTGAAGTTTTTGAATATAAAATGAATTTGAAATCTCAAAGTTAAATTGAACTTTTGAGATTGAAAATGAAATAGAATTGAAAAATGAAAAGATGAATTGGATTTTACAAGAATTGAAGGTCGATTGAAGAAGATATTCACATCACTTGGAGTTTTGAAAAAGAAATTTTGAAAATATAATGTACTTCTATCCTAAATGATTTATGAATTTGAAGGATTTTGAAATTGGATTTTTGAAAAGCTATTTCATTCTTTAGATGAATTAAAACAAGATTGAAGATATAATACATCCCTGACTATGGTCATTGAATGTATTATATAATAATCTATATTTAAATTCAGGTGAAGAATGAAACATATTTTGTGCTTTTATAGAGTTTAAAAATGAAATTGACTCTCAATATACCTTGACTATGGCCATTGGTATATATTTTGAGCCAATTTTAGGTTAAACTCTAATAAAAGAAGGAAATATTTGGAAATATGATGATTTTTGAAGAGGATCCAGTGTGGATCCAGTGTTATTTTATAAAAGATAAAAACACTAAGTCTTGTTTACATCCTGACTATGGCCATTGATGTGAATCATCAACTTAGGGTTAGTTACCTCTTATGAAATGGTGCACGTGCCATTCGTGTTCCCATTCGTGAATTTTTTAAAATAAAGGAGGAAATATGAGAATAGGTGATTCATGGTATTTATAATGCTCATTCATTCTATCTAAAACTGGAAATGTAAATTCTCATTTAAAATCTAACTATTACAACATATAAAATCGAATTTACAACTCCAAATAATGATATTTTCCATATATTCCCTGCAAAACACTTAGTTAGTATAAAAACAGAGGAGAATTTACATATATCATATTAATTTCAAAGATGCAAATTATGAGACATTCATATACCTACCTTATGCTTAATACCTCATGAAACAACATGGATGATCTGAGGTATAGAAGGGTAGCCAAATGTGTTTACATATACATATATATATATGTACATACATGTATATATATATACATATAACATGGAGATAGAGGAATGCTTGATGTAAACAAGGTGTTGCAGTGTAGTTGCTAATGCCTACAGAGTTGTGGCCTATTGGGGGTTAAAGCCTTGGGGTACCGGGAATTGGGTGTTGGCTGGAAATTGGAAGTCGTGAAGGCAGTGGATAAGAGGTGCTGTCATAAGCCATGCGTGACAACAATGGAGGTGTGATGACTATATATACAACTATAGATGCAAACATAGAGTGGATATATGCTGTATTGGATTGGATAACGAGATGCAAAGAATGGCAGCAAGGGCTAATGGGGACATGGTGGTTGCTGTTGTGAAACAGAATGTGATGGTGGAATATGGAAGCTGAAGTCACTGTGGCTGAGTGAAAGATGGACATAGGAGATGGCTGTTGTTGTTGTAAGCCATACTGAGATGAACCGAAGGAGGCAACAATGGTGTGATTGCTGGAATTTTAACAAAAAGGGGCAAGGAGTTAGATATGTGGAGTGGAATATGCAAGAGTGTTACAAGTAGGGGAACACTGTGAAGGTATATATGACAATAGTGCTGGAAGTGGCAAGTGCAGGGGATGGTTAGTGACAGGGGAAGCAGAATTGTAGGTAAGTTAACAGTGAGTATAGGCATATGAAATGACAGGGGTAAAGATGGAGTGCAGGAACTGGAAAGGGTGAGAGACATGATGTTAATGAAGGAGTTGTGGTGATATAAAAATTGAAAAATGGTAGATAAAGTGGGATGATTGGCAGCAGGAAATCACAGCAGGATGATGCCGTATGACAAGCATGTGATACATTGTATGCATATATTGTGGAGCCATCATAAAAAGCCTGGTGAAAGGAGGAGATGCTGTAATGGGAACAGTAAATGGTGCCCAAATGGTGCTGATGTTTGTTAATGAAGGATGTTGTAGCATAGGAATATGTTAAACCAAGAGATATTGCGGATAGCATTATGATTGTGTAGAGGCCATAACAAACGTGCAGAATGTTATTGATATGCAAAAGCAGGGGATTAGACATTCTGTACATGAGGACTCTCCCTATATGAAACATCAGTCAGCACAAAGCATTACTGCAGAAAATGTGAAACATTCAACTATTGACAGCTGACAGCAGTAGTTGCCATTACTGCAAATAAGAGTAGTACTTGACTGCATCTGTTACCTGATTTTCAGCACTCATCTTAGCCACAGCCACTATTATGGACACATCAACTGCTATCGCAGCAGGCGCATCAAAAGAAAATCTGTTATGTTTTGAATTGGAAAATCTCTCAGCCATTTGATTTTCAATCTTTACACCTTTCATCACAGGGAGTCTGTAATGATGATCCTGTCTTTCACAGCCAAGGTTGATCATGAGGAAAATATCACAAACTAATATAATAACAATCAGCCTGATGGCCACTTCATCCGTCTTCCACCAAGTACATGCAAGAGGTACCACTTGAACAGAAGTGACGTGAGAGATAATATTATGGCTGCTATGTAAGTCGTGGATGACTTGATGGGATGTGTAGCAAACAAGGTATTGCTGCTGAATTCTCCTTTATTAAAAAAAACCAATTCATTGTTCCCATAATAGATATGCTTTTCTTTGCTTACCAGAATAATGAAACCAACCATCAATCCATTATAAGCAATTCAAAAACTTGCCTATGATCTTGTATAGACACATACATATATATATATATATATATATATATATATATATATATATATATATATATATATATATATATATATATATATATATATTTTGCAGGCACAACAATCCTTATTTTAAACCGGATCGATCATGGGTATAAGGGATCAGTTGTTTTAGATAGCAATATAAACACTGGTATATACCCATGCCACAGGGGTGAATTCAGCATATGTGCATGTGCCCATAAAGGGGTGTGAGAGACAAGAAAGATATTCCTACAGATAATGAAAACAAATTCAAAAAAAATATCACTAAATGGAAAAAAAATGAGAATATACAGCAACCAGACGAAAGTCATGAGTGCAATTAGGTATGAGATGCAGGAAATATCACACAAGTGATATGCAAATGGTTATGAGACAAGCAAAACTCTACACCTGAAGAATATAACAAGGTTATAAAAAAAAGAAGAAGTAAAAGATACTATTACAGGAACGGTAAGATTTTTCCCTTTTTGGATTTTTACTAGACTCGTATCCCCTTTTAAGAAGTTTCCGCTAGTGAGAAAAAAAAACAGCGACCCCCCCCCCCCCTTTTTTTCATTGATGGCCTCGTGTGACATATATGTCACGCAGCCCTGTAATTTCCACAACTTGGAGGGGATATCGATTAGGTGATCTCTAGCTCAGATGGCCTCACGAAGCATAACTGGTAACCTGGGCATACACGAGATTAAGTTGCTGCGATTTCATACGCCATCTTGCATAAATCTTCAATTGGTCCTTAAAAAAAATGTTGAATCATTGAAACTGGATATGCCATCTCAGTTCTCATTTTTTTTTTTAGTCCATCAACCACGCATGATGGCCTCTAAGAGGCTCAGAATAACAGGAATCTTATGGGATAACTCCAGCATAAATACAGATGCCATGAAATGACAAAGCTCCAGGAACCGATGGGAAATAGAGATGATATTTCAAAACTAGAGTGCGGCAAGGAAGAAAAAAAGAAGAAGAAGATAAAACAGTGAATCTGACACTAAAACCAGAAATCGAAATGCATATTGACAATAACGGCTAACAGAAAAGTAAAAATGAACGAAAAAAAAAACAAAAAAAAAAGAGTTCTTATTGTAAACAGGGTGTCGAGATAACATAGTAAAATTGAAAATACAATCGACTCTGGATCAAAAGGCAATGTGAACAACAAAAGAAAGAAAAAAAATTATAAAGAAAAATAGATGTCGGAATGTCAATATTCTGTTAATGTTGCACTATGCATGTAGATCAGTGTTTTGCCATAGGCAAACCGATGCTACAACGGGTGCGTAAATGGAAATGAGGCAGGGAAAATCAGAAAGTAGATCAATGTTTTGCCATAGGCAAAACGATGCTACAACGGGTGCGTAAATGGAAATGAGGCAGGGAAAATCAGAAAATCAAGATAAAGAGGGAAGAAGGAATTCATATATGCTAGCTGATGAAAGTTTTAGAAATGAAAACTCAATCGAAATATTGAGACAAAACAGAGAGAGTAAGATACGAGAAACATAAATTGCTACTAACGGAACAAATATATTCTAACAATATATCCAGAATTCAAAAAAAAAAAAATAGAAGTAATGTGTGTGTGATTTATTATAGCAAGGTGTATCATCGAGGCTGCGATGAGCAGGGCGATGAGCAGGGCGATGATACAATGCTGCCTTCGGTGAATCAACAGAAAATAAAAAGAGAAAGACAATGAAGAACTATAGAAATAAAGAAGTAAGAGAAGGATAGGCTGCTTACCTCCAAATGCAGTCGACCTTTATTAGCTTGGGGCCGGGAGCACCCAAAGAAGGGGAATTGAAGGAGTGAGAGAGAAAGGTGAGGGATGGATCGAGAGGAAGAAAGGTGTTGCGCTCGATCATGGATCCTCCTTGCCCCTTTGTTTCTCTTCTTTATAGATGAGGGAGAGGGTTCGTGAATGGGAATCGTTGGAGATGGAGGGTCTTTGAACGGGGGAGAGGCGATGGAGGGTGCGAACAGGAGTGGCCGTTGCAATTTTTCTCAAATTCCCAAGAGGGGTCTCCTTTTCTAAAGGTTTTTGTAAAATGGTTCAAGGTGAGTTTTTCGGCAAAATCTTCAAAAACCACTTATTTTTCTCGTAGTTTTTCCTAATTTTTTTTTTTGGTTTTTTGCATGATTTTTCCATTTTTTTGTATTTTTGGAACAAAGATCTAAGTTTTTACACGAAAACAAAGATTAAACACTAATGTTTTTGTAATTTTCTGAGAAATACTTAAAAAAGTATTTTTTGAGAATTTCAGACCATTTCGGGGAAAATTTTTTCAGAAGAATGGGTTTGGACCCGAGTTTTGAGAAAATGTTTGAGTTTTTGAAACTCGAATCGAGAAATACACGTGATGGATCCAAACGGATGTCGGATGGATTGTCCGAGCTATTTAAAAACTATTTTTGGTATTTTCTATAGTTTAATTTAAATTTGGACAATGTGACTCAGATTTGGATCTGGACAACGGATCCAGGTCCGAAATCAATTTAAACATATACAATGAATTTAATTTCAGTAAAATTTGAGAAATGAACTGGAATTTAGATTTAAAATGACTCATTTGCTCAAAAAATGAATTTAGGGGCAAAAAGGGAATATTTAAGAAGATTTAGAAAAATTTGGGGTGTTCACACACCTGTGATCATCGCAAAATTTTTCCTCTCGTGATGTTCCTCTCTCTTCCTTCTCTTTTCCTTTTCTAACCCCCATTTTCCTCCTTTTTGAAGGGAGAAGAATAAAAGAAAGAAAAGAAAGAGAGAATATAAGAGAAAAGAAAGAGAGAGAGAAGAGGAACTATTTTGCGGGTTTTCACTTGACCTTGATTTGAAAAATATTTAGAAAATTACTCGCCTCCGTTTTGAAAATATTGCGAGAAAAATGGAGAGACGGGATTCGCTCGTCGGTACGAGGTTCGACCGTTCCTGGCACCTTTACCAGGGGTAATCGAACCAAGGATCGAATCTATGCCTTTTGCTTTGCCTAAATATAATCTAAGAATTTATTCTAACTCTAAATACACAATGAACCATGCTTGTGCAATGCAAGAATGTATGCTCCTTTTAAAAGATGTTTTGAAAATTTCCAAGTATTCTGAGATGAACTTGGTAAAGGAGTGAAGAAATGATTGAATCTAACTTAGAACTTGAGATAGATCAGAGGAGTTCTAAGTCTTTGAAATAAATCAGGATTCGGAAGAATAAATGAGAAGGAATGACTTGAAGTTTTAAAATGAAAGGAAATGAAGTTTCAAAGTCAAAAATGGACTTTGAATTTGAATTTGAATTTGAATTTAGGAAAGGAAATGAATACTCGAGATGGAATTGAATTTGGATTTCTGAAGTTTGGAATGGATCAGAGAAATCCAAATGGTGTAGAAATGAATTTAAGAAATCTAGACATGATTTGCAAAGGGATTTAGATTTGAAATCTAGAAATGAAGTGGAATTAAATTTGAAAGTTGGATTTGAGAATAGAATTTGATCTGGAATTCAAATCCGAAGTTTGGATCTTAAGATGGATTTTAGATCTGAAGTCTGAGATCCAATGTAGAGTTGGATTCTGGACCCTAAGATGGATTTGAATCTGAAGTCTGAGATCCAATGTAGAGTTGGACTCTGGATCCTAAGATGGATTTGGATCTAAAGTCTGAGATCCAATGTAGAGTTGGACTCTGGATCCTAAGATGGATTTGGATCTGAAGTCTGAGATCCAAGGTGAGATTGGATTCTGGATCCTATAAGGAAATCGGATCTAAAGTCTGAGATCCAAGAGTGAGGATTTATACTTGGAAATCTGGATCCAAGTTGGATTTAGGATCTAACTTTGGATTTGGAATTTCAAAATTTGATTTAAGAATTTTGAACTTGGAATATAAATTTCAAGATCAAATTGGACTTTGAATTTGAAGTTTGAATCTGGAATTTAGAATATGAATCAAGAATTTCTAAGTTTGAATTGAATTTGGAAAAAAAATGAATTTTAGAAATTGAATCTTGAATATACAGATGAATTTCAAAGTTAAATTGTACTTTGAATTTGAGATAGAATTTGGAATTTGAAATATAAGATGATTCTGAAGTTTCAAAGTCAAATGGGACCTTGAAATTGGATTCTTGAATTCTTTTGAGAAATAGAGTTGAATTTGAATTTATGAATGGGGTTTGATTTGAGAAATGAAGGAAAGAATTACTTGGATTTATGAAAAGAATTTAAAAATATGATGCAATTCTATCTAAATGATGAATGAATTTAGATTTTTGAAATTGGATTTTGAAAAGCTATTTCATTCTTTAAATGAATCAAAACAAGATTGAATATATAATACATCCTTGACTATGGTCATTGAATGTATTATATAATAATCTATATTTAAATTCAAGTGAAGAATGAAACACATTTGGTGCTTTTATAGAGTTTAAGATGAAATTAACTCTCAATATACCCTGACTATGGCCATTGGTATATATATTGATTTAATTTTAAGTTAAACTCTGATAAAAGATGAGATATTTGAAAATATGATGATTTTTTAAAAGTATCCAGTATGGATCCAGTGTTATTTCATAAAAGATAAAAATCCTAAGTTTTGTTTACATCCTGACTATGGCCATTGATGTAAATCGTCAACTTAGGATTAATTACCTCTTATGAAATTGTGCACGTGCCATTCGTGTTTCATCATTTGTGAGTTTTTGAAAATAAAGGGGAAAATAATATGAAAACAAGCCTTTCAGGATATTTATAATGCTTATTTATTCTACCTAATACAGGAAGATATGAAAGTTATATCAACACCTAATTATTACAACCTTTCAACCGAATTTAAAATTGAATTTAATGTTCCTAATACTAAAATAACATCTTTAACTTACTACCTGCAAAACAGAGTTAGTATAGAGCAAAATTGCAAAAATATGAAAGATGGTAGAAGATATTAAACTGAATCTAAGATGCTATGCTCATATGGAAAATGTACATGGAGATGTCCTTATTCAAAATAAGAAGGTGATACTTACCTTAACCGATGGAGCATGCTTGTGTAGGTGTCGGTGTTTGCAACCAATATATGATGGGGCAGTTCAGAGAGTTGCAACAATGACTAGTGGAGTGAAGGGGTAGGGAGTGCTGCTGTGTGATACTAATAAAGTGGTATGTGCTGTTGTAGGGAATGAGATGGTGCTGTGGACAATAAATGAAAGTAAAGGAGAGACGATGAAGGTGAAAGAAAGGATGGAATGGAGAGTGATAGTGATATTGCACATGCAAAGGTTGTACATGGGTAAAACACAGATATAGATTTACAGGGAAAGAAAGAGAAGAAAAGAAAAAGTAAAAACAATCGTATCTTGCTCCAGCCCTGTAACAATACCTCGAGCATACCAATAATTCCAACATGTTCATCTAATGTAGGCCATCCTGGTGGCGGTTTACTGTTTTCAATGACAGGAGGGCTTTGGAAGGAGCATTTCACGTATTTTCCAACGATATTTAAATTGATGCGAATCCCTGTGCTTACGCACTTAACTTTACATGGCTGTTAATACTCACACTGACAAGGGTAAATTTCATATTGTTGTCCATTATTTTCCTCTTTGTATGCAGAAAATTTACAGCAGAATTTCAGTTAAGCACCCATGATTTGAGTGACTGAAATATATTAGAAAAAAATATACACCAAACCAAACATGGTGAGATGATAACAATACAGGGAAAACACAGGACTTTCAAATCAAAATATATATGGTATTTATTGTATAATGTAAACCAGTGAAGAGATGGAATGAGATTAATTGAAGCCTTGCACTTAACAAATAAACCACAGATCAGATTGAAGGACTTGCTTACTATAAACTAATGACTTAGAATTTTGGCAATAATGAATTCTAAATGTAATCTTAATAACTGAAGCTGTAACTAAAAAAAAAAATCCACAGCTGGTATTCGATCAATTAATAAGGGTTTAAAGTCCAGGAGGGAGAGAGAATAATAAAACAGGAAAGAAAGGACACAACAAAACAAAAAAAAAAAATGTCAGCTGATCTATCTCCAAAACAAATACTCACCGGAATCCTTAGGGAATAGCACCCGAGTGAACAGGAGAACTCAGCAAGTTGATGGTTGTTCCAGCCAGAGATCGGTGATCAAACGATCAATACTCAAACCATTATCAATCTACCAGGAGCAAATATTTACTCAAACTCTTAGATCGTGAGGATCTGATCATTAGAGATAATCAGGAAACCAATTGTTCTGATAAAGGCACAGAGCATCTTCCTTCACAGATACTTAAACAACACAGTCCAAGTTGTTTTGATGAAATAAGAAAAGAGAGAAAAAAAAAGAAAAGAAATCGAATCAGAATTTATATGTAAAACAGTCCAGTATGTAAGAGGCCAAATAATGACTTCAGATATTCAAGTTTTTACAGGACTGAAAACGATCAGTCAACTGATATTGGAGGTGGATTGCTCAATGTTTAGATTTATTTCAATTATTGACAAATCAGACCATCGATCTAGAACTTGAATGAGTGAACATTTAATTCAAGAGCTCACGCAAACCTGGCTCTTAATACAAAGCTGGGGTTCGGGCGATAAATCATCAGAATTCCAGCGATTGGTAGTTTAAACAATAACTCACCAGAAATCTAATTACTATCAATCGATATTCAAATAATCAGTTGTTTCAATCTTTGACAGAACTTCCAGGGGTTAGAATCGATCCAAAAATCTGACTCATGCCAGAGATTACTTGATATGTTTTCACAAAATATTCCATGGAGATCTAAGCAATAACAAACGAAAGGATTCTGACAGAAGCCCGATAACATCCACTGAAGATTGAATAAAACAGATTAAAGCCTTCAAACATCCGGTTCCAAGATTCCATCGACCTTTGATTAGATCGGTCAATAACAGAGTTTCGACAGACCTCAAGTCGATCGGATCCAGATCTCTGATCAAATCAGAGATCATTAGACCAGGCGCCTGATTCTTAGTTCTTTCATCGATTAAATTAAAACAAACAGAGGAAGCTATATGGATGAATGAACGAAAGAGAGAAGAAAAGAAAATAAAAATAAAATAAAATACAGATTCTAAGAGGATATTGGGATGACAAAACAAAATCAGAAATTGGCTCAACTACGGGTGAGAAGGCCATGTAAACGATGGTGTAAAAAAAAAGTGTCGGAATGGGAATTCCATTTGATGTAGCACAGGGATGTGTTGGGATTGCTACAGGCAACCCAGCACAATCCATGGTGCGTAAAGGGGGGGGGGGGGGGATTAATAAGGGAAAACTTAAGGAAGCTAAGGAGGAAAAAGGAACGAAGGGAAAAGAGAGAGAGGGAAGGGCCCTTACCGGATGGCTTGAAGCTCTGGCTGTAGGATCGACTTCTGTCAATCGAAGGAGAAGAAGGCAGGTCGCTTGAGATTTCGCTGTAATTGCAGGGGGAGGGGAGTTCGATCAGTTTCTTCCAGCCGAAGGAGAGAAAAACCAGAAAAGAAAAAAAACAATTTGATCAGATCAGAAGGGTACGAGGGTGAAGCTGGATCGAGAAGAGGAAGAAGAGAGGTAATGGTGGGGAGGTAGGAGACGGATGCATGAAGAATAGAAGGGTGCTGGGGTGAAAACGGGTGATTTACCCCTTCTCGATACCTGCTTATATCGAAGGAGGAGAAACATCGAGAAGGGGGGTTCGTTCTGGATGGAAGGTGGAGATGAAGGATGAAGGTTGTGCGATCAGGAACCTTCCAGAGGAAAGGTCTGCGAGAGGGAAGGAGAGCGGCGGCTGAGGGTTTCGGCCTTCTTCTCCTTACGAAAAACCCTAAACAGCGATTTTGTAGAGGACCCCCCTCTGATTTTCGGGTATTTACAAAGAGGGGGCTCCCGAGGCTTTTAGCAAAAAAATTTGATTTTTTTAAGAGATTAAACCCATTCGTTTTCCTTGAAATTTTTCCATTTTTTTGGTTTTTGTTTTATTTTTCTATTTTTTTTTTGTATAAAAATCCTAAGATTTACAAGAAATAAAGATTTTAAAACTGATTTTTTTGTAGTTTTGCAAAAATATTTACAAAAGAGAGTCTTTTGAGAATTCGGGTTCTTATTTTTGAAATTTTTCTCAAAGAGGGGAATCGGATCCGATTTGGATCAAAATTGGGTCAGAGCTAAGACTTTGGGTCTGAATTCTAACGAATCCAAGGGATGAATGAAATTTTTGGTTAAAAATTTACCCGATTATTCAGAGGGCGAATGTCAGGGGCAAAAAGGTCATTTTTGGATTTTTTGGAAAATTTGGGGTGTTCACAACACCATTTTCCATCTCATTTTGAGTCATTTTGTTTGTTCTATCAGTTCAATGAAAGATCGTGATGGGGAGGTAGAGATGAGGCTTCTCAGAGGTTGTGAGAAATTATTTAGAATGATGGATAGTGCATGCTTTTCTTAAATTGGGTTCCTCATTTTGTTATAAGTGGTTATCCACCTGCAGATAAAATATCTAACCTTTTCATTATCCTTCTGCTTGAGATTGCAAAGATGGTTGAGGGTTGGTAAGGCTTCAGTGTTCAACACGAACCGCTCAATGAATAGGTTAACCACCTTATCAAACTCTCGCAGCTCAATCGGGTTGATATGCTTTACGTACCATTTTGTTGTTATGCCTTCTAGGCTGCATGAAAAACATCTAAATAAGGCCCTATTGTCCTTTCTGAATCTGTTGCATTCCACAAAGAATATGGACAAATGAGCCTTGGGATCGTCAGTCCCATAAAATTTGATGAATTTTTAGAAAGATCCTCCAGACTATCATCTCCTTTAAGGCCATCATAAAAATCCTCACTAGTGTAGACTTTCTTGCCCTTATCACATGCCTGCAGATCTTTGACCATGCAGGTCATCTCCTTGAGTTGTAACTGGATTGGATTTTCGACTGTTGATGTCTGAATCTTCAACTGCTTAATGGATTCAGACTCTTGAATCTGAATAAGCTTTTTAAATGGTGGAGGAGTTCGTAGAAACGCCTCCTACTCCTCTTCAGAGACTTATCCCACTGAATATGTTCCTTCTGAAATGCTATCATGTTGGATCTTCTTCTTGGCTATCTTGATATGCTTCTTCATCGATTTGCCCTTGATTTTCTTCTTGGAGGGCACCTTCCCAAAACTTGCCTTGGCTTGTTTTGACAACATTTTTGTCATCATCTTCTGAAACAGTGTATACACGGCGGGATCGATGTGATCCCCACCTTGTTGGCCCTGGCCTCTAGGGGAACTCATCTTTTCTGAAATGCTATCATGTTGGATCTTCTTCTTGGCTATCTTGATATGCTTCTTCATCGATTTGCCCTTGATTTTCTTCTTGGAGGGCACCTTCCCAAAACTTGCCTTGGCTTGTTTTGACAACATTTTTGTCATCATCTTCTGAAACAGTGTATACACGGCGGGATCGATGTGATCCCCACCTTGTTGGCCCTGGCCTCTAGGGGAACTCATCTTTTCTGTGTGGTTGTTGTACTGCAGTGGGTCAGTCTTCTTCCCAGACCTTGTTTGAACCATGCGATAATGACAAAGCTCTCTGCAGGACAAAGGGGATGGTTAGGCTGATGGAAAATTTTAGAGAAAAGATTTTGATGAGAAGGAAGATGATGATTAAGAATCAGGTTGACAATTTAAAAAGGATATCCCATTACCAGGGATTGGGTCATCACCAAAAATTATGATAATTGTGTTGCTACTTTTGGGAAGTAAACAACTAAAATTAGCCTTGTTACCCAGGCGGGTCATTAACGAGTTTGAAGATGTCACATGAATAGAATAAAGGTATGGAATAAAGAAATAGTTGACAAAAATCAGGTTGACAATTACGCAAGGATGTTTCATTACCAGGATCTGAGTTATCACAAAAATTATGACAATTGCATTGTTATTCTGTGAGAGGAAATAAACAATTAAGATGTGCATTGTTACCAAAGTGTGGTCGTCAATCATGATGAAAATGCCAAAGTTTTAAAAAAGGAATGTCTTTTAATAAACGATCCATATGAGAAAATAAGAAAGCTTTATCAAATATTATGAATAAAAGGAAGGTGGGCGGATAATTTCCCACCACTCTAGATATTCAGAAGACACACGGGGTTCAAGAAAGATAGAAAGAATAAAAGAGCTCTATTCATCGAAGATGAAATATCGCAGGATCAAAATCTTATTGAAGAATCAAGATCCAAAATAAAAAGGAGAAAAAAAGATATGCGACTGGGTTTTTTGAAAATAAACAAGGAGGAACTTAGAAAAGACACCTAGGGTTTTGAGAAAAATTATTCTGAAAATATGAGAAAATGTTGGAAGCAAATAAGGATCTCAGAGTCAAACTCTCATCACAACAAAGCTGCATTAACAAAGATGCACATACAACACTCCCTAAAAGCTAACTCTATCATGCAATTTTTTTAAAAAAACTTATAGGACCCTATCCTAACTCTAAGGGTTCAGATCATCTGTGTCCAATCATGCTATTCTTATATATTCGAGCCGAGGCTCAATGTACCTGGCATAAAATATCTCCAAGGTTCTAAAGGTATGGCTCTTCGATATCCTTGAGTGTCTACCAATATACTTTGGACTATGGCCCTTAGTATATGGCAGAGGGTTATTAGCCCAAATAAGTGGCCAATTGTAAGGCTTTGTCCCGAACTATGGTTCAGGGAGATAGCCTAGCAACGTGGTGGCCGAAACAATATAGGTAGGGGATGTTTTAGAAATATGATTCAATCATGCACAAAATCATAGGGCTCTAATGCAATTTGACCTAAGATAGAACTTTAAAATAAAAAAAGCATACACTTGCATACAAGGTTTGCATTCAAGCCTAGATTGAAGAGGGTTGTATTTGAACTAGGTCTAAGTGAATATGAATAGATCTCCTCAATCAGTCCTACCAAACCATGCCTAAGCTTACATGAACCAATGTCGGCTGGGTTAGATTCTAGGCTCCTAGTTTTACAAATAAAGGCTGACATTGTATAATAATAACTTAGAGAATTAAACAAGACAAGGCATAAGTTCAACCAATTTGAAGGACAAGTCCCATCACAATCGCCAAACTTGTTATCATGCAAAATTTAACTTTCGCAAGTCAACTAACCTTTTGAAAAAGATTTTAAAAACTCGTTTCTGTTTTGGAAATATGGAAAATTTTGAGAAAAGGGACTCGTTTATCGGTATGAGGTTTAACCGTTCCTGGCGCCATTACCAAGGGTAATCAAACCAAGGATTGAACAATATCCTTTTTTGTTTAAATGTCTAAGAAATTATTCTAAATTCTAGAATGCAGAAAAACATACATGACATGATTTGGAAAGGAAAGTTTGTGGAAAACATGATGCATGTTTGGAATGGTTGAAAAATACTTTAAAAATGCTTTAAAAGGAGATGTTTTGAGAAATTTGATTTTTAAAGAAGAAAAATTCAGATGATTGGGCATGTAGCTCTATGATGCATCCTTATTCTAAGTGATGCATGAATGCAATTTATCAAAATTCTTTTTGGAAAAAGATTTGAAAAAATTTATTGAGAAATCCCCTTTGTTTTAGAAAATTGTTTTATGCAAAAAGAGAAAGAGTTTTTTTGTGCCTTATAGAATTTGAACAAGATAAATTCGCCATATATAGCTGACTATGGCCACAAATATGTATTGAATATACCTCAATGAATCCTAATAGGAGGGTTTTAAAATATAGATAATCATTAGAAATATGCCATAATTTCTGAAGATGACCTAAGAGTGTAGGTCGTTTGTGAATTAAAATAAATTAATAAATCTGAGTTTTGTTTGTATTCTGATAATGGCCACATATACGAACTCCACTGAGTTTCTTGACTTCTTGGAAGAAGGTGCATGTGTCATTCATGTTGACCATTGTAGAATTTGAAATATGCATATGCATGACAAACCATAGCAGTAAATATTTAAAATTAACTATATGCAAATGCAACCCTAATCTATGCAGAAAAGGAAGTTTTCACTATTTTTGATATTTGATTATAATTTATATTGAATAATAATAAAAAGAAAATATAAAGAAAATATAATCTTGGACTTTTCTACAAAATTAGCAAACATAGTAAAAATATATAGACTTTTCAAGATTTATCCAATAATATCTAGAAATTGAGGGATTTTATCCTGAAATAAGCTTTTTCTCATGCATTAATATAATAAAAATTCTAAATAAACTAAAAGATGATATAGAATTTAGTAAACTATGAAACTAAACTCATTATAAAATTGGAAATTCAGAATTGAGGGGAAAGTGACTAAAATACCCTTGAAAATTGATATTAATTGCAAAACATGGTTGAAAATCAGGGTTTTTCATAAAATAATTTTAAAATACGCGTGATCCGAAGATCAAACGATTTCAAAATGATGCTAAATTGGGTGGAGAGCACCCTGACATGATTAATAAGATAATCAGAATATAAAAATATGAAACTTTTCATAAAAAATGAAATAATGAAAAAGATTGATTTTTGCCTGTATTTTCGCGAAACAGAGCTCCTACGAGAATCAGTTTTGCAAAATATCAAGATGGAATATCAAATGACCTCCAAAAATCATGAAAATCGACATGGACATTGTTAACAACCCTAAAAACAACATATAATTGAAAAATAAATTTTATTGCATATGCTGAAAATAAATATTAAATTAAAAGTTAAATCAAGTTGAATAATAGGCTATTTTGTGCCTGTCACGGTGTCAGATCAGAATAATATATTAAATAGAGATAAAAATTTATGAATTTTGATAGAGATAAACTAGACATGACAATAAAGAAACTCTTTTTTGCAGATCAGAAAAAATATCTTTGGTTAGGGAGATATGATTCTGAAAAGATGATCTTGATTCTAGCTAATGCCTGATAATTAAAAAAAAATAGATTCTGGTTCATGGTTAAAACAACATAGAACATGACCTAAAAAAATTACCAAAATCACACAAAAGAAACTAGACATGTAAATGGAGAGACCAATTTTTATGGATCGGAGAGATCATCTTCGGTTAGAGAGATATTACTCCGGCAAGATGGTCTTGGATTTGAGCAATGCCCGACGATTTAGGAAAGGAAGATTCTGGTTTTGGGTTATAAAAAATAGCAAATGAAAGTCAAAAATCACCAAAATTGCACAGAAGCAATTAGACATGCATATGAATCGATCACTTTTTATGGATCAAAAATAAAATCTCCGAATAGGGAGATATCACTCCAGCAAGATGATCCTGGGTCTGAACTGTGCTTGACGATTCAAGAAGAACAGGTTTTGATGTTGGGCTAAAATAAAATAGTAAAGGAGCATCAAAATTACAAAGCTCTCACAGAGTAAACTAGATACGCAAACAAAGATGTCACTTTTTACAAATCTGAAATATGATTTTTGGTTAGGGAGATATGACTCTGGCAAGTTGTTCCTGATTCTGCACAGCGTTTTGACGGTGTAGAAAATAGGTTTTGGTTCTTGAATTTATAAATGGGTCATCAGATCCTCAAAAATCATAAAATTTTAGCAGATTCATGAAAATATATGGAGATAACCCTCATAAAAAATCAGATCAAAATGACGAAAAATATGCACATGAAATAACGCTATTAACACATGGCCAGAATCAAAATTCGTGCAAGATGGTCAAAGAACATTAAAGAACTTGATCTAACATGAATAAACGAAAAGGAAACTATAGATCCAATATTTTTTTATGGATGAAATAATGTAAAACTAAATCTAATATGCATATAAAATAAAGAAGAATACAGAAAATGAAAATAGCATGGGATTTGCTTTGATATAGCCGATCAAAAGAGGGATTCGGTCTATGAAAGATCAAATCTCCTTCTTTCTTGTGGCTGAAATAAAATACAGCATTCAAGAGCGAAATTTCTGAACAAAAAACATAAAAAGATTAGTTTTCATACATTTGATCATGTTCTTGATGCTACCATATGAAAATCATAAAAAAATTAGAAGAAGAAAGCAACAAAATAAGGGATGGCAATATGGAAAAAGAAGGAAAGTAAAAGAAAAATAAAAAAAGAGAAGAGGAGGGATTTGCCTTGGGCTGGAGGAGTTGGAGCTAAGAGAGAGGGGGATGAGATGTCTATGGCTGTATATCCACTAGAGAGCCCTATTTATAATAATTTTTAGAAAGTGATAGGGATTCTAGAGGGTTGATCTAATTAGCAAATTATTAGGCAATTATAGGGGGGCGATTTTTCCAACGGAGTTCTAATTAAGTTTTTGTTTTGCCTTTTTGTTTTTCTAACTAATTGGAACTCTAAGAAAAGGCCTAAGTGGATTGGGAAAAGCCCAAATGTGACGCCACTTAGGTGGGCCCCACATTTGGTTTTTAAAGAGATTAAAATGAAGGTTTTAAAATGGGTTTAAAAATAAAGTTAAAATCAAAAGTTAAAACCGAAAATAGAGTCTTGAATCCACTAGACTTATGAAATGACAAAAAACAAAATGAAAGGATAATTCAAAATTGATGCCACCTAGGTGGGTTTTTTTGGATTTGGACTGGATCTAAGATCCATTTTGAAATTCGAGTTTGATAAAATCCACATCAAAAATCCGATCTGAATCCAGATCTGACACATTAAAAAAGATATTTTTTTAAAAAACATTTCAAAACATCAAATGTAAAGCACTGGGTTTTAGATTTAAAAGATCATTTTTTAATCCAAGGTTTGAAATTAGCAAAAAGTTTGAATTCGAATATGGATCTATAGTTTTAAGATGACAAATGGATCTGGATCCCAAACCATGAGTCTGATCCATATTAAAAAATGATGAAAGATCCTGGATAGAATTGGAAAATTAATCTTGGATCTCGATATAACAGATGGAATGGCTCCCTCATCAGAGATGGACTTAAAAAGTGGATCCTGGATCAGAAATGGATCTTGGATTGAAGAACGCATTCGAGATAGCAAATGATTAGATTCTGGATATCTGATTAGATAATTCAGGTTCAAAAAATAAATTAGACTCTGGATATAGATAATAGAGTGAATTGAATAACAGGATCTAGGTCCAGAATAGAGAATGGATATCAGATTCGATATTGGATCCAATGTCTGAATTGAAATATAAATTGGATCTCGGATATAGATAAAATATCAGATAAAAGAATTGATCTGAGTCCATATTAGAAATTGTCCCAGCTTGAAAACTGACAGAATTAATGTTCTGAATAAAAATGATCGAGAAATAATTTTTGCCCTACAGGGTGAAGAGTGACACTGGATTGAACTGGTTTAAACTGGATTGAACTGGGTTCTAAAATTTCTAAAATCAGATGAACTAAAAAGACACTGACTCAACTAGCTTTGTAGACCAGGTGATCAAGAAATGACACCATTCTCAAAGAAATTGTAAGAAATTCATTACAGAGTGAAGTGAATGACGAGAATGTGCTGAATGTGAGCTAAAATGAAGGTCAGTTATACTGAGGTGAACTAAATTTGGAGCTTAAACACTAGCTAGGTTGACTGAGGTTATCTTAATTTTGGCTGAAATGAGCTTAAGTAAGCTAAAATGGACTCCAACAATATGAGAAACAAATTTGAGCTGAAACTGAATCACTTGAACTTGTGATGAGCTCAAGTTAGATACATGAAAATAAGATCGACTGGAATTAACTAACTCAGAGACAATTGGGTAGAATCGAGCTAGAGTTGAGCTCATTTTATATGAAATGAACCAAACTTAGCTGAAATGAACAGAGTTCACTCATCATGAACTCTAGTGAGCTAGAAATAACTGTCATTCTAACTCTTCTGAACTTAAAATGAGCTTGGTTGGGTCTAACTGACAAGGGTTTAGTGTGACCTAAGGGTAAAATGGTAATTTTGCTGACAAAATAGGGTAAAATGACCTCTAAACTGGAATGGTCTTGGAGGCTAGACTCCTACACTATACTACAGGGGGTCGACATCTGTGAGGGGCGTATCCAGGGATTAACCTAAAAAATTTAGGGTGTTTACAGTAGGAGCACAACATCCAGATGGGTTATGTTGTCGAAGGAAACTCCTTGATCGTTAGCAAACAGATCATCGAGGACGATGATAACTTGAGTGGGGGAGGGTGTTGCACACGAAGTCTCGAAGCGCCTTGCAATGTGCCATTGGTATGGGACTTGGTGTGGTGCTTGGTGTGAAAGAGGAGTATGCATTATCGTCGAGGACAACGATGGCTTGAGTGGGGGAGGGTGTTGCACACAAAGTCTCGGAAAGCCTTGCAACCATAGAGGGTGTCCTGTGCCTGGGTTTGGCACTAGGACTACCCAAGGGGCGTGGCATGTGCACAGGCGTGGTGCAGCGTAGGTGCGGCAGCAGATGCATGGATGTTTGTGATGTGCGGTTAAATTACCCTTGTTTGGGTGAGAAGGCACCCTAGCCATGTGTATAAAGATGACAAGTTTGTCGTGCAGACGAGGATTACCTACTTGGGTATGAGACTACACTGAGGTCTCATGAGCAGAGAATGCTCGATGGTGATAAAGCAGAAGACCATTGTCTAAGTGAGTGAAGGCACATTAAAGAATGGGACTTAGTGTGTTAAAGGTTGCGGCGATGGTGGATGGACACTACAACAAAGCAGTAGATTAGCGATGACCACATTCCGTCGCTACAACTGTTAGCGACGGATTAGCGACGACGAGGCGACGGTATGCTTACGTCGCAAATTTTCGACGCTAACTGGCGACGGAATAAATTTGTCGCCATGTCCGTCGCTAAGTGCGACGGACTAACGAGCGTTGTATTCTGTCACCAATCCGCCGGTACTAAACGACTACCACGCCTTGGCAACGGATTTACGTCCATCGCTAGGCCGTCGCTAGATTTGTATGAATAGCGACAGATGGTTCCATCGTTAATCCGTCACAAACAAGAAAAAAATAAAAAAAAAATATTTGAAAATTAAATACCGAGAACAGTATAATTTATATTTCTTGTACAATTTATATTTTCTGTAAATAAAAAACAAACCACACAAAAAAATCCATATAAAAAGAATCTACAACAATTAATCGTTCCACCTTAAAATTAACAAGTTTAATTATTTACAATTCAACAATTACAATTAGGAAACATAAAAAAATAGAACTTCTTGAACACAGTTCTCTAATCATCGCCAAGATTTTGTGCGTCTTCTTGTTCATTGCCTTTATCTGTCCCTTCAGCTCTGCTACGCTGATTATCGCTAGCAGCCTACACAAGAAAAGAACAGTCAATATTGATAAACAAAATATAATGAAATAAATTACACACTATATGTGATTCTATCATGTGCTCATGTGTGTTCTAAGTCAATAAAAAAACTTTATATGTGATTCTATCATGCTCATATATGCTCTAAGGCAGGCAAAAAGTTATATATGTGACTCTATCATGCTCAAATGTGTGCTAAAGCAGTCAAAAAATTGAATATGTGATTATAGCATGTTCATATGTGTTCTAAGGCAGCTAGGAAAACTCTATATGTGATTCTACCATGCTCAGATGTGCTTTAAGGCAGGCAAAAAGCTATATATGTGATTCGATCATGCTCGTATGTGTGCTAAGGCAGTCAAAAAATTGAATATGTGATTATAGCATGCTCATATGTGCTCTAAGGCAGGCAAAGCAAAAAAATTTATATGTGATTCTATCATAAATGATATATGTTCTAAGGCAGGCAAAAAGTTATATATGTGATTCTATCATGCTCATATGTGTGCTAAGGCAGTCAAAAAACTGAATATGTGATTATAACATGCTCATATGTGTTCTTAGGCAGTCAAAAATTGAATATGTGATTATAGCATGCTCATATGTGTTCTAAGGCAGCCAAAAAAACTTTATATGTGATTCTATCATGCTCATATGTGTTCTTAGGCAGTCAAAAAATTGAATATGTGATTATAGCATGCTCATATGTGCTCTAAGACAGGCAAAAAAAATTATATGTGCTTATAGCATGCTCATATGTGCTCTAAGGCAATAAAAAAACTCTATATGTTATTATAGCATGCTCATATGTGCTCTAAGGCAATAAAAAAACTCTATATGTGCTTCTATCATGCTCATATGTGCTCTAAGGTAGGCAAAAAGTTATATATGTGATTCTATCATGCTCATATGTGTGCTAAGGCAGTCAAAAAACTGAATATGTGATTATAACATGCTCATATGTGTTCTTAGGCAGTCAAAAAACTGAATATGTGATTATAGCATGCTCATATGTGTTCTAAGGCAGTCAAAAAAACTTTATATGTGATTCTATCATGCTCATATGTGTTCTTAGGCAGTCAAAAAACTGAATATGTGATTATAGCATGCTCATATGTGCTCTAAGGCAGACAAAAAAATTTATATGTGCTTATAGCATGCTCATATGTGCTCTAAGGCAATAAAAAAACTCTATATGTTATTATAGCATGCTCATATGTGCTCTAAGGCAATAAAAAAACTTTATATGCGATTCTATCATGCTCATATGTGCTCTAAGGCAGGCAAAAAGTTATATATGTGATTCTATCATACTCATATGTGTGCTAAGGCAGTCAAAAAACTGAATATGTGATTATAACATGCTCATATGTGTTCTTAGGCAGTCAAAAAACTGAATATGTGATTATAGCATGCTCATATGTGTTCTAAGGCAGTCAAAAAAACTTTATATGTGATTCTATCATACTCATATGTGTTCTTAGGCAGTCAAAAAACTGAATATGTGATTATAGCATGCTCATATGTGCTCTAAGGCAGGCAAAAAAAATTCTATGTGCTTATAGCATGCTCATATGTGCTCTAAGGCAATAAAAAAACTCTATATGTTATTATAGCATGCTCATATGTGCTCTAAGGAAATAAAAAAACTCTATATGTGTTTCTATCATGTTCATATGTGCTTTAAGGCAGGCAAAAAGTTATATATGTGATTCTATCATGCTCATATGTGTGCTAAGGCAGTCAAAAAACTGAATATGTGATTATAACATGCTCATATGTGTTCTTAGGCAGTCAAAAAACTGAATATGTGATTATAGCATGCTCATATGTGTTTTAAGGCAGTCAAAAAAACTTTATATGTGATTCTATCATGCTCATATGTGTTCTTAGGCAGTCAAAAAACTGAATATGTGATTATAGCATGCTCATATGTGCTCTAAGGCAGGCAAAAAATTTTATATGTGCTTATAGTTCTCTCACAAAATCTGTCTCTACTTAGCGACGGATTTTGCGAGGGAAAATAATCTCTCGCTATTGTCGTAAAATTCTCCAATTATATCGACGGATGCATTTCTCTCGTTAATCTGTCACTAAGTAGCGACAGAATAATGTCGTCGCTAAATTCCGTCGCTAATCAACTGTTTTTTTGTAGTGGGAATCAAGAACAAGTTGAGTAGGGTGAAGAAAATGAGTAAACCAAAGATAAGTACAAAGAGAAACTGGCATATTAGTGAAGACTATGTTCTTACCTACACCGACATTGTCGAGAACGACAATGGTTTGAGTGGGAGAAAATGCCTCGAGCCGATCTTTTGGAATGGAGCATGTGCAGTGTGGAGCTCTACTGAGTGGAAAATGTATTGAGGGTAGGAGCGCATGGTATGCATTGGCTTGATCGGTGATGCGTGATGATAGTGCCACACATGATAAGCAATGATATCAGTGCTAGTGCATCGTTGTGTGGCGGGACAGACATGAAGCATTGTTTGGTTAAGCAGTGCCAGCGGGTTTGGTTAAGCAGTTCCAGCGGATCAGAGAATGTTGCATTTGGGGATTTGGTTAAGGACCTCTCGGTTTGTAAGAGTTTCTCATGCGTAGTAGTTGGACACACGCGGGTGTGTGTGGGTTAGGGCTAATTCTCCTATGGATCACATTAGGTGATTTCAACCGAGTACGGTGACTTGGGGCTAGGTGAGTGAATGCCTAGGAGCCGACGAATGAGTTTGGGTGGTGCTCTTCGCTATGGTGTTCAATCATCAACTGGTCTTCAGATTGGGGGTCAAAAGACCTTGTCCCTTTGGTGACGAGGTTTTGCGATGTTGTGTGCATGGAGTCGCGATATGCTCCATGACATGCGAGGCTAAGGCATCTGTGTGTTGTTGGCTTGGGTGACTGGATTAAGAAAAGGTGGCTTGCAATGACTCTTGAGGGCTTGGCATGCATCGATAAAGGCTTTGGGGATGTGTCATGCTCCTTATGACCCTTGTTGGATATTGGTTAAGTCGGTAGTGTTGTATAGGTATGTTTTGTCTGATGACAGCGTACACTTGCCTGTGTGAGCGACGATATATGTTTGGTCATTTGGGTTGGAGGTGCTAGCCAATATGGGACGGTTATGCACGTAAGTGGCTATCGGATGTGTGACAACCATGTCGAAAGGATCTCTTAAAGGAAAGGAAAGTTTGCTAAGTTGAAGTTATATTGTGTAAGAAGATTATGTATAGAAAACACGTGTTGTGAGTCTAACTAGGCCATAAGGCCTAGTGCCGCACGGGTGTTCCTTGGCTTGAAAGTCGCGAAAGTTGGCCTTATAATTTTAGCTCGTGACACTCTTTGACAATAGAGAGTAGTGACCCAGTTGTAGTATTTACTATTGACATAGTGAAGGCCCTTAAAAGCGATGGCGCTCATAGAAAGAACGTGGGGTTTAGCTTGTTTTTGTTGTGTACAGGTTTTGCAAAATGAGAAAATAGGGCTTAAAGGCTGCAAAGACCCTTTAGCACTTCTAAATGTACTCAGTGCTAGTGTCACATGTTGACTATCAAACAAGAAATAGAGAAATTGCTTGGAGACATGCATACAAGCATTCTCTTTAAAGTAATGAGGTTGATTGCAACTTTGCTTTCAGGGTACAACAAAGTCATACCATCTTGCATTAAACATGACCCTCAATCTACACTACGAAAGCCGCTCGCCATGATATGATCGCCTTTAAGTAGCTTTAGATAAGAAAGGGAAATAATGAGATACAAGAGAATGAAAAAGATGCAGTTCACAACGAATTTCTCATATATACACACCTAGGTGAGTAAATGTTTAATAAATGTTCAACGGTCACAAATAAATGTATAACAATCATATAACGACTAGCTTATTGAAGTGCCTAACAATCGATAATCAATTCCTCTAGCAGACAATTTGAAAAAGTGTAAAAAGTCAATTCAAACCAAGCATGACCATGAGCTTAACCCAGCTGGGTAGCTTGGTCAAGGTCAAGTCAATAGTTTCAGTTAGGTGAATGCATAATTTTGAGACATAAATCCAATAATCTACCACTTGGATCAAAATTATGAAAAGAATAAAGCTACTCATGAAGCTCCTATGCATAAACGAAGGTACCTTTTGTATTTGAACCTTCACTTAATGTTACTTTGTCATTATAAGACTGGATCATTAGTAGCTTAGCTTTGAACTAAAGATCCTAATGAACTTTTTAGACTCCATAACAAACACATTTACTTCAGGTGATATATGTGTCTACCATATATGAAGTTGTGTATTAAGGATCCTAAGCAGTATCCTGTATTCATGAGGGCTCTAAAGACAAGCCTAAATCTCATAGAAAGCAACCCTACTGTTGTGGACCCAACTTTGAGTGACACACCCACAGCAGCCACCTCTAGTCGACACATGCGCCAACATGACCGCGACATAAACATCTTCAGCACAGGCCAAGCCGACCACCACACGAGCAGCGTGGGCACGCGAGTGCAACAGCCAGTTGGCCAAACAATGCACATGTGTGCCAACAACATAAGGAGTTTGAGAAAAGGTATGGTTTCAGCAAAGAGTTTAGGGTCATCTCCAGCAGGAATTGATGTTGGGGCCACCTAATGCTTGGCGCCAACTCAACTGTGAACAATATAAATACTGCTTGATTTGTAATTTGTGCATTATGTAACCTTTGAAAGATTTTTGGAATAAAATTCCCCTTGGCTCTAGACTTGGAGATTGGCCTTAATTGAGGATTAGGCTTCTCTTTTAGATTTTAGAGAGGAGAATTTCTTTTATTCTTTCATCATCTTCCTTATCCCTTGCGTGAAGCATTGAGATGTCTAGCTCTAGCTGAGACATTTCTTCACAGCGTATGATTGTCTTCATTGCAGCTTGTTTGCATCACTTGAGGATCGTTCAGTCTCTATCATGCTTCAGTCGACACTTCTGCAGCAGCTGACACACCGCAAGACCGTCGCAGCACAGGGCTTGGCTTGTGCGCATGCACCGACAAATCTAAGAGCCTAAAACGCTCTAGATTGTCTAATATATTAATTAGATGAGTGCATTCGCAATGACCTGGACTAATCTGCTAATTCTATGACTTTAACTACTCTATGCACATATTTCTTGTGTAGTTTGTGTACAGCAAGCCTGCACACGCACTACTCACACGCACATACTTGTGCGTTGTTATCACACAATTGATCGCCATGAGCAGTCTCCTATCCACGTATCCTCTACATCTTACAACTATTGAGCATTCTGCTCACTGCACCGTAACTCTCAGTGCAGTTAAGTGCAAGCACATCCTTCCTGTGTGCTTAAAGCCTTTATTATTGGACTTTGCTGCTTGTTTGTGGTTGCAACAAGTTAAAGCAGCACCGACATCCTCAATCACCGACAGATCGATGCCTGGCGTGCACCAAGTGTGCTTGCATGTGTGACCTCCTGCACGAGCCTATCACCTGCATCTGTGCGCACAACTGTCGCTCGTGCCAGCGTGCGTCAAGCCTTCCACCACACCTACTCATTAACATTTGTGTCTGTGCATGCATCCCTACACAAGTCGCCTATGGTTGTGCCAGCGCCTGCGTGCGCCGCAAGCCGAGTGTGCTTTTCTGTGTTAGCTTAGTGCCTGTGTGCACTGCAGAGCTCACAGTCTTGTAATAAGCCCTCTGCACAGGGCCAATTGTTGTAAGTCACCTGCGCACTGGGTGCGTCTATTGTGGTGAGCCGCAGTGTGAGATCCTGAGGTAGGTTATGATGTACGACTGCATCACTACATTCACACTCATATAAGTGAGTTCGTCAAAGGTGATAAACATATTTGAAACACTTTAACCATAAGGCATACAGATCTCATTAAGAGTTCAGTATAAACTCATCTTAAGAAACACAGGTTTTGAGCACTTGGCATCACGAATGGGATAAAGATACGCTATATCTTTATATTTATATAACTACTCATCCAATTACTCTAGTGACTTTTTCTTCTCATTAAATTGGTAGACTTGGTTTGATCCATATCATGTGGTTGAGCTTCCATCATAGATAATTATTTTTAATAGGCTTAGACCCATTCCCCTTGATGTACATATCATCTCTCAAGGGCTCTTTAAATGAGAGTGCCATTAACAAGCAAAAAAATTAACTACTCATTTTTTCAAAAAAAATATTCATTCTTGAGCATTTTTCATCATTAGACAACCATTTGTCTAGATACTTCTCCTTCTGTTATATCAATATACATTCATGAGTACAAAAATTATTGACTACAAAATTTTGAGATATTTGGTCAATTAATTTTTAAAATCTAATAATAAATATACTTGCCTGATATGATATTACATAAATTTGCATCACTAATAAATATAGTGATTTCTCTTTATAGTACTTTTCATTAAGACTTGAAATGATTTTGTGTCTTGGATATTCACACATCATCCTTGTAATACCCATAATTTTTTATAATTATTTTAATAAATAAAGATAATTTTTATGTCTAATTTAAGGATTTTTATTCATTCAAGTATGTGTTGGGATTAGAATTAATTGGCTTAATAATTCAAAAAATTAATTACACTTGAATTAGAATTTTAACTAGAGTTATATTGAGATTTGAATTTAACTCGGGGTTAAATTCATGCAAATTAGAATTTAAATGGATTTTGGATTGGGATTTAATTACAAATGAATTTGGACTTAGTATGTGAAGTTAGATCCAAATTTGGGTTTGAAAATTTATGGGATTTAGATTTGGTATAAAATCCAATGTTCAAATTGGTTCAAAAATTTAATTTGAAAATTTGAGGTTTTAGCTAAATAGATAAAGCTTAATTAAATATTTAATTAAGTAAACCAAACCAAGAGGGCGAGACACCCCCTAGGTGGGCTGACACTACCCCCTTGACTGGACATTACTTTTAAAAACATTGTATTTATTTGAAATTCATTAAAATATATTAAGGAAAAGAAAGAAATGAAAATGGCGGTGGGACGTTGAGAAGATTTATACCTTATTCACGATTCCTAAAAAAATGAGTTTGGTGGTGGGAACCACCAAAACTCAAAAATCACACAAGGCAAAACATAAGAAAAACATATTAAATAAATAGAAATGAGGACAAAAAGAAAAATCAAGTCTCACATTGGGCTTAGGTAGCCCTTCCTATGGTTGATGAGTGTGGGAGAGCATGAACAACACTTCAGCTAGGCGCGGGCTCCAAAAGACAGGGGAGACTAGGGATCTGGGCCCTAGACTAGGCTCAATGAAGGTTTAGACTAGGCTGGTCGACTAGGTCAAGTGGGCTCAGATAGGTCGGCTAGGCTAGATTGAGATCTATCGAGATTCTGGTAGAGTGATAATGTTAGGAGTTATGAAGACCAGATGATGAAATGGGGGAGAATGTGTCTCTATTTATAGTTTTTTAGGTGGATTTGGATACGTTTTTTGCGTATTCGAGATTCATATAGACGGACGGTTGATAAAGGGTTGGTTTTGAATGAATGGACGAGATCAGATTCGGGCTCTACTACTTTGGATGAAGGTTCTCGCAAAGGAAAGAGGATTTGAGAGGGGGTGGTCTTCTATTCTGGTTTTAAAAGTTTGAGAGGGTGAATCCCACTCTAGAGGTATGCTGGAAAAGGCAGCTGATAATAACTAGCTATGATGATAACTGAACTTTAACGACAACTCAAGTTGTCGTTAACGTCAAGCTCTAGTAGGGTTGACAATGATGACAACTGGAGGGGGTCTAACAACAACTCAGGTTGTCATTAGAGGTGGATGGCGTCACCTTTCAGAATGGGGAGGTCCCTCTGACGACAACTCAAAATCAATGGTAACAACTAAAAAGCTTTGATGACAATTTTTGAGCAACAATGACAAACCTAGAGGCTCTGACGACAATTTAAAGAAGTCTAACGACAAGTTGAGTTGTCGTTATAGAGAGAGGATGGTATTTTGGCCATAACTTTCTACTTCGATGTTAGAATAATGTGATTTTTAATGTGTTGCTAGGCTAAGAATGTCCTCTACAACTTTTTTTGTTGGTGAAAAAATTTAAATAAGTCATTTTGAATGGCCAAAATCAGATTGAAAATGAGAAAACATGAATTTTTGTGGTGAAAAACATCTTGATAAAAAAATTGAGCGTCTATATATACCCCTTTGTTATTGAGCATGCAAAGCTCGATCCGTAACAAAGAAATAGACACACCGGCACTTGAAAAAGCGAAAATTTGGCTTTGACAAAGAATTTTCGGACGCAGTCTCTCAGTATTTATAAGGATGATCCAACGCATCTTTCGTAACAGGATTTAGTTTAATTCGCTTACCTTGCACTCAACTGCCGACGAGATTATTTGGATAAGCTTGCAGAATCGGGTTATAAATAGGAAGGAATTGTGGAAAGAGATTAGACCAAAGTTTACAGTCTGTCCTGGTGCAAGTTCATTTGGTGCCACCGGAATTTACCAAGAGAAGCTTGGACACTCTTTCTTGCCTTTGGTAAGCTTCCCACCTTGGATAGTCTCCAAAGGTGTGGTGTTGGTCAATCGGTGCTATTTGTGTCAGTTTCACGAGGAATCTCACCAGCATATTTTCAATTCCTGCCTCATTACCTCGAATGTTGGGCGATTCATCTTCCTCAAATTTGATCGTCATTTTAGTCCTCACGAGTTACAATCAATTAGTTGTTCAGTGGTTTCGAGAACCTGTTCCTTTGCTTTGGCTGTATATCGTTGTTGGGAGCATACTCTTCATCTTACCATCTGGAGAATTTGGTTGATTCGTAGTCTTATTGCTCATGGGGATCTTTCTTGCTCCTTATTGGCAACCATAAATGAAGTTTGGCAGGCATGCTTGGAAAATTTTTATAAGTTCGCCTGGAATGACCATGAGCGATTAGTAGTACTACATACCATGGGTAAAGTTTAGAGTATTACCTACCCCTTAATTAGAGACCTTACCTGCACCCATGCCTTGATACCGTTTGCTGTCTCCTTTCATCATCCAACATGCAAGACCGCCTATGGTGCTCCTAGGCCAGAAGGTTACTTTGTGATCGTGGGTATTGTCCATACACGTTCAGATTTCTTAATGCATGAAACATCTATTTTAGAAAAGAGTTAAATCTTATTCATGAGAGTCAGCTTCCCATCCATATCTTTTCGCATCGTCGGCGCTGGATTTCCCATCTTACAGCTCTAGCGGAAGGCATATCAGGGGTGTCTAACAACTACCCGTGTCTTAATTCGCTGCTTACCACTTGCCGATTCTCTTGGTTCAACCCTTATGGGCATGTTTGGAAGAAAGAAAAACTCTGATAGGAAACGAAAGTTTTGCCTATGAGAGTTTTTGATACAAGAAGTTTTCTAAAAAAAGTTTTTAGCTTGTTTGTGTAGCATGAGAAAAACAGAGTGGGAAAATATGAAAAAAATGAGAGGAGGAGGGTGGTGGTGGGTGGTAGTGAGATAGATGGTGGTGGTGATGGTGAGATGAGTGATGGGAATTGTAAAAATATTTTTTTTCTTGGTAGTAAACATTTATCTACCTTTCTCATGGAGGAATGTTTCTTATCAAAAATTACTCTTTAGAAAAACTCTCTTAGCAAAAAAGTCTGATGAGAAAATCCGTACTGATTTTCCATTTTGCATCACTTTTCATACATATTTCTCGCTTCCAAACTTGCCCTATATCACCTTATGCACGCTGTTGGATTGTAATGTCTGTATCTGATGAACATGTTTTTTAATCCCCCAGTTATTTTATCCAAAAAAAAAAGGTCCTTCATGTGGAGGTTCTGTCCCATTGAAGACTTTAGAGTAACATCTTACACGGAAGCTCGGTCGAACCGAGTTTAAAGTCATCCTCTATCATCTCTGTCCAAAGGAGAGACTTTGCTCAATTCCAGTGTATAAGCCAAAGATGTAAGAAGAATTCAAACTCGGTAAGTATTAATCTTACATTTTCTAAGTTTCTACTAGTTCATTAATTATTTTGGATTTTTATCACATACTTGTCATGCCGCATCTTTCTTTACAGAAAACTACTTCACAAATCTCGGATCTCACTTGAAGTGGACCCCAATTTAAAAAAGAACAAGCTGTCTTTTAATTTCAATGGTGAGATTTTGCAAATAAAAGGTTGAAACTTTAACTACCCTAAATTTTTTATGCATATCTATAGTTGGGGTGTCAACCGGTAGGGCTTGATTCGGACCAAGTAGAACCAGACTTGGGCCTGACTTTCAGGTATGGTATTGGATCCGCACTCAGGTCTACTATAAGGGAAACCATACCCGGACTCGATAAGAGCTACATGAACCACACCCGGACCATACCCGATATAAAATAATATCTTTTATCATTTTTACATTGAAAATCTGTGGGTCTTAATTGAAACTCGGGTTGGGCCCAGGTCTGGTATAAAATTTCACAAACTATACCCAGATCCATGTATTAATTGGACCTTCAGGTCCGAATGGGTCTTAATCAGGTCTTATTATTTATCACCATACCCCAACCTTATAGGGTTTGGTCTGGGTAAAACCGACCCGTTGGCACCCCTAATATATAGTGGTAAACCAGACCTTACATCTCAATTAAATCTTTAGGACATCTAAAAAGTTGTTTTAGTCTGATAGCATGATAAAAAAAATTGACCATGTCAATCCCACTTATCGTCATGAACCTGCAATTTTGGATCATGGATTCGTTTACATCAACGTTACAAGTCATGGTATCAGGATTTTCTTGACAAGGGAAAATCTTGTGATATATTTTTCTGTTAAATCTCTAGAAATGCCAGCAAATATAAAATATGCAAATATATAAATTATATAAAATAAAATATAAAAAATTAAAACTGAAAAGTGTTTTTTATCATGTGCTTACGAGGTTAATATCATGACGTTTTTACAATAGGCAATATTTGGATAATATTGGCGACAATTTAGTAAAAACTGAACTTCAGGTTGTGTTTTTTGACAAAAAAATATGTTAAGAAAAAAAAATTAATACATCTATGACCGTTGATTTTTGCATCACAGAAAAAAGTATACACACATCAGATTCTTGCAATCCAAAAGCTGATTCCTACGAAATGAAACATAGGGATGCAAATGGGTCGGATCCAGTATTTGGGTTTTGTGATTTAATTTTGGCTGTTCCAACATATCCAAATCCGACTCTCCCATGTATTTAGCTTATCCCAATCCGATCCGTTTGGATTGAAACCTATACATGACATCTATAGGATAAATTTGATAAAAAAAATAACAAAAATAATTGTGCTAAGTATATAGATTCTAGGTGCTGTCGATTGTATCGAATATTAAAACCTTTCTAAATTTAAACAAATTATATAAATCAAAACCCTGACCCTGGGAGTGAGAGATGCTTGCCACCCAAGAGAGACGCGTACAGAATCGGCAGCAGCGGCGTGGGAGCCAGTAATGCAACAGCTAATTAAGTATGGCTGGAAGTGCCCCTCACTCCGTTCCAGGAAGCTGCCTCCAGGCACCCTATGTTGCCCATCTTTTAGCTCTATGTGTATATGTAGAGAGAGAGAGAGGCACGTCCCCATCGACTCTCTCTCATCGTGTGACATTGTTCAGTATTCTTTCCGTTGAAGACCATGGTGAAGTACGCAGGCATACAGAGCAGCAGCAGGTACAAGGGCGTTAGGATGAGGAGTTGGGGATCTTGGGTGTCTGAAATTAGAGCACCGCATCAGAAGACCCGCATCTGGTTGGGCTCTTATGCCACGCCAGAAGCTGCTGCTAGAGCCTACGACGCTGCACTTCTCTGTCTCAAAGGCTCTTCCGCTTCCTTCAATTTCCCCGAGTCGGCGACCATCGCCATTGATAGATTCCCCGACTCACTCTTATCTCCCAAATCCATTCAAAGAGTTGCTGCTGCAGCTGCTTCCGCTTCTGCTTCATGTTGCTCTTCCGCTGACCATAAGTCTGCTTCCCATTCACCAACTCTGCCAGCACCACCGCAGCTACCGCCTCCACCAACCTCAGTCCCTTCTTTGCCTTCCTATCTTGGAGAGGGTGAGATCGATGCGTGGATTGACTGTGATGCTTTACATTCACCCAAGTGTGTAGATCATTTCTTCTCTCTCCCAATGGTGGAAGAGTGCGATGAAGTTGATGTCAGTCTGTGGAACTTCAGTTGAACTGCCTTTTTCATTTATTTTTCTTGTTTTGCCTTTTCTTTTCTTTTCCTTTTTCTCTTCTTCCAGGAAGGTTGAATTTAGAGGAAAATATAAATAATAAAGATTACATTTATCCTAAGCAGTAGGAATGTAATCTTTGGAGCTGTTTATCTTATATTTTCATCAGTTTTTGGCAAACATGGTATAACTCGAATTGAGCCAGTAGTGAAAGAACAAAAAAAGACGATCTGTTTTTTTTTCTTTCATAATTAATCTAATCAGCCAACGACTTAATCAAAATAGTGTTTTGCCTGGTTAAAAAACCAAGCCAACAAACGAAACTAAACAGGAGCCTTTCAATCCATTGAGTTGCTGCCACCAGGTCTAGTGGAAGAGCGAAGTCTCTGAGAGCGGGTTGTTGAGGTTGGAATTGAGAAATTGGGTTTGAGTGCAGCCAAACTGAACTACTAATGGTTGCTACCGGAAAAAAGGAGTAGAGACGATATTTGAGGAATTTAAGAGGTACTTGAGGCAAAATGTAACATTTGCCACTTTTTCTACTCCATAAATTCACTCGACCTCTCTAGCTCACAAAGCGCAGCCTTGTTTTTTTTGAAACCATCAGCTACCGTTAATAAATTTTTGAATTTATTAGGTTGTTGTCTGCTACAAGCATTTGGAATTGCATCTCCCTCTGCACATAGTCAAATTATCTGAAGCAGATTCAGGTTAAACAGTGAAACCGAATGGCTTCACAAACGAGTTGGTTACTTCTACTAGAACCACGACAAAATCTGGACGACTTGAGTAGACACAAATATCAGGCACGCTCAAATTGCACAGAAACATAAATTTGATGATTAAACTTTATTCGATAATGAGATTGATTAGCGTCAACTAATTCCGAAGATGAGTTATAATAAGAATTTGCAAATAACAACAGGTTCAGATAGCTTCCGAGTTCTTTGCCACGAACATAAAAGCGCTAAGGCCACCATGCTTACATGAACCGAGCCATAGTGCACGATCACCTAAGCCTCTCTTTCATCCTTTCAACGGCCATCCTCAACGTTTCCTCATCCTTGCAAAACGTAAACCTCACCAGATTCTTCCCATCCTCTGGGTTGAGGTAAAATACACTGGTGGGTATCGCGACCACGCCAACATCTCGAATTAGATACTCGCAAAACTTGATATCATTCTCAAACCCAAACCGCGTATGGTCCACGACCACAAAATAGGTCCCACGTGAAGGGTACACAGTCAACCCAACCGCCCTGAGCCCCTCCACCAGTATCTCTTTCTTAGCCTTATAGTCTTTCTTGAGCTCTTCATAGTACGAATCAGGTGCCCGTAGGGCTGCAGCAGCAGCCCACTGCATTGGGGTTGAGGTGGCAAATGTGAGAAATGAGTGTGCTTGCCTCAAGCCCCATGACAAATGAGGAGGTGCTATGGCCCATCCAATCTTCCAACCGGTCAACGAAAAAGTCTTCCCAAGAGAGTTCAGCGTCACCGTCCTTTCATACATGCCCGGAAGTGAAGCCATGGAGATGTGATCGGCCTCAAATGCCAGTTTATCATAAACCTCATCTGCAAACACCAAAGTGTCGTTTTCAACACAGAGGGACGAAATGAGATCAAGCTCTTCCCTGGTAAACATCTTCCCAGTAGGGTTGTGCGGGGTGTTTACTATAATGGCACGGGTATTTTTAGAGAATGCGGTCTTCAACTCCTCAGTGGGGACTGCAAATTCAGGTGGGCGGAGGGTGACGGTCTTGATTTTTGCACCAGCCATGCACAGAGTTGCCTCATACGAATCATAGAACGGAGCAAAGAGGATGACTTCATCGCCAGGATCTATCAAGCCGAGCACAGTCGCAGCTATAGCCTCGGTGCATCCAGAAGTGACAGTGACTTCTTTTTCAGGGTCAACAGTCACGCCAGCATCTTTCTTGAACCTATCGGCAATTGCAGCATTCAAAACAGGAACACCATGGCCACGTGCATATTGATTCTTTCCTTCTTTTATAGCCTCGACTGCTGCCGCTTTGACAAATTCTGGGCCGTCGAAGTTGGGGAAGCCCTGACCAAGGTTTATTGCCCCATGTTTGATGGCAAGCATGCTCATCTGACTGAAGATGGTAGTCTTAAATTTCTCCAAGCGCTTGGAGACCTGCCCATACCAATGATAGAGACGAGAATAAATACAAGCCTGTTTTTGTAGGATATTGCATGATACAACAATGTAAAGATGAATTGACTGCTAAAACTTGCTTAAATAGGAGAAGCTGGGTGTTCGATTCTTCTGTTTATCATTCTTTTTTTACTTTTTTTTTTTAATATTTATATAACCAAGCCTGTGAGTTCAAGTTTTCTCTTTGTACCTCATAAAAAACTATACCTTTTTCACTCAAATGGCCTGGCTCGTACTTGGCTTGAGCTCAGGCTCGAGATTGACCTTGTATTACACCAAAATAAGCCAAGCTTGAACAAGGCAAGATTAGCTTGTTCAGCTCATTTACCAGTGATACTTGAGGGCAGAGTAACTATTATAAGAAACACAAACTCTAGGACCTGACTCAAGATTAACGTGATACTGGAACAATTCACAACTGCGAACACCAATAAGGGTTATTTTGTTAAGCAAAACAACCACCGTACACATTTCGCTCAAGGTGCTATTGGTCGAAGAGTCTCACGTGACTAACAGCATAAAAACTCAAATAAATTATAGCGGTCGACTTCCATCACTTAAATTTTTTGTCATAGAACTGTTCAAGAAAACATAAAACACTGCTCCCCAAACTTAAAGCAATCTCCAACCATCTTAATTCATCTAGATCACCATGTACCGGAAAATCCAAAAACATCAAAGTTTATTCATCACTACTTTGGCTCTTCTCTGGTAGAAGTTGCATAGCGTGCAATAATTTAGCAGAGACACATACTATGTCAATTGATATGCACATGGAAGGTGAATGATTGCACGAGGAAAAATATTCACAGAATTTTCTGACACCACCCATAAAATTATAGTTAATTTTTTCCCTAGGCTGTTTTTGCTAATTCCCACTGTCTTTTTTACATTATTCAATCACCATATCACCGCTATACATAAATGAACTTTACTATTTAAAATATGGCACTCAAAATATTTATAAGATACTTTCACCCTTAGGATCCACCATGAAGCCAGGGAAGAACTAGTTGGCATAAAAGGCCATGTTTAAGCTGAAAATGCAAGGAAGAGAACCCAGCAAACCTTGCAGCACCAAAACAACTAAGAACATACAAGGATATAAAGCAGATCTCTGACACCAAAGATCTTACACAAATAGCAGAATTTTTATTGTAGTTTTTTTCTCTGTAGAAGCATTAGGATAGAGATGCAACAAGAAAAAACGTGAAAAGATTTTCATATTGTAGCATAAATAATGCATAACTCCAAAAGTATAGACCATTCACTTATGAAATAAACTGATTCCTGGGATTTTCCAGGAAGTTACAACTATGATCATATATTAATATCAATGGCCTATACAGTCAACAATAAAGAAAAGGGCAGTGGAAAATTGAAAGAAAAATAAAAAATGTCAGTCAAACCCCTTTAGGCCTGCAGAAAGAATGACAAGATACTATCATGATGGTGTCCAAACCTCAAGAAAAGAGTCAGGTATTCTGTGTGCCACATTTTCTTGGGAGCATATAACTTAGTATGACCTTCCATCCCTTTCCTCCCATACATGTTTATGCATGCTACAGTCATGGACATCCACATAAACCAGTAAAGAAAGCAACTAGTCATAGAATGACATGCACAAAAACCAGATTAACTGAAAATTACAACAATGGCTCTTGTGGAGTTACAAGAAGATTCTTTGTTACCACAGAATACAGTCATGGATTTATATATATATGATGAATATGCAAATCAAACTAGGTACTGCATTGCATAGAGCGCACCTATTTGTGAGATATTATCACTAAATCACTAATAAGGGCCTTTTGAAAGTAGTCACTAATGTTGAAATGAAAGAAAAAAAATCCCTTAAAAACATGATAATTTTGAAAAAAAAAGGATCAGCATTTATATATATATATAGAGAGAGAGATGGGAGTAATGTCGTCGGATGAGCGTGCGATAATTCTGAGTTAAAACAACCTTTAGCGGTGGTCTGAAACCGCCGCTAAAAGGTCTTTTTTACAACACATGGTGCGCATTTGCATGCCTGACACTTTCCTGCCCTGTTACTCTCTTTATAGCCACAAATATGTGGAGCACTTGTAATTATAGTGCATTTCCTCAGTCGGGCTGGACAATAGGCTGGACCGGGCCAGCCCAGCCCGCTTTTTGGATGGGCTTGATCAGCCCAATTCAGGTCAGACCCAGACCTAAGGCTAAACCTATGGCCCGCCTGTTAGGCCCATGGGTCTAAACCAGACTGGGTGGGGTAAGGGGTGAGTGTGGACACACTACAAGAAAAACGTCAATTAGCGACGGAAATTGGCGACGGAAATAATCCGAAGCAATTTTGCGACGGATTAGCAAGAGAAAACGAGTCATCCCTAAAATTGGAATTAGTTGCGGGATTAGCGACGGAATAATATTTGTTGCTACTTAGCGACGGATATTATTCCGTCGCAAAATATGCCGGAACTTAGCGACGGATATTATTCTGTCGCTAATTAGCGTCGGTGTTGGCGACAGAATTGTTTCATCGCGAATCCGTCGCTAATTTTCGACGTAAAACGCCCATCTAGGGCACGAAATTGTGTTTGCTCTTTCTCTCTCTCATCCGCGCTACTCGTCCCGGCCACCTACCGCTCTCCGACGACGGCCCCGGCCACCACCCGCTTTTCGGTGACCGCCCCGGCCACCACCCGCTTTCTGGCGACGGCCCCGGCCGCCTCCCTTTCTCCGGCGACCGCCCCGGCCCTCTCCGCACCCGCTATTCCGCCGACCACCCCCACGCTGCTCGCCTCGACCACCTACCGCACTTCGGCGACCGCCCCGGCCACCTCCTGCTCTCCGGCGACCGCCCCAGCCACCTCTCTCTATCCGGCAACTGCCCCGTCCACCTCCCGCTATCTGGTGATCTCTGCACTTGCTCTTCCACCGACCACCCCTGTGCTGCTCTCCGGCAACCGCCCCGGCCATCTCCGCCCCCGCTCTTTCGCCGACCACCCCCTCTCTCTGGCGACCCACCGACAAGAAAGTACGTTGGTGAGCTCGCCTCCCATACCTACGCCTCCCCTCTGTCCCTCTTTCTAACTTGTCGACAGGGGACCTGTCCCCCTGCCGGTGGTATTTTCTGGTAGGGATCCACCCCCCCCTGCCGATCTTATTTTTCGGTAGGGGCAGACCCCCTGTCCTTGTTTAAGCAAGGGCGGCAGGGGATCCCCCCCCCCTGTCGCTGTTATTTTCTGGCAGGGGGCAGACCCCTTGCCCTTGTTTAAGCAAAGGGTGGCAGGGGATCCGCCCTCCTGCCGCTGTTATTTTTCTACAGGGGAGCAAACCCCCCTACCCTTGTTTAAGCAAGGGTGGCAGGGAATCGCGCCCCCCCTTGTTGCTGTTATTTTCCGACAGGGGGGCGAACCCCCCTTGCCCTTGTTTAAGCAAGGGCGGCAGGGGATCCACCCCCCCCCCCCCTGCCGTTGTTATTTTCCGACAGGGGGGCGCACCCCCTGCCCTTGTTTAAGCAAGGGCGGCAGGGGATCCACCCCCCTCCCCCCCCTGCCGCTGTTATTTTCCGGCAGGGGGGCGGACCCCCCTGCCCTTGTTTAAGCAAGGGCGGCAAGGGATCCGCCCCCCCTGCCGCTGGTATTTTCTGGCAGGGGGGGGGGCACCCCCCTGCCCTTGTTTAAGCAAGGGATCCACCCCCCCCCCCTGTCGTTGTTATTTTCCGGCAAGGGGGCGGACCCCCTGCCCTTGTTTAAGCAAGGGCGGCAGGGGATCCGCCCCCCTGCCGCTAGTATTTTCTAGCAGGAGGGGCATCCCCCTTGCCCTTGTTTAAGCAAGGGCGGCAGGGGGATCTCCCCCCCCCCCCTGTCGTTCTATTTGCTCTGCCGGCAAGGGCGGGAGCCCCCCTACCGCTGGTATTTTCCAACGATAGGGGGATCTGCTTGCAGGCCCCCCTACACTTTTTTAAGCAACAGCGGTAGGGGATCCTCCCCCCCCCCCCCCCCTTCCGTTCTGTTTGCTCGACCGGCAGGGGGGCCTCGCACCCCTACCGCTGGTACTTTTCGATAGGGGGCTCCCGCCCTCTGCCCTTGTTTAAGCAACAACGGCAGGGAGATCCACCCCCTACCATTGTGTTTGCTCTGTCGGGCTAGTACTTTCTTGTGTCTTTGTCTTTAGCGGGCAAGAGTAATATGCATTGCAGGTACGTAACAGAGCAAAAATGTGCGGTGCTTAATGTTAAGCATCGCATGCAACTTAAAATGTTATGCGAAAATAAACAAGCAAAATGCAAATCGGGTAAATACCGGTGGTGAGTAAGTGATGCAAGCACATCATATGTTATTTAATTTCTTCGATGCAACACTTTTCTGTTCACACACTCACTTAGTTGTGGATAACTAGGACTGCTTTGATGGAGTTTGAAGATCATGCTGAGCATGATTTTAATGTATAAAAATAGAAGTGCTCTTATTTTGGAGTTCGGATTTCATGCTAAGCATGGTAGTAGTTAGCGGGATATTGGAGTGTGTTTGTTGCAGGTACATGTTTGACATTGTTTTGATATGAATAATTTGAATGTATTGCAATGTTTGATGTGACTGTATCCATGTTTGCATGTGAAATTGTACAATGTAAATTTCTATTTGATTATGCCTTCCATGTGAATTTGTATCATGAAAACATGCTTCAAATGAATGTATCATTTTATGGAATGTGATTTCATATTTCTAAATATCCTCGTGATGTGTATAAATATGATGTGATGGTGTTACACAAAAAAATATTGAATTATCAATGTATGCATAATAGTTCATGGAATTGCATTTTATGTTAAGCATGTATATAGTATAAACGAGAAGAAAATTTACGTATTAACTGGAAAAAAAATTGCTCACAAACAATCACCAAACAAGAATTAATAGATTAATTAGATATTTTTTTCATCATAGCATTATTATGATTCTATTTTAACTGGTGATGATAATATCTGTAACATTATATGACAAAATGGCTGTGAATCGTGAATGGATGTACCGTAGGATAGTTGATAATGAGGTGTCGCATGAATATATGAATGGTGTTAACAGTTTTATTGAATTCGCAACGACAAGTATTAGTACAGTGGATCCCACCGGTCGGACCAGATGCCCCTGCACGATGTGTAAGAACAATCGATTCGTAGAACCTCTTGCGTTAGACATCACCTATACAAGAAGGGTTTTGTTAGTGATTATCAGAATTTGACGCTTCATGATAAAGAATTTTGGAATAATTTTGATGCACGAGTGTATATGGTGCACGATAATCCATATGTGGATTTGACATTTGATGTCGCAGGACCAGAAATGGGTTCTGCTATGGGACATAGTGATGCACCAACTGGGGTAGAGGAAGAAGCAACAAATGATGCAGCTAGTAAATTTCATGACTTACTTAGATATGTTGATGAGCCACTGTAGAATGGTTGCGAGAGTCACACTATTTTGTCTGCTGTTCTTCAACTACTAAATTTGAAGTTAGAGTATAATTTGAGTCAATCATGTTTTGATCGTCTGTGCTTTATTGTGAAAAGTATGTTGCCTAAAGATGAGAAATTGCCAGAAAACTCTACCGTGCGAAGGTTATGATCAACGCTCTAAATATGAGGTATCAAAAGATAAATGTTTGTCCAAATCACTGCATGTTGTATTTTAAAGATCAAGAAAATAACAAATCATGTCCGTCATGTAAGCATCCTCGGTTCAAGCCAAAGAAGAAAAAATGGTAGCACAAGGTCAAAAGAAGTGTCATACAAGTCACTCTGCTACTTCCCTCTCACCCCTAGATTACAACGATTGTATATGTCTTCGAGGATAGCTAAACAAATGATATGACATGCAAATAAAGTTCGACATGATGAAGACAAGATCACACATCCTATTGACGCAGAAGCTTGAAAGCACTTTGATCATACTCATCAAAACTTCGCAATAGAAGTGAGAAATGTTAGGCTAGGTTTATGTACAGATGGATTTAATCCATTTGGGGGTAGATCAACCCCATACTCGTGTTGGTCGATATTTGTCACCCCATAGAACCTTCCTCCAAGCTTGTTTATGAAGCATCAAAATCTTTTCTTGTCTCTATTGATCCCTGGTCCGACTTCTCCGGGCCAAAATCTTGATGTATATTTAAGGTCATTGATTGATGAACTGAAAATACTGTAAGATGACGGTGTTCTCACATACGATGCTCACAAAAAACAAAAGTTCAATATGAAGGTTGATGTTCTATGGATAATCAGTGAGTTCCCTGCATATGGTATGTTATCTGGTTGGAGCACACGGGAGAGGTTGGCATGTTCGTACTGTATGGAGAATACAAAATCTTTTAGATTGACGCCTAGAAGGAAGTCATGCTAGTTTGATTGTCATCGTCGATTTCTACCCAGCGACCATCCGTTCCGACGACAAAGGAATGTGTTTCGAGCAGGCACAATTGAAATGGAAGGTCCACCCACAATGTTGTCTGGCATAAAGTTTTTAAGAAAATTGCGATATTTTTCATGTGGACTAACAGATGCCCGTAGCCCGACGCCCTTCTTTAAATTTGAGAAGGATCACAATTGAATAAAGAAATCTATATTTTGGGAACTATCATATTAGTCGACCTTATTGATACGACATAATTTAGATGTAATGCATATAGAGAAAAATGTGTTTGATAATGTATTCAATATGGTAATGAATGTGAAAGGAAAAACGAATAATAATCCAAAGGCCCGTATGGATTTAAAAGTAACATGTAAAAGACCAGAATTAGAACTCAAAGAGTACAATGGCAAAGTACTAAAACCAAAGGCAAGGTACGTGATTGGACCAGATCAAGTAAAGCAGGTATGTCAATAGTTGAGACGGTTGAGATTTTCAGATGAATACGTCTCTAACATTGCTCGGGCTGTGAAGATAAACGAGGGACAGTTATATGGGTTAAAGAGCCATGATTGTCATGTCATTATGCAACTGTTGATACCCTTAGCATTCCATGATATGTTAGACAAACCTATATGGGGGGTAGAACATTGTGTGCATCAGAAGTTGTAGTATCTGGGGTAAAGAATCTCAAGGATTCTGTCGTCACTACTATTTGTCAGGTAGAGAAGATATTTCCGCCAGCATTTTTCGATGCTATGGAACATGTGATCATACATTTGTCATATGAACTAAATGTTGGTGGTCTTGTGCAATATCGGTGGATGCACCCATTTAAAAGGTATATGTTTTTTATATTTTTCTCTTCAATTGTATTGAGAAATTTATTGTAATCCGAGATGTATATTGTTGACATATGCATGTTTGACCTCAAACAAAAGGTTCGAAATAAAGCAAGAGTAGAAGACTCTATTTGTAAGGCGTACACTTTAGAAGATACTTCAAATTTCTCATCTATATACTTTGAACCTCACATTCCAACATGTTACACATTCCCACCTCGTAATGATGATGGAGAACAATTTACTATTGCTGACAAATTGTCGATATTTCAACTACTTGGGCATGCATTTGGCAGTTGTCGGTCATGACTCTTGGAAGATCGAGAGCAAGACACAGCACAAATTTATATCCTTTTTAATTGCTCAGCAATCGACCCATACATCGAGTAAGTATATTTAATATGTAACACTAAGTTCGATACGTGCGTACATGGTTCGGTAATATAAGTATTTGTTAAGTGCAGACGATTTGATCTGGAGTTGCGAAGAAAACTTTCACATCTCACTAATGCAGAAGTACAGAAAGAACGTGAAAATAAGTTTGTGGCATGGTTGAAAGAGTTGGTAAGGATGATGACATCCATTTTTTCGTGTAAACAACAATAAGTTACTTAATTGGTCGTGATCACAGTCATTATTTATGCTTATAGGTCTGCCATGGTGATGTTAAAGATCAAGGAATATGTGATTTACAAAATGGTCAGACCAAAGTTGTGCAATGTTACAACGGGTACATCGTAAATGGTTATATATTACATACAAAAGACTACGGTGTCAACAAGTCAACGATGAATAGTGGCGTGTGCGTCAAGGGTAGAAGCTACGGTGAAAATGAACATGACTATTACGGTGTTATAGAAGAAATAATAGAGTTGACTTACTTAGGCACAAATAATAGTGTAACTTTATTCAAGTGTCATTGGTTTGATCCCACAGCAACAAGAGTCGACAAAGCCTCGGGCATTATGGAGGTGAATCATAAATCAAGGCTTGGAACATATGAATCATTCATATTAGCCTCGCAAGCTCAACAAGTTTACTATACTTCATATCTGAGTACAAGGAAGTCAGATAGAAATGAATGATGGCAGTTTGTAAGGTGAAGTCTAAACTATACCCCGAGTATGATCAGTTACAGGAAGACAAGTTAACTGAAGAGAGTGATTACTATCAATCAGATGATATGTATGACTTCTCTTATGGTCACGATGTCACACATGGTCTGCATGTCACATCTCCATTATCCAATGGCACATATATGGAAGAATGTGATCCAAATGATATACCAAGTGGATGGACACCCAATGTAGAAGAAGACGAAGAGGAGGAGGAAGAAGAATATGAAAGTAAAAGTGATGAGGAAGCATACTTGATCTAGTAAAATACATGTTTGAGTGCTATGAATGATTTGAATGTATTGCCATGTTTGATGAGGTAGTAATTATGAGGTAGTAGTTAGCGGACTGCAGGTACATGTTTGACATTGATATGCTATGAATGATTTGAATGTATTGCCACGTTTGATGTGACTGTTATCTATGCTTGCATGAAGTTATTTTCGATTTGAATATGTATCCATGAAATTACATATCATGTAACTGATCTAAATAACATTTTTATTTGTTAGAATATGGTTCGTGGAGGTCACAGTGGTCGAGGACCAAGTGGAGGCCGTGGGACATCATTAGGTAAATGTCTTTGTGTTTTATTTAAATATAGGCATTTATTATGTTTTTGCTTATATGTTGATATAAACGTTATTACTTGTTAATCGTCTTTATAGGATCCCGGTTCAGTGATAGGCAAACTCAGCCTTCGTCTTCACGCAATGCTTCGATAGGTATATCATTTAAATAATTGTATATTTGATTAGTTTAAATGTACATTGTGTGAATTTCTAACTCATTATTTTGTAGGTGATGTTTCGCCTACACATGACCCACCTATACCAGCTACTCATACACATCACGAGACAATGCCAGATGTAGGGTCTTCTCAGTGTGACACATGATGACTCATTCAAATAGTGTATATCGATAGTCGACCATAAGTATTTCATTGTCACTTGTCCAATATTTATCTTATAAATAGTGTATAGCGATAGTCCATTGTTAATGTGTATCAATTTCTGTGCAGTGCGAGGTTCGAGCAGAAAGAAGTAATACGAGAAATTAGGAAGTTACTACTGCAGCATCTTCTAGGACCGGTCGCGCAATGGAAAGAGTACTCGACGGAGGTGTTGGACAGATTAATGTCCTCATTCATGGTATGCAATCGTTTATCATAACTAATGTGTTTCATATTTAATTTTTTGTTATACTCATGTGTGCAAACTTTCTGAAAGTATTTGTAAGCTTCTCATCGCTTCGCGACTGCGCACGAGAAGAAAGACGCGAGGGTAGTGTGGCAGAAGGTGGCTATCAATCGATTTGCCGATATGCTGCACAATATGAAGACTGCAACAAAAAAAGCAGTTGGTGGGATAGATGATCCACTGCAGTGGAAGGGCCATGGGCCTTCTACTATCAGGAGAGATTATTGGGAGGGCATGTACGACAAGTGGGCGAACAATGAATTTCGAAACCGCTCAGCAAAGGCTAAACAAAACCGAGCGAATATGCCTGATGCCCATCTACACACAGGTGGATCTAGGACTTTTGGGAGCCACCAAAAGAAAATGGTAACTCATTAATATATATATATATTTTCAAATTTATAAGTATTCTTGCATACTTATTAATTGATTTTTTTATCATTTAACATTGCAGGAAGTAGAAAAATGAGACAATGTGTCTTACAAGGATGTGTTTGTTGAAGCACATAAACGTAAGAGCACAGAAGATTTTGTATCAGAGAAGACGAAAGTGACATCGATATGTATTTATTGTATTAATAAACATTGTAATATAGAACTTACTATGAATTACGTTATCATAAATATTATAATTATTAATTATGAATTCATATTCTAATCATTACTTTGTAGGAGTCATACGAGCAACAAATGGTAGAGTGATAACTCCACTCATCATCCACCTTTTGATCCTGCAGCATGGGTGACTGTAACTGGTGAACCCAAAAAGGGTCGTGTGTTCGGGTTTGAGAGTAACATGAACACCACAGCAGTCGTTGCCTCCTGCAGCCATGGCTCTCAGAGTTCTCCTACCAGCATCAACTTCCAACGTCCGATTGACCCTGTTATGTCTTAGAATCATGTCTGTCAGCGTCTTGAGGACAAAATGTAATACTTTTTAAATGAAGTCATTATCAACATTGTCCATAATGAGTTGTGCAACTTTTTTCGGGATAGAGAAACTTCGTCTGCATTCAACATGAGCTCCGATGCCCGTCAGGTATAAAGATTCATGTTGTTAGATTTCAAGCTAGTATATGCATGATTGAATACATATAGGGGCGTAGCTAGGGGGGGCAGGACTGGGCTATAGCCCAGTCCTGCCTCCCGAAACAGTTAAATTTCTTTCTTTCTTTTTTAAAAAGCCCAGTCCTAATTCCATATGAAATAGATTTTTATCCATTTTTGTAGCCCAGCCCAGTCCTAGCCCAGCCCTGACTGCAGCAAATAGTTTGATTTGTCCATATGAAATAGATTTTTATTAATAATTGTAGCCATTTTTTATTTTATCTCAAAAAAAAATTTTCGGGGGCGCTGCCCCCGAACACCCGACTATCGCACAAATAAAATTTTTTGCTGTTTGCCCCCCCCCTCACATGAATCCTAGCTACGCCCCCGAATACATATATGCATGATTGCCTCACTATGAATTTTTTTTACACCTTTAGAACACATATATGCATGATTGATTCACTATACAATTTTTATGACACTCTTATAACACATATATGTGTCATTAAATCACTATGAAAGTTTTTTTACAACCTTACAACACATATATGCATGATTTCATCACTATAAAATTTTCTTAGTGCCTTATAACACATATATGCATGATTGGATCACTATGAAAGTTTTTTGACAACCTTAGAACACATACAAGCATGTTTTCATCACTATGACAACCTTAGAACACATATGAGCCTAATATTAGCATATATGAAAGTTTTTTAATGCCTTATAACACATATATGCATGATTAAATCACTATAAAATTTTTTGACTGCCTTAAAACATGATACGCATGATTGAATCACATATAAAGTTTTTTTATTGCCTTAGAACACATATGAGCATGATTGAATCACTATGAAAGTTTTTTTACTGCCTTATAACACATATGAGTATGATATTAGCATATATGAAAGTTTTTTTACTGCCTTATAACATATATATGCATGATTGAATCAATATGAAAGTTTTTTTACAACCTTAGAACACATATATGCATGATTGAATCAATATGAAAGTTTTTTGACAACCTTAGAACACATATATGCATGATTGAATCACTATGAAAGTTTTTTGACAACCTTAGAACACATACAAGTGTTAAAATATGTAATCTCATAGACAACTCATATCTCATATGCAATCTCATAGACAGCTCATGTAATCCCTTGTAATGTTTTTCTTTCTTTTAGTTAGTTTAGTTCTAGTTTAAACCCAACTAGAACTCACTTAAAACCCAATTTTAGGGCACCATTAGGCTTCACCTTTTTGACTAGTCAAAAAGGTGCAGCTCCAAGGGAGTCGTTGGGAGTCCAATGACTCCCTTGAGGCTCCTCTCCCCTTCTATAAATATGGGGTTGTTTCCCCTTGTAAAGTAATTATTTGCTCTTTGTTCTTGTGGGAGTTCTCTCCCAAGTTTATGAAATCTTGTTCTTCATTTTATGTATACCCTTTTTTGGTATTATGTATGAGTGTGAGCTCTTTTGTGTGAATGCCTTTGTTTCGTAAATCCTCTTTGTGAGTGTTGAAGAAACAATCCTTGTTAGGGATTGCTACATTCTTTCATGGTATCAGAGCAAGGTTGATAGAAGCAATCAGTCTAGAGTTCTTCTTGTGCATTGGGAAGTGTGTCGTTTGTGTTTTTCTCAAAGGAAAGAAGTCTCTTTGAAAGGCTAGTTGTGTGGAGCCTTGGAAGCTTGGAAGACTAGATGTTTTTGCTTCTTATGGTGGTGTATTTCTCTCTTTTTCTTTCCTTCTTCTCCCCTTCTTTCTTTCTTAAGCTTGTAAAATGGATGACAATGATAATGTCACCATTAAGCCCATAAAACTCAATGATTCTAACTATGTAATATGGGCTTCTATCATGAAGCACCTCATTTGGGGAAAGGGGCTATGGGGATTAGTGGATGAAACCGATGAGGAACCTAAACTAATGCTGACTAAAGAAGAAGAAGGAAAAAAAATACCTCTTTCGGAGGTAGAAAAAGTTAAAGACGTTTCCACTTATGAGAAAAAGTGGAAGGAATGGAGAATGGGTCACGCCAAAATTATGTCTTGGCTCATTTCCAGTGTCGATATAAAGAAGTGTTCAAGCCTTGCGAAGTTTGAACACACTAATGATGCTTGGGACTATCTCAAGAGAATGTATTCTCTTAAAAATGTTGTCCATATATGTAATCTTCAAGAAAATGTTCGCAATATGGTTCAAGGAGATAAAAGTATTAGAGAATACTATAATAGCTTGTCTGAGCTATGGGAAGAATTGACTCTCCTTGAACCAAAGTGGCATTGTCCACAAGATAGAGTTTCGCCAAAATCAAATAAATGCAGAGCATTTTTTCAATTTATTAATGGTTTAAGACTGGAATTTGAGACAACCAAGTCCGCTCTTCTTTATCGAGGGAAGGTTCCCTCTATTGAGGACACAATTGAAGAATTGAGTATGGAAGAAAACCGACTGAAGAAAAGAATCTCAAAAAATGATGATGACTCAGTTTTAGTTGTTTCAAGACCAGGGAATCATGTTCGTCCATATAAACCTCCACATTTTGGAAGAACATATGATGAGAAATACGGAAGTAAGGTGGAAAGAAAAGAAGTAATTTGTTATTATTGTCGTGAACCTGAGCACGTCAAGACGTACTGCCCAAAGTTAAAGAAGCCTTATGAAAAGAAGGTTGCTACTGTTGAAGCCCAACAAGAGACAAAAGAAACATCTATTGGAAGCATGTCATTATCTCAGCTAGTGGAGGCACTTCAACCACTTCTTAAAGGAGCTTCCCCATCTGCTGGAGTTGCGGTCTCTTCATTAAGCATCTCTAATCCAGGTAAACCTCTTTGGCTTCTTGATTCTGGTACATTTTTTCATATGACCCTTAACATAGAATTATTGTCTCAATATCATAACTCAAGTGGTTTAAACATTTTGACTGCCGACGACAGTTCTCTTGAGATTAAGGGAATAGGATGTTTTGAAAATTCTTCTCAAAACTCAAACAAATTTCGTGTTCCAAAAATTAGATATATACCCAAACTTAATTTAAACCTTTTATCTGTATCTCAGTTAATTGATCATGGGTGTAATGTTTTATTCTCCTCTCGTAATTGTCGAGTACAGGATCACCAGTCAGAGAAGCCGATTGGGGAAGACCATAGAGAAGGAGGCTTGTACTACATGGATTTTTTGGATTTTCCCAAGAGCACACTGTGTTGCAATGTTCAAAAGTTGGATTTGGATCTTTTGCACAAAAGATTTGGACATCCTTGTATATCCAAGATTCAACACTTTCCGAACATGGAAAAATTTTGTAATTTTGAGACTTTTACATGTAAAAATTGTATTCTTGGAAAAATGAAAAGATTACATTTTCCAAAAAGAACTTTTGTTTCTACACGACCACTTGAGTTGATTCATTCTGATGTCTAGGGTCCTGTACCAATTATATCAAAAGGTGGGTTTGTTTATTATGCTATCTTTGTAGATGACTTTACACGACACACTTGAATTTATTTTCTTAAATATAAATCCGAAGTCTTCTCGCATTTTAAAATCTTTCATAATATGGTCAAAAATAAGTTTAAAGAGGACATTTCAATATTTCGTACTGATTCAGGGGGAGAATTCCTATCAAAGGAATTCAAAGATTATTTAAATCAATATGGAGTTATACATCAAAAGTCATGTCCCTACACTCCTCAACAAAATAGCCTAGCTGAAAGAAAGCATAGGCACATTATTGAGACAACAAGAACCCTCCTCATATCATATCAAGTACCAAAAATTTTCTTGAATAAAGCAGCGTTAATTGTTGTTTATCTCATCAATAGGATGCCCTCTTTGTCGTTAAACAATATTTCTCCAATCGAAAAGCTTCTTAAACAAATTCTTGATTACTCCAGGTTAAGGGTATTCGGGTGCAAATGTTTTGTATTCTCAGATAAAAATGATAAGTTTTCCTCTCGAGCTATTCCTTGTGTTTTCTTAGGATATGCAAGTTATCAAAAGGGTTATAGATGTTTTGACTTTAGAGATAACAGATTATATGTCTCAAGAAATGTATCCTTCTTAGAAAATGAAAGTCCATTTGAAACCAAAACATCTGCAGAAATAGATGAGTATTCCTTTCTATTTGATTTAGTCTCAAAGAATGAAGAATGTAACGTTGAGCAAGATGATTAAAGTGATATTTCTCCTATTGAACCAATTAGTGATAACCAAGAGTTCATTCAATATTCTAGACGAGGAAACTCAAAAAGACCATGTGCCCTTGAAGGTACTTTGTAGAATCAGAACCCAAGATGTCAACAAGAAAATCTACTAGGATCTCAAAAATTCTTGAGAAATTTGTGTCATATAAATCTTTTTCGCCAAAATTTCAAGTCTTTATAGCCTTAATTCACTCCTACGAAGAACCTCCCAGTTATGCTATAGCCAAAACTCAACCGGAATGGGTAAAAGCCATGCAAGTGGAATTAGAAGCCTTAGAAAAGGCAAACACTTGGACTATACAAGAACTTCCGCCTAACAAGAAATTTATTGGTTGTCGATGGGTTTATAAAGTAAAGACTAAAAGTGATGGCAGTCTTGAGCGGTTTAAGGCTAGAATAGTTGCCAAAGGCTACGCTCAAGAATATGGAATAGATTATGAGGAAACCTTTGCTCCAGTAGCCAGAATGACCACAGTTAGAATCCTAATTGCCCTTGCCTCTATAAAGCAATGCTACATATATCAAATGGATGTTAAGAATGTGTTCCTAAATGGCAGTTTAACTGAAGAAGTATACATGGATCCACCACCAGGAATTGTTGTTCCTAAATAAAAAACTTTCCGTCTAAATAAAGCCTTATATGGACTTAAACAAGCTCTGAAGGCTTGGTATGATAAATTTAGCAAGGTGATGCTTGATTTTGGTTTTCAATCTTGTCTTACTGACACTGCTTTGTTTGTTAAGAATTCTAATGCAGGTATCATTATCCTCCTTCTCTACGTCGACGACATGATCATCACTGGCAGTGACAAACAGGGCGTGTGCAATATTAAAAAAATTCTCAAAACTCACTTTGAAATGAGTGATTTGGGTTTCTTAAAGTACTTTCTTGGTATAGAAGTTGTTTATTCTTCTAGAGGATATTTGTTAACACAATCTAAGTTTGCTTGGGATATTGTTGTCAGGTCAGGCATTTCAGATGAAAGACATGTGGACACTCCAGAAGTTTTAAATGTCAAGATGAAAAGTGATGATGGAGAACCTCTTGAAAACCCAACTCTGTATAGACAACTCGTCGGAGCTTTGTCATACATTTCCATTACAAGACCTGACATTACACATGTCCATACAGTCAGTCAATTTCAACATGCTCCAACCTCTGTTCATATGGGAGCAGTTTTGCGAACTATCAGATACATTAAAAAATTTATATCTCGGGGTCTATTTTTGTCTGCTTCTTCTAATCTCAAGCTTCTTGCTTATACTGATGCATATTGGGGAGGTGATCTGAATGATCGTCATTCAATGACAGGTTTTTGTGTTTTCTTGGGGGAATCATTGATCTCATGGAGATGTAAGAAGCAACAGAAAGTATCACTTTCATCAACAGAGACTGAATACAGAGCAATGGCTACTACAACTATGGAAGTAGTCTAGCTTCGACGACTGCTTTCCGACATGGGAGTTGAAAGTTCAGAAGCATTTGACATGTGTTGTGACAACAAGAGCTCTATCTACATTGCAAGCAATCGGACATTCCACGAACGTACCAAGCATATAGAAATGGATTGTCATTATGTTCGGGAGAAATTCTTGCGCGGCACCATCAATCTTCCCTATGTTGCTTTAGAATACCAGCTGGCTGATTTCTTCACCAAGCCTTTTGTTGCTCCTAGATTTCACTCTCTTAGGCAAACTTTCGGTTATCCAACCGTAAGTTTGAGGGGGGTGTTAAAATATGTAATCTCATAGACAACTCATATCTCATATATAATCTCATAGACAGCTCATGTAATCCCTTGTGATGTTTTTCTTTCTTTTAGTTAGTTTAGTTCTAGTTTAAACCCAACTAGAACTCACTTAATACCCAATTTTAGGACACCTTTAGGCTTCACCTTTTTGACTAGTCAAAAAGGCCTTTTTGACCAAGTCAAAAAGGTGCAGCTCCAAGGGAGCCGTTGGGCTCCCAACAGCTCTAATAGAGTTGTTGGGAGTCCAATGGCTCCCTTGAGGCTCCTCTCCCCTTCTTCTATAAATATGGGGTTGTTTCCCCTTGTAAAGTAATTCTTTGTTCTTTGTTCTTGTGGGAGTTCTCTCCCAAGTTTATGAAATCTTGTTCTTCATTTTAGGTATACCCTTTTTGGGGTATTGTGTACGAGTGTGAGCTCTTTTGTGTGAATGCCTTTGTTTCGTAAATCCTCTTTGTGAGTGTTGAAGAAACAATCCTTGTTAGGGATTGCTACATTCTTTCAACAAACATGCTTTCATCACTATGAAATTGTTTTACTGCCTTAGAACACACGTATGCATGATTGAATTACTATAAAATTTTCCTTAGAACACATATATGCATGATTGAATCAATATGAAAGTTTTTTACTGCCTTAAAATGCATATGAGCATGATTGAATCACTATGAAAGTTTTTTGACAACATTAGAACACATATAAGCATGATTTCATTACAGTGGAAGTTTTTTTACTACCTTGTACCACATATGCATGATTGCGATACATAACACATTTATTTGACAGCCTTATAAACCATATATGCATGTGTGAATCACTGTGACATTCTTTGACAACCTTAGAACAGATATGTGCATGATTGAATCACTATAAAAAAAATTCAGTCTTAGAACACATATCTGAATTCTACACATATTTGAATTTTGTTAATGTCCTTCAGTTTATTGCTAGTCTATGTGCCATTCAGTCATTTACTTTGTTGCATTAGATTAGGTGCATTGCATATAATTTATTTCATTATATTTTGTTTATAAATACTAACATTTTGGTTCTCTTGTAGGATGCTGGTGATGATCAGCGTAGAGGAGCTGAGGGAGGGGCAGATCGAGAAAATTAAGAAGATGATGCCCAGAATCTTGGCGAGGATTAGATTCATGTGTTTAATTTGTTTGACGTACTTGTAACTAATTATAACTTGGCAAGGACTGTATTTGGTTGTTTAACTTAGAACTTGTGTTAAATTTGTTTCACCTGTATATGTATTTTTTATGTGTACTTTGTCTTTTATAAGCAGGTTATATGAATTGTATAACGAGAATTTTTTCTCGAGTTTCAGAATATTTCAAAAAAAAATTAAAATTTTTTTTAAAATTAGCGACGGATTAGCAACGGATATTATCCGTCGCCAATTTAAATCAGTCGTTGGTTTGCGACGGATATATATCCCTTGTTACGGATTAGCGACAGATTAAATTCCGTCACATAACCAAATTAGTCTCTATTTAGCGACGGACATGATCCGCCGCTAATCTGTCGCTAAGCAGCAACAGATTGGCGACAGATAAATTTTGTCGCAGTTTAGCGACTAGGGTTATGTGACAGACGTTATCCGTCGCTAAACACGTTAGCGACGGATTTGGCAACGGATAGCGACCATCGCTAATACGCATTTTTCTTGTAGTGACAGATGTATATGTAGGCAAGGAATGTACTCAAAATTTCACCAAAGTTTTTTTTGTTTTTTTTTTAATTCTTACTGTACAGATGTGTTCTACATGGTTGAATTAGTAGGAACTGGCTTTTGAATCATCTGATTCCAACATGCAAGTAGTTTTTTCAAGGGTTGAAAAATCAATGAACCACAAATTTTTAAATTTATAACATTATAAAACCACTTTTTCACTAAGAAAACACAAACCAAGGGCTGGTTCCTAGCAAATGAAACATGTTGAACACATCCGTACAGTTGGATCACAGGAAAAAGATGACTAACATCAATGCACTGGAGACTTGCACACCTAAGTCATGCACACCCATTCCTCTCTCTCTCTCTCTCTCTCTCTCTCTCTCTCTCTCTCTCTCTCTCTCTCTCTATATATATATATATATATATATATATATATATATATATATATATAGTCACAAATATCATATGGTCAGCTATTTCTCGCGATATTATAGGTTTGGTGATAAATCTCGGGGCTTAAAAAATAAGTAAGAAAATATCATGTTTAGACAAAAAATACATAAATAATAAAAAAATAAGTAAAAATATAAAAAATAAATGAAAACAGTAAAACTAATTGATAATATTGTGATATTCTAGTGATAATATTGCAATATTATCAAATTGGCGATATTTTCAAAATGTCACGATATTTTGCCTATACTATCATTTGTTGAATTTACAGCGATAATATCATGATATTTTGAAAATATCATCAATATCTGTGACTATCATATATATATAGTAGATTATAAGTACAATCTAGTTGTCGTTGTGACTCGATCTAACATCATAGATGTGTTCAGCATGATCAATTTAGTGGAAACCGTCCTCTTAGATCACGTTTTTCAATGAAAAACATGCTTTTTTAGTCGAAAAACATACTTTTTCAATGAAAAAACATGCATTTACAGACGTTGGTTTTTGCATTGTTGGAAATACTTGTTCACAAATGGGATCCTGGGGATTCAATAGCTGGTTCCCACTAAAAGCAACATGTGGATCACATCCATGGGGCTGTTTGGACACAAAAAAAAATAGAAAAGTGAGTTTGCAAAGTTATTTGGATATACAAATGACTATAACAAACTTTAACCCATATATAGTAGGGTGTATCATTAGACAAAGTGTCTGATGATACATCGGTCCATTTCGCACCTCTGATTGTGCGAACGGCGGTTCAAAACAGCTGCTAAACGTCTTAAAAACAAAAAAAAGGTGTGCGGCATTGCACCACACGTTCAACTTTCGTCTGACGAAAGAGGGTCCGACTGTGTGTGTGTGTGTGTGTCTATATATATATATATATATATAGGTGAGTCAGGCTGGCCCATGTCAGCCCGTTTTTGGACCGCTAAAATCCGGGCCTAGCATAGGCCCTGTTCCGGTCGTGCCCTAGTTCAAAAGCCAGGACCAAGCTGGGCCCAGAAGGGCTGGGTTATAGGCTACCAGTGGGCCTCCCGGTCCATTGTCCAGTCCTATTTTTTTGTAGTATATATGTGGCCTTGGTTTTGCTATCTGGTTTCAATCGATATTGAACCAAACACAGGCGGTGATAGCCTCTCTCGGACAGCCCGCCTATTCATGCCTAGTTGGATAGTTCCAAACTACAGTGACCAAATGAATATCCTCAGAACATAGCCCTTTTTCAACATGAGTTTTAGAAAAAATGTTTATCCAATACCTAGTTAAAGTTTGTTTTTACGTACTCCTGTATTTGACATTCGAAAATGCCACATGTTAGGCAGAAATGAATCCAATCTACATTCTGAAAAAGCATCACAGAGTGACTATTCCTAGTCTCCAGGAAATCTTCAAAAAAATAAAAATAAAAACTTGGGAACTAAAACATTGTGAGCCCCAATCCTCCCCTCTTGATATCTTTATAAATTATGCTAGTATGCTACTTCTAAATATACAGAAGCCCTTCATAGTTACCACTACGTCACCTTGATCTTTTTGGCTCCCACAAATACTATAATAATCAGGCATGATTTTGCAGAGCTGGATTCTCAAACTAAACCATCATGGTGTTCATTCATCTATGGCTATGAGAAGAGTTCAATTTTGGAAACCATCATTGTCCCCAACCTCCACTCTGGAAGTTACAATCTAAAGCAGCAAAGCAATAGGCTCATATGCAGCTGCAAAGGGTAAAGAGAATGTACAACACATGCAAACAGGAGCTATTTGGTACTTATGATAATAGGAAAACAGGAGCTGTGTCTTCAAGTGCTTTTGCAATCCACAAAAGCGAGACACCAAACAGTTTAGCATCACAAACATGTACATGTAGTAGCGATCTTTGATTGCAAGTTTTTGAAAATGAGTGCCCTCCGACTAAATGAGTCTAAGTGGGAACTGTTATAAGCTTGAGAAATATGGTGCAAAACAAGCTCTCAGGACATGTTCATGGTTCAGTTGGGTGGTTATCACATGCAACTTTTGATGAAAATTAGTAGATAAAGCGGCTATATGGTTCCTCAACACAAAAACAGGCATGCTATTTGTATCAACCGGAAGTGTGTGCACTTTGTATTCCTATATCATTCCTTCATGGACACCGTCAATCCACAACAGTTTGGATTCTAATCTATTTGCGTCTTGGAGACTGAAAGATTGAATCGCCAAGAAATCACGCTTCAGTGATGTGTTGCATTATCACTAAGGTAATCGAAAAGAGACGGGATCAGGTAGTTGGTACGTGACAGGCCGGCGATCGACCCCCTATGGTTGAGAGGTGAACAGAGGAGATTCTTGCTGGGGTGGATGGAATGGATCACCAAGCCCGGTCATACACCCCATCATGGGAGCTTTGCTTCGTGACACGCGCGCGCGCCACGAGCCCAGAAATCGACCACCGAAAATAAACCGTCCACACAGTGATCTAAACCCTTTTCCGTTTAACGATATGAAGGCCCTGAAACCATTCCTTAGACAGATATCTTGGCACCCACAAACTAGAGCCTTCATCGAAACCCCGCACCAGCCCAGTAATAGGGAAAAAGTATCCATAACAAGGCCACCAATTTATACTCAAGACACGGAAAAAACCAAGTAATTGACCTTCTTCTCTCATGAAAAGGGGGCCAAAAAGAAAAGAAAAGGGAAAAGCCCCATCAGTTAGCTAACGGATAGAAAGGAGTACAGAGCAATGTCACCCAAACACAAAATTGTCAACTACCCAACTAAAGACGATCATTCTTCAAAACACGTTAAAGGAAAACAAACAACTGAACTACAACAAAGGAAAAAAGGAGGGGCAAGGGTCACGCACCCGCACAGGAAGAGGCGAGGGAACCTTGTTGTCCTCTACCAATCGAGATGATGAGTCCGAGCCAGTGTGTTGCTCCTCCTCATGTGTTGTCTTGGGGTCGAGAGGAGGGGTGATGGTGGAGATGGATGCCATGGTATTAGAGTATTGGAAGGAGGGCTCCCTCTGAGGCTCTGGGGGTGGGTGGCAGCGGCGGGGAAGAGCGACCTGGTGTTGGGCCTTTTAAAGGAGAGGGCCGCCCTTAGGAGTTAGGCCTTAGCACTCCATCTCTATTCCCTCCCCAGACTAGGGTAATCGCAATGCATGTTGGCGTCAGCTGCATGTGGGGACTGCCCTCTACAGGCCACAGCCCCACTCCTTTTACTATTTCAATGTTCTTCTTCCTTCTCCCCACCAACCCCCCACCCCGACCAACCACAACCCGCCGCCTCTTTTTTCTTAGTTTTCATACAAGTCCAAATTCCAAAACACCGAACAAAATCACCTCTCCTTTTTCTTAGGTTCTAGCTGTGACTAATGAGAGTTAATGCAATGGTTAAAAACCAGGTTAAACTACCTTGGTGGTCGACGTTTGAAAACTGGTAGATGGGAAAAAGGTGGGATGGGAAGTGAGGTCCTGTCCTTTTCAAATGCATAATCTCCATCCCACTACCAGTTTCAAACATATCCTTAATCTCTTTGCACTTGGGGTGCTTGAGAATGTAAACGGGTCGGATCTAGGAATGATCGTGTCTGACCTAAGATCTGGCCTAATCAGATTTTGATTGAGATTCAGAGTCGATTAGGATCATCTAAAACTTAATACGAATATGTTGAGCTCAATATCTGACATTTACACATTTAAATTCGGATCTTTAGTTCCATTCATATTCTAATTTGGATGCAAAACTCAATATTGAATCTTGATCGAACTTTGGCTACTAAATCCAATTAAACAGTGTTGGATTCTGGTCGAAGTACACCCTCCACCCCCATCATGGGAAACCTCTCCTTGCAAAACTCAATACTGAATTCAGATCTGATTGTTAACGGGATCCAACTAAACGGTATTGAATTTATGTCGGATGTAGGATTACTAGGATTACACCCAACCTGATGACACGAGCATGTCCATTCCAAGTTGACGTGAAGAAAAGAAAAGGACGGATTTTATGAAAGCCCTTGCAGATTTAGGAGACATGTGTGGCCCATCAGGGTGAGAGGTATGAAAAGATTACTCATTGACTGGAGCTGGGACGGCTGGCGGGTCACATTACTCAAAGACCCTAAACCCAAGTCCATGATAATCCTTTGATGGTTAGACGTGGAAGATGCGGTCTCCGTCCAATCACCGGATCGGCGTCATAGAATCTCTTCGTGAAGCCACCGTCAATGCGGAAGCGGTGCAATAACCCCAGAGTAGGTTGCTTGCATGACATGAAAACTGTACCCTCTGAAAAGACGGCCATAAAAGTAAAAAATTTCGGACCCACAAATAAGAGAGGTTGGTAGTCCTGCTTCCTTACCTACTTCGCTTCGAATCAAGTCAACCAATCCTTTTCTTTTCTTTTCTGTGCGATATATATATATATATATATTATTTAGTTATATAATGATGTTACGTCCAACCACTAGGCGCATATTTGGATCCAACTGTGAGTGATGTCAGCCATCGTTTTGGACTCATGAGTCAGATTCATGGAGGTGGCCCCATCTTCTCCAGCATGGTTAATGGTGCCTTGTCGTTCGTTTCCTCTTTTTTTTCGACACAGGGGTAGGTCGAACTGGTCAGATCTGAAACCATGGGTGCTTCCCGAATGATCAAAATTGTTGAAAATGACTCTTGATTGTATTTATTTTGACGTAAAAAGACGCTATTTGAAGGGTGAAAATTTGACACATTGTTGATTTTTCAAACTCCAAAAAATGTAACAGACACATCAAGAGAACATGATCCAATGGATCAGTTATACTAAATCAAACATGTAGATCATATTTAAAAGGTCAGACGTAGCTATTGGCAAAATCCCCTTCAACCTTAAGACAAAAATGCGTAAATGGATTTAAAGGCCCAAACTTTAGTTTTCTATAAGCGTTTACTCCAACTCGTTTCATTCCTAAATTGAACCCCAGCTGAACACATCGTAAAACGTAAGGACTTGTGCTTGTGCTCAGGACAATGTCATCCTGAACCATTATGACCAGACTCATTAAAGGCTTAACTATACAGGTCAGACAAATTTCATATCCAAAACCAGTCTGCCCAAATTTTAAAAAATATGAGTTGAGCATGATTGATTAGTTGAACAAAATAAAATTTTTGGCCAATTCGCAAGTGTTGTGGAGGAAGAGACATCATATAGTTATCTTGTTCAATATCCTTTAAACAGTTTGCCCAGCGAATATGAAAGTTTTGTGACTAACATCGTCACTTTTGGAAAGCTTCCTAAATTTGTGGAAGTCTATGAGATGCTTCTAAATCAAGAGAAGTGTCTTCAAATCCTTTTCCCAAAGACCAGTCAACCTAGTCCACCAAGTGAAAATACCAGCATTACTTTCTTCACTCAAAGAGGTAAGGGGCATGAAAAGTTCTTTAGAGGTCACTGAAAATTTTACCTTTAAAACATAGGTTTTTCTTAAAAACAATAGTCTTGATTTCAAGTAAAACACTCTTAGAAACAACCATCAAGTTAAAACAGAATTTTTAATTCATGTACCGGGTACAAAACCATATTTTCAAACACACTTTGCAATGGGAACAGACTATAGAAATTTCTGTTTAGTTAACATGTAAAGAAACATTTATAAATACTTTGGAAACAAGAGAGAGCTATAGAAATTTCAGTTTATAGAATTGTGATAAAAAATCAAATTGTAAACACTTTATGCAATATCAAATGATATAGATTTGTATATACACTTTACCCCATAACTACAAAAATATATTTTTTTGTTCTTAAATTATAACTTGAGGAAAGATTTGATAAAACACAATTAAATTAAAAATTCATGAAAAACATGAGTACAACTCAAAAATGTATAACAACATTGGTTCAACCAACCAATGCACAGTTGCTTTGGGTTGTTCCACCAAAATTCAGGCATAATAGTCCAAAAATCACACATATTCTACATATTTATCGCAAAATTCACTCAAGAGTTAACTCTCAAAAGCACAGGAGTCGACTCTGAGCTAAATTGAGCATAAATAATACCCAGAAGTCGACTCTTCTAACTCAAGAGCCGACCCTCAGGCCAATTGTAGTATAAACAACATAAAAGGGTCGACTCTTCACTCTAGGAGTCAACTCATTACATAAAGGAGTCGATTCTTTTGGTCGAGGAGTTGACTTTTACAAAAGGAGTGAACTCTTTTTTTTTAGAATGAGTCAACCATTTCACAAATGAGACAACTCTTTCACAAAAGGGGACTCTTTTGCCTCACAACAACAATAGATAGAACAAACATGAAGGAGTCGACCCCTGTTCAACCGGAATCGACTCGCAGGCTAACCAGAACATGAAAATGCATAGGAGTCGACTTCTAAGGCATTTTTAGTTCAGTTTCACACTACTTAAACTTTGAAAACTCAAGGTTCAAAGCACCCAACTCCAACGAAACTCAACCCCAACACATCTAGGGGAGTTTCAAGAGGAAATACACTTCGATAACTAAAAACATCACTGAAACAACGATTCTACCAAACATTCAAAGCATACTTTTTCTCAAAAATCACAACAAAATGACTTGTAGTACTAGCATGCTCACTTCCTATGAGAAGAGAAATTAAACACCTACCTTGAATCGCTAAATCCGACAAAAATAGGGGAGTTTCAAGAGGAAATACACTTCGACAACTAAAAACATCACTGAAACAATGATTCTACTAAACATTCAAAACACACTTTTTCTCAAAAATCTTAACAAAATGACTTGTAGTACTAGCATGCTCACTACCTACGAGAAGAGATTGAACACCTACCTCGACTCACTAAATCTGACAAGAATAGGGCCACAACAAATGCAACATGAACACTCCCAATGTATCAATACAAGGCTCCAACACACATGACCAAAAGAGTTGTCCACACAGAAGTACAACTCAAACACGGACTGGGCACCTCCACACTATGTTCCTGCTACAACAACCTCCTGAAACGATGCGGCTCGCCACAAGCTAGGGGTGGAACAGGTGGGTCATCCACCAAGGGTGAGGGAGAAGGTGAAAGTGTAAATGGAGATAGAGAGAGCACAAGAGAGGGAAAAAATACTTGTCTCTCTCTTAAGCATAAATAGGCTTCCTAAAATTTAGGGTATGGGTCTGAGCAACAGTGGATCCATGTGGTCCAACCAGATCCCAACCACAAAAAGGGTGTGGGCTCCTAGTCAGCTTACTAGTTGGGTTAACTAGGTCAGCCTAAAAAGCAAAACAACTAAAGTGGCAAGGTCTAGCTGATCCTGGCAGGTCTAACCTACTGAGGTTGGCTGAGCTAGGCTGCAACTGGAGTTGCTGCCCCAACAAAAAAGATTGAAATGCTCTTAAAAGGAAAAAGTGTTCATTTACCCCAAATCTAACCTTTTTCTCAAAACAAATCACAAGAATGTCATTAAACTAATTCAAATAATATTGGATATGTCCCCTCACCCAAATGACTTACCTGATAAACTCAAATTTGGACAACTATGTCCTCTGAAATGAAAATACCACCAAAACAACTCAGAATTAACTAAAATACCCTTGAAACTTGTTGGGTGCACTCTGAACTCAATTCAACTTTGATTTTGATGAAATAAGGATTGTTCTGAGAAGTTTGATACGAACATGATGGTATACTCAAAAGTCATGGGAAAATACCTCAAATTTTTTATTATCCAAAAACTATAAAAGTCAAGAAAATTATCGGATATTACATTCTACTCACTAAAAAAAGCATCCTCGAAATTCAAGCAAACAACGAAGGGTAACGATTATGCATATCTGCTTTTGGCTCTCAAGTGCATTCTTTAATAACATGGTGTTGCCATCTCACTTTGACCAAAAGAATCACTTTGTTTCTCAATATCTCATTTCGGCGGTCTACAATCTCAATAGGGCTCTCTTCTACTGCCAAATCTTTTTGCACCTCGATATCTTCATATCAGATCACATGAGAGGGACTTCTAACATACTTTTGCAACATCAAAACATGAAATACATCATAAAATGGCACAAAATGTGGCGATAAAGTCACTCGATAAGCTAATGCACCAATCATCTTCAACACCTCGAAAGGCCCGACGTATCTAGTACTCAACTTGCCCTTCCTACCAAAACAAAAAACACTCTGAGTGGGAGAGATCTTCATGAAGATGTGATCTCACATCACAAAAACTAAATCTCAGTACCTCTTGTCAGCATAACTCTTTTGTATGTTATGTGTTGTCAACAACCCTTGACAAATCATCTGCACCTGATCCGAGTAATGCTGAATGAACCCTAGCGACTCAAGAGCTCACTCACCAACTTCACTCCAACAATTCAGATATTGGCAAGGCCTCTCGTATAAAGCATCATACTCGCATGATAGTTGTTGTTATATGCAAACTCTGTTAGCTTAATATGCTTGTCCCACTCTCTTGTCTACTACAGAACACAAGCGCGAAGCATATGCTCCAAAGTCTAAATAGTCCTTTCTGACTGACCATATGTCTGAGGATGAAAAGTAGAACTAAACCTTAGCTTTGTACTGAGCGCACTCTGAAACTGCATCCAAAATCTTGAAGTGAAACGAGGATCACGATCTGATACAATGAATCGCTAAACACCATAAAGATGAATGATCTGCTCAATTTATAAATCTGTCATAATCTCCAAAGATTTGTTCCTAATGATTGGCAAGAAATGTGTCGACTTCATCAGCCTATCCACAATCACCAAAATCACGTCATTATTTCTATGGGTTCTTGCCAAATCAACGACAAAATCCATGGTGATGCCATCTCACTTTTATTCTGAAATCTTTAAAGGCTGCAAAAGACCTTCAGGGTCTCTGGTGCCCTATCTTCACCTATTAGTAGGTGAGACATCTCGCATCAAAATTGGCTACATCCTTCTTCATACAATTCCACTAAAAACTCCTTTGAAGATCCTTGAATATCTTGGTACTCCCAAGATGGATAGAGTACCTCGATTTATGGTCATCTGACAAAATCTCTTGTCTCAAGGTGGAATCAATAGGAACCCATAATCTCTGCATAAATTGGATAACTCCATCACTACTGCATAAAAAAGTGACTCGTCTTTACTAACCTCTGCAACAAACTTGTCATAATTAGGACTCGCTTTCTAAGCAAGAGTGATTCTGTCTAGAATCTCTGGCCTAGCAACCAGATTTGAGCACAAAATATGACCCAAACTCTCCACGAATGGCTGCCAATCAATAAAACTCTATAGAAGATCTCAAATCTGATTGATCAGACATGAAATTGAAGTCTTTTTACTCAACGTGTCTGTAACAACATAGGCCTTTCTTGGATAGTACGGTATAGAGAAATCGTAATCCTTAAAGAACTCTAACCATCTCCTCTACCTAAAATTCAACTCTTTCTTTAAAAAGATGTACTTGAGACTCTTATAATAAGAGAAAACCTCAAAAGTTTAAACATATAGATAATGCCACTGCATCTTCAGTGGAAAAACACTACAACAAAGCAGTGGATTAGCGACGACCTCATTCTATCGTTATTCTGTCACTAACCAGCTTAGCGACGGATTAGCGACAAAGTAGCGACAGATATCTTATGTCGCGAATATTTCGATGCTAACTGGCGATGACATAAATTTGTCGCCCATTCCATCGCTAATTGCGACGAAATAATAAACGATGGATTCCATCGCAAATCCGTCGGTACTAAACGGTGACCTCGGCTTGGCGATGAATTTACAGCCGTCGCTAAATTATATGTATAGCGACGGATATATTCGTCGCTAATCCGTCGCAAACAAGAAAAAAAATAATTGAAAATTAAATATCAAGAACGCTACAATTTATATTTCCTGTAAATAAAAAACAAAGTACACATCAAATTACATATAAAAGGAAACTAAAACAATTAATCGTTCCATTTTAAAATTCACAAGTTTAATTATTTACAATTCAATAATTACATTTTCAAAACAAAAAAAAAATAGAAAAAATTCAACACATTAATTTAATCATCGCCAAGATTTTGTGTGTCTTCTTATTCATTGCCTTGATCTGTCTCTTCAGCTCCGCTACGCTGATTATCGCCAGCAACCTACACAAGAAAAGAACAGTCAGTATTAATAAACAAAATATATTGAAATAAATTATACACTATATGTGATTTTATCATGTGCTCATATGTGTTCTAAAGTAGTAAAAAAACTCTATATGTGATTCTATCATGCTCATATGTGCTCTAAGGCAGGCAAAAAACTCTATATGTGATTCTATCATGAATGATATGTGTTCTAAGGCAGTAAAAAAACTCTATATGTGATTATATCATACTCATATATGTTCTAAGGCAGCCAGAAAAACTCTATATGTGATTCTACCATGCTCATATGTGCTCTAAGGCAGGCAAAAAAGCTATATATGTGATTCGATCTTGCTCATATGTGTTCTAAGGCAGTAAAAAAACTGAATATGTGATTATAGCATGCTCATATGTGTTCTAAGGCAGTCAAAAAAACTTTATATATGATTCTTTCATGCTCATATGTGCTCTAAGGCAGGCAAAGCAAAAAACTTTATATGTGATTTTATCATGAATGATATGTGTTCTAAGGCAGTAAAAAAACTTTATATGTGATTCTAGCATGCTCATATGTGTTCTAAGGCAGTCAAAAAACTGAATATGTGATCATAGCATGCTCATATGTGTTATAAGGCAGTCAAAAAAACATTATATGTGATTCTATCATGCTCATATGTGCTCTAAGATAGGAAAAAAACTTTATATGTAATTATAGCATGCTCATATGTGCTCTAAGGCAGACAAAAGCTATATATGTGATTAGATCATGCTCATATGTGTTCTAAGGCAGTCAAAAAACTGAATATGTGATTATAGCATGCTCATATATGTTCTAAGGCAGTCAAAAAAACTCTATATGTGATTCTACCATGCTCATATGTGCTCTAAGGCAGGCAAAAAGTTGTATATGTGATTCTAGCATGCTCATATGTGTTCTACGACAGTAAAAAAACTGAATATGTGATTATAGCATGCTCATATGTGTTCTAAGACAGTCAAAAAAACTGAATATGTTAAGGCAATCAAAGTTACATGAAATCTAACGACATGCAATATATTGCATGATACTTTCATACCTAAGAGGGACCTGCAATCGAAGTTCCCCTGTTTAGCAAAAAATTGTTAAACTCAGCTCAGAGAACGTCGGCGACGGTTTCATGGAAGTAGTCACGCATTGTGTCCTTCACGATCTGGCGTACATCATCACCGGAAAGAATAGGATGCTGCTTGGAGCTTATGTCGACGAAAGAATTCTGTGAGCCGTAACTGGAAGAAGCAATAACATGTGAAGTGTTCATATTACTCTCAAACCCGAACACATGACCCTTTTTGGGTTCACCTGCTGCAGTCACCCATGCTGCAGGATCAAATAATGGATGCTGAGTAGCGTCATCGTCATATAGCTCTACCATTTGTTGCTCATATGCCTCCTACAAAATAATGTTTATAGTATGTATTAATAATTAATGATAACATTATGATAACTTGCATATTGCAATGATTATTAATAGAATAAATACATATCGTTGTCGTTCTCACCTTTTCTGATACGAAGTCTTTCGTGGTCTTTCGTTTATGTGTTTCAACAAACACATCCTTATATGGTACAATGTCTCCTTATATTTCTTCCTGCGAAATTAAATGATAAAAGATTTAGTTAACAAGTTTGCAACAATACTTATAAAATTGATATTATATATTGATGAGTTACCATTTTCTTCAGATGACTCCCAAAAGTCTTACATCCACCTATGTGTAGATGGGCTTTGGCATTTTCGCTCGATTTTGTGTAGCCTTCGCAGAGCGATTTTGAAATGCATCCCCCGCCCACTTGTCGCACATTTCCTCCCAATAATCTCTCCTGATAGTAATAGGGTCATGGCCCTTCCACTGTAGTGGATCATCTATTCCGCCAGATGCTTTTTTTGCTGCAGTCTTCATATTGTGCAGCATGTCTGCAAATCGATTGACAGTCACCCTCTGCCACACCTTCCTTGCATCATGTTCTTCCACTGTAGTCGCGAAACGATTCGAAGCCTATATATATTTTCAAAAAGTTAGTAGACATGATTATAAAAAAATTTAAATATGAAACACATTAATTATGACAAACAACTGTATATCATGAATGAGGACCACAATCTGTCTATCACCTCTTTTGGATACTCTTCTCATTGAGCAACTGGTCCTGGTAGATGTTGAAGAAGTGAATTCCTAATTTCGTGTACTACTTCTTGTGGCTCAAACCTCGTGATGTATATGAATTGGTATACAGTAAATATCAATATAAAATATTTATACGATATGCAATAATTGAAAATAAAATACTTACGGTCGATTATCAATATACACTATTCGAATGAGTCTTCTTGTATCAGACTGAGTAGACCCTGCATCTTGTATTGGCTCCTGACTTTTGTGATCAACTGGTGGTGAGTCGTGTACAGGCGAAATATCATCTGTAAAAAAATACGTTAGAAATTCTCAGAATGCGCATTTCAACTAATCAAGCATCCAATTAGTTAAATGATATACCTATCACAGGAGACCATGAAAAAGAAGGTTGGGCCTGGCTACTACTGGATGAACGACCATTGTAACCTCCATTAACCATATTCTAACAAATAAAAAATGTCATACAATACATTCAAATAATTCGCATCAAGTATTACAATACATTCAAATAATTCGCATCAAGTATTGCAATACATTCAAATGATTCGCAACAAGTATTACAATACATTCAAATAATTCAAATCATTCACATCAAGTACAATACAACTCATTCATTTGCATCAAGTATTACAATACATTCAAATAATTCAAATCATTCACATCAAGTACAATACAACTCATTCATTTGCATCAAGTATTACAATACATTCAAGTCATTCACATCAAGTATTACAATACATTCAAGTCATTCACATCAAGTATTACAATACATTCAAGTCATTCACATCAAGTATTGCAATGCATTCAAATCATTCACATCAAGTATTGCAATGCATTTAAATCATTCACATCAAGTATTACAATACATTCAATTAATTCGCATCAAGTATTACAATATATTCCAATAATTCAAATCATTCACATCAAGTATTGCAATACAACTCATTCATTCGCATCAAGTATTACAATACATTCAAATCACTCACATCAAGTATTGCAATGCATTCAAATCATTCGTATCAAGTATTACAATACATTTAAATAATTCAAATCATTTACATCAAGTATTGCAATACAACTCATTCATTCGCATCAAGTATTACAATATATTCAAATAATTCAAATCATTCATATCAAGTATTACAATGCATTCAAATAGAGGTTTGTATTACAAGATTTTGCTCACTAGCTTGAGAATTCTTCCTCGTCACTTGTTTGACTTTCATCTTTTTCTTTTTCTTCTTCTTCTTCTTCTTCATTGTTTACCCATCCACTTGGTATATCATTTGGATCACATTCTTCTATGAATGTTTCATCGGTCAATTGAGATATGACATGCATATCATGCGCAACATCGTGACCATAAGAGAAGTCATAGATATCATCTGATTGATAGTAATCACTGTCTTCAGCTAACTTGTCTTCCTGTAACTGATCATACTCAGGGTATAGTTTGGACTTCACCTTGCAAACTGCCCACCATTCATTTCTATCTGACTTTTTTATACTCGGATACGAAGTATAATAAACTTGTTGAGCTTGCAAGGCTAATATGAATGGCTCATATGTTCCAAACCTTGATTTATGATTCACCTCCACAATGCCTGAGGCTTTGTCGAGTCTTGTTGCAGTTGAATCAAACCAATGACACTTGAATAAAGTTACCCTATTATTTATGCCTAAGTAAGTCAACTCCATTATTTCCTCTATAACACCGTAGTAATCATGTTCATTTTCACCGTAGCTACTACCCTTGACACACACGCCACTATTCATCATTGATTTGTTTATACCGTAATCTTTTGTATGGAATTGATAACCATTTACGATGTACCCGTTGTAGCATTGCACAACTTTGGTCGGACCATTTTCTAAATCACATATTCCTTGATCTTTAACATCACCATAGTTGACCTATGAACAAACATAAACAATGATTATGATCACGACCAATTAAGTAACTTAGTAATGTTTATAAGTACAAAATTTATGTTAGCGTCTTACCAACTGTTTCAACCACTCCACAAACTTAGTTTCACGTTCTTTTTTTACTTTTGCATCAGTGAGATGTGAAACTTCTCTTCGCAACTCCAGATCAAATCGTCTGCAAATCACAAATACTTATATTATTGAACCATGTATGCACGTATAGAACATAAAAGGATTTATAATTGTGTTGCGTCTACATATACTTACTCGATGTATGGGTCAATCGTTGAGCAATTAAAAATTTTATAGATGTGTGTTGCGTCTTGCTCTCGATCTGTCAAGAGCCTTGATCGGCAACTACCAAATACATGCTCAAGTGGTTGAAATATTGACAGCTTGTCAGCTACAGTTACATGTTTTCCATCATCATTACGAGGCAGGCATGTGTAACGTATTGAAATGTGAGGTTCAAAGTACATAGATGAGAAATTTGGAATCTCTTCTAAAGTGTACGCCTCACAAATAGAGCCTTCTACTCTTGCTTTATTACGAACCTTTTTTTTTAGGTCAAACATGCATCTGTCAAAAATATATATTTCAAATTTGAAATATCTGTCATTAAAGAGACAAATATAAAAAAACATATACCTTTCAAATGGGTACATCCATCGATATTGCACAGGGCCACCAACCCTTAGTTCATATGGCAAATGTATAATCAAATGTTCCATAACATCGAAAAATGATGACGAAAAAATCTTTTCTAGCAGACAAACAGTGGTGATGAAAGAGTCATCAAAATTATTTATATCAGATACTACGACTTCCGATGCGCACAATGTTTTAAAAAATTCACTCAACTCAGACAATACCCCCCATACAGGTTTGTCTAACATATCATGGAATGCTAGGGGTATCAATCGTTGCATAATGACATGACAATCATGACTCTTCAACCCATATAATTGTCCATTGTCAATCTTCACAGCCCGAGCAATGTTAGAGACATATCCATCTGGAAATCTCAATTGTCTCAACCATTGACATACATGCTTTATTTGATCAGGTCCAAGCACGTACTTTGCCTTAGGTTTCAGTACTTTGCCATTATACTTTTTGAGTTCTAATTCTGGTCTTTTACTTATTACTTTTAAATCCATACGGGCCTTCGGATTATCCTTTGTTTTTCCTTTAACATTCATTATTGTATTAAACATATTATCAAACACATTTTTCTCCACATGCATCACATCCAAATTATGTTGTATCAATAGGGTCGGCCAATATGGTAGTTTCCAAAAAAAAAGATTTCTTTGTCCAATTGTGATTCTTCCCAAATCCATGGAAGGGTGTTGGACTGCGGGCATCTGTTAATACATCTGAAAAGTATCGCAATCTTCTTAGAATCTCTATGCCAGACAATCTTGTGGATGGACCTTTCATTTCAGTTGTGCCTCCTCTAAATGCATTCCTTTGTCATCGGAACAGATAGTCGCGGGTCGGCCAATATGGTAGTTTCCAAAAAAAAAGATTTCTTTGTCCAATTGTGATTCTTCCCAAATCCATGGAAGGGTGTTGGACTGCGGGCATCTGTTAATACATCTGAAAAGTATCGCAATCTTCTTAGAATCTCTATGCCAGACAATCTTGTGGATGGACCTTTCATTTCAGTTGTGCCTCCTCTAAATGCATTCCTTTGTCATCGGAACGGATAGTCGCTGGGTAGAAATCGACGATGGCACTCAAACCAGTAAGACTTCCTTCCATGCGTCAATCTAAAAGCTTTGGAATCCTCCATGCAGTACGGACATGCCAACCTTCCATGTGTGCTCCAACCAGATAACATACCATATGCAGGGAAGTCACTAATTGTCCATAGAACAGCGGCCTTCATATTGAAATTTTATTTTTTGTGGGCATCAAACGTGGTAACACCGTCATCCCACCGTACTTTTAGTTCATCAATCAATGACCTTAAATATACATCAAGATTTTGGTCAGGTGAGGTCGGACCAGGGATCAACAGAGACAAGAAAAGATTTGGACGTTTCATACACAAGTTTGGTGGAAGGTTGTATGGAGTTACAACTACTGGCCAGCATGAGTATGGAATTTATATACCCCTAAATGGATTAAATCCATCTGTACATAGATCGAGTCTAACATTTCGCACTTCCATTGCAAAGTTCTGATGAGTACGATCAAAGTGCTTCCAAGCTTCAGCGTCAACAGGATATGTGATCTTGTTTTCATCGTGTTGAACTTTATTTGCATGTCATCTCATGTGTTTAGCTGTCCTTGAAGACATATACAATCGTTGCAATCTATGAGTGATAGAAAAGTAGCGGAGCGACTTGTATGAAACTTCCTTTGATCTCGTGCTACCATTGTCTCTTGTCTTTGGCTTGAATCGAGGATGCCCACATAACGGACATAATATATTGTTTTTCTGATCCTTGAAATACAACATGCAGTGATTTGGACAAGCATCAATCTTTTTATACCCCATACCTAGAGCGTTGACCATAACTTTCGCACGATAGAAATTTTGTAGCAATTACTCATCTTTGGGCAACATACTCTTCACAATCATGCACAAACGGTCAAAACATGATTGACTCAAATTATACTCGGACTTCAAATTTATTAGTTGAAGAACTGCAGACAAGATAGTGTGACTCTCACAACCGTTCCAAAGTGGCTCATCAGCATTTCTAAGTAAATCATAAAATCTACTAGCTGCATCGTTTGGTGATTCTTCATCTACTGCAGTTCTTATATCACTAGGACTCATAGCAGAACCTAGTTCTGTTGCTGTTGCATCAAATATCAAATCTATATATGGATTATCGTGCACCACATTCACTCGTGCATTAAAATTGTTTCTAAATTCTTCTCCATGAAACGTCTAATTTTGATAATCACTCACAAAACCTTTTCTGTATAGGTGATGTCTAACGTCATGAGGTTCTACAAATCGATTATTCTTACAAATCTTGCAGGGACACCTAATCTGACCTGTGGGATCCACTGTACTGACACTTGTCATTGCAAATTCAATAAAACTTTCAACACCATTCATATATTCATGCAATAACTCATTGTCCACTATCCTACGGTACATCCATTCACGGTTTGCAGTCATTTTCGTATGATGTTACGAAAAATAACTTAACCAGTTAAAAGAGAACTATCAGAATGCTATGATGAAGAAAATATCAAATTTATCATGCAATATATGATGTCATACAATAACAAGAATTATGATGCATGCATTGATAACTTAATATTTTCATGTGCAAACTATTAATGACACAATACATTCATTTGAAGCATGCTTTCATTATATAATTTCACATGGAAGTCATAATCAAATTGAAAGTAACTACATGCAAGCATGTATACAATTACATCAAACATTGCAATACATCGAAATCATTCATATCAAACAAATGTCAAACATGTACCTGCAGCAAACACGCTTCAATATTCCACTAACTACTACCATGCCTAGCATGGAATCCGTACTCCAAAAATAAGAACACTTTTATTCTCATACATTAAAATCATGCTCAGCATGATCTCCGAACTCCAACAAAGCAGCCCTAGATATCAACAACTAAGTGAGTATGCGAACAATAAAGTGTTACATCCAATAAATTAAATAACATGTGATGCGCTTGCATCACTTACTCACCACGGGTATTTACCCAATTTGCATTATTTTTGTCACTTACTTAACACGGGTGGCTGAGCACAAGCTGGTTACGTTGAGAAATCTGCAAAAAACACTGTTTTAAAATGAAGTCACCACCTGCCAAAAAAACTTAGGCAAATAAAAACATCTTGCATAGGCCTTGAGAAGCCCAACACCCAATGACCTACCGAAACGCATGGGGTTGACCCCTGCCAAAAAACGCATGGGGTCGACCCCCCTGCCGAAAAATGCAGGGGGTCGACCCTCTACCGGAAACGCAGGGGGTTGACCCCTTGTCGGAAAATGCAAGGGGTCGACCCCCTGCCGGAACAGCAAGGGGGCGAACCCCTGCCGGAAAACGCAGGGGGTCGACCCTCTGCCAAAATTTTACAAATTACCTGTCTCCGGGCGGCAACGAAAGGCTGACGGAGATCGACAGCCGGTGAACGGTGAACGATGGGGCCAGAGAGATGTCGACGGGACGGATAGGGTGGCGAGAGGGAGAGGGTGGCGAGCGGGAGCAGCAAAAGAAGAAAAGAAAAAGAGGGTTGGGATTAGGGTTATGCGACATTTAGCGACGGCTTAGCAACGAATTAATTTTGTCGCTAAGTCATCGTAAATCAAAACACGAAAATGGCGACGGAATATATTATGTCGCTAAATCGTGGCAAAATATGTTTTGTCGCAAAAATGTTGCTAAATGGTGTGTCCATTACGACAAAATATTCCCTCGCAAAATCCGTCGCTAATTAGCGACGAATTTTGCGACGACATATATTGCATCGCTATTTTCGTAAATTTCATTGATTATAGCGACGGATGTGTTTCTCTCGTTAATTCATCGCTAACTAGCGATGGAATAATTTCATCGCTAATCGCCTATTTTCTTGTAGTGAAATGACTGCAACAAATTCTAAATCATGCATCGAGTAATTACGCTCATGAGTCCTCAATTGTCTCAAGGCATAAGTGATCACCCTATCGTGTTGCATCAAATACAACCTAAGTCAATACTTGAGGCATCGCTATAAACAACAAAGCCTCTAGAACCACTAGGAAGGCTAACACCGGGGTTGAAGTATGCTTCTCTCTGAGAATCCTGAAGCTCTCATCACACTGCAAAGTCCACATATACTTGGCTCCTTTCCTCAACAACTTTGTCATCAGGACTGCTATTCTAGTGAAGTCTTGAATGAATTGTCTATAGTAGCACGCTAAACCCAAGAAGCTACGAACTTCGATAATACTCTTTGGTTGCTTTCAAGCCATCATTGCTTTAACCTTTGTTGGATCTACCTCGATACCATTCTCGAAAATGACATGATCGAAAAGCATCACATGGTCAAGCCAAAACTCACACTTTGAGAATTTAGCATAAACCCTATGTTCTCGCAGCGTCTCCAACATAATATGAAGATGAGCTCTATGCAACTTAACATCATCGAAATACACCAAAATATCATTGATAAACACTATCATGAACTCATCCAGATACTAATAAAAAACATGATTCTTCATATCCATAAAAGTTACAGGTGTGTTCGTCAACCCGAATAGCATCACCAAGAACTTGTAATGCCCATATCGAGTCTAAAAAGTTGTCTTCGATACATCCTCTACTCTGATCCTTAATTGATGACATTATATCCTCAAGTCTATCTTTGAGAACACTTTGGTTGTCTTGAGATGGTTGAACAAATCCTTGATCCTCGGTAATGGATAGTTGTTCTTAATTGTTACTTGATTGAGCATCTTATAGTCGATGCACAATCTCAATGAGTCATCTTTCTTCTTGACAAAAAGGACAGGTGCACCCCACGGTGAAACACTCGGCCAAATAAAACCTTGCTCCAACAACTCCTCTAATTGTTTCTTCAGCTCTGCTAACTCAGTTGGCGTCATACAATATGGTGTTTTAGATACAGAAGTTATATCAGACACCAAATCGATGAAAAACTCTACATCTCTCAATGGCAATAATCCTAACAAAATTTCTAAAAAAACATTATGAACTCGCAAACAACCTTCACTTCGAGGATCGAAATGTCCTCGTGGTTCAAGGAAACCATGCTAGCAAGGAACATCTAACGTCCACAATGCATGAACCTCATCCACCAAGGGTGAGGGAGAAGGTGAAAGTGTAAAGGGAGAGAGAGAGAGAGAGCACAAGAGGGGAAAAAGAAGATTTCTCCCTATTGAGCTTAAATAGGCTCTCTAAAATTCAGGGTATGGGTCTGGGTAAGACTGGATCCAAGTGGTCCAGATCTAATTGGGTTCCAATCAGATCGCAATCACAAAAGGGGTGTGGGCTCCTAGTTAGCCCACTAGTTGAGTTAAATAGGTCCCCACCTAGTTGACCTAACCAAAAGGTAAACAACCAAGTGGTAAGATCCAGTTGACCCTGGCAAGTCTGACCTGTTAGTATTGGCTGATTTGGGCAGTAGCTGCAGCTGTTGTCCCAACAGAAAAGATCGACATGCCCTCAAAAGGGAAAAAGTGCTCATTTAGCCCAAATGTAACTTTTTTCTCAAAACAAATTACAAGAATACTATTGAACTAATTCAAATAATATTGGATATGTCTTCTCATGTAGTTGACTAACTCAATCAACTCAAAGTTGGATGACTATGTCCTTTAGGATGAAAATACCTTCAAAACAACCCAAAAATGACTGAAATGACCCTAAAACTTGTCAAACGCACTCCGTACTCATTTCAACTCTGATTTTGAAGAAATAAGGATCATTCTTCTCAGAATTTTGATACGAACGCAATGGTATACTCAAAAGTCATGAAAAATACCTCGAAATTTCTATTGTCTTAAAACTATAAAAGTCAAGAAAATTATTGAATATTACTTTTATAGCCTTGAGATACGCATTTGGAGTGGGACTCCTAAGTGAACTCATCCATGAAAATGAACCCAACTCTTTTGAGCATGCCACTCATCAAGCCAAGTACATAGCAAGAATCCATAAAATGTGAACATGATGCAATGCAACTTGAAGATCTTAAAGAGAGTGTGCTGAAGACACACTTCGAGAAAGCATATCATCGAAATCGAGTGAGAAATCCAAGCTTGCACCAAGCATGAAAGACTGGAGGCCACCTGGACCACATTCGATCATACCTGAGATATTTTTGTGTAGCTTTTTTAATCAATGTAACTTTTATTTTCAGTTTTGAAACAATGTAATTTTTATAATCTTATTAGGACTAGTTCTGATGATTGTTAGGATTTATTTTGCATCGTCGGAGGGTGTATGTGGGATCAGGGTAGTTTTGTATTTTTTTGGATCCGTTTATATGTAGAAACCTAGACCCAAGACTCATCCAAATGATTTGGATGGCTCCCAAGTCCAAGAGAGGCCCAAGTAGGTCGGATCTCAAATTCAGTATAACGCCTCAACCTTTATAACTAGAAGGGATATATATATGTGTGTGTGTGTTTTTTATAACATAGTGGAAGACTTCTCAAAGCAACCCCAAGACCAAAGCACATCACAAGGTAGAATCAAACCATTGCAATTCAAATATAACAAAGAATCAAATCATTCATTGTTTAGTCAAGTCCATTCCATATGCTATTAGTCCCCATGTTATGGTGTTCATCCGTCTACTGTGCGGATCTGAAATACATAAAGTACGAGATATAAGACACATCATGTTTTAGCACAATTTTTTAGACCCTTACTAGGTCTGAAAGACAATCACATACTAATAGTTACCATTAACAGTGTAACACTGACATCATCCTAAGTTGATGTAGTAAAAATATGAATCATGCATAACCATATGTGTGGATAATTACCCAATGCACTCATATAGTTTATGAATCCATAAATAAACAACTTGTGTGTATCTTTATGCATAAGTAAATATATAATTCATGTATAATTTGATACATACAAGCAATACAACATATAATCATAAACACCTATACTAACGCATACACTTATGCATACAGGTCATTCGAATATACAGTTATGCTCGCATACAATTCATGCATACAGTTATGTCGCATTTCATTCAAACCTATCATTAGGCTCATAAATGCATACAATCCTGCATAAATTCCATTCAGGTATATAACCTTACTTAAAAGCAACTCGGGCATGCCACCATCAGGTTCACAACCAAATGAAATGAAGAGATATAATTTCATATCAAGGAAGGAAAAAGAGAAAGAAAGAGAAGAAAAAAGAGTTTTCACAACCGATGCAACAGAGATGACATCCATATACATATTCTCATTTACCAAGTGGTTAGTACTGTGTAGGTTCACATTTGACCTACTTGCTCAAATTCAATAGTATGAGTCAATGTTATCCCATATTTCAGGGTGAGACTACTATAGGACTAACATGATCGTAGTTAATGCAGCTACGGTGGGACTGTAACCTGACCAAAATTCAATGCATTACTACAGGACTTTTACGCGATTAATATTAATATAACTACGATAGGACTCTAACCTAACCGTAATTCAATGCACTAGTGTTGAATTTTACTCAATTTTATACAGCGCAGTTACAACAGAACTTCAACCTGACCGCAGTTCAATGCACTACCTTATCTTACAAGAACCTTTTTTCCAAGTCATGTCTTTTCAAAAAGAATATATATGGTGAAACAAAAAGATATACATAGTTGCACTGAGGGGTCAATATCTACAATTTTTTACACTATCCAATTATGCATCTCATGCATATCGTAATTTATTCACCAAACTTACGAATACCAAACACGCATAGCAAATCTTCACATTCAAGAAAACATTGGGTTAATGCCTATCACTTTCATATTTGAAAGTGCACAAAGATACATGTATCTCATTTATGATTTATCATTTGCCACATTCGCAAATGTCAATCATAAATGATGAATCCTTGCCTTTGCAGAGATCATATGGGATCAATGCCCTCAAATTCACAGCATACATTTACTGAATGGGTTGAGTGCATATGACCATAATAAATAAAATCCAAAAAGGGTATTTGGGTTATTAAACCCTGGTTTTCTTACAATTATGAGGCACGTGATCCATTTAATAAAGACAACCCTTTGGACACATTCAAGACGGTATTTACCTTAAAAGGGGTAAATAGTACAACTAGGAGTTACATTGTAAAAGTTTTATGGGAGCAAAAGCATCTCAAGGAGCGTCCAGCTATCAACAAATAGACCACAACTACTGCAGTTAATCTTGAATGCATCCTAAAATGATTTAACCTTAGCAAGGATCATTTTTTATCGTTAACCACCCGCTTTGGATCTGGTCCAGTGATGCACCTGGGTAAAATATATTAGAATAATATATCTTTGAAATGCTTAGTCTTGATACAATAGTAGTCTCCAACGTACCAAGGTGGACAATAAATATCAAAACAAAAACCTTCACACAAATTGATATAAAAATATGTCTTGTTAAATCTACATTTAATTACAATCTTTTCTATATAATTATTTTTTAAAGCATGCATTTTCTTGTTAAATACTTCATTAAATAACCTACTATTAAAATTATATTTTTACATTTAAATTACTTAAAATTGATAATTACTTGCCATATTATCACGTGAAATACAGGTCCAAGTACTAATCACTTTAAATAGTGAGGAACAATGGATAAGAGATGCATCAAAGATCAAAACTTTCAAGATCCAGGACTAATTAAAAGATTTTATTTTAAATTCTCAATATGTACATGTTTTGTAAGTAACTGTATATATAAAATGTTGGTTTTTCAGATACTCTGACACTCAAGATTTTTAATCTAAGTACAAAAGCTTTTTGCTATTTATTCAAAAAGAAAAAAAAATAAAATTTTACATAGTTTTAAGAAATTAAAAATCTTGAAAATTTACTCAAAACCCGATTAATGCTGAAAATCAAGTTTTCACCAGGTTTTGGGCATCCCTTTTTCAGAGAGAGAGAGAGTTCGGGATTAAGATAAAGATGCTGGAACAAGGTTGCACACAACTCATGCAGTGTCGAAACCCTCAATGTTCATTCCTGTTGGAGGTGGACGGTTTGTCTCATGCCCCTAAATTAGACAAAAAAAAACGCATAGCATGCCAGCCTTTCTCCAATTTTAATATTTAGGTGGATATTCCCTTGGTAAAACAACGCCTCTCTTTCACATACTTGAGCTGCAAGAATCAGTTTCTTTTCCATATAAGACAAGACACCAAAACTAACCTATTGGACAACCAGACAGGTGGGGCATAAAAACTCCTACTCCCAACTAAGCGATCCTCTCCTCAAGCATGTCATGGCAGAATACAAGTGAAACTAAACCTAAAAAGAAGCTTGCTTCCGGCAGGGTTCCACACGTGGTCACACTCCAAGCTGTACTACGTGGTTGTCCGAAAGGGCGCAGTTGGGACAGCAAGGTGCATTGACAGAAACTTCCCATACCTGATCATCGGTTAATCCATCATCGTCCTACCAAAGGGAGCATGGCACAAACTCACTCCAAGTCCAACTAACCAGCAGAAGAAGATTGGCCTCTATTCTCTCCACTCCTCTCCTTTCAGTGGAAACACATGCACGCACGAGGCAACCACATGATTTAAGGTCGCTGACCTCCGAACGCAACATGCAAATCACCTAAAGCAAATATTTGCTCACGTGCAAAGTTGCGGTGCTTCAAATCCACCACCAATTGTCAGAAGTATCACACATCAAATTGCCGAAGCGTTTCAAGTCGGGAATAATACATCCGTAAAATGGTGCAGTTCTATAATAAGAGTTCAATACAACCAGTAAAAGAACAAAGCAAATCGGTTCAAGGATAACTTTATCGATTCACATGGAAAAAAATGTCAAACTTGAGTCCCTCGGCCAGAACCTAACCTAAAAGTACTAGCAGCAGAATTAGTCACCACTCGCACAGGCAGCAGAACAAGCAGAACATGCAATCATTGAAGCAGCCCACCAACCTGGATGAAAGGTAAAGCTTTATGGAGGCACTATGTGGCCTTCTCTGAGCCTTCCATTTCAGTTGTCCATCCCCTTAGAAATCAGAAGGTAGATCATAAAAGCCACAGGAGCATTTGGTGCTCCAATACACGCTCACTTTCACAAAGGCATTGATGATACACTACATCACTATTTCACTACAGCAACTACCATTATCCAAGTAAAAAATTCTCCCTACAACTAGAAATGCTACAGCTTTTCAAAACTCTTCAGCTTACCTGCTGTTGATGGTTTCCATAAACAGGATAAGCTCCATAAGCAGCAGCATACATAGCTGGATCTTGCGGTGGTGCAGCATATCCATAACCGTCATAAACCTGTGCCCCATAGTAAGAACCGTTCCATTGGTTTCCCGGATCTGCTCGAGGCTGGTGTTTCATGAACAAAAGATGCAGCATAAGCAACTAATGGCATCAGAAAGAGATATATAGTTTAACAAGCAAAATTGCAAAATCATGGACTCCAGAGTTGAATGTATGTGGGCCAAGACAAAGCCTTGGTTGGCTAGCAGAAACATTTGCCAATGCCAACCAGGCTGAGAAAAACTATCAGGCATCCCTGAGCCCATGCAACTCTAAACTCAGTTATGGACTAAACCACTCACCGGCATTACCGTGTATAAATGCTATGTTCATGGAAACTTACCAGCTTGTTTGCAGGATTACGGCCCCAAGATAGGCGAACTGTCTGATTCCCAAGTACAGTACCATTTAACTTCTGCAACGCCTCCTCAGCATTCCCCCTGCACAAAATTGTAAGAGGACAATTTCAAAGACAGCAAAAATTGCTGAGATTCACATCACAAAAAGAAATCACAATGCTTAGGGTGAGAACCCAAAAAATCAACTGAAGACATACCGGTTAACAAATTGCACAAACCCACATCCTTTGCCAACTGGTATTTTAACAGATGCAATGTCCCCATACTGAGAAAAGGTCTGCTTGAGATCCTCATCACCGACACTTGGATCAAGTCCCCCAACAAATATCTACAACAAAAAACATTATTGCAAAACCATCTCAACTGGTGGAGTTTCAAGAAGCATATAGATATTGACTTACTGTCGTGTTACTTAGATCGCCATCAGACTGAAATCCTTGTCCTGAGAAACCAATGGAAATTAGTTAAATTTCAGCACGAAACAATTGTCAAATGGGCAAAACACAAAACCTACGAATATTGCAAGTTTGCAGAAATCCAATAGAAGCTATGGTACCTGGACACTCCATTTTGCCCTCCATACCTGTGTTGACACGTGTGTCCCCGTGTTGACACGCATCAACACCTGGACACGCCATTTTACCCTCCGTACATACAAGTTTGTATTCAATTTATAATTTATAATTATACTTTTAGTTTATAACTTTATATTTTCAGTATATATTATATATTTTAGATAACGCATATATATTTAGATTATATTCAGTTTATTTTGATTTTATTCTGTATTTATGTGATATTTAATATATATATACATATATATAGCCATGTCAACATACCCACATTTTTTGGAATTGCCATGTCATACACCCTCTCGCACCCGTACCCAGGTAACATAGAATAGAAGCAATTAAAGGTGCATAACTGCATCCCAAGTCATATACAATTGGAAAGTATTGCCTAAAGTAGGTAGCAGTTGAAGACACTACAGGACCTATAACAGGGAAGAAAGCAGAAAATTCCAGCTGGTTCCTTTGCAGAAGAAATACTGCCAGCAAAATTCTTGCTTGTACAGACTTATGGCCAGCATCCATCACACCAGTAAGTTCTAGGCAGGAACACTAGCTAGCAGTCCATGCAGTCTGGAGTGCTGTCTAAGGTTAAAGGGCTGAAAGCTGACACGTTAGACTTCTCAACAGACATGCAAGTTATGAATGGTTTTCACTTTTTCCGTATTTTTGCTATTTTGTTCCTTAAAGCAGGCAAACAGAACTGGTACACGTCCTGTAAGGGGTGCACCATGACAAGGATAGTAGAAGTGGAAACTCTCAATGGTGAAAAAACAACCGGACAAAACAAATAACAAGTAGAAGATGTCTGCAGTAAAAAGAGATCACCAGTTGTAACAATATTGTGCCTAATAAAAAAAACATTTTACGAACACAACATAAAATCCCAAATCTTTACAGCAGTTGTCAGAATCTAATACACACTAAGGACATTCCTTTTCTGGAATTTCATGTAAAAGGCAGGCCACTAACGGAAAATTCCTTGACAAAGACGACTGAACAAAGACCACAACCCAACAAACACATGCATGTACTACAAAGTATACAATTTGTTTAAGAAATCATACAATCATGGACAATGTTCAGGACAAACAAGTATAGAGCAGATGCTCAAACAGCCACATGAAGCAGCTAACAAGGAAAACAACTGAATTTTTTTATGAATTCATGAAATACACCCTCTCATAGCACTTATGTATATAATTATGAGTGTGAACTCCTCTTATGTGCTAATTCTCCCTTCACTTTCATAGGTGTTCTAACTTCTAACTGTCTAATGGCGTTGACCATAAATCTGCTTCAATCTTAGATAAAACAACTGATAAAAAGGTTTAATTGCTGCTTGATGGATATGAAATCATCAATTGTAACTAGGGATGGCACTGGACCGGGGGAAAACGGGTCCGCGCTCCGCCTCGCCCCGTTTTGACCAGGGATGGAGGACATGAAACGGAGAATGAACCCAGGATGGAGGTTAAAATCAAAACTCGTGCGGGGATGGAGGCGGAGATGGACTTACTCTTGCCCCGCCCCACCGCATCCCGTCCCCGATCCGCGTTAAGAAAATTACTGTTATACCCTTTTATATATATATAACCCTAACATAAAACCTTTTCTCAAATTTCTCCTTTCTCTCTCTCTCTTTCCTCTAATGAGATGCATGAACTCCCATTTCTCTCCTCTCCATCTAATATCGAAAGGCGGCAATGACGAAAGGACAAGGAAAACGAGGCTCCACCCCACCTCACCCAGTTTGGACAAGGGATGGAAGACATGAAACGAGGAATGAACCGAGGATAGAGATTAAAATCAAAACCCATGTGGGGATGGAGGCGGGGATGGAGGGCAAAATTTTAAGACGGGGCGGAGGTGGAGACCTTGCCCCCCGCCCTGGTTCAGTGTCATCCCTAATTGTAGCAAATAATTCTTTATTGGAATCCTATGAAATGAGGTGAATAACAATCACAATGAAACGCCACCAAAAGGCTATAAGAGATCGCAAACACACAAAGACCACTATTGGGTCAAATACAATCTCACAAGAGCTCAATGGAAAAATAATTATTTTTATAGCACCATACATATGCTTGTGAAAAGCATAAAATACATGGAATAGTGGGGCTCTATTTATAAAGACTCACATGCAAAAGAGGGAGGTAGTCCAACAATCGTTGGACAGTCATAACAGTCATATTTATGACTGTTGGGAGTATAGTTATCAAAAACATGCCTCAAGGCGCAAATAGCACACCTCGCCTTGAGGCGAGGCCCTCTACGCCTTGAGGAGCAGGTAAATATCGCAACAAAGAAAGAAAAGAAAGGAAAAGAAAGAAATAAGGAAAAGAAAGGAAAGAATAAAGAAATGGAAGGAATGAAAGAGAAAGAAAGAAAATGAAGAAAGGAAAAGAAACAAAGGAAGAAAGAAAAAAAGAAGGAAAAAGAAACAAAGAAAGAAAGAAAAAGAAAGAGAGAAAGATAGAGAGCCAAAAAGAAATAAAATTATTTATATTTGCAATTTTTCGTAGAAGAAGAAAAAAATATTAATTTCACTATTTATTTGCAATTTTCTGTTATTTATTGATTGTTACTTTAGCAATAAATCATTTCTATTAATTATTTGTATTTGTAGATATTTTTAAAGGTTTTTTTAAAGTTAAAGAAAAAAATCCAAGGCTTAAGCCTTACGCCTGCCTCCCACCAGTCATATTTGACCAAGGTTGCCAAACTAGGAAGCGGAAGCGAGAAACGATATGGGAAGCAGAAGCTAGAAGCGAGGCATTTTAAAATTTATACAAAGCGGGAAGCGAAGTTTCAATTTAAAAGCGAAATATGAATAAAAAATGAAGCAATATAGAATCAAACAAGAAACAAATAAAAACTAAAATAAAATCGATCATTCTTATATTTCATGATTTTCCTGTAAAAGAGTTAAATTTTTGTTAAAATCTAACAATGATGGTTACCAATTTAAAGAAAGTACATGGAAAGTGAGTGAAAGCGTGAGAGAAAATACATTAACAAGATGAAAAGAAGCGTGAGAAAAGTATATGGTATGCATAGACCATGTGTATGAAAGCAAAGAAGAAGCGTGGGGAATCGAGCTTCCCATGAAGTTTCGAAAGCGAGGAGTATCGCGCTTCCGAAGCGAGCTTCCCACCTACCTAAGAAGCTTTCGGTAACTTTGTATTTGACTTACAAATAAAAAACAAAAAAAATAAAAAAAAGACTATATAGTCCATATTGGACTGTATTTATTATAGGACATAAAAAGACCAAAATACCCCTAATATAAGTATATTGTAGAAATATACGTATATCAGCCATATAAAAAACATATATACAGTATTTTAACATTCTCCCTCAAACTTATGGTGACATCACCGAAAGTTTGTTAAGAATAAACAAAAATCTTAGTAGAGGAAGAGCTTTGGCGAAAAAATCTGCAATCTGAAACTCGGACAGACATATGATATAGTAATTGTCCCCTTCAAGTACTCTTCTCGAACATAGAGGCAATCCATCTTAATATGCTTTGTTCTTTCATGAAACGTGTGATTATTGGCTATATAAATGTCACTCTTGTTATCGCGGTACACCTTTGAAGGTTCTGAAACATCAACACTCATATCTGAAAGTAAGGATCCCATCCACGACCTGGTTTTTTGTTGTAACCATCACCCTATATTCAACTTCTGTAGAAGATAAAGACACTTTCTGCTGCTTTTTGCATCTTTAAGGAATGAAAGAATCAACTACAAACACACAAAAACTTGTGGTTGAGTGTTGGTTATTGGGATCTCCTCCCCAATCAAATTCAGTATAAGCAATGAGATTTAAAGATGAGAAAGAGAATAAGAATGACCCTTTAGATATAGTTTTTTTAATGTATCAAACTATTCTTAACACAGCACTCATGTGAATTGATGTATGCGCAGGATGAAACTGATTAGTAATATGTATTGCATGGGCAATATCTAGTCTAGTAATAGATAAGTACATTAATTATCTGATAAGTTGCCTATAAGGAGTTGGATCATCTAATGACTCTGTCTTAAGCTCGCATTTTAGTATTTATTACTTCAGGAGTGTTAGCATATTTTGTGTCTGTCATTTTCGAACATGCAACAATATCAGCTGCAAACTTTATTTGAGACAAAATGTATCTCCTTAGTGAATATGCTACTTCAATACCTAAAAAATATCTCAAAAAACCAAGGTCAGTCATATAAAAAAATTTCTTAAGCATAATTTTAATTTCTTCAATTTTCTTCTGATCATTTTCAACGATGATCATATCATCAACATACAAGATTAGATCTTCAAAAAGAGCAGTGTCAGTAATAACAGGATTTAAATACAAAATTTATCATAGTTCCATTAAACCAAACATTTCATGCTTTAGAGGCTTGTTTAAGCCCATATAAAGTCTTTCGAAGACTAAGAACCATATCATTTTCAATAACCAGACCAGGACAAAGATCAATGTAAACTTTTTCATTTAAATTTTCATTTAAGAAAGCATTTTTAACATCTAACTGATATATATATGTCATTTCTTAATAGATGCAATAGCAACTACAGTCCTAACTATAGTTATGTGAGCTATCGGGGCAAAGGTTTTCTCATAATCTATACAATATTCTTGATAATACACTTTCACAACTAATCTTGCTTTATATCTTTGTAGGGATCTGTCACTCTTTGTTTTGACCTTAAATACCCATCTAGATCCTGTTGTCTTTTTCCTCTTGGAAAGATTTTAGACTTCTAAATATGGGCCTTATGTAATGCATCTAATTCTATTTTCATAGTCTCAACACATTCTTTTATGTCTTTGACCTCTCTATAGTTAGATGGTTCATAATATGAGTGAATAGCAAGAAGATGTGCCCTATAATTTGTAGAAAATGATTCATATGAAACAAACCTTCTTGAAATTCTAGGTATTCGCTTAGATCTTCTAACACTAGGTTCTTCTATATTTAGTAGTAACGATATTTTTCAAAAGCACATGGATGCTCCTCATTGTGATGTCTAGAATAATGTATAAGGTTATAAGTCGGTTATCTTTCTTCTCTTGGTTTATTATTTTGTTGAACATTATCACTAACTTCATCATCATTATTATCATAATTGGACTTAGGCAATAAGTCAAACAAAAAGACATACTCGGGTTGATCAAATCCTTTTTCTTTTTTAAGAAATATAACATTTCTAGATACATAAAGCTTATCATTTTTTGAATCAGAACATTGATAGCCTTTTTTATTATCGACATATTCAATAAAAACGCATTCAATATCTTTAAGATAGAGTTTGTTGTATTTTTCAAGAAGCACAAAACATTAACAGCCAAAAATTCTTAATCTTTTCAAATTGAAAGTAGTCTTAACAAGTATTTCAATTGGAGATTTGTTTTCTAAAATTTGAGAAGGCATTTTATTTATTAAATAGACCGCGGTGAGAGCAGCTTCAGCCCATAACCTTTTTGGAACTTCCTTTGAAATAAAGTCCTAGTAATTTTAATAACACGGCGATGTTTTTTTTTGGCAATTTCATATTGTTGAGGAGTCCTAGGACATGAATTTTGGTGCAGAATATCATGGGTTTTTAGGTAAAATTGAAATTCATTTGAAAGAAACTCTCTCCTAGAGTCAGAGCAGAAGATTTTAATATTTATTTTAATTTGATTCTTAACAAAATTACAAAAATCTTTAAAACATGAAAAAACTTTGGATTTGAGTCTAAAAAAGTAGATCCAAGTATATCTAATAAAGTCATCTATGAATGTAAGGTAATATGAGTAACCACCTTTTGACATAACGGGAGCAGGGCCCATACATCCGAATTCACTAATTCAAAAATTCCATTACTCAAAAAATTCTAGATCTAAAAGGTAACATTTGCATTTTTTCAAGTATACAATCTTTCCATACATATTCTTTTTCAACAACAACAACTACGCCTTCATCCCAAAACAATTGGGGTCAGCGATATGAACCAAAAAAAGAAATTCATTTTGGGTCTTCCACATGAATCCTTTTCCTCCAATCATTTTTATCCAATGCCATGTCCTCGGTGAGGTTCAAAGCATTCATATCCTTTCCTATCATCTCCATCCAAGTCTTCCTAGGCCTACCTCGACCTCTTTTAACTAATATATTTTCCCATTTCTCCAACCTTCTAACTGGAGCATCATTAGGCATTTGCCGAATATGTCCAAACCACCGTAAACGATTCTCTCGCATCTTATTTTCAATGGGTGCAACACCTACCTTCTTACGTATCTCCTCGTTCTGAATCTTATCTTTTATTGTATTTCCACACATCCATCTAAGCATCCGCATCTCAGCTACACTCATTTTTTGAATATGATGTCTCTTGGCAGCCCAACATTCCGTACCATATAGTAAAGCGGGCCTAATAGTCGTCCTATAAAACTTTCCCTTCAACCGCAATGGCATTCTACGATCGCACAGCACTCCAGTTGCACTTTTTCATTTCATCCACCCAACCTTTATCCTATGATTTACATTTCCATCAATTTCTCCATACTTTTGAATGATGGATCCCAAATATTTGAAATAATCATTCACCGGTATTTCTTGCTCACCAAGCTTCACTACACTCCCATCACTACTTCATTGCTTACTAAACCGACATTCCATATATTCAGTCTTACTATTACTCAACTTAAAACCTCTAGCTTCCAATGTCTGTCTCCATAATTCTAACTTAGCATTAACCCCAGCTCTAGACTCATCAATCAAAACAATATCATCAGCAAACAACATACACCACGGTACATTTTCTTGAATTGATCTCGTAAGTTCATCCATCACTATCGCAAATAGAAAAGGGCTTAAAGCAGATCCTTGATGTAACCCAACCGTTATAGGAAAATTGGTTGTCACCCCTCCACAAGTGCGGACATTGGTTACTACTCCTTCATACATATCTTTAATTATACTAATGTACTTGAGAGAAACACCTTTCTTCATCATTGTACACCAGAGAATGTCCCTAGGTACTCTATCGTATGCCTTCTCTAAATCAATAAAAACCATATGCAAATCTTTGTTCCTCTCTCTATATCTTTCAATAAGTTGTCTAAGAAGATGTATAGCTTCCATAGTTGATCTTTCAGGCATAAAACCAAATTGATTCTCCGATATCATGACAACCTTCCTCAACCTAGACTCAATCACCCTCTCCCAAAGTTTCATAGTATGACTCATGAGTTTTATACCACGATAGTTTGTGCAATCTTGTATATCACCCTTATTCTTATATAAAGGCACCAAAGTACTCTTCCTCCACTCATTAGGCATCTTATTTGTTCACCAAATCAAGTTAAAAAGATTTGTCAACCATTCTAAACCTTTCTCTCCCAAGCATTTCCAAGCCTCAATAGTTTGAATATACTTGGATGTCGTAATCGTTTATGCCAAAGATCTAAATCAATTTCTTGGACATGATTACAAAAAGAATTTTTGTGTAGACATAAAGAGTCCATATAGTAAAGGTCTCATCTTCTATGACCTTGCCCAATCAGCTTTCGTGACAGGAGATCCTGCAAGTCTTAGATGAGAAGAAGACTTGGAAGCCATAATAAAAAATTTTAAAAACCGAAAAAAGGTTTAAGTAAGTTTTGGAATAAGTTTAACATTTGGAATAAAAAACTTATTTGAATCACCTATAGTTTTGTAAAAAAATTCTATACTTTTAACTTTTAAAGGAGTACCATTGGCGGTTGAAACACATGAAAATATGAATTAGTGCAATCGGATAGTAAGGACTCATTATGTGTCATGTAAAAATAGGCGCTCAAATCCAAAATCCAAGAAGACTTACCCGAAGGAGAAGAGGAAGAGACGGCGACACCGAATATAGGAGTGGCTTTTAGAATTTGTGAAACGGTCTCCAAAATTTGAGTAATCATCAAATCATTGAAGTTGTCATCTTTTCTTGTTTCTTCATGTATTGGAGACTCTTCACTTACCGCATCCACTTTTTTGAGTTTGGGACAATCCATGCTCGGTTCTTTACAATAGTGACAAGTAATTTTAGCACCATTGTATCCTCCCCCATTATATCCACCCCTATATATCCTTCATTGAATTTTTACTCAAAGTGTGGAAGTTTATAAGTTTTTACAAAGTTTTTGGGTCTTGATACGGCAAGCACCACATCACTAGACTTATGCATTCCAAGTCTAGTTTCTTCTCAACATATTTGAGCAAGATCATCACTTATAGAAGGAGCCAAGGTCTTATGAAGTAAAAAGGACCTAACATGATCAAATTTCAGTCGAAGACCATATAGGAAAGAGAAAAGATTTTCTCTTTCAGCTTGTTTTCTTATCTCAATAGTCGATCGTTCTCATTTTGGTTCCAACATAGCCAACTTAACCAAAATCAAAGATAAGAGACCATAAAAATCTCTTACACTCTTATCCCCTTGTTTAATAGTGTGTAACTTGTCTTGGAGATAATATAACGTAGCCATGTCCTTTTGAATGAATGTGCTCTTTAAGAAATTTCATGCATTGCATGCCTTTTGAGCTTGATGATATTGGTGGCAATCTTGAACACAATGGTATTCATAAACCATGAGAGTATTTGAGCATTAATAGCCTCTTAATCTTCCATTTTATCTTGATAGGCTTGCAAAGTCTTATCTTTTTCTTTTTCTTTTTCGAAGAGAACTTTAATTTGATCTCATTCTCTTCTCGTTAGCTTTAGTTGGGTTTCATTAGTGGTTCCACTAACAAAACCCCAAAGCTTTTTTTCCCTTTGTATGGTTTTTCATTGTGCCATCCCACATCAAGTAATTGCTTTCATTGAGCTGGTGGGAGATGACGGAAGCGGATTCTCTTTCACCCATGTTGAAAAAATAAGCTTGAGCTTGAAGAACCAAGCTCGAAGACCACCACCACAAAGAGAGCACACCCAAGATGATTTTTGCCACTATAAGAACCCAAGGCTCTGATACCATGAAATGAAGAGAATAACAATCACAATAAAATGTCACCAAGGGGCTACAAGAGATCGCAAACACACAAAGACCACTATTGGGTCAAATACAATCTCACAAAGGAGTGGCACGAGAACACAATCTCACAAGAGCTCAATGGAAAAATAAATATTTTTATAGCACCACACATATGCTTGTGAAAAGCATAAAATACATGGAGTAGTGGGGCTCTATTTATAGAGCCTCACATGCAAAAGAGGGAGGCAGTTCAACAGCAGTTGGACTGCCTCCAACGATCATATTTATGACTGTTGGGAGTCGTTGGACGGCCTCCCAACAGTCATATTTGACTTACAAATAAAAAACAGAAAAATTAAATAAAGAAAAGGACTATACAGTCCCTATTGAGTGTATTTATTATAGTACGTGAAATGACCAAAATGCCCCTGATATACGTATATTGAATAAATATATGTATATCAGCTATATACAAAAACATATACACAGTATTTTAACATCCTGTGCATTTTTACCATATGTATAAAATGAAGCCACCTTTAGTCAACACATTATCATTTATAAAGTCTTCATCTGTTATCTGTGGGGACCAAAACCCCATGGTAAAGAGTATCAATATCAGGTCAAGGCATTCTCCTGTGTTTTAATACCGATCTCCTCTAAAGGACAAAATCAAACTTCATTATTTGAGAGTCAAGTCAGGAATTGCTTAAAGTCCTGAAAATTAAAGACTTGATATTATGAAAGATTTTAAACTTCTTGCTTCACACCTATGTCACAGGGACTCTTCAACTAGGTGCCGCACCCGCGTCGCACCTGCACCTGCACCCAATGCGGTCAACCTGACCCTGGGTGCAGTCAACACACCCAGGGTCATTTATGTCCAACTTTTGGACTTTATATATATATATATTTATATTTTTGCCACACCCCTGCACCCAAGTTGTTTGAAAGTGCCGCACCCCCGCACCCGCACCCATGTGACATAGCTTCACACAGCATTTTGAAGAATCTCAGCATCTCATGTCATGGATGAGCACTGACTTGATTTTAACATGCCATAAAAACAATAAAAACTAATTTTGTGGAATTCAATTTGCTTGTAATGTAGCTAAAGTATGTTACACCGCCTAGAATGTACATAATACTGCTCATCCATAAAAACCGAGGTAACACAAAATAATTCAACCATGCCAGTCTCGAGAAAAGCACCACATTTACAATTTATAATATTGACTTTCTTTTCTTCATACTTTTGAACTCATCGAATGTGACTCATTTCTACAGTCAGATTTCAGCAAATCAAAGCATGAAACATGAGGCTATATCAACATTTTCTTAACTGAGTAGCAAAAGTCAGTGACCTTGTGCTCAAACAAGATATTGAATAAACACAATTAACAATACACAAGTGGAAAAATGAAAGGCTACATACTGCTCACAAAAAAACAGTAAACACAAATTTATCACATACCTTGTGAAGTATACTGCTGTTGAAAACCAGAGGTCTTCCGAGGGGTTGCCACACCAACACGCATGGGCCTACCAGAACAGTATACCCCATTCATCTCAGTCATTGCTCTTAACCGCTCATTATCATCAGCAAACCTCACAAAGCCATAACCTTTAGATCGGCCTGTGATTGCATCTATAACAACTTTTGCACCTTTTACAGATGGGTATCGGCTAGCAAAAGTCTCTTGCAATAGAGCATCTGTAACATCAGAAGCCAAATCCCCCACAAATATAGAATGATCTGAACCATCTGAGCGCCGTTCTCCCATGCTAAATGTTGCCCAGTTCAACCGAAAAGGCTGATCTACATTGGGCATTGCAGTACCATTGTAATTATGAAGGACCTTTTCTGCCGCTGCATGTGAAATAAACTCAACAAAACCGTACCCCTCTGACTGACCAGTCTGCTTATTGCGGATAACTTTTATAGAAATGACCTACAGATCAAACACCAGGATTAAGATGTCAAATGTTTTAAACAGAAGACAAAACCAACTTCAGGGCATCATAATTTCCATTCAAATATGCTCAGAAAGCAGCCCAACTTTGGGAAGATACAGAGGGTAAATCACAAAATGCTACTAAATATTACCTATTGAGTAGAAACCGCCCAACTTTGTACTTGTGGCATTCTACAGCCTGCTATTTTAAATGCATTTCAAATACCTGGCTAAGATATATATATATATAGGATTTATATTTGCAACGATCGATTGTACCTATAATTGAGTTGGAATCTCATGATGTGAGTTGTTTTGACACATTCTAACCTCATACATGTGTTCAGCATGCTTGATTTATTAGGAATAGATTCTTGGATCAGTTTTTTCGACAAAAAAAACATGATCTTATGAGTCGGGAAAATTTGATACATTCATAGCCATTGATTTCTGGATCGCCAGAAAAGCCTGTATACAAGCCAGATTCAGGTGATCCAAAAGCTGGTTTCCACTAAATAAAACATGTAGATCACATCTATGGTGTTAGATGTGAGGAAAAAAACAAAAAAGAGGGCCTCCACTTTGCTGAGTCAATTGTATTTACAATCAACTGTAACATATATATATAAGGGAGAAGAAGCAGGAGGGACATCTCGAAAGCTACTCTTCTCTCATCCCTTCTCTATTCTACATCTCTTTCCCTTTATAGTTGTGTTTTTCTCTTGAGTGTTAGTAAGTGTGGGAGTATTGTAAGGTGTGCAAGTGTGCAAGGAAGCTGGGAGCTTAAAGCTGCTATATTTTTGCAAGTTTTCTTCTTATGTTATAACAAACTTATGTGTTTATGTTTATATATGTTGTTGTGGTCCTTTCATAGTATTTGCATGTGTGTTGTGTTGCTCTTGTATGTGCAGTGTTAAGTTCCTGCTTCCGCTTTCCATCCCGTATAGCATGAGTTCTTAGTAGTGGCAGAGTTAGCACCTATATATATATATAGAGAGAGAGAGAGAGAGAGAAAACACTAGTTTTATCCTTCATAGATAGAAAAGAACAACTTTTTTTGGTCAACAAAATAAATGTCCAGCATGTTTTCGTCATTTAGTTCAACTAAACCATTCAATCCATTAATTTTTTGGGACCAAGCATGTATTTGTGACAAAGATGGAACAGTTAAATGCAATAACTGGAAAGTTGGGCAGGTTTCACAAATAGGTGATCAGTTGGAAGGATTTTTGTAAATCCCCAAATGTCTGTCAACCTGGATATGCAAAGTATGCAGAGAACTGACACAAAATCTTCATTAACTCCATCTGATGGCTCTTTAAAACCAACTTGATGTTAGAATGAGCATCAACAATATGGTATCAAGAACAAATTTGAGCCACGAATCAGACAAACAAGATCCACTTTCTTATATAGTGGGCCAGACAGCATATGCAGCAATCCTCTCATTGTTAAAATGTAAATACAGATTAATTTACGTGTACAGAGGCATTTTGGACATCTGGCCCATCAAGTACAGTTTTCTTATTTCTATAGTTCACAAGATACTTTTACCAGGATCTATCCCCTTTTGTATGATGAGCATGTTTGCAATGCCCTACTGATGCAGAGCAGGCTGTACCGCGTGACCCTGGCACGGCCAGGGAACCCGACCCACCACAAGGAATGGACGATCGGATCCAGCAGCAGGATCCGACCACAGGTGAGGTGACCCGATGCAGGAAGGTAATGCGCACCTACTCCAGAAGAGGGAAGGCCCAGCTCGCCGTCGATCCAGTTCCAAATTGAAGCTGTCTCGGGTCCGGGTCCGGACCCGAGACCCGGATCCAGTGATCTTTAAAAAGCCCTGTCTAGGGTTGCGTCAGTGACTTTTGGAAGAATAACAGCAGTTTCTTTTCAGCAGCATTCCCTTTTCCAGTCGTTTTCTTTGTTTCCCTTTTACTGTCAGTATTTGTCTTTTCTTTTATTTTTTATTCAGTACCTTGTTCATTGATATTGAGATTGAAAATAAAAATCAAGCCTCACCGTCGTGGTGGGCATTGTTATCCCAGTCTGTCCAGTGCATGACCGTGTGGGTAGTGCCTTCCCAGCCACCATCAAGAATATGTGAGGGCTGAAGACTGCGTCAAGTGGTCGTGCCTTCACTGCCTTCAGCAAAACACGTGAAGGCTGCATCACCTACCATTCTTGGATTTTCTCAAGATACTATGATTGTGAATCACAATCATAACACTTTCTCAAGGTTAGTGAAACATGAGAAAAGTACAAGTTTTGATTGTGATTGGCAGCTGTAACTGGTTTTGCCTTGAACCATGTGAAGGTCACAAAATTTCCCTTGTGACCAACAATTACAGCTTCTACTTTCTCAGCTGTGAATGTTCAACACAACCTGTGACCAAAGCAAACATGCCTGATATGTTAAAGAAATGAACGAGGTAGGGGTATCGTGCCCTAATCCAATGTGTTGTAACAAGTACCGGACAGGACCAAAATAAGATATGCATTGTTTTGTATTGTATCGTAAAAACTCACATGTTTTTTATAAAATCCCAAAAAATCTACAAAACAAAGAAAAACAGGAAATTTCTAAAAAAATAATAACCAAAGAATCAAGATAATATGCTATGAATGGCATGCACAAGAAAAATATAAACCATGAAATAATATGCACATTAAACAACTAAACAAAGATGACAATTCACAAGATTCATAATAGTCCATGTCTACATAAAAATAACAAAATCACAAAGTGTTTTCAATACTTAAAAATTTTACATAAGCAAGCTTTTTGAAATTTAAAAAAGAGAAAATAGATAATGTCAATCATGATTATCATCGCCATCTTCTTCCAGTTGGGTGGTAGGCAGCTACTAGCCACTAGGGTTTGTCCCCCTTTTCTTTCTATCTCTCTGGCACCTTCAACAAAAGAAGAGGAAGAAAACGGAGCTAGGCCCAGGTACGCCTCTCTCTCTCTCTCACTCACACACACACACAAGTCAACCAAGAAAAAAATGAGTTTCGGGTAAAAAATAAGGTTGGGTCATAGTTGGACCCGACCCAAACTGACCCACAAGGGCCACAATGTACCTGGTACCGGTACCTAGGGCTGTCGACACGGGTACGGTGGGTCATTTGCCATGTCTATGTTATATAAACTGACCCACAAGGGCCACAATGTACCTGGTACCCATACCTAGGCCTGTCGACACGGGTACGGTGGGTCATTTGCCATGTCTATGTTATATAGATTTTGGGAATGAGTATGAATTGGTTGTAAGGGGCCTTTTATGTTCATAAAAAAAACAGTTCAACTTAAATTGCACTAATTGTATATCGTAAGATATGCCCTGTATCGGGGGCCTGGGGTAAGATATAGATATCAGTGTGATACACACCCGTATCGAGACACAGGGAATCATATCGAAAAAAAACCTAAAAGATATGACACATATAGTATGATATGTTATGATACTTACAACACTACACTACCCTAACCTCTCTCTCTCTACAACAACAACAACAACTACGCCTTCATCCCAAAACAATTGGGGTCGGCGATATGAACCAAAAAAAGAAAATCATTCTGGGTTTTCCACATGAATCCTTCTCCTCCAATCATTTCTATCCAATGACATGTCCTCGGTGAGGTTCAAAGCATTCATATCCTTTCCTATCACCTCCATCCATGTCTTCTTAGGCCTACCCCGACCTCTTTTAACTAATATATTTTCACACTTCTCCATCCTTCTAACTGGAGCATCATTAGGCCTTCGCCGAATATGTCCAAACCACCGTAAACGATTCTCTCGCATCTTATTTTCAATGGGTGCAACACCTACCTTCTTACGTATCTCCTCGTTCTGAATCTTATCTTTTATTGTATTTCCACACATCCATCTAAGCATCCGCATCTCAGCTACACTCATTTTTTGAATATGATGTCTCTTGGCAGCCCAACATTCCGTACCATATAGTAAAGCGGGCCTAATAGTCGTCCTATAAAACTTTCCCTTCAACCGCAATGGCATTCTACGATCGCACAGCACTCCAGTTGCACTTTTCCATTTCATCCACCCAACCTTTATCCTATGATTTACATCTCTCCATACTTTTGAATGATAGATCCCAAATATTTGAAACAATCATCCACCGGTATTTCTTGCTCACCAAGCTTCACTACACTCCGATCACTACTTCATTGCTTACTAAACCGACATTCCATGTATTCTGTCTTACTCTTACTCAACTTAAAACCTCTTGCTTCCAATGTCTGTCTCCATAATTCTAACTTAGCATTAACCCCAGCTCTAGACTCATCAATCAAAACAATATCATCAGCAAACAACATACACCACGGTACATTTTCTTGAATTGATCTCGTAAGTTCATCCATCACTATCGCAAATAGAAAAGGGCTTAAAGCAGATCCTTGATGTAACCCAACCGTTATAGGAAAATTGGTTGTCACCCCTCCACAAGTGCGGACATTGGTTACTACTCCTTCATACATATCTTTAATTATACTAATGTACTTGAGAGAAACACCTTTCTTCATCATTGTACACCAGAGAATGTCCCTAGGTACTCTATCGTATGCCTTCTCTAAATCAATAAAAACCATATGCAAATCTTTGTTCCTCTCTCTATATCTTTCAATAAGTTGTCTAAGAAGATGTATAGCTTCCATAGTTGATCTTTCAGGCATAAAACCAAATTGATTCTCCGATATCATGACAACCTTCCTCAACCTAGACTCAATCACCCTCTCCCAAAGTTTCATAGTATGACTCATGAGTTTTATACCACGATAGTTTGTGCAATCTTGTATATCACCCTTATTCTTATATAAAGGCACCAAAGTACTCTTCCTCCACTCATTAGGCATCTTATTTGTCCGCCAAATCAAGTTAAAAAGATTTGTCAACCATTCTAAACCTTTCTCTCCCAAGCATTTTCAAGCCTCGATAGGTATACCATCTGGGCCAACCTCTCTCTCTCTCTCTCTCTCTCTCTCTCTCTCTCTCTCTCTATATATATATATATATATATATATATATATATATATATATATATATATATATTCATTTTTCTCCTTTATCACACATCTTGTACCCTGTTTTGCAGCATCAAATCATCCACCACGCAAACCCATACAAGTCAAGATTGTATCAGAATACTGATAGGTGCAAAGCTATGTCACATAGGTGCAGGTGCGGGTGCGGCACTTTAAAAAAACTTGGGTGCAGGGGTGCGGGAGGGTGTGTGTGTGTGTGTGTGTATATATATATATATATAATTTTTAACTAGTAACTAATAAAAATATGAGCATTCAACCAAATTTTACGTAACAAAATCAGTAATAACAATCAAATTACCCAACATCAAGTCATCAACAAATAATACACATTAGTCATTAGCATAAGCAACCATATGTCACAGGGAAAACTTAATTCGGCTTGGTTGGGCTTGTGAAAACTCAGTTTGGATCATTAATTGGGTTCGGTGAGCTGAGCCAGCCAGCATGTTTAGGTAAGGGTCGTAAGGCCAAGTATGAACTGGGAAAGCTCAGCTCGACTATATATATTATACATAAATATATTATATTTCAAAAGTATATTATGTATAATGTTTATATTACACAGGTTTTACATGTAAAAAATCTTAAAAGATAGTTTTTTGAGAAAATGAGCCAACTTGTGATCAACTCTTAACAATCCGAACTGAGTTTTGCTTAAAATGGGTAAATATTTTTCCAAAAATGGGCAACCACGGTGTTTAGCCGAGATTGAGAGAGAGAGAAAGGTACACAGTAACACAGAGGGGAAAGAGATTGAGTTGAGAGAGAGAGAGGTAGCCGAGAAGAGAGATTGAGAGACGAGAGGAGAGAGAGAGAGATTGAAGGAGAGAAAGAGAGAATGCGTACCTAGGTTGGAGACGGAGAGGAGGAGGTGTCGGACGATGATAGCCCGTAGTAGTCGCCGCGTCAGGGTCGGGAGACGGGTCACAGCGTCGGGGTCAGGAGGAGAGGGCAAATTTTTTTTGCCCTAATCCTCCTCTCAACCCATTTCATCGGGCTTTTTTTTAAGTCCAAAATTTGGACATTTATGACCCTGGGTGTGTTGACCGCACCCAAGGTCAGTTTGACCGCACCGACGTCGTGTCGACACAGTGCAACACCTGGTTGGCCGAATCCCTGTGATATAGTTGCAAAGGGATTTTTTTGATCTCTCTACCATCAAGTGAGGCCACAAAGACCTGAAACGACTAGGTAAAAGTCAATCTAATCCAAAGTAAATCTTAATTGGTACCGCTAAAGGACTTTAGAAAATTTTGAGTATAAATTTTCTATTACATTTTTTGCAATTAGGACTGCTATGATCATAGTTACCAAAATTGCTTGGACTACATGGGAATCATGATCCCCAAGGAGCAAGAACTAGAATCAGATCTGAATCATGATTTTTAACGATGAGAATCGTGAATCCCATGACTGAGAATCTTGATTCTTAAGAGATGGGAATCCTGAACCCTTTACATGGGAATCCTGATTCCTATGCTCAGAAATCATGATTCCCTCGGGAAATTCTTTCAGGAATTCTAATTCATTGCTTATAAAATCTTACATATCACTTCTTAAATGATTCCCTGTATCGCTTCCTAGCTCAATTCCCGCTTCTCATGCCCTTCAAAAAATTGAATGATTGCTTCCTGATTCTAATTCCCATGCCGCTCTGTAGTTTCATTCCTGCTAATAGCAACTATGCTTATGATTTTTTTAAAAACAAAAGGTTGTGAGGAACCTTTAGGTGAATCTAAATTGTATAAATGGCTTGGATTGATGACGACTGTCTTTGTGTGTCAAATAGAAGTGTGGTTTCTAAAAGGAACAAAGAAAACAATGTGATTTGTAAAGTTTAGGTTTGGTGACATGTCCAGTAGGAGTGATGCTTCATAAGAAGCGAGGGTATTCAAGTGGAGAAAATAAGGGATTGATCCAAAAAATGTTGCAGATTGTATCTTAGTTAAAGAGCTTCTAAGAAAGTGTTTGAATCCATCGGATATGTTTGAAAGAGAGATACTCGGATCTCTCATCCAACCCCTCAGGGTCAAAGAGATCTGAGTATCTCCCTCTCATCCTTTATTTCAAGGATTTGAAATTCTTGAATGAAAGGATTTGAGATCCAACTTTTGAATGCGCTCTGATCTTGGTGTAGGGCCTACACCACATCAATAAGCCCCATGCCAACTCAGATCCTTAGGTTTGAGATTTGAAGCATTCAAACACACCTTAAGCCTCTAAAATGGGGGATCCTAGTAAGAGCACCCAAGTGAGTGAAGGGGGTTAGGTAGGGAACACCCCAAGTTTTAGCAATTTTGTTACCTTAATCCTTTTAACATAAGCCTTATTTATATCAATAGAAGCCATATGCAAATTCTTCCTTCTCTAAGCTTTTTGATAAGACACCTTAATAAAAACTTTGGCTTCTATTCAAAACTTTATGACACAAAATTCAAGGTTTGCACTAAAGGTTTCCTACAGCTCAATGTTTGGTTCGCAACGCACTGACCCGCAGATTCACTCTCTTAAGGACTGAAATCCATTTCATAAACATTTGTTTCTATTTTCCATACTGCTCCCTATTAATTGTTTAGTGATTGTGGTTGGTGCTTGTTGGCCTACTTCACTTCCCTTATAAATTGATTAACAATCCAGAAAACTATTTCTCCACCCTTTTCCTCATCGTCATCTTTCACAAGGAGAACCTACATCATAGTTGGCAAACTCGTGAATCAAATTCGAATCGCCCAACCCTTGACTCCGCGAGTCAACAGGACGACTCGGTAACTCGGACAAGTTAGGACTATGCATTTTCTAGTGTTAAGATATCGAAAAAATCAAAATCCATTCTATATAATCACTAAATTTAGCATATGACATCAATGACTAAGCTATATAAGTATTCAATTATACATAATTGTTAATATTTATGATTTAAAAACATATGATTCCTTATAACAAGTATTCTTTTATGGGCATTATGCATTAGAACCACAAAATGCATGACAAAAAACACATAAGAGGCATGTGGATCAACGGTCCTGAATCAGTGACCCAGTTGGAGTCCGGTCCAGGTCGACTCGGGCAATTCTGGAGTTGACTCGCCGGGTTTGCCAACTATGGTCTTCATACTTATTAGTTAATACAACTTACACATTCAAAGTCAATTTTTTCATAATATTGGGAAATTTATACAACTGTGAGTGTGTTAACAGTCTAAATTTCAGTTACATTCCACATAATCACTCATTTTTTCATTCTCAACTTTGGAAGTAAAGATTGCAACTGCAACCGTTACATCAATTTCTGTATTTTGTGAATAGTTTTTCATTTGATAATTATAAATTTGATTCCAAAGAAAGGACATGAACACACGCCAAAAGGGAAAAAGGGAAAAAGATAAAAACAATTAGCCTCAACCAAAAAATAATCAATAATATTGTGTATTTACTGTGCAATGAGAATGTTTGGACAAATTACTAACTTCCAATAAGATGGAAAATAAGCACAGTGATTGCCTGAATAGAATCTTTATATGATGTCTACGAATTTCAGCTAGTGATTTAGGAACCCATAAATGTGTTCAGCATGATAAATATAATATTGACCCTTGGATCTTTTTTTTTAATGTAAAAATACAATTTTGAAGAGGTGAAAATTTGGTACATTATAGGCCAATGAATTTTCAACCCACAGAAAATCCGACATACACGATGGGAAAAGATGATCCAAGGGCATGTTTCTACTAAACCAAACATATGGATCACATTTGGAGGGTCCAATCTGCAGAAATTGAAAAAAGAAAAAAGAAAATTCATGTTTTCAACTTGCACACACATTATTAAAATTAGTAATACATATAACGATATACGTTAAATGTGCAGTTTGTTTTGTGCCAACATAGTAGTGTAAACATATACATAGATGGTAGAACGTCTCACTCTAATTATGATTCACACAAAACATGAAAATCATATGCCACAAGACTATACCTATATTAGTTAAGTTTTGGGTGCCCTTCCCTTAATTTTATTGGAAATTGGGTTTTTGCACTTCCGTGCAATTCATACAAATAGCACCATTTATTTGTGGAACTAGAAAGTCATTTCATGGTATCAAGCACTTTGTTCGCTGAATCAATGTAATATATAATGCACCTTTCTTAGAAAACAAGTTTTCTAGGTGTTAGTTATGAAAGACTACAACTCATTTCATGTTAAACGTGGCTGTCATGGTTCAAAACATAGGAAAAACTATTGGCAATATTTCGAACTTATCATGAAAAATCATGATAATTTATTAATCCAAAAATAAACATTTTAAACATAGATATTAAAAGTATCTGTATATTTTGATTTCTGGCAATTTTCTTTTTATACAACGCGACAAAATTAGCTAGTGACTATTTAAGCATGAAGCGGATTTTCTAATATCCTTTATGATTCACGATTTTCAATAAAGATTTATATTTGACATGAAGAGTATTTATGTAGTGCATATATGCTTCATGATTCACAATAAAGATAACCGACGCTTATACACAGCTCTCAAGAAAGAGAACCAACTCATCTACCCATGCGAGGAGGGGAGAGGGACATCCTTTAAGAACCACCTCATGGAGCCAACTCTGCCTTTTCATAATCAGTATGCAATTAACTTTGTTCTCAAAAGTTAGTATATGGATATTAGGTCATGAACCAATCAAAATGACAAGAGAATGGTGCGATTCTATGAATATTTTTCTCATATTCTTTTAACTATGAGTGTGCCGAGATTTTCCCAATATTTTTCTGATCAAAACAAATATTCTGAAATTATCATAAGATTTAAAATTGGCAAAAAAATCCCGAGTACGAGTCGTTCCGTAAAACATAGATAGGAAGCATGGCTGTCAACATAGAACCAGCAATATCTTTGGCATAGTATATAACGAGCAAAAAGAACATGGGAACCATCAGCATCAGCTATCTGAAGTCATTGATTCGATTAGATAACAGAGTTAAAATGATATGTAAGTACCGTAAAACTTGAGAACTAAGATCACAGGTGGGAAGAGGAAGGAGGAAGGGTGAAAGTCTCACCTCTCCGGTGTGGCCAAAGCAAGAATTGAGGTAACCCTCATCCATCCAGTACTGGAGGTCCCCGACCCATATGGTCTTGTTCTCTTCGTTGGATTGAGATTGGAACGGAGGCTGTTGCTGCTGCTGCTGAGGAGGAGGAGGAAGGGGAGGCTGCTGCTGTTGCGGCTGAGGAGGATAAGCCATGTATGCATGTGGATAGTGCTGGTAAGGTTGCTGGGGCATCATCTGATGCTGCATCATCATCGATGCCGGGTATTGGTGCTGCATTTGCATGGCCATCCACTGTTGTTGTTGTTGTTGTTGTTGTTGTTGTTGTTGTTGCTGCTGCTGCTGCGGGTCTACGGCAACAGACGCGGACTGCATCATCTTCCTCTAATCTTCAACGTTTTCTTAGCGGCCACAGAGAGAGAGAGAGAGGACGTTGTTGTTTGGGTGGGGGAGGGGCGAAAGGAGGGAAGCACCAGCGGCCTTAAGCCTATCCCTGGTCTGGTAGGAACCAGGGTTACAAAGAGACCCTAACTTGGCTATTCCGTACCCTTAAAAAGCCACAGCGATTTTGCACACGGCTGTTGGGCGCTGACAGCCGTCCGATCCTTCCTCACGAGCTGGTGGCATCCGTACCGTTCATCTCGGTGGCCTATATCGACGGACGGGGTTCCCACTTCTCATGTTACGCGTATCGTTGCGACTCGGCTTTGCCAATATGCCATGTGCGCAGTGCGGACGGAAACCACAACAACATCGTTCATTTAGTAGGTAGGGAGATTTTTTTTTTTTTTTGAAGAGTTATTATCTATGTATATAGGGAGGTTAATATTTGATTTATGAGACGGCCAAAAATCAACTAGCTCGCAATTCATGAATATAAAAGATGTTTTCAAAACGCTATAAAGCAATACGTTGACGCCAACTTTTAACGGTAAACATAACATTATATATATACAAGGTGGTAGATACTAAAAAGGTTCGGGCACAATGTGATACCCGGCCCGGAGTCCATTAAGCAGGTTTGGTAGCAAATCTGGATTCAATTAATAATCGGATTCGGGTTTGATATTAAGTTTTGCATTCAAACTCAAACCCGAATCCGACTAAAAGCCCGGCCCGATTAAGTGTAAATATCGAGTTTTAAGCTAGTCAGATCTGGGTTTGGTTTTATGTTTTTATGATCCGAATCTGAATCCAACCCCCAACCCGATTAACTCAGACTTGGTAATACCTAAATCCAACTTGAATCCGAGTTGTTTACATCCTTAGCTGCTAACCAACCACTTTTCTAGCTAAATGTCATGCTAACCGGGCTTTCAAAGGGTTTTCTCCATGTTTACTTAAATCTGACTATACATATATGTTTGACACAGTCGACTTACTTGGAAACAACACTTGGATAATGATTTTTATGAAAAATGTGGTTTTTTTAAGCCTTGAATATGTAAAAAATCTTATATTGTCGGTTTTTTAAACCTTATAAAATTCTATCTTCATATCATAATCGGATGATCTGAGAATTGATTCTTATAAAATCATGCACGTAGAACAAATTTGTATAGTCAGGTTTAAGAAAAATATGAAAAGCCCCTTCGAAACCCTAGTTAACATGGTGATTAGCATCTACCACCATATAATATATGTGTCTATTTAATATTTTGTGCCTTTGAAGTCACCAAATTATATGAAACTATTGAGATGAAAATCATACATTTTAGTTTGTTTGTTTTTTGCAAATTAAATCTTATGGATGTGATCGTTAATGTTTGTTTAGTAAGAAATGAGTTTTGAATCATACAATTGTGACACAAAAACATGATTGATCCTTAGCAAACAAATCTCTCTGAACGCATCTATGTGGTCATATTGAGTTAATAAAGCTTGAATGTATGATTTTTATCTCAATATTTTCATATAGTTTGGTGCCTTCAAAAGCACCAAATATTAACCATATATATATATATATATATATATATATATATATATATATATAGAGAGAGAGAGAGAGAGAGAGAGAGAGATCCCTGCAACATGTAAACCAGAGAACCATATAAACCATTGGACAGATAAGAATCATCCGATCAACTCATATCAAATGGCTCACATTTTATCCATGGTACTCGACTTTAGGGGTCAGGTACCTTTCACATGATTCACGGATTGTGTTCTCTCTCTCTCAACACCCAAAACATCATACAGTCGAAGCTCTATCTATCCACCACCATCATTGATGTCGGTCTTCTCTCTCTAGCCACCACCATCGTAGGTCCCTGATATCTCTCTCAATAGAGTGTAATCTCCAACATTTTTTGGTGTTTTTTCTAATTTATGTAATAACTAGATAATGGAATTTTTGAGTCATATTTTATGATGTTTGAGTTTGTGGTTGTGTTCATATTGCAATTTTGAGAAGAATGGTTTTTGTTTTGCCAAAAATGGAGTTGTATCGAGTTCGGAGCGCACTCAACAAGTTTTGGGTGTATTTTGGTTAATTTTGAGTTATTTTAAGGGTATTTTCATCTCAAAAGACATAGTCATCCAACTCATAGTTGACCAGGTTAGTCAACTGCATGGGGGGTGCAAGACCTGCGAATTTTCTGAGAAAAATTTAATTCATGATAGAATTTCATATATATTTTTTAGAGCATACATATATATATATATATATATATGTATATATGTATATGCATGTGTATGTATTTGTATGTATATATATATATATATATATGTGTGTGTATATTTATGTATATGTATACGAAACCCTAGAACGGATGTATATATATATGTACATAGTGATGATATTATGTCGAACTCTTAAGTTTTTATTTAAAAATACATAGAAAGTTTTAATTGCCTAAACTCAAAAGATTTTAAGAAGTTTAGACAAGATTCGGGGTTTAAAAACAACTTTAGGTTTTTACCGAAATTTGGAAAGAGCATTTCAAAAAAAAAAAAACCTAAGTGTAATTTTTAATAAAACATAAATTGAATTTTTGGTTGTGTTTAGGCTCGAACCTGGACCCTAGCTAGGGCTCACTGGGCGCAGCCCACGTGAGGGAGCCCTAGTTGGGCGTGTTTGACTAGTTGGGCGGTGGCCCAGTGGTAATATTTTCAAGGTTTATCAAAAAGTAAGAATGCTTATTGGCCTAGTTGTGGCATTTTTGAAAGAATTTTTTAAAAGATTCAAACCAAATAAGCCTATAGGGGGCGTGGGGGGCAAAATTGAAATATTTTAAGAACGCCATTACCTAGAAAGGTGTGAAACAACCCGTAGTTGTCCGATCTAACAAATTGATCTTAGCCATCCATTGTAAACCCTAGCATATAAATGCTTTTTTGAGAAGAGGAAGAGAGAGAATGCTAGACATTTTTGGGCTCTCTCTCTCTCCCAAAACCGTGAGTCCCATCTTCTCTTCCTCCCTTTTTGTGCTTGTGTATAGGGGTGGGTACCAAGCTAGGGACTCCCCTCTACACTCTAAGCAAAGGGGAGATTTGCATGCTTGGAGTTTCGGAAAACAAGGTGAGTTTTTTCTACAACTTCCATTCGTTTGAAAATATGGATTTCAATGGGTGAACATGAAACCGAGTATCCCCCAATGCATTTTATGAAATACATGGTGGATTCGGTGGATTAGAAATGTAATGGTTGCCTCTCTTTTGTTGTATACTATCACATGGTATTGGCTCACACACGCCCACTATATTTCCTTTTTTTTTTGTTTTTGTGCATTGTGAATGTGTTGTTCTTCTGTTTTTCTTTTGGTTCAAGCTTAGCATATTTTGTTTCCGACCGTTCGGCCATGTGAATGGGGTCTGGCAGCGTGGAGTATAGGCTGGAAGGGTTTTGGCATCTTTCATGCTGCTTTTGGGCACAAGGGAGGCCGGTTCCAGCACTCCCAGCCTGCAGACGTGTTTGTCCATATTAATTTTTGTTTCTTGTCCTTCTTCCTCTTTTTGTTTGTGTGTCGCAATTTTGGCAAAGGATAGATTCACCAGTGTGAACTAGTCCGTGCATGGGTTCTGCTATGCTATGGCAGCAACCCAGTTGCACTTGGACCGGTTAGATCCAGCTTGCAACTGGGATGGCTCTAACTCATCGGCGCACTAGGGTTTAGCTGCCCCTCTTGGTGAGCAGCAGACCGTTGCAGCTGGGTTAATCCTAGTCCAGACCGAGCTACCCAGCGCTCTGCACACCTTACGTGACAACAGGGCATGACTGGACAGATTTGGTTTAGTCCAGTCCATGCCCTAACCATTCTCTTGTGTTCGCGCTTCGGTCCTTGTTGCTGAACAGAGCAGATGCTCCTTCCTTCTTCCGATTGTTTGCTTTCCCTTTTGGACACCCAGACCAGACTGGACCTTGCTGCCATGGGTATTGCAGTTACATCACCTCAAGTGTTGTACTCATACTCGGCAGCCTTGTCCAAGGGAGCTCGAGTTGTGCTACTGCCGGAGTGGTTGCTGCCTAGCTGGTGCCCCTATTCAGCAGGGTCGAATAGGGTGTGGTCTTTGTGTTTGGCCAATGGGTCTAGGCCTGCATGTCCAGCCAGACCAGGCCATGTGTCAGCCTATCCGTGGGCATTGTGTCCACCTTTTCACCCTGCCCTACAAGGGCAGCAGGTGGTGTTGCTGCTCAGCAGATTCTTGAACGCCACTAGTGCCAAACCCGCAAGTGTCGGTGAGCCCTTAGGTTTTGAAAAAAAAACAACTCTTGGACAACCCCTTCGCCAACCACAGTCTTTTCGCTTTTAGAACACCTAAGTGGCAGCACCTTCGATACCACACTTCTCCTCATCTTGGCGCATGTTTGGCCTTCGTTTCAGCACTAGAATGTTGTGTTGGACAACATCCTTAAAATGTTTGACAGCATGCCTATTGCTGCGATTTACTTACCGCACTTTCGTTGTATATGGAAACATACAGTATTGCAATCTTTTTCTGCACACTCGTTACTTAATCGGCAGACGCACCCAATCATAGTGTGATCCATGAAACCGAACTAGAAAAGCGGATCTGCTCAAATTTACATGTGTATATATGTAATATGTACCTATACAGAATTTTTCGTGAAGGGTTTAGGGTCAAGAGCTTGGCCAACCATCTCTTATTGAACCACCTCAATCGGTAAGTTCGTGTTTAGCACAACTATCTAATTCTCAATGTTTCAGCAAAGTTGACTCATAAGATTTTTGTTATAATAAACCAAAAATATATATATTACACTTTCTGATTTAGGAAACTGAATATATATGAATACATACATATATATATATATATATATATATATATATATATATATATATATATATATATGTATATATATACCCAAGGAGTATGGTTGTAATGAATCCTTGTACGGCAAAACTTAGTTTTGACACCCAGTTGAGCCAACTTTTAAATTATGAAGGCAGTCCAATATGTTTATATACATATAAATTGTGCCTAAGAGTTTGAATATGAATGCATATGATAAGGAAGTGCTCAATCGAATTAAGTTCAATATCAAGTATTACTTAGATATTTGAATATGAATACATGATTTACAAACAATTATTTTCAATGAATAAATGATTTTCATTGAGATCTATTTCTTAAGTATTTTCGGGTAAGGTCAATATTGCAAAGGTGCTTTGATTACCCGAACTGTGCATTGGTTGCACTCTTAATTATAACACTTTATGGATGGATTTCTCTCATGCTCAACTATTGTGAATCTTACTGTGTAAATGTCCTAAGATAATATCGCAATATACAAGTATTGCATTTGAGCATATGTGTAGAATAGCATGTGACTTATTAAGTGATATAATTCGAAACTCTTATAGCATGCTTGGCAAAAATTAAAAGTTCACATGCACTATTGGCACATCCTATCACTGAACTAAAAATATGAGCATATTGGTGTCATAATAGCATGATTATGCCACGAAATACTTAGATTGTTTTGCATGCTATCTTCTATGAAAAGAAAACCATGCTATGTATTGTATCTTGACACTTGTTTTGTCCCAAAAATGAAAAATGGGACCTAGAACACCACAATAGGGATTATGACATGTTGTTTGGGATCTTGTAGAATGTTGAAACTCCATGGCGAGTTATGTGTGGGCGATGGACCCACCTCGTGAGTCATGCTCACTTGTTTAAGAATGTCATACACCCCTAAATGATAAATATCGATGTCGCCTTCACCGACAAAGTGCTCCCCTTGGCTTTGTGGTGTCAGAGCACGTGAATGGATGGGCATGACCTTGTCATGTTGTTCGTGTTGCCCTACAGGGAACACAGGGCCAGATGGGCTCAAGTACCTCGAAAGGAGGAAATGTTCATAAATAAGCCCAATTGAGATAACCGCCCAGTTGCCCATTCACAAAATGATTCACTTGAAAAGTGGAGATTGAAATTTGTTACCTATGTGAGGTTACTTCGCATACCCGAAGGGGTAGTCAGGACAAAACAATTAAACTAATGTGTTAACCACTGACTTATGAGTTTAATGGTTTCTGTCATAGCTAACTACTTAATTGCTTTCTTGCTTAATTGCTAAATTGTTTAATTGTTTAGCTACCTAATTACATGGGGTTATGAATCTAGATGCATGCTTGTTACACAATGAGATCACTCACTACTTAGTATTAACTCTGCGATTAAAGGTGCATATCCTTGCTCATAGTTATAATTGTTGAAATGTTCATTGTTGCAATTGAATGTTAAATTTAATTACATAAGCATGCTAGTCCCTTGATAATGTTCATACTGCTTATCTTTGATCATGCTGCTAAAGTTATATTTTTCCTACTTATTGTTTCTTGTTTATAGTTGCACTTGTTTAATTATTGCAAATGTTTCTAATTGTTCCATCATGCCCAAGTTACTTATGTGTAGCCATGTTGTTAGTTGTGCATCATGCTAGCACCGCTTATGTTTTTCATTAAATGGTAAGTTGTGAATGTTATCTCACCAACTTGCAATAGTACTGACCCTGTTTTATGAGGATGTAGGTGATGATTGTTAGTTGTGCGATGGCGATCAATGTGCGGCAGAGAATTGAACCCACACTTTAGAATTTTGCGATCTTGGTAGTTGGTTTGGAAAATCTCCCATTTTGAGAGACATTTTTGTAAAAGGAATAATGTATACTTTTTTTGGTCTCGTTTTTGTAAAGCAATAGTAATGGAATGTTTCTACTTGTTCATCCTTTAACTCGCTCAAAATTTCCAACTGTTTTCCCTTATGATTTTCTGCTTGCGCAATATTCCAAAAAAATTTTACTCTAAAAAAGTCTAAGGATTTTCCAAGTTGGAATTTTGGGGCATTACAGGGGGGGTATATCCGAAATTATTTGTTTTGTTTGGATGACATTATTGTAGTTTTGTTTTGAAAAAATAATAAATCTGACACATTTTCCTATTTAGGGGCAGTTTGGTCATTTTAGTTGGGTTATAGTTGTTGCCCAGCTTGGCCAACCCTAGCAGATCCAACTTGCTAGGGTCAGCTAGACCATGCCACTTGACCAGTCTTCGTTGTGGGTTATCTTTTAGTTGGTTTGGACCTACTTAACCCAACTAGTAGGCTAACTAGGAGACCATGATTTTGGTTAGTTGGGATCTGGTTGGAATCCAATCAAGTATGAACCTTTTGAGATCCAATTTGCTTAGGCTCATACCCATTTTAGGTGGACCTTATTTAAACCCCTTTAAGGGCATGCATCTTTCTTTCTTTCACTTATTGAACATTTTCACTCTTACACACTCTCTACACTCATTTTCACACATTCTTCCTTCTCTTGGTGGACGATGCACCAACTCCATCATCATCCTAGTCGAACTGCACCACCTCCCTTTGTCAATCGACAGTTGTTGGTGGTGTGTTGTTGCGTGGAGGAGCTTCGAAAAATGATCAACCAAAGTAGGTTGACCCTCTCTTTTTCCTTGATAAGTTTTTTTCCTTTGTTATCTTCTTTGTTTTTTCTCTTCAATTCATCATTTTCCATGTTTTTAGGCATCCCCATGGTAAAGGACAAGTTGCAATACTATGGTTGTTGCAAGGGCACGAGTGGTGTATCGATTAGTTGTGTTGTGGTCATATATCAATTGGATTCACAAGTCAAGGTATGAGTCTGATCTCTTTCCCATAGTAGTGGCATGCATAGGCACGATTGTGTGTTCAAAAATATGTTTTCTGATATGTGTATAATGATTTGAGAAGCATGAATGTGTGTAATCTAGGTGGTCGACTTCTTTTCTTGTAGGTAGTGAGCATGCTAGGACTTCAAATAGTTTTGATTGTGCTCTTTGTGAAAAGCATGTTTTGAATATTTTGAAATGATTGGTAGAATCATTATTTAAATGATAATTTTAGTTGTCATTGTATTTGGTCATTTTGAAACACTCCTAGACATGTTGGTGTTGAGTTTCATTCAAGTTGGCTGCTTCAAACCCAGAGTTTTTCAAGTTTGGTAAGGGATAGAACTGAACTATATTCATTAATAATAAATAAATAAATAATTTTAATTAATTTTGAGATTTATTTTTTTAGAGTGCTTAAGACTCTTAGTAGAGCCCTTAAACATACCTAGAAGCATCTAAGAAAGTTTTAGAAAGCCTAGTAAAATGAAACTTTGAAAAAGTCAACACTTGGAGAGTTTCGAGATTTTCAGAACTCTAAGAGAGAAGAGAGTTCCACCTGAGGCTGCACTCTCTTCTCCAGCCCATCTAGAGCTCTATAAATAAGTAAAAAAAAGAGGAAGAAAGACAAAGAGAAGGAAAAAGAGAAAAAAAGAAAAAAATGAGAGAAAAAGAGAGGAAAAGGAAGAAGAAGAAGAAGGGAGCTTCTTCTTCGATCATCCATCGTTTCTACCATCAAATCCATATTTCTTTTTTGTCTTTGCATAAGGTATGAGTCTTTCTTTTGTTCTGAATGAGAAAAAGAACATGAATTTGATTTTTGTGTAATGTTTTTGAGAAAAATCTATGGGAAATGAGTAGATCTAGATGTTTACTCTAAATACATGGATGAGGGTTATGAATCCTCTTTTATGAATGTATTTTCGATTTTATACATCTTGCAAAAAGATAAATAAGTAAATAAAATTATGTACATGTCTTTTCTCATGCTAAAACCAAATTTATTTAATTAACAAAAGAAGATAGATGATTTATTTTTATCATTAAGGACTGAAAATTGATTTTATACCTTAAGTATGCATTGAAATATATTAAGAAGAAACAGGTAGTTGAATTTAATAATCTTGGCATTGGCTTGTTCTTCGTGAAAAAGGTGATAACCTGAATGGTTCTCCGAAGAGTTGGGGGGGTGATGTGAGCTTATACGTCAGACTACCACAAAGATTTTATATGATCATATTGCTATGACATCATATCTCTTAAAAAGTTATTTGATATGCTTTTTCTTTCGTTTTCTTTTTTTATGGGCATTGATTTGCCACATTGATTACATGTAAAGCTTGTAGACTCGAGAAAGGATCATGTCAAATCTATTGCTTGAGTTGACAACTATAGTTAAATTTGCTTGAGCCAGTGCAATTACTTAGGGCTCATATGTACCAGCTGTGCAACTTGGTGCTAAGTTTAGAGGCCACACATTGTGGTCCTCCCCTGTTGCAGTCTCTCAAATTGGTCATGCCAGCTCATCCAAGTTTATGTGGCACACCAAGACAGACCACTATAAGTAGAATCTCTAGTTCTGAAGAAGATTTCTTGAACCTTTAGCACTTGATTCTTTTAGGACCTTGTGAAAGGGCAAGAAAGCCACGTTACCCTAAATATGAGTTGGTTATGCAACCAGACTGGTTGACTGTTTGGGTCTGCGATTGGCTTGTTTAACTGCCTAAATTGCTACTGGCAATGAGATTTGATTACGATGCAACTCCTATGAGTGCTGGACTATGTTTTATAAAAAAAAGATAATAAAAAGGGAATATTTTAGCCTCAGCCAACTGACTGTCGGCTGGATACATGCTTGATTTTAATCCCAATCGATTGACAGTCGGCTGAGCATGTTTTAGAATTATAGTAATAAAAAAATAATAAATAAATAAATGTTCCATTATATATTTTAAATTTCCAGATTTTTGTTAAGTACATGTATCTTGATTTTAATACATGCTAAGAATGGAATTTTTTTGCATGCATTGACTTGGTGTAACATACTTAAACAATATGTTATTTCAAGTTTGTTTCAAGTGCATGTGTGTGCATAAAGTGGATGTGTTCAGCTATGTAATTAAATTTCTAGATTTGTTAATCAAATTGGGTTTGGCTTAATGCATGTAAAAGAATGAAATTTCTGCATGCTTGCACATTAGTATATCATGCTTAATCGAAGTGTTAATACACAATTGTTCTTATATGCACATGCATTTATGAAATCAATATATTTTGCATGTAAGTAATTACATGAGTGTTCACATGCTTTAATTGAAAGGATTCATGAATGAAAGCATGCATTTGACATGAATATGTGAACAGAATAGAATCATGCACTTTGGCGTGGGTGTGTAAGCTCATACATATGCATATGAATATTATTGTTTCATGCACATCTCTAAATTGACATTCATGATTGTGCATCAAAAGGCATGTGGTATAAAAAGAATGCATTGACATGTTCCTTAAGATTTTTGCATATGAATGCACAGATGATCAAGATGAATTATCGTAGGCTGTGGGAAGCCTTGAGTCGATGTTGCTCTTTGTGTTACTTGTTTATGCATTGCAAAAAACTAATTTGATATTATGATTCTAATTAAACTGTTCTATTGATGCCACGGGTGGACCGTGAAGAGCATCACATATGGATATGCAAACTTATGTTATTAATTTTGCATGGTGAATTGCAAATAATGGAAATTGATATTAATAATAAGTTAAATAAAGAGAACAATGCGATTTACATTTTCTTGATGTTCCTTATGCGGAAAGGTAATCTTGGGCTTAGCGGTTTTGAGAAACTGTGAAGAAACTAAAACTTTGTGTACGTTGTTGTTGCCTCTGAACCTGATATTGAGGTTTTTCTCCTGGCCATGGTTTTAGAAAGAATCTGTCACTTTGTCTGGAGGTGGTATGTAGACACAACTGTTGTTTTGGTATACCAAGAAAGTTGTACTTATAGATTTGGATGTCTCTAGTGTCTCCGACATTAGATTTGGATGTCTAATGTTTCGAAGGATGTTTCAGTCGAGGGGGAAGTGTGAAACCTAGTAATAAAATATAAATTGTATGCTAAACTACCTTGAGAACCTAAATTGACCTCGAAGATTTTACCCATTTGGAGTATCCACAGGCAATGGTAATTAAAATGAGTAAATTAAATTATGTGCATCCAATAGGGATATGCATATGAAAAGAAAAATCTGATAAAATATAATAATTTATTCATGCATGTGCACTGAAATCATGCATATTCCTGCTATGCATTAGATCATGCATATTTACTTGTTCCCTTAATTTTGATATATTGGTGAATGCATGATGTTTGTTCCCTAATGCATGTTAAATATTTTTATTGTTTAACTTGTGGTCTTTGTCGTTTACTAAATTATTCTCTCATGCTTGATAATTGTTCTTTATTACATGAATGGTTAATTGAGTTATGAGTTTGTCTTAATTGCATCCATCTAAAATATTGCATTAATTTTATTTATGTTTTTTTACTTATTTGTTTCATTAGAGGGATTCATACATAAAATTCTTTGGATTCTGACATTGCTACTTTTGTATTTTTTTTTTGCAGTCTCAAATGCCCAGTGAGGTGACTTGCTTTGAGAGGAGCTACGAGGAGACCACACGGTTGCTTGGTAGATTCTTTTGGACAGTGTGACTCTTCTTTTTGCTTTATTTATATTTTATTTGCTTATGTTTCAGACTCTATGCATTTTAATCAAATAAAGTATGGTTTGGTTTGGTTTGAAAGATAAGTATAAGATCTCTTGTGGTGGTGGTTGTGTTTAAATTGTAAAGGCACTAGGTTTCTGGGAATGTTTTCGCACTTACAAAAATTTGTCACTTTTTCATGGGTACAAGTTGGGGTCATTACAGTTTCGAAGATCGGTATTTGCAAACTTTGTATGCTTTATAAAGTCTTTGGAACCTGTATTTGTAGATTCTATGTGATTTAAAAATGTTTGTGGGAATCTGAAATGTTTATAAATTTAATATATTCTTTGTGAATCTTTTTTTAAAAGCTAGATAGTTGTAGATTATGCATTCTTATAAATGATTTCCGAAATTTGCAATATTTATCGAATTGAATATTCTTTAAATAATTTTTTGTGTTTTTTGATGATTTTGCTTAAATATTTATGGTTGAAAAAGTTGTACTTATTAGTATTATGTTGAGATTTTTATGATGAAAAACTTTAGTATAGCTAAATGTTTGAATTTATCTGCATGATTGAGATGAATGTTGTTCAAAGATTGTTATTTATTAAATTTTTAGTTGGTTGGAAGCTATTTGACACTATGAAATATAGAAGTCGACTCTTGCACTAGAGGGTCAACCCCTGTTCGTTTCATAGGTGGTTGGGTCGACTTCTGCTTCCTAAAAGTCAACATTTGGAGTCCCTAATGTTTATCCTGATTTTAAGGAGTCAACTCTTGCTTTCTGAGAGTCGACTCTTTCTGAACAAAATAGACAACTCTTCAGACAAATTGATCTTTGAAGTTTGTGAGTCAAACTCTGGCTAGAGAGAGTCAAGTCCTGAGTTGACTGAATTGACTCTTTTGCATATGTATGCATGTTTATGATGGTCTGAGTTGACTGAATGGACTCCTTCATCATGTTTAATGTTCAAAACAAGTTTTAATGTAAAGGTGGATGGCATAACAAATTCTTGTGAGGCCCATTAGGTGGGGACCACCATCTTTGTTGGGTTTTTGGTGCAGATCTTCAGGATGTGTCACATTTGATTCAAAGCGCATCATCATGCATGTGAGGAATCCTCCCAGCCACCCGTGCTTTACCAATTTAGAGTGAGGCAGGTTAAAAGATTATGTCTTGTTCAAGGAAATAATGGAAAATTAAAAAGCATTTATTTTCTAGACTATCGAGACATCATTGACTCAAATACGTTGATCATGGTCGGAATGGGATCAATCAAACTCTGTAGTATGTTCATCTAGCTTAGAAGAAAGGTCTAATACATATATAATACTGATAAGAATATCCAAAGTTCATCCCGATCGAGGAGGAAAATCAGGTTGTTTCCTACTTTTGTTTCATAGATATAAAAAACTCACTGTTTGAACCCACACTCACTTCTCTTTACCTCATTTGAACATGAAATCCTCCCTCTGTCTCACTGTGTGTGTTGTGTGTGTTGTGTGTGTATGTGCATGTGTACCAGTGTAGTAGTGTAGGTAAGCCATGATGCCCATGTCCTAAATCTCACTACACCAGGGCTTTTGACCTTATAGACCACTTGCCCGAGTTCAGCAACAAAACAGAATCTCTGCATGAGAGGTGCTTGTACAACAAGCATCAAAAAACACCTCAACTGACTCCTCCTCTTCATATGAATGAGCCCCACAAGCTTTTGCAATGCCATTCATTGTTTAGATGAGCGACATCAAGGGGGTTGAAAAAATGGATGGCCATAAACACTTCACTGTATCAAAGCATTTTAGGGATTATTGGTGTCGTTCATCTCAAGGATGAACGGTGTGGGGGAGCTCACTCAAAGGATCCCACATCGGAAGGGTTCTATTCTATGTCAATCCTAATCGTCCAGTAGAAGCATCTAGATGGCTAGAAGCAGTCCACATCCAGGTGAAAAAGTGGATCAATCCCAGTGTCCTGGACTGAGCCTTCAGAATGGGGCGGTTATAGTGTTGAGCTCTGCTGAGTGAAAAATACATCGAATGTAGGAACGCACAATATGTGTTGACTTGATTGGTGACATGCGGTGATAGCACGACACACGATATGCAATAATATCATAATTAGTGCATCGTTGTATGGTGGCACAGACATGGAGCGTTGTTTGGTTAAGCAGTGCCAACGGATCAGAGGATGTTGCCTTTGAAGATTTGGTTAAGGACCTCTCGGCTTGCAAGAGTTTTCCACACGTAGCGTTTGGATGCACGGAAGTGCGTGTGGGTTAGGGCTAATTCTCCCAGGGATCACCTTAGGTGATTCCAATTGAGTATGGTGACTAAAGGCTAGGCGAGTGAATGACTAAGCACCGGTGAATGAGTCTAGGTGGTGCTCTTTGCTATGGTGTTCAATTATCAACTGATCTTCGAACTAAGGGCACAAGGTCTTGTTCCTTCAGTAGTGAGGTTTTGTTATAGTGTGTGCATGGAGTCACAATACGCTCTATGGTACACAAGGCTAAGGAAAGTTTGTGTCCTTTTTAAAAGTGATAGTTGGTATGAGATGGCTATGCACTAAGTAACATGGACTAGATAGAATACATATTTGAAGATGCGCTTCATCAACTTTCGTTAGGCAGTTGCACACGAGTTGGTGCGCAAAGCTAATGAAATGATTCAGCATATGAAAAAGTGTTGGTGCGCAGCCTTTGGCCATTAGACTGGCCAGACTGGGTAGTCTAGTGCATCACGGGTTTACAAAAAATTCTATGCTCGTAACAAATTAGAATCAAAGCAAAAAGATTCATGGAGTCCTTGTTGTTCATTGAGTGTGACATTGAAGGAGACAATAATAGTTTATCCTGGTTACGTAAATTTGCGCAGCTAAAGTGTTGTTGACCAAGCACAAAATCAAGATATTAGAAGAGTGGTATATGTTATCTTATCGATGGTAAGCAGAAGTGTAAGGTTGTTCTTCAGTTGGCTAAGGGAACGTGAATAAGCCAAAGATTCTTACCAATTGTGTATTAGGCTCGCATGTGAAGAGTGGTGTTTGCATTGTGCATGCAAAGAATACATGTTGGATTCGACTAGATGAATTTGCACATTTAGGTACGAAAGACTCAACTAAACTTCTATATTCTCTCTCAAGATTGTGGGTTAGCAGAGTGCCTATCTTGAGGCAGAATGCTTGTTGTTTTGGTCCCTTGAGTTGGCAGTTCATCCGTGGATTGTATGTGCAGAAAAAGTTATTGTTTGTGGCTCATTGGTTTGATTTATGCTGAAACGTTTTGTTGGCTCTGGATGAGAGTTGTAGCGTTGGGCTGTATTTCTCCTTGTGTGGATGAGTTCTTGAGAAGACATTTTGAATGCCCGCTTTAAGGTGATACTTAAGTAGGCATCCCCCACTTGAGAACTAGTTTGAACTGTTGGAAAATCGCAAGTTGGTTCCTTAAGGGAGTTGATATTCATGCATCATGCATTGATGGTCGTCCTTCTCTGTGAGAACCATGAAGGGATTGGAATTGCCCTTGCTGGGTCGGAATACACCCCTGCCATGAGCATGAAGATGACAAGTTTATCGTGCGGGTGAGGATGACCCGCTTGTGTATGGAACTGCATTGGGGTCCCACAAGCAAAGAATGCTCGATGTTGATGGAGCGAAAGACTGTTGTCTAAGTGATCGGTGGTACGTTAAGAAATAAGACTTGGCGTATTAAATGTTGCAGGGATGGTAGATGAAAATCAGAACAAGTTGAGTAGGGTGAAAAAAAGAAGTAGACCAAAGATAAATGTAAAGAAAAATTGACATATCAGTTAAGACTGTATTTTTACCTGCACCAGCATTGTCGAAGACAATAATGGTTTGGGTGACGGAGAATGTCTCGAACCGAGCCTTCAGAATGGGGCAGGTGTTGTGCGAAGCTTTACTGAATAGAAAATGCATCGAGTGTATGAACATGTACTATGCATTGACTTGATCGGTGACGTGCGGTGATAGCACGACATGTGATAGGCAACGATATCATCATTAGTACATCGTTGTATGGCGACACAGACGTGAAGCATTGTTTAGTTAAGTATTACCAGTGGATCAGAAGATGTTGCCTTTAGAGATTTGGTTAAAGACCTCTTGACTTAGAGAAGTTTCTCACGCGTAGCATTTGGATGCATGAAGTTGCGTGTGAGTTAGGGCTAATTCTCGTAGAGATCATCTTAGGTGATTCCAATCGAGTATGGTGACTCGGTGTTAGGCGAGTGAATGCCTGGGTATTAGTGAATGAGTCTGGGTGGTGCTCTTTTGCTATGGTGTTTAATCATCAATTGTTCTTGGGATTGGGGGATGCAAGGTCTTGTTCCTCCAGTGACGAGGTTTTGTTGTAGCATGTGCATGAAGTCACAATACGCTCTATGATACGTAAGGTTAAGGCAAGTTTGTGTTATTTTTCAGAAGTGATAGCTGGTATGAGACAATTATACACTAAGTAGCATAAACTAGATAGAATACGTATTTGAAGATGCGCTTGATCAGTTTTTGCTAACCAGACTGGGCAATCTGGCGTATTGCGGGTTTGCAAAAATTTTTATGCCCGTAACACCTCACTGTTGATTGGACAGTTAGCACTGCTCGCAAGATGAAACTCATCCTATGTCAAATGATGGGACAAGTAGTAAAAGAAAAAAGAGATGCAGAATAACCTCTCTTCCATTCAAGTCTTTGATCTCTTGTTTTCACGCTCGCGTCCCGGCGTCTGGTGTATGCAGAAAGAAAGAAAGAGAACAATCAAAAACAGAAAAAATGAAGAAGCCAAGCATGAACGAGCCTTGAGAGGAAGAGCATAAATTAATGATGGTAGCATGCTGAACTCAAGCCGTTACAAAACGTAATGGGGAGAACCTGCAAAGCAACTGCCTTCAGGAAACCGACCTCTGTTACTGTTAGACCTTCCTCCAAATTCTCACTCTTCATGCTCTTTTGTTCTCTCGTCATCGCCCTTCTCTTCGTAATTTCGCAATCTCGAGCTTCGCAGTGGCAGAACTATGCCTCTGTTTTGTTGCTGCAGAAGCATAACAGAAAACCATGTTCGGATGATGAGAGAGGCCGCAAGTTGCACGCAAAGCTTGTCGACTCTGTAACTTTCCTTCGTCTTAAAGACCTCCGATTTGCCAAGACTGCCATAGAAGGTCCCACCTGGTTCATGAGTTCCCTGAACGACACCTTCCAAGCGAACGAGTCGGAGCACCTTCGTTTCCCTTCCAAGGAGTCGAAATTCAGGATACTATGCATCAAGGGGCGCCACGTATTGGATGGCTTCAATAACGAGTACGCTCTTGCATACGCTGACCACCTGCCAGAAAACTCCACCCTTCTTCCGGGGCTCACCTTCGTCTCGGACACCTACTACGACTACGCCAACCCATGGCACAACACGACTGCCATGATCCCGTTTGTGGGCTGGTACGTGAAGATGGGCTGCAGGGCCCTACCTAAGAGGTGGGTCCTGTCCCACTGGTGCGAGCTTCGCACCGCGATGGGCTCGTGGACCTCCAACCTCGTCGAGTCGTCCTTCGACCACAAACCCACCGTCGAGGGTCTTGACTACGGAGGAGGAGGCCCCATCTGTTTCGAAGAATCGGTGGTATTCAGGCATAACTTGGAGAGAATGGGTTCGGAGAAGCGCCTTCAAGTATTTGATTTCATGAGATGCAGGGCCAGGAAATTCTGTAATGTAACTGTGAGTGAGGTGTTGACCGAGGATGGAGAACCGGTTTTCGGTTTGACGTTGCTGTTGAGGACGGAAGCAAGAGTATTCAAGAACGAGGAGGAGGTAGTGAGCATCTTCGAAGGTGAGCGCAAGAAGGTCAAAGGTTGCAGGTTCGCGGCAGCAAAATCCGACAATCTGGGTTTCTGCGATCAGGTAACTGAACAGAATCATTCTGTCAAAACTTACTTTAAGCCCAAAGCTTGGTGACCGATATGTGTTGCCCCTCCTCATTCTAAAAAGTAATTCTAGAGATATGGCCGATCGACTACCGCCGTGTTCTAGCTTGTTGGCATTCACCATCTTAAAACCGGTCCTTTGCGATGAGATATGGTCGCTCATCTCAGTTCTCAAACATTTGAGATAAACGATTACTCTTCTTGCAAAGTAGAGATTTATCTTAAACGTTTGAAAAAAAAGGTGGTCACGGAATGGGATCAGGTGATGCTAAAAATCAACATTGATGGTGATATTTTGATCTTGGTGATACAAGGCATCTCTTCTCCAAAGCAGGTTATATGCCCCCCCCGAACAGGGCCAGTACTCCATCTCATGTTCGGGTGTTCCCAAAGAGCGCTGCAGACCGGCATGTATCCCCATGTGTGTCTGCATCATATTACATCGTAATGTGTTGCCGTCGCAAAGACTTAAGTACCCTTTACTGTCATTCTCTTCCTCTTCCTCGAACGGACATAAATGCCCTATATCTAGAAAACTGAATGGGCGATTCATGAAAAGGACAAAAATGCCCTCCATCGTTATCGCGCCAAAACGTTCCGCAAAGTTTGTGTATGCAGCAAGCTGTATGTTGTAGGATTTAAATAGTTCAAAACAATTCATTCTCGCCCTAAGCAGAAAACTCTACCGAAGCATACTTTGCTTTCATCTGTGTACAACAAAGCATCATTTTCTTTGTTCCAGAGCATCCGTTTCCATCTTACGCGCAGTCGCAACATCGTTGTCACATTCTGTTGCGTATTAGTTGTTATTGTTGCTTACTCTACAGTTGAAATATCCAAAATCCTATCGTTTCGGTGAGTTTCGTGTAAGGTTTCGTTATTCAATCTGTAGGGTTCTTCTTATACAACGACTTGTAAGTTTGAGAAATCTTACAAAGATGTGTACTTATGAACTCAAATATTACGACGATTTGTAATCATTATGATCGTTTAATGTGTTGTGCAGGTTAGCAATGTCTGGGCCTCATCAGAGAAGAGATGCACCGTCGTTCTATGGTTTGTGTATTAGAGAAGTGATCCGCCAGTCTCATCTATCCAAGGTTCTTGAGAGGTACCAAAATATACTTAAGATTAAGAACGACAAAGACAGGGAGAAAGCCTTGGAATTGTATCATGCGGAGGATTATTCCTCAGATATCGAGGTTGCGGACCAAAGGAAGAATGCTGAAGAACAAAAGATGCAGAAGAAGGATGACGAAGAGAATGCAAAGCAAAGAAATACGAAGGAGAATGAAAAGAGAAGGCGGATGAAGATGGCAGAACAGAGGGAAAGGCAAAAAAAGAATGAGGAGGATTGACAAAGGTATTTTAAGAAGGTAATGATGGAGTCAAGGGCGAAATTGGATAATGGGAACTTGGAGAATAAAGCAAGGCGAAACAAGGCAAAGCTACTGAAGGAGGCGGATGAGAGGCAAAGGCAAATGAATAAGGAGGAGGAAGAATGAAATAAGACTCAAGATGAGGAAGAAAAGGAAAGGCGGAGGAGGGAGAAAGAGTTTGAGGAAGGTAAGGAAATGCAAAGGCAGGAGAAGGAGGATGAGGAGAAGAAGGAAAGGCAACGAAAGGAAAAGGAGGAGGAGGAACAAAAGAAAAGAGAAATGAAGAAGCAGGAGGAGGAACAAAAGGAAAGAGAAATGAAGAAGCAAGAGGAGGAAGTGCAGGAAAGAAGGAAACAAGACTGGGAAGAGGAAGAAAGGCGGCGGAAGAAGGAGGAGGAGGAAGAAAAGGAAAGAGAAAAGAAGAAGCAGGAGGAAGAAGTGCTGGAAAGAAGAAAACAATATTAGGAAGAGAAAGAAAGGCGACGGAAGGAGGAGGACGAGAAAAAAGAGAGAGAAAGGAAGGAGGAGGCGGAAAAGGAGATAGAAAGGAAGGAGAAGGCGCAGAAGGAGAGAGAAAGGAAGGAGAGAGAAAGGAAGGAGAAGGAGGATGAGAAAAAACGGAGAGAACGGAAGGAGATGGAGGAGGAGCGAAAGCAGAGAGAAAGGAAGGAGAAGGAGGACGAGGAAAGGAAGGAGAAGGAGCACGAGAAAAGGAAGAAGAGAATAAGGAAGGAGAAGAAGGATGAGGAAAGGAAGGAGAGAGAAAGGAAGGAGAAGGAGCTCGAGAAAAGAAAGGAGAGAATAATGAAGGAGAAGGAGGATGAGAAAAAGGAGAGAGAAAGTAAGGCGATGGTGGAGACGGTAGTGAATGAAAGAGAAAGGCAGTTGGAGGCAGTGGACCCACCAGAAAGGTTTAGGTTGGAGGGAGAACAGGAGAAAAGAGCGACCAAGGTAAATAAATCCGTCATGTCTTTAAAGATTTAATAATATGTTTAGCGATTTTGGTACAACGATTATTGTGTTAGGTATTAATATGTATAACGATTACTGTGATAGTCTGTGTGCAACCAATATTATTTATAGCGGTTAGTAGAATAGTATTTATAAGTACAAATGGAACTAATTGACAATTGGTAGGAATAATATATTATTTTGTGTTACAAGGAGGTCACAAGAGAAGTAGAGCACCAGGTGAAAAGCTCGGAGGCCGGTGTCAATGGTCTATAGTTCTGTCATGGTATGGTCAGCTGAGTGCATATCAAAAGAATCGATTACGAAATATGCACTTCGGTGCCCTTTTGGACCAGCAATATTTTGAAACTTGTTGGAATACCATGACCCACCTGGTAAATAAGTGGAATGATAAGACTAACGCATTCCAGTTTGATTCTTTTGAGATCACCATGACTCTAGAAGATGTGGCGAGGATCACTGACCTTAAGTGCGATGGCAGTGTTGTCCTATTACGGCATTCAAACTATAACGCAAGGAAAGAATGCACGACCCTTTCAGGAATGTTGATGGACGAATGAAGTAATGTATTTCTGGTGGAATGAAGTCCATATCAATGAAAGTTTCATTTTTCCGTAATAAATGAGAAGGTCGCTCTGCTACTTGTGCATATGAAACAACTGACCAAGAGTTGCGCGGCTTCCTTCTTTATTTTTTTGGTCTTACATTATTTTCCGATTGTTCTGGTTCGAGAATAAGTTCCATGTGGCTGCAGTACCTGGCAGACTTAGACGAAGTCGACAACTATGCCTGGGGTGCCGCTATGCTCGCACACTTGTACAGTCAACTCTACCGTGCGAGTAATGGTACGAAAACAGTTAGGGGATTTTGGCCATTTGTTTAGGTATTTGTTGATTGCATAGTTAGTAATTATAAACTAATTTCATTGAAGGTTATAGTGTTACTAATAATATTGTTTTTGTTAGGCTTGGGCGTGGGAACATAATTATCCCATTACGTCCACGTGGTGCCCCTGCGAGTTGTGTTTTTCCAAAGATCAGCCGCTGGGCTAGAATAAACGTCACAGTGCATAATGCTAAGTCCATTTTAGATGGGCTGCACTTGAATGAGGTAAACGTTCGAAAATTATTTACTTATCATTGAGTATTATAAATCGTTGTAATGTTTAGCATTCTTAAGTAATCATCGTTGCAGGAATGTCTTCTGTAATACATATCGTTGTCGCCATATCATGCTTAAGTAAATTATAATATATTTGTCACTCGTTATTAAAAAGAATTACCAATGTACAGGTTTTGTGGAGACCTTATGGAGATGGGGAGGCCGATGACCAAAACGTTGTTGCAGAGGCTGCTAGATTGTCTTACCACGATTTGTGGTTGTTTTGCAATTATGAAGCCGAGTTGCAGCATGGTAGTCGAGTTCTCATACAATCTAGCTTGTGGCAGTTTATCCCAAATATGCCTTTGGAAGTGAGAAGGAAGATGAATAGTGGTGGGTGCAGGAACGTGAATTGGCGCGAACGCTACAAGGACGAATTATTCATTTGGAACTCAGGTGGTGTCCCTGCCGTATTGTATGATTCTGACGAACGACAATTTGATCCCTTCTATTTCGAAAGCTATTGGGAACCAATGCATCGAAATCTATCGATTGATAAAATTGGGAACCCATGCATCCCAACTGCCCCCTCTCATGTTGCAACCCAGCCTCTACAACCAAAACGTCGTCTCTCTTTTGTTACAACAACGATTTCCTCAGTAACAAAGCGCGATAAAGAGCTAACAATTGCTACAAAAGAGCACATTGTCTCTGCCGCAAGGTTCGATCTTATGGAGAGGGAGAATAAGAAATTAATGACAGAAGTTAGCAATATGGAGATACAATTGAACTCAGTTGTAGAGATGATGACCAACTTTTTTTAGCATCATCACCCCTTATTTCATGGTATGTCTGGTCTGCCATTGTTTTAAAAAATTTCTCTCCTATTTTGAAGACAAAAAAATTGATGGCTCACATTCATCATTGTAATGCACTTAGTTTTACCCAAAATGAACTAATGCTAGGGATGTCAATCGATCACATTTGAGTCAAGTATCTGAAAAGTACAAATCTGATTAGTTGAATCGGTATAGCAAGTGAATCTGATTAATAATCAGATTCGGATGCAGTTTTCAGATTTTCATTTGAATCTGGATCCAAGGGTAATCCAACCCAATTCCTTATAAAATATATCTGATTAGCTAACCGAGTACAAGTTCAATATTGCCTTTTCCATCCAACTCTAAATTTGATTAAGCTAGATCCGGATAGGTCAGATTCACTAAGACCTAGATCTCAACTGAATATTTCCAGTTTACTGCCCTGGCTAATGCTTAGAAAGATTTTCATGTTATGACCCTTGAAATGTTGTATTCTTAAGTATGAAGAGCATATTTAAAGCAATAGAAGTGCTTTTTGTTTTTTATTTTTGCTTTTGTGTTTGCTCATAAAAAGAAAACAAGTGCATCTTTTGTGATATAGACAACTCTTCATACTTCTTTCAGTACGACATTATTTCTGGATGCTTGAAATATTAATAAGGTTATGTTTGCTTCATTGTTTCACCAGGACCCAAATTTTGGTGAGTTTCTGGAAAAGCATAGTTTGGAGCTTCAAGCTTCAAGCTGCAAGCAATAAAGAAAAAGTAAGACGTCCATCACTTTCCAGTTTCCACATGGCCATCATTGTACTGGCTTTCGACATTCTATTATCATTTTATCATTGGTAGGACTCCTATTGATATTAAAAAATTCTGATGCCATAAATGGTTGTCTTCTTAGGTTGTATGTCATGTCGGTAGTCATGTTATCAAGCCTTTTTCTTTTGTTTTTTTTTCTGGTGTGTGTCTATTCCAGATTGGTGTGCTCAAATCAGGCCAGATTGGGTCCAACTAACCAATTCTGATTGATTCCATAGATTATCCATACCAGTGGGAATCAATTTTAGAGTCAAGTTGAGTCAGATTAGTATAAAGTGGCAAGTGTCTGGTTGGACCAATCCATTGATTAGATCACCCAATTTTAACGTTCTTCTTATCATTTTTTGATAACTTTGCAGTGAATTTAGGTGGGTTTTGTTCTTAGTTGTCATAGGCGCTAGGCGGAGCCTAGGCGGTGAGCCCCTAAAAAGCCTAGGCAGTACCCCAAATAAAAAAATAAAAAAAATATATACAAATATGTAAACAAACTACTAAAATTAATAACAAATATGTATACAACATAAAATCAATCAACAATAAGCAATAGACAAAACAAAATATGTCGTCAAACACTATAAGATAATTATATTAAATAACCTGCTCAATACATTGTCCAACACAAAATATTTAACAACACAATACATCTAACTAAACATAGAATTTTGAAACATATGTCTATATACAAAAGTCATCTTCATTCTTTAGTATCAAACTTCATTTCAACGATTTCCTTCATTTATTGCATCTTTTAGTGGCTTGAGATGATGATGGCAGATCATCTTCATACAATTTCTGTCCCACAAATGTTGCAGGTACTTGTGCCTTTCTCTCATCATCTTTTTTAAGACTAGTAAGAAGCTCAACACAAATATTAGAAGGAATGCTATGTTTACATAATTTCGCAGTGGAGTTAATATGTCCCACAACATGATATTTAAATCTATACAATCCTTCATGCATTATAAAATCACAAAAATTACACTTCACTATTTCTTTGGCATCTCTAAGTCAATAGTGTACAATATTTCAATGCAGGTTTCTTTGAGAGGCATCCTCCAAAACCTCTACCCTCAATCGACTTACTAGAACACGAATTAATAAATCTAATCACTACAAAAATGTAAAATAATGTAACTGATAACCATGTTAAAAAATGAAACAAAGAACAATGGAATAAATAAACCATGCAACTGATAACCAATGCAAAAAATTAAAACATAACCAATTAATCACCAAATAAAAATATAAGCATACAGACATTTAACAAATCTACACACATAACATAATTAACTTTAACTGTATTTAAGTATAAAATAGTAAAAAAACCCAATAAGTTTATAATAACAACTTAAATTTAATCCTTAGATGAACTTGAAAGTCTATCATCATCTTCATTGATATATTGCTCTTCTTCTTCAGTTTTATTTGCAGAGTTAGCTTATTCCTCTTCTTCTTCCACCCTCACCACCTTCTTTCCTTTGTCAAACATTTTCTCTCTTAGGACATTAGTTACACGTATTTTTACCCCCACCCTATGCCTTAACGCTCTGGATGCCTTATCAACAAGATCTCATGTAAGTGATGTGTCATTTTCAAAGATTATCATTGACTTCTCTTAAGACAATGGGGTCGAGATCTCCTTTTTTTCATTCTCTCCTCATACCTTCGTTTCAATTTATGATTATATTGCACAAAAAACAAACCATTCAACTTTTTGTGCAAAAGTCAGTTTCTTTTCTTTGTATGAATCTATAAAAATATATATAAAGTTAAAATATATACAAACTGACAAATATTATTTAGTAATTAGTAGTAAATAATATTTTACTGCTTCAAAAGTACTTCAATCACGTTCACAACTGAATGTAATGCATGCGAGACCTAAGACTTGAACAACAAAGGTCTGGAGCTGGAGACAACCAATGGCAAAAGAAATCCACCAATCTACCATAAAAAAATCAAATTACATATAATTAAAGTATATGTTGAAACTTGGTTTGAGAAAAGATAGAAAAGTACCTTCACGATTAGCCCTAATCACCTTTAAGTAGTGATTAGGGTCAATAAAGAAAATTACACTAGAGACCATTGAAAGTTAAAATATAAACAAGACCACCCAATAAACCCCTCACGATAATAACTCTCAACACTCCCCCTCAAGCTGGAGCATAGATATCAATCATGCTCAGCTTGTTACAACACTTTGAGAATTCTGTGATAGGAAGGGGTTTGGTAAAAACATCTGCTACTTGATCTTCTGAAGAAACATGAAAAGTTGATATATTTCCCACTTGAACCATATCCCGAATATAATGACAATCTATCTCAATATGCTTAGTCATCTCATGAAACACATCATCTTAATAGGCAGAGAAACCTTTATGCTCAATCCGGTAAGCATAGATTTTATCCAAATCATTTCAGCAGCAGTTTGTGCCATGACCCTATATTCTGACTCAACACTTGATCTTGCTACTACAGCTTGTTTCTTGCTTCTCCATGAAACTAAGTTGCCACCAACAAAAACACAGAACCCTGTAGTAGACTTCCTATCATCAACCGACCCTGCATTATCAGCATTAGTATACGCAACCACATCAAGATTTGCCTCTTTTGTAAACAATAGACCTTTTCCTGGAGATGTCTTCAGGTATTTAAGAACCATCATAGCTGCCTCCCAATGAACTTTTCTTGGTTTATCCATGAATTGACTCAATTTGCCAACAACAAATGATATGTCAGGCCTAGTTACAGTAACATAGAGAAGTTTACCAATGAGAGTCCTATAGGACTTACTATCAACTGCCTCAGATTGCTCGTCATACAAGAACAGTTTAGGATTCATGGGAATAGTGGTTGGTTTTGCACCAAGCATCCCTGTCTCCTGTAAAAGATCAAGCACATATTTACTCTGAGAAAGAACCATACCTTCTCTATTTCTTGCTACTTCGATTCCCAACAAGTACTTGAGAGGACCCAGATCCTTTGTAATAAAGTATTTCTGCAGATATGCCTTGGTGCTTGAAATCTCCTGCTCATTATCTCCAGTTAAAATTATATCAACATAAACAACCATAGTCACAAAACCCTTAGAGCTATTCTTTATGAACAAATAATGATTTGATGGTGACCTCTGGAAACCAAATTTAGACATCACCTCAAACAATTTGTGAAACCATGCACGCGGGCTTTGCTTTAGGCCATATATTACCTTTTTTAGTTTGCACACTTTGCCACACTCTCCCTGTCGTTCGAAGCCAGGCGGTTGTTGCATGTAGACCGTCTCAGATAGATCCCCATACAGAAAAGCATTCTTCACATCAAGCTGAGTCATACTCCACCCATGATGAACAACCACAGAAGTAACTAAGCGTATAGTGCCCATTCTGGCTACGGGAGAGAAAGTCTCAAAGAAGTCCACCCCATATGTTTGGGTGTAGCCTTTGGCGACTAGACGAGCTTTGTGTCTCTCCAGAGTGCCATCAAAATGATATTTAATAGTGTACACCCACTTACAACCAACAATGTCTGCATCAGAAGGAGGATCGACAAGCTCCCAAGTCCCTTGAGAAATCAAGGCGTCCATTTTTTCTTGCATTGCTTGTTTCCATTGAGGATCTAATAAAGCCTGTTGATGATTGATAGGACTGGAGATGGCAGATAAAGCAGATAGAAAGTTTTGCATGCTCTTTCCAATCTTGTTTGTGGACACAAACTTTGAAATTGGGTGCAGAGTACACTGACGCATGCCTTTCCTCAGGGCTATGGGCAAATCATTTTTAATCTCAGGATCTGCTCTACGATCATCAGGATAAGCAATAGAATCATCAACATAATTAGGATCACTGATTGCAGGAGAAGAAGACGATGAAGGGCCACGAGAGGAGGCTTGACGACGAGTATACACCAGTGGAGGATCATGGAACCGAGTTGAAGAGGGATCAAAACATAATGAAGGCAATAAAGGAACTGACTCCAAAGGAATGGGAGGAATGGGTAAGGGAAATGATGTGGACATATCAGGATTCACACGAGACGCGCACGGCGAGAAGTAAGGAATGGTCTCAAAGAATGTGACATCTGCACTGATATACTCTTTACGAGCAATGGGGTCAAGACATTTGTACCCTTTTTGGTTTTTTGGATACCCAAGGAAGACACACTTAGTTGCCTGTGCAGCTAGTTTGTCCCTAGTAGGTCCAAGTTTTTGCACAAAACAAACACAACTAAATACCATAGGAGAAACTTTGAACAAAGAACAATCAGGATAAAGTTGTCTGATAGGAATTTGGTCATTAAGAGCAGTAGAAGGCATTCTGTTAATAAGGTAACAAGAAGTAAGAAGGGCATCTCCCCAAAAAGAAGCTGGCATGTTTGTTTGAATCATAAGGGTTCGAGTTACTTTCAAAAGGTGTCGGTGTTTTCTTTCAGCTACCCCATTTTGCTGGGACGTATGGGCACATGAAAATTGAGGGCAAATCCCATTATCCCGATAAAATTGTAATAGTTTGCTAGATTTGAATTCAAGAGCATTATCAATGCGAACAATTTTAACAATGGAACCAAATTGAGTATTTATTTCAAGAATAAAAGATTGGAGAATACACAAGACTTCAGATCTCTCCTTTATTAAAAAGACCCAAGACACTCTAGAGTAGTCATCACAATGACAAGGTAATACTTGGACTGAAACCTATTAGGAACCCGACTAGGCCCCCAAACATCAACATGAATTAGATCAAAAGGACTTTGACTAGTACAACTCTGACTTAAAGAAAAAGAACTACGATGATGCTTGCCCAACTGACATGCTTCACACTGAAAGGACGCTGTAGAAGAGACCTGTGGAATGACTCTTTGAAGCTTGGAAAGAGAAGGATGACCCAATCTGAGATGCCATTGGTAGGAATTAGAACTCGATTCCACACACAAAGTTGCTACTCCAACAGGTTGTGTAAGATATAAACACCTCCCTCCTCATGGCCTCCACCAATCTTCTTCCCAGACAGCAAATCCTGAAATACACAAGAACCCGAATCAAATATAACTCGACAATTTAGTTCTTTTGTAAGCTGGCTTACGGATAATAAATTCTTAGGAAACTGTGGAGCATGGAGAACATATTGAATCCGTAATGTAGGGGTAAAATGCACATCTCCTTGCCCCACCATTGGGGATAATCTACCATCTGCCAATTTAACATGACGAGGGAAAGATGTATGAACCAGTGTAGAGAAACTATGTGAATCTCCACAAAAGTGTTGAGAGGCGCCAGAATCAATAATTCATATCTTACCTCCATCATCCAACTGAGTACCCGCAGAGCATGCCACATCAGTCACTACAATAGAGGCAGACACAAATGCAGAACTCTGAGAAAGAAGCTGATCATATTTTGCATGACTGAGATTAATCGTATTGGTTGAAGAAGTAGGCACAGGTTCAGTGATGGAAGAGACAACCGGAGTTGTTGCTTTGGGGAACGATAATGAGCTCTGAGGGCGAATTTTAGGGTTCTTATCCCAACAACGATCCTCAAGGTGCCCTTGCTTGCCACAATATGTACACTGAAGTCTGCTACGACCTCCACTGCCTCTTCAACGACCTCTGCCTCTGGAAGAACTAGGTAAACCATGCCCTCCTCCACCTGTGACAACAAGAGCTGAAGTCTGAGAGTCTCCGTGAGGCGGAGGAAGGGTAACAGCAAGACGACTTAACCGGTTGTAGGCATCAGCTAGAGTAGGGATCTCTGAGCTAGTAAGCATTTGCACCTTGGCTACTGAGTAATCTGGAGATAATCCTGATAGAAAACGAGCCACCATAGTGTACTCCTGATGGGTTTTATGATTAGTGCAGCAGGGAGGACGAACAGAGTTGAGCCTTTTATAGGCTGATTTAACTGATGCATAATATTGGGAAAGATTCTGATCACCCTGCTGCAACTGAAATATCTCTTGCTCAACTTACAAAATTCTACTGACATTTTTGTCTTGAGAGTACGTGTCACGTAATGAATCCCACATCTTCTTTGCAGTAGAATAGTAAATTAAGTCGTCTGCAATATGTGGCTGAACACTGTTCATAATCCAAGACATAACAATGTCATTATCTTCCTGCCATGTGGCATATTTCCCAGTTTTCTCTGTTAGTTCCTTTTTTAACAAAATATGTTTTCGACGATGTCCTGACACAGACATCATAAAAGTCCTCGACAACCTTTTATAATTATTGTCGTCCAGCTTTACGGACGACCCATAAGAGAAGGGATTAGCAAAAGCTTTGTACTCTGCAGACACTTTAAACCTTTCTTCACCATCACTGGACTTTATTTCAGCCATGGTATTTCACTGCTGACAGTAGCTAGCTAATGAGCCGGATAATAATAATAACCAGAAAGTAATCACGAGCAAACTGATAGTAAAGAAATAGATTCCAGCTGAAATAAAATCCTTGTCTTGCAATATATATATATATATCATAGACGCCACCAGCAAGATAATAAATCTGATCACCACTATAAAAATTAATTTTAGATGACAAAAATTGATTTCACATCTGAACTTCAACAAAAATTAATCAGATCTGATTAAATCTGATTCCAACAACAGCAAGCACTACAGATTTAACGCCTACCACATCAACACGACTCTGATACGAGCAAATCTGATTCCAACGACAGCAAGCACTACAGATTTAACACCTACCACATCAACACGACTCTGATACGAGCAACAGTCAGTCAGCCACACCATTCAGATCTGATCCAACATCAACGCTCCATGCTACACGACATCCAATTACTGCACGATCTCAGATCTGCTCCACCCAATCACAAAATGATTGCTGATCTGATGTACCACGATCATGATGTCAGATCTGCTCCACGCAATCTCCACATGATGGTAGATCTGATGCACCACGATCCATCAATATAACTGAGGCGTCATCAACAAGGAGCAAAAGATGAACACACGATCTAGGGTGTGTAAACACCCCAAATTTTCACCCTCATCCAGTGTTTGTCCATTTCATAAGTCATTACAGATCATTGCATGTCATTGCATGTATTCTGCATAGCATTGCATGTCATTACATAGCATTGCAGGTCATTGCATCTCATTTTCGAGATCCAGCACTCCTATTTCAAAACATTCAATCCAGATTTGAATTTTAAAGCTTTTATTTCAAAATCAATTTCAAAACCTGGGTCTTTATTCAATACTCTGTCATTTTCCAACCCCAGGACTTTATATTTCGAAATATTTTCTCAAGGAAACAATCTGGATTCATTTAAAATTCAAATTTTAATCGATTTCAATTCACAGATGAGACCCATTGAGGTGGTGTCGCTTCTGAATTCCTCTATTCATCAAATTTCTCAAAATTTTAAAAGTTTCAGTCCGATCAGGACTCTGTCTCAGAGACCTGATCCGGTCAGGAGTCTGTTTTGAAGTCTGTTTTACTTCCATTTTCAATCTTTTCCGTTTGCTTTCAAAATTTAGGTCATTTTACAGAGTCCAGTTAGTTCAGGACTCTATTTTAGAGTTCGGTCGAGTTAGGAGTCTAACCCTGACTGTGTTTTCTGACTTATTTCATCATTTCTTGATAAAATCTTTTGAAAATTCTTTCATTTAGCTTTTAAAATCTAAAAACTCAGAGTCCTAAGGGTTCAGGACTCTAACCCGGAGTTCCAGTTCGCATGAGACCCTATTTTCAAAAATCTTGAATTTCAAATGTCAATTTTAACCCTTTTTCAAAGCCATTTTCAGTGTTTATTTCAAAATTTCTAAAACTCGATGTGGGCCCACTCAGTTGGCACCATATCCAGAGGAATTCTAACTCAGTTAGGACCTTATGCCATTTCAAAAATCCTAATTTTAAGTTTACTTTTGAAAATCTTTTGAAAACTCCTTCAATTTCAAGTTTTAAAATCGTTTTTTTTGAAAAACTCAAGTAGGGCCCACTCGGGGTGGTGCCATATTCGAGTAAGTCAGGGCTAGACTAGGGTTAGTTGATGTCTTGGTTAGTGTTAGAGGTTTAGAAGAGTCAAAACCATTTTTAAAACTCATTTTGAAAATTAGTTTTTAAAACTAGTGTTTTTAAATGTTTTTAAAGGTGTTTTAAAAACCCAAATGTGAAAGATGCCAAGTGGCATCACATTTGGGGGTTTTCTAGGTTTAGTTAGGGGCTAATTAGGGATTAATTAGAGTCCCACCTAGGTTAGAAAACCATAAAAAATCATTGCCTTTAGTGGATTTATTAGAAAGAGTCCTAAAAAATGAAAAACCTCTTAATTAACCCTAATTAAGTGACTTTTTGAAAAACTATAAAAAAGGACCTAAGGGGGGCCAAAAGGAGGGCTCTTTTCTCTCAAATTTTCGTGGCCTCTCTCTCCTCTCCAGCACCTCCACCTTCCTCCATTGCAGCTGCAAGCACCAAGGTAATATTTTTAATATTTTTTAGTTTTATTTAATGCTTTTTCATGTTTTAAATCAATTTTAGCCATTGGTGTCATCCCCTTCATGGATTCACCTCAAGAACCATCAAGAACCAACAAGAACAATCCAAGAAGGTGATCTAACCCTGTTTTGGATGATTTACAGAGATTTTAATCCATTAGAATTAATTTTAATATGATTCTTTGCATTATTAACCAATAAAATATATGATTTACCCTTTTTAATGGGTTAAATCTATGTTTTAAAGGTGATATCAAATTCCAGCCATTGATTCCCTGTTTTTAATTTATTTTCATGGTTTATTCATGTTTGTTTTACGTTCTATAGCATAGAAATAATTTTTATTTACTGTTTTATGGTTTATTTTATTTATTTACATTAGTTAATGCATGGTTTTTCAAGTTTCTTAAATTTCTTTGTGTGTTCTAGGTTTAGAACACTAAGATGATGTTATTTCGGATTGAAGCAATCATTGTTTATTTCTGATTTTTTTATATGTGATGCATGCATGAGTTATTGAGTTACTGTAGAAAAATCAGAGGTTTTGGATCTCGGGAACTCTGTCAAAAAAATCAGACATCAAATCGGGTTTTTAAAGCTTTAAAATCGTGGTTAAAATCAAGAAGGTAACTTGCTGTTATGATATTTTTCTCATCTTATATCCGATTTTAGATCTGTAAAGTGATATGGATTCAAATTGAGTAGATCTGTCTTTTGTGAAATTTTCGGATTTTTTGATCACTGTTTAGTATTTTCCCCTTTTAGAGAATCTGTTTTTAAAGTTAAAACTCGTTAGGGTTTACCAAAACCCTAATCAGACTTGTGTTAGTCATAAATCCCAAACCATAGATCCGATTTTAGATCTGTAAAAAGTGAGTATTGTTATTTTTATGTCTACTGTTCACCACTAAAATTTCAGAGATTGTTATTTAGAATTGCTATTTATGTCTGTATTTTTAATCTGGAATAGCTGTTTTAATCCCTGTTAAGAGTGATATATTTTAGCTCAGATTGCCGGAAGGGTTTCTCCCTAACCGGAGATGATGTTTCCGATCTGTAAATTGGGAAATCTCTGTTTTTCTTTCTAGTTAGTCTCTGTAAAATTTCATAAATTTCCATAGAGATTTGACCCCTGGTTCAGGTCTTGGACTGAGACTGGTTGGTGAATTAGGTCAAAAATAGCATATTTTTAGGGTTTAATACAATTTTCGGATTAATTTAATGTCAAAAAATTATTTTTATAATTCTAATTCAAAATTAGGGTTATAACAAGTGCAGGTACCAAATTTGATAAATTTTGGAATCCAATTGATGGCTGAATTAAGCAAATTGCAAAACCGGGTTCCTGATAGATCCAAAAACACTGCTAAAATCACAGTTTTTGTGATATTATTGGATTTTCGTGCATAAGCATATATTTTTAGGGTTTAATCATGTTCATAATCATATTAGGATGCTTTAGGTTTAATTTGAGGCTCATTTGATTTCATTTAGTGCATAAAACCTAAGTTTTTACCAAAATCTATTTCAGAAAACCCTGATTTCAAGGCCATAGTCTTGCTATCAGGGACAATTTGGTCATTTGACCTAAATTTCGAAATCCCTAACCCTAATTTTCATATTTTTAATCATGTCATATCATATTTAGTTTGATTTATCTTCATTTGAATTTCAAAACTTGCATTTTATAAAATATCTTTCTAAAAACCCTAATTTCAAGGCCATAGTCTTGTTATTAGGGGTATTTTGGTCATTTTGACCCCAATTTCGAAATTTCATATCTTATCTTCCTTATTTATTCCATTTTATTTCATACTTTATCATTTTTATTTAAGGGAATCAAGGAAAAGGCTTATATCTAGCAAAATCCAGTAATTTCTAGATATTACTGGATAAATCTAGAAAAGCCAACATATTTTCATTAATCAAGTTTTCTAGTTTTGCAGGTACATTGAAGACTTTATTTTTCATGTATTTAAATTTCAATAGTGATGTAATTTGTAATTAAACTTTGGAATAAGAATTTACATTTCCTGTTTAGCTTAGGTTGCATTGCATATAGTTTATTTTTTTTAAAATAATGTTAATGTGTGATGGATGATGATTCATGCATATTCAAACTCACCATGGTCTACACGAATGGCACATGCACTAGCTTCTATGAAGTTTATAAACTTGGTGGAATTTGTATTTATGGCCATAGTCAGAATACGAATGATACTTAGATTTATGATCTTCACATTAGCCACATTCAGCCTACACTCTTAGGCTAACTTCAAAATGCACTGCATTTCTCAAAAAATACAAAAAGTATTTCTCAATTCCTCAAATCCATATTCATTCATTTCATGCATTTGCCAATTCCAATCTCAATTCAAAGAAGTTCATTTTTTCAAAATTTCCTAAGTCTTATAGCAAAATCGATTTTCCCAAAAGCATTGAATTCCAAAGAATATTTCAAGTATTTCCCAAGTTCCAAATTCAAATTTTCTAAGTTAGAATTTCAATTTCAAAGTTTGAATTCAAAGAATTTCATTTTCTCAAAATTTTCTAAGTCATATGGAGAAATCGATTTTCTCAGAATATGAAAATCTCAAAGTATGTTTCAAGTATTTCTCAAGTTCAAAATTCGAAATTTCAAGTTATATTTTCAAGTTCAAAGTTTGAATTCAGAGAAACCAAGTTTCTCAGAATCGATTTTCACCAAATGTCAAGGATTCCTCAAAATCGATTTTTATTTCTCTCAGAAGTACATTTCAAATCCCAATTCACGATTTTCCAAAATTTACATTTTCTAAATATTTCAAAGCAAACATCATGTTTTCAAAATGTGCATTTTCTGAAAATTCATAGCACATGCCTGATTCTATGTGCATTTAGAAATTAGAATATGATTTAGACAAGTTGAATAGAGTAGAGCATAAGATTGATCCTTGGTTCAATTACCCCTGTTAAAGGTGGCAGGAACGGTTGAACCTCGTACCGACAGGCGAGTCCCATTCTTCGGAATTATCCCGCATTTTAAAAACGGAGGCGAGTTATTTTCAAAATCTTTTTCAAAGGTCAGTTTGACTCGCAAAAAGTAAAAAAATTTGCGATGATAACAGGTTTGGCGACCGTGATGGGACCTGTCTTCGCCTGATCAATCTAATGCTCTACTTAGTTCAAATTGTCAAAATCGATTTCCATGGAATGTCAGCTTTGCTTTATGATATCATGTGAACCTAGGAGCCTGGACCTGAACCCAGCTGACATGGAATGCATATAGACTAGGTATGGTTTGATAGGACCATATTGAGGAGGAAATTTTCATGCTCACATAGACTTAGGTCTAATACAACCCTCCTCAATCTAGGTTTGATTGAAAACAATGTTTGCTTCTTCAAATATTTCAAAATTCTATCTCTTTAGGACTTAGAGCCTTCTGATTTGATTGCATGTGCTCATATTTTTCAAAAACCACCCCACCTATATTGTCCTGGTCAAAATCAGATAGACCAAAAAGGAGTTAAAAATAGCGAACTTGATGTCATTCAACTGAGATGCAATATTTCTCGTCTCCAAGATGTGTTGTCGAATGTGAGTCTCGCTAGAATATTTCATAGACATCAATTTGGACATCAGTGTACTAGCCCAAACCTTATTAGAACTGACAAATTGAGCCTCAATGACTCCCAGAAATTCTTTCACTGTCCTGCAGTGAGGGATGACACTTTAAATATTCTTAACCACTTGAGATTGCAAAAACAACAAACTAAGTCTATTCGAGCACTCCCACTTCTTAGAAGTAGCCTTCTCTTCAGCTATACTCCACTCTAAAAGAGTGAGAGGTTCATCAATTCTAAGAGCCAAATCTAGGTTCATGTAACTGAGAGTGAATAATACTATTTCTTTTCAATCTTAAAAATTGGATCCATCTAACAAGGACATGTTACTGGAACCATCAATGATAAAAGAACCTGATACAACAAGTAACGAAAAGGAAAAACCTTATTATTGCCCAGACGAGACTCATGTTGAAAAGGTAAAAACTGAGACTCTTTATTATTTACCTTTTTTAGGACAAGCATAATTGGGTCATTATCGTTCCACTTCGGTGAAAGCGATAATACTCATGGTTGCTTCACCTCTTCAATTCACAAGAAATTGACTTTAATTGATAAAACTAGCATATCATATAACCAGAGGCAATTCAATACTATACCTTTAGGTACGAACATGCTTCATGAGCTGATTTACACATCTATTATTACACTCTGTATGAATTTGGAATACAATGACCTACCTTTGGGTAGAATCATTGTTTCATAAAGTCACACACAATCATAATATTGAATTTTAACACGGTCCAAAGAATCTTCAATCAATACAACTTAGATCACTTTAGTGATTGGATGAGTCAATTAATCGAGATCTTTTATCGCAAACATATTTGTATTATGGATCATATCCATGCATACATAATAATGCATGTATATTTATGACAAAACATACATTATATCATCAAAAATATAAATTCATGCTTCAACTTATATGTATAAATAAATTTTGATGAAAATATATCACAAATGTCATGAATTTAGTCATAATTCATGCTTAAAACATTATGCATAACTTAAATAACATAAAACACATGTATTAGACATTCATACGCCATGCTTCCTTAACAATAAACACGTATAAAGCATGAAAATGATAAAAACATACCCTTATGGGTAAACCCAGGGTCTTTAAGCTAGAACTGGTCTTGTAATACTCTGAATCGGTCTGAAACAACCCATAATCAATCAACTAAAGGCTTGAACCAATTTTGAAACAATCAAACCAGTTTGAAACATATACAAAAGCTCATAAACCCCTAAAACTGAATGAGAAAATCCTTATTCCTTCATAGATACATGAAAACAGGGTTTCTATATTTAGGAACCAATGAAAAATCGATAGAAACCAGTAAAGAATGACTCTGAATTGGTCCCAAAATGCCCTATATCGACCACAAAACCAATTCAGTTTTAAATGAGTTTAAATAGTACGTGGATCTTATTTCGAACTTCCGATTGACTTCAAATCCAGATCCAGTTCTAATGGATCCTGGGTAGGATCCAGTCTAGATCCATACCCATAATAATTGGGTCTCATGTTTGATCTCATGGCCCATATTCAGATCCGTAACAAATTTGGGCCAAATCTAGATCTTGAAACCTGTTTAGATCTGGACCCAATCCAAACAGGATCTGTGTCAGATCCAGACCTCAACACAATCCTGATCTGGATCGGGTCAAGAAACCTGACCCGCACCAGACCTAGACCCGATCCAATAAGGGTCCAAGTTGGATCCAAGAACTTGACTTGGTCCAAACCCGGACCTGATCTATAAAAGATCTGGGTTGGATCCAGATCCAGATCTGTGGATCGGGTTAGACCCAGACTCGATAGCATAAATGGGTCTGGGTTCACTCTCATCCAATGGATCGGGTCCTGACCCGATTCCTTAATGGATCTGGTACATAGATCGGGATTGACCCATCCTGTCCAGATCAGATCTGGAACCCAAATGGGTCCGGGTCTGACCCAAACCTGGAACCTCAAATAGATTCAGGTCTGGTCCGATCCCATGATACAAATTCGGTCTGGTCTCTTAAATTAGGTCTAGCTGCCGGGTCTGGATCTAGACCCGACCCGCAACCAGGTATGCATTTTAAAACTAAAGAGAGTTTCAGTTTATGAGAAACTGAAACATTTGGTTTCTTAGAAACTGAAAGGGCAAAACCCCTCGCCCTTCTGTTTCAAACCGTTGAGGCCTCCATTACCGACGACCGACTCCCTTCCCTTTGCCGACAATAGTAGCCGGATAGTCGGCATAGGTAAGGGTGTATATTTTCTTTTTATAGTCGTCAGGGTTACCCTCTCCACTGTCGGTCGGCCAAGGCTACTGGCTCTGACGATTAGTCAATGGCGACGGTGACCGCCGTCATCCACCATTGACCTCTCGGTGGAAGAGAGGGGAAGAAATCCCTGTCGTCTGTTGTCATCTTCACCAGCGGCCGATGGGATATGACTCTCGTTCGCTGCCATCGAGATGATGCACAGGCAACGCAAGGTTCCGTCAGTGAAGGCCACTCCATGGCAGCACTTAGCCATCGACAAGTCTTCCCGGTAGACGCCGATGAAAGGTAAGAGAAAAGTTTTTTTTTTATATATATGTTTATACAGGCATTGCTCAGGCTAAATCTCCACCGACAGCTGGCCAAAGCAACCTTCAGTGACAGTCGGTGGATGGTGACCAGTCGCTGTCTACCACCATTGTCTGTTGACGGTTGCAATGGCTGGAAACATGTAAAACCCCCAAAACTCTATTTTCCCTTTTTCTTGCTTGCAGACACAACAACGAGAGGGTGGTGTATGTTCACCCCCGATGATTCACTGAATCCCACGTCTGTGTTCGGGGGATCGAATGAGCGCCACATATTCAAGCACATGGGGCTCGTATTCCCGTGTATGTTGACATAACTTTGCATCGGACTCTGATGCTGTTGCAAAGACTGAATCACCCTTACTTGCTTTTCCTGCCCTGAAATGACGGTTCGAGGAAATGACAAAAATATCCTCCATTCAAAAGTTGTGAAACGACAGGTCGATAAAAAGACAAAAAAGTCCTCCATCCAGAAAGTTTGATGTTAACCATTTAAAGTGGAGACGTTCCCTATTCATTAAACCCCTGCGCCATCTGCTGTAACAGTTGCTCCCATTATCAACCAAAACTTTGCCTTCGTCTCCAGTCTAGCTTTCCGCTTTGTTTTTTATCCTGTTGTACAACACACTGTCGCCTTCTCGTGCCTGCCTTGCGTTACAAAACATTTCAGTGTCTTCTCTTCATTTATGCTATCGTTAGGCATCATGGTAGAAAGCAAAGATTCACAAACATTCCTTCCAGTGCCATTAAGGCAGCGTGAGTAGCTTTTCATCTCATCATGCGATCGATGAAGAAGGCATGTCGTCTTATGTGCCATTAAGGCATTGTCTGGTTATTGCAGGTAGATCTTGTTCTTACGAAGGTTGGAAACTTATCGATATTTGTAAGACGCTGAGACCTATTGACAAGAATGCTTGTTTGCAGATGCTAGGAAGGGCCTCTACCCCATCAGGTATCCTACATTCATTCATCGTATGCATTGTATCTCAAACCGCTGTATTAGTAACAGACTCCCATTTTTGTGAGATACATTTTTATTAGTTAATATCGATTTGATTGCTATTATGCTCAAGTTCTTCCTTATCGATTTGTAATTTATTGTGCAATATATTTATCAACCTTTTAGATAGTATAGTTTTGTATCGTCGATTTGTAAGTTATTATGCTGAACTGCCGCATTGATTTTCAATATCTTACAAATCGCTATGCATACATATCGTTTGTGTAAGATATTATATTTCATGTAATATGTATTTGTAAGATATTTGTACACAGACTTTGAAAACATGTGGATGCAGAAACACATCGTTACACGAATGGCGGGGCGATTTTCGCATGCATATCGCTGCTCTCTCAGCGACTTCTATTGAACTCGCTTTAGAGCCTCGTGGATATTATGAGATCGTTATCGTCAACACACATGTACGACATGTGTATTTTATTGGCATGGTAAGCGATAAGTCGATGCTCAGTATAAGCAAACATCAAACTGCACTTGATTTGATACTGTCATGCATTAAATCGTTGCTTTGACTTGCTTAACCCTAGTGGTATCCGTTGTTATATGCATCCTGATTAAATCGTAGTAAAGCTATGCCGCTTGCTAACCCAAATTGATATATTGCTTACAAAACATTCCACTGTCTTATTTTATTTGACGTTGTTGTTAGGCATTATCGAAGAAAGCAATGATGCACAAACATTCCAACCAGTGCCATTAAGGCAGCGTGAGTAGCTTTTCATCTCATCATGCGATCGATGAAGAAGGCATGTCGTCTTATGTGCCATTAAGGCATTGTCTGGTTATTGCAGGTAGATCTTGTTCTTACGAAGGTTGGAAACTTATCGATATTTGTAAGACGCTGGGACCTATTGACAAGAATGTTTGTTTGCAGATGCTAGGAAGGGCCTCTACCCCATCAGGTATCCTACATTCATTCATCGCATGCATTGTATCTCAAACCGCTGTATTAGTAACAGACTCCCGTTTTGTTAGTTAATTTCAATTTGTTTGCTATTTTGCTGCAAAACACAAATTGATATATTGCTTAAAACATTGTTGAGCTTATCATCAGGTTGTAATAAAGACGATGTAGCTGAATCCATCGAAAGATCTAGAGAATTGAATATCTATACTTATAACGCAACTGAAGTATTGAACATCTGCACTAACAATGCACATGAAAAGAAGGGTGCAGGCATTAGACCCACTCTTGACTTGAATGTTCCAGCGGAAGAAATGCAATTCAATGATGAGTTAGACTACCATGACAGTGCACATAATAAAAGTGTAGGCCCCGGGAATGTACACGGAAGTACACTTGACTTGAATGTTCCAGGAGAAGAAATGCAATTCAATAATGAGGTAGATTTTGATGACAGTGCACATAATAAAAGTGTAGGCCCCGGGAATGTACACAGAAGTACACTTGACTTGAATGTTTCAGGAGAAGAAATGCAATTCAATAATGAGGTAGATTTTGATGACAGTGCACATAATAAAAGTGTAGGCCCCGGGAATGTACACGGAAGTACACTTGACTTGAATGTTTCAGGAGAAGAAATGCAATTCAATAATGAGGTAGATTTTCATACAGTAGGAACTGGGAATGTACATGGAATTACACGTGACTATGTTCCTGTAGAAGGAATGCAGTTTAATAACGAGGAAGATGCATATAAATTTTACAATGATTATGTCTTAAAAGTTGGCTTCAGTGTGAGAAGGTTTTCTTGGTCAAAAAATGCACAGGGTGTCTTGGTTAGAAAGACATATGTCTGTTCTAAGCAAGGTTGGAAGAAATCAATGGAAAATCCAACAAGGAGCATGCCAGAATCAAGATGTGGATGTCAGGCGAGATTGGTTTTGAGAAGACATCTGAATGAGAAATTTGTCGTGCGTACTTTAATCAGTGATCATAATCATGATTTATTTGCATCATTTATGACTGCTATGCTAAGGTCACATCGTAAAGTAACTGTAGCACATGCTGCAATGGCTGAAATAGCCGATAGTGCCGGCATTGCACCAAGGAAGACATACAATTTGTTTACCCGCATAGATGGTGGTCGCGAAAATGTGTCATTCACTCCTTTGAATCTAAGAAACCACTTGAGAAGGAAGAGGACAGATAACATGAAGAACGGAGAAATATGTTGTTTGGTTCGCTACTTACAGAATAAATCAAGCAATGAGCATGGTTTCTTTAGTGCAATGCAAGTGGACGAAGATGGATATGCTGTGAATATGTTTTGGGCAGATTCAAAGTCTAGAGTAGATTATGAATGCTTCAATGATGTGCTTGTGTTTGATACTATAGTAAAGATTAATACTGAACAGTGGCCATTTGCGCAGTTTGTGGGAGTGACCCATCACGCACAGAGTTGTATATTAGGCGGTGCTTTTGTGTATGACCAGACCAAGGAAAGCTTTGAGTGGTTGTTCAGAGTATTTACACAGGCAATGAACGAGAAGCATCCTGAAACTGTACTTACAGATGGTGATCACGCAATTGCAACTGCAGTGCTTCATGTGTGGCCAGATGCACATCATCGCCTATGTTTGTGGCATATCTTTCAAAATGCAGCAAAGAACATAGGACACATATTTAATCAGAATACAGGGTTTGACAAAACGTTTACAAGGTGTGTACTTCATAGCGTAGACGAGGTCACTTTTAAGTCGGATTGAGACAAAATGATTAAGACATACGACCTTACTGACTGTCTGTGGTTACAAAATTTATATGCAGAAAAAGAGAAGTGGGCATTGGCATATGGAAGATAATACTTTTGTACAGGTATGATAAGCACACAAAGAGCCGAATCTATGCATGCCACCCTGAAGAAAACCCTGTATTCATGTTTAACAATGTTTCGTTTCATGGAACAATATGAATTATTTGTAGAGGGTCTAAGACAAAATGAGCTTGAACAAGACGTGAAATGCTTCAATACACGACCTCAAACTTTTGGCATGGAAATATTGATGCGACCTGCAGCTCTGTATACACTAACTGTATTTGAATGGATCAATAAAGAGGTGTTGCATGTCATGAATTACAAAATAGAAGGACTCGTGCAAACCGAGAATATGCACAAATACCATATTTTTTGTCAGGGCGAAAAGCATCAAGAAAGGCAAGAAGCACATGTCACGTACAATGTTGACAACGGAAGGGTAGAATGTTCGTGCAAAATGTATGAATTCAAAGGCATTCTATGCTGTCATGCATTAAAGGCACTCAATCAAGAGAAGATACAAGAAATACCTGAGTCTTACGTAATGCGAAGATGGACCAGACGCGCGAAGATTGAAATGCTCGTTATGGACAATGCGAGTAAATCTGGTGTTGACGAGAAGTGCCACATAGCCTCTCGTTACCAACAACTGTGTAGGTCATTCATGCATGTTGCTGATTTGGCATCGAGAAGTGAAGAAGGCTATGCATGTGTGAGAAAAGCTGCAACGGAGTTACTTGAAAACGTGGAGTTAATTCACATTAAGTCCGTTGCAGCGAATGAATACCAGACGAAGATAATGAAATCGAAAAGCGTAGGTCAAAATCATGTTTCGCTTGACACTCCTGAGAAGTTGCACCGAAGCATAAACATTATCTTTAACAAGTCAGTAGTGAACGTTGTTGATTATGATGGACATATTCATGAAGCGAAGGGTATCAAAAGAAAACCTGCCTCTGATCGTAGTCGTCGGAGGGCAAAGGGTGCATTAGAATTGGTTGGCAAGAAGATGTTTAAGAAACAACCTACCTGTAATAAAAAACAACAAGGCCCTTGCAATGAACAAGTATGTAAAACATTATATTGCTTCCCATTGCGATAAGCTTGTCAAATAGCTAACTCGTGTAATGTCCATCATGCAACAATACCATACCGAAGTACCACCAAACGTTCAAACCTACATTCCTCCCGACCTGAGTTCCGGCAACGATCGCTACAGTTTTACAAGTCTTTTGGTATGTAATCAATGTTGCGAGGAGGTATGCATTTCTTGTGAAACTTAATTCAGTGTCTAATATTTTTTCTTTCATGACAGGCTCTGATGGAATCGACAGATAGGTATGGGACACAGGAGTCTCGTGTGAGCCATTAATTTAGTTGTTATGCCTCTTTGCATGCCCCGATCTCCACAATGCCGGATATGTTTTTGCGTTTATAGTCATTTGTCACTGACGACTTGCGCTCCGTGGTTGGATTTTCTTAAATCGATAGATAGCGATTTTTGGCTTCTGCATGAAGTCGATCGATGACATCACTGTATGGCGATTTGTGATTATCGTTGATTAGCGATATGTGGCATCGCAGCGAAGGGATTTGAGTGTATTGTTCGAATGTCGATCAAAGCGGGATGACAATGGTTGTTCAAGTAAGCTTTTTTGGGGCATTGACCACGGTTGCGTTCCATTTTATGATCTAAGTATGCTATCACCTGCGCGGTTGAAAGCCTACTTGGATCATAAAATGAAGCGCAACCTTGGTCAATGCCCCAAAAAAGCTTACTTGAACAACCATTGTCATCGCGCTTAGATCGACAGTCGAACAATACCCTCAAATCGCTATGATGCGACCCCACATATCGCTAATATTCGATAACCACAAATTGCCATACAGTGATGTCATCGATCGACTTCATGCAGAAGCCAAAAATCGCTATCTATCGATTTAAGAAAATCCAACCACGAACCGCAAGTCGTCAGTGACAAATGACTATAAACGCAAAAACAAGTCCGACATTGTGGAGATCGGGGCATGCAAAGAGGCATAAGAACTAAATTAATGGCCCACACGAGACTCCTGTGACACCTCCAATTGCCTTTTGAAATCATTATTGTTATCCTGTGAAATGTTGTATCCATATATTATAAATAAAAGGCTAGTCAATGTGTCTTTTCTCTTCCTGACTTCATTTCTTAAGATATGTGGTTCAACCCGTGGGTTTTTTTTTAGATCCGTGGGGTTATTATGGACAAACGTTCACTATCAATTTATACTAGTATCGTTTAACACCGCAAATCGGCGTTGACTAACACCCTTTACAAAGGCCGAGTATTGCTGCACAAATCGCTATTCAACGATAACCACAAATCGCCATGCAGCGAATATAAAGTGGAATTACTCAGTTAAAACGGATAACAATAAATGTTTGATTTGTCGTACAGTATTCATTGATCATGTTGGTTGAGCAGTACATCTTTTAGGTCATAAATAGTCGCACGAGTACTAGAAGCTGTGTTTGTCTTCTACTTCGTGAACCAACAACAATCAAACAGACGGTTCCTTCATACATACAAACCTACACAGACGAAGATAGCTACATGATCAACAATGGCGAATCATGGGTATATTGTCTACACATCGTCTACATTTTCATCAAAATCCGTCTGTTTCATGCCGTTTTTCGCGATTTGTGTTTTGTGTATTGTATAATGTAATTTCATATTGTTCGTTGCAATGTCCGCATTCATTTCAGTCGAACATCCATCGACGAAGTTGGGCGAAAACTTAGTCAATCACTCCTGGAGGACATCAACAGAATGCAGAGTGAATTCGCACAATACAACATGATCAGTAATTTTGTTAGTATGAAACTAATAGCAGTTGTCTATATACGTAAGCCATGTGTACGTCCGTTAAAAACAACATATTTGCTGCAAACAGACTATATCCGATTTCGCCAGTTATATTAAAAGCAGCGCACCAAGCTAGACTGTATGCGTCGTAAGCCCGTATTTCATGGTATATCGGTTTTATTTAATGTTGTTTTCCGTTATTGATTTATTCCAATTGATTCGTATGTTATTGTTATTGTTAACAATGTTTGGGTTTGCAGACTATCTTACACTGTTTGCCATACTCTAGTGGATTTCAAGATGGCATACCTTATTGGGTTAACAGTAATCACTGCAGAGACCCTTTGTCAAGTGAAAAGGTAAGCAAACAAACCTACAGTGCAATATTACAGCATAGCAAGTGCTAACATCAATTTTTCGATCTATTTGCAGATATTGATTCCTACACTATGGCAATCTGAAAAGCATTGGGTCTTATACGTGATGGATTTACGCGAAAAACAACTATGGTGTTACAATTCGTTGGAAGTTCACAGTGGTTTATGGCTAGACATTTCCCATATCGTAAGTTTCAATATCTATGTGAGGAACAAGTCGTGTACTGGGATCATGAATTTACTGTCGGTCGCATTATTCTCAGATCGGTTTCCTCAAAGCCATTTTGGGAGTCGATGCTAGCGAGTGGATCTATCGCACGGCATACAATGCTCCTTTACAAGATAATGGCGTTGATTGCGGGGTATTTGTAATGAAGTACATTGAAGCAATATACAATGGTGCAGAACCCTTATTCGACGTTGTATGCCATTTCTTCGCCTCTGTTATTGGGGATTAAGTGCATGTCTATTGCTTCTACCTTACAATCTGTTTTTGCAGATTGATATACTCGGATTCCGTGAAGAACTCTGCAAAAATTTGATGTCCTTTCTAATTGCGGAGGAGAAAGTGAAGGAGGCCTCGCGAGCATCTAAAAGGCTTGCAATTGATAAAAGCTGTGCGCTCAACCGGCGTGGTTGACAGTCGCTGAGTGAGACTGCAATGTATTTTAATGAACAAAAGACTTCTAATGTTCGAAATGATAATATTCAACATCGCTATGAAATGTTGTATGCTTAAACATCGCTTTATTGCTGGCATATGATAAACCGCTACCACCATGAAAACTTGTTAGTGTGAATATTATCGATTTTTCAGTTCCTTAATCGCGAAGCAAAATAGAAGTGTGTGTTGTGTCAATCAAATATTAATGAAATGTCCTATCACCCTCCGTCTGTTTTCAAGTATATACGTCAGTTTCATTAAAACAAAAGCAAATCTTCAGTAAAAATGCACTCCGCATTAATAAAATTGAACAATGTGGGGGCTATTCCAAATATTAATCAATGCGATTGAACCGAATTTTTCGATCTTAAATAAATCCAAAAGTACGTCCACACGCGTCCCAAGAAATTTGCCTTAGGCGTACCTTACCGTAGGTTCAGCAATACAGCGATTTCTGAGAACAAACACCAAAACTAGTCAAAATGGACTCCGCATTAATGAAATTAAACAATGTGGGGGCTATTCCAAATATTAATCAATGCGATTGGACCGAATTTTTTGATCTCAAATAAATCCAAAAGTACGTCCACATGCATCCCAAAAAATTGCCTTACGCGTACTACCTTAACGTAGGTTCAGCAATACAGCGATTTTTAGAAATTTCTATCTTCGTACAGTATTTTTCATTACTAAAGAACAACTTCTACCAGCATTGGTTATGCGCATACGACACAAAACTATTTCTGATTACGATTTACATTTCGTAGAACACCCGTCACCGGAACGAGATGAACACCCGTCACCTGAACGACGGATGTGCTGAGACCTCCTCGCTAGGGAGAGGAAGACGACGTGGTGGAGCTTCTGCTGGCCATCCTCAGCGCGACTGCACCGACTGGGTTGCTGCCGAGGAGGAGGGCGAGAACGGTGATGGCAAAGCTCCTTAGGTTGTACAGACAGAACAATCGATATGTTTCACTTCACATATTTTGTCTGTCGTTCTTTTAAACTCAATCAATTGTTCGCATATTTCGTCGCGTATTTCCGGCATAATATCCTGCAACAAAACATGTAATGTGAAACGAATATATAACAGGAATAAACAATAACATCGGATACAAAGCTCATACAGCGTGGAAAGTAACCTCTATTCCATTGTATATTGCTTCAATATGCTTTATTACGAATATGCCACAATCGACCCCATTACTTTGTAAAGGAGCATCGTCAGCACAGAGCAACATCCACTCGGCAATGTCCACACCCACAGCCTCGTTACGGAATCCCGCCTGTGATAAAGGGATAATATATTACACTCCGGTTCACCTCGAATAGCTACAATTCACCTATGGCCACAATCTTACCAAATGCATAGCGTCGCGTTCTACGCCACTGTGGCAGTCCAATGAGTTGTAGCACCATAGTTGTTTTTCTAGAAAATTCATCTCGTATAGGACCCAATGGTCGGGATTTTGCCAGAGTGTAGGAAGTAAAATCTGCGAATCGAAAAAATAATTTCTCATTCCAGAGACATATCGTGATGAGGATGTTACGACTAAACCTTAGAGAAGAGGTTTGTTCACTTACCTTTCCAAATTTCGAAATGTCTAGGCACTCATCACCGCTGTTCCAACAAGGTTCTGCATCTTTGAATCCAATGCTGTATGGCTTTCGCCGGACGTACATCTGTTGCACGAAATAGTAAGATTTAACCATCAAGAAACTTGAGTACGTAATAAAAACAAAGAAAACAACAGCGGAACAGCCATACCATGAAATAAGGGGTGATGATGCGTACTGTATTGCTCGTTGGCTTGCTCTGGATGTAATGGACAAAATCACACATTGTCTGGTTGCACAAATTAACGAACTTCAAAACATACAAACCGGAACGACCTAGAAATTGATAGTGGTTAAATACTTACAAAATTACTGATAGTGTTCCCAACTGCAAATTCTTCTTGCATCTGCTCGATGTCATCTACAAACTCGTCAGGGCGTTGCCGCCCAACCTTGTCTGTGGATGTTGAACTGTGTGCACCATGAGCGTGGTATTCAAGATTCGACATTGAAATTATTGTCTACAGTAAACAACAATAGTCCAAATACGACATGAAAAGGCAAATGTTGACTAAACCGCTTCGGCGTTTCAAAAAATATACGTCTTAAGTGCTAATGCTGGTACTGTGGATGCGGTTGTGTTCTTCTTCGGCACCGTGTCTGGCCGTTTTGCTTCCATCGTCCTCTCCGTTGCCGCTGTGCCTGGTCGTTTTGCTCCCATCGTCCTCTTCGTTGGCGGCGTGCCTGGTCGTTTTGCTCCCACCGTCCTCTCCGTTGCCCCCGTGTCCGGTCGTAGTGCTCCCATCATCTTTGGCGCCGTGCCGGGTCGTATTGGCCAAGTAGTCGTCTTCTTGGACGCCATGGCTGGTCATACTGCTCCGTTTGTCCCCTTCTTCGGTGCAATGCCTGGACGGAGATATCGATGGCACATTTGCAACGCAGATACGGAAACGCCGTCCTCAGTCAAATACAAAGGTAAAGTCCTTTAACGTCCCGCCCTTTTTCGAAAACAGTCCGCTAATTAAATGCGTTTTAAATAAATAAAAATACGTCGTTTCACATGCCGCCCTTTTTCGATACCCGCCGCCAAATTAAATGCTTGCTATCGAAGTATTTAAAAATACCGATCTCCACAAACCGCCCTTTTTTCGATACAAATAATTAATAATACGTCGTCTAACATGCCAAACATTTTTGGAAAATAGCCCGTTAATTAAATGATTGCGTTTTAAATAAATAAAAATACGTCTGCCGCCCTATTTTCGATAGCCGCCGCCAAATTAAATGATTGCTTTCAAAAAATTTAAAAATACGTCTTTCCACAAACCGCCCTTTTTTCGATAGAAATAATAAAAAATACGTCGTCTCACATGCCAGACTTTTTTGAAAACACACCCGAAATTTAATTATTAACTTTTAAATAATAAAAACCCCGTCGTTTTTCGGTCGCATTATAACAACTAACAAGCTTTTGGGTATGAATCATCTTTCACGATTATTCTATTGATTATCGTATATGGATACATCGATATATTCATGCAACGACAAACCCTTTTCTTATCGCTATTGACTATTATCATTTACGCCGTCAAAACTCGTTAAATTATTGTTCAAGGCTTACATCGCCAATCCTTATTGCAATATTCTTTCGAAGCGGAGACAAATACAGCGATTGCTAAACAGAAATGATATATCTTAGCGATGCTACAGAGGTTAGGCAATGCCACGATATTTGAACAAACATCTATTTTCGATTGAAGTTTATTTATTTCAGAGATCCACAGACGAAAAGATGTAATAAAAAAGAATTAAACAATAAAAGAATGTCACGTTACTACAACTCATTATACAATTACAACAAAAACCTAGCGTGATAAAAATGAAAAACTACGATTTATTCCGAGGCACTTGACGAATCAGATGAAATATCATAGAATTGTCTCTCACTTTTTATTTGTGCATTGTCTATCCTGCGTGGCATCTTCGTTGCGAGACCTTTATTAAGAAAACTTGTCATCATCTCTACCACTGAGTTCAATTGAATCCCCATAGTGCTTACTTCTGCCCTTAATTTCTTATTCTCCCTCTCCACAACTTCGAACCTTGCGGCAGAGACAATGTTCTCTTTTAGTGCAAGTGTTCGCTCTTCCTCGCGATTTGTTACTGAGGGATCAGTCGTAGTAACCGAAGAGAGACGACGTTTTGGTTGTAGAGGCTTGGCTGCAACATGAGAAGGGGCAGTTGAGAGGCATGGGTTCACAATTTTTTCAATCTTCCGATTTCGCCGCATTGGTTCCCAATACCTTTCGAAATAGAAGGGATCAAATTGTCGTCCTTCATGTGGTTTCGAAATAGAAGGGATCAAACTACCTGAGTTCCAATTTAATAATTCGTCCCTGTAGCGATCGGGCCAATTAACGTTCCTGCCACCACCACTATTCATCTTCCTGCTCACTTCCAAGAGCTTATTTGGTATAGACTGCCCCAAGCCAGATTGTAGAAGAACTCGACTACCTTGCTGCAACTCGGCTTCAAAATTGCAAAATAGCCACAAATCGCGGTAAGCCAATCTATCAGCCACCGCAACAACGTCTTCATCATCGTCCTCCCCATCTCCATAAGGTCTCCACATAACCTGTACATTGGTAATTCTTTTTAATAAAGAATGACAAATAAGTTAACATTTATTTACGCATGATATGGCAACAACGATATGTACTACGGAAGACAATCCTGCAGCGATGGATACTTAAGAATGCTGAACATTACAATGATTTATAATATATTAACAATTTTAGAACGTTTACCTCGTTTAGTTGTAGCCCATCTAAAATGGACTTAGCATTATAAACTGCGACGTTTATTCTAGCCCAACGACCGATCTTTGGAAAACCACAAATCGGAGGGCCACAACGAGGATGCAATGGGACAATATGTTCCAACGCCCACGCCTAACAAAAACAATATTATTAGTAACACCACAACCTGCAATGAGATTGTTCTACAATTACTAAGTATGTAATCAACAAATACCTGAACAAATGGCCAAAATCCACCAACTGTTTTCGTATCGTTACTCGCACGGTGGAGTTGACTGTACAAGTGTGCGAGCATAGCGGCACCCCAGGCATAGTTGTCTACTTCGTCTAAGTCTGCCAGGTACTGCAGCCACATGAAACTTATTCTCGAACCAGAACAATCGGAAAATAATGTAAGACCAAAAAAATATAGAAGGAAGCCGCACAACTCTTGGTCAGCTATTTTAGATGCACAAGTAGCGGAGTGGCCTTCCCATTTATTACGAAAAAATGAGACCTTCATTGATGTGGAATTTATTCCACCAGAAATACATTAACTCCATTCGTCCATCGACATTCCTAACAGGGCCGTGCATTTCTCCCTTGCGTTATAGTTTGAATGCAGTAACAGGACAACACTGCCATCGCACTTAAGGCCAGTGATCCTCGTCACATCTTCTAGAGTCATGGTGATCTCAAAAGAATCAAACTGGAATGTGTTCGTCTTATCATTCCATTTATTTACCAGGTGGGTCATGGTATTCCAGCAAGTTTCAAAATATTGCTGGTCCAAAAGGCCACCGAAGTGCATATTTTGTAATCGGTCCTTCTGATATGCACTCAGCTGACCATACCACGACAGAACTACAGGCCATTGACACCGACCTCCAAGCTTTTCACCTACTGCTCTACTTCTCCTGTGAACTCCCTGTAACACAAAATAACATATTATTCATACCAATTGTAATTTAGTTTCATTTGTACTTATAAATACTATTCTACTAACCGCCATAAATAATATTGGTTGCAGACAGACAATCACAGTAATCGCTATACAAATTAATACCTAACACAGTAATCGCTATACCAAAATCGCTAAACATGTTATTAAATCTTCACAGACAGAACGAATATATTTACCTTGGCCGCTATTTTCTGCTGTTTTCCATCCAACCTGGGACTTTCTGGTGGGTCCACTGCCTCCAATTGCATTTCAATCTCCATCTTTACTGGCTCCACCATCGCATGCCTTTCTCTCGCCTTCCTTTTCTCGCCCTTCTTCTCCATCCTTTCTCTATCCTTCCTTTTCTCATCCTCCTTCTCCTTCCTTTCTCTCTCCCTTTTCTCCTCATCCTCCTTCTCCTTCCTTTCTCTCTCCCTTTTCTCCTCTTCCTTCTTCTGCTTTCTTTCTCTCTCCCTTTTCAACTCTTTCTTCCTCTACTTCCTTTCTCTTTCCCTTTTCTCATCCTCCTCATTCTGCTTCCTTTCTCTCTCCCTATTCTCCCCCTCCTTCTCCTTCCTTTCTCTCTCCCTTTTCTCCTCTTCCTTCCTCTGCTTCCTTTCTCTCTCCCTTTTCTGCTCCTGCATCCTTTCTCTCTCCTTTTTCGCCTCCTCCTCCTTCTCCTTCCTTTCTCTCTGCTTTTTCTCCTCATCCTTCTGCTTCATTTCTCTCTCCCTTTTCGCCGCTTTCTCCTGCTTGTTCCTAAACCTTTCCAGCAATTCCTTCTCCTGCTTCTTCCTTTCCCTTTCCTTTTCTTCCTCCTCCTTCTTTTTCCGCCGCCTTTCTTTCTCTTCCAGTTCTTGTTTCCTTCTTTCCTGGAATTCTTCCTCCTGCTTCTTCCTTTCTCTTTCCTTTTCTTCTTTCTCCTCCTTCTCCTTCTGTTGCCTTTCCTTCTTTTCTTCATTCTCCTTCTCCTGCCTTTGCATTTCCTTAGCTTTCTCAAACTCCTTCTCCCTCATTCGCCTTTCCTTTTCTTCGTCATACTGAGGAATATTCTGTTCCTTCTTTTCCTCCTTCTTATTCATTTGCCTTCGCCTCTCCTCCTCCTTCTTCAGTAGCCATGCCTTCTTAAACATTGCACTGCGCTACAAGCCTCTCCTCTTACATTCTGCCGCAGTTTCATCCACTAAATAGCTAACATAACTTTGAAACTCCTCCTTATTCTTCTTCCTATTTTCCCTCAACCGTGCGTCAATCCTCAGCCTTCTTTTCAAATTCTCATGAATATTTCTTGCCTTTGCCTTCTCTTCGTCATCCTTGTTCTGCATCTTTCGTTCTTCAGAGTTCTTCCTTTGGTTCGCAGCCTCGATATCTGATGGATAATCCTCCGCATAATACGATTCCAAGGCTTTTTCCCTGTTTTCATCGTTCTCAATCTTAAGTATATTTTGGTATCTTTCAAAAACCTTAGATAGATGGGACTGGCGGATCACTTCTCTAATAGACAACCCATAGAACGACGGGGTATCTTTAATCTGATGAGGCGCAGACATTGCTAACCTGCACAACACATTACACGATCATCATGATTAGAAATCGTCGGAATATTTAGGTTCATAAGAAACAAATCGTTGTATAAGAAGCAATCTTCAGATTGAAGAAAGAAACCTTACACGAAACTCAGCGAAACAATGGGAATTTGGATATTCCAACTGTAGAGTAAGCAGTGGTAAGACGGAAACATATGCTCTGGAACAAAGGGAAAGGATGCTCCGACGACTCCAGATGAAAGCAAAGAATCTCCGGTAGAGTACTTAGAGCGAGAATGGATTGTTTTGAACTATTTGAATCCTACAACATAACTTTTGCTATATACGCAAACTCTACGGAACGTTCGTTGGCGCGATAACGATGGAGGGCAGTTGTGTCCTTTTCATGAACCGACGGTTCAGTTTTCTAGAAGGAGGGCATTTATGTCCGTTCGAGGAAGATGAAGCGAATGGTGGTAAAGGGTACTTAAGTCTTTGCTGCGGCACCAAATTACGATGCAGTATGATGCAGACTGTCATCGGAAACCATGCCGGTCTCGATCGTATACGTGGCGCTATTTGGAAGCCCCGAACATGAGATCTCAGTACCGGCCCTGTTCGGGGGGGGGGGGGGGGAACATATAACCTGCTTTGCACAACAACCGTCGGTGGCCTCCAGCAACCAATCTTGAATGTCATTTGCGATGACCATCCACCGACAGTCAGCCACCGAGCGTGCTGGGCCATCCATGCCAAAGTGTTTATGGCCGGTCCACGATGATACGACATCATGGGCTATGAACAACCACAACACATTCCCATTTCCAGTGTAAGGTGGGTGTAGATGGGGTTGACCCCCTCCCACCTAAAACCAAAATTACTGCAACCGCCCGATGGCTGCCGCACGGGCATTTGAAATTTAGCCCATGATAGACAGACATACTTGGGCGATGGGGGGATTCCAGTGAGTGCTGCGAGAATGTCAACACCCACGTGCGCAGCAGAGTGTGGGCCCATAACCCAATGTTGGCGTTCATGTAAAACCATAACCGGAATGTAAAAGCAACATACATACCAGTTGACGCCATGGATGAGACGAGCATTGGTGTAGGTGCATGGTGTTCTTCTCAGCATATCGACGCCCACGATGAGCTCAGACCGTCAAGTTGATGGTGAGCTGGACCCTGAAACCAATGAGAAGTGAGAACACTTTGGTTGCACTCATCAAGCAGCCATGCCTCAATTTATAGGAGAAAACTGGGGGGTTACATACATGGCATTCATGCATAATGCCATATTAAATATGAACCTTTCACATTCACGTAACCCCCCTTCTCCACTGATTCCCACTAATGCCCCACTAATACCTTTATTAGTGTCAAACCGGGTTACACATAGGGTTGGATCCGTATCTGAGATGTTCAACATGGAACACAATAACATATGTATGGAAAAGAGTGGGTTCGACCATGTGGACAATGAACACTTCAACTCAATAAAAAAAAATTGAATGGTTGCAGTCAAGGAAACATCATCCCTCAAGATGTTAGATCTTTTTTGTACAATTATTGCAGGATAGTTGTAATAAAACCACAATATAACTCAAACTACATGTCTAGATTGTTAGATAAACTAGCCAAGTGGGAATCCAAAAATCATGGAAGGATCACCCCCGAATTGGTTCCCCTCAAAGACAGAGATACGAAATACTGCACTGGAAATTTATGAAATCAATAAAATTGGTAGGGGTCTGCCTAACCCCAGTTTTCCTTTAAAAAAAGATGTATTTAGAGGACATTAATAAAATGACTTGTAAAGAATCATCATCCAACCTCATTAATATGGTGATAGGCAATGACAAACAGACTTTCTCGCTAGGCTGAAATATATTTTCTGTACATTTGAGTTCATGAGGATAGTTTGGCATTTTAAAATGTTTGGTGACGTGAGAAAATCTTTGCCCACTCTCATCTGGTAGGGTGACTTGTAAATGTCACCAAGTTGATGAGACGTCACAAGTTCGAAAGATATGGGTGGCATCCCTTGTCGCAAAGCTGAAGTTAGGTATATTCCCAGGTGGGCAGAGGAGACCTCAAGGGTTTCAATAATGTGGGGTTAGCCAATGTACAGTCGGTAATGTGGGGTTTTCCCCTTGGAATGTCAAAAAAATGTTTGCTGATTGCACCAGGCATCTTTAAAACAACTATTGTTGTCGACATGTGAGGTGAAGGGAACTTTTTTTTTCCTTTTTTGTTGGCTATGCCTATAGGCTAAGGGAAAACTCCTCTATCACCAGCCGACATACTTTGAGAGGCTTCTTATTGGTAAAAACGCCCTTGAGGTCTTCCCTACCCACCAAGAAGTAGTCAGCTTTAAAGTTGCAACAAGTAATGCCCTCAGAAATTCTAAACCGTGATCATCCCATGTCAAGTGACAAAGCATGGTTCTTCTACCCAAAAGACTGAAGCCTCCATCAAGTTTGTTGTTATTGTGAATATTGTTTTGATTAGAGCAGATGCATTAGTGTGTCCTTATAATGTAACTTGATTATAAATTTTACTGAATTTTTTTCATCAATATAAAAGCAAATATACAAATTCTTCAGCCAATAATTAAGCATGGATTAATCAGATGAATGCTCTTGTAAGGATGTTCTATGGTTTAGGTTGGTTTGAGAAACATACTAGCCTTTCTTCCCTCCTGTTATTTTCAATTTCATAGTCTTGATTTATTTGTATGCTTCCTGCTTTTTTGTATTTCTAATGATGGGGAACATATGTGATGACAAGACAAACCACTAGATTAGAATGTATTATTTGATCTTCAGTAGCCCCCATTAGTAAAGATCATAGGAGAGCAGCCTTAATCTCTCAACTTATATATATATATATATATATATATATATATATATATATATATATATATATATATAAAGTTTTTTGATGAACACTTAGGTCATGTGTGCGATGCCATGTGATTTCTTGAATTTTATCAAGATACTCTGATTATAAATCACAATCACAACACTAAGGTTAGGAAAACAAGAAAAAATTTCAAGCGATTATTTTTCCTTAAATCTTGTCAAAGTTGGTCACAAGATTAACCTTGTTACTAACAATCACAATTTTTACTTTTGTGATCGTTCATCTCCACCTATGACTAAAGCAAACATGCCCTTAAAAGCAATCAAAATCAAGGGTTGCTTCCTACCGATAAATGACTTTTGGACAGAGTGTATTTTGATAGAACAATATAAAACAACAATTTATTTTACTCATGTTTGAAAATTGACTTATTTTTTTATATTTAAAAGTAGTATGAAAAATAGTGAAAGGAAAACTTGGTTTATGAAGCTGATTTCAAGAGAAAGCTTTCTCAACTCAGAAGTGAACTCAAGATTCAAAACCAACTAATGATTTTTTTTTCATTAAAAAGAAAGTTCATCCATATATAATCCATTTACAAAATCCGGTAAACTAAAACAAAAATTAAGAAAAACACCAAAAAATGCCGGATATTACATGTTTTACCTACAAACAAAAAAACTTGCAAACCGTGCATGGTAAATTTTTTGTGTTCAAGGTCCCAACCAAACACCTTTTATTCTATTGAGTAACAAGATTAACACAACATTTTAAAGTACATTGACAGGGTAATTTTGCATGTTGAGTTTTGTCAACAATGAAGTAGCTTTTGGAAAAAAGAGAGGAGGAGTGAAAATTTGTTGTGCAAGACCGACTATTATTAGTCAGTAATTTTATATTTTGTTGGAATGCCATATGTTTTGACTTGTTATGAAGTTGGCAACATGTCATTTATATAACCATGTCATGCATGACCAAGTTGGTATTTAGTGAATAAATCTTCTATAAATAGAGCTGGTTGTGGCTATAAAATAACTACATCTACTTATGGTAAGTATGCCAAAGTTTTATTCGTTTGATGATATGTGTGTGGGGACCACATGATCCCTTTTGTTTGCCTATAAATATGCATATACCTTATCATGATTGACTCAAGTAAATGAATATTTTCAAGTTTAGCGTGGTCGCCATTGTGCTGTATTTTTTAGGTGTGTGGTTTTGTTGTTTAATTTAATTATTTATTTTATTCTATTGCAGGTATTAGTTCCTTATCGGATTTGATTCACATAAGCGAGAGTGCACAATGCTCTGTTGGATTTTCACGATACCTGAGACCCACCCAAATTCAGGCATCACAATATGACCTAATTCCAACAAGTTGTATCAGAGCTACAACCCAAACCCAACACAATAAGCATTGGTCAAATTGTCAAAAGAAAAAAAAAAACATCACACATATGCACTCATAATTTATCAAAGGACATCTTTTAAAGGAGAAAAAGAGCTTGAAAATTTTATACAAAATGAAAAGAAAAATAAAATCCTTTTATTTGACTTCCAATCAAGAATAATTTTCATATTTTGTAATGTCACCATCCATACATGTGGAAAACTTCTTCACCAAAGAAAGTGGATAAATGAAAGCAAATCTTTTTCAAAGTTATCACATCCCAAGCTTTTCATGTGATATGAAAATTCATATTTTAAAGGCATATTTGAAGTCGTGACAAAAAAAGTCTCATGACTTTTCCACCCTATTGATGAATGAACCCATATGTTTATCAAATGTGAAAATACTTTACTCTACTTTTTCATGCTTTTTAAATAGTGGAAAAAGAGTAAAAAAAAGTTAGCAAGGGGGCAGGGGGAGTCCTGCGATTTCTTTTCTCTAGATACTTTTTCCTCTTCTTTTTTTACCATGGCATCAAACACGTCTTAAAAGAAAAAATCACTTCAAACCTCAATATTTGTATTAATTTTCTCATGTCCTTTCGGTATTGCACACATGACACAACCATTATAGTGTTATTGTTTACTAAATTCTATCAATGAAAAACAAAAATAATGAATTGTCATACAATTTTAGTAAGTTTAAAAACAAGCCTGTGTGATGGCCTGTGCAATTCCCAAGAGCATGGTGTTTTCTTGAGAAGTACGCTTTTATTTATCTTAGCAGTATAAAAATTTTGGTGCCCTTTTGGTATTGCACACATTACACAACCATAATAGTTGTTGTAATGTTATTGTTTACTAAATTATATCAATAAAAAACAAAAATAATGAATTGTCATACAATTCTATTTAGTTTAAAAACAAGCCTGTGATGGCTTGTGCAATTCCCAAGAGCATGATAATTTCTTTAGAAATACTCTTTTATTTATCTTAGCAACATAAAAATTTTGGTGACCCTTTGATGCAGGAACAAAGCATGGTCAAGTGGGTCTAGGATATGTTGGATCCATTGGATCTCTTTATTTCTTTTAGGTTTTTTATTATATTTAAGTTGAATATTAAATATTGGATCGACTTTTATTTTGGAGTTAGGTAATGGATCCATCTTAAATCCAAATTAGATTAGGGTTTTGCTTTTGTCTATAAATATTGGTTGTAGAAGCACTACAAGAAAGACGTTAATTAACGATGAAAATAATTCATTGCCACTTTGCGATGAATCAGCTAGAGAAAACAAGGCATCCCTAAAATTGGAATTAGTTGCGATATTAGCGACGAAAATTTTTTGTCTCAAAATCTATCGCCAATTAGAGACAAAAAATTTATGTCTCATAATCCCTTACTAATTAGCGATGGATTAGCGACAAAACATTTTGTCTCAAACTCCGTTGCAACTTCGCGATGGATGAGAGACAATTTTTTTTCGTCGCTACGCCGTCGCTAATTAGCAACAGATTTTGAGATAGAATTTTTCAGTCGCTAATTTCTCCCATAAAACCCTAATGCGAGCCCCTTTCTTTCTCTTTTTGTTTCATCAATCTTACATAACAATCGCCCGAGTTTTCTCCTTCACCTCTTCCTTCTTCCCTCACTCCATCTCTCTCACCGCCGAGAGCCCCATCTGCGGCGCCACCTCTTCCCTCTTCGCTTTTGTCAATCGGCCGGAGCATCCTCCTTCAATCCCCGTAAGCCGATCGGCCGGACCCACGATGTTGTCATGACCACCATCGCCTGCACACAAGAGATTTCCTCCCTCTCCTTCTCCACCCCCTCTTCGATTGGACCCCTGAACCCACTCCCTCGCTCAACTCTCATAGTCGAACTGTCACTCACCTCGCTTGTCACTTGCACCTGACATCGATGCTCTCCCTCTCGCTGACCTCTTTTTAGGTAACCTCTCACCCCCTCTCTCTTTCTCTTGTGTCCTTTTCTTCTTCTTCTTCTCCTTCTCCTTCTCCTTCTCTTTCTTTTCTGTCGGCAGGTTCCTCTTTTTTGGCAAACCATGGCCGGTCGACAGGGTTTTTTTCTGATAGGTCGGTAGGGGAGACACCCTGGCCAGCAGGGGCTTTCACAACTGGGTTTTTTATTGGCAAGGGAGGGGAGGAGACGGTTTTGTAAATATCAGCCATTTTTTGAAAACCTCTCAATTTGATTGAAAGATTTTCGAAAACTGATATAATCACAATGAAGACACGATATTTTCAAACCATCGCCTGTTTTGAAAAATATTGTGTTTTTATCAAATCATATTATTACTATGATATTTATATTTTTTATATTTTAAGGGTTTTGTTATATTTTATTTATGTTGTAAAATTTAAATATTGCAATATTTTTTCTATCTTTTTTTTCTAAGAAAAAATTTATATTTATCTCAAGATATTTTTACTATATACACCAATTTAACCAGCAGTCTTTGTCATTGCAGGTGCGTAGCAGAGCAAAATGTGTGATGCTTAATGCTAAGCATCTCATGCGATTAAAATATCATGCAAAAAAGAAACAAGAAAAATACAAATACAAAAGCATGCAAATCAGGTAAATACCCGTTATGAGTAAGTGATGAAAGTACATCACATGTTATTTACTTTCTTGGATGCAACACTCACTTAGTTGTAGATATCTAGTACTGTTTTGCTGGAGTTTGAAGATCATGCTGAACATGATTTGAATGTATGAGAATAGAAGTGCTCTTATTTTTGTAGTTTGGATTACATGTTAGTCATGGTAGTAGTTAGCGGGATATTGGAGTGTATTTACTGCAGATAGATGTTTGACATTATTGCGATATGAATGATTGAATATATTACAATATTTGACATGACTATCCATGCTTGCATGAAGTTATTTTCGATTTGATTATGCATACCATGTAATATTGTATCATAAAAATATGCTTTAATTGAATGTATCATGTTTGTGAATGTGATTTCATCTTTATAAATATCCTTGTGATGTGTGTAAATGTGATATGATGGTGTTACACACAAAAATATTGAATTATCAATGCATGCATAATAGTTCATGAAATTGCATTTTATGTTAAGCATGTTTGTGGTAGAGAGAGAAAGAAAATTTATGCATTAACTGAAAAAAAATTGCTCACCAACAATCACCAAACAAGAATTATTAGATAAATTAGATATTTTCTTCATCATAGCATTATTATGATTCTCTTTTAACTAATGAAGATTATATCCATAACATTATAAGACAAAATGGCTGCAAATCATGAATGAATGTATCGTAGGATGGTTGATAATGAGGTGTCGCTTGAATACATGGATGGTGTTGACAGTTTTATTGAATTTACAACGACAAGTATCAATACAGTAGATCCTACTGGTCGGATTAGGTGCCCCTGCATGATGTGTAAGAATAATCGATTTGTAGAACCTCATAGCGTTAGACATCACCTATACAAAAAGAGTTTTGTGAGTGGTTATCAGAATTGGATGCTTCATGGTGAAGAATTTTGAAATAATTTTGACACACGGGTGGATGTGATGTATGATAATCCATATGTAGATTTGATATTTGATGTCGTAGGATCAGAATTGGGTTCTGCTATGGGTTCTAGTGATGTACCAACTGGGGTAGAAGAAGAAACAACAAATGATGTAGCTAGTAGATTTTATGACTTACTTAGAGATGCTGATGAGCCACTGTGGAATGGTTGCGAGAGTCACACTATCTTGTGTATAATTCTTTAACTACTGAATTTAAAGTCAGAGTATAATTTGAGTCAATCATGTTTTGACCGTTTGTGCTCTATTGTGAAGAGTATGTTACCCAAAGGTGAGAAATTGCCACAAAATTTCTACCGTGCAAAGGTTATGGTCAACACTCTAGGTATAGAGTATCAAAAGATAAATGCTTATCCAAATCACTGCATGATGTATTTCAAAGAACAAGAAAATATCAGATCATGTCCGTCATGTGGGCATCCTCGGTTCAAGCCAAAGACAAGGGGCAATGCTAGCACGAGGTCAAAGGAAGTGTCATATAAGTCACTCTGTTACTTCCCTCTCACCCCTAGATTACAATGATTGTATATGTCTTCGAGGACAGCTAAACACACGAGATGACATGCAAATAAAGTTCAACATGATGAAGACAAGATCACACATCGTGTTAACGCAGAAGTTTGGAAGCACTTTGATCGTACTCATCAGACCTTCATAATAAAAGTTAGAAATGTTAGGCTCGGTTTATATAAAGATGAATTTAATTCATTTGGATGAGAGCGACAATGGTATGTATTTATTGTTTTAATAAATATTGTAATATATAAGTTACCATGAATTATATTATCATAAACATTATAATTCTTAATTATTAATTCATACTGTAATGATTACTTTGTAGGAGTCATACGAGCAATAGATGGTAGAGCGATATGACGATGACTTCACTCATTATCCGTCTTTTGATCCTGCAACATGGGTGACTGCAACCGGTAAACCCAAAAAAGGTTATATGTTCGGGTTTGGGAGTAATATGAATACCACACCAGTCATTGCCTCCTCCAGCAAGGGCTCTCAGAGTTCTCCCGCCAGCATCAACTCCCAGCGGCCGATTGACCATGTCATTTCTTGGGATGGTGTCTGCCAGATTCTTTAGGACACAATGCATGACTTTTTACATGAAGTCATTCCCAACCTTGTCCATAATGAGTTATGCAACTTTTTTCGGGACAGGTAAACTTTGTTTATATTCAACATGAGCTCTGATGTCCATCAGGTATAAAGTTTTATGTTGTTAGATTTTAATACGTATATGCATGATTGAATCACTATGAAAGTTTTTTATCAACCTTAGAACATATAAGCATGATTTCATCACTATGATTTTTTTTTTACTACCTTATAACACATATATGCATGATTGAATCACTATGAAAGTTTTTTGACAACCTTAGAACACATATAAGCATGATTTCATCACTATGATTTTTTTTTTACTATCTTATAACACATATATGCATGATTGAATCACTATAAAAGGTTTTTGACAAGCTTATAACACATACATGCATGATTTTATCACTATGAAAGTTTTTTGACTGCCTTATAACACATATATGCATGATTGAATCACTATGAAAGTTTTTTGACAACCTTAAAACACATATAAGCATGATTTCATCACTATGAAAGTTTTTTGGTTGCCTTATAACACATATATGCATGATTGAATCTTTATGAAAGTTTTTGACAACCTTAGAACACATATATGCATGATTAAATCACTATGAAAGTCTTTTGACAACCTTAGAATACATATATGCATGATTTCATCACTATGAAAGTTTTTTGACTGCCTTATAACACATATATGCATGATTGAATTACTATGAAAGTTTTTTGACAACCTCTAAATTCTGTTAATGTCCTTCACTTTATTGCTAGTCTTTGTGTCATTCAGCCATGTTACTTTGATTGCCCTAGATTAGGTGTATTGCATATAATTTATTTCATTATATTTTGTTTATCAATACTAACATTTTGGTTCTCTTGTAGGATGCTGGAGATGATCAGCGTAGAGGAGCTGATGGAGGCATGGATGGAGGGGCAAATCCAGATAATGAAGATGATGATGCTTCGAATCTTGGGGAGGATTAGCTTCATGTGTTGAATTTGTTTCACGTACTTGTTGTTTCAAACGAAACTCTTTGTATATGTACACTTGTAACTAATTAGAACTTGTCGAGAATTATACTGGGTTGTTAAATTTATTTCACTTATATCTTGTGTTAAATTTGGTACACCTGCTTTGTATATGTATTTTTTATGTGTACTTTGTTTTTTATACACAGGTTATATAAAATATATAACGAGAAATTTTTTCTCGATATTTATTATATTTCAATTTTTTTTAAAATTTTGTGACAAATTTGCGATGGATATTATCTATCGCTAATATCCATCACCAATTTAGCAATAAATTAAGGATGGATATTTATCTGTCTCAAAAACTGAATCAGCCGATGTTTTGTAACAGAATATAATCCATCGCTAAATTGGTGATGAATATTAGAGATGAATACGTATTCGTCATTAAATTTTAGCGACAGATATGTATCTGTGGCAAAACAAAATCAATGCTTATTTAACGATGGATCATGACATTCGCTAATCCATCACGAATTAGCGATAGATCAGTTCTGTCACTAATTAGCGACCAAGAAATTGCGACGGACGCTATCCGTCGCTACGCCGCCGTGAATCCATTGCTAAACAATTCAACGACGGATTTGCATCGAATAGCATCGTCGGTAATCCGCAGAATTCTTTTGGTGAAGGTTTTATTTTCATAGGTTAATAAATGAGGTTATGAGTATTTTTTTTCAGATATTTTTCATTAGATCTTTAGTTTGTCGGTGTTGGAGTAGCTTCGTAAATCATAGAGTTCTTCGCAATTTCAATATCAAATTTGTATCAAGTGGTATCATAATGAGTTATTCTTTGACACAACACTCCAAAAAGGGATCAAGCAATTATGGAGGTTAATTGTTGTCTCGATCAGTTGTATATTAAGGTAATACATATGGATCACCTTAAAAATAAGGTGCATGAGATGTGTGAAATATTTACGATGATCCATTAAAACATCATCGAATCATGTGGCACATAATTCCAAGACTAATTTCGCAACCCTAAACATGGTAGATCAACCTGTGGTGCAACACAACCAATTTTTGGCGAGGCCAGAGACTTCGATGAGCAAGATTGATAAACAACCAGTAGTGGAGCAACCATTGACGATCGAGAAGACTCGAGTTGTCGATAAAGCCCTCACCATGGAACTAGCTTGGTCACCTCACCATCCGCGTGTATAGACAATGACAAGAACTACCGCCAGTCGAGGTATGATTATCGACACTTACCATGGCTTGATCAATCAATTGATGGCAAGCTTTCATGTAGCCAATCCATGGGACACAACTTGGGTCGCCACCAATGCATCTCTCCCTTCCTTGGGAGGGTTAGTGGATGGTGGAGTTGATTGGGAACTGCTATCCAGTCGGGGTCGGCAGTACCTCTGGCCGCTGTCAACAAAGCCACAGGAGGTGCCTCCCAAGCCGCTTCTCTCTCCCTCGCATTGCAGGGAATGGCCGCCAGTTGGTTGGAAAGATTCCAGTGACCTTCCCACCGGCCTTCCCTGACCAGCGGCACCCTAAGCGGCCAACTGCCTTGCCCTCTCATGCCTCACCATGGGACGTGGATGCACTAGGGTTTTCCAACGAGAGAGTCTTGTGCTAGATGAAACAAACCCAAACTGGTTCATCTCTAAAACAGTTTACCCCCTTATCCCACCCATTTTGGCTCCTGTATCAGCTCAGGGAATCGGTTCTCTTATTCTAGACCTGTTCCCACTCGATTTTGACCTCTATAACCATGTTTTGAATAATTTCCCACCCCGAAAACCTATCAAACCAAACCCCACTGATCCCTTATAACCTCTTAAACTCTCTTAGATCTATTAGACCCAAACTATTTCTAAAAATAACCCACGTTCAAAGCCTAACCTTTCCATTTGACCTAGTTCCTACTCTAAAACCTATTAAAGACTATCTGGATGCACTTAAACTTGATTGGGCCCAAAAACATTTTTAAGTGAACTTTTCTTGGTTGACCCAAATGTAATGTGTAGATTTGTTTGAGAACTTTTTGTATCCGCCAACAAACAATAGGGTCCATGGACTTCTCTTACTAGGGTCTCGTGGGAAGTGGATCTTGCCACCACCTTGTAGCGGATTTGCAATTTCAAAGACTTGTTTCCACTCATTACTTTTAAAAAGTTGAATGCAACTAGAAGAAATGCAATCGAGTTAGGCTCAAGGCTGAGTCTTCTTCAATCCGGGGAGAATAATACATGAGCCAAGCATGGTTGGCTGGGTCTAGGATCCATTTGGATCCTTTATTTCTTTTAAGATTTTATTATATTTAAATTGAATACTAGATATTGGATTGGCTTCTATTTTAGAGGTAGGTATTGGATCTATCTCGAATCCAAACTAGATTAAGGTTTTTCTTTTGCCTATAAATAATGATTATAGAAGGTTTTATTTTCAGAGATGAATGAATGAGTTTATGAGTATTTTCTTCAATTTTTGCATATTTTTTATTAGATTTAGGGTTGCCAACATGTCCGATTTGTATCAGGTAGCCGACCAAATCCAAACCTGCATTCCTAACTATGGGCATGGAAAGTGCCAAGCCAAATAATATTCGGGTCGACATGAACCTGACCTGAGCAATATGTAGGCTGGGTTTGGGTCATATTTTTGCCAATACCCAAACCGACCTAGTTTTTTTGTTGGGTTCCAAACCCAATCTGAGTAATTTATATATATTTTAAAGAAACAAAATTTTAAAATTACGCAGCTTTGGGTTTGAGATTCTATTTTAATGACCCATCAAAACTTGAACCCGAACCCGATTATTAATTATATGAGTGGGTCCAGGTCAACCCTGACCTGACCTATTGACAACCCTAATTAGATATCTACTTTACCATAGCATAGTGTAAGAGTAGCTTCGTAGATCAGAGTTCTTCACAAATCTGGCATTGGATTTGCATCACCCTATCACTACTTTGTTGAAATTATGCAGCCTGGTTATGGAATTTGAAGTAGCATGCACCAAGTCTCTGATCTAAATCTGAATATTGGACCATAAAATAGAACTGAGATATATTTTTGGATAGTGTTCATATTTGACAATTTTGTTGGATTTGCATTTGGATGCCAATTAAATCCAATCCATCAATGTGTTTTCAACTTTTTTACTAGATCCAGTACAACTATGCAAAATTTAAAACCTAGTTCACTTTGCTTCAAGACTGTAAGGAGTGATTTATGAAAAGCTGCCCAAGTTATCAACTATTTGCAAAAAACTGCCTAATTTGAGGTTATCTTCAAATACTTGCTAGGGGTATGAAATAATACTTTTTACTTACAATGACGTAGATGACACTCACTTTTGGCGTCATTCTTTGTTTTGGCTCAGACTGAAGAAATATATCAAATATGGCCAATTCACTACTCAAAATATATCAAATTTGTTGACTTGATTTTTTTCCTTGACGGTTTTACCTTTTTTGCTCCTAAAAAAATTAGACACCTTAGTCAAACCACTTGTCTAAGTTGTCGCCTGAAAAATTTTGGCGCCATGTAAGTATTGCTTTAAAAAATCAGACAATGTAAGTTGTGGGTGGAAAAAATAGGCTACCAAAGAAAACAACCCCTCAAAAATATTTGGTGCCATGTAAGTATTATATGAAAAAATCAAGCACCAAGACGCAATGTAAGTTGTTTCTTAGAAAAATCAGGTGCCATGTAAATTGCCTTATGAAAAAACTAGGTATTACAATTTCGAATAAAGAAAAGGCCAAAATTGTTAAAAGAACAATAAAAAGGATCTTTTATATTTTTAGTTTGCGGTCATTTATAGCATTTGTACTAAAAATTAATGAAATTTACGTTAAAGTCCCTACATTTTACCATTTATTTTCTAAAACGTCTCATCTTATGATAGTTTATTAAATAAATTGAGGTTGAAAGCGTTTTAATCGGTTTGTTCGATTAAACAATTTCACGTGAATGATTTTAGGAGAAGTTTGTCTTGGAGACATTATAAAAATAAGCAACAAAGTAACCAAATTGTTTCTCATCGAAGAGAAAAGGTAACCAAAAGTAAACTTCTGATCTAAATCTCCAATCTTTGCTCTGGTCGATTGCCTGTTTATCTCGTCGTTTTTTTTCTTAAATAAATTATTGGGTGGTCTACAGGCTCGACGTCCTTGGTTGCCTGCCTTTAGAACTCGAGGCATCTGCAGCGCATCTATTGAATCGGGGGGAGTCATGACAGGTAAGGTTGTTCCCCAGAAATCCCTGGAGGATTTGGAGTCCCCCGAGAGGATCTCTTACCTTACTCAGAAAGAGCGCGGCGGAGATCGACGAGATCTTGATGGGCCCTCTCGGCTTTAGCGTCGGTCAGTTGATGGTAAAACTGCATTTCTTCTCTCGATTACCAAAGCAGGTTATATGTTCCCCCCCCCCCCCGAACAGGGCAGTTAGCTACATCTCATGATCGGGGGTCCCAAAGAGCACCACGTATGTAAGCATGTGCGTCTCGTATCCCCATGTTTGTCAGCATTAATTAGCGTTGGAGTTTGATAAGATTGCAAAGACTTAAGTACCCTCTCCTCCATTGGTGCAAAAAAAAAATGACGGTTCTTGAAAAGGAGTGGTTGTAAAGACTTAAGTGCCCCGAAGATGATTATTTAAGACCCAGTCTCTGCACTGCAGGATTATCCGAGAAAGAAATCTCCCCTGGAGGAGGCCATGAACATCAACCCTCTCACTCTCTCTCTCCCTTCTATTTCTGCTTCTGTGCACATCCATTAGAAGATCATACATTGCTCCATCAAGCACCGACTGACCTATACATTGACTCTTGTGAAGCCTGATTCAGAGTTTTTACCCTTACAGGAGGAGGGTTTGGGGGCTCCTCCCAGCGTGGGTATCATTATTCAACTAAATGAGTTGTAGATCCTGATTCAGAGTTTTTACCCTTACAAGAGAGGGGTAAAACATCATCTCACTCTCTCTCCATTCTCTCTCTACTTCTGTGCACATCCAACAAACGATCCAACATTTCTCCATCAAACACCGACTGACCTGCAGACTAACTGTAGCATCATTCAACTTGATGAGTTGTGGAACCTGATTTAGAGTTTTTGCCCTTACAGGAGGGGGTTTGGGGGCTCCTCCCAGCGTGGGTAGCATCATTCAACTTGAAGAGTTGTGGAGTCTGATTCAAAGATTTTATCCGTTCATATTTTAAGGCATTAGATCTCATTTTTGAACATCCACGCATGTGCAGTTTGCTTTCATCATGTTCAGTTGCTTTCTAGATTATACTTTGAATTCTTGTGCATTTTAGATCTATCGATTTGTATGTAACCAGAGCTCATTTTAACTTGAATTTTTTACTGCAACTTCACGCAGATGTCTTCATGCTCTCCACCAAAAATCAGATCATTCTGAGTTTGTTTGACCCACTTTAAAAATCGAGATTCAAAATCTGTTATTTTGCACCGTCAGGATTTTAGCCGAATCAGGACCAACTTGCGGAAGTGATTTCTCCCTAACCAGATATGATCTTTCCGATCCGTAAAAAGGGTTGTTTTTTAAATTGAATCTAGTTTGTTCATACCAAATTTCAGCTATTTCTATGGCATTTTCGTACCAGTTTCGGGTCAAAAACCATAACCCTGTCACCCTGTGTCATTTTAACGGCTCAGATTTTGATCCATTTTGTTTGAATTTTATTTTCCTAATGTAAGATCATTTTTCAATTCTGTAAAATGGGTTCTCTTAGTTTATGTGTCTAGTTTATCCCTGTAAATTTTCAGAATTTTTCATGGTCAATTACTGTTTTATTTTGATTAAATACCAGAACCTTGTATCCAGATTTTATAAATGTTCTGATTTTGGCCCCCATATCATGACTGTTGTAGCACTTCTTCAACAAATCGTTATTTGATTGGCAATATTCTTCAGCAAATTATTGTTATGATTTTTTTGAGTCTCTAATGAGTCTCTACTATGATTTGTAGTATTTTTGGGTCTCCAACGAGCCTCACAATGTTTTATAGTGTTGTTCGATCTTTTAACTATGATTTATAGTGCTTTGAGGTCTCCAACGAGCCCCACAACGATTTGTAGTGTTTTTCGGTCTTTTAACTATGATTTATAGTGTTTTTGGGTCTCTAACGAGACCCACAGCGATTTATAGTGTTGTTGGACATCGCTATAGCGATTTGTAGTGTTTCTCGCTAAACACTACAGCGATTTGTGATACAAATCGCTATCTGAATTAGGACCAACTTGTCAGGGTCATATCTCCCTAACCAGAGATCGGATTTCAAATCCGTAAAAAGTGATGTCTTTGTTATGAAGTCTAGTTTATTCTTGTAAATTTTTAGCGATTTCTATGGTCATTTGTTACCCCATTTGGATATAAAACCAGACCCTTATCAGTCTACATTATTTGAATGACATAGGTTTTTATTTCATTTTGTAAGAGTCATATCTCCCCAACGGAAGATCATTTTTCAAATTCGTAAAAAGGGTTTTCTTCCTCTATGTGTCTAGTTTATATCTGAAAAGTTTTATAACTTTTTACGCTCATTTGATATTTCGAACCTGTTAAAAACCGAGACATGTTATAAAATGTTATAAAACTTAAAAAGTTAGAAACTTCCTCTATGTGTCTCGATTTTTAACAGGTTTGAAATATCAAATGAGCATAAAAAGTTATAAAACTTTACAGATATAAACTAAACACATAGAGGAAGAAAACCCTTTTTACGGATTTGGAAAATGATCTTCCGTTGGGGAGATATGACTCTTACAAAATGAAATAAAAACCTATGTCACTCAAATAAGACAGACTTATAGGGGTCTGGTTTTAAATCCAAATGGGGTATCAAATGACAATAGAAATCGCTGAAAATTTACAAGAATAAACTAGACTTCATAACAAAGACACCACTTTTTACGGATTTGAAATCCGATCTCTGGTTAGGGAGATATGACCCTGACAAGTTGGTCCTGATTCGGATAGCGATTTGTATCACAAATCGCTGTAGTGTTTAGCGAGAAACACTACAAATCGCTAAACACTACAACGATTTGTGATACAAATCACTATCTGAATCAGGACCAACTTGTCAGGGCCATATCTCTCTAACCAGAGATCGAATTTCAAATCCGTAAAAAGTGGTATCTTTGTTATGAAGTCTAGTTTATTCCTGTAAATTTTCATCGATTTCTATTGTCATTTGATACCCCATTTGGATCTAAAACCAGACCCCGATAAGTCTGTCTTATTTGAGTGACATAGGTTTTTATTTCATTTTGTAAGAGTCATATCTCCCCAACGGAAGATCATTTTCCAAATCCGTAAAAACGGTTTTCTTCCTCTATGTGTCTAGTTTATATCTGTAAAGTTTTATAACTTTTTATGCTTATTTGATATTTCAAACCTGTTAAAAATCGAGACACATAGAGGAAGTTTCAAACTTTTAAGTTTTATAACATTTTATAACATGTCTCAGTTTTTAACAGGTTCGAAATATCAAATGAGCATAAAAAGTTATAAAACTTTCTAGATATAAACTAGACACATAGAGGAAGAAAACCCTTTTTACGGATTTGAAAAATGATCTTCCCTTGGGGAGATATGACTCTTACAAAATGAAATAAAAACCTATGTCACTCAAATAAGGTAGACTGATAGGGGTCTGGTTTTAGATTCAAATGGGGTATCAAATGACCATAGAAATCGCTGAAAATTTACAGGAATAAACTAGACTTTATAACGAAGACACCACTTTTTACGGATTTGAAATCCGATCTCTGGTTAAGGAGATATGACCCTGACAAGTTGGTCCTGATTTGGATAGCGATTTGTATCACAAATCGTTGTAGTGTTTAGCGAGAAACACTACAAATCGCTAAACACTACAGCGATTTGTGATACAAATCGCTATCCGAATCAGGAACAACTTGTCAGGGCCATATCTCCCTAACCAGAGATCGGATTTCAAATCCGTAAAAAGTGGTATCTTTGTTATGAAGTGTAGTTTATTCCTGTAAATTTTTAGTGATTTCTATGATCATTTGATACCCCATTTGGATCTAAAACCAGACCCCTATCAGTCTGTCTTATTTGAGTGACATAGGTTTTTATTTCATTTTGTAAGAGGCATATCTCCCCAACGGAAGATCATTTTCCAAATCCGTAAAAATGGTTTTCTTCCTCTATGTGTTTAGTTTATATCTGAAAAGTTTTATAACTTTTTATGCTCATTTGATATTTCAAACCTGTTAAAAATCGAGACACATAGAGGAAGTTTTAAACTTTTTAAGTTTTATAACATTTTATAACATTTCTCGGTTTTTAACAGGTTCGAAATATCAAATGAACATAAAAAGTTATAAAACTTTCCAGATATAAACTAGACACATAGAGGAAGAAAACCCATTTTACGGATTTGAAAAATAATCTTCCGTTGAGGAGATATGACTCTTACAAAATGAAATAAAAACTTATGTCACTCAAATAAGGCAGACTGATAGGGGTCTGGTTTTAGATCCAAATGGGGTATCAAATGACCATATAAATCGCTGAATATTTATAGGAATAAACTAGATTTCATAACAAAGACACCATATTTTACGGATTTGAAATCCAATCTCTGGTTAGGGAGATATGACCCTGACAAGTTGGTCCTAATTTGGATAGCGATTTGTATCACAAATCGCTGTAGTGTTTAGCGAGAAACACTACAAATCGCTATAGCGAGGTCCAACAACACTACAAATCGCTATGGGTCTCGTTAGAGACCAGAAAACACTATAAATCATAGTTAAAAGACCGAAAAACACTACAAATCATTGTGGGGCTCGTTGGAGACCCCAAAGCACTATAAATCATAGTTAAAAGATTGAACAACACTATAAATCTTTGTGAGGCTCATTGGAGACCCAAAAATACTACAAATCATAGTAGAGACTCATTAAAGACTCAAAAAAATCATAACAATAATTTGCTGAAGAATATTGCCAATCAAATAACGATTTGTTGAAGAAGTGCTACAACAGTCATGATATGGGGGCCAAAATCAGAACATTATAAAATCTGGATATAAGGTTCTGGTATTTAATTAAAATAAAATAGTAATTGACCATGAAAAATTCTGAAAAATTATAGGGATGAACTAGACACATAAACGAAGAGAACCCATTTTACAGAATTGAAAAATGATCTTCCATTAGGAAAATAAAATTCAAACAAAATGGATCAAAATCTGAGCCGTTAAAATGATACAGGGTGACAGGGTTATGGTTTTTGACCCAAAACGGGTACGAAAACACAATATAAATCGATGAAATTTGGTATGAACAAACTAGATTCAATTTAAAAAACAACCCTTTTTACGGATTGGAAAGATCATCTCTGGTTAGGGAGAAATCACTTCCGCAAGTTGGTCCTGATTCTGCTAAAATCCTGACGGTGCAAAATAACAGGTTTTGAATCTCGATTTTTAAAGTGGGTCAAACAAACTCAGAATGATCTGATTTTTAGTGGAGAGCATGAAGACATATGCATGAAGTTGCAGTAAAAATTTCAGATTAAAATGAGCTCTGGTTACATACAAATCGATAGATCTAAAATGCACACGAATTCAAAGTATAATCTAGAAAGCAACTGAACATGATGAAAGCAAACTGCACATGCGTGGATGTTCAAACATGAGATCTAATGCCTTAAAATATGAATGAGTAAAAACTTTGAATCAGACTCCACAACTCTTCAAGTTAAATGATGCTACCCACGTTGGGAGGAGCCCCCAGACCCCTCTCTTATAAGGGTAAAAACTCTGAATCAGGATCTACAACTCATTTAGTTGAATGATGCTACCCACGCTGAGATGAACCCCCGGACCCCCCTCCTGTAAGGGCAAAACTCTAAATCAGGCACATAAGTAGAGAGAGAAGGGAGAGAGAGTGAGAGGGTTGGTGTTCATGGCCTTCTCCAGGAGGAACCCTTTATCTCCCTTGATTTATTCTCTAGAGAGAGAGAGGGTTTTACAGTGTTTTACGAAGAAGGAAGAAGAAGAAGATGACGATGGAGCAATGTAGGATCGTCTGTTGGATGTGCACAGAAGTAGAGAGAGAAGAGAGAGAGTGTGAGAGGGTTGATGTTCATGGCATTCTCCAGGAAGAACTCTTTGTTTCCCTTGATTTCTTCTCTAGAGAGAGAGAGAGTTTTACAGTGTTTTACGGAGAAAGAAGAAGAAGACATGTTTGTCCTTTTTTTGAACAGAAAAAGAAGAAGACTTTGAAGAGTCAACATCATCCTCGACTTTATGGATGGAGGACATGTTTGTCCTTTTTTTGAACTGTTTGTTTTTTCTTTTTTGAATGAAGGGCATTTTTGTCATTTTCTCAAACCATCACTTTATGAGAAGAATAGCAAGAAAGGGTACTTAAGTCTTTGCAACAACACCAGAGTCCGATGCAAAGTTATGTCAACATACACGGGAATACGAGCCCCATGTGCTTGTATACGTGGTGCTCATTCAAAGCCCCGAACACAGACATGGGATTCAGTGAATCATCGGGGGCGAACATACACCACCCTCTCCTCGATTACTCGATGTGATTTCTTGCTTTCTCTCATTTGAGCAGAAGTAGTCTTCTCTTCTCTTTCGAGGGAGGGCTTTTGCTCATTGTGCATTTTGTCGATTTATTGGAATTGATGTCTGTAGGAACTTGCTGGGTTGAGTGTTGCAACCGCTGTCGCGGAGGTGAATGTCCTTCTTTAGCTCGCACTTTTTTCTTTTTTTGGTTTAGTTCTGAAGATGCTATGTACAGTGGTGTTCTTAGACAATTGTTGGAAACCGCTTTATCGAGTTGAACATGTCCCATATGATATAAACTGTTAAAATTTTTCAAAGCCAAGTCTGGAACAATTGTGATTGAAATCTACCTAAGAGTTGATCGTTGATTTATGAGAATGTTTCAAACCGTCTTACCAACAAACGAGGCGCTCTCTTACAACCCAAACTGTTCTATCCATTCTATTCATGCACTGTTAAAGTGTTCGGTGGTGTCATAAAAGGAGGAAAGTAGCCTACTAAATCATGGATGCTTCTATTATTCGACAGGATAAAAAATTATTATTTTTAGTAAAGATTTTGATTCTACCGTTTTCTTAATGCGATTGTCAAGCCAATCTACAACAAATTGAGCTTGTCTCTGAACCGAGTGATTCTAAGCTTGAGCAAAGGTTTAGTGAGAACATCTGAAACTTAATCTTGAGTTGAGACAAACCTAACTTTAACTTCACCATTTTTTTTAACAATTGTTTGGGCCAAACTAGCTCAGCAATGGTTTCAACTACAACTTTACATTGGGCTTCAATGCTTGACCTGACCACAATTCGCTGTTTGGTTGAGTTTCAGGATAAGAGGTTTGAACCCAAGAATGTCAAATAGCCTCCTATGGGCTTTCTATCATCTAGACATCCTACCCAGTCAACATATGAATAGGCACTCAACTGCAAGAATGTGGGTTTCTTGATTTGTAAAACCATATTTATGGTTCCTTTTTCAAGTATCGAAGAATCCACTTAACTTGAACCCAATGATTCTGATTTGGTTCACACATGAACTGACATGCTTTGTTGACAACATATGCTACGTCAGGATGAGTAAATGTGACATATTGTAGACCTCCAACAATGCTACTGCACTCGGTGGCATTATAAAACCTGTATTTTTTGAATATTATAAATAAATAAAGAAATCAGTTTTATCCTCAAGTTGAAAATGTGTTTTTAGTTTTAAATTTCATTTATTGGTATTTTATGTGTAATTTTTCATTTCTCGCCAATAAGGAAAAAATTGCCACTTTTAGAATTATTTCAGATAAATTACTATTTAAAATAGTTAATTTCTCTTCAAAACTATTTATTTTAGTGAATCATAACTTAAGGTATTTTCTAAGTGTTTGGAATCTAACTACATGTATTTTGGTGGTTTTTAGAAGAAATTCTAATAAAAGGTATTTTGGTCATAAATAATTTATCAAGAATATTTTAATCAAATAAATTATTATTTTAAAAAGTACCAAAACCATGAACTATATAGAATTAACATAGCTAAGAAAGAATTTATTTTGAAAAAAAAATGGATTTTAGAATGCACCTGAAGTCCATATAGGTTTAGATCCAAATGGGTTGACCTAAATTAGGGTTTTATGGGTTTTAAACAACTAAATGAAAATAATCCATTCTCTTTTCTCCTATCTTCTTCTCTCCTCCTTGGAAAACATGCTACCTTAGGGATTCATGCCCTCCATATCTCAGGATATGTGCCATCCATAGTTCCAACAACAGTGGTAAGTGTCATCTTCTCCATCTTCTTCTTCTTCCTTTATTTCCTCTTTTCTTTTTGGGTTTTTCCTTAGTCGATTTCCCTAAAACAAGTTCTTGAAATTTATGCTAAATTCCAGCATTGAAAATTGTATCAGCCATTTTGTGCCCTCTCACATGACTATTGGCATGATTAGGTGAGTTCTCTCTTTCCCATCCTTTTCTCCTTCGAATTTGTTCAAATTTTTAGTGTTTCTTCCTAGCTGATTTACCCTATTTTGGATTTCCTCATTTTGTGTACCCAATTCTCATCCTTGAAAATCATGCCCTGCAGCTGACGCCACCTCTGTCATCACCAACAATGTTGTTTTCATCTGCCTTATCTTCTTCTTCATCGATTTCCATCAATTTTGAATCTAATTTCCAAGAAAAATCAATTTTCCTTTGGATTTGGAGTGCCTTGAGATTCATGCTACCACTTTGGGATGTTTAGGGTTGCGTGCAGAACAAAGGAGACGCTCAACACAATGGTCCAACCTTGTTCTTAATTTTGGAAAGTTGTGTTTAATTTTTTTTGAAAAATCAATTTATCAATTTGTGTTTTTCTTGTTTATTTTGTGTAAAAAGTCATTACGATCTCTCCTCGTATTTTGTGTAGCATTGTTGCATCTCTAATAGTGGAGAAACACCCTAGCTGAGCCTCATTGTTGTGTTTATACTTGGTGTTGCATGCAGCACACCATGTGTTTGATGAATTGCCAAAGCGGCAATTCGTTGCAGTTTATGTGACATCTTGGAAGTTAGGGTATTGTAATATTATTTTTTCTTGATCTACAATGGTAGGATCCCTAAACTAATCTTGCTAAATGATTAATTAAGTTGTTTGTTCACAATCTAGTGTATTTGTGCATCATGTTAGCCTAAGCATGTATCGTAAGTACTATATTAGCAAATTAGGTTTTCTAGATGCCTAGTTAGTGGATTATACCATGATTTGATTATTAATTATAATTAGCACATGATTAACATAATTATAATTTAAAAAATTTAGATTATGCCTAGAAAATTGCACCGCACACTAAGTAATCAGTAAAATGCCCAAGAGAGCATATATAATTTCCATATTTGGAAGCAGTTTCGAATGGAATTTCAAATATGAATCATGTGTATTTAAAACCCAATTTTGAAAGGGTTTTATGCATGATTAAATCATGGTTATGTTTATATATGAGATGAGTCATAAAAATATATGTGATCGGGCATGAATATGTGTAGTTAACCATATTAACACGGGTATCATAAATGTGGTTTTTGCACATTTTAATGCATTATTTATATTCGCATATTGAAAGTGCTTAGAAATACGTATAAATCTGATTTAGAATATTTTAAATTCTTGAATATATGTACTATGTAATTATGTAAATTGTCTTGCAGGTATCGCAAAATAAATGATACTTTATGCTAAGTATCACTTGCGGCTAGACAGGCCATGCACATAAAATGCAATGCATCATGCAAATCTAGTAAACACTAGTGATAAGTGTATATGATGCAATGCATCATAAAATATGTTAAGTGCACACACAATACTCAGTGTTGGATATCTAGGATTGCTATGATTCTAGTTTGGAGATCATGCTCAGTATAGTTTGAATGTATGTGAATAAAAGTGTTCTTTTATTGTGATTCAGGAGATCATACTTGGCATAATTTTAGATAGCAGAATATGAAGTACTTTTACATATACATGTGTGCATATGCATGATTGAATTGAATATTACATGATTAATATGAATGCATGACTAATATTAAATGTTATATAAATGTTGCACGTGATGTATGTCATGTATGAAATGAATGTATTATGCATATGAATTTGAATTGAATGATTCATGCATAGGCGCATCAATAGATTATGACATGTACCATGCATCAAAACATATTTGTTTCAGTCATGCATATGGGCATGAACTGTTTAATCATGTATGAGGGCATGGAGTATTGAATCATGCATGAGGGCATAAGAGGATTATCCTGTAAGATAATGGTATTGAAATGTGACCTATGCCTTAATAATAAAGATAACCTTGAGACCACGGGTCCTATTGAGGCACTGATGAAGTCAAATTCTTAAATATGGTTGAGTCTGTCCCGATATCAACGAGATGACTGGGTTCATCCCAATCTCTTATCTTCCTTGGAGAGGAAAAGGTGGTACAAGTTTCGTAAGATATTTTGAGAGTTAGAGGACTACATGTGCCTCATCCGAGCCCCACAGAGGTTAAGGGGATAGGCCTACTTGGGGGATTCACAGGATAGGGCTAAAAACTCTGCAGAGTAAGGAAAAACATTTCCTTTTGTTTTTAGCTTGGGCGACATACGCTGTCATAAGCCGATATGAGGACTCTGTGTCTATTTCTCAATCCCTGCATTACAGGATTAACTGCCTAGGATAGACCCAGTTAAGCCATAGGAAGAAAAATAAAATACATAAAATAATAAATACTCTTATGATTGTTTCTAGGTGACTATACCCTCTTTTGTACCAGATGGGTTTGAATAATCAAGAGAAACAATGCATTAGATTTTTAGAGTTATTATAATCATGTGTATAAACATATAGATATAGACATGTAGAGTTTGTTAATGTTTACTTATGTCATTGTATATAAATTTACATGTGAATGAAAAAAATATATTTTAGGTCATGTGGTTGACCTGTTGCTTCAAGTCATAGACTTGATAGTTTGCGCGTGAGGTGCTTGTGTGTGTGAGACGCATGAGAAAGGGCGAGTTAGGGCCTATTCAATATATGATTTAAATGAAAAAACACATTAATGGTGCTAAGCACAAACTTGATGATTTGATAAATGTAAGAATGCATATCATAGTCATGAGATGGTGATGTATGCATTTTTTGAGAAAAGATTTTGAATGCTTACATTTTTTATAGACTAGTTTATCTTATTTACTTGAAAATGTCTGCACGTATCTAGTACACTGGAATGGTCGAATGCGACTTTGACCTATTTGTCATATGCAACTTTATAGATGCATGTGTTATGTTTGAGAGAGACTCTGATGTCCTAACTTGTTTAAAAAGCATGTGCGTGTGGTTCACGCTGGACATGGTCAAATGGGATATTGGCCTCATTATATTATGAAATTATACGTGAACTGCTTATGTATTATTCATTTACGTGAATGAATGAATACCATGAACATGAATGAATGTCATAGATATGAATGCATGAATAAATGTTATATGAGTATATAAATTCTCTTTACCCTCATTTTATAAATGATGAGAATCACACTTTGCTTGTATCATTATAAACATGATTTGTATTCTTCTAGTTTGGTTTTGGGTTTTTCTATAAGCATGTGGTTAATTTTCTACAACATTACAAATACTATCTTGGAAGACTGAGCGAAGGATGGATTGTTGTGCACTTGGAGGGACCACTCTTACCTAAGTATGATCCCTCAGAGATCCAGACATTTTAATTTTGATAAACTTGTAAATAATTAAACTTTGTGATTCTGGATCTTTACTTTTTAAGGACTTATAAATATTTTGGAACGAGAATCCTTATGAATGTTGTCTTTTCTTCTAGGCAGTAATTTCACTTAAGATTGCAAATCTCAAACTTTTACGTAACTCCTCAATTGTTTTAACCCTTTAATAAATTTCGTCTTTCATATTTTTTTTATACATGATGGTCCCTAGAGTAATAACCTCAATCAGGTTATATCTAAGGTTGATTTCATACTCTATCTAATACTGGGAGGCTAATATACACTTTCACTTGTGCTCATGTGGGCCATCTAATGTTTAAAACAGTTGAAATGAACTAGTTGACACATTACCCATAGGAGTCATGTAAAACTTCGTAATAATTGAAATTTTTTAAATTTTATGAAAATTTCGGGTTTCAATTTTTTTTTAAATGTTGGATCTTTTAGGGTTGTTATAGGCATTTTCTAACAAGATTCTTTCATGTATGGATAACACCATATTAGGAGCAACAAGAGTGACCATGAGCTTGCAATCAGTCATACCCATTTTTGTTAGGATATCCAAAATATATTTTCTTTGACATAACAACATTCCATCAGTAGAGTCAGAGTTGACTTCAATTCCAAGAAAATAATGTAATAGACCCAGGTCTTTAATAGAGAAATCAGACCTAAAATTTTATATTATACGATTGACCTCATCCTGTGAGTTTTCTATAATGATAATGTCATAAACATGAATCAAGATAAACATGTGAAGCTGACTGGTGTGGCAAAAAAAATGAGGGATAGACTTTGGATTTAGTAAAACCTTTTCAAATAAAGATGAAGTCTTTCAAACCAGGTTTTGAGAGCTTGTTTTAGACCATATAGAGCCCAACCAAGTTTACAAACATAGTAGGGTTAACTTCTGTCCTCAAATCCTTGTGGTTGAGACATGTATACTTCTTCTTTTAGGATGCCATGAAAAAAAATATTATGAACATCTAATTGATGAACTGGCCATCTTAAACTATCAACAATAGATAAAATCATTCTCATAGATGTGGGTTTAATTACTAGACTAAAAGTCTTAAAGTAGTCAACACCTTCCTGCTCACTATTTCTCTTGGCAACAAGTCAGGCTTTGAACCTAGCAATAGTTCCATCTGCATGCCTTTTGATTTTGTAGATCCACTTACATCCAACTAAATTTATAACATTTTTTGTTGGAACAAGGTCCAAGTTTGATTATAGTGAAGAGCTCTGACTTCTTCTTCTATAACCGGACGCCACTTAGGATCTACATTGGCTTGATCAACATTGTAAAGTCTATGTTCATCCTGATTAATTTCACTTAGAAGAACAATAGGATGTTGGTACTCAAAGAACAATCTGGGTAGCAAGGTTCCATCTTGGGATTTGGAAACCATATGATGGGTTATAGTAGGTGTGTAGTTGGAGAGGTCTACTATGAGATTCAACCCAATGATGAGGATAACAAAATGTTTTCACTGGATCTCTCTTCTAAGGGTGACTTAGTGGGAGATATAGATCCAAATTGAGAATTAAGTTAAGGTATAAACATATTTGGTTCAGGTATGGATGGTTGACTGGGTGAGTTACATCGTTGTTCATGTTCTATTGAATCAGGCAACTAGATAAGGTTACACAAATCTCTAGAATTACTGATTTTAACTAGCTCACTGGGTGATTTAGAGTTTTCGGTTTGAACCCAATTGGCCACTTCTTTTGACATGAGGGGTTGTTTGCTTCCAACATAAATGAAATTTTCTTCATCGAAGACCATATGTCTAGAGACAAACATCTTCTGAGTCACAATATCATAACACATATATAATTTGTATTTAGATCCATAGCCCATGAAGAAGCAAAGTTTAGATTTGGGTTCAAGTTTGGATTTGACATATAGGACAAGGTATGGGTAACAAATACATCTAAAACTTTTGAGATGTTCATAACTAGGAGTTCGATTGAACAAGAGTTCATAAGGTGATTTCTGACCCAAAGTTGAAGAGGGTAGACAATTAATAAAATATATGGTTCTTCTAAAGGCATCCACCCAAAATTTTTTACTAAGACCAACAAAAAATAACAAGGTCAGACCAGGTTCAACATGTCTATGTTTTCTTTCAACAATTCTATTTTGTTGAGGGCTATGAGGACATGAGAGCCATCTTTTAATGCCATAACCATTTAGAAAGTTGGTAAACTTGTCACTAACAAATTCACCCCCACCATCACTGTGAAATATTTTAATTTCTTTTCCAAGTTTTTTCACAATATTCTTGAAATTTATAAAGCAGAGAAAAACATCTAATTTTCTGCTAAAAAAATAACCAAGAAAATTTTGAGAACATATCAACAAGTAACATGTACTATTTGAAACCTTCCCGGGATGGGGTTGATGTCGGTCCCCACAAATCAACATGAATGAGCTCCAATAGAGCTTGGACAAAATATTCAGCTTTATCAAATGACAGTATATTTTACTTATAGCACATGAAGAGCATAAATCCATATTATTATAGTTCATAAAGGAAATATATACAATTATTTCACGACATTTCGAAACCTGAAAACCAAGATGACCTAAACGACAATGCCAAATTTCATCAGAAAACCGAAACTTATTTGCACCCATTCTACCAAAACAAATTGTAGGAGATGTCGCCTTTTGATCACTTTGTCTAGAAAACCATGAATACAGTCCTCCCTTAGTTTGTCCTCTTAGGAAAGTAGTCCCGCTCTTCGGTTCTTTTATACAAAACCCCACTAGCATCAAACTGAAATAAACATCGATTATCTTTTGCAAATTTATATATTGATAAGAGATTTTCTTGATAGTAAGAACATAAAGCACATCACCTAATTTAAAACTCTTATTTTTATGACGCAAATAAAGATTATTTGTACTGGTAATAGCTAGCTGCAAACCACTTCCAATCGAAACACCATCAGTACCGCGTTACTCAATTTTATTGGTCATACCTTGATCTTGTGCAATAATATTGTGCGAGGCTCCAGTATTTAGGTACCAGGTAGAATCTTGCATGTTATTGAGTTATGGCCGCAAAAGCTTTCAGTATGTCATAGCAAGTATGAGCTGTATGATTACGATGACCAAAAAACTGGCAAATAACCTATCCATTTTTTTTATTTTGTGAAGGGCATGTGGAATCAAATTGGCTACTCTGGTTATTTTGGTAATTTTCATAAAACCGACCAGCCCCTTGGGTTGACCTGTTCCTCTACCAGGAGGTCCTCCTCTGCCATGACCTCTCTAAGTGAAAAATGCAATGGATGAAGTTTCTCCTTGTAGAGGTTGGTTGTTTAATGTTTGCAGTCTCTTTTCTTGATTGAGCAACATTTCATAAATATCCATGAAAGTGGGTAAGGCATCTCGAGTGGTAACTGAGGTGACAAAACTCTCATAATCCCTCAAACGACTATTCAAAGTATAAAGAACATGGTTCTCATCAGAGATTGGTTCACAGATGGCACATAAGGAATCTGAGAGAAATTTTATATGATTAAGAGACTCTACCATGCTCTTATATTCTTTCTTGATGTTCTGAAGTTCTTTTTTTAATTGAAGAATATGAACACTGAATTGAGAAGAATATGCCCGTTCTAACGCAGTCCATGCTTCATGAGCAGTAGAGATTCAAACAATTTGGCCTAACACATGCGTAGTAACAGTGGCACGAATCCAACTCAAGGCCAGTTGATCTGCTCTCTTCCACATCTAAAACTCAGGATTTGGTTTCATTTCATCCCCTTCTTTAACAAATTGATTTGGTGCAAGGAATGATCCTTCATCATATCTGAACAAATCCTGAGAGAACATAACTTAAATTTGTGATTTTCATAACATATAGTTGTGTATGTCAAGCTTGATAGACACTAAGGACAAGAATGCATTCCATTGAATGAGGGTTTGACATAAGGGAGGTATCAGACGATAAAGTTTCCATAGAACTGGAGGCCATGAGGGACACAACTATCGTGCAAAGAGATCTAAAACCAAGACAACCCGACCTTGATACCATAAAAATGTTAGAGCTACACAAAAATGAAAGAATAAAGCACAATGCACACACGATCTACATGGTTCGGTTAACATGACCTACATCCATGAATTCTCTCTCTCGAGACAACATTGAGAGAGAGAGGTTTCCTTGCATTATATACAAGTTAAGTCATTGAGAGTCCTTAAAGGACAAAGTTTATCTTGGGAGCATAGAATCTTGTTTAGGACTTCATTTGGATTATACTGATGAGATTGAAGCTGAATTGGAGTCTCTTTGATGAATCCTATTCTCTTGAGGATCTTTATAAAACAAAGATTGTTGGAGATGAGTCTTACCAAGGTAAGGTTTAACAAACTTAGACAGATCGCAATGGATTTGGTTTGAAGGAAAAACATAGGTATTATTTTGGCTGGTGGATGGCTGGAAAATAACCAGACAGCTTTTTCAAATTTTTTTACATTCTGGCCATTTTCTAGTCAGCCTTAGTTTTTTGTTTTTCTCTTTTCTTTTTTAGTTTTTGATATCCAAAAACTTGATTTAGGTTTAGTTTTGAACTTACTTTCCAAGCAAAGCCAGGTTTTGCCTCCTGACATCCAAATAGGGTCTTAGCGATAAAGTAAAAAAACACGTCATTGTATAAAGGAAAAGTATTTGGTATGGTGGTGGGTAAATAACTTCTAATTGAAATTCATAGTGAGAGGTTGTTTTGACCAAATCTAACACATGGATGTATTCAGTATAGCCAAAATAATACATATTTTTTAACATAAAAATACAATTTTATAAGGTTAAAAATTTTGTATATTGTAAGCCATCAAGTTTTCAATCACTATAGAATCTTACATGTATGTTAGAATAACATAATCAAACTGCAATTTCTATTAACCTAAATCGTATGGATCACATGTGAAAGGTTAGATATGCAAAAAAATAATTAAAATTTTAAAAATATCATAATTTTTTTTAAGAAGGATTCTTTTCCTATGAAGGTAACAAAGTATAAAAAAATTTATTGCTCATATATATATATATATATATATATATATATATATATTTAGAGAGAGAGAGAGACTTCCGGTGAAGGTTGAATTGTCTAGGGATTATTTTGGAAATTCTGGTTTAATAAAAAAGATGTGCAAAAGATGCAAAGTCGTATCTTTAGAAAATCTGCGTCACGTTCTTGTGGGCTCACTTTTGCCATGCACCTCGTTCTCCGTGTCACGCGTGACCTGCCTCGACTGGCAACGAGAAAGATTAAGAGAGAGGCATGGAGCACCAGCATACGGCTTTCTTTCCCCCAATTTCCTTTGGATTTTGGGGGTTCCACTTCCACCTCGGAGGTGGTGCACGTGGGGTCCTCATCCACTGGTTTAAGAACTTCTTTCCACCCTCATGATTGCAACTTTCCAAGGGACACCACGATCGAGACGTGTCGAGGGTTTTTACCTGGGGGTGTCAACGGGGGTTTGGTTCGGATTCAGGTAGAATCAGACTTAGACCCGATTTTTGGTATAGTATCGGGTCTAGACTCATTTTAATCGTGTCTACTATAAGAAAAAGTATATTCGAATTGGATAAAAACTACATGAACTAGACTCCATAAGATCATATTTTTTTTTTATCATTTTTACATTGAAAATTTATGGGTCTTAATCGAACTCAGGTCAGGTCCTGGTATGGTACAAAATTTCACAAACTATACCCGGGGCTATGTATTAATCAGATTTTCGACTCCAGAATCGGGTCTTATTATTTATCACCATACCCTAATCCTATAGAGTTTGGTTCAGGTCCAGTTGGGTCTGGGTAAACTCGCCCCGTTGACACCCCTAGTTTTACCCGTTAGCCCATTCCTTGCCTTTCTCTCAAAGCTTTCCCTCCACCGAGGCAGTGAACAGGAATACCAGTGATGGATCGATCTGTGGGTTCCAGTTGGTCCCGAGTCCTGACTGACGTGGTATCTATCTCAGTCTTATAAAGGACTCGAGTGTTTTCTTAATCAAAAGATAAATTAGCAGAGTTATGTTGAAATTTTATCTTATCTAAATATATGTGGTCTAATAATAATAATAATTGAGCCCATATGACCACAATACAATGAAAGTGTCCCACAACTTAGGACTTCTAGTTGCCGCTAGGGGTGGGCAATGGACTGGGCGGCTTAATGGGAGAAACCTATCCGGACCGTCATGAGTCAGGTTTGGGTTACGATTTTAGGCCCGAGCTTGTTAGATACCGGCTGAAACCTGGCCCGTTATATACATGGGTCGGGTTCGGGTTGACTCGCAGGCTATCGGGCTAGCTTGATGGATTTGAGTTATTTATTAATTTTTTAATAATATATTTTTTTAAAAAATTAACTATTGTATAATAACTTGGTAATTATTACTATTTACTTAATTAGTTATATTAATTTTATAAAAATTAAAAAGATAATTAGTTAGGTACACGAGAAGTTAGGAACTTTTAATTATTACTATTTATAAATGAATTTGAGTCAGGTTAGGGCACTTTACATTGGCCCATTGGGCCAGGCCATGGGCTGCTCTTCAAACTCAAACCTATTAAAAATTGAGTCAAAACTCGACGACCGAGCTCCTATTGTTATTGTTATTAACGATCTTCTATTGTTATTGAAATATATCATTGCTGAATTATTGTCATAAAATAACTTTAGCGGTCTCTCAATATTATACAAAATTCGCAGTCCTTTGACAAAATTATGTAGCCATATCCCATGGTTGGATGTCTTATAACAAGCTACGAATTCTGCTGTCATGGTGAAAAACTAATGAGTGTCTGCTTGGTATTCCTCCAAGAAATAACTCTCCCGGCCAACACAAAAATATAACCTGACATGGATCTGCGACTGTTTTGGCATCCTGCAATGTTAGAATCAGAATAACCAATGATCTCCAATTGATCTGACTTTCTGAATGTGAACATGTAACATTTTGTTCTCTGCAAATACTGTATAACTCATTTAACGACTTAACAATGATCCATACCTGGGTTACTAAGATATCTTCCTAATATCCTAACAATATATGTTAAATCTGGATGCGTATATACCTGAGCATACATAAGACTCCCCACAGCTGATGCATAGAGAATCTGTTCCTTATCCTTAATTTTAGACAGGTGTTTGGGGCACTGAGCTAAACTAAACTGGTCTCTCTTAGCAATAAGAGTATCCCCTATTTTGCAATCCTTCATGCCATATTTATCCAGAATCCTTTTGATATAACTCTTTTGAGATAATCCAAGAATACTCTGAGAACGGTCTCGATGTATTTGGATCCCTAATACAAAAGAGGCATCCCCAAGATATTTCATTTTAAATTTCTTTAGCAGAAATCTTTTGGTTTTGTGTAGTATACCTATATCATTACTGGCAAGCAATATGTCATCCACATACAAAACTAAAAAAATAAATTTACTTTTACTGAACTTATGGTATATGCATTCATTAACCACATTTATCTCAAAACCAAACGAGATGACAACTTGATAAAATTTATGATATCATTGACAAAAAGCTTGCTTAAGTCTATAGATGAATTTTTTTAGTTTGCAAACTATTTTCTTGGCATCACATGAGACAAAATATTCTGGTTGAACTATATATATTGTTCCACTGATGTCCTCATTAAGAAATGCAGTTTTAACATCTATCTGATACAACTCTAAATCATAATGAGCCACAAGTGTCATCATAATTCTAAAAGAGTCTTTCGTAGAAACCGAAGAGAAAGTCTCTGCGTAGTCAATACTTTTTCTTTGAGTAAACCCTTTTGCAACAAGACGGGTCTTATATCTTTCTATATTATCTTTTGAATCCCTTTTGGTTTTAAATATCCATTTGCAACCAATGGGTTTCACACCTTCGAGCAATGAGACAAGATCCCACACGTCATTGTCCCTCATGGATTTAATCTTCTCATGCATTACTTCAATCTACTTTTGAGAGTTAGAACTTTGTATGGCTTGACAAAAGTTGATTGGATCATCTTCCCTTAAGCTAGTATCACCCTCACGTTCTTATAGAAAGACAATATAATCATCTGAAATTGTCTTTCTTTTCTCTCTAGTGAATTTTCTTAATGGCACTGGTTCTTGAGGTTGTTGAGTTTGAACACTAGGAGTAAAAGCTTGATTTTAAATATGAAGATCTAAAGTATTGCCTTGATCCAATATTGTGTGCATAATGTTAGGAATAGAAATTTGATCATTGTCAACCACAACTGTAGAAAGAGAAAGAAACTCTTCTTCAAAAGCAATGTTTTTTATTTTATCACTCCACCCAAACTCAGCATCCTAAAAAAAATAAGCGTTTTTCATTTCGAAAAATGACTTATTCACAAGGTCATAAAACTTATAACCCCTGGATCTTTCAGAATACCCAACAAAATAGCAACTAATCGTTATGAGATCCAATTTATTTTCATGTGGCGTGTAGGGCGTAGCTTCAGCTGGACATCTTCAAATATAAAAATATTTCATAATAGGCTTTTGGCCTCTCCACAATTCATATGGGGCCTTGGTTACTGCTTTAGAGGGTACCATGTTCAAAACATAAGTTGCAGTCTTTAATGCTTCTCTCCAGAGAAACTTTGGTAAAGTAGAATGGGAAATTATACTCCTTACCATGTCCTTAAGAGTACGGTTTCGCCTCTTAACAACACTATTCATGTTAGGAGTATCTGACATGGTATACTGAAGGACGATCCCACATTTCTCTAAAAATTTAACAAAAGACCCTAAATGTTGTTCACATGATCCATCATATCTACCATAGTACTCACCACCATGGTCAGATCTGACGACCTTAATTCTTTTGCCAAGTTGGTTTTCAACTTTGGACTTGAACGATTTGAACACATCCATGGATTGAGACTTTTCATGAATTAAATATAGGTACTCATAACGAGAATAATCGTGTATAAACATACTAAAATATTGTTGACCATTCCAAGAAGCCATATAAAAGGGCCCACAAATATCTGTATGAATTAGTTCAAAGACGTATGTTCTCCTTTCTGCACCTAATTTCTTTATATTTGTTCGTTTTCCTTTTATACACTCAACACAAACCTAAAAGTCAGTAAAATTAAGGAAATCAAGAATCTCACTTGATACAAGCCTTTCAATTCTTTGTTTACAAATATGACCTAAGCGTTTATGCTATAATAAAACAAAATTCCCATTTGTTAATTTTCATTTTGTACCACGAGAACTTAAATGCAAGGTTTCATTAAATAAAGCAACAGTATCAAACAAATAAAGGTTATCAACCGTAGATAAAGAACCAGTTCCAATAAGATTTGAATCAAGAAATAATTTAAAATTATTATTTTTAAATAAACAAAAACAACCATATTTGTCTAAAATAGAAATAAAAACCAAATTTTGCCTAAAAATGGCACAATAAATATTTCTTTCACATCTAAATAATTTCCAGTATTTAAAAGTAACCTAAATGTCCCTATTGCCTCAACTTCAACTATCTTGCCATCACCCACATAGATGAATATTTTAGCATCAATTGACGGTCGACAACTTAAGCAATCCTGCATAGACACACTTATATGAGTGGTAGCACCAGAATCCATCCATCAAGTGTGTTCGGGCACAAAAGTTAAATTAACTTCATAATAAACCAAAGTAAGGAACATACCTTTCTTCTCACGCTAGACATGATACTTGGTACAATCCTTCTTTATGTGACCCTCCCCTTTTCCAAAAAAATAACTAGACTTTGGGTCCTGATGTCTTTTCTGTTTCTTTTTCGATTGAGGATTAACTGCAGCTTTCTTTGTCCTTTTTTTTTTTCTTAAAACTGTCCTTAGAGGTTACTACCAAATGAGCACTCTTAGTCTTTTCTTGCTTGATTCTATCATCTTCTTACACACAATGTGAAATGAGCTCATTAAGAGTCTATTTTTCCTTCTAACCGTTATAACTGACTATATTGTGCACGAAGGGATATCAAAACCAAGTGCATGTGTAAGTCCTCAAACAACTCTAACTTTAGTGCCTTGAGTTTTTGAAGCAAGATGGAACATCTTTATAATGTACTCCCTAATGTTTTCTTTACCTTTATACCTCATTGAGACAAGACTCAAAAGAAGGGTACTTGTCTCAACCTTTTCATTTTTCGCAAAATGCTTTTCAATTTCTTCAAGAAAATGTTTGGCATTAATCTCTTCAAACATAGTGCCCCTGAAGGATTTAAGAATTGCACATTTCATGATCATAAGACTCATACGATTAGATCGATCTCACTGCTCGAAGTTCTTTTTATCCTCAGCAGAACTCATATCTGTAAGAGCAGGTGGTTGATCTTCTCGTAGTGCAAGATCCAAATCCATACATCCAAAAATAATCATGACATTCTCATTTTATTTCTTAAAATTATAATTGCTCAAAATATGGATGAAATTAGTATTTGCAAATATCGTAGAAGTAGAGCTATTAACTAAATAAAGAATAAACAAGTTCACGATTAACATACATTTTCACATGCAATAACATAAAATAACACATTTAAACAATGGTAAACCCCATTATAAGATACTCAACACAACATTGACACTTAGTCTTTGGACATAAGTGTCAACTTGTAAGTGGTACTCTCAATACAGTAATCAAACATGGATAATTAGTCTTATCAAACAACGAGCCTTTTTTTGGACCAACTCGTTATTCACATGAAAAGCTATACAACTATCCTATATTTATTACTGAAAAAATATATATTTAGGTAAGCCAAATAGTAATCTTCTTTTGGGCTGATCACTATTCGCATGAACCACAAGCATATATACATCACAATATTTCAAAGCAAACTAATCTACGTAATAATAGTTACTTTGGCAACATATTGATTCAATCAATTCAATTTAGAATATTGGACCCAAAATAAAAAATAATACCAACGTTTAAATATGTCAGCACATGCATATGAACATAAATCAATATTGTGCATGGGCCGAAAAGTAACCAAAAATAGGCCCGCCAAAGTGACCCATAATGTTCTCCAAAATAGCCTTATAATAAAATCTTTAATTTAATTATTTATTTTTTATAAGGCATAGTGCACGGGTTCGGCCAATCGGGCCTGGCCGAATCCACCTGCGGGTCCTGAAGTTGGTTTGACCTGGATCAAGTCAAACCTAATGACCCTGCAGTTGGGTATGGGCATGTGCCGTTGGGTTGGGCATGTCGAGGCCCGACCCAAAAAGGGCCCCTACCTGTCTCAGTTCAACCCCTCAACCTGATGGGGCTGAATCGGGTCAGCAAGACCCTTCACCTCGAATGTTGCCTTGGCTGGCCCAGTCTCTAACTGAGCACCAAACCGACTCAGATAGTTGATGAACACACAACCCGACAAGCACATAACCGATCCGGTCCTGTGCACAGGCACTGAAATGGTCAGGACCAACTGAATTGGCAAAAGATGGCCCCGAATCAGCCCTGGTACAGTCGACTGGAAGCCGAATCGACCTTGGTTCATCTGGGCAAAATTCAAACCAAAACCACTAAATGGTCGAATCGATCTAGTCGGTTGCATCAACTAGATGCCGAACTGGCCTGAGGCACCAGAGCCAAATCGGCCAGAACCGGACAATCGAACCGATCGCATGTACCAAAATGGTTTGAAGCCCGGGTCAACCATACACAACGATATAAAACTTGAGACGAATTGCCCGGGTCAACCGAGTCGATCGATGGCCAAACTGGTTTCGTGTACCAGTGCATTACCTAAAGGCTGAGCCCGATGCTCAATCCTGGCGGCTAAACTCTGATGTCGATGTCCACCGACGAAGGACTAAAGTGGCTTCTGTTGGTCATGGGATAATTGAAATCCATGGCAAAATGCTCGAGGAGGGCTGATCCAAAAAAAAACCCGGATAGCTCCCAGAAAAATGGCCTTGGCCAGCAAATTGGGTGCCTCTAGAAGTACCCATAAATAACCCCTTTGACGTCGGCCAGCCGAGTGCATCTAGCAATGGTCGAATCTGACCCCAGATGCCGAAAAACTCAAATTGGACATGTATCCACCCTGTCATCGTCCGACGTTCCGATATGGTAATACCCCACCCGACAACCATGAAGGGGAAAACCCCTATTAAGCTGATGGAATCCTGATAAAGGTAAGCCCCTTGCCAGTGATGATCGGAAGGGGATGATAAGGGGATCAAATCCCCTTCATCTGAGGGTCTGACAACCGACCCCCATGAACGACGGATCTGAATGGGCATGAGCCCTAGTTGTTTGGCAATCAGACCGAGCATCTGCCTGTTCGGCGGTCTAAATAGGGGCAAGCCCATGCTCCACCTGACGACGGTTCATCGATCAGAAAAATGGATGGCTCTTTCGTCCGATCGACAGCCTAACAAAGGGCCCGATGGCCCTTTCTGTCCGGCAACCTGAATGGGGATGGAACCCCATGCCACTCGACGGTGATCTGCCAATCACAATAGATCATCGTCGAAAAAATAGAAAAAATATAAAATATATGAAATCATATTTTCAACGATAACAATGACTCTGATACCAATTGTTGGTTTTTTAATAATCCACCGAAAAACTAAAAGGACTAATTTACATGTTCTCGTTAAACCGTTGAAATCAAAACTGAAACATAGCTTGATGCGGAAACGTACCTGAATCTATAAGCGCTTTGGTAGATTGTTGATGGGTATGATCTTGTAGAACCTATATACATGACCCTATTCATTTCTCTAAACCTTATGAGAGTGATTGAATCTCTTGTTGATAATGAGAGTTTGAATAGAGGGCCATTATATAAGGTTTGAGGACCATAGCATAATTAGAATCCAATTGAGAGTCTGTCTACAATTCAGCCCATTATAGAATTGTAGACAAAACAGTTCTCTTCACATGTTGTACCATACTATATGAGATATCACATGACTCAATCAAACTAGAGCACGTAAACCAGGCCTAAACCTAAGACAATTTATAATGCATGATTTGACGTATGTAAGCTCACATGATTTTTCTAACAGTATGATTTAAAGCTTCTCTAACTGATGAAATCCTCCTTAATTGATTAGATTGATTGCACTGCACTTGTTTCAGGTTTGGTTTAGGTCGCTTTTTCCTCGCCGGTCACTTTTTTCATCGCCTCACTCATAACGATCATCAGCTGCCTCACTGCTCAACTATCACCAAGCTTTTGACCCCTTGAACTTAAACCTTCAACATGTTTCATCCTTGGTTTTATTTCACCTTTTGGACAATCGCTTGACAATGACTAATATCAACGTCTTTATGATCTCATCCATTGGAACACACCTAACAAGCCACTTTGCACATATTTTCTCCTCTTAGAGAGAAATGAAAATGAGATGAAACTGCAAACACAAATGACTGCACAAGCGTGCACACACACAAAAAAGAAAAGAAAAAAAAATCTTAAATCGCGAATGCTAAGAAAGAGAGGGTTAATCACTCATGCTAGTTTGTTACGGTGGTCAGAGAGCTACCTCTGTTTAATTGCCTCATATGTATGTCACCTTTGGAAGAGCATACCCAGGATTGGAAAACATTTCCATTATCTCAGCATCTCCTAGCCTTTTTTTTTTTATAGTCAAGGTGGGGTTAGGCAGCCCCTACCAGATATCTCTTAAGCCCCATGTGGCAGAGGGATTCGAACCTGGGCCTTCAGCTTGGCACATAATTCCCCGCTTACCACATGGGTCCCAGCATCCCCTAGCCTACTTCCTCTGTTACTCAAATGTACAGAGTTTACCCAACGTTCCAACTCCTTTGAGTTTTTGCCAGATTCTACAAGCATCGGTGAACTTAAGCTTTAACAATACATCTCATAACTTGAGAGGCAAAAAAACAGAAAAAGCCAATTAGTTAAAGGTTGAAACCAAAAATTAAAGAGCCAAATAGCTATAAGCAAGTTGCAGGATAGGGGTTGATAAACAAAGGCAAACAAACACAATGTGAGGTGTTGAAGATTGGCTTATTTTTATATCAAGTCGAGGAGCTTACTCATTAAAAAGTTAAAAAAAATGCTCAAAAGCTGAAAATAATAAGATTTCAACTTTAAACCCATTGAACCATTCTCTCGAGCTGTATTGTTTAAAAAAAATACATTAATTGTTTCAGAGTTACAAGTAATGAGATTTCAACTTTAAAGCTATTGCTTGCAAGTCAAAAATAATTTGGTTATTTATTTTATATTGCATTATGTATAATATAGCTAGAATATATTTATTACCGAGCCGAGCTGAACACCTATTGTGTGAATCCTTTTTTCTGTGTGCCAGTTGAACACCAACTAGTTGTGCTTAATTCTGGGTCCTTGTGGCAGTTTTGCTAGGGGAACCTACCTATGACGTTCTCTAAAGCATTCGACCAGATGGAGCAGCTCTGTTCCACTCATCCCCAATGTCATCCTTCATCTTCATACCCCTCTTAGATGCAAGTTTTTTTTTTATCAAAACTACTATCCTTATAGATGGATTGATTTAATAAAAAAATAGCCCTTGGATCATACTTTTTCAAAAAAAAAAATTTGACTTTTTAAATCACAACATTTCGTGTTTTGCCCACGGTTGATTTCTGAACTGCCAAAAAAATCCTTCACACAAGTCGGATTTCAATGATTTGAAATTTAAATAATGTACTTCACTAAATGAATGATCAAAACAAAGTCCCTCACAAAGGACTCTCTACCTGGGCATGAAGGCGCAAGTGCTTGAAAGTAATTGCAGAACTAGCGTAAATGCGACGAAGACTCTGCATGTTCCCTTGCGACTTACAGTGTATAGTTGCGCTTAGAGTCTGTTTTGCTTTTGTTGAGTCTGATGTAAGCTGCCCGGTTCAGGTGAGTCAATACCCCGAAGGGGCAGCCCGTATACTTGAACTGTAATAGCCTGCGGGCAAAATTGTGAATGAAGTAAATGCGTTGAGCTTTTTTTGTTCACCCTCGTTGTGATTGCTTCTTGTGATTGCAATTTCTCTCCCTCTATTCTCTCTTGCTCTCTTGCACTCTGATTACAAGCTTCCGCGACCGGCAAGCGAGCTGACGAGTAGGCTTGCGGCAGTAAGGAAGGACCGTCGCGCCGCGCTGGCCCATTGAAGGAAATAGGCTCGTGACAAGTGGTACCAGAGCCCGTTCTCATGCTGAGGAAGGGACTCCGGAGTCGGTGTCGACAGACACGCCGACAGGCTGCGATTTGTGAGCAAGACATCGTGGCACCTTATCAACACTTACGCAACACCAAAGGCAAGGCAGTTGTCGAAGCTGAGAAGATGGGTTCACCTCGGGGCCAAGAAGAGTTGGCTGCAACTGTTAACAAGCTGGTGGAAGATGTGACTTCGCATGATGAAGCGATTTCACGCGCATGTGAATCATTCAATGGATTGAATGATGTGGTGGCGAGCCTGCAAGAGCATGTGAACTTACTAATGGGGCAGGTCACTTCATTGACGACGACAGTGACCGATCTTGAGTTGAGGAATCGTACGTTGCAGCGGACGGTGACCCTAAATGGCGGAAATGGTGAGAGACCATCAAGGATTGATGTACATAGACCCGCAAAATTCAATGGTTCTCGTGACAGCAAGGCCATTGAGAACTTCTTGTTCCAAGTAGAAGACTACTTGGATATCCAAAATGTGACCCTCGAAGATATGAGGATCAAGGCTGCAACGACCTTACTTGATGGTGATGCTATCGCTTGGTGGAGGCGGAAGCGCAATGACATGGAGAGGGGTCAATGTGTGATAGACATCTTTGATGACTTCAAAGTAGAGTTGCGCAACTACTTCATGCCAAGAAATGCGTAGAGACAGGCTTACCGGATGGTTCGTGAGCTCAAATATACTGGTTCGTTGCAAGACTATGTCAGAACGTTCCAGAAGCTTATGCTAGAGATACCTAACATGCCAGAAGACGACATGCTCAACTGGTTCATTGTGGGACTTCAACCATGGGCACAGGCTGAAGTGGAAAGGAGCAACCCTCGTATTTTGGAAGATGCATATGTGGCGGCTGAGCGCTTAGTTGACACTCAGCGCAAGCCTTTCACCCCATCAACCAAAGTTGGGAAGAAGCCTGACCACAGAGGCAAGAAAGATGAGCAACGCAACGATAAAGGTGAGGCGTCAACACGCCATCAATCCGAAAAGAAACAGAACTACACAAAGCATAACAACAGCAACAAGGGTGCGGTTGTGACATGTTGGTTCTGTGGTGATAGACATATCGCTCGGCAATGCCCAAAGCGCCTTGTAAAGGACGACGGGCAAGCCAATGTTGCACAGGAAGAATGCAGCGATACTGAATGTAGTGACACTGTAAACACCCCAAATTTTGCTCATCCATTCTCAAACAACCCTCCTCGTGCAGTGCCAACCCTGTTAGGTCAGTGTAGGAGTCAAACCCCGAGTCAGTTTCAGAAAATCACCATTTTACCAACTTTCATTAGGAAAATTACCATTTTACCCCTAGGTCATCCCAGACCCCAGTCAGTCAGAGTCAACCAAGCTCATTGGTTAGTTCAGAACATTTAGAATATCAATCATTTTAAGCTTATCTGAGCTCACAATGAACAGACCATTTCCATTTCTGACCATTCCTGCCAAAATGGGATCATTTCTTCAGAAATGAGCTCATTTCTCACTCAAATCCAAACCAATTGTCTCTGAGTCAGTCATTCATAGTCAGTCATACTCCCCAGAGTCTAACTTGAGCTCACCAATAGTTTGAGTGCTTTCGTTTCAGTTCAAAACCATTTCTAAGTGTTCAGGAGCCCATTTTAGCCCATTTTAGCTCTTTCAACTGAATTTGAGCTGAGTTCAGTCAGTTGAGCTAGTGTTTGAGCCTCGATTTTAGTTCATCTCAGTAATACTGACCTTTGTTTTAGCTCAAAGCCAGCTCAAGTTTGTAATTCACTTCACTCCAGTGACCATTCGGTACCATTTCTCTAAAAATGGCAGCTTTTCTTGAAAATTCAGTCTGAAAGGTCAGTTGAGTCAGTGCTTGGTCAGTTCATTTGAGTTCTAAAACTCTAAAACCCAGCTCAATCTAGCTCATCTCAGTTTAATCCAGCTCGAACCCCAATTTTCAGTGTCACTCTGACCCAGTAGAGTCCCGAAAACCATTTCTTGAGCTATTTTGCAAATTTTATCAATTTTAATGCTTTTTAAACTGATACAAGTGTCAATCGGGGTCTGACATCCAAAATTCTTTATTCAAGGTTAGCATTTCGCATAGCATTTCATGTCATTTCTCATCATTTCATATAATTTCTCAACATTTCATAACATTTCATCACATTTCATTTCATTTTCGAAGTCTAGAACTCCAGTTTTATAAATTTCAATCCAGATCAAGTTTTAAAAGCTTTCAGAAATCAATTTCAAACTCTGGGTTTCCAAAATTGACATTTTACCCCCAGGAGTCTAAATTTGGAAATATTTTTTCAAGAAAAATAATCTGGATTTATTTCAAACTCAAATTTTTGAACTCTACATTGGATTTGCTTCGCAACGGGGTATTGAACTTCAAAATCCATGCTCGTTTCAAAAACTGCCAAAAATAGCTCATTTTGTTGGAAGCATTTTCTCGAGAAAAACAATCTGGATTTCTTTCAAAATTATATTTTCAAATTCTACACTAGATTTGCTTCACAACGGGGTATTAAACTTCAAAATCTGAGCTTGTTTAAAAAACTGCCAAAAATAGCTCGTTTCGTCTGGAAACTTTTTGAAAAGACTATTTTACCCCTCTAATCTTAAAAATGAATTTCAAAATTGAAATTTGGACCCGCTCTGAAATGGCCCATTCATTTACATTTCTATTTTATTAAAAAAAACAAAAAAAATATTCTTTTTATTTGTTTGTTTTTGTTTTTATTGATTTTTATTTTTTTATTTTATTTTATTTTAGAGAGGAGGTGGGACCCACAAGGTGGTCACCCAAACCTCCAGCCCCACTTTCCATTTTTTTTCTCATTTTTTTTCCTTTTCCTTTTTCCCTCCTTTTCTTTCTTTCCTTTTTTTTCCCTTTTCTTTCTTTTTTCCTTCCCTTCCTTCTTTCCTTCTTCCCTTTCTTCCTCCCTTCCTTTCCCTCTTGCCCAGCCATTCACGTAAACTCATTCCCCTCTCTTTCGTTATCCCCTCTAAAACCCTAAGTTCACTCTCATTAAAGACCTAAGTTTTGTTTTAACCAAAAAAAAAAGAAGCACAAAGAAACCTACGGCTGCCTCTTCCCATCTCTCTCTCTCTCTCTCTCTCTCTCTCTCTCTCTCTCTCTCTTGCATTCCACTCAGCCATGGCTGCCATCCCTTTGGCTCCAACTATGAAGTAGCTCCATTCGGTTGCAGCAGCCACGACCCCAGCCACCACCATCATTCAACCCCGGTTCCAGCTCCATTGAAACGTCTACAAGGTGCAACCCACCTTCAACTCAAGCAAGCATCCAGCTCCTCCTTCAAAGCACCATCAGCACCCTCCATTGGCTACAACCCATCTCAAAAATACTTTCTTCCAGCAAGGTTCAAGGTTGCAGTCAATCTATCCGTTACAAGGTGGAATCCAAGGTATGACTCCCATTTCATCAATATTTATTTGTTTAAATATATGATATTTCAATAAAAGTGCTACCGGATGATATGATCCATCCGTTCTATGGATGGAATCCCTCATCTCTACGGCCAACATAAAAAAAAATGGTTCATATCCTTTGCTTACTTTTTTTTTTCGTTATTTTCCATGATTAGTTACATACTTTAGACATCATGCTAGTTAGATTTATGTTTTGCTTAGGTGTTATTCTGATTTCATTAAAGTTAAGTTAATATTCTATCCATATATCCATTATTTTACATAAGAATTCTTTATGATAAATCTTGAAAATTTTATCATAGATGCACATGGTTGTTGCTGATACCTTGAAAAAAACCCAGTACGATTTGGATAACAAAACCTTCTCAAATAAATCAAATCCCAAATTGGGATTTTGTATTTCTGGAACTTCCAATTTCTGCTTTAGTAGACAAAAACCTCTGGCACCACCCTTCTAGAAGATTTGGGTTGTCCTCCAAAAATCACAGTAGATTTATTATTCAATCTACTAATGATCTGGAAATTTTTAGGTTTTTCCAATTAGTTTTGACCTCTGTAAAAAAATGGATTTCTCAGACCTCTGAGAAAATATTGATTTTCTTTCGTCAGGGTATAGACAGACTCTAATGCACCGAGTCCATCCAATCTGTAACCCGTCTGCAAAAACTTTCAACATGAAAGTTGTTCCTAACATAATCTCATGTCATTTACCAAAATTTGGGAATTTTTGAATCTGTTTCATTATTTTTCTCGGATTTTCCCTTTCTGTCTAACAGATTCCAATGTCCAGAAATCTCAGAGATCTAGGTCTCTGATAACAGTATGGCCTTTTCCAAACCATAACCTGAATCCCTATGGTGTCAAAAGATAAAATCTTCCTCTGTTTGTCAGGGACATTTTCCCACAATTTCATTCTTTTTCTCATCTGTCTTTTATTTTTCTCATGTTTTCTATCGAAACCTGTCTGTTTCCCCTAAATCCTAGAGTCGCCGGATTCCGATCCGACTTGCCGGAGTGGCACAGCTCCGACCATAGGTCAAAACCAGAAAGTGTAATAGGAAAAAATCCTTGACTTACTGTCCTCTGTCACCCCATAAAACTTGAGAAATTTTTATGGAAATTTGATATCCTAAATCCCCTTTAGAATCAATATTTTAGGCAAAAATCACAAAATTTAGGGTTTTTATTTGAATTTCCATATTTAAAAATATAAAAAAATTAGATTTTCGAGCTCCATTATGTTTCTAGGGTTATTTTAGGTGTCCATGCCAAATTTGGTTTAATTCCAAGTTCATTTGCTCCATGTGTTAGTTTATCTTTAAATTTAAAAGCGAAAATCAGGTTAAATTTGATATTTATGATATTTTTGCCATTTTAGGGTTTTTATCATGTACATAAGCATGTAGAATCATATTAGGGTTAATTTCAATCTCCTTTGCATTTCATATTTTCCAATTTTGCAAAATTTATTTCAGAAAACCCTGGTTTCAAGGCCATAGTCTTGTTATCGGGGTATTTTGGTCATTTTGACCTAAATTTCGAAATTTCAATTTCTAATTCTCCAAAATTTCATGCATATCATCATATTTTATCATATTATGTTTGATTTATTTTATTTGATTTTCAAAATTCCAAAATTTATAAAAATTCTTTCAGAAAACCCTGATTTCAAGGTCATCAGGGGTATTTTGGTCATTTTGACCCCAACTTCGAATTTTCAAGTTTATTTTCAAATTTTATTCATTATTTATAATGTTTATATCAAAGGGGGTATGAATTTGGGTTATATATGAATAATATCTGATAATTTCCCATATTTTCGGATAAATTTAGAAAAACCTACATTTTTGTGCTAACCTTGTTTTCTGGTTTTGCAGGAACATTCAAGAAGAAGACTTAGCTTTTATTTTTTTTATTTCAATTCAATGTAACCTCAAATGTAATAATTTGGAATAAGAGTTACTTTTCTGCTTAGAATAGGGTTGCATTGCATATAGTTTAATTTATGCAAATTTCAATATGTGATGTATGATTCATGCACATTATTTCAAATTCACTATGGTTTACACGAATGGCACGTGCACAAGCTCTTATGGAGTTTATAAACTCGGTGGGATTCGTATTTATGGTCATGGTCAGAATACGAAGAAAACCAAGATTTATGATCTTCATATTAGCCACATTCAGCCTACACACTTAGGCTAACTTCAAAAATGCACTGCATTTTTTTTAAAACTTCAAAAGGATTTCTCAATTCTTCAATGAAATTCCCTTTTCAAATTCATATTCATTCATTCATATTATTCAAATTGCATTGTTTTCAAATTCATTTTTCAATTTCAATTTCAAAAAAAATCAGTTTTCTCAAGAATTTCCAAGTCTTTCTCAGGATCTGATTTTCTCAAAATCCTAAGTTTTCAAATGACATTTCAAAGCATTTCCCAAGTTCAAATCAAGATTTTCCTATATTTTCAAATTCTCAAATTTCAAAATCCCAAGTTTTCATAAATCGATTTTCTCATATTTTCCAGTTTTCCTGAGAATTCATTTTCCATTTCAAAAGTCATTTTCCAATGAATTTCTTAGATTTTCTCAGAATTCTCAAATCCATTTTCTCAGAAAAGCAATTCCAAATTTCAAAATCGATTTTCTAAAGTTCAAATTTTCTTGAGAAATCACTTTTCAATGCAAAATTCTGATTTCCAATAAAATTCAATGATTTTCCCAGGAATTCCATTTTCAAGCATTTTCCAGTCCTTTTCTAAATGCATTTCAATTTTCCAAAGCAAACATATTTTCTCAAACTTGCATTTTTCAAAATTCCATAGCACAAGCCTGATTCTTTGTGCATTCTAAGAAAAATAGAGCATAATTTAGATATTTGAGTCAAGTTAAAGCACATAATTGGTCCTTGGTTCAAGTACCCCTAGTAAAGGCGCCAGGAACGATTGAACCTCGTACCGACAGGCGGATCCCATTCCATGGAATTTTCCCGCAAATTTTCAAAACAGAGGCGAGTAAATTTTCAAAACAATTTTCAAAACTTTGGTCGAGTTTGACTCGCAAATTCGTTTCTCTCTCGCAAGGGAGGGGAAAAATTTTGCGATGATAACAGACACTGAGACCATGCAACCGAGGATGGGCGTCATGCGATCGATCAATGCAGCCAGAAGTTGTGCAGCTAAAAACATGCAGGTCAGTAAGGAACTCATGTACACTGAAGTTATTATGAATGAAAAGTCTACTTCAGCAATGATAGACTCCGGGGCCACACACAACTTTGTCTCGCGGAAAGAGGCAGAGCGGTTGGGCTTGAAGCATGGGTCAAAGCAGAGGACCATTAAAACGGTAAACTCTGAGGCCAAGCCCATCCTTGGTGAAGCAAGGGATGTGGCTATTCAAGTGGGAAGTTGGGTCGGTAAAGCCAACTTCTCTGTGGTGCCCTTGGACGATTTCAAAATGATTTTGGGTATGGAGTTTCTACGAAGCCAGAATGTTATGATGTTGCAAAAATTCAACACGCTGACGATCATGGAGTCAGACCTGTCCCACACAATGCAGTGTCTTACGCAGAAAGGCAAGTCTTCAGTGTTGTCGGCAATGCAACTAAAGAAGGGTGTCAAGCATGGAGAGCAGACATTCTTAGTGGCAGTGCGCGCAGAAGAAGGGAAGGTGGAAGCAGCAGTGCCACCGACCCTAGCCCCACTATTGGAGGAGTTTCGGGGGGTGATGCCCCCGAAATTGCCAAAGCGTCTTCCGCCAAGACGCGAGGTCGACCACAAGATTGAGTTGACCCCGTGAGCGAAGCCTCCTGCAATGGTTCCATACCGTATGGGGCCAGCTGAGCTGAAGGAACTGCGCAGGCAGTTAGACGAGATGTTGGACGCAAGCATTGTTCGTCCTTCAAAAGCCCCATTTGGTGCCCCGGTCCTTTTCCAGATGAAACACGATGGCTCTAAACAGTTATGTGTGGATTACCGTGCCTTGAATAAGATCACGGTGAAGAACAAGTACCCATTGCCATTGATAGCGGACTTGTTCGATCAGCTAGGCAGTGCTTGTATCTTTTCCAAGCTAGATCTGCGATCGGGTTACTGGCAAGTGAGGATTGCCGAAGGTGATGAGCCGAAAATAACTTGTGTCACCCGCTATGGTGCTTACAAATTTCTAGTAATGCCATTCGGGTTGACAAATGCTCCAGCCACGTTCACGACTTTAATGAACCAGATCTTCTACCCTTACTTAGACAAGTTTGTGGTAGTCTACCTGGATGATATCGTGATCTACAGCAACAACATAGAGGAACATGCCGAGCACTTGCGAACAGTGTTTCAGGTGCTGAAGGAGAATGACCTCTATGTCAAACGAGAGATGTGTCTCTTCGGACAGGAAAAGATCAGCTTCCTTGGCCACGTTGTGGGGCGTGGTGTGTTGCGTATGGATGGGCAGAAGATAAGGGCCATCCGGGAATGGGTTCCGCCAAGCAAAGTGCCAGAATTGCGGTCATTCCTCGGTTTGGCAAACTATTATCGGCGTTTCATCGAAGGTTATTCCCTCATTGCTGCGCCCCTCACAGATTTGTTAAAGAAGAATCGGGTATGGCTCTGGACAGGAGCGTGCCAAGATGCCTTCGATGGCTTGAAGAAAGCCTTAGTGAGGGAGCCAGTGTTGCGACTGCCTGATCATTCGAGACCCTTTGAAGTCCACACTGATGCCTCATACTTTGCCATTGGCGGAGTTATTATGCAAGATGGTCATCCGATCACATATGAGAGTCGCAAGTTGAAGGATGCAGAGAGGCGTTACACAGTGCACGAATGTGAGATGACCGCCATTGTGTATTGCCTCAGGACCTGGCGGCACTACCTTTTGGGTGCCGAGTTCGTCGTTAAGACGGACAATGTGGCCACGAGCTATTTTCAGACGCAAAAGAAGTTAACGCCCAAGCAAGCTCGATGGCAGATGTTTTTGGCTAAGTTCGACTTTGCCATAGAGTACAAGGTTGGAAAGACCAATGTTGTGGCGGATGCCCTGAAGCGTAGGGCTGAATTGGCTGATGCGCGCGTAGAGCCTTCTGAAGTGCATTTGGAGGGCGCATTGCTGAGCCGCATCCGCGAGGGTACGCAGCAGGATCCGACCGCACAACACCTTGTTTCTCTGGCGCAGGCAGGGAAGACTCAGCGATTTTGGCTACAGGATGACCTCCTCGTAACAAAAGGGGGACGCATCTTTGTACCACGATGGGGAAGCCTTTGTCGAGAGCTACTCAAGGAGTGCCATGATACACTATGGGTCGGCCATCCTGGTCAGGAGCGGACCTTAGCACTCCTTGAGCGCGGCTACTATTGGCCGCAGATGAGAGACGACGTTGAGGGGTATGTGCGGACATGCCTCATCTGCCAGCAAGATAAGGGGACAAACCAGAAGGTTGCCGGTCTCCTTGAGCCTCTACCAATTCCAGAACGTTCTTGGGATAGCATCTCCATGGACTTTATTGTTAGTCTGCCGAAGGTAGAGGGCCTCAGTTCTATTTTGGTTGTGGTGGATCGTTTCTCAAAGTATGCCACCTTCATCCCAGCTTCCAAGAAGTGCCCTGCAGAGAAGACTGTAGAGTTGTTCGTAAAGCATGTGCTGAAGCACTGGGGCATACCAAAGAGCATTGTGAGTGATCGTGATGCTCGCTTCACGGGCAAGTTCTGGCGTGAAGTATTTCGGCTACTTGGCTCTGAGTTGCTGTTTTCAACTAGCTTCCATCCGCAAACAGATGGGCAGACAGAGCGTATCAACGGGATACTGTAGCAGTACCTGAGGCATTTTGTTAGTGCCAATCAGAAAAATTGGGTGAAGCTCCTTGATGTGGCACAATTTTGTTATAATCTGCAGAAGAGCGAGTCTTCAGGCCACAGTCCATTCGAGATAGCTACGGGGCAGCAGCCACTGACCCCGCACACTCTTGCCACACAAGAAAAGGGAAGGCCATCATTCGCCTATCAGTTCGTTCGCGACTGACACGAGCAAAATGAGTTGGCGAATGCATTCTTACACAAAGCGGCAAAAAGAATGAAGAAGTGGGCGGACAAGCACCGTCGGCCCGCAGGGTTCCAAGTTGGGGACCAAGTGTTGGTGAAGTTATATACTGGTCGCACAGGCATCTTCCGCGGGCGGCACCGCGGACTACTCAGAAAGTATGAGGGACCCTTCACCATCACGGAGAAGGTGGGCAAGCTGGCATACAAGCTGGAGTTGCCCCCAGACTTCAAGGTGCACTCGGTGTTCCACGTGTGCAACCTCAAGCAGTTCCATCCAGATGATGGAGACCCGGAACGCGGTGTGCCACAACGCGCTCCCATCATGCAGAGGGCCCCGGAAGCACAACGAGCCGAGAAGCACCTCAGTCAGATCCTTCGTCACAAGGTCAACTACTTGGGACAAACGAAGAAATACTTGGTGCAGTGGGAGGAAACAGCGGAACCAACGTGGGAGCCTGCATTTCGAATGAACATCCGCTACCCGGTTGAAGTCAGGGCTTACCACGAAACAGATGGCGCCGAGGATGGCGCATGATTTGAAGGGGGGAGCATGTTCTCTTGCGACTTACAGTGTACAGTTGCGCTTAGAGTCTGTTTTGCTTTTGTTGAGTCTGATGTAAGTTGCCCGGTTCAGGTGAATCAATACCCCGAAGGGGCAGCCCGTATACTTGAACTGTAATAGCCTGCGGACAAAATTGTGAATGAAGTAAATGCGTTGAGCTTTCTTTTGTTCACCCTCGTTGTGATTGCTTCTTGTGATTGCAATTTCTCTCCCTCTATTCTCTCTTGCTCTCTTGCACTCTGATTACAAGCTTCCGCGACCGGCAAGCGAGCTGACGAGTAGGCTTGCGGCAGTAAGGAAGGACCGTCGCGCCGCGCTGGCCCATTGAAGGAAATAGGCTCGTGACATCGCATGGCCTCCTGAAAAGGGACCTAACCCGTGTGGAGGATCAACAGGGGTTGATTCTGGTAGCGCAGGGCTCCCAAAGGAGCGCAGATGGCTCCTAATCTACCTAAGAGGGGAGGGTATTGAGCCAATTCTCTGTCGTAGGTCGGCCTCAAGAATCACCTTTTGCGCTTGTGGTAGATGGGCATTGAAAAGTTACCCTTGAGAAATTCATAAATGTGAATGTGGATCAAATTGTAGTGCGATTTAGTGGTGTTGAATTCCGATATCAAAAGGACTCAAGTTTTTTACCTGAGAAAAAATATGCAGGGATGAGATTTGATCCCAATACAACATAGATCCCTAATTCAGACACAATCTGAATCCGGAAAAATGATCTCATTTAGCAAATCTGGATCATCTGAATCTGTTCTCAGTGTACATTAGGTTCTTATTTTAATGATCATATGTGTCAGATTACGATCCGGATGTCCCATCAAATTAACACGATTCATTTATATCTAGCCTTACCTGACACGTTATTAGTAACATGGGCATTGGTATTAGGGGGTGTAAACGGGTTGGATTTACCCAGACCTGACCCATACCAAATTAACCCTATAGGGGTCCGGGTATGGTGATAAATAAGAAGACCCGATTAAGATCCGGGTCTGGACCTGAAGGTCTGATTAATACATGGATCCAGGTATAGGTTGTGAAATTTTATACCAGACTCAGGCCTGACCCCAGTTCCGATTAAGAGCCGCAAATTTTCAATGTAAAATGATAAAAAAATATTAGTTTATCGAGTATTGCCTGGGTCTGGTTCATGTAGTTTTTATCTGGTCAGTGTATGGTTTCTCTTATAGTGAGTCTGATTAGACCCAGGTCCGGACCCGACACCATACCCGCAAATCGGGGCCAGGTCTGGTTCTACTTGGGTCCGAACCAAACCTGACCCGTTGACACCCCTAATTGGTATTGGTCAAGCTAATGTTAGGCCCTACGTACTGAGATTTGGACACTGGTCCCACCGGCTAGGACAGCATAACTTTCAATGAACCGGCTATAAAATTCAATTACCCAAACGGAATATCCTTGTTAATTTATAGGTGTTCATGTTCGGGTGCAAAGAACTTGGATGTAGGCTTGACCATTGCAGATCTGAGTTTGAATTCATGGTTTAAGAAGAAGATACAATTCAGAATCCTACCCAAACTAAACCGATGAAGTCATATTCAAGTGTACATGGGAATATTTTATCATGTAAGAAAAGCCCAAAACATGTCTTTTCTTTTTCTTTTAATAGGCAAGCCTCATGGGATTCGAAAGAGAGATCCCTCGATCATGATAGCGTGACTCTGCCATCCAGCTATCTCATTCCACGCCTTGAAATCATGCCTTTTACTACTAGTCAAAAGCACGAAGACCTTGGATTAGATTCAGATCGACCAGAAAACGCTTTGCCCAAATCCGAGTCTATTCAAGAGTCTGCTAATCCGCACCAGATGCAAATAGGCATCTTTTCTTTTAAGAACCATGTAAAAAAGAAAGGCGCTCTGTTCGGTTCCGAGTTGCAATGAAATCTGTTCTCCACTTTTTAAGTTTGGCGTATGTTAATTTGCTTTGAACTTTTCTTGTAAAACTTTCATCTTTTGAATCTTTATCCAGACTTTTCTTATTTTATGTTATAGTGATAACCTCAGTGGAAACTTGGACAGAGGCATTCTTATCTTTCTTTTTTATTTGAGTTTGCAAAGTCATTATAAACTATGAAAATTATAACAAAAGTCCCGAAAAAGAAAAAGAAAAACAGGCTTAATCATGACCAGTGTTGTCAATATCGGTTTCGGGGCCGATTAATTCAAAAGCCCAAAAGGTTTACAAGTTAAAAAAATTACAGTGTTTTTCAAGCATACGCAAGGCCATTGTACCAAGGTTGTGTGCTGTGACACTGAATGAAGGGGGTTGCATTTTACGAGTGTGCACAACGCACGCAGGGAAAGTTAAGTGATTAGCTGGTGGCCTTGGCACAAACATGCGCGCAACAAACTCTATAAAAATCAGATTTTTGAAGGTCGTCACACGCCCCATCTGCCATAAGATGGGGGAAATTCGATAAAGAAGAAAGAAAACAATGGGCATGGAGCTGAAGGTAAAGCATCTCTCTCTCTCTCTCTCTCATATATATATATATATATATATATATATATATATATCCAAGTCCCAACTTTGGCTAAAATATCTCCTGTATAGTTACAGCAAGGAAAAGGTCATACAAAAATGTATTCCCTTGAAAGTAAAGAGGGCGTGGATCTACAACATATAGAATTACAAAAAAAAGAGGGGTAAAAGATTAAAGGTAATGATTGCAACACCAGCAAGAATCTATCCAAATCCAACTAATTTAATGATAAAGAGATGCATGATTATTTTATTAGAATTTCATATCCCGCAAAGGAAGATAGAAAAACATTTTGATTCATCCCTCTTGTTGAAGGTGGAGGGAGCAAAAGGGAGTCACCCCACCGAACCCAATACCCCATCCCTTTTGGGCTTCTTTCTCTCTTAATATGTAGATATTTTTGTATAAGCCTTACGATACTAGGCGATCAAGTGGGTATCTTTACAATATTAAATAAAAGGGAGCAGATTTTTTGCATCCTCAATTTGGGGGCGCTTTGGGGCCGAACAGTGAAACCCAAGAGAAAAGCGTGGAGCCACTTTTGTCGTGGAATGCCCAACAAAACGTTCCACGCTGGGAAAAGGCGTGCTATCCCCTTCCGCCACCCACTGCACTGCACTCTCAAGCCACTCTGCTGAAAAGTCGAGAAAAAAGAAAAAGAAAAACCATAAAACGTAAAAAGCGAGAAAAAGAAAGAAAAGAAACCATAAATATAAAAAGTATTGCACAGCCATCCAACTCTCATGCCATTGGCCAATCAACAACAACAACAAAAAAAAAAACTCTCATGTCATGGCTTCATCCCACCCTGCTAAGAAATTCCTTCAATGCTTACCAACTTTAATTCTCTGTCGAGCCTTGAGATGTTTAGATCGTGAAGGGTATGCGTCTAATTTATCATCTATGATGGTAACTATTACAGGCCAAAACTTTTCGCCTATGTCCTCCTGACAAAGGCTTAACAACTTTTTAGTCAACACACAATAGACACACCAAAGTTTTTCTCTTCAAGAGCGGTTTCTTTTTTTTTTTTTTCTCACTTAACCATAAGGTACAAAAGCCGTTCACCTTGAAGAGTTAGGTGCTCTCCTTTAAAAAACTTGCCATTTGGTTAAAAAAACAACCCATGTACAAGTCGTGCGTCGCCTCATCCGCTCTCCTGTCGAAGGGGTCTAACAGTTTCCGCCCTCCCACTCCTCCGAAGGCATGGCCAATGAACCAACTGATCCTCATCGTCCACGTGTTGACCACATTTGAAGGTGGCTTGGCGCCGTTGCCCACAGCACCTTTCGCATTTGTCGGTCTGACCCACCTTTGTCGGCCGACTTATCCGCACTCACATTTGAAGGGATTGGTGTGGTTTGCTTGGCTTGAGGTGAAAGGTCACCGACATGATGAGGAATCATTTTGGCATTGAAGTTGCAAGCGTACGTTGTTCCTCAGATACAAAGCAAATAACCCATCCCACCCTTAAAATCTAAACCGATCGAATACGCTGCACTTCAAGCTGTCACATGTTGCATCGAGCTGACTCTCAAGGCGTTGTGCATGAGTCTTGACTCAAACTAAGTTGCTGCCTCCGATACCTTATCCGCCCGAGTCAACAAGGTCTAGAGGAAAAACTGTTCGACTCCAATGCTTGCTAGTTTTATTAGATCGAGCAGCCCTCAAGATTCACAAAGTCAGTTATTGATCATGCTCGTTTAAGTAATTGCCAAATGCCAATCATGCTGGCTTTACCAACTCCATGACTTTCTAATGAAACGTGAAACTTACACAATAATAACCATATATATAGGCTTCAAAGCCACAGCTCTTTTCATGAAAAAAAAAGACTATATATAGGCGTCGAGGTCGAGTTTCCCCCTTTTTAAACTGGCCTTACTTATGAACTTTTGCTGGTTTTGGTTTCATAATATCATGGTGCATGATTGATTATCCAAAAAATAAACATGGTACTAGATTTATGTACATACTTTTAAATTGCGATCAGTTTCGTCTATCAAGTAGTATATGTAAGGAGGCAAAGCCAAATTTATTGGCCTCATGAAATTCATGCTACATGAGTGGCCTCTTGTGTTTTTTTTTTTTTTATTATTATTAGGTAAGTAACCACAAGAATACGATTAAGGTGGTTTGATGTAGTAGTGCAGGCAACAATTCCAAAGTGACACATGGAAACAATTGTGCAAACAAACAAGAATAGGTATGGGCTTCACAGCTGCTCCTTCGTCCATCTGCTGTATGCTTCTTGAATGACTTCAATAATTAACACCGTTGTTGGGGCACGCTCTTGCGCTCGCGCGCGCGCGCGAGAGAGAGAGAGATTAGCTCGTGAGGTCAATCCAAGCAGAAAATGGCCGAGGACTGGGTGGAAAATGAAGAATAAAACTGAGCAATCTCAGTAAAAGCTGCAGGTGTTTTCCGAGAAAGTCACATGGTTGCTCTGTAAGGTAAAAACTTACATAAAGAGTCAAGAGGAAGGTGCCAAGAGGAAAGGAAGTGAAGGACCGGTGTTTTCAGAAAGGAGAACAAATTGAATTATAAGAGAGGGAGAGAATCTGGAAGTACCGGCGAGTCCCTATTTCAATAATTCAATTGATTGATTGGAGTCGTGAAGGTCCACAAACTTCACCACGGGATGATGTACACATGTAATTGAGAAAGTGCTCTCTCTTACTATTGGTATATGTGTCAATGGACCTCACCACGATCAAGTTTTTCAAAAGGCACTATAAAAATTTTCACCTTCTTTATTTGATTTAATATCTCTTCAATCTAAGTGATATGGAGCCTTTTTATACGTTTTCTTTTGCTATAAAAAGTTCCTTTCTCTTTTTATGTGATTGTACTTATGCGTGTTTTTTTTACTTTATCCACGTGCTCTTCGGATGACTGCTTGCGCAAATTGGAGAGGCCCACCTTGGGTGTTGGGGAGCACAAGTGCCTTCGCGTTCAACCCATGACAAAGTAATATAAGAGTCTTATCAAAGAAGGAAAAAAGACTCAACAGCCAGTGTCGAGTGAGCAGACAACAATCTTTGATCATGTCTTCCAAGATGACTGAACCACCTTTCAAGAAAACTCGCAATCATAAACAGAAAGAGACTGCTTCGGGGAGTTATTGGTTCACGATGCAAACAATACTTTTTTGATGATTGATCAAGAGATCAAGTCTACACTAGAAGAAGCGAAAGACTTTGTAGACACTCTTACCACCAAATTTGATGATCTGCTAAAAAGATTTAGTATTATGGTCGAAAAAATGTTCAAGGTCTGCAGAAAGAATGACCAGCTAGAGAGACAATTGAGAATTGTCTCAATTGGAGGATGGCACATGGGGATAGGTCGCATATCAAGTTGTTGAACTTGCGAAGTACAAGGGTATTTGCAATTTGAAGGACTTAGAGAACGTTATTTACCTGATGGACCAATACCTCAATGTTGTTGGAGCCGGGAAAAAATACAGACAAATTGCACACCGCAACAATGTACCTTATAGATGATGTGGTAGAGTCATCATCTAGGTGATGTAGGGCGTGGTCTCGTTACAATCGATTTGTGAGATGATTTGAAGTGAGAATTATGCAACCACATCTTGCCAAAGAATGAGAAAAGAATGGCTTGTAACAAGTTGATGTTATTGAACCCAACTGGGTCAATTCACGACCATGTCAATGTAATATCCATAATTTTTTCACATTATTAAATAATTAAATGATAAATTTTAAGCTTTATTTTGGTAGAATTAGAATTTAATATGAGTGTCAATTCAAATTTGAATTACATGTTAATTTGAGTCTTAAATGAATTTGAATTTAATTAAATGTGAATTTGTATTTAGAATTTAAGTTAATTTGAATATAAATTAATGTGAACTTAGATATGGGATTTGAATTTGGATTTAGATTGGATGTGGATATGCCTAAGTTAATTTGGATCTAAATTGGATTTACAATCCAATATAGAAATTCATTATAATTTAAATAGGAAATTAAATAGAATAAAAATTAAAACTTAATTGGATTTAATTGCAAGTAGGATTCCAAGAGGGTGGGACGTCACCTTATGTGGGCCCATCCTACTTGGCAATTCCTAAACTTTGACATTTCTAAAAATTCTTAGAAACTTCTACTTGAAACAAAAAGTTTTCTAATTTAAAATCTAGTCTAATTAGCAATGGACAACAATAAATTTTTTGATTTAATTAAATTAGTAAGGAGGATCCCTAGGGTAAAACGTCCCTCCAGTGGGCCCCACTTTGTTGACGGGAGCTTCTACTTTGAAGCAAGTAAAAAAGGATCAAAGACTTTCCTAAATTCTAAATAGGACCATGACTAGATATTTAAAAAAAATTTCTAAATGCTTTACAAAGTCAATTAAGCCTAGGATTTTTTGAGGATGTCAAAAAAAGAAACTTAGTTATGGAAAATTGGGAGATTGAAGGGGATTAGGAACTTGCCATTTGGGATTTAGAAATCCCAAACCCTCTATAAAAGGGGACTCCATTCACGCCCCCTTATTTCTTCCTCTTATTCTCTCGTTCTCTCTCTCTATACTCTCTCCCAAATTCGACCTACTCCCTCTCTCTTGTCTCTTCTACCTCCCTCACATGTAGAGACCTCTATTAGAAGAGGTGGTGTGGCTGATAGAAGGAGGACCAACAACTTAATCCAGCCACCAAAACAACACACCTGTGAGACTTTTGAGGTAGGGATACTTTAGCCCATGTGTCTGTGCATAGAACCAGTATGCATATGCATGTTGTGAAAATCCCAACTCAGAGTATGTATATATCTATATCAGTTTTAACAATGTTAAGACTGATTTTGTATTGGTCTTTGAGGAGTTGGATGTCCCCAAAAAACATTTTTTGGTAGAAATCAATTTTTGAAAAAAATCAATCTTTTCAAAAAAATTATTTTTGGACCGCGGTATTGAGTTGAAAGGTGAAACTTTCACCGCTGAAAGAAAGGAGAAGGCAACACTAGCCAACTGACGAGTGATCTTCTCGAATGAGTTTAAGAAGGATTGATGAATGATTTGATGGCTCAACACCCTATCACTTTAGTGAAGAAAGGGAAAATGTTATGCACTACTAGGGACCGTTTGAACATCTCATAGTGGTGTACTTTATGGAGGCGCTTGATGCAAAAATGCCACGACACACATTGAGTTAGTCACCTAGAGCAACAAAGAACATTTGTGTTATTGGAGCGTGCATACTACTGGTCATAGATGTGTGATGATATTGATGAATACATACACACTTGCTTGATTTATCAATGAGGCAAGGTCGTGAACCAGAGGTCGACGAGATTGTTGGAGCCATTATCCATGTCGAGCCGTCTGTGAGAGTGTGTCACCATGAACTTCATTGTCAACTTGCCTACTGTAAGGGGTGCAACTTAATTCTTGTGGTTGTGGACATGTTTTCGAAGTATGTTGTCTTCATACCTTTCCCCACCACTTTCTCAATTGTTGACACAGAGAAGTTATTTGTGTGGCATGTGGTCAAGCATTGAGAAATTTTAGAGAGCATTGTCAGTGCATGAAGAAGTATGTTGTCTTCATACCTTTTTGTTAGGAACTAGCAAGATCAGATAGAATTGTTAAAGGCGTATCTGAACAAGCGACGAAGCGCATGAAGAAATGGGCGGACAAAAAATGTTGGCCAACAAAGTTTCATGTTGGAGACAATGCCTCATTTACAAATATGTTGGCCCCTTCATCATCATAAGGCATTTTGAAAACTTGGCGTACAAGTTTGACTTATCAACAAATTTTTAGGTGCATCCAGTCTTTCATGTATCCAAATTGAAGTCATTCCTTGAAGATTATAATGATCCATATATAATGAAGCATACCTTAATGTTCTCCCATTTCATAACACACACCTTCAGCAACCAACACAACGAGCAGTGAACCAGAAGTGATCATCAACCACTCCAACAACTATATAAAAAAAAATAAAATAGTATTTGATGCAGTGAAAATGACTATAAGAGAGTAAACCAACATGGTAGAAAGCATCACCAACTTGTAGAAGAGTAGAATGCCCGATTGATGTTGAGGATAGTTCCAACTTAGGTGGGAGAGCATGTTACATACCACTAAGTTTTTTTCACTTTGTGGATGTAATACATGTTTGTCCTCTCTAAGTGTTGTGATGTGCTTTGCCTTAAGATTCTTTGTGTATTAAGTGATACAAAACCCTTTGTACATACTTTTTTTGCTATAAGAAGATATTGTTTTTTTGTCTTCTTGCTCTATCTTTATGTGATTTTATGTGTGCATTGTGTTACTATACATGCACGCCCTTTGAATGATTGCTTACATGCATTTGTGATGCACTTGAGAGACTAGCCTTCAGTGTTGGGGAGCACTGGTGCATGTCACGAAAGTGTTCACTTTCGGTCCATGACAATGTTTAATTTTCTTAATTAATAAAGGTGAGCCTAATAACCACTACAACCTCTTTTACAGGTAATTTTAAAGTATGCGCTACTTTTGCTACTGAGGTCCTTTTAAACATTAGTTGGTATTCCTCTATTTATATTCCAACCATGCATAGAGATGGCAATGGACTGAGGCAGAGGTAGGGGACAAGGTCTCCACCCCTGTCCATCTCAAAATTCTGCCCTCCATCCTTGCCTTTATCTTCGCACGGGTTTTGATTTTAACCTCCATCCCCAGTCCAAACAGGACGAGGTGGGACGGACCCCCGTTTCTCTTTGGTCCACTGTCATCCCTAAAAGCATTTTAGTTATTTTACTAATGGGGATTGGGGATGAGGCGGGTGGGGCAGAGAAAAGTGTAATTTCACGAGGTGGGACGGGCCCCATTTCTCCCTGTCTTCCACACGAGTTTTGATTTTAACCTTCATCTCCACTTCTATCCCCTTTTCATGTCTTCCATCCCCAATCCAAACGGAAAGAGATGGAGCAGAACCCGTTTTCCCCAAGTCCATTGCCATCACTAACCATGCATGCATCAAGTGGAACATTCCCCTCAAGGAAAACGGGGAAACCACATGAAGAGGGGCAATCCACCACAATGTGAAAGGCATTTAATTGTGAAGTTAATTGTTCTTGTGCTCTAACATGTGCAATCCTCCAACAATAAAATATACCCACTTGGGTGCCTTTATTTTCTAAAACTGGTGGACATGATAAATATGATGTTGAATGCATGCAACCTCTCCTTTTTCTATAGAGTGGCTATTAATATCCTTCACTTTGTTGTTTTCCCCAGGTGGGGAGAAGATTAGGTTTTAATTAATTACTACAAGGCAAAAACTCGGGCACCACCACCAGTAGGTTCAACATGCTTCATCGTCTCATCACCTAATGATCAAAAGCTCGTGCAGCGGTGGGTGGGGTTTGGAGGGACGACGAGTGCTAACGGTCAAGCAGAATGCCCTACATTGACCTGAGTGTCACAGGCTAAAATTCCAAGGCCAACTTTTGCGCCTTTTAAGCCAAAGAATGCCCATGCGGCACTAAGCCTTGCGGACTAGTCAGCCTCACAACATATGTTTTTCACACGTAATCTTCTTACACAACCAAACTTCAACTTAGCGAACTTTCCTTTCTTTTAAGAGATCCTTCTTACATGCTTGTTGTGTATCTGATAGCCACTTACGTGAATAACTGTCCCATAACGGCTAGCACCTTCAACCCAAATGACCAAATGTATCTCACTGCTCACACAGGCAAGTGTATACTGTCATCGGCTAAAATGTACCTATACGACACTATCGACTTAACCAATATCTAACACGGCTCATGAGGAGCATGGCGCATCCCCAAAGCCTTTACCGATGTATGCCAAACCCTCAAGTGTCTTTGCAAGCCACATTTTCTTAATTTCAGTCACCCAAGCCAACAACACATGGATGCCTTAGCTTCGCATGCCATGAATCATATCATGACTCTATGCGCACAACACCGCAAAACCTCACCACCAAAGAGATAAGGTCTTTCGACCCCAAATCCGAAGACCAGTTGATGATTGAATACCATAGCGAAGAGCACCACCCAGACTCATTCGCTAGCGCCTAGGCATTCACTTACCTAGCCCCAAGTCACCATACTTGGTTGGAACCACCTAAGGTGATTTTTGAGAGAATTAGCCTAACGCACACACCCCCCGTGCATCCAACCGCTACGCGTGGGAAACTCTTGCAAGCTGAAAGGTCCTTAACCAAATCCCCAAAGACAACATCCTTCGAACCGTTGGCATTGCTTAACCAAACAACGCTCCACGTTTGTGTCACCATACAATGATGCACTAGTGTTGATATCATTGCTTATTGTATGTGGTGCTATCATCGCGCGTCACCGATCAGGCCAATGCATACCACGCGTTCCTACCCTCGATGCGTTTTCCACTCAGTAGAGCTCTGCACTGCACATGCCCCATTTTGAAGGATCTGCCCAAGACATTCTCTCTCACCCAAACCATTGTCGTCCTTGACAATGTCGATATAGGTAAGAACACAACTTTCACTAATATGCCAATTTATCTTTGTGCTTATCTTTGGTTTACTCTTTTTCTTTACCCTACTTAACTTGTTCTAGTTTTCATTCACCATCACTGCAACCTTTAACACGCCAAGTCTCATTCCTTAATGCGCCTCTGATCACTTAGGCAACGGTCTTCTGCTTTATCACCATCGAGCATTCTCTACTTGTGAGACCTCAGTGCAGTCTCATACTCAAGTAGGTTATCCTCGCCTGCACGACAAACTTATCATCTGTATGCACATGGCTGGGGTGCCTTCTCACTCAAATAAGGATAATTTGACTGCACATCCATGCATCTGCTGCCGCACCTACACTGTACCACGCTTGCGCACATGCCACGCCCCCTTGCACAGTCCTAGTGCCGAACCCAGGCACAGGACACCCTCTGTGGTATACACACACCTCTTCCGCACCATGCACCACACCAAGTCCCATACCAATGGCACGTTGCAAGGCTCTCCGATACTTCGTGTGCAATACCCACCCCCACTCAAGAAATCTTCATCCTTGACGATCTCTTTGCTAATGATCAAGGAGTTCCCTTTGACAACGCAACCCATTTGGATGTTGTGCTCCTTTATCCCATTCGTTTCATTTTCTTTTCTCGCAATGATGGGACCCCAACGTAGTCCCAATTCTCAAACGGGTCTCCCATGCTTGCATGGCTTCTTACCGTCTCAGCTCACTTCGTAAGTGTGCTCTCTTTGCACACTACCACTTTACCTACTCGGGCGCCCCCTTCGCCTCGACTTCGCCACTCGACCATGCGGCTCATGCACAGACTGCCAAAACAAGATGAAGCCCATTCTAGGGGTTCTCCTCACTTGAATCCCTTGTAATCCCTCATTGCCCATTCGTTGGCTCGGTCACTTCAAGTTCCATCACTTCGACCATACTCGACTGCACACCACCTATCTCCTCGATCGTGGTTCATGGAGAGTATGCTGACACACACGAGCTACAACCGAGACAATCCTCGCATTTCTCTCAACTCAGAGCAATAGTTGTGGCAATCCTTTTTGCGCTACCCTAAACCATGAGCGACAATCAAGCTTCTCCTCACGCTGCCCCCAACACAGAGTGACAGTCGAGACAATCCTCCTTGCGCTGTCCTCAACCACAAGAGACAACCGAGCTACTCCTCGCGCTGCCCTCAACACCCAAGGCACCCTTGAACCCAAAGGCGTGCCTACACTTTTGGTTTCAACTCGTAGTCATCACAACTTTTGAACACACTAAGTCTCATACCTTGGCGTGTCTCTGACAACTCCAACAATGGTCCACCACATTCCATAGCAACCTTTTGTCGTGCACAAGACCTGATTCTTAAGGCATTTCCTTGGTGGTTAACGAGCTTGTAACAAGCAAACACTGCCCTCTTTAGTGTTGTCGTGACCCAAAGGATCCATCATCTTTAAACGCATCTTTCGTATGCCATTGTGCCTCACAAAGCTTTCGAGGCATGAAGGAAAACAATCATCTTTTATGCCCACAAAGGAACTGCACATTACTATCTTGAGCTAACTACATAGATGACCTTCTACATAGCCAAACTCACTTTCAGCAAACCAACCTTCATGCTAACTCCACCATGAAGCATCACACTTCAGCTTCGATGCTTCGAACATGCCTTGACAACGTGAAGAGAAACTTGGTCAAAGGCTCTCTAACACATCCACCACTTAGGCACTCATATGCTCCTGCTCAAAACAACTCATCACCCAACGTGACATTGCTGCCAAATTTGCTTTGATATCAGTTGTCATGGGCTAAAATTTCAAGGCCAACTTTTGTACCTTTTAAGCCATAGAACGCCCGTGCGGCCTAGTCAGCCTCACAACACATGTTTTCACACGTAATCTTCTTATATAACGGAACTTCAACTTAGCGAACTTTTCTTTCTTTTAAGAGATCCTTCTGACATGGTTGTCGCGCATCCGATAGCCACTTACTTGCATAACCATCCCATACTGGCTAACACCTTCAACCCAAATGATCAAATGTATCTCGCCGCTCACACTGGCAAGTGTATGTTGTCATCAACCAAAATGTACCTATACGACACTACTAACTTAACCAATATCCAACCTGGGTCACGAGGAGCATGGCGCATCCTCAAAGCCTTTACTGATGCATGCCAAACCCTTAAGTGTCTTTGCGAGCCACCTTTCCTTAATTACAGTCACCCAAGCCAACAACGCACGGATGCCTTAGCCTCACATGCCATGAAGTGTATCGCGACTTCATGCTTACAACACTGCAAAACTTCGTCACCAAAGAGACAAGGTCTTTCGACTCCCAATTTGAAGACCAGTCGATGATTGAACTTCATAGCGAAGAACACCATCCTGACTCATTCACCAATGTCTAAGCATTCACTCGCCTAGCCCCGAGTCACCATACTCGGTTGGAACCACCTAAGGTGATTCTTAAGGAAATTAGCCCTAACCCACACTCACTACCATGCGTTCAACCGCTACGTGTGAAAAACTCTTGCAAATCGAGAGATTCTTAACTAAATCTCCAAAGGCAACATCCTTTGATCCACTGACATTACTTAACTAAACAACGTTTCACGTTTGTATCGCCACACAATGATGCACTAGCACTGATATTATTGCCATCGTGTGTGACGCTATCATCGCACGTCACCGATCAAGTCAATGCATATCTTGCACTCTTATCTTGGATGTGTTTTTTACTTAATAGAGCTTCCAATGATAAGCATGAAAAAACGAGAGTTTACACACACCCATAGACAAAAAAAAAACAATAAATTAATGTTACAAAGAAAAAACCAAATTATAAAAAAAAGCTATTGAAAAAGAAACCCATTAAAGAAAGGACGGGTGGTGGCGTCAAAGTCAAAGGGTAAAAAATTTACTTCACCAAAACCAGGCGTGCTGGGAAAAGCAGGCTCTTCATTTTCATTTGGTAAAGGGCGTGCTCCAAGACAAGTCGTCGCTAATCAACAAGTTTTGCTGAGGGAGGGGGCATTTTCGAAATTTAGTGAATGATTACCTCTCGTGCTGGTTGCCACATCCCAATAGTCAAGAAAGATTCAAGGGCACGAGTGTAGTGTCAGAGTAACCATGGTTAGTGGACCTCTAACCGCAAGGTCAACCAAAGCTAACCACTTCACCCCCAGCCACCGCAACAGTCCCGTGTTATCATAAGTAACGTGAGTAGCAACCCGAGGGTAGGAGCGTCATTTGAGACTAGCTGCTCTACCTTTGGTTCCCTCCCCTGCAACTGCAAATAGAGAAATGCAGGACGGCCATTCCTCCCTCCTTCCCTCTCCCCACACACATCGCATAGCTTGATTGAGAGTAAATACCTTCATATCAAACTCCACTACTCTTTTGAGTTGGTAAGGAGATCCAACCCCCGTTTCTTGTTTTTTTACCGGTAACTAACCGAGTATATGATCTTCGCTTTCTTCATTATTCTTGCTTGAGATTTTTATTGTTTTTTTCTCTCCTCCTTTTTACCGAATAGTCCGGTTTCCTCTTGAACGAGGAAATGCTTATATAATTTTCTCAAACTTATTGCTTGCCTTTCTTTTTCACATTCTTCTCCCCCCTGTGGAATCGCTCGATCGATGTTACCTACGTATTACAACCGATTTTCTCCAATATTTTTCGTCTGTGTGATTATTTTCACCATTTCGCTTCCTCCCTGCTTAGTGCTTGAACATTTAGTAGTTTTTTCTTTTCCCCGCAATAGGTATTAGTATTTCAAATCCTTTCCTCGAACTTGCTTTGAAAACGCCTTATCTTTCTTATTTTTTATTTAGTTTTCCCCCTTTTTCTCTGTTTAAAACTCCCGCTTCCTCCTCCCCTCCAGCCTCTTTCTCTTTTTTCGCCTTCTTAGTGTATTTTTCCTACATTTACACTCCTGATCCCGTGAGGGGTCCTTTCTTTTTCAAGGTTTTTTTCTTTTGAAATCTTTCCGCTTGCAAAATTTGCTGTCGATAAAGTTTCTTCCTTCTTTTTTCTTTCCTGGAAAATTTCCCCTATCACATGAACATTTCTTGCGTTTTACGCTGGTTTATGTTCGCAGCAAAATGTTGGGCTTTCGAGTTTATCTTTCCTAACCTTTCTTTTGATTGGCCCCTTTTCTCCTTTTTGAGAGTACTTGTCCGACATTTATCTTCTTTGCTTCGTAGACCTACCTGACTCTTAACAATCTTGCCATTTCATGGCTGATTTTCCTTCACTCTTTACGTTTCCTCTTTTTATTGTGTCGCTTTCTCTCCTTCAATTTAAATAGTAGATAGAGGTTGGGGAAACTATGTTTTGTGAAGTTTCCCACTGGTGTCGTAGGACAGTTTCTCTCGTATAACTTATCCTGTAAAAGTTCCTATTTTGCTTCCTGCCGTCGGTTTTCTTTTATGAGTCTGATATTGTGGATCCGCCAGGCCTGATCCATCAGACGCCGTTTTAAGTTTGACAAACTTATGCTTCCCCTTCTCCCTTAGGCAACCGCCACCCCCCCGCTTCCCAAACAAAGATTTAGCGTGCTCAAACTTTTGTACTCTCTATCTCTCTCTCTCTATAAATCTGCAATCTTTGGACGCATATTGTTGTTGTAGTCTATCAATGGATTATCTGTGAAGATGTGTTATGGAATTGTTCATTCTATTGCTTACGTTTCGAACTTTTTTATAAGGTTTCTCCACTTGAGGCCGCCCTGTTCTCTTCCAGTATTGTTGATGTTTGTTTTATACCATTTTGATTTTGCTTTGTACATCTTTGAGGGGAAGAGCTTAGAAATTTCTTCATCCTATATGATTCTTGTTGCATGCCTGATATCCCTTCTGGGTTTTAAAATTGGAAAATTTCGGGGTCCGTTGGATTGAAAGATCTCGATGCATGCAGCCTTATTTCTGCATTCTTTCTTGACTGTTCTATGTACATGGATGTGCAAATCGTAGGATTGCCTTGTGCAGCGGTTTTTGTTTCTTCTTTCTCTTATTTCTTTTCTCCTTGCTCAAACTGTTTGCTTTGTTCCTTTCTCGTAATGCCTAGCTTTGGCTCTCTGAGTCTATCAAAAAGTTAGCTCGTTTCAAGTTTCTTCTTATTCTATAACCAGGTTCTGTTTTTATCGCTTTTGATTTCACTCCAATGCACAGTTTCAGTTGCTTTACTGCTTACTGCTTACTGCTTACTGCTTACTGCTTACTGCTTACTGCTTACTGCTTACTGCTTACTGCTGTAGGTTTGATGGACCTTTTTCTGTTGTTTAGTGCCTGCCATATACTTCTGATCTGTTTGCTCCGTTCACTTGGTGTTTCCTCACATGTTTGGTTGTTTTGGTAATGCTGGTTGGTTGAAATTTAGTTCATCCATTCATGTGCATATTATATTAACCTTTTCTTACATTTCTATCACCCAAATTCTTTAAGGAGTTTAGGTTCATTTAGGTGTATCCTTCACCATTATCATCTCCTTGATACATTTCTCGATTAATTGATTTCCTAGAAGCACTCGATACATGTTCTTGCTTTTTACTGATACAAGTTTTAAGTTTGATGGAGCTTAATGACCGATGGTCTAGAAGCTTCAACCCCCTCCCCCCCCCCCCCCCACCACCACCACACACACACACACACACACACTTTTGTTCTTTTCTTGGTGCTGTGTTCCTTCTTGCAATAACTATTATTTTGATGTCAGATCCACAACCTTTGGCTTCTAGCCCTAAGGAAAAGGGTTTCTTGTTTATTTTGGTAATGTTGATCTATCATTAATATTTGTTGGTCTCCTTTAAGATGTAGTTTTAGCTCTCATTATTTTCTTTTCTTTCGTCCTACAATTATTGGGATGTGAACCCTAGGTCTCATCAAGTGGATTTCCTGTTTGTGGGAATTCATGCATGTTCTCAAGGTTTTGTTGTGATTCACTATTTATCATCATGCTTGACTGGTTTTGATCTGTGTTGACCTCCGTGATTCTGAAGTATTATGCACTCCTTTGCGGAGATCCTAAATATTGTTTATGCTAAAGTTTATTCACTATGCCCTACTTATTTCTTATTATCTCATCAGTGGGTAATGTTTTTGTGTAAACTAATTTCTCCATACCTATTTCCATCTTTATATATAGTGTACATACAATAAATCAATTCTATATTTATACAATGAGAATTTATTTTTCGATTGTTATGAGCATATCTTAGAGACAAACTTTAGGTAGTTAATCATAGAGGTAATAGTTCTACCGTATTCTACAACAATTTTGACTGTTTTCACTTCTTGAGTTCTAATTCCTGTTTCACATTTTAAATCATTTTCTACTCGTTTCTGGCTTCCCACTTCATATAGACCTAAAAAGCCCTCATATATTGCTTCCATTTTTGTTTCATGATGCTGCTGCACTCTTTGGCAACCCTTTTCTGTACTATTTTGTGTTTTTTGACTTCCATGTTTGTTTCCTTTGCTTGCATCACTAAACGCTTTTAAACCATTGTTTTTTTTTTTCTAGCAGCAGTTTCTCTTCTTGACTGTTATTACTTCTTTCCTTCCACTTTTATTGAAAATTGATTTCTGGTCGTCCTTGTGCAGGAAATACTTACTTTGCTGGCTGATATATTCTGCTTGCACATTCTACCTTGACATTTGCTCTTCTGTGAACAAGAAATAGAATTCTGCAGTCTCTGAGTGGATAGTCTGCTTGTAAAGAAACATTATGTGCTAGTTGATGAACTAGAACAGTATGCGGTGGTTTTGCTTGTCTTTGGATGTTTCTCGGAAAGTCATATCCTTGAACCTATACTGTAAAGTAATTCTGTAAGGTTTGCTGTCTTTGCCGATTTGTTGTCTGTCTGTTTCATGGCTGATGGCTACCAAACTTCTTGTTTTGTCTCCTTGTTTTTTCCTCCGAGTCAGCTGAGTGAACTATTCCCCTGAGGCTCAAGCTATTCTGTGCTTGTGCTTCTTGTTGAGTTAGCTTTTAACATCTGCTGGTCGAGACCTGGTTCTTTCTTCTGGAGATAAGAATTCTTGTCCCACTTAACTATTGTTGCCGATAACACCCTTTCTTATTGAAGGGTTAGCCTTTTCTTTTGTTTTTTGCCTTTCTACCACCTTTGACAGCTGTTGCGGGTTGCAATTTTCTTGCTCCGAGGTGTGGTTTACCTAGGTCACAGTTTGTTTAGCTGATTTGTTGCTTCACGGGTGGATATTTGGTGAATTTGAGTGCGGAGAAGTTATGGTGTGCCAAGCAGCCAGTCAAACTAGATTTCGAGCATTGAAACATGAAAGTGGGATTGAGGGGAGTGCAACCATCATTGTTAGGGTAATAGCTTGCTTTCAACAACTTCAGGACTGCCAGGTTAGTGTTATGTGATTTTTCGTTAAGATTTTAGTTTTTGTATATGTATCTTGGGAGGTATCGGATTTGAATTTTTTTGTGATCAACTAACTCAGTGGTGTTCTTTTTTACTTGTCTGTTTCTTCTCATGTAAGGCCGAGTATTTCCGCCATTTGCTGAAACCTGTGACGTAGACAAGCTACCAGTCCAGCGCTTTCTATTTTTCTTTCTACACAAGCAATAAGGAATCCACATTTTTCTAAGAAGCTGAACTGTATTGGAGTTCTAAAATTTTGAACCAATATCATTCATTCTCTCAAAGTGGTATGTTTTAGTGCTTTTCTTTTATGTTTATCTTTGCTTTTCAAGTACTTTTTGTAGGTGCTTCTGATGTTTTCCCTCCTCTGCTGTCTGTTTCAGCTGTTTGTGCACGGTCGGTGAGAACCATTTGCCCTCCTCCCAACATTTTGCATCTGATGGGAAAGGACCAGTATACTGGGATGTATGAGCGTTCTCTGTGGGCGCCTCCTGTGAGGAGTTATAGCAGCTTACTGCCTCATCCTGGTCCTCTGTCAGTTGAAGCTGGTGCTTGTCCTGCAAGTGGTGATGGTTATTGTTCTTGTTTCAATACGGTACCTTGTGTGGTTCCTGGATTTGTGGCTGACACATCTCAGCTTCTAAATGAGCAGTTTCAATCACGGCAGAACTATTGCCATAACCAATCTGTTCACTCTTCAAATGTGTATCTTTGGGAGAGGGCCCAAGCTGCTGCTTATGATTGCCGTTTGCAACTCAAAAAACTCGATTTAGGGGCACCATTATTGACAGCACCAAGTTTGCAAAAGAAATTCATTGTGTTTGATCAGTCGGGAAGCCAGAGAAACATGTTTATCAGTTCCATTAATTCCCTGTCACCGCCTGTGCCAGTTGAATATGGAAACCGAGGATCTTGTGATGAAGCCTTGCCTACAGGTCCTGGTGTGTGTCAAAATGTGCCAGCTGTGAACTATACATCAGATCAGGCTAGTTCGGAGGAAAGAAAATTGTTGTCCGTTGATGAGGGGAGTGAGATGCACGAAAACACAGATGATCTCGAAGCTCTTCTATGCTCAGATGATGAAGACGATGAAGTAGCAAGCACCGACCATTCCCCTAGCAATATCACTGGACAACCGAGGAAAAAGAGGGATGCCGAAGTTTCTTGTTCTACTGGTCAGTTGAAAAGAAGGAAGCTCTATGACAGCAAGGAAGATGAAAATGGGGAACCCATAGCAGACACCACAGATTCTTTCAAGTCCTACAAATCAATGTGTTCACCCTATGTAGGTGATTCGGAGTCTTATTGCTCAGTAAGAACCTCTCGGACATCGATCTCCAAGGAAAGCAGTGGCTGGGCCCATGGAGGAGGTGAATCAGTGGAGGCCAAGAGATTGAGGAGGGAGAAGATAAGGAAGACAGTGGGCATTCTCAGGAGCATTCTTCCTGGAGGAAGGCGGAAGGATGCGACCATGGTTCTGGATGAAGCAATTCAATACCTGCGGTCTCTAAGGCTCAAGGTAAGAGCATTAGAGGGCAGCAATCCTTGGTAAAAACAAAAAAAACAAAAAAGGGGGGGGGGGGGGATCTTTGATACTTCCTATCTCAGTAGTCGTAGCAGTAATCATCACAAAGTTGGTTTTTCCTAGCGCTCGCTTCCATCTATTTCTATTTCAGAGAATGGTCCAAGGTAAATCATCCTAAAGGAAGAAAAAAGGAGACAGCTAGGAGTTTTGAGGTAAAGATGGTCTCTCTCTCTCTCTGTGAAGGTCAGGCGAAGCAGGCGTGCTTCTTGATGGGGCACACCTGACGAGAAGGGCCCATGCTGTGAGGACGAGAAGGGATGCGGTCCTTTTGATGTCCTAGTTCATTGATCAAGTACGACTTTATTATGATGATCGTGAGGGTGGGTGCCCGTCTGGGTGCGATGGTGAGAAAGCAAAAGAGAAAAGTTGGGTAAATGATGGGGCACTTGGACATGATTGATTGCTGCATAGATACGCTGCACGTTTTCAAAGTTTTGTTCGTTGGTGGTTGGCTGGTTGTCCCCATATCATAAGTCGCTGTATGCCCCCATGCCCTGCGCCTCTGCAGCTCTGCAACTGGAGTGTTTGTTCTGTTCCGTGTTTTTACTTTCGCTTTTGGCGTTGCTATGCATGCGAGGGCCCTCCCCCTCTATATGTTAAGCTCAGGTGTTTCTTCATAGCTGTGAGAATCTCCTAAAGTTTGTTTGGTCTTTGTTTCTGCCGTATATTGTTGTTTTTGTTTTGGGTCTGGACTGGTATGTGAAAGACGCTGGTTTTGGTTTAGAGGGGTCAGCTTAAGTCTTTTGATGTAGAATTTTGGCTGGATATTGGAGCACACTCCTTGTGAGCCAGATGCTTGGGGTTGTAATGAATGATCCAACCTTAGTCACATTTTGTCATGAATGCTATCCTAAGGCCACGAAGCACTCTCCACACTTTAAATGGAAAGGGGGAAAAGAAAGGTATCACCAGCCATGGATTCGTTATAACAACCACTGGTCCGGTTGAATGACCCAAGTATTCAATTCCAAACAAGGAATTTTCTTATCTTAATTTCTTCAAGATAAGCTTGCAACGGCAGTCCTAGTAATCTTCTAATCCAAAACTCATCTTAAACCAACCTTAGCCAAACTTGGACAAGTCTACCACACGTTTTCCAAATCAACCGGTACACCAGAGTCCCCAAAATCCTGAATTTATTACAGCTTCTGGCTTTTTACAAATTTAGAAAAATCAGAAAGTTGGACGTAATTTAAGAGCCCGATAAAGATCATGCTGATGCAATTTCTCTCATGATTAACAGATAATTTTCTTTTTTTCTATGATTAACGCTTAATCTTCAAATGCCCAAAATAGTTGGTCCTAATTAACATATCCACCAAGTTTTCCCATTGTCCCAATATCGATCAAACCTTTGCCACCTCTAAAGCAAATACTTCTCTACCACACTAGGCTTGATCTTGGGTTAATAGTGATTATGACGGTAAAGTTAGCATGTTATTTCTATAAAAATATATGCAATATAATATAATTGATTTTTCCAACCAAAAAATTGTAAGTTCCTTTGAACTTGCAAAACATACTAAATATTCATTCCTTCACGCTTCAAAGATTATTAGAGCAAAACAAGGTTTTTATCCTATCGTTGGAGGCAAAGTCAAGACCATAAGGGTCTGAGTCCTTCACCGCAAGGCCAAAGCTGTGGGTGTACTCCCTGGTAGGCTAAGAGGAACTCAGGTTTTTACACCGATGAGCTCACGAGTGAGTGGAGCACTTTTCTCCAGTTACCCTAAAAAGATGAAAATGTCGATATTAAAATAGGCTTTAGTTACTTTTATAAGGTTAAGCTAGTAATTTCACCTTATTAATTAAGATTAAACTTAAACAATCATTTGAATATGACTCATGAAAAATCTCAGTGTCTTTATCTTATTATGAACTAGATCATAGTTCAAGTGCCAGCAAACACCAATCAAAACGCAAAGCTTTTGTTTTCTTCAAAAAATTAAACAAAACGCACAATGTCATCCAAAAGCACCCACCCGCGGTCCCGCGCCATCTTTACTTTATAAAAACTCCACCTAATCCCAAAAAGCCACTCCTGTTCCTGAACTTAATCATGCTTTCGGTGCTCCCAAACACGTACGTTCAGACCAACAAAAGGAACTTAAAAACACAGAGTTGCGGTAAATTTTAGAAAAATAAAACCAAAAAAGAGAGAAGGATAGGAACCAAGACCTAAATATTCCATCAACCAGTTGGAGATGCAGAGAACTGTACGCGACGAGGCAGCCAACTGCCCCCGTTAAGCAAAATAGTGCCAGTGAAAATGAGCCTTCTACTAGTGCGCCAATAAAGGTTTTTTTTTCTTGTAGTGTTAACCCTCACCAAGAGGTGAAGGATGGTGGACATAGGATCATTCAGATATGAATCACGTTAAATCGTGTGCAGTGTGTATGATTGATCTCCTGCTTCATTTAATTTTTTGTGCTTGTTTATGGTATTAGAGCAATCCTTGAGCGTCTTGTCTTCGTCAACATCATCAAGCTCAACTTAAGAGATAAATTCTATTCTCTATGCTACAACTACCTTACAATATTTTTTAAGCACAAAGTTGTCTATCGACAACTATTTGTTGTAAAAATATCAATTTATCCCACTATTGATCTCGTATGACCTATACAAATTAATTGATAGATCAAAACCATGCCCAATCAAATTTAGCATACAAGATGAAAATCAAATACTCCTGAGTTCATTAAATGGCAACACCAAGACCAGCTACTTCTTAGCTGGCTTATCTCCTCTCTATCTGAACGTGTTTATACACAAATCATTTGTTTGAAAACCTCATATGACGTTTGGGAAGTCTTAAAAGAAACCTATGTTGCCCGCTCTCGATCTTTCATGTTGCAATTAAAAGATCAATTGCATAAACTAAAAAAGAGAGAAAAGTGTTGATGAACTTTTCTAAAAAGAAAAATCCATCATCCACCAGTTGGCCATGGCAGGCAAACCTGTTCTAGAGGAAAACCTTGTTATGTTTATTTTACGAGCTCTTCCTCATGAGTATGTGACCCTTTGGAGTCTCCGTATCTACACATTCCAACCCTATCGCCATAAATTAGTTTCATTGCTTACTCTTTTCAAAGAAGGCTCATATAGCCGACTCCTCCACATCCAATCATGATGTTGCTCTAGAAGCAAATTTCAACCAGAGGTTCAACAATAATTTTAATAACTCTAATTGAGGACATGGTAGAAATTTTTAATAGGGAGTTCAGTTCAGGGATTGCGCTCATGGGTGCCAAGGTGAATAGTTCAATAGCTCACAGAACACTCCAGGTGTTACCTTTCAATAATGTGAAAAAGCAAATCACACAGCTAGTGCCGACTTGTTCAGAGAGAGATTGTGTATGAGTCATCACCCTCAAATTATTCAAATGAAGGTTGGTTTTCGGATTCAGGTGCCACTCACCATATGACGCCGAACTTGAATGTTTTATATATCCCTTAATTTTGACTATCAAGGCAGTGATACTGTTAAAATCGGTAACATGATATGTTTGTCTCATGATATGAATTGGTGATTCTACCTTTTTTAATGCTAATACTAAATTTGCATTATGAGACATATTACATGTTCCTCAAATTAAGAAGCAACTACTATCTCTTCAGCAATTCACTCAAGATAATGATGTTATTTTTAGTTTCACTTGTCTCACTATTGTGTTAAAGAATCAGTAACAGGAAAAAATACTTCGATGAATGACCAAGAATGGATTGTACCATGTCTAACTCAATCCCAATAAAACAGCCTATGTCAGAGACAAAACAACTACCTCACAGTGGCATTATTATTGGGCCACCTGACATTGAGAATCGTCCAACATATGATTTCTAAATTTAGTTTGTCTTTTGTTAATCATCTTGACTCTAAAGTTTATGATGCTTGTCAAAAAGAAAAACACTATAAACTTTCCTTCTCTGATAGTGTGCATGAAATTTCTAAAGCTTTAGATTTGATATTTGTTGATGTGTGGGGACTTGCCCCAATCTCTAGTACTCAAGGTTTCAAGTATTACCTCAGTTTTGTAGATAATTTTTCTAGATTCACCTGGATATTTTTTATAAAAAAATAAATCGGATGTGGCTACTATTTTTCAAAAATTTAAATCTCATATTGAAAATGTTGTTGGCTCAAAAATCAAGTTTTTACAAACTGATGGTGGGAGAGAATTTAAAACCTTAGATTCAGTTCTTAAGATCTCTGGGTTTGGATATCGAATTTCATGTCCACATGCACAAGAACAAAATGGATCAGTTGAGCGCAAACATTGAAATATTGTTTGAACAGGGATCTCACTCATGGCTCATGCCCATGTCACTACACAATTTTGGCCATATGTCTTCTCCACAATAGTCTATTTAATTAACCGTTTACCTACCCTTAACCTAGACCATCAATCTCCCCTAAAGATTCTTCTTAATCAAGACCCACATTACAGTTTTTTAAAAATCTTTGAATATACGTGTTATTCATACCTAAAACCTTACAGAGCTCATAAATTAGATTATAAGTCCTCACATTTTATTTTTCTTACTCACAATAATAAACACCATGTATATCTATGCCTAAATCCCACTAATCAAAAGGTTATTGTCTCCCGCCATGTTATTTTTTATGAAAGTTCTTTTCCTTTCCAACCTCCTCAACAACAACCTTCAACCAACCCCACGCTCACAATAGAGACCTTATTTCTATTACCCACTCCCACTCTAGCTATCTCACTTGAGTCCCTTGTCTCTTCAACTCTCTCTAGTCCCATACCATCTACCTCCTATAGTCTTGTTCTTTTACTCCATGTCATGGAGTCCACCACCTCACTTGCACATGTCCTCCCTAACCCTACTTCTCTTGCTCCTCCTGCACACACTCATCACATGATTACTAGTGTATTGGGTAAAATACTTAACCTCCAAACCTCAAACTCTTCCAAGCAACTAAACACCCTCTACTTATTGCTCTTCTCTCTGAACTATTCACCAACATTGAGCCCATTACTTTTAAACAAGACCAAACTCAGTATCCTTGGTGTGATGCTATGGATCCATCTCATAATCTCATTGGATGTAAGTGAATATATCACATTAAAATAAAGGACGATGGAGATCTCTTGAGCGATATAAGGATTGTTTAGCTGTTAAGGGCTATCATCAAGAAGAATGCATTGATTACTTTGAAACTTTTAGCCCTCTCATTATTCATGTACTCTTTATGGCTCTTAGTTAGCATTGGCCTGTTCACTAGCTTGATGTTCATAATATGTTTTTTCATGGTTTTATTAATGAGGATGTCTATATGAAACAACCACCAGGATTTTGGGATCCCTGCTTTCCTCATCATGTGTGTAAGCTTAATCGGACTCTTTATGGCCTCAAGCAGGCTCTTCGAGTATGGTACCAACATTTGAGTATTAATTGCTCTTCTAAGCAATGGTTTTATTAAATCTTGAGATGATGCTTCTCTATTTATTTTATGCAAACATCATTTGACTGTTTATATCTTTATATACGTTGATGACATTCTAGTCACATGCAACTCTCCCACGTTTGTTTGATCCTTAATTACATGCCTAAGTCAGAGTTTTGCATTAAATGATCTTGACCTTCTGCATTATGTTTTGGGGATTGAAGAAGTTTACACCATAGATGGTCTCCTTCTTTCACAACGCAAATATGTTTTGGACATTCTATATCAGACACCCATGCTTGAAGCTAAACTGATCCGTACACCTATGGCTCCATCTACATGGCTAACATCAGACAGGATATCCTTTCCTTATCATACATTATATCGCAGTGTGGTGGGTGCATTACAATATTTGACTCTTACCCATCCCGATCTTGCCTTCTCGGTCAATCGTGTATGTCAATACTTGCACCAACCTTCAGTCAACCATTGAAACGCAGTGAAATGGATTTTGCGATATCTCAAAGAAACAATCCATTATGGTCTTCTGATAAGGTCGTCCACCTCAGTTTCACTTTCAACCTTTCTAGATGCCGATTGGGATGGTTCCCCAGATGATCACAAATCTACTTCCAGATATGTTGTGCATCTTGGTTCCAACATTATTTCCTGAAGTTCAAAGAAACAGTATGGGGTTGCCCATTCCAGCACAGAGGCCAAGTATAGAGTGGTCGCAAATGCAGTAGTCAAAATTTCTTGGGTTCATGCTCTATTTCGAGAACTAGATGTCGCTATCCATTCCTTGCCTACCCTCTAGTGCGATAATGTGTCTGCGACCTATCTAGTTGTGAACCTTGTTCTTTAGGGTCACAACAAACACATTGAAATTGATATTCAGTTTGTTCGAGACCACGTTGCCAAAAGCAAACTCAGGGTGTTTCACATTCCTTCATTGGATCAAACTGCAGATGTTCTCACCAAAGCTCTAGTGGTTTCGTGTTTTTAGTTTTTACGATCCAAACTTAATGTCAGTACCAAACCATTGTGTTTGGAGGAGGATGTTAGAATACCATACCTAAATCCAATAACCGGTTCTGGATCTCGCACCAGGAAGGTTCAAAAAGGAATAAAGAAAACTCAAGAAGTCAATACTAATCAAAAAGTCTTCTCTATCAAGAAGTCCAAGAAAGGGAAGCCAACTCAAGATTGTATTGTGGGTCTAGGTCTCCCACATAACAAAGACTCCTCACATGAGAAATTGTCCAAGTGTTCAAGTCCCAATGGGACTCCCCCAAGTCGTGAACTCTTGTAGGCCATGAATCCTAGTCACCATGCCCTTGTAGAATATATACATTAATGGAGCTTAACCCTCACCAAGAGAGATAACACTTTGAGTTGAAGGGTCTAGGATCATTCAGATCTGAACTACGTTAAATCATGTGCAGTGTGTGTGATTGATTTCCTGCCTCATTTAATTTTCTGTGCTCATTTACCGCTTTCATTGCATTTCTATTTATATTGTATGTCTGCGTGTTTATCTTTTATCACTTGTTTACCTTATTGGATCTGCCTAATTGGTTAAACGGAAAAGCTAACATGAGGCTTCATTATTAATCTAAATGAGGCTTCTTAACTATAAGATTTTAGTTGCTTAGATCCAAGTGTATCCTACATTAAGAACTGAATTACAGGTCCATGGCTGATAAGTGAATACACATTACAGCCTTGGTGATATAAAAGCATATCTGGTATAAAATGCAGAAAGTAGGAAATTCATAAACTAGCACATTTCATTTATGCTAAAAATGCACCGTTTGAAAGTCAAATGTACCCACTTGCCTAGAAAATCGGAATAAATTGGGCAACTACATTGCAGAGTATAGTGCAAGCACCCACCCAAGTGGGAAACACCCTTTTATATCCTCTTTACAAAAGTGCATTAAGGGGTATTTGGAGCATGAGAATGACTACTCAAAACACCATTTATTTGGGTGGAAAGAGTGTGCAACGAGGATGGATGACCTTTCCCACTCCAATGAAAAGAGAAACCAAAATCATACCTAAAGAGAAAATATCTTTTGATGTAGACATTGTTGTTGTCATAGGCTTAGAAGCGAAGGCCCGCACGACGTAGCTTCGGGTAATCGCAAACACTGAAAGTAGGCTTTTTTAGCGCACAAGAAATGCACAACACACATGCACGAGTGGAAGCAAAAGTACGCACATGCACAATCACAAAGAGAGCAAAGAGGCAAGGATGCAAAAAGCTTTTTATAGATACTTGAAAGCAAAGTACATCAAGAGGAGAAGAGAGGGTCTGAATACACGGGGTTCTTAAGCCATAAGGCCTTGTGGGGCACTCGAGAGTGCCAAAGAGATATATACATAAAAAATAAAAAGGTGAAAAACATGGCGGTCTGGAACATGCTCCCCCACCTAAGTTGGCGTCGTCCTCGATGCCAATTGTTCATAGTCTTCTACAAGTTGTTGATATTGAAACATGTCGTTGGCCTTTTTCCCAGGTGGCTTCACATTCTGGCAATCCCTTCCACTGCACTAAGTACATTTTGACTTTCCCAAGGTAGTTGTTGGAATGATTGAGGATAACTTCTGGTTCTCTGCCTGAGGTACTCACTGTTGAGGGTGTACATAGTGGAATGAGAGCATGTTGAGGCATGCTTTGTTGAGGGTCTTCTTCATTTTCATGGAATGGCTTCAGGCTGCATATATGGAATACTGGGTGCACTGGAAAGTTTGTTGGTAAGTCCAGCCGGTACGCCAAGTTTCCCACATGCTTGATAATGGCGAAGGGTCTATTATACTTGCAAATAAGGCTTCAGTGGTGGACCCAAAAGATAGTTGTGTGATCACAAAAGAGCTCGCCAACACCTTGTCTCCAACATGAAATTATGCTAGTCGATGCTTCTCATCTGCCCATTTCTTCATGTGTTTGGTTGGCTTGTTTAAATATGCCTTTGCTAACTCTATTTGATCTTGCCAGTTCTTAACGAACTGGTATGCATAAAGCGCTTTGCCATATCCTCGTGCAGTAAGAGAGTGCGGAGTCTGCGACTGTTGTCCGGTTGCAACTTTGAATGGACTATGGTCGGATGACTCGCTCTTTTGGAGGATGTAGCAGAATTGAGCTGCATTAAGTAAATCAACCCAATCCCTTTGATTGGCACTGACAAAGTGCCGCAGATATTCCTCCAACATGCCATTGATCCTCTTTGTCTGTTCGTCAGTTTGAGGGTGAAAGCTTATGATGAAATGCAAGTTTGTCCCCATCAAGCGAAACACTTCTTGCCAAAACTTGTCAGTGAAGCGGGCATCACGATCGCTAACAATGCTCTGTAGGATTCTCCAATACTTGACTACATTCCGCATGAACAACTTCACAGTATTTGTAGTTGAGCAGGTGGCAGGAGCAAGCACGAAGATATCATACTTTGAAAACCTGTCTACAACCACATAGATAGAATTGCAACCTTGTGCTTTTGGCAAGCTCATAATGAAATCCATGGTTATTCACTCTCACAGATGGCTTGGCACAAGTAGGGGCTTTAGTAGTCCACCAGGTCTTCGATTGATGGGCTTGTCCTATTGGCAAATCAAGCAAGTCCACACATAAGCATCCACATCATCGCGCATCTGCGGCCAATAGAATGTGCATTCCAACAACGTCAATGTTTTCTGTTGTCCTGGGTGACCCGCCCAGGTAGTATCATGGCACTTGTGCATCCAACACCTCCGTAGAGTATCCTATCGTGAAATATATAGGCAGTCACCTGTTGAGTGGAGCAAATCGTCCTTCAGCCAAAATCTCTATGTCTTTCTTTCATTCACCAATGTGATCAGTTGTTGAGCTGTTGGGTCACTCTTTAAAGCTTCTCGAACCTGCCCGAGAAGATTGCTCGTCGGTTGGCTCACACTGCTATCCCAGGTGAGCAAAGTTGTAAGTTTTGCCTTTCGACTCAAGGTGTCGGCAACAACATTGGTCCTGCCTGGCTTGTACTTGATAACCATATCGAATTCTGCCAGCGCGCTTGCCTTGGACTCAACTTCTTCTGAGTCTGAAAGTAGCTTGTCGCAACGTTGTCAGTGCATACAATGAATTGCGACTCCAAAAGATAGTGTCTTCATATGTGGAGATAGTGCACGACTGCCAACATCTCGTGGTCGTGCATATTGTATCGATGCTCGGCGTCATTCAACTTTTTGCTTTCAAATGCAATGGAATGTCCTTCTTGGAGCAACACTCCTCTAATAGCAAAGTCAGACGCATCAGTCTGCACCTCAAACGGTTGCTGACAGTCGGGCAACTTTAGCACTGGTTCCTTCGTCAGGGCACGCTTCAACCCATCAAAAGCCTTCTGGCATGCATCAGACCATAGCCATGGTCTGTCTTTCTTCAGCATATCTATAAGCGCAGTAGCAATCTACGAATATCCCTTGATAAAGCACCAATAATAATTTGCAAGCCCCAAGAAAAAACATAATTCAGGAACTTTAGAAGGCGGCTCCCATGCTTGAATAGCCTCAATCTTCTTGTGGTCCATTTTCAAAGTGCCTCCGCCCACAATATAGCCAAGAAACTGGACTTCCTTCTTATCAAATAGGCACTTTTCCAGCTTGACATACAGTTCTTGGTCCTTCAAAGACTTAAACACAATCTGAAGGTTTTGAACATGTTGCTCGATAGAATCGTTGTACACCACTATGTCATCTAAGTACACAATGACAAACTTATCAAGGTGCAGATAGAAAATCTTGTTCATCAGGGTTGCAAAGGTAGTGGGTGTAAAACCCAAGATTTTTTTCTTGATATTTAAAATGAATAAATGATAAATTATTGGTGCATTCATGACTATAATTGTGAATTTTTTATTTTCTTGATTTTTTACTACAAGAAAAATATGGATTAGCGATGGGCGCTATCCGTCACTAATCCATCGTTAAATAGTTTAGCGGTGGATAGCGCCCGTTGTATAATCCTTTTCTCTAATTAGCGATACAATATATCTATCACTATTTTCGTCGCTAATTTATGATGAATTAGCGACAGACATGATCTATCACTAATTTGTCGCTAAATAAGCACTGTTTTAGGTTTGCGATGGATTATATTTCATCGCTAATTCCATCGCTAAAATAGCGATGGAATTAACGATGGAATATAATTCATCGCAAACTATAAAAGATTCATTGCTAAATATTACCGACGGATATTATCAGTCGCTAATCCGTCATAAAATTTAAAAAAAAAATAGAAAAAAGAGCCCCAAGGTGTGCGCCTCATACGTCTTGAGGCGCACGCCTTGAGGCACATGCCTTGAGGCGCATGCCTCGAGGCGAGGTGCCTCAAGGCGAGACGCGCCTCAAGGTGAGTCATACACGCCTTGAATTTTTTAATCAAATGAGGGTCAAAGTCCTCATTTGACCAAAAATTAGGGTTTTTTTACGCAGTTTTAACTAAGCTGCTAGTAAAAAATTGGGTATGATCCATAAGAAACCGCCTCAAGGAACCGCGCCGGGGGGAACCCCGAGACCCCCCTTCTGTAAGGAAAAAAACTTTGAATCAGGCTTCACAACTCATCACGTGTCTTCTAATGAGCATAACTTTGACTGAGTCTTATTATTGTTATATATATATATATATATATATATATATATATATATATATATATATATATATATATATATATTAAAATTCAGTTGGTTAACTATAGGTGAAAGAAAAGAAGGAGAACTAACATCTATCTTCCATTGGCTCTTCGATGATACTAACCTTTCTTTGGGTAGAGTTATTGGTTGATTCTAAAGTTTGTAGCTCAGCAAGTATCATAAAAGCTAGACAATCAATACACTCATGTTGTGCTTTGAAAACTAATAAAGCAAAGGAACAAAGAAGATTTTAGATCAAAAGAGTAGGGAAACTAATAATGCAAACCAAATTTGGTAGATGAACAAAAGTGCTGGGGACCTTCAAATCAGGTTGAGTATTAAAGAGACGAAGCATTGCAAGTTCAGCTGATACAGTTTTCCCACTTCCAGTAGGAGCTCCTAATAAAACATTGTTATCTGTGTGGCACAATACATTAAAAACCTATAGGTTACAGACCAAAACTTATTAGCAACTTCAGAAATGGTTAGACTTGTACATATAGCATAACAAGCCTTACAAAACCTGCAGTGAAAGATAAATATAAAGCACTGCAAGCACACATGTGTTTGGATGGGGTTAAAATGTGAGAATCTGAACAATTCTTCATAAATCTCATTTCCAACAGCAGTTACAGGTAGAGGTTTCAAATCCAGGAGTTTTGTATGTGCAACGTATGTCTGCAGTAACCATGAAGTACTTTTAGAAAGAATGACTTTAGTTGTCAACTACATTCTGTGATGGTGTAGTTGAAAAAGTCCCTTCTCCATTCCCTCCACCCCATGTTTACTGCAACTGATCACCCACCATTTATGTTGGGCCCCATAGCTGCCAAAGAAGGTAGGTGATTAGTTGTTGCAGCACATTGCACCTGATCTCAATTCCTCAAATCCTAACAACTCTATTTAGGGGAGCTCCGCAATGCCCATCACTTGTATATATATAGGAGTTGTTTGCCCCCTTTTGTTCTCAATGCTTTTACTAAGCATTTCATCAATAAAAGCCATATTTTTTATATTTTGTTCTCTTGTATTAGCCCTTGTAGGCTTCTTGTATTGACCTTAGAGGACTTGTGGTTGTGCACATAGTGATTATGCTATGTATGCCCTTAGTGGCACATGTCTTTTTGTCTTCCACTTGTTTCATTAAATCATAAGAGATAGAGGTTGTTGTGCCCTACAGTTTCCAAGGCCTTCAAAATGCAACCTATAGAAAATTTGCCTTGAGTAAATACGTTGTAAGCTAACAACAACCAGGTAACAATTGATTGTTCTTTTTTTGAAACTCGCTGAAGTCAAAGAGGAATGGGGTTCACACACACCTAGCTGGCTGAAAGACTTACCAAAAACCCATCTTTTTAACATGAAATGTTGTCATGAAACTTATTGATCCGCATGTATAACCTTGAAACAGTAAAACCAATCACTATAGAGCTTGAAAATTTGTATAGAAACTCCCTTACAAGCAAGCTACAATAGTAATAGGATTGATAAAAATAATAAGAATCATAAAGCAAGATAGAAGTTGCATTAGTGCATGCTGAGAACCGATAATGAAGATCCCAGAGCTATGCCAAACTACATCAACACCTTCATTTTTATTAATTTAAATATATATGAGGAGCAACTCCATTTCAACAATAACCTTGTTGAGCTGATGCTTAAATTAGTTGAACCAGTGAGGATTAAAAGAACTACCTCCATCATGAAGACCATAAAGCTGCAAGAAAGGCTACACAAACAAGAATGTAGATTCTGCAACAGAGCATAATAATGTAATTGAGATAACTCTAATAGTTATACATGAAACCTATAGAAAACAACAACTAACAAGTTATCTAATGTCAATTTTTTGTTCTGAGAAGAAGTTATCTGGTGCCAAATGAAAGTAGAGTTATATAAAATAAAACACCATTTTCTAAATCACACCATTCTAATCTTTGAACAAGCTAAAAAAGGATGAGAGAAGTGTGTCAATCCTCCCAAAAGAAAAACAAAGTAAAACCCCAATATTTAGAGAAAAAAAATGGCTCACCCCAAACCGTGAAAAAGAGAAATAGAATCTGCATGCTCAAGAGCCAAAAGAACCTTCTTCGATTTGTTTATTTTTGGTTAAGATGCATGGCTCACCCCAGTTTTCTCAGCACCATGCTTAAGAACAAAGTGTATTTTTAAAAATGGAAGAGGGATTTCCCCCAGCTCTTTAAGCTTAAGCAAGAAAACACAATTCCAAGGGGGAACAACAAAAGGGATTAGCCTAATCTCATCCGCATCAACAAATTGAATCACAACGGAAAACAAATGCAGATAATCGAGAGAGCAAAAGAGAGAACGAAGGAAGGAAGAAAAAAAGAAAGACAGTACCTCCAGTGGCGTGGAAAGGGAAAGAAAGGGGCATTGGCTTGCAAAGACGATGGCGTCAGCGAGCGATTGAGCGGTCGGGCAAACCTTGGGATCGGCTGCAGCCGCGGACGCCGGTGATACACCAAAATAGGAAATGACCATGAAACCCATAACGAGGGCAACGTAAGCCACCGACGGACCATGACGCTCACAGAAATCATGCATCTTTGTCACCATCTCGTCTCACAGACGCATCCGTTTCACTATCATATCCTGTAAACCCTAACCCACCAACACTACGTGAGGGAAGGGACAAGGTGAATGCCTAGAAATCCAAAGCCTCACAAAAAAGGGTACTATGCCTCTTCGTACCTCCGATCAATCGCCAACGTCGATGCAGAGAACGTCGACGGCGACGTCGTTACCTCCATTCCTTTCCTTGCCCTCTCCGCCATCGACCTAACCCTACCGTGAAAGGGGCCGATTGCGTATAGTGAAAGGGAGAAAAGTACGAAGGAGGTGAAAAAAGTTTGTACCCTAGATGAGTTATAAATCAAAAATTAGCGACGAAAAGAAGTCGTCTAAAATTTGTCGCTAATTAGTGACGGATTTGCGACAGAAAAAATTTGTCGCTCATCCATCGTTAAGTTGCGAGAGAGTTTGTGACAGATATTTTTTAGCGCAAATCTGTCGCTAAACTCACAAATTAACGACAGATTTGTGACAAAAATTTTTTGTCGCTAATTTCGCTAATTTCGCAAATATTTCGAATGTTAGCGACAGATAATTTTCTTTCGCAAATCCGTCACAAATTTATGATGGAAAAAATCTGTCACAAATTTTCATCGCTAAGTAGTATTTTTCATGTAGTGTTTTTTATTTTTTTGATTTTCTTGATTTCGATTAATTATGAACCTTTGTCTCAAGTTATGATGATTATTTCAAGAATACTTAAAAAAGCTAAAATATGTGGACTAAACAAGAAGTAAATGATTTGTATATTTTTAAATTATGGATTTTAGAATTGAATTCAAATTTAAAAAATATGTCTAAAATGTTATAATTAGATTTGAGTTTGATTCAAATCTAAATTAAGACTTAATGGAGTGTTAAATTAAGGTTAAAAAAAATAAAATAAATTTTATTTTTGTTGAAATTAAATCTATGATTTTAAATTTAGTTCAAAAGTCATACATGTGATTCTTTAGGGCATTTCTAATAAATAAATAATAATTTTTATAAGAACGAAGCTTAAAAATATAAATTTGATGCAGAGAATCCTGACGATCTGCGTATTGAAGACAAGTTGGATCCAAATCCAACTCATCCAATCTGATCCAGGATGTGAGCTATGGCAGATCCAATCGCGCAGGACTATCTGGGTCCAATTAGATCTGCCCGAACCCAAATCCATTTTGCATATCTTATTGCAATTTTTGAGATATTTTGTATCTTTCTAAGAGATTGTATTTTCATGTTTCGATTCCATTTTGTCATGTTAAGAAATCACATTAAATATTTTATTTTTATTTTTTTTAGGTGCCGAATTCTACGGATCCGGATAGTTCTAGTGCCCTGTAGGATCTTTTTGTGGCACTAAAGGGTATAAAGGATAAAAGGGTAGTTTTGTTTTTATTTTTGCCATGTATTTGGATCAAGATCCATTTAGATCTCAATGCTTTAGATATCCAACCCATCTAAAAAGGAAACATCACATTGGTGCAAATGGAGGTGGCTTCTCATTGGGCCAAAGTGTGGTGGGTCTCTTACCCAAGAGAGGCCTTCCTAAGGTGGCTCCTATTAGGCCTTGTGGAGGTGGACTTGAATGCCTTCTCAAGTCCCTAAGTCACCTCTAAGGTGGCCAATAGGAGAGCACCTCCCTCTTTGACTCTAAAAAAGCCAAAAAGAAAAAAATATTGGGGTCTTTTGTTTAACTTGAAAAAAAAATAAAAAAATGGTGTGGGAAGAGAATGTTTGAAGGGTCAACATAGTTTTGACTGTATCTCCATAGATACTAGTCCAAATTATGTGATCTTTAGCTTGTTGGAAATCTAAGATCCAACCCTACACGTTTGTTGTGTACCATTTTTATTGATTCAACTTCATTAAGCCATTGAAATCCCTGGCAAGTTTCCTACAGATGACATCAATGTTGTTGAACATCGAATGCTTCAGTGTTGTTGGCTGCACAAGATAACATCTTCAAACTTTCATTTTTTTTAGTGTTGTTTGCATGTGCTTCTGTAATCTTTTGTCATACTGCGTATGAGAATATCTGAGAATGTTTACCAAATGAATATGATGATGTTTGTATGTTTTTAATCGATGCCAAATCTCATTTTCAATTGATGCATGTTTGAGTGTTGCTTGAATCTCGTTTATGCAAGAAACACGTTATTCTAAACCCGGGTTGTCAAACATGACCTCAGTAATCAAGTTGTATCTCACTGGATACTTAGCCAACTTAAGAGTTCTTTAGCTTGTTAGAAAGCTAAGACTTAGACCTACAACTTTTCAGTTTATAGTTTCTTGTGAATCATCCTTATTTACCTGTGAAAATTGCTGGCAAATCCTTATTAGTCGAACAAGACTTGAGTCATGTCCTGTGCAAAACACTTCCTGATAGTGTTTCATATTTCTTGCATATTTTCATGTCTGCTTCATGAAAAATCACATGGTTTGATTTATTGGAAAGCTAACACATAGCTTTACAAGTTTTATGTTTATGATTTCCATTGAATCGATGCCAATATTGGTCTAAAGTCACTGTCATTCTTTGTATACAGAAAATCATTATTTTCATCTTGGTTGTTCTATTTCCTGAATAACACTTGATGTTTGCTAGATATTTCAATCATCTGTGCTTAGTTCCTGAAACTAAAACTTGTGTTGCTTAGCTAATACCATGTCAAATATTTTTCATGTTTTGAGTCTTGCATGAATCAATTTTTTGGATGTTTGAAATCATCTTTGAATTGTTGCATGAATCAACCCTTGTTTCACATTTCAAAACAGCTAGGACATAAAACTTACCAACTTCAAGAATACGTAGAATCATGTAGTTTCATTCAAAAATTTCAAACTTCAGCGTTCTGGAAAGATCATAAAGTAATCTACGATTCTTCTGTTTAGAGTTTTCTGAAACTTCTTCGTTAAAGGGCTTGAATTCCCTCTCTAAGCTGATCAACTGCTTGTTGAATCAGCCTGTCAAAGATCTGTCTCACTGGTCCTGACATTTATCTATGGATCGGATAATCCAGATCTGATTCTAGTGTTTTTAGATCCATTAAAAAGGTGTGCACATCATGCAACTTTCTTGTGTTGGCCACCTTTATCGAAACAAAGTGCTTAGGCTCCGAATCTCTGTTTGTTAGAATCCTATTCGGACTCGCCAAAATATTGTTAGCTTCTGTGTGTGTTGAGATTCACTTGGATCTTAGATTGTGGATCGGCTTTTGTGCCGACACCACCATCATTTTGGTTACAAAGAAAGGGTTGCCAGATTTCTTAATCTAACACGGTTCAGGTGTAGTTACCATTCATCAAAAAAAAAAAATTAGGACGTTGTTGTCATGGCTTGGTGACAAGGGGGGCATAGTCACAATGATAGTAATCAATTTTTGAGATCTCATTGGTCTCAAAGAGTGAGTCTGTTTGATTCTGATGATGAATATGATATTTCTACGTACCCATATTTGAGCAGGACATGTGTTGCCCCTAGAAGAACAAACTAAAAAATGCCTAAATTTGCAAGAACAAGTGATCACATAGATTTTTTAGAATGGTTAGGCAGGGTCAAGGCGAATCTAGTGTTCTGGGCAGTTCCTGAACACAAGAAGGTTGGATTGGTTGGCCTTAAATTGAAGGCTCGAGCTGCTATTTAGTGGATATGACTCAAGCAGTCTCGTGCTCGTCTAGGTAAAGATCCCATTGTTCACTAGGAACACATGGAGCAAAAATTGTGCACACAATTTTTACCTCTCAAGTCTCATACCGACTCATATTCGAAATGTTCATAGTCAAGTTATGCAAAATTTTTGCATAGGGATACGAGTCAGTATACTCATAAGTTTTCTTCACCCTCTATTTTTCAACCCAACCCACCTCATTTAAATCTGCAACTTCTAGGGTAAGATTTGAAGTTACCTCATATGATAGTTATGAAGTTGAAGAAAACACCAATTTCTATGACTTTGAACCTCCAACAATTGAAGAAGTCCTAAGAGAAAATGAAAATTTAGGAAAGGGCTTGATTCTCAAGGAGGAGTCTCAGTGGCAAGTGGTTGACTCTATATTGGATATCTTCACGAAAGAATCCCTAGAGGAGTTTTTTTTGTGAAATCATTGGAGATCCCATATTCGATGAAAGTGATGAGGAGAATGAAGAGGAACCCTCACCTGAAATTGAGGATGTTTCTATGTGTGAATTCATTACTGATCCAGTTTTTGAAACAATGTATGAAGAGATACCCCACATCTCATCTTTTTGGAAAATGGAACCTATCAAAGACCAGTCTGGCATCAGTCTTGACGATCCGATCGTCGAAAACATTTATGAACACATAGAAAAAGAGGACTTTCCTCAAGATGTGTCTAACATTATTGTCAACATTGATCCTTCAAGTCTTATTTGTTAACCCATCTTTAAGGAAAATGATAAATTTAAAACATCCATTAAAGATTCTGTTAAAATGTGTGACAATGAAAGCTTAGACATTAAAAAAAAAATGTTGAATTGTCCAAGAATTTTAGAGACTCATGTTAGTCTTGAAGATGAGTCGAACACATTAGGTCTAGCTAGCGTTAAAGCTCCAAATCTTGTTTATGACCATCAGGTTTTAGTATATAATGTTGATTGTGTCTCTTTGATAAATCCTGATAGTAAATTTGCTTTGTTGTTATATTGTATTACTTGTGACTTATCTTGTGATGGTCAAAATCTTAGTGTAAAATTTAAAATTTTGAATTGCATGATACATAGTCAATTGATATCTGTTGATGATCCACATTTTGTTATAATCAATAGAGCTTTAATGTAAGGTAAAATTATCAAATACAATGTCTTAGATACCTTTGTGCTTAAATGGTATTTTTTTGAATTTCATGTTGCAAAGAATATTGAATTGCATTGCATAAATTATTATTGTTATTCTTATATGAAATGTACTGCCTTGCATAGTTTAGTTCTTATTGTCTTGGACAGATATTACGCTGATTATATTTTAAATTGGTGCAGGATTATGGAGTTGCGCTTAAGAAGAACTAGGATCCAAGTATGAAGCTTTTCGACTCAGGGGGAATGATGTAGAGTATACTGACGATCTGCGCATTGAAGACAAGTTTGATCCAAATCCAACTCATTCAATCTGATCCTGGATGTGAGTTGTGGCAGATCCAATTACGCAGGACTATCTGGGTCCAATTAGATCTGCCCGAACCCAAATCCATTTTGCATATCTTGTTACAATTTTTAAGATATTTTGTATCTTTCTTAGAGATTGTAGTTTGATGTTTTGATTTCATTTTATCATGTTAAGGAATCATATTAAATATACATATATATATTATTTTTTTTAGGTACCAGATTCTACAAATCCGGATAGTTCTAGTGCCCTATAGGATCTTTTTGTGGCACTAAAGAGTGTAAAGGGTAAAAGGGTAGTTTTGCTTTTGTTTCTGCCACGTATACGGATCAAGATCCATTTGGATCTTAGTGCTTTAAATATCCAACCCATCTAAAAAGGAAACACCACATTGGTGCAAATGGAGGTGGCTTCTCATTGGGCCAAAGTGTAGTGGGTCTCTTCCCCAAGAGAGGCCTTCCTAAGGTGGCTCCTATTGGGCTCTGTGGAGGTAGACTTGAATGCCTTCTCAAGTCACTAAGTCACCTCTAAGATGCCCAATAGGAGGGCACCACCCTCTTTGACTCTACAAAATCTACAAAGAAAAAAATGTTGGGGTCTTTTGTCTAACTTGAAAAAAATTCAAAAATGGTGTGGAAAGAGAATGTTTGAAGGGTGAAGATAGTTCCAGTGTTTTGACCATATCTCCCTAGATACATGTCCAAATTATGTGATCTTTAATTTGTTGGAAAACTAAGATCCTAACCTACAAGTTTGTTGTTTACAGTTTTGCTTGATTCAACTTAGTTAAGCCGCTAAAATCCTTGAAAAGTTTCCTAAAGACGACATCAAGGTTGCTGAACATCGGATGTTTCAGTGTTGTTGGCTGCATAAGATAACATCTTCAAACTTTCATTTTTCTTTAGTGTTGTTTGCATGTGCTTCTGTAATCTTTTGTCATACTGCGTATAAGAATATCTGAGAATGTTTACCAAATGAATATGATGATGTTTGTATATTTTTAATTGATCCAAAATATCATTTTCAATTGATGCATGTTTGAGTGTTGCTTGAATCTCGTTTCTGCAAGAAACACGTTATTCTAAACCCGGGTTGTCAAACATGACCTCAATGATCGGACCGTATCTCACTGGATACTTAGCCAACTTAGGAGTTCTTTAACTTGTTGGAAAGCTAAGACCTAGACCTACAACTTTTCAGTTTATGGTTTCTTGTGAATCATCCTTATTTACCTATGAAAATTATTGGAAATCCTTATAAGTTGAACGAGACTTATGTCATGTCTTGTGCAAAATACTTTCTGATAGTGTTTTGTATTTCTTGCATGTTTTTCTGCTTGCTGCATAAAAAATCACATGGTTTAATTTATTGGAAAGTTAACGCATAGATTTACAAGTTTCATGTTTATGATTTTCATTGAATCAATGCCAATATTGGTCTAAAGTCACTATCATTCTTTGCATGTAGAAAATCATTATTTTTATCTTGGTTGTTCTATTTCCTTAATAACACTTGATGTTTGCTAGATATTTTGATCATCTGTGCTTAGTTCTTGAAACTAAACCTTGTGTTGCTTAGCTAATACCCTGTCAAATCTTTTTCATGTTTTGAGTCTTGCATGAATCGATTTTTTGGATGTTCGAAATTGTCTTTGAGTTGTTGCATGAATCAACCCTTGTTTCACATTTCAAAACAGCTAGAACAGAAAACTTACCAACTTCAAGAATACGTAGAATCATGTAGTTTCATTCAAAAATTTCAAACTTCAACGTTCTGGAAAGATCATGAAGTAATCTATGATTCTTCTGTTGAGAGTTTTCTGAAACTTCTTCGTCGGAGGGCTCGAAATCCCTCTCTAAGCCGATAGACTGCTTGTTCAGTCAGCCTGCCAAAGTCCAGTCTCATTGGTCCAGACATTTATTTGTGGATCGGATAATCCAGATCTAATTCCAGATTTTCAGATCTATTAAAAAGGTGTGGACGTTGTGCAACTTTCTTGTGTTGATTACATCTATCGAAATAGAGTGCTTAGGCCCCAAATCTCTATTTGTTAGTCACATTCGGACTCGCCAGAATATTGTTAGCTACTGCGTGTGTTGAGATCCAGTTGGATCTTGGATTGTGGATCAACTCCTATGTCGACACCGCAATCATTTTGGTATCAAAGTGAGGGTTGCCAAAAATTTTAATCTAACACGGTTCAGATGTGTTACCATTCATTAATTTTTTTTTTAGAGCTATGTCATCATGGCTTGGCCACAAGGGGGGCGCAGTCACAATGATAGGAATCAATTTTCGAGATCTCATTGGTCTCAAAGAGTGAGCCCATTTGATTCTCATAACTAATATGACATTTTTATGTACCCATATTTGAGTAGGACATGTGTCACCCCTCAAAGAACAAACTAGAAAATGCCTGAATTTGCGAGAACAAGTGATCCCGAAGATTTTTTAGAATGGTTAGGCAGGGTCAAGGCGAATCTGGTGTTCTGGGCAGTTCCTGAACACAAGAAGGTTGGATTGGTTGGCCTTAAATTGAAGGGTCAAGATGCCATTTGGTGGAGACGACTCAAGTAGTCTCGTGTTCGTCTAGGTAAAGATCCCATTGTTCACTGAGAACACATGGAGCAAAAATTGCGCACAAAATTTTTACCTCTCAAGTCTCATATTGACTCATATTCGAAATGTTCGGAGTCAAGTTATGCAAAATTTTTGTATAGGGATACGAGTCAGTATACTCATAAGTTTTCTTCACCGTCTAATTTTCAACCCAACCCCACCTCATTTAAATCTGTAACTTCTAGGGTTATATTTGAAGTTACCTCGTATGATAGTTGTGAAGTTGAAGAAAACACCAATTTCTGACTTAGAACCTCCAACAATTGAAGAAGTCCTAAGAGAAAATGAAAATTTAGAAAATGGCTTGAATCTCAAATAGGAGTCACAGTGCCAAGTGGTTGACTCTATATTGGATATCTTCATGAAAGAATCCCTAGATGAGTCTTTTTTATGAAATCATTGGAGATCTTTATTATCATTGCAAAATTTTACTTTTGCAAGTCAAACTGACATTTAAAAAGGATTTTGAAAATAACTCGCCTATGTTTAAAATGCAGGATAATTTTGAAGAATGGGACTCGCTTGTCGGTACGAGGTTCAACCGTTCCTAGCGCCATAACCAGGGGTAATCAAACCAAGGATCAATCATGTGCTTTGCTTTGCTCAACTTGTCTAAGTCGATGTTTTATTTCTTAAATGCACAAAGAATCAGGTATGTGCTATGACTTAGAAAAAATGCAGATTGAAAACATGATGCTTGCTTGGAATATTTGGAGAATTCTTGGAAAAAGGGACACTTTAAAAATCATGAATCACATTGAGAAAGTATTTTAAAGAAAAGGAAAATCAATTTATGAAGAAATCCTGATGTTTTGAGAAAATTGATTTCTGAGAAAAACTCAAATGGTTTTGAGAAAGTTGATTCCTTTTGAACTTCGAAATTGGAATTTAGAAAATCATGAATTGAACTTAGAAAAGTACTTGGAGAATCTTTGAAAATCGTTTTTAATGAAGGAAAACCTTAATGCTTTTAGAAAATCACTTTCTGAAGAAAATTCAGGATAACTTTGAGAAATTGGTTTTCTGAGATTGGATTTTTAATTTGATAAAAAAGAGGAGCATGTAACCTTGTGAAAACCTTTTCATGGTTCATTCTAAACCTAAGTGAATGAATGAATGCAATTGGCAAAAATATTTTCTAAAGAATTTAAAGAAAATCTTTAAAAAAGAGAATTTTTGTGCCTTATAGAACTTAAATGAAATAAACTCAGCACATATTTCTGAATATGTCCATGAATGTGTATTGAATATATTTTATTTGATTCTAAAAGGGAAAAATACTTAGAAAACTTTGAAAATAAGCAATGGTTTTTTAAAATAGCCTAAGAGTGTAGGCCGTTTGTGGCTTAGAAAAAGATAATAAATCTGGGTTTTGTTCGTATTCTAACTATGGCCACAAATACAAAACCCATCAAGTTTATCAACTCCTTAGAAGCTAGTGCACGTGCCATTAGTGTAGACCATGGTAAATTTGAATATACATAAATCATCATCCATCACACATTAATATTATTGAAAAATAAACTATATGCAATGCAACCTAAGCTAAGCAGAAAATTAAATTCTTATTCTAAATTTATAATTATAATTTATATAAATAATAAATTAAAATAAAAAAAAGGAAAATAAAGAAAAATACAGTCTTGAGTATCCCTGCAATAGCTTTTCAGGATTTATCCAATAATATCTGAAAATTGCTGGATTTATCTGGATATAAGCCTTTTTTCATGTTTTCCTGAGATAAACATAATAAAAGATGATATAAAATTGAATAAATTATAAAAATAAATAATTTTGAAATTCAGACTTTTGAGAAAATTACCAAAATACCCCTAAAAACAAGACTATGGCCTTGAAATCAGGCTTTTCAGAAAAGATTTTTGTAAAACTTTTAATTCAAGGATCAAATGGATTCAAATCAATACCAAATCGGGTATGAAACACACTAGCATGATTATAAACATGATCAAACCTTAAAAATATGAAACTTTTCTAAAAAAATCGAAATATCATGAAAATTGCAATTTTTGCTAGTGTTTTACTTGAATGGAAACTCTGCGGGCATCCTATTTTTGTGATTTCATTAAATAATATATCAAATGACCTCAAAAATTAACAAAAATTGATATGGATACTGATGATAACCCTAAAATTTAAATAGAATCGAAAAATAGGATTTTTGGTATTATTTTGATATAAAAATTAAATAAAAATATAAAATATGCAATTTTGACCGCGGGCGCGTACCTATCACAGTGTCAGACCTAAATCAGAGATCAAACCACCATAAAAATTTGTAAAAATTTATAGAGAGATACTAGACAAATAAAAAAATTCTCTTTTTACAGATCAAAAAAAATCATATTCGGTTACGGAGATATCATTCTGGTAATATATGCTTGATTTTGGCTTATACGTAACGAGTTGAAATAAACACATCCAATTTCGAGTATAGGAAAATATATCAAACAATGTTAAAAAATTATAAAATTTTATCATATGATAGTAAACACGCATATAAAGATACTCTTTTTTATGAATCATCGATCAGATATTCGGTTAGGAAGATACGATCTACACAAGTTGATCTAGGATTTAGACAATGCATAACGGGCTCTGTAAAATCGATTTTGATTTTTGACAGAGAAAAAATAGCAAACAAATATATAAAAAACTAAATTTTTTACAGAGAATACTAGACATGATAACGAACATGCAACAACTTACGGATCATCGTTCCTAAATCCACATAGCGATTCCATGGTTCAAAAAGCATAGTTCGGTCTTAGATTTATTTGACAGAGTTACAGAAGCCAAAATAATCTGATTTTTTTTATAGGAAATCACTTACAAACGCATGGATCGACCCTGAAAAAAATCATATTTTTTTTACAGAAAATCAAATATGAAATAACATCATTTCCCCGTGCCCGAGATCAAAATTAGCAGATTATCAATAATGCAAAAATAACTCATTCTAAACATAAAAAATAAAAAAACAAAAACTACAAATAATATAACAATTTTTTATTTGATGCTTGAGTACATAAAATAAACATTAATATGATAAAATAAAATAAAAAAATCAAGGAAAACACGATTAGAATTTGATTTAGCCTCTAAAAGAGGGATTCGACCATCGAACGGTCGAATCTTGATCTTTTTTAGGCGCTTAGCATAATAAACCCATCAACAATGATTTCAATGGATCAAAAATGTGTAGATAATCATCAAACATTATATGATCATCATCTTGAGGTCCTCACATAATTTTTTTGAAATAAAAGAAAAGAAAAAGCATGCTAAAAGAGGCGACAATGGTGATTTTAATGAAAAATAAACAAAAATTAAGAAAAGGGGAGAAGACCTTACCTTGGAGCTTCAATGGAGGGGTTGGAGATTGGAGGAGAGAGATACACGAATTTGAGAGAGAGAAAGAGGAGAGAAAAAGCATTGGTGACCCCCCCCCCTAGAGTCCCCTATTTATAGTTTTTCAAAACATTAATTAAGGAGGAGTTCCAATTAGTTTAAACTTTCTTAATTGAGTTAATTAAGGGGGGTGGTTTTTTCAGCTGGGTTTAACTTTTCAACCTTCCTAATTAGACTCTAATTAGCCTAATTGAGTCCAAATTGAATTTTAAAAAATCTAAATGTAGCGCCACCTATTGTGGGCCCACATTTGTTTTTTAAAGCTTTAAATAAAAACAAAATTTAAAACGAAAGTGAGGCTTTAAAATTGATGTTGATTCTAACCTAACTAGGACACTAGTTAATCCTAAACTAACCAAAATACTTTCAAATGTGGCGCCACCTAATGTGGGCCCCGCTTATTTTTGTTTTAAGAAAACGATTTTGAAACTTTGAAAATAAAGGGGTTAAAAATGATTTTTTTTTCAGAAACTTCAAAAGGACACCTAAACTAACTAATATATATTTTTTTGTATTTTAAAATATGAAAGATGTAAGACGAAATGAAATTGGAAATTAAGGTTTTGCACCCTTGCAGGGTGGGCCCCGCTTGAAAAAAGTTGAAACTTATTTTAAAATCAAGTTTTTGAAATAAAGGGTTTTGAGAAGAAAAGTTTTTGAAAGAAAGTTTTAAAAATAAAGCCAAAGTTCTAAATCAACTAGAGTCCTAAATGGATTAAAACTCTTCCAGATGTGCGCCAATAGTGTGGGCCCCACCCCAGGGTTTTGAAAAAGTTGAAATAAAGACTGAAAAGGGTTTTGAAACAGAGTTGAAATCACCAAATGAGAATCAGAAGTTTTGAAAACAGAGTCCTGAAATTTTGAAACTCTTAAATTTGATTTTTAAAGATAAACAAAGAGATTTTGAAAGATCTTCTCAGAGATTAGTGAAAATGAGCAAAATACGAGACTAGGGTCAGAGTCCTAATCAACTGGGACTCTAGGATAGAGTCCCAGAATTTTGAAAATCTTAGAACTGAATTTGTTTTCGAAAAACAAGTAAGAAAAGGTAAAAGAAGGAAATGAGAGTAGAGTTTTGGACCGATTGAAACTCTGAGACAGAGTCCTAAAATTTTGAAACTCTATAATAAAGTCCTAAAATTTAGAATTTGATTATTTGAAAGATAAATAAAGAAGTTTTTGAAAGATTTTCTAAAAAAATGAAGTCAGTGTTAGAGTCTTAATCCGACTGAACATCTAGAACAGAGTCCTGATCCGACTGAAACTCTAAAACTTTGATTTCTTTCGAAAGATTCTGAAAGATTTTCATTAAAATAGGTAAAAATAAATGTAAAAGATAGAATTCTGATCTGACTGAAACTTTGAGACAGAGTCCTAGTCTGACTGAAACTCTAGAATTTTGACCAAAATGAAAGATTTTGACATATTTTGTTAAAAACAAGTAAAAATAGAGATGAAAGACAAAGTCCTAGTCCGACTGAAACTCTGTGATAGAGTTCTAGTTCGACTGAAACTCTAAGATGTTTGTCTTTTTTTAAAGTCAAATGAGAAGGTTTTTGAAAATAAATGAAAAACATGAATAAAGAATGAAATCAGGATAGAGTCCTAGTCCGACTGAAACTCTATTATAGAGTCCTAATTCGACTGAAACTCTGAGATTTTGGCCAAAATGAAAGAAATGGACTAGGGATAAGACTTCTTCTGGTTTAAAATCGAAATAGAATTTTGAAGAGGCTTAAAAAGGTGAAAAGACAGAGTCCGAGTTCAACTAAAACTCTGAATATTGAGAAATGAAGGAGTCCAGAAGCGACACCACCTAGATGAGTCTCATCTGAGAATTGAGACCAGTAAAAATTGAGTTTAAAACAAATTTAAATCACTTTCTAAGGAAAATATTTTGAAATATAAGATCCTGGGGGTTGATAAAAGACAAATATTGATCTAAAAAACCAGGTTTTTGAAGTTGATTTCGAAATATGGTTTTAAAACTCGAATCTAGATTGAAAGATTTTAAAAAAGCCAGAGTGCTGGATCTCGAAAATGCAATGTAATGCCATACAATGCAATGAAATGATATGAAATGATATGGAATGTTATGAAATGATACAAAAGGCATACCCTGGATAAGGGATTTAAAGTCCTGGACCCCTGACAGAGATAAAGAATTGATCATTTTTCTTCGAAGGTAAAAAATGATGATTAAAATCGAGCCAAAATAGATATCAAATCTTGATTGCAAGATGAAGTATTAAAGTTTAGTGCAAAATTTGGGTTCTGAATGACCCTGGCTTGGATGTCGACCTGTTGGTTCTTTGAAGGCTTCAGAGGGTAGGTCCCAGTGCCAAAAGAAGGGGATTTGTAAATTAAAGGAAAATTTTGGGGTGTTTACTGATGCCCCTCTTTTCTATTAAGCCGGTTGAAAGCCGAGCTTAGTGGCAAAGAAAAACATATCAAATTTGGACTATAAAATGCCCCAATTAGAAGAATTTCATTGGGTATGAAAGAATTTGCTCTAGTGATGATGGTAAATTGTTATCATCGAAAAAAATTTCCCTCCCTCTGTGTGAGAGAGAATTTGCTCTAGTGAAAGTTGGTTTTGAAAATTACTCGCCTCCGTTTTTTAAATTTGCGAGAAAATTTCGTAGAATGGGATTCGTTTGTCGGTATGAGGTTCAACCGTTCCTGGCACCTTTACCAGAGGTAATTGAACCAAGGATCAAAAGTGTGCTTAGCTAGGCTCGAATATCTAAATTATGTTTTATCTCCTAAATGCACAAAGAATCAGGCATGTGCTATGAAGTTCTTGAAAGATGCACATTTTGAAAAATATGATGTTTACTTCTGATATTTGGAAAATACTTGGAAAAGGGATTCATTGGACATCTCTTTCTAAATGGAAAATTGATTCTCAGGATAATTGAAACTTTGAGAAAATCAATTTCTGAAATAATTTGAATGCTCTTTCTAAGAAAATTGATTATTCATTGAAATGAATCAGTAAAAGATGATTTGGCTCTTTGAAATGCTTTCATGGTGCACATTAGCTAATACGAATGAATGAATATGGATTTAAAAGATGTTTTTTGAGAAAATCTTTTTGAGAAATGCAGTGCATTTTAAGTTAGCCTAAGAGTGTAGGATGAATGTGGCTTATACGAAGATGATAAATCTGGGTCTCATTCGTATTCTGACTATGACCATGAATACAAATTCCACCGAGTTTGTCAACTCCCTAAAAGCTCGTGCACGTGCCATTCGTGTCAGCCATTGTGAATTTTAAAAATGCATGAATCATCATTCAATCAGATATTGAAAATTACAAAAAGCAAATTATATGCAATGCATCCTATTCTATGCAAAAATGTAACTCTTATTCCAATATTACATCTGATATCTACATTGAATTGAATAAGAAAAAGAAATAAAAGAATAAAGTCTTCCACTTGAATATTCCTACAAAACTACAAAACAAGTTAGCAAAAATATGTAGGTTTATCTAAATTTATCCAAAAATATCAAGAAATTATCAGATTTTATCCAGATCTAAACCCAGTTCACATCCTCCTGATATAAACATGAGAAATAAATGATGCTAAAACTTGAAAAATATGAAAATATAGCTTGGAAATTCCAAATTGAGGTAAAAATGACCAAAATGCCCCTGACAGCAAGACTATGACCTTAAAATCAGGGTTTTCAAAAATAAATTTTATAAAAATGAGAATTTTGAAATTCAAATGAATACAAATGAAGATAAAATCAAACATAATATGATGTGATATGATTATAGGCATGCTAAAACTTTTAAAATGCAAAAATATCAAGAAAACACTAAATTTTGCCTTTCTTCTGACAGTTTAACTAACACGTGGCAATTGATCTCAAAATCAATCCAATTTTGGCATGGACACCTATGTTAATCCTAAAAATGGAATGGAATATGAGAACTAAATTTTTTTGGCATTATTTAATATGAAAATCCAATAAAACCCTAAAATTATAAGATTTTTTGCCTACATGCCCTAATAACAGCAGATTTGCAGACTAATCTTACCATAAAAATTTTTAAGATTATGCATGGTGACAGAGGACAAATGAAGAGGGATTTTTGCATTTTACAAACTTGAGATTTGAACTATGGCAGAAGAGCTACAGCTCTGACAATCTAGGTCAGAATCCGGCGACCTTGAGATTGCAGGCAAACTAATAGGTTTTGGCAAAAATTATAGGACAAATACTAATTTGTGGCAAAAAATGCTAAAATTTTATGATGATGTTGAAGACAGACAGAGCATCAATTCCTCTTTTTACAGTTTTGGCATTGGACCTACGGTTACAGAGGACACATTGGATTATCAGACCCCTAATTCTGATGAAATTGAAATAATAGGGAATCAACATGCAAAATTGTAAAATCTAGAAAAAATAGAAATCTAAATCCTAAAATTTTGAAATTCTGGTAAATAATAAAGAATATTATGAAAGACAATTCCTTTTTTGACGGTCAGAGCATCCGAATTATAGATCGCAGTGTCATAATCGATCAAGGTCGATCTAGGACTCCGACAACTTGTAACAGGCTTTACACAGGGATCTGTACCGATTTTTAACATATAACAAACTTTGTCAGAAAAATTTCACAAAATCTAGTAAAATACTAGATTTCTCCTTAGATCTAATTTATTTTACAGACTATGATTCGAATCTTCCATGAGGGAGATCTTAGATCAACAAGTCTGCTAGAGGGGGATCTAGTGTTTTCACAGAGTTGAAAACCTGGATTGGTTTTGGAGTTTTAAAATGGGCTTACGTACATTAAATCAATCCAAATTTTTGGCATGAGATCACAGACAAATAGAGGCATTCATAACAAAAACTTTAGGATTTATTGACAAAAAATTAACCATAAAATAATAATTGAACTGCGCATATGGGATACAACCTATGAATACTAGATAATCCTTAATGAAAACTAATAAAATACCTATAACAATAGTAAAATAATCTAAACATAATACCTAAACACATAATCTATATTAAAACAAAAATAAAAGAAAACCAAGGAGGTGAAGTATTTATTTGATATGGCTATTGATATGAGGGGGATCTGATCCATCCATTTGACGGATCCTCTCACTTGCATAGCATTGAACATGAACAACCATCTTTTCATGTCATTTAAAACTATAAAGCGGATAGTGAATCCACTTCTAGACGGAATTCATAATAGATTCATGTAAGCAAAATATGAAAACCTCCTTTTGTCATAGAGGACCCTCTTTTCAAGGAGAGTGTGATGGACTCGTTTCTTCATGATCAATTTACCAACCTCACCATTATCGGCTCTCTTTCCATAAGAGAAGCCTAATGTTAGGAAGTTTTGACGAAAGCTTAATTTCTCTTCGAAAGTTTATTTTGCAAACACCACTTTTCAGGGAAGAGAGGAGTAATTTTCCATTTTCCATTCAGGTAAGTGCTAAGCCTGAATTTTCTCCTTTGGGGAAAGGAGAGAAGATTTTTTGTCACGGATGCATTGAGTCACACTTCAAATGCTTGCCTTCACACAGGATTTCAATAACATTTTGCCAATTTATCATTAAATAATTATTGATTCCAAAACCTTTATTGCACAAAAGAATTACCTTAGAATACCTTCAGCATTCCTTCCGAAAGAGCAAAGCTTTTGCAAAGAAAGATTCAAAAATGCAAATTCTTTCCCTTAGCCAACCAAAAGGATGAAGAATAAATCCTCGATATGGCCAACAAAGAAAATTCAATGTTGTCGCAAAGCCATAAGTGATTGATATTGATCGCAGTCAATGGCACATTTTAAAGACCATTCTTATGGTAATAAGGCAGTGAAAATATTCTGGGCGATAAAAAAAAATTCACTCAATCACAATATCTCTTCAATAAATATCAAAGCTGCAATTACATATCTGCAAAAGGGATCTCTTAAATAGCGTCAAGTTGAGGACGATGGACGAGTTAGACCCCCCAGGGCAAAGAAAATTTGGAACATCTCTAAGTTGAAGGAGTATGTGACGTATCCTTCCAAGAAAAGTTCAAATCATCGTCAAGTTGAAGACTGATGCGATGAACCTCCCGCCAATCCCTAAAAGATATTTGATCAATGCTATCCTCAAAAGAGATTTTCAAAGAAACAATATTATCAATATAATCCGTGGGACCAAGGAAGACTCAGATCATCTCTAAGTTGAAGGAGTTTGTGACGTACCCTTCCAAAAAAAAAATCAGAGTATCTCCAAGTTGAAGGTTGATGCGATGAAATTCTCGCCAAATCTCAAGAGATCTCAAATTCTGTCTCAAAAAGAGTGCAAAAAGATCATCATAGAAAAATCCAGAATATCAAACTGTCAAATATGTTAAGAATCTTCTTTAATTTTGTGAAATTCTTTTGTCAATATCCTTTCACCAATTGCTTTCACAATGTTAATTCTTTCTTTCCTGTTCATGTCAAGGAAATTGATAGCCTCCTTGAAAGAAAGTCAATCGCAAGCAATTTGAATTTGAATCTTGATTCTATAGAGTTAAGCCCAATTGGATGCAATACTTTAGGTAGAAAAGAGGAAATATTTTCACACAAATGTGCATCATTTTCAACTATTTTAGATCAACAACAATTTTTCAACATTTTGACAATATTTTATAGTTATCCTGGCATGAAGAGAGAACTTGACATCCGCTTTGACACATCCTGGCATCATTTGTCGTCCTTTATTAGGACTTGATAATGGGAGTTTTCAAGATTCATTTCCTTCTTGTTATAATCTGAGCGCCTGGGCTTTCAGATTCACACACTTCTCTATGTTCTCCATTGTCCCGCCATAGACAGTTTCATTTCGGTTCGAGGTTGAGCCACCAATCATTTTCTCGCAAAAGGTCATCAATTTCAAAAGTTATTCAGTCTCAGCAATGAGACGCCCAAAATCAATCATTTTTCAAGCTTTAGGGACCCCTATTTTCATCCTTTTACAAAACCCTTATCGAATTTATTGTACGAAATCTGAAGGTTGCATCATGGTTTCTTCAGTCGAGGATTCCATTATTTTCATTTCCCGATCAGGTTAAGGGTTTAAACCTAAGCCTCATTTTGATGAGGTATTTCATTTTCCGATCAGGTTAAAGTTTAAACCTGAGCCTCATTCTGAAGAGGTATTTCATTTCTCGATCAGGTTAAGGGTTTAAACCTGCGCCTCATTCTCATGAGGTATTTCATTTCTCGATCATGTTAAGGGTTTAAACCTGAGCCTCATTCTCATAAGGTATTTCATTTCCCGATCAGGTTAAGTGTTTAAACCTGAGCCTCATTCTGATGAGGTATTTCATTTCTCAATCAGGTTAAGGGTTTAAACATGAGCCTCATTCTGATAAGGTATTTTATTTTCCCTTTCAGAATAAGGGTTAAACCTGAGTCATTCTTTGTAAAAGGCCATTTTTCAAAAGTTATTCAGTCTCAGTCATAGGACACCCAAAATCACTCCCTTTTCCAAAGCTTTTAGGGAAAACAATTTTCATTGTCTTCTTTGTGACCCCTCATTTCTACACGAGGTATTTTTCGTCTCATCCAGGTTAAGGGCAAAACCTGGACTTCACTTCTATGAAGTGAATCTTTCTTTGTCATTCTCCATTTTATACCTATCATTTTCATCAGGGCTAATTTCTTTATACCCATTCAGATCCTTCTAACTAAGGCATTTTTTTAAATATAGCTCAAATTTGGTGTGTTTTTCTTTGCCACTAAGCTCGGCCCTATACCTGCTTAGTAGCAAAAAGGGGCATCTGTAAAGACCCAAAATTTTCCTCATCCATTCTCAGACACCCCCCTCGTGTGGATGCCAACCCTGATAGGTCAGTACAGGAGTCCAACCTCGAGTCTGCCTCAGGAATTTACCATTTTACCCACATTCACTAAGAAAATTACTATTTTACCCCTAGGTTATCATAGAACCCTGTCAGTCAGAGTCGACCAAGCTCATTTTTAAGCTTAGAACAGTTAGAATGTGAATCATTTCTAGCTCACCTGAGCTCACAGTGAGCAAATCATGTTCATTTCTAATCATTTCTGCCAAAATGGGTTCATTTCCTCATAAACGAGCTCATTTCTCACTCGAATTTAAGCCAATTGTCTCCAAGTCAATCATTCCTAGTCTAGTTTGTGCTCACCAGAAGTTCAAGTGCTCCAGTTTCAATTCAAATCCATTTTCCACAGTCTAGGAGCCCATTTTAACTCATTTCAACTGAAATTGAGTCAAGTCCAGTAAGTTAAGCTAGTGTTTGAGCTTCAGTTTTAGTTCATCTCAGTATTACTGACCTTTGTTCCAGCTCAAACCCAATTCTTGTCCACTACTCACTTCACTCTAGTGACCAGTTCTCGCCATTTCTCTAAAAATGGTAGCATTTCTTGACAATTTAGTATATGAGTTTAGTTGAGCCAATGTCTTGTCAGTCCATTTGAGTTTTGAAACTTTAGAACTCAGCTCATTCCAGTTCATTTCAGTTCAAAGTAGCTAAAACCCCAATTTTCAGTGTCACTCTGGGCCTGACAGGGACAAAAACCATTTCTTGAACCATTTTGCCCATTTTTTATCAAATTTACCACTTTCTGAACTGGTTCAACTGTCGATCAGGGTCTAATATCCAAATTTTTTCATCTAGGGTCTGCATTTCGCATGGCATTTCATATCATTTCTCATCATTTCATTTCATTTCATTACATTTCATTTTTTAGATCCAAATCTCTAATTTTAAAAATTCCAATCCAGATTCGAATTTTAAAGTTTTTTAAATCAATTTCAAACCCTAGGTTTTCAAATTAACATTTTTACCCCCAGGACTCTAAATTTGGAAATATTTTTTTTGAGAAAACAATCTGAATTCCTTTCAAACTTGATTTTTAAATTTTCAAACTGGATCTGCTCTGCAAAGGGGTATAGAATTTCAATTTTTGAGTTTTATTTCAAAAGTTGCCAAAAATATCTCATCTAACCCAAAAAGAAATTTGAGAAATCACTCTACCCCTTTGATTTTCAAAATGAATTTCAGAATAATAGGTGGGCCCACCTTCAAAGTGGCGCCACACTTCAAAGCTTTCAAAAAAAATAATAAATACAAAGTCTTTTATTTTCTTTATCTCTTTATTTATTTACTTTCTTTTTTTTATTATTTTTATTTCCCCAAGCTAGGAGAAGTGGGGCCCACAAGGGGGTCGACCCCCTCTCTCCCTTTTTTTTCTTCCTTTCTTTTTTCTTTTCCCTCTCTTTTTCCCTTCCTTTTCTCTTTCTCTTTTCTTTCCTTCTTCCCTTTCTTCTTTCCTTCTTCCTTTTTCTTTCATTTCTTCCTTTCTTTCTTTCTTCCTCTTTTCCCTCTTCCTCCTTGCCATCAGCCCCCTTTCTTCCTCTTCCTTTTCTTTCCTTCTTCCTTTCCTCCATTTCTTTCCTTCTTTCTTCCCCTTTCTTTCCCTCCTCTCTTCTTATTTCCCCTCTCCTTTCTAAATCCCTAAGTGATCATACGGCTGGACCCTTTTTAGTTTTTTCTCTCTCCCATTGAAGCCCTCTCATTCACGCCTAGCACTCCCTACCTCTTCTCTTCATTATCCCTTCTCTCTCCTTTCAGCCCTAACACTTCTCTCTCCCTCTGTCTCTCTCACTCGGCCCTCCTCCTCTCTCATCCAACAGATGTAGCCATCTTTAACGCCACAGCTACAGCCCCTTTCAAGCTCCCACCAGTCGGCGGCCACTTCCTCCTTGGTGATAATCACCATAGCAGCTTGTCACCCTTCTCTATTGGCGGCAGCACAACAGCAACCTCCACTTCAAGACCTCCAGCTCCACTTTGTTGCAACCTCACCATAACAACAACCACTCTTTTGCTGCAGTTACCTCCACACCAAGGCAACCGTCCTCCACCATCTCCAAGCATCTTCGGATCCCCTTGGTAGCAGCCATCTCCACTACCTTCAGCCCCGTCTTCAACCCTCCTTGGCAACAACTACCTTCGATCACCTTCACCATAGCAATCATCTCCAGCAGCACAAGTCATTGCTTCCAACCAATCACTTCAACAAGGCTCCCTCGGTGCAGCCCCTCTATTGTTGAAGCTACTCTAACCAGTGCAGCCAAGGAGACGCCCCTTTAGCCTTTACCTCAGCTTCTTCCAAGGTAAAACAAAAAAGAAAAAATTTCTTTGTCGCATGGAGTAAATGAGAATTTGCATGTATTGTTCATATGGATTCAAAAAGAATCTTGTTCGAAACTAGATTCACAATCTTCAAACTTTGATTTTGAACGATATGAAATTATGTTCATTCATGACTGCGCCGCGAAAGCGAGGTGATTCATCCGACTGATGGATCGGATCCCTCACTTCAATGGCCAACATTAAGCATAAGATCATGTCTCCCCGATCATTCTTGATTTTATCTTTGGTTTCATATAGATTTCGTAATTATAGGCATTACATTTAACTTATCTTATTGCTTTATAGGTATTTTGCTTAATTTCCTTAATGTTTGTTTATTAGTTTGTAGGTTTTGATTTTATGCACAGTCCAGTTATTATTTCATGTAGATTTTCTCATCCATAAATTCTAGAAATTTTATGATGGTCGTGTATGCTTGTTTGTGATTCCCTGTAAAAAACCCAAAATGATTTGATGTCTGCAGCTCCCTTTTAAAAATCAAGGACCAAACCATGATTTCAACCCTGTGAAAACACTGGATCTCCCTGTAACAGACTTGTTGATCTGAGATTTCCACCATGGGAGATCCAAATCACGATCTGTAAAATACAATAGATTCATGGAAGAATCTAGTATTTTACTGGATTTGGTGGGATTTTTTTTTGATAAAAAGTGTTATCTGTCAAAAATTGTTTCTTACAGACTATTGCGTAAAGCCGATTAGAGGCTTGTCAGGGTTTAGACCGACCCAAATCGATCGTGGCTTTTTGACCTGTAGGTCGGATGCTCTGACTGTCAAAATTGGAATTGTTCCTATGCCATTTCCCAAAATTCCAGGATTTTAGGACTTAGATTTCTATTTTTTTTAGATTTTACAAGTTCATCTATCAATTTCCTATTATTTCAATTTCATCAGGATTAGGGGTCTGATAATCCAATGTGTCCTCTGTAACCATAAGTTGAATACCAAAACTATAAAAATAAAATCTAATTATCTGTTTATCTACAGAATTCTCCTAAAATTTCAGAGCTTTTGGTTGTTGTTTGCCATTTTTCTTATAATTTTAATGAAACCTGTCAGTTTGCCTTCAATCTCAAACTCACAGGATTCTGACCTAGATTGTTGAAGTTGTAATTCTCCAACCATAGGTCAAATCCTAAATCTGTAAAATGCAAAAATCCTTGACTAACTATCGTCTATCACCCCATAAAATTTGGTGAATTTCTATGGTAGGTTAGTACCCGAAATCATGTTGTCATTAGGATAGGTCTAGGTTAAAAGGCAAAATCATGCAGTTTTTAGGATTTTTATTAATTTCCATATTAGAAAAATACCAAAAAAAATTGATTTTCGTATTTCATTATGTTCTTAGGGTTAATATAGGTTTTCATGCCAAATTTGGTTTCATTTTGAGTTAAATTGCCATGTGTGTTAGTTAAACTATCAAATTCAGGCAAAATTCAGTGTTTTTGTGATATTTTTGCATTTTTAGAGTTTTAGCATGCATATAATCATGTCATATCATATTATGTTTAATTTCAATGTCATTGCATTTATTTGAATTTTAAAAATCTCATTTTTACAAAAAATATTTCTGAAACCCCTGATTTCAAGGCTATAAGGGGCATTTTGGTTATTTTCACCCCAATTTCGAATTTCCAAACTTTCATTTTTCATATTTTCATGCATACAATCATGTCATATCTTCTTGTGTTTAATTTTATTTTGATTTACATTCATTTGGATTTCAAAACTCTCATTTTACAAAATATCTTTCTGAAACCCCTGATTTCAAGGCCATGATCTTGTTATCAGGGGCATTTTGGTCATTTTTATCCCAATTTCGAATTTTTAAATCTTATTTTTCAAATTTTTATGCATAAACACCATTTATTTCTCATGTTTATATCAGGGAGGTATAAATTAGGTTTATATCTGGATTAAATCTGATAATTTCTTGATATTTTCGGATAAATCCAGATAAACCCACATATCTGTGCTAACACATCTTCTAGTTTTGCAGGGATATTCAAGTGGAAGACTTTATTCTTTTATTTTTTTTTATTCAATACAATGTAATATCAAATGTAATATTTGAAATAAGAATTTACATTTTCTGCATAGAATAGGATGCATTGCATATAGTTTAATTTCGTAAATTCTGATATCTGATTGAATGATAATTCATGCATATTTTCCAAATCTACTATGGTTGACACGAATGGCACATGCACAAGCTTTTATGGAGTTGATAAACTTGGTAGAATTCGTATTTATGACTATAGTCAGAATACAAATGAAACCCAGATTTGTGATCTTCACATTGGCCACATTCAGCCTACACTCTTAGGCTAACTTAAAAATGCACTGCATTTCTCAAAAAGATTTTCTCAAAATCCTCAGAAAACATCTTTCAAATCTATATTCATTCATTCATATTAGTTAATCTGCTTCATGAAAGCATTTCAAAGAACCAAATTATCTGCTACTGATTCATTTCAATAAAAAAATGATAATCTCAGAAAGAGCATTCAAATTATTTCAAAAATTGATTTTCTCAAAGTTTCAATTATCCTGAGAATCAATTTTCTATTTAAAAAGAGATTTCCAATGAATTCCTTTTCCAAGTATTTTCCAAATATCAGAAGCAAATATCATCTTTTCATAATATGTATTTTTCAAGGATTTCATAGCACATGCCTAATTCTTTGTGCATTTAGGAAATAGAGCATAATTTAGATAGTTGAGCCTAGCTGAGCACACTTTTGATCCTTGGTTCAATCACCCCTGGTAAAGGCGTCAGGAACGGTTGAACCTCGTATCGACAGGCGAGTCCCATTCTACAGAATTTTTCCACAAATTTAAAAAATGGAGGCGAGTAATTTTCAAAAACCAATTTTCAAAACTTTAGTCGAGTTTGGCTCGCAGAATTGTTTCTCTCTCTCGCAGAGGGAGGGAAAAATTTTGCGATGATAATAGTTGCTCTTGGGTTGCTCCAGCGTGTTGCTTCCGCCCTTGAGGCTTGCCTGGTTTGCATCCTAAGGGCCGCATTGTTAAGCTCAAACTTTTTGCACAGTTTTTGCCTTGTATTAAGCATACCGAAAGCCCTGTGTGGCTTACACAAGCCTTTCAGCCTTATCATGTTTGTACAGCTTTATATACATGTAATTTGCATTTTAGTTAATGAGATCGTGGTGCATGACACTATTATATAAATTTTGCATTCAATGAATTGATTGCTATTGAACATTCCTCTCTCCCCCTCTATTCTCTCCTTCTTTCTCTACTTTCTTTGTTCTGTGTGATTGTTGCCTCCTTGTAATTATGTGTTTGCATGCAATACTGCCTGCACACTTGTTGCTTCAAAAGATTCATTGTATTCACTTTTGGCACTCACTAAAAGGCTTGTTGGGTCAAGGTTCCCCAACGTCGCACGGGCATTTGAAATTTCGCCTGTGACAAGTGGTATCAAAGCTGACTTCACCCTGGGCAAGGTGAAGTTTGTCAAGTCTCGCTCGACCAAACGATAATTATTGATCATGGCTTCTAGAAATTTTAGTGTGGTGATACTGTCGAAGCCAAAAAGCAAGAGCAAGAAAGGAAAGGGGACATAGATATCTACTGTCAAAGAAGCATGAGAAAGTCCTTTGGCAGACTCCAACAAGTTGGAAAAGATGGTAAAAAGACTCCTGTGGGAAATGCATGAGATAAAGGTTATAGTGTGTGAAGCCTCTCTCAGCTATCAAAAGCTTGATAATAAGCTCAAGACTGCGAATGAAGACCTCCAAGGAAATATCGTGTTACTCGAAGATAGAGTAGACTCGATCGTAGGTTAAGAATGGAATAGAAGAACCAAGCTTTGGGACGCAAAATCCTAACTCTGAAACGTCGGCCAGTGACCGATGATTATGGTGTAGTCGAGACGTCAACTACTCGTTTGAAAGTTCTCAAGCCTAAGAAGTTCACTGGTGCTCATGATGCCAAGGAAGTATAGAATTTCATGTGGCAGATGGAGAAATTCCATGAAGCAAGCTTTGTCAAGGATGAAGCAGTTAAGGTTCGAGCCACCACAGCGTGGTTGGCTGATGATGCCATTGTCTGGTGGCGAAAAAGATACAGTGACATGGAGAATGGTCTCTGCACAATTGATACATGAGATGACTTCAAAAAAAAGTTGTAAAGTCACTTTCTTTCGATAGACACCAATTACTTGGCGTACAAGAAGATGATGGGACTAAAGCAGATTGGGTCAATCCATGACTACGTCAAGACTTATTCAGCCCTCATGTTGAAGATTATAGATATAGAGGAGATAGACCACCTCCTTTATTTCATGATGAGATTACAGCCTTGAGCAAAGCAAGAGTTGCAGAAGCAAAAACCTTGGGATCTTGCTAGCACCTTAGTAGCAACAAAAGTACTATCAAAATTTCAGCAAAACCTGAGTTTAAGGGAAGATAGTTGAAAAAGATAAGTTTTGGGGACAAAAAGCAGAATGATAATCGGAAGACAAACAAAATGCCCAAGGGAAAAAACGTCAAGACAACCAAAACCAAAATTATCAAGGATGGTATAACGGTAACAGGAATTATCGTGGAAATTACAAGAATGACCCACCAGAGGACCAACCAAGGATGGGCATGCTATAAAGAGTATTGATGCTCAAAGAAGTGAGTGTTGGCATGCCTTCATTCAGCAAGGCACTCATGTACGTGGATGTTATCGTGAATGGAGTGGCCAGTCAGGCCATGGTCGATTCAGGTGTCGCCCATAACTTTATCTTTCAGGAAGAGGCAAAACGAGTGGGCTTAAAGTCTATGAAAAAGGTGAGACGCATGAAAGCGGTGAACTCGAAAGCGAAGCCAATCCTCGGCAATATAAAACCCGAAAAAAAAAACTTGGATTCAGGTCAGATCCAGACTTAGACCTGATCCAGACCCAACCTGAGGCCACCGCCTCTCGTGCCTTCTAAAGACAGCGAGGCAAAGGAGGGGTTTCAAATAGAAACCCCCTTTCCCCTTTGCTCTCTCATTTTCTCTCCCACTCTCACCTTCCTTCCGCTCGGTAGACCTCCGGCGAGCTCCCCTCCAGTGAGCTCCTGTTCGACGAACCCCCTCACCCGCAGCTCCCTCTCGTCTGTCGATGCTGGTGACCTCGGTCCCTCTCGTCGTCCCCTTGCAGGTAACCCCCGGCTCCCCTCTCTTTCTACTTCTTCTTCTTCTTCTTCTTCATTTCCCCTTTTCTCTTCTTTGGCAGAATGGTAGGGGTGACACTCCCTGCCGTCTACATTTAGTCAGTTGACAGGGGCTAAAGCCCCTGCCTGACATCTTTCGATAGGTCAACAGGGGTGACGTCCCTTGCCACCTGCGTTTAATTGGTCAACAGAGGTTTTAGCCCTTGCTTTTAATGTTCTGGTAGGTCGGCAGGGGCGACACCTCTCTGCCGCCTATGATAAGGCTTTCAGCAAGGGCTCGTTGGCCTCTGACTCACTTTTTGGCAGGTCGGCAGGGGCCTCGCCCCTACCACTTGAGTATTCTCGGCAGGCAAGGACAAAGCCCTTGCCCCCGATCCTTTCTGTTTCCCTTTTTTGCCAGGGAGGGTTCAAGCCCCCTCACTGTCTTCTTGTTATACATGTTATGAGGGAGGAGCTTGGCCCCCTCCCTGCTTCCTTTTTTTGCTAAGGAGGGGATGAGCCCCCTCCCTGTCTCCTTGTGGTATGGGTTACGAGGGAGGGGCTTGACCCCCTCCCTATTTCTCCTTATCGCAAGGAAGGGGGCTAAGCCCTTCCCCCCAGTCTCCCTGCGCCTTCTCCTTCTAGTAGGCAGGAGTGTCGCCCCTGCCTCTGCTAATTTCGACAAGCAGGGGTGAATCCCCTTGCCTCCCCCTCTTTTGATCGACGGGCAGGGGACTCATCCCTGCCTCCTTGCTCCTTTGGCAGGTAGAGGTGAAGCCCCTTGTCTCCCTTGTTTTTGGTTAGGCAAGGGCTTTACTCCTACCTCTCTTCCACCTTGTCAGGTCGGGGCACAACCCCTGCCTACTCTCATTTTCGGAAGGCAGAGGCGCAGCTCCTACCTCTGTCTGATTTTTTGGAAGGCAGGGGCGCAACCTCTGCCTCTACTTGAACCGTCGACAGGCAGAGGTGTAGCCCTCTGCCTCCCAGTTGTTTGCTGACAGCAGATTAGCAGGGGCTCGGGGCCCCTGTCCCTGCTTCTTTCGCGTTCAACAGGTTCACAGGAGCACGATGTCTCTGCCTCTGCTTCTTTCACGTCAGAACAATGGCAATGCCTTTGTCGTCTCTACCTTTTTTATTGAGATAGCATGTTGATGTCTTGCTTTTGCAGCTCGTACGATGGATCTCGCCCGTGCCCCGCGACCTGACCCGTTAATCGCTTATACCCACAGACGCCAACAAGCTCGCAACTCCTCAAGGTAGGGAAAGACTTCACGGAGGACTTGTACAATTGAATTGAGTTCAATTAACTAAAAAGGATAATTAAATAAATATATATGCATATATATATATATATATATATATATATATATATATTTATACTAGTACACATTTAACTCAAGGATGCAGTTTCGCAATCCTTATCCTTTACTTTCTGTCATATTTTTCCTTTGTCATCGCGCTTTGCGCCCAGGCTCTTGCTTTTGCAAATGTTTCATTACTGCTTTTTCATTGCAGATGATGCTTAGGTTTTCGCTCATTGCATGTGCTATAAAGGCATCCTCGTGGAGGATGCAAAGGCATTTACTGCTCTTTCTCTTATGATAAGAGTTAAGTTGAGAGCTTAACGATACATCGTCGTATAAGGAGATGGATACCTCACAAGGATCCTGACTCTTTGAGTAAGCAGTTCTGCAGAGTAGACTTGAGATTTTAGGGAGCTGCGCAAAAGCATCAATGATTGCCCAAATTAAAGCATTTGGAAGGATGTGATTGGTTGGTTGTGTACGTCTATTCGACATATCTCAGGTAACTCTGAATTGAAGCTTGAGCGAACTTCTTAGCGGGGGGGGTCTATTGAGAAACCTGTATCTTATCTATTGAGGCCGATATCGAGTCATGCGAGACATGTAGATACCCCGATAGCGGATGAGATTCTAGAAAATCGCATGTCAAATGTTGGCACAAGCTGTTGGTTGTTTTAAAAGATAAATAATGTCAAAAGTAAAGTTTGAGAAACATTACATCTTTGTGAAACACTTCTGTTGAGGCTTCTATTGAGGAGCTATACCCCTTTCATCCTAGATTACTCGTAGTCGTGCACTACACACTAGTACTATAATGATCATATGAGATGGTTGTGCGACCTCGAACAGTGCTAAATGCATAATATTATAAACACATAAAAATAAGATCGCCTTCACAGGTAAGATGCTCATTTGGTCAAAAGAACAGAGCATATAAAATGAGTCATTAGTTAATTTATCCCTAACGCACTCATTCGCTTCTTGTAGTCTATCAAGGGAGATGACAGAGTGATACACACTCCAATGGACAGGTTGTTAACAACCACCCCACGGGCAAAGATTCGACCTCCCCAGTCATTAGAGTTAGGGGAAGAGACTACCAGACATTATCCTAGGTGGTAGATCCCATGGACTTCTGCAGAAGTTGGATACATCCGTTGCCAAGTACATGTCTTTGGAGAATCCTCTTTCAGCTAAAGCCATCCCCTTAGGAGCAGACTCAACTAGCTATTCGGGTTATTAAAAATACATAGAATAACAGACGCCCAAACTAGTCTCAGTTGTTTCTATAATTTAACTGTGCGTACCGACAGACCAGTACTATCAAAACATAAAGTTTGTTCATACTGGTTGATGGGTCATAAGACTTTTGTGTGTTTTGAATACGTATTTTTGTCAAGTAAAAGCTTATCGATGAAATTACGTATGACTTTGGTGTCTCCGAGATTCTTATGATTATGATGCTTATGCAAGTAAATGACATGTCACGCCTACATAGTTGTATTGCAGAAGATTGCATTATGATTGTTTGTGTGAATATATCACACCTGTATAACATGATTGATAAGTATCATGAATATTTGATTAAAATGTCTTGAAGATATGTGCGTGAGTTACACGCTAGGAAGGTCGAATGCGATGTTCTTTGAGATAAGAATTATGAATGCATATGATGATGCAATGATCTGAATATTTGCACATATGACTTGAATCTTATGTGATTTGTTTTACCATGTGAAGTGATACGATGCATATTACTGGTATACATGCTTATGCCCATATTGGTGGCTACTGACCCGAAAAGTGGTCAATTGTTCGGAGTAGTCGATTGTATTGATGCATGTATCACTGAGTATGGTATCTGTTGAGGACCTGATCTCCAAAGGATTATCTGCGAGGGTGTATATGATCAAGATCAGGTGACCTAGCTAGAGCGATAGAATCTCTGTGAGGATGTACATTGTTCAAGAGCGGGTAGCCACAAAGACGGTGAACTCCTGTGAGGAAGTGTATGGTCCAAGACCAGGTATACCATCTAGGGCGGTAATTCCTTGTGAGGTTGTACATTTCCCAGACCAGGTGATCCGTCATTGATCTTGTTAATTATAATAGTGGCTATCGACCCTGAGAGCGGTTATTTGTGTTGATGCGTGTATTACAATAATTTTTATTGGATATGGAATTTGTTGAGGACCGGGTTTTCAAAGGATTCTCTTTGAGGGTATGTATGATCAAGATCTGGTAATCGGCTAGAGTGGTAGATTATCTGTGAGGATGTACACTGTCCAAGAGCGGGTAGTCACAAAGACGGTGAACTCATGTGAGGAAGTGTATTGTTCAAGACTAAGTATACCATCTAGAACGGTAATTTCTTGTGAGGCCGTACATTTTCTAGACCAAGCAATCCGACGTGAAACTTGTGATTTTTTATTACCATAAAAAGTTATGGTGAGCTGTGATGATCTTCTGAGATTGTTTGAAATAGCCAGTTATGAATCTATAGATTTGGCTTTCTGTTTTAGCATGATTTCATGCAGAACTCAGATTTGAGAATCAAATCTTTATTGATTTTAGATCATGATCATGTTTTGGACCTTTTATGGAAAGGTAGGCTTTTCTGAGAAAGTATGACGCCTTAAGTGAGTCATAACAGGTGACAGTTGGCCGCGTAAGGCCTTGAGAGATGAGAATAAATTAAGGTTGTTCAGAATAAAGAGTTTGTTAGAAATAGTGAGAGCGACAAACGATGACCTAATAATGATTAAATATAGAGATCATGTTCAAGGAACGAAAACAAGCTAGAGCAATGTCTCTTTGTGTCTCTTCATCTGTGTCGAATCAAGTAGAAGATAACATTTTTTATAGTCTTCTGCTAAACCCTTTTTATGGCTCTGTATAAACTCTTGCGAAGACAAAAGTTTAATCACACATATGTTTTGTTCAATCGAGCTTTGAACTGCTTACCTGCTAACTGTTGATCTGCTTTAAACAGCTTAGCATGCTGAATTAAATACTCTTAATTTAGTTTCTTGTAGTCTCTCTTGTGCACCTACTAGTTTTTCGTGAAACTAAACCATTCAATGGGTACATGTGATGATTAAGTACACTACGGGCGATGGCGCGATTGCAAGATGACTTTAAGACTTTTTTTCCTACTCTTAGCTCGCGTCTCGGACGTTTTTTGGTTTTGTCACCGATTTTTCTTTGGATATCTGAATTTTATACTGGTTGAGAACTTCTTTAAATGAAAGTGGTTTTTCCAAGTGTTTTGCAAGTAACATGGATTATGAATTTTGGTTCTTTTAGCTAACATGCTCAAAGTTGTCAGCTTGCTTTTCTGAATTTAACAAAAGAATAGTCTTCCGCTTATTTCATAAACAAACTCTGAAAGGAAAGAAAATTTTTCTAGTATCTTGTTTGTTTTCTGAAAGGTTCTCAAGTTTGAAATTTTGGGGCGTTACAGGCAAGGCGAAAAATGTGATTGTTAAGATGGAAGATTGGTTGGGCACAACCAACTTCTCGGTAGCACCACTCGATGACTTTAAGGTGATCCTTGGCATGGAGTTCTTATGGGCGAACAAAGCCTTTGTCATGCCCCACTTGAATGTCGTGTCTATTATGGATAATAAATGCTCGTGTATGGTTTTTGCCCGTCCTATTGACACTTCGTAGTTGCGAACGATCTCTGCGATTCAGTTGAAGAAGGGCATCAAGCAGGAAGATAAGACATTCTTAGTGGCCCTCCGTGAAGCCAAGTCTGTGAAGCAAGTAGATACCCCATCTAGTTTGTTCCCTGTATTGGAAGAGTTTGAGGAGATGCCTCTCAAGCTCTTAAAGAGATTGCCTCCTCGAAGGGAGGTAGATCATGAGATTGAACTTCTGTCAGGCATGAAGCCCCCTGCTATGACCCCATACCGCATGGCTCCACCAGAGTTGAAGGAGTTACGTATGGAGTTGGATGATATGTTAGCCTCTGGCATTATTCGTCCCTCAAAAGCACCCTTTGGAGCACTTGTGCTTTTTTAAGAAGAAACATGATAGGTCTCAATGATTGTGTGTAGACTATCGGGCACTGAACAAGGTAACGGTCAAGAACAAGTATCCTCTGTCATTGATCATCGACCTATTTGATCAGCTGACCAATGCCTAAGTGTTTTAAAAGCTAGACTTGTGATCGAGTTATTGGCAGGTCAGGATCGTAGAAGGAGACAAGCCCAAGACTATGTGTGTGATGAGATATGACACATACGAGTTCTTGGTTATGTCTTTCGGTCTGACGAACGCCCTTGCAACCTTCTCGACCCTTATGGACAAAATCTTTTACCTCTACCTGGACCAGTTTGTAGTTGTCTACTTGGACGACATCATTGTCTACAACAAGAATTTGGAGGAGCATGCACGTCACTTGCGTATTGTGTTTCAGTTGTTGAAGGACAATTATCTATATGTGAAACGGGAGAAGTGCCTATTCGGGCAAGCAGAAGTAAAGTTCCTGGGCCATGTTATTGGACATGGCATATTGCAGATGGACCAATAGAAAGTTCAAGCCATCATGGAGTGGAAGCCTCCCTCCTTTATGTCAAAGCTACGACCATTTTTGGGACTCGTGAATTACTATCTTTAGTTAATTGAGGGTTATTCTCTGGCTTGTACTCCTCTTTCAAATTTGCTTTGGAAGAATCGAAGTTGGGATTGGTCGGACGCAAGCCAAGCAGCCTTCGAAGAGCTGAAGAGGGTTGTTACTAGTGATCCAGTATTGAGGTTGCCCGAGCACACGAAGATGTTTGAGATCTACACAGATGCTTCAGATTTTACTATCGGTGGAGTGCTCATGCAGGAAAGGCACCCAATCACTTTTGAGAGTTGCAAATTAAAGGATGTTGAGCGACGATATTGCGTGCATGAGAAAGAAATGACTGTAATCGTGCATTGCTTACGGGTTTAGCATCACTACATCTTGGGATCTCAGTTCATCGTTAAGACGAACAACATAGCCACTAGCTACTTCCAGACACAAAAGAAGCTTAGCCCTAAGCAGGCTAGATGGCAATAGTTCCTGTCATTGTTTGACATGGTCATGGAGTATAAGCCCGAAAAGACCAATGTCATAGCTGGTGCACTAAGCAGAAAGGCTGAGTTGGCGGCCTTGCAAGAAGAGAAAGTTTTGTCTGCTTAGCCTCAGAGCGACCTCTTTGACCGCATTCAGGAAGGCATCCAGTCAGATCCATCAGCTCAACACTTGGTGATCCTAGTTCAACAAGGGAAAACCAAGAGATTCTTGATGCAAAACAAACTCCTTGTGACTAAGAGCGGTTGCATTTTTGTACAACAATAGGGATTATTGTGGAGATTGGTGATCAAGGAGTGTCATGATACTCGGTACTCAGGGCACCAGGAGCAACATTGGAATCTCGCTTTAGTAGAGCAGGCCTACTACTAGGCTTTTATGTGGGATGATATTGAAGGGTACGCTCGCACTTGCCTGATCTACCAGCAGGATAAGCTGAGTAATCAGAAGCCTGCATGACTACTCAAGCTTCTTCCTATTCTAAGTCGTCCATGGGAGAGTATCTCCATGCGCTTCATTTTGAGACTACCGAAGGTAAACGACTACAGTTCGATCTTTGTGATGATGGATCAATTCTCGAAGTATGCTATTTTTATGTTGATGTTGTCCACCGATACAGTCGAGCGAGTCACAGGTTTGTTCGTGAAGCATATTATAATCAACTGGGGGATCCTAGAAAACATTGCCAGTGACCGCGGCCTGCGCTTTACAGGAATTTTTTTGACAAAAAGTGTTTCAATTGTTGGAGATGGAGTTGCACTTTTCAACGTGCTTCCACCACCATACAGATGGCCAAAAAGAGAGAACCAATGCTCTCCTTGAAGAATATCTGCGACACTTTGTAGGTTCAAATAAGAAAGACTGGATAGACCTTCTGAACGTCGCTCAGTTCTCTCATAACCTACAAAAGTGTGAATCTATTGGTCTTAGTCCCTTTGAGTTGGCAATGGAGAGATAGCCCCGGACACCACACACCATCATGGTGAACTATAAGGGCAAGGCGCCACTTGCCTATCATTTTGCACAAGACTGGCAGGATCAAACATAGCTAGCCAAGGTGTTCCTGCACAAAGCTACCAAGAGGATAAAGAAGTGGGAGGATCAGAAGCATCGCCCTGTGGAGTTCAAAGTCAGAGACCTAGTATTAGTCAAGTTGTATCCCGAGAGAACCAGGATCTTTCGGGGTCTACATCAAGGACTCGTTCACAAATACGAAGGCCCCTTTCCTATCATCAAGCATATAGGCAACCTCTCCTACAAGCTTGAAGATCCTTTGCACTTTAAAAAACATTCAGTCTTCCACGTCAGTAACCTAAAGTCATTTCATGTTGATGAAGAAGGCATCAGCTGTAACCAGCCGATGTGAGTGTCAGCACCTCTCCGCACAACTGACACCAAATAAGTAGAATACATCATGGATTATCTGTGCAATCATCAAGGACATATCAAAGAGTATCTTGTCAAGTGAAGATGATTGCTAGAAGAAGAAATTAGTTGGGAGAAAGCGAAGAACATTCACCAGTTTTTCTTAGCAGTGGAGGAGTATGAAGCATGAGCTCTGTTATCGAGGACATTGATAGCTTAGGTGGGAGATAATATTAAGCCCAAACTTTTTGCACAGTTTTTGCCTTGTACTAAGCCTATCGAAAGCCCTGCATGACTCACATGGGCCTTTTGGTCATATAATGTTTATATAGCTTTACATGCATGTAATTTGCATTTTTCTTAATGAGATTGTAGTGCACACCACTATTGTATATTTCTCGCACTCAATGAATTGATTGTTATTGAACGTTCCTCGCTTCCCCTCTATTCTCTCATTTTCTCTTTACTCTTTTTTTTTACTTTGTGTTATGGTTGTATGCTTGTAATCGTGCGTTTGCATGTAATACTGTCTGGGCAATTATTGCTTCAAAAGATTTGCTGTATGCACTTTTGAAACTCGCTAAAAAGCTTGTTGAGTCAAAGTTTCCAAACGCTGCACGGACATCTTAAATTTAACCTTTTACAACACGATCCTCAGATAAAAGACTGTGACACTATGGAGGATGCACCCACCTACCTTTGATCACAAACAAGACAGTGGTATCCTGTAGCCACACTAGCGGCTCAGCGCCATGGCTGCAAGAGTGGATCCCCCAAAGTAGGACGTTCGATGGTCGAGATTCAATATCACTAAGTTGCGGTGGTGTTCAGCATGACTGGATATGTCGTCGCCTGTTTATAGGAGTCATAACGTCCTTGGGGCGAGTCAGAATGTCTAGAGACTGCCTTGCACCTACCCACGAAGCGTCGGCACGTTAGTAATGCTCGGGGCAGGGCCCACCACTGTTCCGTTACTCGGCCCTGTGTGCAACTGAAGGCAACGTGGGTCGTTCCACCCCACTGCCCACCCCCTCACCCTCCTTCCTTTCTTTCTTCCCTCTCTCTCTCTCTCTCTCTCTCGTCATCTCACCGGCGTGACTAGCAAAAAAATAACCGCGACATCGTCCAAAATTTACGATAACAGCATTCTTTGGTTTATCCTGTCCTCCGTTTTGAAAAGCTGGAAAAACTTAACGTTAACAAAAAAAAAAACAAAGAAAGAAAAGGCCCACCATTCACATCACACCGACCATTCAAAAAAGCATGCCATGACTTGACCTTATATCTAAATGACGAACATACACCCAGCCTCACCACCCTTATCTCATTCACACGGTTCTTTGTGGAGGTACACGGCAAAAACTCCTCCTTTTCCTAAATTGTGGTTTTAGAAATTAACGATACGGGTCTGTTTGGTCATGTTTTTGAGATGAATAAAATACATAGAATGATTAGGGCCAAGTTAAGTTAGTATTTTCTTTGTACTTGTATAAACATCAAATATATAATGACATATATTTTCCACTAAAGAACCAGATGATCGGTAGGTTTGTTTGAAAACAAGGGGAATCTGGGAATTGAATTTCTTTGACCTTGAAACCCATCGAAACGTAAGTGACGCTCTCATATATATTATCATTATTGCGGGCCAGCAATTATCCAACGTTGGGCATAAGGATCTTTCTTTCGGACTATTGCCATTTGCAACTCACATGTCTGATGAGGAACGCCCACATGGCATCGCACTGGCAGCTCAAAATTCAAAATTAGAAAGCAGTGTCCCCGCCCCAAGGAGTGGGGGGGGGGGTGAGGCAATGCATCGCCACTCTGCGAAAGCTAAAGCCAATGCGTAGGCGTAGCATAGACAAGGGGTCTTAGCCTTGGAGTTTTACTCTACTGGCACGACAACAATAGTTATGGCAGGCTGAGCCAGCCCTACCGGGTATTGGTGTTTCTTTCCAAAAAAAAAAAAAGCGATGTCCTGTTTTCGTAGTTTGGTAAAGTTACAGGGCTGTTTTTTTTTTTTTTAACTCGGTTCACTTATGGCAGTTTTCCCATGAAAGAGGGAATAATGCTATTTCGCATTTTTCTACACTATTTCCTTTTCTATTCAATTAATTAATGCCTCCCCTTCTTTTTCGCTACCTTTTTCTTTATTTTGAAATAATGGGAAAGAGGGAACGGCCTGTGCCTGTGTGAGTGCAGGGCAGTGGAGCAAAGAGCGAGCGAGGGTTTCGACCATCGGATTCCGATTTCCATTCCACCCCCCCCCTGAGAAGACGAGTGTCAGAGAGGCCTTACCCTACTAGCCCCACCCGGACGATCTCCCATACAATCGAAAACTAGGATAGGACAATCCCCCAACGGGAACAAAGAAAAGAGGAATCCTCTCTACCATCGTTTTTCTTTGTTCTTTTTTTTTATTATTATTATTACTACTATACTATCTGTTCCCTTCGTAACACTGGAGGCGTTTGCTTCAAACGTAAGCAAGTGTGAGTGAGTAGTTCGTCTGCGGATGACCGATCTGTCTGTCTGTCGAGTTCACTGTGGCAGAGATCTGCAACCTTGTTTAATCCGTCGAGAAAAATCGGGGGGTTTGTATTATTTCTTTTTATTTTCTTTTTACCTCAGTTGTGCAATTTCGGGTCGTGCATTGTGAGTTATAGCTTTGAAGGGTTGTTGTTATCGCAGGTGAAAGTGAGATCGCCATCAAGAGAAGATGTTCACGGATGGTCTGGATCCTAATGCCGTCAAATGGGTTCGAGAGGCCAGTTTTTCTCCCTCTGTTTTTTTTTTCTTTTACCTTATTTTCTCCCGAAGCAACTTTTTTTGGATTTTTCCAGCTTAGATTCACACTATTCTTTCCTCCCTCTGAAGATCCGAAGATTGTGGGTACCCATTAGTATTCAGTGTTAGTTTCTATGCGTTTTTCTCTTCTCCTATCCTATATGTGGTAAATGTGGATTCTTATTTTTTAAAATTGAATACTAGTGATCTGTCTGGTTATTTTTAAGCATCTGCATCCCTTTGTATTCTGCAGTCTTGGAGATTGAAATAGAGGAAAGGGGATTTTAAATGGGTCATAATTGTTGCATTCTAAGGATTTTTCTTTTCCTCATAGTCGTTTTGAACTGTTGATCTGTGCGTCCACTCTTTCTTTGTTCCTTGCAATTTTGAGAGAGATATGGGAAGGAGACGGTTGATATTTTATGGTACTTTTTGCAGGGTTCTGGCACAAAACGCAATCCTGAGATTCAGTCTTCCTTTAACCAGAGGTCAAGGTATGATCCAGTGCACGCTGTTAGAAATGGGGGCAGAGGCTTTGGGCTTCCTCCTACAAGGCTGAGAGGCGTTCACTTGCCACATGGGGATGTTGAGGACAGTGGCTTTGGGTCGGAGACGGAAGCGACTACAGACTCGGAGGAAGATATTTATGGTGGGAGGTATTCGCTCGATTCTTCACCACAGGCTGAGAAGCAGTGGTATCAGAAGCACAACAGAGGGTTTGAGCGAAACATGCCTGATAGCGTCAATGGTATATACGTTCCCGTCTCACGACAGCAGCACAATTCTGATAACATTTACTCTGACTTTAGTTCATCGAGGGAGACAATGACCAGGCACAATTCTAGGGCTAATGTGGATGCCCGGCCGGTTCCTCCATCAGAGAGGCCTGGTACAAGAGTGGACAGATACCAAAATCAGCAGAATGAATATACTGAAGATGAATTGTCTGATTCTGCAGGCAGCTCTGAATATATGAAAAATGCAGAAAGCAACAACACAATCAATGATGGAAGAAGATATGTTGTAGAAAGCTATTTATCTTCCAGTACTATGTCACAGACAGATATTGAGGGCATGGACAAGGCAATGTGTTCATCTTGGTCGTTGATAATTAATGCTTGGCATAGTAGTAGCATGTTCTGTTGAATGGTTGATATGTCACTCTATCCTCATGTTTGAGGAATGCGTAGGGTAGTGGTTGGTCCAATTATTCTACGAGTTATTTAATAGGAGATATCTGATTTAACGTTTTACTGTTTTATTAATCTCCTCCCCCTGAATTAAGCATGTTAATTTAATAATAACTATGGACAATACCTTCATGATTTAAACTGGATGATCCGTCCGTCCTTTGCTCTACTGGCCTTTGCTAGTAACAAAACAAATTCTCAATTTGACAAGGCACATCTTCAAGTAGGATCTCTTAATTAGCTGGACGCCTTACAGTTTTGGCTTCATTATGCTTAACCTTTATATTGAGGGTGTTAGTTTTTATTTGTTCCTTATTGGTCATGGATGTAAGTTAATACGGAACTGTTGTTTGTTGTAATGGATTTGTTTCTCACCTAATTTTTCCGTTAATTACTGTTTCATTTCTTTTTATTTTTGGAGGAATTTAGTTCTATGTTTCTAATTGAGAGGGTCTGAACACTGAAACTTTGATCTGTATTAGGGTGCTATCTTATCATGATTTTGTGTTTGTTCTGTTAGATTGAAATAGAATTGTGTTATGTGTATGGACAGAGACATTTCGTTCTTAGTGTTGCATATAGTTCAAGGCATGCCTTACAATTTCACCCAGCTGTTGTGAAACCATTCCCACTTGCATCATGGAGTAGCTTTATGGCAATATAGAATTAGCCCTTTTCTATTATCAGATTCATTGGACTTTCAGGCAAAAAATGTCTAGTTTTCAGGATTGCTTTTGAAATGTGAAACAAACAGAGAAAAGTTTGGCTGATATGAATGTTTGGTTGAGCCATACCAATGTATACTGCTGGGCATGCTCCTAACTATGAGTTGCATGAAGTTTGGGGTTTTAACACAATGTCTTCTATCTCTAGGATACTTGGGTAATGTCTGGCCTTTTCTTCATTATTGAGTGAGTTCTTTTTTTCTTTTAGTTAACTATGGGAGAGACTATGAGAGCAGCAGGGATGAAGATACTCTTAACGGGTTGGTTAGAATTTTTTGAATGTTTCTTCACAGATTGTTTACTAACTGAAAAGGTTGCTGGCATCTTCTAATTCACATTTGTCTTCGTTTATATCGAGCATATCTTCATAATTTCTGGAACCCGTGATCACTTGGATTGATGACCGGTGAAAATTTATCAAGAACTTGATAATGTGCATATTCTGTCAAAGTTGTTCCTGAGACTTGCGGTCACCTTGATTCTTCAAGCTGAGGGGAATCATGTTGATTCCAACTAATGCTACAGTGGTTGGGATTTTGTTAGCTGTTAATTGGTTAGTGGTATCAACCACTCCTGGATTTTCTCTGCATTAATTATAATTAGGGAATTTTCTCATAAAAAATGTATCTATCACATGTTTTTTTCACCTTTTGGATTTTTTGATCGAGGCATTGAAGCCTATATGTTGACTGCTGCATTGCCTGATGTCTTTTTAAAAAATGATACAAGTAAAAAGAAAAGGGGAAAGAAAGTTATATTTGAAATTGTTCCTGAAATTCTACTAGGGAGGGGGGGGGTGAATAGTGGATTTGATTGCGGATCGGAAATTAAAAAATAATTGCAGTCAACCTAAAGAGAACACAGGATTTTTACTGGTTCGGTCAAGCCCCTGACCTACGTCCAGTCCTCAAGTCTTACCACTTGAGTATTTCAATATTTCCTCCTTGTCAAACCCAACAAGGATAAATATTACAACACCCTCTTATAGACAACCCTTTACAGGTCTTCTTCTCAATCCCGAGAAGGATCAATACTACAACACCCTCAAACAGACATCCCTGTAGAGGTCTTCTTCTCAATCCCGAAGGATCAATACTGAAAAACTGAAAGATTACACATTTTTCCTGTAGAACCTTCAAAACAATATGCAATAGATGGATGCACTTTTAGAATATCTCAAGTTTTGAAGATTCACTCAGAATGTTCTCTTTTCAAAAGTAGAAAGAATAACCACTCGAGAGAATGAATTTTTCTTTTTGATTTTTCTCAATACAAATTCTTGATCTTGTCAATAAGTTGTCTGTGTTTTTTCTATATGTATATGACACCTTTTTGTTTGTATATATAGGTTTACAAAAAGACGTGTCTTTTTTGAAACACTATTTCAAATGAGTGTACTTTTTTATATGAGACACCTTGTCTCTTCAAGACATCATTTCTTTTATGAAAAAGTTGTGTACTTTAGACTATAATAATTTGTGTGCCATTTCACTTTTTCATAAGTCATCATTACTTGAATAAATGCTTTGTTTAAACAATAAATGTTTGTGCATTATATAAATAATGCTTTTACTACAAATCATCAATTTTCAATTAAATGATTTGAAGTACAATAAATGCTTGAGTATTTAAAATAATGAATATTTTACAAATCGTCATTTCTTGAATAAATGCTTTGAAGTATAATTAATGCTTGAGTAATACTTAAATTACAAATAGTCATTTCTTGAATAAATGCTTTAAAGTATAATTAATGTTTGAGTAATACTTAAATTACAAATAGTCATTTCTTGAATAAATGCTTTGAAGTATAATTAATGCTTGAGTAATACTTAAATTACAAATCGTCATTTCTTGAGTAAATGCTCTTATATCATGAGCTATTATATCTTTTCAATAGTTGTCTTTTATATAAATGCTTTTGAAATCATCAATAGTTGTCTTTTTCATAAATGCTTTTGAAATCATGAGCTATTATGTTTTATCAATAGTTGTCTTTCTTATAAATGCTTGTAGGAAATACAATGATTGTTCTACAAGGTTTGATTTAACCTTTTTGAAATAATTCAAAACATACTCGACGATTACTTTGAAAAACTTGTCTTTTTGCATATAAATGACTTATATGTTTAATGTGTGGTTTTAAAACACATATAGAAATATGAATTATGCATGTTTTTTGAAGGTTCTCTTAGATATGACTCTAAGAAGAAAGAAACATTCTTGAGGTAGTCAATCATCTCCATCTTTAAGAGACTTTATGAAGATTTGGCCAATCAAGCTTTTCCTTCAGAATCCAAGTATGATTGCTTCAAATGTTGCACGTGATCACATAGTCTTCATTATTCTTTAGTGAAAGAACCTTGCATCAAATACACGTTAGATACACAACAAATCATATCAAGTCATAATATAACATTTCACATATCATATTAAGCATAAGCACATCATATTATATCAATATCACATCACATATTCATCATCAAAATGTTGTTTCTCAACGGTTCCTATTAGTATCCTTCAAATATGTTCGACCCATTGATTTTATAGATCAATATGAGGCAATCTGGTGTTTATGCAATGCTTAAGTCTAATTTGCAGCATTTTGAGATTGAAAGATATCTGGCTCCTTAGATCCATTTTTATCTTATGAATGTGGTATGCTTAATGTCTCTTATTGGAGTAAGTTTTTGACCTTATTCACACAATAATATAAAAATTGTTGAAAGTGCATCTTTAAGAAAGGTTCTTGGAAAGAGATCACTGACTTCTTTGTCAAAATTTGCTTCTACAGACTTATCAATGTTGTGTGTGAATGCTTTGGAATATGTGTCAGGGCTCCTTAAGTGTTTGGTTTCTCAATTTAGTTTGCTCTCCTGTAGGCAAAGGTGATGTTACTGCTTGAAAACACAACCCCCAACAGGGTCACTAAGTTGCAAATATTTTCCATATAGCATGTCTGTGTCTATACACACACATACACATGCTACCTATCAAAGTGAGCCTATTATTCAATAACATTGGCCTTATTGGAAAGTAGTGATGGAACATTGTTCTTCACTGTGCCAAAAAGTGGTTCCTTTTATTCCAAACTTGATACTTAGAACTTGACTCTCTCTCTCTCTCTCTCTCTCTCTCTCTCTCTCTCTCTCTCTCTCTCTCTCTTTGTGTGTATGCACATGCATATCTCTCTTATGTGCATGTATCTGTGACTGCCTGTTCTCTTCATCAGCTGACAATTTTTTTTGGGGCGATTTTAACCAGGGGGGATTGCATGGCAGAAATTCATATGATGCTGATATCCCGACTGCACCACCATTTCGTGGATCAGGGAAGGAAACCAATCATGCTGTTGATCAAAATTCAACCTCGAGAGTGTCTGCAGTGCCAAAAACTGCAGCTGCTGAGTGCCCCCCAAGAACAGTACAACCAACTCTGGAAAAAAATTTGGGCACTGGGGCTGGTAAGCATGATAAGAAGGAAGGCTGCTTACCTGACAAGCCCATCAGGTATCCATTTTGATCCCCATGTTTTATCAATGATATCTATTTTGTGCCTATAAAGTGTAACCTGCATGATGTGCAGATTCGAGACATTGTTATTACACCATTAAAGATATGCATATAAAGAAACCATATTGTTAGTCATGCTAATATGCCTATCTCCACATATTCCTCTAGGGCTCCCTCTTTTGGTGCTGATGCAGCTATTTCATCTTCAAGCACAGTTCCTGCCCGAGTCCCCACTTTTCATGTCAGGTAATGTGGGGGTAAATATGTTATTAGACTGTGATTAAGGTGAATCATATGGAACTTGGTTCAGGATATGACTTTAAAATATTGAACTAGCAGGACTGACCATATATTTGTAAATGTTTGTCCTAGAACCAAGGATGTAAGTAGTGTATCGTTACTCGTATCGGTCGGGCCAATAGTAACCCCGTATCGTATCATAAATTTTTAATAAAAATTTTCAAAAAATCCCAAAAAAGCAAGAAAAATAAAAAAAAGTAAAAATTCTAAAAAAATCACATCACATGAAATAATGATGAATTGTACAAAATACAACCATAAAATTACAAATGAAGCATTTATGTCTCTATGAGTTGCATAAGACATCATCAAACATCAACTATCTCACAATAACATTGTAAAATATTAAATATCTTGCAATTAAGAACATGTTATAAGACTCATACTTTCATACTACATAAACAAAAATATTATGGCGATAGTTGCACTCGATTTTCAATCAGTTTTCACTCATTACTTGATTTTCTCATGCCATGACGTATCATCTGATGTCATCTTTGTTGGAGTGTGGAGCCTAATTTCTACTTTTATAAATCTTTAATTTTTGCAGAGATTTTTTACCATAACCCATTTTCTTGAGTAAAAAAATGATGAAAATACATTTTTTTACCTTAACCCACTTCTTTGGGTGAAAAAATGGTGAAAATGTACTTCTAATGGACTCTAGACAAATGGAGAAGTTGGCCTTCAAAAGGTATTTAAAACCCAAAATGAAAAAAAAATTAATTTTCAGCCTTTTTAAAGTTCGCCGAAGCTATATCGTACGATACGGCATGATACAGGGTGTATCATGTGATACACCAGATACAGGTACGATACACACTTGTATCGCAATGCGAATGTGTATCGTATCGTAAACTTCAAAAGTAACGATACTGACAACCTTGCCTAGAACTGTTTGAATTTATTATTTTGATTAACAAATTTCAGTTTTTTTGATTAATTTCATTCAAACTCAGTGGTCAGGGACCATGGCAAACAATGATTGCATATGATGCATGTGTGCGGCTTTGCCTGCATTCATGGGCTGGAGGTTGCATGGAGGCTCCTTTCTTTTTGGACAATGAATGTGCCATACTGAGAAGTGCATTTGGGTGAGTTTAAGTGAACTTTGTCTTTCTATTTTCATTTGATGCTCTTAATCACATGATGGAGCCTCTGTTGGTCACATGGACTTTTCTGATACGGTATGGAGACTATGGATTCTTGAGGAATCCTGAAACTTCCGCTTCAGGTTTATCTTTTGGTGAGGGTACATGTCTCAAAAAAATTTTCTTTCAATGTATGAACTATGTTGCTGAATATAAGCATCTGACTTGTCATACGATACAATCCGTAAATCTTGGTCTTCTTTTTAAAGGTCCCGTTCAACTGGAGACATTCACGGGGCACTTGATTCACGGACAGCCCTGGACAAAGATACCATATTCTGTCCTGATCCTGTCCACGACAGTTACAAGGTGTCCTTGTCCAGCGTTTCCATCAACCATGTTAAAACGTTAGTGTCCATGTGTTTCACATTTGATTCATTATCATGAACAACTTGGATGCAAATGTTTAAAATTTGTGTATTTTGATAAAAAAGAAATTCATATGCTAAGCATAAAAAAATGAAATTCATATTCTAAGCACACAAAAAAAAGAATTTCATATTCTAAGCTTAAGAAAAAAAATCGGATTTAGCATGCATTCACTCAATAAATTGTAAAAATAGGGATTAAAATGCAAAACCGCTAAAATCTAAGCATACATGAAAAAATTTGGATTTATCATGCATTCACTCAATAAATTGCAAAAATAGGGATTAAAATGCAAAACTCCTCAAATCTAAGTATACACAAAAAAAATAAATCTAGAATGCATTCACTCAATAAATTACAAAAATAGGGATTAAAACGCAAAATCCCTACAACTTAAGCATGCTTGAACAAAAATGGATTTAGCATGCATTCACTCAATAAATTATAAAAACAGGGATTAAAATGCAAAATTCCTAAAATTTAAGCATACCTAAGATAAATTCGGATTTAGCATGCAACTCAATAAATTACAAAAATAGAGATAAAAATGCAAAACCCCTAAATTTTATGCATACCTGAAAAGAAAAAATTGGATTTAACACACATTCACTCAATAAATTGCAAAAATAGAGATTAAAATACAAAACCATTAAAATTTAGCCATATCAAAAAAATGGATTTAACATGCATTCACTCAATAAATTGTAAAAATATTGATTAAAATGCAAAACCCTTAAAATCAAAGCATACCAAAAAAATCTTATTTAGCAAACCCTAACCCTAAAATTTGATTTGAGAGAGAGAGAGAGCACCTCCCTCCTTGATGCCTCCACACCAAAGAGAGGAGGCTCTGTTGAGTCGACGCCAGAGGGCAAACGATAGGAGCAGACACAATGGGGGAAGAGAGGGAGCCCATGGGGAAGGGGTGGGTGATTTGGGGTGAGGCGTCGGGTATCCCCTGTCCTCAACGCTTCTCTGTTTTATTTATTTAGTGTATGTTCCGTCTCATCCTACTTTGTTCTGTGCGTAGGGGTGAAACAAAGTAAGATGGCTAAACATCTGTGTGCCCCCACATTTGCGTGATTGCGCAGGCATGCGTGGCCCAACACAGCTGGTGTCTCACGGACGCTGTGTTTTGCTGATTCATACGGCCCCTCAAGGACTCAATGTTTGTAACTTTGTATATCACTATTACTAGATTGATCTTTTTCCCATAGGCTGTGAAAATTTACAGTTGACATCTGCTTCTGGATGTGTGTATGATAGTTCATGGATGACCATTGAATTTGATAGTTTCACGATAAATGATAAACCCCTTATAGACCCTACAAAACCATCCTATTTTTTATTGAAAAAAGCTAATGCAGTGTGGGATTTGGATTTCAAAAGCGATTCTTCAAAATCCTGTCAAAAGCTAATTATCTGCTCCCAATTGCACTTGCAACTGTATTATGCAGCTTAAATCTTTCTAAAGTGCCAATTTTTGGCAACTTGAGGAATATTTCTTCTTTATGCTGCCTTTTCTACTTTGATAGAAGGCATGTGAGGCATTCGTAGTTTCTCTGTTCTAAAAAAAGTTGTGTATATTACTTTCTTTTTTCATGTGGAGAAGTTGTAGATCGCTATGGATTCAATATCATTTTAGATTGTGTATATCAATTGGTTCTAGAATTCCATATTTTGACCATTTGATATTTTCTACTTGTTATTCTATGTGGTTCTATAAATGTATACATCGAGACAAGATTCCACAAATGTGGATTTGCCGGTATTTTCTGCAGTCATTCCAGTGTTATTTTTTTCCTTTTTTTAAATGGGTGATTTTTGTTTTCTTGCTTTGCGGGATGTAGGCCTTTCTCAGGCATATGGGCAATATGCTGGCGTAGGGCAGGCCAGCTTTCCTGACTTTAACATGCCAATTGCACATTCTATTTTATGCTGATGATGATTTCTGCTTTTTGTATTCATTATAGACTGCAACAGATTCTGTTACAATCAGAGGAGGAGCTGTTGGCCAAACGTTCTGCTGATATCGGACCTGAAGGAGCTGCAACAAAGCTAAAGAAAACTATTGGTAGAATGAAGGTGCAAGGTATTCGTCTAAATTAGCTAATTAACGAGCTCTTTTGATGTTTATGGGCTATGTCACATGGGTGCGGGTGCGGCAAAATATATATATATATATAAAGTCCAAAAGTTGGACATAAATGACCCTGGGTGCATTGACTGCACCCAGGGTCAGGTTGACCACACCGGGTGCCGCACCCGCACGTGCACCCACGTCGCGTCCCGTCGCGTCGACACGGGTGCGGCACCCAGTTGGCCGAGTCCCTGTGACATAGTTTATGGGTTTTTGCCATAGTTGTCCCTATCTTATGTGCCCAAGGCAAACTCATCCCTGCCTTATAGCTATTTATGAAAACATTTATTTTTATTAACTATGGCAGAATCGTCCTTGGGGTTAACCCTCATCACATTAGTTGACAAGCTGTCTTCCTTGGGTAGGGATGTCAATGGTTCGGGTTTTGGGTTGGATATCCAACTGACCTGTACCCGATTATTCGGGTTTGTTTAGAAAACTAAACCAATTAGGAAATTAGGTCAGATTTGGTTTTTCTTAATAAAATCTGATCAGATTCGAATTCGAACTCGTTTTCTTATCTGGTTCAGATCGGATTCTCATAAGTTACAATATTTTTTCGAAAAGAAAAATACAATACTCAAATGCAGGACCTCTCGCACATTAACACCTCTTGATGTTGGCAACCAATCATCTCAACAGTTTAATGTTTGTGATCAACTGTGGAATGTTTTTTTCATAGATACTAAGGATGGATTTGACCCAAATTGCATATTTAAGTGGACTTGGGTTGGATTCGGTTATTATTCACAGTTGGACTCATTCGGTTTTAAGTTATTTCTTATTCGTATCCGAATCTGAATCTAGACTCTTATTAGGACATATCCGATTAGTTGGACTTGGAATGCCCACATCCGAATGGAACCCGACTTGTTTACATCCCTATCCTTGGTGAAATGACAAATCTACCCCCCAAGGATTATTTTGGAATAAGTAATAACATAAACGATGTTTCTGGAAAAGGCTGGGGATGAATATAGATTTGGTCTAAAAAACTGACTAATGTGGAAAAGTTACTTTTGTAAATTCTAATATGTTTTTTTCACCAGTTGATTGTCTGGTGGGGAAAAATGTAGATGCTATAGCTATAGGAAAACTGGTCCTAGTGTTCTAATTTGAGTTTAATTTAGTGGAATTTGTTTTTTTATGGGCAAGCTAATGCGCAGACTCCATTAGAGTTGACGCCTTAGTTTTTAAGATTAATATTTTAATACCCAAATTAGCTAAAAATGGATGGAAGGCCCGAGCTAGTTTAGATCATAGAATTGTTTAAAAAAGTTCATTTCAAGTCATGCCCTTTTTTCTTGCTAAACAAAATAAGCATTAAGATTTGAAGGTCTAACATAGAAAAAAAGTGGTATGAATAAAACAGCCAAACAACCGTAATATCTAAATGGCTAAACTTAAAAGAATGACCATGGTGATCTAGACATATGTAGGTTGTGAAGGACCTGGTCCTGTTTTCCATGAACGTATCAAAGCCTTCCTGTATTTTGGTTCAGCTGCACGCTGGTGAGAAATGCCTGAAAATTATACCTGATCTTGTGATGGTCATTGAGGGTCAGCCCCACTCATTGGCTTTGATTCCTCTCCAACATACATACACTTACATTGAAACCAACATTTGCCTGTACAGCCAAGAACCTATCATGCCCAACCGAAATAGTAAACATTACATCACAACATCCTGCTTTGCTGCAGCATGCATCAATCTAGAGAGTGGTTCACAGCAATTGAAGCCAATGAATTGATGAATCTAGTCTGCTCCTTCCATGTGCTTGACCTCTGTCTTCATGCAAATCCCCTAAAAACCAATAAAAATATATGAACAGAACAAAGAAAACCTATGACTAAATTGGAAATCCAAGTGACAAGAGAGAGGGGAGCTAGGGTTATGGTTAAGGCAAAAATACATGAGGAGATCAAACCTGCCGTGTTTGTTGGGCTCAAGATTGAACAGAAAAGTAATGATGCTTCTTAGAGGTTGAAGATGAAGAGTAATGTTGGAGAGTGAGCATAAAGATTGATGTTGATGATATCGGTGCATAGCATTAGGGAAAAGGTGATAATGCATCTCAGAGGTTGAGGATGAGGAAGCTGGTGAAGACAAAGAGGAATGGTAGAGACTCAGGGTAAAGGGTGAAGATGAACAAGATGCACAGCAATAGGAGAAAGGTGCATTACCTGTGAGGTGGTGAATGTGTGTTGAGGTGAAAAAATAGGAACAATAAAAGAGTAAAAAGTGTTTTGGTAAATGCCACATCTTAACCAACTGTGGTCAAACCTTTCGCAACAGTTTATTGGATGACTACTTTTGGAAATAACCATTAGGCGGGGATGGATTTGTCTTTGGCCGACAAGACAGGGACCAATATGGATTATTATTGGAGTCCTGTCTTATCTGAATAGGTTGCATCTTGCATTAGAAAACCTTTAAGATTTTGAGGAAATTCTCAATATTTTTGACGAACAAAAACTTCTTGAGTATATTTGGCATTTGACCATAGAAAAGACCAAACCATGTTCATATATCAAACTTTTTACATTTCACTATCATGATACAAAGTTTTATGAAAAATTTTGGGGACAGAAGGGAAAAGTTTTTATTACGGTCTTTTCATTGACCGGATTGTTCTATACCAATGAATACCTGTTTAGTTTCTTGTTTCACTAAAAGTCGATCCATCTTGATGGAGGCTTCTGACACTTTCTTTCAATGCTTGATCCTTTTTCCTTGTTTATAGAATTCTATATTTGGATCTAAACTGTGTTTATTTTGCAGTACGCAGAGTGAAAATGATGCTGGACATGCCATCAGGCTGCAGGTTTTCATCTTTAAAGCCTTCAGCAGTAAATGTTGAAGCTCTACGTTCTCGCATTTCCAATTTACAATCAACTCTTTCAGCTGGATGGGAAGCAGTCAGAAAAGTCAGGGTTTTACCTCGCGTTTCAGCCAATGCTACTTTCTCTCGCAATAGCTTGGCTTATGTGCAAGCTAGCACACAGTACATAAAGCAGGTTTCTTCACTTCTAAAAGTTGGTGTCACAACTCTTCGTAGCAACTCATCATATGATTTGGTGCAAGGTATTTGTTTTCTGGCTCATCTTGCTTTGTGTTTGTTCTCTCCTGATCTCTGATATTATTTTCATCTCCATGCAGAATCATATTCCTGTTCACTGAGACTGAAAAGTTCCACAGCAGAGGAATCAGTTCGAATGCAACCTGGATCAAATGAAACACATGTCTTGTACGATGATTTTCTCTATGGTCCACATCTCTACTTTTGTTGCTGAAATTTTTTCTAATCAGAAGTTGTGTTTGTATGGTCCTTATCGTATACTTCTTAGTACAGCTAGCACTTCTCTGTTGTTTATTTTCTACTGTGGAAAGCATAGTGATAACTATTGTATTTTGAATCCAGCTTTCCAGACAGTCCAGGCGATGACCTGATTGTTGAAGTTCGGGATTCTAAGGGTACTCTCCATGGACGTGTCCTTGCTCAGGTGGCTACCATTATTGAGGATCCGGTAAGAAAAATCTCATTTCTTGATGTCTAAGGATTAAAGGGTGTCCTTATGTGCTGATGCTCATGATATGGCTATTTCAGAATGACAAACTTCGTTGGTGGTCAATTTATCATGAACCTGAGCATGAACTAGTGGGTAGATTGCAGCTATACATAAACTACGCAACTACTGATGAAAATAATTCTCTGAAGGTACATACTTGACTTACTAATGGTTCCCATTAAACAGCTTCGAAGTTGGTACCCCCATTTATTTAGATGGTAACTGAATCCTCAAACCAATGTGATGTTGTCTCGAGTAACCATATCTGGAAAATGCTTGTAGAAATATTAATTTGTATATTTTTCAGGACAAAGCAAGTTTAATATTCATGTTTTGCCTAATTATTGCTTGAAAATTGAGATGCCTGTGAAACTGTGAGAGACCAAAGCAGTGCTAGTGATACTTCAGAATTACTCTATGGACTCATAAAGCCTGTGTTTGAATACTGTGGCTTTGTGGTTTAAGTTCAGATCTGGCATGGGCCCCACACCAGATCTGATCTTTACTTAAATGAGAGATCTCAGGTCTCCAATCTGAGATCCCCAAAGCCTCTTATTGCTGATGAATCTCTTGCTCAATTGAGGAAGGGGCTGAGGGTGTTGGCCAGATTCATGTATCTGAGATTCCATTATCTCCGACTCATGCTTGAAACAATTATCATGAATCTGCGATCAGGGCAATCAACCACACCAAAGTGTCAGAAACAATCTTTCTAACATTTCAGATTTTGGCTGGAAACTCTGATTCTTCTGATCAGTGTATTAACTCTTATTTCTTTTGACAAAAATCTAGGTACTAGTGTTGAGAGTTGTGGAATGGAATACAGTTGTCTATCCTAGATTGTTTTTTTTAACTTGTATATGCCAACAGTGTGCAGGTAGGTTACATAAATGTGTGATTGTATAATGTGGATTGTGTTTGGGTTGCAATGAAAAGGATAGGGCGCTGGTCATGGAATCGAAGCCACAATGAGTTTAGTCATCCTCATAGTCTGTCTGACACACACACACACACACCTGCACATCCATACTGTTAGAGATTCTTGTGTTTTACCCTTCATACCTCTCTATCTATTCCTATGTGACAGAACAAAAATAGGGGATTTTTTTACTGCTCCCAATGACATATTAATGATGATGAATGCGGGTGGCTGACTTACTCATTAAAAGCAATTCCTGCATGTCCATTCAGCAGCTCACTCTAATTCACACATGGTCTTTGAGGAAAAGGAAGTGAACACAGCACTGCTGTTTTAGGCTGTTCAAAATGGTTTTGGAAACAAAAATTATAAATGTTATCTTAGCTTTCTTAATGTTGTCATCTTATGGTTTCTCGTATTGCAAAATTTGGTTTCTAATTCATGGCAATTTGTGTGTGTGCACATCTTTGCATGTTTTAGTTGGCTAATCTTGTGCCTCATTTGTGTTTCAGTGTGGTCCTGTTGCAGAAACAGTGGCATATGACTTGGTTCTGGAAGTTGCTATGAAAGTTCAACATTTTCAACAAAGGAACTTGTTATTGCATGGGTCATGGAAGTGGCTTTTGGTAGACTTTGCATCTTACTATGGTGTTTCAGATGCTTACTGCAGATTAAGGTAGCATTGCTTAGAATTTTTAGTGGAAAGTTTGAAACAATAACTGCTGCCATTGGCAGTTTGAGTGAAATATAAGTTTTTTTGCATGATTTTTTTTTTAAATCATGATGGTTGTGGTCTGTTTCTTTGTCCTTTTTCTTTTAGTAGTCAGGTCTTAGCCTCATCTCTCAATTTCTAGGTATCTTTCATATGTTATGGACGTTGCAACACCAACTGCCGACTGTCTCATCTTGGTGCATGATCTATTAGTACCTGTTGTGAAGAGTCGCAATGAGAACACTTTAAGCCGTCAAGAGGTGTGTTGATTAATGGTTGTTGGCATTGCTTCCACCGCTATACCTCTTGTCCATTTAATTTTAAGTCGTTGAACATCTTTTCCTGTTTTTTGCTTTTCTTTTTTTTCTCATTCAATTGGTGATGGACTACAGTTACTGTTATGTTATGCTTTATGATCCTATAACCTCAATGTTCTTTCTGGATCAGAAACGCATCTTAGGTGAAATTGAAGAGCAAGCTGATCAAATTCTTGCACTGGTGTTTGAAAACTACAAATCACTGGATGAGTCATCAGCATCAGGGCTAGTAGATATCATAAGGCCTGCAACTGGTTCACCAGCACCTGCTTTAGTGCCTGCTGTGAAGCTATATACTCTTCTTCATGATATACTATTGCCAGAAGCACAGTCATCATTCTGTAGCTATTTCCAGGTAATTGGCAATTTTTCCTGCTTCTGCTGTCTAGAAATTAATGATAAAGATATTTATGATTTGCTGCTATCTTCTTCTATGTAAAGGTTGCCACAAAGAAGAGGTCAAGAAGGCACATGGTAGACACAGATGAATACATTGCAAGCAATAGTGAAGGAACATTGACAGATGTTGTGACTCTTTCCACTGCTTATTCCAAAATGAAAGCACTTTGTATTAACATCAGAAATGAAGTTTACACTGACATTGAGATCCACAATCAGCATGTGCTTCCCAGGTGTGGATCCCTTTATATGCTCATCACTCATCAACTTCCTATTTGTGTTCTTCATGCTGTTAGGTCTATATTGGTTTCTACTTTTTTTTTCTCACAAAATTAACACGGTTCTCTCGGAGTTGCACTCATTTTTATCGGTATATATGCTTGCCTTGCATAGAGCTTGTCATGGGCCAAGATTAGTGCTGGCCTGGCCTACCAGTAGTAAATCCTGAGTCTTGCCCAAACTTGCAATTGGTGTACTTTTAGGATCAACTGAGCTCATAAGATTCTTCTCAATCCAAAAGGCTTCAGCTTGTTCCAATCTGGAATTTGGCTCAATGTGTTCAACTTTTTTGTCTGTCAATTGTATCCATGCTCTTGTTTCATGTGAAAAGCGCTACCTTATATCTGCTTAGTGCATCAATGCTTGCTCAATATTTTATCAATTTATTCATTACTGACACCGACGGACATCTACTTTATATTCTTTTCAGCTTTGTGGACCTCCCAAATATTTGTGCATCAATATACAGTGTGGAACTTTGCAGTAGATTACGTGCATTCTTAGTTGCATGTCCTCCATCAGGACCCTCTCCGCATGTAGCAGATCTTGTGATTGCAACTGCAGACTTTCAAAGGGATCTTGCTAACTGGAATATTAGGTAACTACTACTTCAGTATGACCCAAACATTAGTGGATGATAAAGACTTGTGAAAATGTATGAAGATGTTATATATATCTAATACTTCTTCACTTTCTTTCTGATGAACTCAGTCCTGTCAGAGGTGGTGTTGATGCAAAAGAGTTGTTTCACTTGTATATCGTCCTATGGATTGAAGATAACCGACATTTGCTACTTGAATCATGCAAACTTGACAAGGCAAGGACATGTAACTTCTCATTTTCCTTTTGTTGGATATATATAATATATATAGGGGAATGGAAACCCTCCCAAACCTCCCCAATGGAATTTTTTTGGTGTTTTTTTCAAAATTCTGACAGCACAGATGTGTTCAGCATGATTGATTTACTATAAATCGACACTTGGATCATGAATTTTGGATAGAAAAAATGGTATTTAGAGCCTCGAAAATTTATGAAAATTGTACGTCGTTGATTTCAAAACTTGTTTTTATCCATACATTGGAATCAAATGCTCCAAGAACTGATTCCTATAAAAGCAAGCATATAGATCACATCTGTACGGTCAGAATTTTGAAAAAAACACCAAAAATCCAATAAGGTTTGAGTGGGTTTTCCATTGGGGAGGTTTTCATTTCCCTATATATATAGCATGCATGTGGTAATAGGCTTAAAATTGCCGTTTGTTTTTGCAGTATGTATTTAGCAAATATGCAACTGTTTATAGCAAAAGATTACTGATAGTAATAGCTTTTGGACTAATGATTTGCAACGGATTGCAATTCTCAATTATGATGTCTTTTACTGATTGCATGCAAAGGCTTCCTAATTGCATCATATTTTTAAGAAAAAGATCTTTACTCAATGGTCATCTGATTGGACATGTAAAGGTACAATGACAAATAACAGATACAGATTGACCAAGAAAAAATACCTACAATTTCCACTCTCCCAGTGCGACTCAAACCCTTTGGAACATGAGTCAATTGAAAACCTAAATTTGTTTAGGATATTTCACATCTTTCATTCCATAGTATCATCTAAAAATGTTCAGCAAATTCACTTCTTGCTGGCCTGCTACTACAACTTCAATAATTCAATTGTTGCCTATCTATAGAATTTTTTATGATTTCTTCTTTAAAGCAGCTACTTTGAAGACTGACTAGGTTGCACATGTTCTAATGGTAGAGTTTTCTAAATCACCATTGACAATTTCATTTTCAAGTCAATTCCTGCTTCATTCAAGACTACATTTCTACTAGAACTCATTTTCTCAAGACAATCCTGTTTCTCTTAATTATTTAAAAATGTACTGATGTCTCATGAAATTAGCAAAACGTTTGAGTTCTCTGCTAAGAAAACAAAGAGATTTGTCTCAAAGGATGTCACTAGGTTTAAGCTTTATTTTAATTGCAGTTACCAAGCCAATCATCCTTTTTCTATCACTAGCATCATTTTTCATGACACTAGCATTATTTTGGCACAAAGGAGAAACGAAGTTTACTGCATGAAATTAGGTACATTGAAGTAATCTCGTTTGAACAATATTTCATGTCAAGAACATAGTAATGGCTCTTGAACATATATAGTGGTATTTTAAGGACGTAGATGGAAGTAATCTCCCTTGAACAAGTTTTGTTCATGCCAAGAGCATAGTTATGGCTCTTGAACACGTTTTTTCTCCCTAGTTTTTTTCTGGCTTTATAGTTGCCGAAGGTTGCTTCAGACATTGTTCCACTTTTACTAAAATATTTGGAATTGTATAACACTGTTGCCTGCATCACTCACATTTACTCTAGTGGCAGCAATTGTTAGGGTCTGAAGTTAGACATAGCATTCAATTCCATTCTGCTAGTAAAAGGAAGAAAAATTAAGTCTTCATGTGACAGATAATTGGTGTCATCACATAGATAAATCGATAAAGTCCTAATATTTATAAAAAAAATCAAAAGTTTTAAAATGAGGCTGAAATGCTAATGAGTTTCTAGACCTTAGTTGCTACTACCGAGCTTAATGCTATATTAGTCTTATTACTGAAATTTTCATTTATGGGAATTGCTATTCTTATTCAGGTAAAGTGGTCAGGAGTAAAGACCCAACATTTGACAACTCCATTTGTTGATGATATGTATGGCCGCCTACAGGAAACCTTGAATGAATATGAGATTATTATTTGCCGTTGGCCAGAATATACATTTGTTCTTGAGAATGTAAGAATCTCTCAAGCACTGTGCTAGACAACAGTTCTAAGTTGAGCCGGTGAATTGGTGTTATTTGGTAACTGATGGTATCAAATTGTTCTGTGGTCTTAAAAGGCTATTGCTGATGTGGAGAAGGCTCTCGTGGAAGCCTTAGAAAAGCAATATGCAGATGTCCTGATGCCACTAAAGGACAGTTTAACTCCCAAGAAATTTGGTCTCAAATATGTCCAGAAGCTTGCTAAACGCCATTCTCTATCTCCTTACTCCATCCCAGAAGAAGTGAGCTCTTTACTTTCTTTCAGGTTTTTAACAAATTTCCTATTTTTTTTTTTAAATTCAATTTGTCAGTTCGTAACTTCGAATTTGTGTACCTACAGCTTGGAATTTTTCTGAACACCATAAAAAGATGGCTTGATGTGCTCCAACCCAAGATTGAAACACAACTAAAATCATGGGTTGCCTGCATTCCTGATGGTGGAAGCATAGCAGCTGGTGAACGTCTAAGTGAAATCACAGTGATGCTGAGATCAAAGTTCCGAAACTACCTTCAAGCGATTGTGGAGAAACTGTGTGATAATGTGAGATCTTTTATTAAGAACCTTGTGCATATTGTTCAACTGGTTTTTACCTTATTTTGGCATATGATGTTTTACATATCAAATCATTTATCACAAACTTAACAATTGTGATGGACTTACTTTTGGTCATATGGCTCCATTTGTAGACTCGAGTTCAAAGTGCAACAAAATTGAAAAAAATTATACAAGATACCAAAGAAGCGGTGGGAGAGTCTGAGATCAGAGAAAGAATGCTGCCTTTGAAGGCTCAGCTCATGGATACGATTAACCACCTTCACACCGTCTTTGAGAGCCATGTTTTCGTGGCGATATGTCGTGGTTACTGGGACCGCATGGGACAGGTATGGCTTATCTAGAGTACCTCAGAAACATTGGAAGTGTTGTAGGGATTGATAGTCTTTTTTGTTCCATGTATGGCAGGATGTCCTGAGTTTTCTGGAGAACAGGAAAGAAAACAGATCCTGGTATAAAGCTTCTAGGGTTACTGTTGGGGTGAGCACCTCTTATCTTAGTGACACTTTGTGGCTGCTTTATGTGTTGTTAATGCACCCTGTTTTTCTGGTGTTAGGGGTGTCTATGGTTGTTTATAACTCTCTTCTATTTTCTTCTTCTGTTGAATGATTTTAGCTGGTTTTTGTCTCACTAGATTTTTTATCCTGCTTGCAGATTCTGGATGACACATTTACATCTCAGATGCAGAGATTACAGGGTCATGCATTGCAAGAGAAAGACCTAGATCCGCCTAGGTCAGTTATGGAAGTGCGATCCATTCTCTGTAAAGATGCACCGAACCACAAGGACTCAAACTATTTTTACTACTAAATCCTAGTTGTGTATATGGAAGCCGAGGATTATCATCAGTTTTTGGCTGTAAGTAACGAAAGTCAAGGTCACCTATTGAGCAGGTGCATGAGTGGAAGCTCCCCTGTGGTCTGATGTACCATAGTTTGATTCCCTTGACCCAGTGACATCTAAATGTTCTTGCAGTGCTACCATTGTCTCCGGCATCTTTGTACAGGTAGAAGTTATATTAGTAATTACTTCAGGTTAGAGACCATTGTTAATAAGGAAGAAAAAGAGAAGGGAAAAAAGCGGGAAAGTATAACTTTCTTTTGTATCGGTTACTATAAGAAAAACAAGCTTGTTGAGATGTCCATTGTTCTGCTTTTGTATATGGCACATAGGTGCATGGCTGAACCTTTAGTTTCTTCGGTATGTAACCGTTATGCAAAGAATTCATTGTATGTAGAAAGCCCAACAAAGTTTTGACTATAGATATTCTTAAGATCATATTTGTCTTTGATGAAAACTTTAGAGTAACTTTGTATGTATCGACCGTAGTTTGTTTGTTACGAATCAAACTTTGGATCATGTTCTTGTTGAAATAAAATCGTGGGTTTTTAAATTGTATATATATTTTTGGATAGTCCAAGGGAAAAGTCCCCAAATCACTGGCTGCACATTGGCTGTCTTATGATTTTTTAAACCCTTGAGACCCCTCTGCCCATCAGGGAGTACATCCAGCTTCGACCTTGCAGCAAATGACTACCTAGGCGCAGCTTTAAAGAACAATAAAATTGATTGATAATACAAGCACGCAACCACGTTTTTTTTAATGTGAAAAGCTTCCATAAACTTCTGTTGATTTGAGGCTGGAAGGGGAATCGAGACATGGGCGGGTGTGGCCCTGTGAGTCAGAATTGTACCGACGTGCGGTTCCAGCTGGAGCTACACGTATATTCTGTTAAGGATCTGTTTATCGCTTGTCCACCATGAGCTAGAGCGGTAGTTCATTTATAGATGCGGCAAACATGAAGATTATTTTGCCATGTGTTACAATCTCTCCTTTCCTCGTCTTTGTGGCTCACGATCCTCAATGGATTGGGGTCCAATCTTCTTTGCTGTATAGCTTGTAGATGACATTTCCTCTTCGCTACCTATTTACCATAGTCATGAAGGCAATTTATCACTTTCGACCTAGTTATCTCATCATCCACCCTAGGGACAAACCTCTTCCCCGTGATCAGTTCAATTTGGTTTATACAATGTTGGAAAGAAAGACGCAGGGTAACCAGAGATCGCCCAGCCATGTATAATCAGCTTCCTCTTGACAGTCGTGGTGTTAAGTTGCCTTTCTTTTAACATGAGCTAGCACGTTGTCACGGTCCTACTTCTTCAATATGCTAGTGTGGTGCGATGGTCCTTCCTTACCGCCGCAAGCCTTATCGATCGTTCGCTTGTCGTTGTGAAAGCTTTGAGTATAGAGAGTGCAAGAGAGCAAAAGAGAAGAGAGGGAGAGAAATTGCAATCACTTGAAAGAAATCATAACGAGGGTGAACAAAGAAAGCTCAACGCATTTGCATTCATTCACTATTTTGCCTGCATGCTCATTACAGTTCAGATCTACGGGTTAACCCTTCAGGGTATTGATCAACCCGAATCAAAGTGCAAGGGTGGCCCAGAGAAAGTTACAAGTGACTCAACACTTACATCAAGACTCAACCAAAGCAAAACATACTCTAGATACAACTGTACAAAGTAGGTCATAGGCAAACAGGCTCCCCCTTCAAATCATGTGCCGCCCTCGGTGTCATCTGTTTCATGGTAAGCCCTGACTTCATCTGGATAACGGCTCTTCATCCAGAATGCTAGCTCCCATGTCGGTTCTGTTGTCTCCTCCCAGTGCACAAAATACTTCTTTGCTTCACCCAAATAGTTAACTTTGTGACAAAAGATCTTGATGATACGCTTCTTGACCCGTTATGTTGTTGGGGCCTTCTGGAGGATAGAAGCGCGTTGTGGCATGCTATGTTCTGAATCTCCCTCGTTCGCATAGAACGGTTTTAGGTTGCACACGTGAAACACCGGGTGCACCTTGAAGTCGGGGCAGGTTTAGCTTGTACACTAGTTTGCCCACTTTCTTGGTGATGGTGAATGGTCTCTCATACTTCCTGATCAGTCTGCAGTGTTTCTCACGAAAGATGCATGTGCGATTCGGGTAAAGATTCACCAACACTTGATCCCCAATACGAAACTCAGCAGGCCAACAATGCTTGTTCACCTACTTCTTCATCCTCTTAGTTGACTTGCGTAGAAACGTCTTTACCAGCTCGGTCTGTTTGTGCTAATCTCGAACAAACTGATAGGCGAAGGATGGCCTTCCCTTATCCTGTGCGGCTAGAGTATGCGAAGTCAGCAGTTGCTGCCTCTTAGCTATCTCGAACGGGCTGTGGCCAAAAGACTCACTCTTTTGAAGATTGTAGCAGAATTGATCCACGTCCAGGAGTTTCACCCAAGCTTTCTGATTGGCATTAAAAAAGTGCCTAAGGTACTGCTCCAACAGTCTGTTGATGCGATCTGTATGCTCATCCATTTGTAGGTGAAAACTTGTTGAAAATAGCATATCAAAATTTAGTATCCAAAATACTTTACGCCATAATTTTTTCGTGAAGCGAGCATCGCAATTGCTCACAATGCTTCATGGTATACCCTAGTACTTCACAACATGCTTGATGAATAACTCTATAGTTTTCTCTGTGGGGCACTCCTTGAAAGCTGGAATGAAGGTGGCGTACTTAGAGAAATGATCCACTACCACCAGGATGGAGCTTAAGTCATCTACTTTTGACATACTAACAATGAAGTTCATAAAAATACTCTCCCAAGGACGTTCTGGAATAAGTAGAGACTCAAAGAGGCCAACAGTCTTCTAGTTGGTCCCCTTATCTTGCTAGCAGATGAGGCATGTTCGCACATACCCCTCCATATCATTTTTCATTTGTGGCCAATAGTATCCGCGCTTAAGGAGTGTTAAGCTCCTCTTCTGACTTGGATGACCAGCCTATAATGTATCATGGCACTTCTTAAGCAATTTGCAGTGAAGGCTTCCCCACCGTGGCACAAAGATGCGTCCCCCCTTTAGTTACAACAAGGTTGTCTCATAGCCAAAATTGTTGAGTCTTTCCCGCTTGCGCCAGAGAGACAAAGTGTTGCATCGTTATGTCCTGTTGCATTCCTTCGCGGATACGGTCCAGCAATGCACCTTCCAAGTAAACTTCGGAAGGCTCCGCCCATGCATCCACCAGTTCTGCCTTGCTACTCAGGGCATCAGCGACAACATTGGTCTTTCCCACATTATACTGTAAAGCGAAGTCGAACTTAGCTAGAAACATTTGCCATCGAGCTTGCTTGGGCGTCAGCTTCTTTTGCGTCTGAAAATAGCTCGTGGCGACATTGTCCATCTTGATGACAAACTGGGCACCCATACGGTAGTGTCGCTTTGTCTTGAGGTAGTGCACGATAGCCATCATCTCATGCTCGTGCATAATATAACGCATCTCCACATCCTTTAACTTCTGACTCTCGTAAGCAATTAAATGTCCCTCCTGCATGATAACTCCACCAATGGTGAAGTCTGAAGCATCTGTGTGGACTTAAAAGGGTCTTGTGTGGTCCGACAATCACAACACTGGCTCCCTCACTAGGGCCTTCTTCAAGCCATCAAAGGCATCTTGGCAGGATCTTGTCCAGAGCTATATCTGATTCTTCTTCAGCAAATCCATGAGGGGCACAACAATAAGAGAGTAACCTTCGATGAACCGTCGATAGTAGTTTGTTAAGTTAAGGAATGATCACAACTCTAGCACTTTAGTTGACGAACTTCATTCTTGGATGGCTCTTATCTTCTACCTATCCATGCGCAGCAAACCACGCCTCACGGCGTGGCCAAGAAAGATGATCTCCTCCTGACTGAAGAGACACTTATCTCTCTTGATACCAAGGTCATTTTCCTTCAGCACCTGAAACACGGTTCACAAGTGCCCGACATGTTCCTCTATGCTGCTGCGTAGATCACGATGTCATCAAGATAAACTACCATGAACTTGTCTAAGGGTAGAAGATCTTGTTCATCAATATTGTGAATATGGCCAGAGCATTAGTTAACCCGAATGGCATCATCAGAAATTCATAGGCACCATAACGAGTGACACAAGTTGTCTTTGGCTCATCGTCATCTGCAATCCTCACTTGCCAGTAACCTGATCGCAAATCTAACTTCGAAAATACATGGGCATTGTCTAACTGATCGAACAAGTTTGCTATCAGTGGCAATGAATATTTGTTATTCACCATGACCTTGTTCAGTGCACGGTAATCCACACATAGCCTTTTGAAATCATGATGTTTCACCTGGAAGAGCACAAGGGCGCCAAAGGGTGCTTTAGAAGAACGAATGATGCATGCTTCTAACATCTTGTCCAGCTACCTACGCAACTCCTTCAATTCAGCTGGTCACATGCGATAAGAGACCATGGCAGGGGGCTTTGCTCTCGGGGTCAACTCAATCCTGTGATCGACCTCACGTCTCGGTGAAAGACGCTTCGGCAGTTCTGAGGGCATCACTCCTCAAAACTTCGCTAATAGTGAGGCAAGAATTTGTGGCACTGCTGCTTTCACCTTCTCTTCTTCAGTGTGCATGGCCACTAGGAATGTCTGCTCTCCCCGCTTGACACCCTTCTTCAATTACATGGCAAATAACATTGAAGACTCCCCTTCAACAGTAAGACATTGCACCATGTGAAGATTTTTTCCCTATGATCATCAACGAGTTAAACTTCGCCAACATCATCACATTCTGGCTGCGAAGAAACTCCATGCCCAAAATCATTCAAAAATTGCCCAGGTTCGCCACTGAGAAGTTGGCTTTGCCGGCCTAACTTTCAATTTGGATAGCCACATCCTTGCTTCAATAAGGAATGGCTTGGCCTTAGAGTTCACCATCTTGATGGTCCTCTGCTTTGACTCGGGTTTCAAGCCCAACTGCTCTGCCTCTTTCCATGAGATGAAGTTATACGTAGCCCCAGAGTCTACCATTGTCGTAGTAGAATTTTCATTTGCAATGACTTCTAGATACATGAGTTCTTTGCTAACCAGTATCCTTTGGACTATGCAGCTTCTTACTACATTAACCGATCGCATAGCTCCCATCCTTTGTTGTATGACCTCGGTGTCGCTACTCTCTTCCTATACTGCATTGGTATGCATGTCGTTCTTCACGAGGCACTTTGGATATTACCTTGCGATATACCTATCACCACAGAACCAACAAGTCACAACTCGCCTTTTGTTGTCGTTATTGTACTTCTTGTAATTCTACTTCTTGTCAAAGTGGTGTTGAGTCGATGCCACACCTTTATTGTCATGCTGCTCCTCTTTCTTGCTCCATGGTCCGACTTCTTTCTGGCCTTTGTCGATAGAGTGAAGGTCTTGCGCTGAGTATCCACTAGGCACTCAGCCGTCACATATGCATCTTCCAAAGTCTCAAGATTACTCCTTTCCACTTTGGATTATACCCACAGTTATAGTCCCAAAATAAACCAATTGAGTTTGTCTTTATCTGACATATTGGGTATATCTAGCATGAGTTTCTGGAACGTTCTGACATAGTCTTGCAGCAATCCAGTGTGCTTAAGTTCCGCCACTATCCGATAAAATTGCCTCTGTGCGTTTCTTGACATAAAGTAGTTGTATAATTTATTTTTGAAGGCCTCAAAAGTATCAATTATGCAATGCCCTCTTTCCATATTGCTATATTTTCTTCTCTACTAGGCTATAACATCTCTATCAATTAGAGCTACTGCTTCCTTCACCCTGAGGTCCTTGTCCAATACGTTCTAAATATCCAAGTAGTCTTTCACCTGAAATAGAAAGTTCTCTATGTCCTTGTTGTCTCTGAAACCATTGAACTTTGATGGCCTCGACACATCTATCTTTGATGGTCTATTGTCATTTAGGGTCATTGTCCACTGCAAAGTGTGGTTCTTCAACTAAAGCTCCCTACTTCAGTCTGTAGGGTAGTCATTGTCGTATTCAACGAAGTAACATGTCCCATCAACAAGTTCATCTGCTCTCGCAGGCTATTCACCTCATCATCCAGTCCTTCGAACAACTCAAATGCGCGTGAAATTGCTTCCTCATTCAAAGTTGCATCAGCCACCAGTCTATTGGCAGTCTCGGTCATTTGCTCTTGACTCCAAGGTGAACCCATCTCCTCAGTCTTGACGATTGCTTTACCTTTGGTGTTACGCAAGTTATATTAGGGCACCATGATGTTTTGCTCACAAATCACAGTCTGTCAGCATGTCTCTGGATACAGACTTCAAAGTCCCTTCCCTAGCTCAAGAATGAGCTCTAGTACCACTTGTCACAGGCTTACTTCTTCAATAGGCCAGTGTGGTGCGACGGTCATTTCTTACCGCCACAAGCCTTTCCAATCGCTTGCTTGCAGCTGCAGAAGATTTGAGCATAGAGAGTGCAAGAGAGCAAAAGAGAAAAGAGGGAGAGAAATTACAATCACTTGAAAGTAATCACAACGAGGGTGAACAAAGAAAGCTCAACGCATTTGCATTCATTCACTATTTTGCTCGCAGGTTCATTACAGTTCAGATCTATGAGCTAACCCTTTAGGGTATTGATCAACCTGAACCAAAGTGCAAGGGTGGCTCAGAGAAAGTTACAAGTGACTCAATACTTATATCAATACTCAACCAAAGCAAAACAAACTCTAAACACAATTGTAGGTCACAGGGGAACACCTGCTGTAGTGCATTTTATAAGATTTCAAAGTTTTCCCCGTTCTTATAAGATTTCAATAGGCTACTATAAATTGGAAAAGGATTTGTCGGAGGTCCAGAATCTATGAAGATGATCTCTGTCTCATAGGGGAGCCGTCAATTGGAGGTGTGTTGCAGTTTCCTCCAATACTCTCATGTTCTCTAACTGTTTGGGAGGAGTGATGTTGCTAAATCGCTGCATTTGGAATGGAGTTGGCAACCCCAAACCACACTTCAACACCATTCACAAGAGGGTGTGTTTGGCAACTCCATCCTTAACGCCACATTTTAGCAAAACAATATTTTGCCAAAACATGGAGATGGTGTTTCCATCCCAATGCAAAGCTCCCACACAAAGCCTAAGATGCAGTCACGAATGAATATAACCTCATCGGTGTTTGCTCAAGGGTCCACATTGGTACATGTTGGGTGAATGACTGCAATGACCCGAGCTTCAATATCAATTCCAATTGTTTGTCTTAGAAAGCATCAGAGCTGTTACATAATGATTTTTGTTGCGCCATATACCGATGCTCTTCAAACTTTTACCTTTAATCGGTTTGGTTTTCCTCAGTTTTGAATTCGGCTGCAATGTTTTGACTCCCAAACGTCCCTGCATGCTTCTTTACCAAACATGAAACAGCAAAATTTTCAACGAGTTGTTGCAAAGAAACATAAATATTTTCTCGAACGTCTTTTTTCTTTATAATAAGCAAGCTGGACTTTGCCAGACCCCTGCTAGTACAAAAGGGACAATTTTTTTCGAAAAAAGACGATTTGTAAAGGAACTTGAGTGCTCAAGCGAGCTCTTGAAGCAGTGCTTGAGTTGGAGATTCCAAGATCCAAAGCAAATGGGGGGTGAGAAGGCCTATTTATAGGCTTGAGCACCCCCATGCACTTCACACTCAAATGCACAAAAAATGAGACAAAATGACCTAAAAGAGAGGGACTTGTTGATACTCTTCTTGTGTCGGCAATCTATTGGAAACTGAAAGAGCCTTCATTTTGCAAAGAAGGAAATTGCTACAATGATATTCTTCGTTACAATTTTTTTTTAAATGTGGTGTATGAGATAATTTGGATATGCTAAGATGACCTGGCCTTTGATGCCACAAAACAGTATTTACATTTTATACATCGCAGCAAAAAGTGTTTTTTTTTAAGAATTAACCGATTTATGTAGTAGAGATCTCCTTCTATAGGTCTTTTTCAATCTGGATCCTGCACCCAACACAACATTGCTTTCATAAGAAAAAGACACTACCTTCATGGTAGACAATTTGAGATAGGAAAAATAGGTTTAAGTTAAGTTTTGAAACAAATCTTATTTTAGATTAGTCCCAACGGGTAGTTGGGTTAGTCCCAATGGATAGAAGGCCTAGAAAAATAAAAGAACAAAAATACTTTTTTACAAAACTACCCCTAATGACCAGAGCCTATTACAAAGTAGAAAAAGATTAAAATGCCCCTAATGGGCATTACCTATTACATGCGTAGCACAAGTATAAAAAATTGATATGTACATATATATGTATCAATACACACAATATATACATATATTAATATGTATATATAATATAAAAAAATGAATATGTACATATACATGTACCAATACACACAATATATACATATATTAATATGTATATATGCATATACATCAACAATTTTTACCACATGGTTCAATGTTAAAGTATAAAAAACACTTCCTCATCATTGGGGCCATTGGGCTAGCCACTGTCCTTCATTGTATCTCCTTGTATTAGGCTATTAGCACATTATGATGAATATTACATATTAAATGGTAAACATTGAATCCCTTTTAAGTATTATTGCTTAATTTATTGAATAGTTGAAAGGAAGCTTTGTAACATACAAAAGAATAGTCGATGCAATATATAAAAGCTGAAATAAAGACTTGCATTTCATATGATAAATTTTAGGTTGGTAACCCATTTAGAAGGTTTTTTTTTAATCCCTACTTTTACCTTTATCTGGTGAGACTTTATAGATTCCACAATTAAGGTCTATGAGTTTCAGCAGGTATTGGAGACCTATTGGATGCAGATAAGGGTCTAATCGGTGTGACTTTTCTAAATTTTGATGTTTTTCATCTGATAATGACTGGCAGAAACATTAATGTCAAATTTGTGTCGGATTGTCAACTAAAATTCTCTATATTACATGAATGCATGACAAAGTAATCGGTCATACAAATCCGGATTTTAATTGTTTCCCTGTTGAAGATAGGATGTGTTACTCAGGCCTGATTTGGGGACTGGGAAAACACACGGCATTCCTTCTGAACAGAGCAGGCAAACTCAAAGGAATCCACGTATGATTCTGGTTCAGTGAGGGGGCTCGCTTCACACGATGAGGTACGTGTCTTCTGCAGTTTGTATGGAGACCTCCTTAAGATTTTAAGGTAAATGAATCAAGTACGAAGCTAACCAATATCACAAAGGTCTTAATTTGTCTCCTGCAACACTAAGCTCAATGGCACAAAAAGTTGACTAGGATTGCTTCTATATTTCAATGGTAAATAATGCTTAAAATTCATTCTTTTAGCTTTATGTAGTCTTTTCAATAACTTGCCTTTTCCTCATGATCATCAAAGTCATCCGCTGGGTGAATTATGGAGACTGGACCAGCCATGTGCTCTGACTTGTGCATCTGCCAATCATCACATCCTAACTCATGCCGCATCCAGCTCTATAGATCAGAATGTAAAGTTTTTCGTAGCTTCTGCGATTTTCTTTTACCAGAGACAAAGAGAATGAGCTTTAACAATGCACCCTTGGCATTCTTCAAGTTAGACGTCATGGATGATACAATGTGCGGGTGCTCGGCATTCTCCTCAGCCTATCGACGCTCATGATGAGCTCAAGTCATTATGTCAATAGTGAGTAGGACCCTAAACTCAGTATGAGAATAAAAGAGGATACCCTTTTGGTTATTCTCATCATGCAACCAAGCTCTACCTTGCATAGGCAGTTACAATAACTGCCCTGTAACCGACATGAGTCGTGCTTCACCCCATGATGTACCCATGTCAAATCGGGTCACATCAAGTTAGATCCGATTCATATTTCAACATTCTCTCACTTGCCCCATTGACATGGAAAAATATTACATCAAAGTTTTAGTGTTATTTTGATTCAATTTTTTGGAGGGTTCATATGTTATCCTTTATCACAAGAATGAATCAAACTAATCATGGAGATGAACACTTCTTTATGAAATGTCATATTTTTATTTACTACAATATAATTCGTTTTCAGTGCTTTAGTATGTTAAGATTACTTTTATGAATAGGTTAGTCACTAACCAATTCTATTGGTTCTTTAATATTGTTATTCTACTATTCTCTCTAACCAAATGAGAGATTCTTTATACAGAATCAACAATACACAAAATCTTAGATAATCAATTTAGCTTCGTAAATATGATCACATATAACCATAATGTATTGTCATATATCGGAAGGAATCAAGCAGACCCATCTCTTTTACACGTTTGAAATATAATCCCGATGCTAGCCTTTTAGTAAGAGAAACCACAGTAATTTTCTTCGTACCGATTATATCAATATATACTAAATGGTTCTCAGTCATTTCTTTAACAACAAAGTACTTTAACTCCATATGTCGACACAAGGTTGAGCTCTTGTTGTTATTCAAGAAGGACATAACAACTTCATCACATAAGATCTTTAATGGCCTCCCAATAGAGTCCATTATACAAAGATTCATAATGAAACCTCTAATCTATATGGCCTTTGATAAAATCTCATATAAAATCAATAATTTCTATTCTAATAGATTTCAGAAATTCCATCACTGTCCTGCAGTGAGATATGACACCTCGAATATTCTCAACCACTCGCGATTGCAAAAGCAAGAGGCTAAGATTAATCGAACACTCTCATTTCTCATAAACATCCTTTTAAGCGCTCTCACTTCTCATAGATAGCTTTCAAAGCGGTTATTCTATTCTTCGTATGAGTGAGAGATTAATCATTATATACGAGATTTATACTAAAAAAGTAAAAATGAGACCCCTTATTATTCACCTTTTCTAAAACTAGTAGATCATGTAACTAGAGGCAATTCAGCATTATGCCTTTGGGTACGAACATGCTTCATGGGCTAGTATACACATCTACTATTATACCCTGTATGAATTTAGAACACTAATCTACCTTTGGGTACAATTATTGTTTCATAAAGTCATACACAATCATAATATTAAATCTTAACACGGTCCAAAGAATCCTCAATCAACACAACTCATATCACTTTGGTAATTGCATAAGTCAATTGATCAAGATCTTTTACCGCAAACATATTCGTATTATGAATCATGCACATACACACATGATAATGCATATATATTCATGACAAAATATATATTATATCATTAAAATATGAGTTCATGCTTCAACTTATATGCATAAACTAATTTTAATAAAAATATATTAAAATTTGTCATGAATTTAATCATAATTTATGCTTAAAAAGCATTATGCATAACTTAAATAACATAAAACACATTTATTAGACATGCATAAGTCATACTTCCTTAACAATAAATACTTATAAAGCATAAAAATAAAAAAAACATACTCTTATGGGTAAAACCCGAGGTTCACAAACTGAAATCAGCTTAAAAGTACTTCGAATAGGTCTGAAACGACCTCAAACCGGTCATCTAAGGATCTGAATCGGTTCCAAAACTAATAAACCGGTTCAAAACATAAACAAAAGCTCATAAAACCCTATAACCGAATGAGAAAATCTTTGTTCTTTCATGTATTCATGAAAACAGGATCTCTAGATCTTGAAACCGATGAAAAAGCGATAGGGACCGATCAAAAAATGGCTCTAAACCAGTCTAAGAAGATGCTTTATTAGTCACAGAACCAGTTTAAGGGTAAATAGTAAACAGACCCCATTTTTAGACCTGATCCGATCCAATTCAGATCCGTATCTAGTTCTAATGGATCCCAGGTTGGATACCCTCTTTTCAGACCCAATCTGGATCCATACCCATAATGATTGGATCTCGGATTGAATCTAATTATCGAAATCCAGATCCAGATCTGTTACATAACAGGATCTGGGTAGATCCATGAACCTAATTCGGTTTAGACCCGGTCCTGGTTCAAACCTGGTACAAACACGACCCAGGTCAAATCCGGCCCAATCCAGACCCATATTTGGTTGGATCTAGATATTGACCCAGATCAAACCTAGACTCGTACCATACCCAGATCTCGTTAGATTTGGATCACAACCCGATTTATCTGGATTAGATCAGACCCGAAATCCAAATGGGTCTGATTCTGATCCAATCTGGTCAAATCTGAACATTAACCCGTTGTTCAGATTAGACCCAGACCCAGAACACAACGGGTCTGATCCAACTTAGGGATCAGGTCTAGATGTCGGGTCCAGATCTGGGCCTGATCTGCCGGGACGCATAAAAAAACATTATGATCGATTTCGGTTTCTAAGAAGCCGATCATTTGGTTTCTTAGAAACCGAAGATCACCGAAAGGGCAAATGCCCCTTTGCCTTCACCGGCGAGGCTGCCGATGAGTCGGCGACCCCGGGCGAAGGTCACCCCCCTCCCGACGATGACCCATGACTGAAACCCCCCTTCCAACAAAGGGGCTCCTGCTTACGACCATTCACTCCATAAGCCGACCAAAAGACCACCAGCGACGGCAGTACTCCAGCGACCGTCCACGTCTGCTAGCAGTGCCGGTGAGGCTGCCGGCGATCTTCCCCCCCTCACCTCCCCGGAAAATGCCACTGGCGAAAGGTAAAGGGTTTGTTGTTTTATTTATTTCTTTTTTTTGGGGTTGTCCTCTCCATCGGTGGCCGATCATGGCTGTCGGTCGCCAACCAAGGCATCCAGCCTCGACGGTCGGTCGATGACAACGGAGACCACCGTCAGCCATCACGGACCTCCCGATGAAAGTAAAAGGGGGAGAAACCCTTTTCAATGTAGTAAAAACAGAGTCGTCATCCTCCCGGTTGCAGAGGATGGCTCTGGCGAAGGCAGAAGGTGACAGCGACGGTGATTGTCTCTCAGCTCCCTTTTCCTTCTTCGATGAAAGTCGTTTCTGCGAAGGGGACCAGTGAGGCCGGACCTCTCCCCTGCAATTCAGAAATCAACCTTTGTAGCAGGGGGGATAGCGGCATTGAAAACCGCCAGCCACCGGTAGCAGACAAGGATTTCAGCATGCCGGCCCCATTCCTGCTACCCGCCATCACCGGCACCAGCGACTGACTGCTAAATGCCACCGGTGACGGTGACTCCCTGTCTCTGGTCTGCTTCCGTCGACGGCACTGGAAGGGGTATGCTAGCTCGAACCAGCCATTCGCCAAAGCTGCGCCTGTTGAAAGCAAGCAACCAGCATTGATGCAGAAAAAAAATGCTGACATCAGCGAGTGTCAAATGAATGCTCCCAACGCACCCACACGCGCAGCGAAATAAGCAAAAGTGGGCCTATAACCCAATATTGGCATTCTTTAAAGCAGAACCAGAATGTGAGACGGGAACAGATACTGGTAGATGCCATGTATGATACAATTGTGTGGGTTTTCGGGGTTCTCCTCAGCATATCGACTTAAGGCATGGGTTGTGGGCCCGTAACCGGCGTTCTTTAAAATAGAACCGAAATATGAGACAGGAATACGTACTGGTAGATGCCATGAATGATATAATGTTTGGGTGCTCGGAGTTCTTCTCAACCTATCGATGCCCACGTTGAGCTGAATAATTGAAAATGATACCCTTGTTATTCTCATCATGCAACCAGCCTCCTTCTTGTACCTTCCTGGCTTCTAAGAGAGGCCTATAGTGGGAGGAAGAGGAGTGGGTGGATACCAAATATTAGTGATTACCTTGCATGGGTAGTTGCAATAACTGCTCATGAGTCATGCTCCACCCCCATCATGTCAAATCGGCTTACATCTGATTCATATTTCAACATTTACCTCTTCAGCTCAGGACCAGTTTCGACATTTTCTGCTCTGATTGAATTACAACTCGACTTGACTTTTTGAAAGAATGGAGGTATCAGCGCACAACCTTGTTGGAAAACAAGGGACAAGTTAGCACGATTAAATATAGCCCTTCTCTCCATGATAAGCGGGTAGGGGTGGCAATCGGGTCAGGTTGGCGGGTCAGCATACCTCAACCCGAACCTGACCTCGGCTGTGGCAAACATGAACCCGACCCATTTATTAAACGGGTAACCCGACACGACCCGCCAACCCGTCTAATAAATGGGTTGGGTCAAGTAAACGGGTTAGTGGGTCGGGTTGGTGGTGGGTTAGGCAGGCGGGTCGTGGGTTGGCAGGTTGACCCGCCCGCCTAACCCGTTTATTAAACGGATCAGGTGGGTTGGCATACCCCTAACAAGAACCCGAACCCACCTAAGAGGCGGGTTGGCGGGTCATGTCAGGTTTTGCCACCCCTATAAGCGGGCTCTTATGATAGTGAACGCCAATTCCCTGCCATCTGTATATTCAGTCACACCTCTCTGTTGTTCTTCACCCACCTCCTCTTCTCTGTAAGTGAGCATCTCATCTCTCACACTGGCGCACAAGCAGTTCTCACGGTCTACCAGTATCTATCACAAACGGTGTGGACAGGTCCATGATCCATACCCTATTAGGTAAGAGTTAGGAGTAGGATAACTTTCAACTGATTCAATTTTGAGCTCCTTATAAGTGGGGCCCAATGCATAATATATCCAGGCACAGTGGTGGGCCCACTCAGTGAGTGTATTAGTGTACATTTGTTATCTTTTTAACCCTTGAATCCTCCATCATTCATTACAAACTCAATATTACCTTAAAGACTCAAGACAGAGAGGTTCAATAACCACCTTGGGACTCTAAAGCGGCTCTACCAGTAGAATCAGTAAGCCTCCCAAACTGATAAATTCCGTTGGTGGCAACTATGGCCACCTCCAAGGGGTAGCCATAGCATTTCTCTTAGGCTCTGTTTGAAAACTGGCTGTCGGAAGTAGCCGGAGTGGGCAAAGTCATTTGGGACGGATGGAGTTGTAGGAAATTATGAAACTGGGATGGTATTTGACACCTCCAGTTCCATATCTCACTTCCCACTTACATGAGATATTAGCTACCAAATACTACACCAGTTCCCCAGACCGGTGACTGCTCCAACAACCGTCTCAATGCTCTTTCGGTATTAATTTCAGCTTTTTAGCAGCATTCCAAACAGTGATAAATCCCCAGCTGAACCGTTCCACTTATCCGAAACAACCATGTGGATTTGCTAAAACTCACAAATTTTGGGGATTATATAACTGCATCCTAAGCTGCCACCGACTGGCAGTTTCCAAGCAAGACCTTAATGTAAATGAGCGAGGTGAAGAACTTCTCTGAAGCCACAAACGCACTTTGACCCCAGCTCACAAATAGAGCCTTGCCTGCTTGAGCAGGTGGCATCGAAGTTCAGGCTTACCTTGGACGTCCACAAGGATGTTAATGGCCGTTCACCTTTGCCAGTGTCCGCTAATCATGGGCACGGCTCGATATGTCAGGAATTTAACAGAAGCGATCCATGTGAAGATGCCAGTACCCATTACTCTTTTACAGAATACGGCCATTTACACAACAACAAACAACTTATAATGACACGCCCGACGATGGAAAAATTAGACCCAATCTAGAATGAATTATCAAATAAATTCCTTTTCTCTGAAACTGCAGCAAACTTGAGCAGATTATCTTCACCAAGTTGGTGGACCTAAACCCCAGTTTGCTTCTTGTCATAAGAGAACAAAAAACTACCTTTGTTTTTGCACGAGAATCAAGAGGTGTTGATCTCAATATCCAATCATCTCACGGGGTATGTATCACTGACATATAGCATGTGAAAACAAAGGCCTTTCAGTTTCAATGAGCAGTTCATTCAATCAGGGCAAGTCATAAGAAGACAAGATGCACAAGTCGAGAAGCATAAAAAGGTTCTTAGACTTGCCAAGGTTCAACAAACTTCATAAGGCAGCTGCCTCCAGTATGACATATAGATCATCTGTTTAAGAGACCTGTCAATCATACATATGAAAGAAAAATATAATTTATGATCTTACACAATAACTCCATTTTGTCAGTTATTCTACGCTTAGAACTTCAATCTCAAAAACCAAAACCGAGTTTGGTCGTATACCCCATGCAGGAAATCCACTTGCGCCATAGGCATAATCTGGAGAGCACTGAAAAGAACAAAGAGTATCATGAGTACGGCAGTTCACTTGTAAATTCAATTCTTACTACAAATATATGGAAAATTTTGTTTTTCTCAAGTCCCACAAAATGCAGAACGTTAGCAACCCAGTCCTTTATATTTATCTATGATATATTATAGGTGTTTAACATTTTCCCCTAGGATGTTCTCTCCACTTAGTTTCTTACAGCTCTCTAAATTTTCAGCAAAGCCATGTTATTTTATATGATTTGGTCACTTTAGAAAAAGGCCCTCAAATGGTCTGATTAGGGTGAAGTTACCGTTTGATCTGGATTGAATTTTGTTAGATAAAAAACTACAAACCCCATGCTGATCATGATCTAATTAGATAATGTTTCTTAAGGTTTTAAATCATGCTTTATCTGGTCGGAAGCATTCAGAAGCACTGGACAGCTTTATGCATGCATATATAACATATAGCAGCTAGAACACAAGTCATGATTACTTGATGGTAGAAAGGTACAGCACCCCTGAGCCAACTTATATTCTCTATAATATATTATATTCATTAGGAAATATTTTTTTATTGCATTATCTGAACTTGGACTTGGTTAAGTATATGCGTATCCAATCATGATCCAAATCTAAATCACAATCCAAAGATAAAGCTAGTCAGGTTGCAGTAGGTTCAACCTCGATCTAACCATTAACAGTCCCAAATTTTTCTAGATCAAATAATAGGAACAGCAGCTGACTTTTAGCTAATTTTCTGTCACCTTGGTACGGGTGTGGTATGGGTATGGGTGCGGGTACGACATGGCAATTCTAAAAAAAAGTGGGTAAAAATATATATTATATATTGAAAATATAAAGTTATAAACTGAAAATATAGTTATAAATTATGAATTAAATACAAACTTGTATGTACGGAGGGTAAAATGGCGTGTCCGGGTCGACACGGGTACGGAGGGCAAAATGGAGTGCCCGGATACCATAGCTATTTTTCAATCATACCACCATAGCATGGACGACAGACTAATTGCTAGTGTTCCTCACAAGCGGTAAGACAGGATAGGACTTGTTCACATGACATTGCATAACCTAACCAAAAGTATATTCAGATTGCACCATCCAAACTTGAATTTGGTTGAGTATATACCCTATACAATCATGGTCAAAATCCCCAACACAAGATAAAGCTAGTCAGGCTGTGGTAGGTTCATGCTCGACCTAACATACTAACAGCCCTAAACTTTTAATATGTCAAAATAATAAGGCAACGCAAGATAAAGCTAGTCAGGCTGGGGTAGGTTCACGCTCGACCATACTAACAGCCCTAAACTTTTAATATGTCAAAATAATAAGGCAACTGACATTTAGCTAATCTTAAATCATAATAATATAAGATGGACTACTGTCTAACTGTCAAGGGTAGTGACCCATTGGCATAAATTGCTCAAACTTTGAAGCAATTATCTGGACCACCACATGCAGTGCTAAGCTGCACTTAGATTCCAAAGTTGATCTGGGATCTAATCCTTGCTTGACATAAGAAATGAACCACCTGAATCAAGGTCGATAAAGATGTATGCCACAACTTACTAGAACTGAAAAAAAAAATGAAAGCATCAAAGATTTAAAATAGCATCTAGACAAACATTCACATAGGTCATGAAACTATAACAATCAAGCAATCGAGCAACCCATAGCAAGAAGCATCCACCAAGTCAGTGACCAATTAAGAATTGAGCACCTGCTCGTTCAGACCTTAAAGAACCGAGCACCATTTAAGAGCAACATTTTTTTAATATCACACATTCAACAAGTACAAAACTCTTTTAATAAATTCTGTGAAGGGAAGACACAGAGTAATTCCATAAACATGTTATAAAAAAGTTATTAGATTAGCTGAGCACTATTCATAAAAATTATTATATTAGTTGAGCACATGCCAAGATCAAATTGCTCCTCCACATAATAAAATTGTTATGCAAAGTGCAAACCACAATGGAAACCACTGTCACCAATATCGGTGATATTTTGAAAATATCGCGAGAAAAACTGATATTTTAAGGTAGCCGATATTAAAAGTAATATCTCGCAATATTTTCAAAATATCGCCAGAAGACAAAAATATTGTGATATTATCATGATAATATCATGATATTTTTGGGGGAAACTCTTTTTTTTAATTTGCATTTCCTATGTTTTGTTTCTTTTATATTTTAAAACCTTTAAAAAATATTTTTTTATATTTTTAAAAGAAAAATAATGCAAAACTTATTATTTTCTTAGCTTTTTTGTTGTTATTTATATTTTTTTCCAAATTTTTCAACTCCCAAAATTTTTCTGATATTTTTCAACTTTTGAAAATCTCTCCAAGAAATATCCTCGCCAAGATAATACCTTGAACGATATAGGTGACTATGACGGAAACAAAGCAAACCACAAGATAAAGAGAAGAAAAGAATGGGAGAAGACACAAGATTTATGTGGTTCGTCACTCAAGCATACGTTCACGGGTGAAAGAGGAGCAAGAAATCCACTAGCAAATGTGAGAAAATATAGAGGTGAAATAAAGAGCTCTCAAAACCCTAATCCCCAATTCACCTAAAACTCTCATACCCAACTCTTAAAAAAAGGCGGCTGTAAATATGACTAAAGGCATAAAACCCTAACCAATACAAAAAGGAAAAATTACAAAATTGGACAGGTCACCTACCTAACGGACCAATCCCTCCGCTACCACCACAAACCCCTGCTGAAAATCCCATAGTAAGGTCACCAAAAAAAAGTATTTTTGGGTCACGTCATGGATCGGAGCGAATAAAAAATTCAAGACACCCACAACAAAAATATTCTGCAAACCACTCTTCAAGATACACTCTGTAGTCCCTAGCAAAGACCAGATCACAATCTGAGAGTGCCATATTCATATCCTACATAATATTTATTATCCTTCATGTTGATGTCAAGTACTACTTTAAAAAACAAACAGATAAATACTTTCGTGTTAAGGTCAAGTATGCAAAGTGGCTACACAAAATGTAATTTCAGTCCACTGAAGAAGCGTTAGAGACAGTAACATCATATCAGGAACACATGCTGTAACACATTAAAGGTATATTACCTGAAGACGAGCAACTTCTCCCACTTGCATACCCATTACACCTTCGTCCCAACCTAGATATAAATAAACTGTGAGACTTGCATGACATACATAAGTATGAATAGGAATGAAGACACAAGAACTTCTTACACATTACCGTATTCATAATTGATGCGTGTGTTATATTAACATTCAATTTAGACAATACCAAATATAAACGTTAGGTTTGGTGACATCAAATCACCCATCTTTCTTTTTTTAAAGAAAAATATTTATATTATTGGTGTATACCCATCTTTCCTCTCTTAGGGTTTAACAAGTAACTTTTGGCATTGTTAAGGGGCATTTTGGTATATATGGCTCTATTAACATTAAGTAGAAAATGGTGCTCTCATTTAGGGAGAGAGAGAGAGAGAGCCTTCCCACATCCCAATCTAAATCCTTAGGTCCCAAGCTATGTAACACGGACTCTTCTAACAGGGCATCGCACCCACACCCATGCGGGTGCGACACTTGGACACAACTTCTTTTGTGTCAGGTGAAGTCAATCACACAGAGGTCCATTTCTATCCAAAATTAGATTCAGTTAACCATAACCAAGTTCAGTTTTATCTATATTATATATATATATATATAAATACACACACATACACGTACTGTTAACATAAAAATGTTAAAAATTATATATATACCCTCACCGCACCCGAGTACCGCATCTGCACCAGCACTTATGTGACATAGGTCCTAAGCTATGTCACATGGGTGCGGGTGCGGGTGCGGGTGCGGGTGCGGGGATGCAGCACTTCCAAAAAACCCGGGTGCGGGGCTGCGGCAATATATATATAGGACTTATAACAAGTTTTTTTTTTTGCTGGTGTGTTTGTTTGAAGACTTGTAACCTACGTTCTGCTTGTGTACTTTGGCGCAACGGGACAAAATTGATGAACCGAAAGGATTGGCAATCTGATCGACCCAGACTGTTGCGTTCTGCTGACTGTCATGATTCAATCATGTCTGAAACTCCCTGGTCTTCACGAAAAAAATATAAGTAAAAGGTTTGATGTGGTTTGTTGGAGAGAGAGTCTTCACGAGGCCTACGGCTCTACCGCCACTGCCTAGGGTTCTTCAAATTTCATTTTATATACAGTTGCACACAGATCTCCAGTCTGGACTTTGGATGACAGCTAAAAGAAATTTATTGGATTTGACATGTGGAAAAGAGAGGTCCACACCAGGCTACGGCTAGAGCACCCATCTCAGATCTCCAGTCTGGACTCTGGATGACAGCTAAAAGAAATTTATTGGATTTGACATGTGGAAAAGAGAGGTCTACACCAGGCTACGGCTAGAGCACTCATCTCGTTAGGAGAAAAGTGAATACTAATAGCCACCAAGGCTACCACCACCATTATCATTTATTATGGAGAGAAAAAATCCTTGACGAAGAAAGATCTGGATGGTTGAAGGATAAAGACTTCAAAAGGCTCTTGAATTTTGGTTTTAATTTTTGAGGAAGATGGATCATCATTTCCAAGTTAACCAACGCTGCGAATTCATTGTTTAGAGGCAGGAATAGCATGGGATGCCAACAAAGCTCGTCAGATGTTGTGGAGACAAGTGCCCCTTTTATAAAACAAGAGCAGCAGCAGCAAGCAAGCATCAGTTGTTCCGTCCTTTCATTCTCTCATCACTACCTACAGGGATCCAGCAAGGGGTCGGGAGAGGTGAAGAATCTGGAAGTCCTCGTCAGAGAATAGGCAACTCTAAAGAGACCGAAGCTATCAAGGCCAAAATCAAAATCAAAATCAAAATCCAGCAAGGGGCGGGTCCTGCTGCGCGGTCAGCTGTTAGTAGAATTTTTTTTTTAAATTCCGCAGCACATTTCATAGAGCAATTTTTTAAAAAAAAAAACAAAAAATTGGACCAAAATGACCCTAGGTGCGGTCAACGCGCCCAGGATCGGGTTGATCGCACCCGGTGCCACACCCGCATCGCGTCGCGTCGACGCGGGTGCGGCACCTGTCTGGCCGAATACCTGTGACATAGGTCCTAAGTTGTTTTTTGGGAGTGTTTGTTGCTAAGTCACAGGGACTCGGCAAAGCAGGTGTCGCACCGGCGTCAATGCGACGCGGGTGCGGGTGCGGCACCGGGTCTGGTCAACGCACTCAGGGTCATTTTCGTCCACGTTTCGGACGTTAAAAAAAACCCGATGAAAAGGAGGATTAGGGCAAAAAAAAATTTTGCCCTAATCTCTCCTCGCCTCTCACGCGCAACTCAGCTCGAGCTCTCTCCTCCCGAAGCCACCTCCTAGGCTCCTCCTCTCCCTCGTCGCAGATATGTACCCTATGGCTCCCTCTCGCTCTCTTGTTGGGTTTGCAGGGGAGGGGTTGAGCCCCCTCTTGTTGGGTTGGCAGGGGAGGGGCCGAGCCCCTCCCCCCTCTCGCTCTCTTGTCGGGTCGGCAAAGGAGGGGTTGAGCCCCTCCCTGTTTTCGGTAGGGGAGGGGCCGAGTCCCCCCTCTCGCTCTCTTGTTGGGTCGACAGGGGAGGGGGTCGAGCCCCCGTCCCTGCTCTCTCTTATTTCAGGGGAGGGGCTGAGTCCCTCCCTGTTTTTGGCAGGAGAGGGGCAGATCCCCCCTCCTTGCTCCTGATTTTATTATATATATAATATATATATTATATATATTATATTTTTATATCAAGATAATGTTTGTATAATTAATTTGAAATTTTGAATGTATTTTTGTTTTTCAGGATAAAAATGACGGATAAAGGGAAAGGACTTGCGTCATCCTCATCCCAACATGTGAGTTCTGCTGCTAGTTTTGCAGATAGTTGTAGTGGGATTGATGATGTAGGGCCACTATGGGTACATGTAGATAAACTTGCAAAAACTGGAGAAGGAGGTGGTGGAAACAAGAGATTTCGATGCAAGCCCTGAGAAAGATATTTTGTTGAGTCTTATACAAGAGTGAAGGCTCATTTGTTGAAGATACCAAGACATGGCATTTCAGGATGCAGAAAAGTTGATGAGGCAATGCGAAGACAATACAAGAACATGAGAAGAGAAAGACAATGATCGATTCTTGTGTAGTTAGTGTGTCATTTGCAAGCCGCCAAGAAGATGCTGAAAAAAAAAAGTCAATATAGGAGGTAGAAGAACAATACAAGCAGCATTCAATACATATAGAAGAGAAAAATTGATAGAAAAGTTGAGAGGTATTTTTATTCTAATTCACTCCCATTTAATGTAGCTAGAAATCCTTATTGGAAGGATTTAGTAACATCCTTGGCAAATTGTAATTTGAGTGGCTATGTGCCTCCAAGTTCAGAAAAAATACGAACCACACTACTTGCAGAAGAGAGGGCAAATGTGGAGAGGTTGCTGGAGATTAAAAAATATTCATGGGAGCAAAATGGAGTTTCTATTGTGTCTGATGGATGGACAGATATTCAAAGGCGTCCACTGATCAATTTTATTGCTTGTTCGCTTAGTGACTCAATATTCTTAAAAGCAGTTGATGCATCTGAGGAAATAAAAATGCAGAGTATTTGAAGGGGTTGTTTATAGAAGTCATAAAATAAGTGGGTGATCAGAAAGTGGTACACTCCAGTTTGTAAAGTGCAACGTTGAGTTTTGAGAGTGAGTACCCTCATATTTTTTGGACTCCATGTGTAGCACATGGCTTAAATCTGGCCCTAAAAAGAATCTGCAACCCCAAAGAAAAAAAAAATTCACAAGCATATGCTTTATGTTCATGGATTGAAGATTAAGAAAGAAATGTCAAAAGCATTAGGAATTTTGTTGTTAACCATCATCGTGCTAATGCTATATTTAATAGGCACTCTGACCTAAAATTGTTGAAGGTCGTTGAAACACGTTTTGCGTCCATCATTATGATGGTGAAGAGGATTAAAAGAATGAAGAATGCTTTGGTTAACATGGTGACTAATGAAAATTGGATATTCTATCGTGTTGATGATGATATCAAGGCTCAAAAAATTAAAAAATTCATTCTTGATGATGAGTTTTGGGACAGAGTGGTATACTTCTTTTAATTCACGCAACCTATTTGAGAAATGTTAAGAGAAGTTGATAAGGAAGAGTCAATGCTTCACAGAGTTTACGAAATGCGGGATAATATAATTGAAAAAATACAAGCTATAGTTTTCAAGCATGAAGAAAAAAAACTTGCATTGGATGATTCAGAATTTTTTAATCATATTCATTCAATTTTAGTCAGAAAATGGGATAAGAGCAACTCCTTTACATTGCATGGCATATTCTCTTAATCCAAAATATTATGCAAATAAGTGGCAGGCTGGTGGTATTGGTCGTGTCCTTCCAAATTTAGACCCAAAGCTATCAAGACATAGAAATATGTGTATGACATCGTCACACAAGAGTTTGGAAAACTTTCATCTTCGAGATTATATGGACCGACATTATTCGCGAGAGAAGAGGATAATATAGATCATATCACATGGTGGTCAACATTTAGACCAGAAACACCTCTTCTCCAACGTTTTGCATTAAGATTGCTATCGCAGCCTGCTAGTTAATCTTGTTGTGAAAGAAATTGGAGCACACATTCTCAAATCCACAACATAAAGAGAAACAAACTCACCAGCAAGCGTGCAGAGGATTTAGTATATGTTCATTCAAATTTTTGATTACTTTCGCGAACCAATGATGAATACAGATACTAATTTGCTCTCTTAGTTATTTGATTATTTCTTAGATTTTCATTTAAATATACTTGTATTGTATTTAACATTTTTAAATTGGGTTTGTAACGCAGACAAGGAACATCCAAATTTTGAGATGTAAACCCAGAACAGTGTGACTTCGAGGGAGAGCATGATTTCAACATAACAAACATGGATTTAGCTGAGCTCAGTATTCCTTCTAATGATGCATTTGATGATGATGAAGAAAATTATTAAAATACATTACTTCATCAGGATATACTTTGGTATGTAATTTAGTTCTTTTCTGCTTGTGATCATTGCAAAAATTTTCCTCTCTTGTTTCATCTCTTTCCCTTTCTAGCCTCTATTTTCCTTTTTGAAGAGGAAAATAAAAGATACAAAAGAAGAGAGAAGAGAAAAGAAAAGAAGAGAGAGAAACTTTTTTGCAAAAGTCTCACTTAACCTTAATTTTGAAAATATTTTGAAATTGCTCTCCTCCGTTTTTAAAAATTTGCAGAAAAAGGAAGAGACAGGATTCGCCCGTCGGTACGAGGTTCGACTGTTCCTGGCACCTTTACCAAGGATAATCGAACCAAGGATCGAATTTTTGCATTTTGCTTTGCCTAAATATTATCTAAGAATTTATTCTAAGTCTAAAATGCACAAAGAATCACGCTTGTGCAATGCGAATGCAAAGATGTATGCTTTTGAGAAAATAATTTAGAAATCTTGGGATTTTTCCAAGTAATTTTGAAACAGACTTGAGAATATGGTAAAGAAATGGTTTTTGAAAATCGAAGTTGACTTGAAATGAATATAAACTCAAAGTTTAGAATCAACTTGAGTTTTGAGAAAGACAACTTCGAAATTCTGAAGTTGGAATCATATCTGAGATCAAAAAGACTTGAAATGACTTTAGGTTTGTTTTGGAAGAAGGAAGATTCAGCATTAAAGATAGAAAAATTGGAATAGAATTTTGAAGATGAGAATGGAATTTGAAATGGAGATTGAATCTGGAACTTTGGAATTGAATTTAAACTTTGAAATTTGAAAGGTGAAATTGAAAATCTAGATGAGTTATGAAAATGGAACTGAAATCTGGATTTTAGGTGTTTAGATCAGAGGAATTCGGAAATAGAATAGATTTAAGAAGTCCAAAAGGGATTTTGAAAATAGAATCTTGGATTTTAAGAAATTCGGATGAGATTTAAAAATAAAATTAGTTTTGAAATATGGAATTCAAGATAGGATTTGGGTTGGAAATCTGGAATCTTAGATGGAATTGGATCCGAAGTCTGGAATCTAAGATGAATTTGAATCCGAAATCTGGAATCCTAAATGGAATTGGATCCGAAGTCTGGAATCCAAGATGAAATTTAATCCAAAATCTGGAATCCTAAATGGAATTGGATCCGAAGTCTGGAATCCTAGATGGGATTAGAAGATGGATCTGGATTCTGGGAAATCTTGATGAGATCTGAAGATGGATTTTTGGATTTTGAAAGTCCAAATGAGATTTTGAAGAGGAATCTAGATTTTGGAAATCCAGATTTGAATTTAAAAGTGGGCTTTTAAACTTAGGGAAAATCAAATTTTGAGATTCAGAATCAATCTCAAAACCTTGATTTTGAATTGAGAATCAAGACTCAATCTTTAGACAAAACTTTAGAGATTTTGAAAAATAAGGGATAAACTTGATTTTAAATCTGAATCTCGAAATCAGAAGATGAATCTGGAAATTCCAAAGTTTAAATTGAACTCTGAAATACGATCTGGGATATGGAATTGAATTTGAAATCGAATCTTGAAAATGGAAATGAATTTGAATTTTCAAAGTTGAATTGAATTTTGAATTTGGATTTGAATTGGAAATTTGAATTTTTGAATATAGAAGTGAATTTGAAATTTCAAAGTCAAAAGGACTTTGAAATTGAATTTTGAAATGAGGTAGGATTGAGTTTGAATTTATAAACAAGAAATGATTTGAGAAATGAAGAGGATTTTTGAAGAATTACCTCAAAATCACTTGGGTTTTGAAAAAGAATTTTGAAAATATGATGTAATTCTATCCTAAATGATGAATGAATTAAAAGGGTTTTGAAAATTTTGATATTAAAAAGCATATTTCATTCTTTAAGTGAATTGAAATAAAATTGAAAATATAATACATCTCTGACTATGGTTATAAAATGTATTATAAAATAATCTATATTTAAATTCAGATGAAGAATAAAATACATTTTGGTGCCTTTATAGAGTTTGAAATGAAATTAACTCTCAATATATCCTGACTATGGCCATTGATATATATTTTGAATTAATTTCAAGTAAAACTCGGATAAAGGAAGAAAATATTTAGAAAAATATGATGATTTTTGAAGGAGATCCAGTGTGGATCTAATGTTATTCCATAAAAGATAAAAATCCTAAGCATTGTCCACATTTTGACTATGGTCATCAATGTGAGTCATTTGCTTAGGATCAATTACCTCTTATTAGAACGGTGCATGTGCCATTCGTATTCCATCACGTGAAATTTTGAAATAAAAGAAAAAATTAATATGAAACAAGTAATATTTACATGCTCATACACTATAATCTAATACAGGAAATGTAAAATTCTCATTATGGTCTAATTATTACAAGTTTTTAAATTGAATTTGAAACAAAATTTCCTAATCTAAGTAGGAATTCAACAATTTCTGCATATTCCTGTAAAACAAAGTTAACACAGAACAAGATTGCAAAATACAGAGGCAAATGGAAGATATCATGATATGCATATGGCTAAGTGGAGAAATGCATGTATTATTCATATACAAATGAAAGAATGCAGGAAATGTGCTATATGTGAAGTATATACATGCTGTTGTAATGAAAAGTGATGTTTGGAATGATATAACAGATATGCAGGAAAACAAATGAGTACAGTGATGAGCAAGTGTAGTGTAAATACAAAATGCAAGGATATGATGAATGTTGGGTAAGTAATGTGATGGAAAATGTTGTAGGCAGCAGTATACTAGATACTGCTGAAGATGGCTAGTGGTGCTGCTGTATTGGTGTAAAGAATGCGATAGGGATGGAGGTGTAGAAAGGGGTGTAATATGAGCTGCTACACAGATATATATAGGTATAGGAAGTGGGCTTTTGCAGCTGGGAAATAACAAATGCAGTGAGAAATATATGGTGGAGGATATGAAATGGTAGATGTTGTGGATTGTTGGCAAAATGACATCACAGAGGTTGGTGAAAAGGGGTGGCTAATGAGGAAGTGGAGTTGGGTTTTTATGAGGAAATCACAGCAGGATGGTGATGTGTGGCAGGTGAGATGGAGTGATGCTGGAAAGTGCTATACTGTGATGCAGGTGGAAGGTGGTATACAGCAACAGTGAACTACTGTGGTTTGAATGGTGAAGTAGTGAAGAAAACAAAAGGAGAAGGTATATGGTGAATAGTGCCATTTGCAGATATATGCCCAGCCAATGGAAAGGGTGCAGCACAATGAAGGTTTCGTGTGTCCAAGGTGGTATACAGTGGTGGCTGGAACTAATTGGAGGTGATAGTGGTAGGTCAAAGTAGAGATGCTGATTGAAGTGCATAAAGCAAGTACAGGGGATGGCTAACAGGTGGAGAAGAAATGGCAGCGGGGACTAATTGAAGGCACAGATGAAAAGCATTGCAAGGTGCCGTGAAGTGGTGGAATGTATGCACCAAAGAGAGGTGCTGCTGGGTGGAAAAGGTAAATGATGTAGTGTGAGCTGGGATATGCTATATATAGTGAGTGGTGTGCTGCTAAATTGCAGAGAATGAAAATATTGTCTTGACTCCATGGTTCTGAATAGCATAAAACAGGAAAGACACCCTGATTTTAAGAGAGATAATCCCTTGCTATACCATGGTCCAAGAGACCTAGCTGTAATGGAATTTCCACAACAAGAGGACCTCTGTGTTTTCACATAATAAAAATGCACACCACACAGGTTTTGATGGTGAACGTTGACAACAATTATAATATAATAGCAAGTCGATCTTAAACATCCAAACTCAGCACAGTAATTCGATCTCTCAGATCGACCTGCAACAGCACAACAATTTGATGAGCCACTCTCAGCAGCAGGTTGACCTACAATGAATCGAACTCTGCAAATAGATCTATGTTGAGCAAAACAGTGAATGATGAAATGAATGCTTAAACATGGAACCTTCTTTGGCCTTATAAGAATTTTGTTTCCATCTTCTATTAGACTATAGTTTGAAGGCTTTGGTATCCCCAAACTGCTGAATGACTTTGCCCCTTGGTGTTTATTTGGCCCAGAGATTACGGGTTTGAAGGAGTTAGAAGGGACCAAATCCAATGTATTTAAACTTCTTCAGGGGTGAAACGTGAAATACAGAGCCCTCCACTATTAAGGGATAGCGAATGACCCATAGCAAGTAACGTGCAGCAGGTATCTCCCATATTGACAAGTCACTCCCACGAGTAGGGTATAGTCATTCTATAGGTTTCAAGATTTCTTAGATACTGCTCATCGGATGCCTTATTCCTGTCATTGAAATAAGGTGGCGCTACAGCAGTCCCTCCCAAGGTTGAATTGAGGGGAAGTAAAAGGAACCCTCTAAAGCTAACTTCATTCACATAAGGAACAAAGAAGAAAGAAGGGAATCCATGCCATTCACTCTCAACACAGAGGACAAAACCTGTCCCTGTGTCAGCGTGGTGTTCTAAATGTCAGTAAATCGCTAATGGTGCAGAATACCCATTCAGCAAAGAGAGTGTCCGACCATGAGAGATACGCAGAATGAAGCATAAGAACCATAGATCTGAGGATTTCAGCTATCATGACCATAATCCTCACCTGGCATATACTTGTTCCAGAAGAAATCAAGAAAGCTGTCAATGACGGCTGTTACACCAACACAGATCAAGCGGTATATAGGATACAAAAAAAAGACCTTTATGGGGATGTGATTATACCATCGTGACCAATATATAGCAAAATTGCAAACAGAATCACAGAGGCCGAACACAGAGAATGCCGATTGAATCGGTTCCGAGTGTTTCTTGTAACAAACAATAAAAAATAAATAAAAGAAAAATAAACGAGAAAGAAGCTGAAATGGAATGAAATAGTTACACAACCGAAGCAACACAATGAGAGAATTAGAACAGGCAAAACAAACAAACGAAATCAGCTGATGGAATGGATTGACAGATATGATGGGAATCATCAAAGTACCGGTATGGGGTAAATTATGAAACACTAGTGAGGATAAAAAAAATGTGAATAAGATGATAAATAAAGATGCTGGCAAAATACAAATTGGGACCGAATGCTATGATGCAGAGAATTACAAAATTAAAATGGAAATTGATGCGCTATTGCTAAATATTCCTAATATCCACAAGAATGAACAGAAATTCACACTTGTAGAAGTGAAATTTCAAAATAAATGGCAAAAGCGACTAAAGAAATGCAAAGATGGTGAATCGAATCTAAAAAAAAGGGAAAGAAGAAAAGGGGAAATAATGTTGGAATGTAAAATTCCACTGATATCGCATGGGGTGGATCGATCCTACTACATGTAGGTCGATTCCCACCATTTGTGATTTATGATGCAAATAAAATAGAAGCAATGAAAAGAACGAAAGCAAAAAAGAGAAATGCAATATATAAAAGAAAAAATAAAAAAAATTACGGAAGATCAGACCAGAAAGGAGAGGAAGATGGTTATTTACTTGGAGTTGTAGACGCCTTCAACCTTCCATCAAAGGTGTGTTCGACCTTAGACGAAGGTGGTTTTACAGAGCCTTCGGGGTTTACAGGGATTCTGAAGGAGGGAGTTCCTTCTTTTTCTATCGTGGAAATCCCTTACTGTAGCTGTAGGGATTCTGAAGGGGGAAGGAGAAGAATGGCGCTCTGTTGTGGTACTTCCTTCAGAACCAAAATGAAGAAGAAGAGGGAATGAAAAAGAAGAAGAGGAGAAGAGGATTAGAGCCGGTGGTGGAGGGGTGAAGAAGCGGTGAAGGAATCGGGAGCCTTCGATTTGTTTATATAACGGATGGCCGTTAGGGATTTTTTGAAAGAGGCCCCTTGATTTTCATAAAATTTCAAAAGCTGGTCTTTTCAAAAAGTTTTCAAAAAGGGTGTGTAGAACCACTTCTAGAATTCATTTTTAGGTTTTTGACAGAAAACCTTTAAAAGTATAGGAGAAATGCGAGGTTTTCTTAAAAAATGGGATCCAAACGGGGTTTTGAAGTATTTTTACAAAAAAAATTGCTTTAAAAACTTTAAGATTTTTCTAAAATGAGGTTTTTGAGGAAAAACACCCCATTTATCTCAAAAAATGAATTCCAAAATGGATTTGGATCCAAGATTTTTTATAAAACTTTAGAATTTGGATCTCGAATTGAGATTGGATCTTAAATTTGAAATTAGATCCAAATAAAACCTCTGAGAAAATACAAAGAATTGAATTTTTTTTATTTTTTGAAGAATAGAAGATCTGGGATCATAATTGAATCCGGATATCCAATTTGGGTCCAAGATTGGGTCAGATATAAAAATTGAGTCTGGATTCCAGTGAATCCGAGAAATGAATGGATTTTTTATCAGAAGTTGACCTGATTACTCAGAAGATGTGAGTCAGGGGCAAAAAGGGAATTTTTGGATTTTTTGAAAAATTTGGGGTATCGACACTGCAATTTCTATCTTTTGAATCTTGTGCATGAAGTAGCGATTCATCTCATGAAAAGGAATGGACAAGTCTCCAAGATCCTGGGCATGACTTCCATTAAATAGCTTATCAAAATAATCTTTTCATCTCTCCTTAATCTCCTCATCTTTGACTAAAACCCTTTGTGTTTCATCTTTGATACATCTAATCATACCCAGATCCCTCGATTTCCTATCTCTCATCTTTGTAAGCCTATAAATATCCTTCTCGCCCTCTTTGGTATCCAACTTGTCATAAACCTCCTTATATACCTTATCTCTCGCGTTTCGAACTACTTTTTTAGCTTCCTTCTTTGCTATTATATACTTCTCCAAATTCTCATTATCACGACTCTTACTTAGATTTCTATAACACTCTCTTTTAACCTTAATAGCTAATTTGACATCCTCGTTCCACCATGATGTATCCTTACCTAGCGGTGCACCGCCTTTAGACTCACCCAATACCTCCTTAGCCACCTTTCTTATGTCACCCGCTATCTTATTCCACATTGATTTTGAATCCTCCTCGAGACACCAATCAGCTTCCTTAACTACCTGCTCTACAAACATTCCTTGTTTAGCTCCTTTCAGTGCCCACCACTTAATTCTAGGATCTATCCTATGTCTATCCCTTTTGCAGCATTGTCTAATTCTAAGATCTAAAATTAAGACTCTATGTTGTGTAGCTACATTTTCTCCTTGTATAACCTTACAATCGATGCAACAACCCCTATCTCTCTTTCTAAGTAAGAAAAAATTTATGACTCATATTAACCCCACTTTTAAATGTTACTAGGTGAGACTCCCTCTTCCTAAACCAAGTGTTTGATAAGATCATATCATAGGACAAACCAAAATCTAAAATCCTTTCTCCACTTTCGTTTCTTTCTCCTATACCATAGCCTCCATGGATACTCTCAAATTCATCCCTACTAATGCCTACATGTCCATTAAGGTCATCGCCGATGAAAAGCTTTTCACCATAAGATATCCCTTGTACTACTCCATCTAAATCTTCCCAAAATTGACGCTTAATGGAATCATCTAAACCTACTTGAGGTGCATAAACACTAATAATATTAATAATATCCATACATAATACTAATTTAATAAGTAAAATCCTATCACCCTTCCTACGGACCTCAACTACATTATCTATAAACTCACGACTCATAACAATCCTTACTCCATTCCTATTTCTATTTATTCCTATATACCAAATCTTATATCCACGAGGTTCTATCACTTTTGCCTTCTCACCTACCCATTTGGTTAAAATATCAATCTTTCTCCTACACATAACATCTACTAACTCTACCAACTTACCAGTTAAAGACCCTATGTTCCAAGTGGCTAACCTAATTTTATGGTCTTGGACTAACTTCTTTACCCCCACCCGTCCAACAAAGTGAGGGAACCCTTGCCTATTTGACACCACACCCAGGCACCGGTGTGACGCGTCGCTTCCGAGCGACGACCTAGCAGAGGCTTTGAAGAAAATGAAATCAAGAAGGGCAGTTGGCCCAGATGGTATACCTATCGAGGCTTGGAAATGCTTAGGAGAGAAAGGTTTAGAATGGTTGACAAATCTTTTTAACAAGATTTGGCAGACAAATAAGATGCCTAATGAGTGGAGAAAGAGTACTTTTGTGCCTCTATATAAGAAGGGTGATATACAAGATTGCACAAACTATCGTGGTATAAAACTCATGAGTCATACTATGAAACTTTGAGAGAGGGTGATTGAGTCTAGGTTGAGGAAGGTTGTTATGATATCGGAGAATCAATTTGGTTTTATGCCTGGAAGATCAACTATGGAAGCTATACATCTTCTTAGACAACTTATTGAGAGAAATAGAGAGAGGAACAAAGATTTGCATATGGTTTTTATTGATTTAGAGAAGGCATACGATAGGGTACCTAGGGACGTTCTCTGGTAGACAATGATGAAGAAAGGTGTTTCTCTCAAGTACATTAGTATAATTAAGGATATGTATGAAGAAGTAGTAACCAATGTCCGCACTTGTGGAGGGCTAACCAATTTTTCTATAACGGTTGGGTTATATCAAGGATCTGCTTTAAGCCATTTCCTATTTGCTATAGTGATGGATGAGCTTACGAGATCAATTCAAGAAAATGTGTTGTGGTGTATGTTGTTTGCTGATGATATTGTTTTGATTGATGAGTCTAGAGCTGCGGTTAATGCTAAGTTAGAATTATGGAGACAGACATTGAAAGCAAGAGGTTTTAAGTTGAGTAAGAGTAAGACAGAATATATGGAATGTCGGTTTAGTAAGCAACGAAGTAGTGATGGGAGTGTAGTGAAGCTTGGTGAGCAAGAAATATCGGTGGATGATTGTTTCAAATATTTGGGATCTATCATTCAAAAGTATGGAGAAATTGATGGAGATGTAAATCATAGGATAAAGGTTGGGTGGATGAAATGGAAAAGTGCAACTGGAGTATTGTGCGATCGTAGAATGTCATTGCGGTTGAAGGGAAAGTTTTATAAGACGACTATTAGGCCCGCTTTACTATATGGTACGGAATGTTGGGCTGCCAAGAGACATCATATTCAAAAAATGAGTGTAGCTGAGATGTGTATGCTTAGATGGATGTGTGGAAATACAATAAAAGATAAGATTCGGAACGAAGAGATACGTAAGAAGGTAGGCGTTGCACCCATTGAAAATAAGATGAGAGAGAATCGTTTACGGTGGTTTGAACATATTCGGCGAAGGCCTAATGATGCTCCAGTTAGAAGGACGGAGAAATGGGAAAATATATTAGTTAAAAGAGGTCGGGGTAGGCCTAGGAAGACTTGGATGGAGATGATAGGAAAGGATATGAATGCTTTGAACCTCACCGAGGACATGGCATTAGATAGAAATGATTGGAGGAGAAGGATTCATGTGGAAGACCCAGAATGATTTTCTTTGTTGGTTCATATCGCCGACCCCAATTGTTTTGGGACGAAGGCGTAGTTGTTGTTTGTTTGTTGTTGGGGTGCTCACACGACTTTACTTATTTGATTGATATTTAGGTTGATTTATGTAATTGCTTTACTTATTTGATTGATATTTAGGTTGATATATTGCATGCATGATGAATGATATTATGGCAATGTTAATTGTTAAATGTTAACTGTTAAAACTTTAAAATTATATATATATATACATTTTTGCCCTGTCGCACCCCCGCACCCAAGGTTTTTGAAAGTGCCGCACCCGCACCCATGTGACGTAGGTTTGTTGTCATGGTGTTTTCCCATATCATGAATATGGTATTGTTCTTTTTTCTTTTTTTAAGTGGTTACATTGACATAGAGTTGTTGAGGTTTGATAGGAAGGGGCTTCACTACTTTGAGGGGGTAAGAACATTGTTCCCTTAATCTTGTAATATATATTGATAGTAGGCTACTATAGCTTTCTGGCATTGCCTAATACAGACCCGATGTGGGCAGCTCACTCGAACCAAAGGGATGCGATTTTAAATGAGGCACGGTGATGGAGGTGGTGAGGTAAGGACGTGAGGTAGGGAATCGGCTAAGGGAAACGTGAGAGGGAGATAAACTAAGAGAGATGTGAGAGAGAGATGGTAATGCAAGGAAGGTTGGACGTTGGATATGGGGATCTCTTGGGAGTTCAGGAGCCTTCTCCTTCCTAGGAAGGAGACCTATTCCTACTAGGAAAGTAGGCCAAGAAAGGCGAACAATTTCACCTCTCAAAAGTAACTTCTTAATTCATATTAAAAAAATGAAATAACAACTTACAAGAACTTAAATAGAAAAGAAAGCACAAATGAGAGATCCAAGCTGGTAGTCCTTATCTCGTAGAGATTCCCCTCTCATTTTCCTTTCCATTTTGATCCTAAAAGGGCGTCATCCCAGAAAAAGGCCCATAGGACCCTGGAACCAGGAAATGTGATTTTTTGTTCTTGCATATCCTCTAAATTGCCTCTGTTGACCTTTTTATTTGCTACAAACAGGATTATCCCTCTTATCCTAATCTTAATTCCCACTTACACCCATATGGATCAATAGACCCATTTATCTAATAGGGATATCCAAATCCAATTGTCTATTCTATTTGGGCCGGGATGCTATCAATCCCGCCATCTTCAAAACGGCCTTGTCCTCAAGGCCGGTAATTGGAGGTGTCTCCCCAATCACTATTCCTTCCCGTTCTCCTGGATCAAATATCACCGTTGACCCTTCCCTTTGTTTGTAGTGGTCGCTTCTTCCCTTGCACAGTCCATCATCTTTTATGTTGATGGGACAAGTAGTGAGCCTTTTGTGTTGGCTTTGTTTCTTCCTCGGACGGGTTCCAAGGCTCCTTTCATTCTTTTATACCCTTGCGAGGTGTCTGTTTTTGTTGTTTCCCTGCGATCTTTCTGAAGTGGAAGTAGGGATGTTCCAAAGAACATCTTTATCACAGGTTTGGAGAGAATTTGGTCTTAGTGGATTTTCACATTTTTGTCCCCTTGTTTAAATTTCAAAGTCAACTTTTGAAAATCCCACCAAATTTGACTCAGGGTTTCCAGCTATGTCACAGGGATTCGGCCAACCAGGTGTCGCACCCTCGTCAACGTCGTGCGATGCGGGTGCGGCACCCGGTGCGAGCAACTGACCATGGGTGCGGTCAACTGACCCAAGGTCATATTCATCCAAATTTTAGACTTAAAAAAAATTGTTTGTTTAAGGGATTTACTATCAGAAAAGGAAATCGGAAGAGGGATAGGCATCAAAGTCGCTATCGATGTCATCTTTGCCGCCTCTGGTAGGTCGAAGGCGGTCAAACCCCTCGACCACAACTACCAAAAACCCAAGACAGCCCCCGGCTAACCCCCGGCACCGAGCCACAGTAGGATCGATGGTAGATTTTAAAAAATAGAGGGGTAAGGGTTAGAGGATAAAGGAAAAAATAGAGGGTTTTAGTCATCTTTTGTGCACCTCACACCGGCAGGAATCCGGCTGGTGGTGGTTGGGCTGGATCGAGAGGCGAGAGGGTGTGATTCCCCTCTTCTCTTTGTCGGCGGGCTCCCTTGAAGGACTAAGGGAAACAAGGCTTAGAGCGACCACCATTACCAGTGAAGACTGAGGGAGGGAAGAAACAGTTCCCTCCGGCAAAGCGCCAACGACAGCAGGGCCATCCACCGTCCAGACAGACGTCTGGAGATAACTGCCCCAGGTGCAAGAGGCCTCACGTGGGACAATCTTGTCCGCGGGACACTGGCGGATGTCTGTATTGTGGCAAGATGGGTTATTTCATACGCGACTGCCGGAAGAAAGCAACGGACGACCTCAAGCGAACCGGCAACGTATCTCAGCCTCCTCGACCACCTCATCAGCAGCAACAACGAGCACAACCAAGCAGTGGCAGGGAGTCAGGTCGAGTTTATGCAGCCAAGGTCGATCAATTGACAAAAGGGGATCTCGTTCAAAGTACCATTCTTGTTGCTGATCAAGCAGCTTTTGCACTCTTTGATTATGGTGCCACACACTCGTTTGTTTAAGAAAAATTCGTAAAACAATTGCATATAACTGTAAAACCACTTGACAATGCTTTAGACGTGTATAACCCCATTGGAAAGAACACAGTTTGCACCATTTACATACTTTAATTGGACGTAGTTGTGACAGAGCGGTACTTGCCTACTTGTGCTATCTTGCTTGAGATGACAGAATTTGACGTCATCCTAGGCATGGATTGGTTGCACAAGTATCATGCCAAGATATTTTGCCGTGATGGCAAGATCGTTTTATCACCTTCAGGCTCTCCGAGAGTAGAATTCAGAATTCCCAGACCTGTTCGAGCAAGCCGGACGATCTCGGCGCTTAAGGCGCAAAACTTTTTGCGGAGGGGATGCATTGCCTTTTTGGTTAGTGTTATCCAATCAGATCCAATGCCTATTCTCATCAGTGAGCTGGATGTGGTTCGCGATTATCACGACGTTTTTCCTAAAGAACTATCGGGACTTCCACCGTCTCGTGAGGTAGAATTCAATATTGAATTGCTACCAGGTACGACGCCGATCTCTAAAGCACCTTACAGAATGGCGTCAGCTGAGCTTGAGGAGCTGAATAAGCCATTGCAAGAGTTGTTGGATCAGGGATTCATTCGCCCCAGCGTATCTCCTTGGGGAGCTCCTGTGCTTTTCGTGAAGAAGAAAGACGAGACCTTACGTCTGTGCATCGACTATCGAATGCTCAACCAGGCCACGATAAAAAACAAGTACTCATTGCCGCGTATCGAAGACTTGTTCGATCAATTACAGAAAGATAAGGTTTTCTCGAAAATCGATCTTAGGTCTGGATACCATCAGCTCATAATTAGAAATAATGATATCCCTAAGACGGCTTTTCGGACAAGATACGGACATTACGAGTTCACAGTCATGTCGTTCGAACTGACCAATGCTCCAGCAGCTTTCATGGACTTAATGAATAGGGTGTTCAAGCCATTTTTGGACACCTTCGTGATCGTGTTCATCGATGACATCTTAGTGTACTCAGAAAGTCGAGAGCAACATCGGGAACACCTAACCATCGTGTTGGAGACCCTGTGAAAGGAACATTTGTATGCCAAGTTCTCTAAATGTGAATTCTGGCTCGAGGAAGTCATGTTTCTGGGACACGTTATTTCTAAGGAAGGAGTGTCCGTGGACCCTGCAAAGGTTGAGGATGTACTTAGTTGGCAGCAACCAAAGAACGCATGTGATATCAGAAGTTTTCTTGGACTAGCGGGTTACTACAGAAGATTCATTCAGGATTTTTCAAAAATTGTGTTACCTCTGACGAAGTTGTTGAAGAAAGAGGCTAAATTCTTATGGGACGAGAAGTGCGAGGCGAGTTTTCTATTATTGAAGGAGCGACTTACCAGTGCTCCTATTTTGACCTTACCTTCTGGTAAAGGCGGATTCGTGATTTATACTGATGCCTCTGGGTCAGGTCTAGAGGTCGTGCTGATGCAAAATGGGAAAGTGATCGCATACGCCTCTCGACAACTTAAAATTCACGAGAAAAAATACCCAACTCAAGATTTAGAGTTAGCTGCGGCGGTGTTCGCACTGAAGATATGGCGACATTACTTGTATGGGGAGCAGTTTTAAGCATTCACCGATCATAAGAGCCTTAAGTATCTATTCTCGCGGAAAGAATTGAACATGAGACAACGGCGTTGGCTTGAATTCCTCAAGGATTACGACTTCACCCTCTCCTACCACCCAGGAAAGGCGAACGTCGTGGCTAACGCCCTCAGCCGCAAAGCACCGGAAGTTTCGATTAATGCCTTATTTGCTGAATGGAGGTTGGTCGAAGACCTAGCCTCTTGGGAACCTTTCGCAATCACTCAAGGTTCAATCAGTTTATCCCACCTTGTTTCCTCTTACTGTTGGCCACGGCTTGGTGGACACTCTATAGCTGTGCGAGAGAGCTCGTCCCCTCTAGCGAGTTGTTGCCAGAAAATCGAAAGAAGCAAAGATCTCCGACAGGAACTCTCGATGGGCGGCGTTGCTCAGTGGTGGCAGAGGACGTCATCGGCGAAAACTCTCGTCAACCGCCGCTGCTCGGTGGCGGAGACGAAGGAGGTCGGTGGTGGAAACCCTAAGGTCTAGGGTTTCAGTAAAGAGAAGGAAGAAGGGTTGAGACCCTTCTTTCGTTTTCTTAAAAGAAGTTTTTTTTAAATATTTTTTTAAATATGTTTTTAAAGTTGCTTTTTTCTATTAAAGTCCATTTTATTATCAAATATTAGTTTTAGGACCCTATGTTATTTATTGTTTTGAGGATTGATTTCTAAAATTTCATAAAAACCAGTTGTAATTTTATAAAATTACATAAAGATGGTTTACACTTTTTGTTTAACTCAGACAATTGTAAAAACAAGTTTTTGTGTTTTTATTTCATTAGTGTAATTGTTGTTAACTATTAAAACTTAAAAATTATGTATATTATGTATATATATTTAATTTTTTATATTTGTGCCCTCCCTCACCCAAGTTTTTTTTAAAGTGCCGCATCCCCGCACCGACACCTGCACCCATGTGACATAGGTTTTCAGCCATTGCATCCCTCATAAGATGTTGACTCCCTTGACAGAAAGCACGAAGGCATCTAAGTTGAGAGTGGTGCCTTGAACCTTGATTTTCAAATTGGGACATCTCGCTTGGCATTGCAACGTGCTCTTATTTCATACTACTACTTTGAAGTTTGAACGGGTTGTGGGAAATGATTGGACACTTAATCTTTCTAGCAACTTGAATACGAAGGAAGTTGTGTATGCTTCGTGTGTCCATGAAGACGGATATCGGGGTGCCCTGGAGAATACCACGTACTCTCATGGATTGGGGCATGTCCACTCCTGTGAGGGCATAGAGTGATATTTCTCTCTCACCTCTGGGTGGATCCTCGTCCTCAAAAATCTCTTCCTCTCCTTTCTCACTGTCACTATTTTCACTATCACTATTTACAAAATACAGATGCATGGTTTTACATACATGGTCGGGCCACCAAACCTCATCACAATGGTAACACAACCCCTTCTTTCGCCGCTCAACCATGATATCATTAGAGAGCTTTTTTTACATTAGCTTTTACATTAAAAGAATCAAAATGAGACTTTGAAGTGGGTTTGGACCCAATAGTGTCACTTGTTGTATTAGATCTGTTTGACCTGCTTTAGAAAGGAAGGGGGTTTTGAATGTTCTAGGATCTAGATCTGAATCCCACTCAGATGATTTTGGATCCTTGCTTCTGCAACTTCTCTTTCGCCAATCACGCTTGCTGAAAGCACTCGAGGATGCTATTGGGTCGACTGGCCTACACCTCGATTTGGAGCTCATGTAGAAGGCCCATGATGAAAGTCCCGGTAAGAGCTTCTTGAGACCAATCAACTACCAAGTTATTGACTCTTTCGAACTAAGCTTGGTACTCCATTATGTTGTAGGATTGCCTCAGTTTGGACAATGTTACATTGTGATTCACATACGTGGAAGGACGAAATCACAGTATGCCAAGGTTCCTTTCGAACTAATGATACCAGCGCATTGCATCTTCCTATAGATGAATGCAGGTAATGAAGACTTTCTCCACTTCCGGGGTCTGAATCACCCAGAAATAGTGCTCAGCTTTAAAGATCAAGCTGGTTGAATCCTTGTCGACGAAGGTGAAAAACTTGATACGGGGTTGCTTCATATAGTTTCCCCGGTTGGCCTAACCAGACTTATGGTCAGGGAATTCGGGTTCATGTTGGTTGGGCCCCCCGGACGTACCAACCCCTTGATTGGTCATGAAGGCGTGCATCATTATGGCCATGGCTCGATTTTATCACTCATCTCAATCTATAGCGCATCCATGAGCTCTTGAGCTCCACGAGTCATCATGACTCAACTTAATGTGTTGGCTGCTTGCTAGACAGAATTTTGATGGTTCGGGGTTTGGGTGGTGCAGAGAATTAGGTTGGGCAATAATACATGAAATGCATATCATATTATCATAAAATCAAGCATTTATGTGAAATTTTATAGCTTAAGTACCCTTGTTTATGTTGCTTTAGGTGTGAAGGAGCTTCGATTCGAATTTCATCAAAATCAGAGTAAAAACTGGAAAATTAGAGCATTTTCTGAGAAATCAGATCTGTGCCGATTCGAATTGGATCTAGATCCAATCCAAAATCGTACCAAAGAGAGTCCAAATCCGGTCCACACGTCATCTTAAACCCAACTCCATAGATCAACATTAAAAATATCCAAAAATCACTCTTTGAATTGGTGCGGGTGGTTTTCTGCAATTTTAGATAGTTTTAGGTACTAATTTGGAAATAGTCTAAAGTAGGCCTTATTTTGTAATTTTGTAAAATATGATTCTACGTATAGGGGGACGTCCAGCCATGATTATATTGTCTTTGCCTAAGGTTTTATGCCACCCTCTCTATCCCCTTTCTTCCCTTTTGTTTTCTAGATTGGTTCTTCTTTCCCCTCGTTCTTACTCGCCTGCGATCTCTAGCTTTCTTCCCTTCCATCGTATTGCGTGTTTCTTTTCGTTGTTTGGTTTCGTTTTTGCTACTGGTACCTACGGCCGGAGGCTTCCAACTCGGATTTGGTGCGAACCACCATCTACCTTCACGATCAGCCGGCCAAGAACCCTCCCTTTGCAACAAACCGATCTCTTTTCTTCCACCACCAATCTTTCTTCGTTAACTCGATCTTCAACGTGTTCCAGCCAAAAACAGATTCCAGCAACAAAAAGGATGTTCGTGGCGTGAAAATCAAGGTATAAATCTGCTCTTTTTTATCCCTACACTCGTCGAGCAGCCCTTTAGGTGAGCCTTCCTCCCCCTCTCCACTTTTCGGTCTTTAACCCCTTATTTTTTTAAAGAATCCGAGTCTTGGCCCCTTTTCTTTTTTGTTTTGTTTTGGGTTTTTGATATTATGTGTTATTTGTCGTTTAGAGTCTAGTTTTAATGTCTGGTCGTTTTCTTTTTGGTGTTTTGGTTGAGTCTCGAGTCATTTGAGTCTAAGAACTTAACCGAAAAGGCCCATCGAATAAGTTCTTAACCGAAAAGGCCCATCGGGTAAGTTCTGATTTGTAAAAATTGTCTTCATGAATCTGTAGAGTAGTTCATTTTTATATTCTCATTAATTAAATTAATTTTAAGTTAGTTTTAGATTAGATTTGGTTTTCTTTTAGTTTATATTTATGCTTTTCCAAAACAAAAAATAAGCAAAAAGTAGTTTTATCGATTTTTAGTGTTTTCAGACATAGTTTTCTGTTTTAATAAAAATCGTTAGATATAGTTTAGTTCTTTTTTTTACTTTCGTTATTTTCAATCCAGGTTAGATTAATTTAGATTAGTTTTTGTATATTTGGTATTTCATAAATTTAATTAATTGGGTTTCTTGAATTAGCAGATTTAGGGTTTATGTATTTTTTGTTATTCTTTTAATTTTCGTAATTGGATCTGAATATTTTCTGTTTATTTACAGTAATAGGTTAGTTTAGTTATTTTTAAATTCGTGTGCTTGATTTTTTTAAGTGCTTTAATTAGTTTTTATTCAAGTATTAATTAAATTAGATTTAATTGATAGATAGATAGATTAATTTTCTTTTCTTGAAATCGGGTAATTAGGTTGAATTGTTTTTTTATCTCTCGTTAATAGATTAGTTTGTTCACTGTTAAAATTACGTTCTTTAGATTATTTTCAGCATGTTAATTAGCTTAGATTAATTTTTAATTACTGTCAATAGTCGATCGTATTAATAGTTAAATAATCGGTAAAATAAATAATTAGTTGTTTTAATTCTTTTAATTAAGCCAAGTAGATTAGATTTAATTTCTGTACCTATCAGTAATTATTTATGTTATTTAATTCCAGAAACTTTAATTCCTGTAATTAGTCTAGAAACTAGATGTTTTAATTCAATTATCGTTTTTAGTTAATTAGTTTTTAATCTAGCCGATTTAGATAGTTTGTAATTATTCTTTTTAATTGATTATTTTGATTCACGTTTATTCCTGTGTTCATGGTTAATTAGATCAGAGTTAAGTTAGTTCAATTTCACTAGATTAACTTAGATTAGTTGTTTAGAAATTAGATTAGACTAAAATTATTTCATCGATTCTTGTTTTTTTTAATTTGAATAGTTAATTAGATAGATAGTTAGGTTAGTTCTTTATTTTATTTTATTTTATTTTCAGACTTGTTAATTAGTTAATTTGTTATTTCGTACACCATTAGTTAGTTATTGATTTAGTAATCTTGTTAGTTAATATGTTAGTTTTATTTCTTTTCTTGAAATTTCGGTTAGATGCTTTCTTCATTGTTTGTTAGTTTGTTATTTATTTTTGCCATTTAACTAGTATATTAGTTATTCTCAATTCGCGATTTTCAATTAGCATAGATTTCTTGATCTTTCTTTTTGTTAGTAGTTAATTAAATTTGTTAGTTATTTCTTGATTCTTTGTTAGTTAGATTAGATAGTTCATTCTTGAATTCATGTTAGCATAGTTTCTTAGTTTATTTGAATTATCAATTGCATTTAGTTCATTTAGATATTTAGTTTATTTTTTTTAATTGATAGTTAATTTCAATAGTGCAGTTAAATTAGAATAATCGATTTTTTTATTTATTAATTTTCCTCTCTATTTCGGATTTTAGTTTAGTTAATTAATTCTTTATTGTTTCATTTCAATTTAGTTTCCTTTAATTAATTGTATTATCATCTCTAATTTAGTTTGAATATATGATTATTGTTTAGAATAGGGTAGGTTACCTTTTTATTTTATTTTTATTACAGGTCCTTATACTGTGTCAGCATAAGGAGGAAGGTGGGTTGAGGTGGCTGTAAAAGAATATGGTCATAAAGCTCCTTGGATTTTGTTAGAGGGCCCGAGATTAGTTTAGAATTTTTATTGTTTCTATCCCCTTTTGTTTTTCAGTTAGCTTGTAATTAAAGATAGTGTAATTTTTTTCCAGTTATTAATAAAATAAACTTGAATGAATTGTCTTGCCTATATTTCGTTCCCTAAAGAGACGATCTGACTTGCTACTTTGCAACGAGTGCAAGAACTGGTTTTAAATTATTATTTGGTGCGCAGTTCTTGGTTTAAAAATATTGTTTTCAAAATCATCACCACTAGGGTTTAAGGGAGGCTAGTCAAAGGTCCAAAGTAGGTAAAACTGATTGTTTTGAAATTTTTTAGGGCTCCTATACGGTCATAAATAAATTATTTGCGGGTTAGGTCAGGACGTTACAGATTCGGATTGATATTTGGGCTTTGACAGGTTCCAAAGATCGGACCAGATCTCACCGATCCAAATGAATTTTTGGGGTTTGTAACTTGGGTTTGAAAGCTAACAGATGTACATTCCTAAGGTAAAATTTTTAGGATTTATAGATCTAGGGTCAGGTCTAGGGAATTTTTTATAGTCGAACTGAAACCGGTTAGGATTCAGGCATTGGAACTGGCAGAGTCCAGTAAAAAGGAAATATCTACAGATCAGGATATGATTTTTTCGATCCATAAATTGGGTTCGGTCTGAAACATGCAGGGCTATCTATGCTGATTTTTTAGGACTGACAGAGGACCGAGATGAATTTTGAAAAATCAAACTGGGATGCAAGTCTGTGTCGATCCTTCCTACGAACAGGCAGAATGAGGTTTGTCTTCAAGAAGTCGGATCGAGGTCACCGAAGGTCGGATTCTAACGATTTCAAATTCAAATTTGAAGTAAAAGAATGGAAGAATCTGATACCTATGTGAAAATGCATATTTGATCATTATAGCACGATCAGAAGAGAGATCCTATTGTAGATCGCCGCGGTTGATGAATATCATTGTTGGTTGCGACTGGATCTGACATACAGAGACATGAAGGGTTTGGGCCCTTATTGCAGAAGTTGAAAGACGTCTTCGGAGTCCTGAGGTGGACCTCCTCTGATACCAAATGATACAGACCTGATGTGGGCTGCTCATTCGAACCAGAAAGATGCAGTTTTAAACTAGGAGACGGTGATGAAGGTGGATAGCATGGTGACAAATATCGCGATATTTATGAAAATCTCGCGAAAAAAAATGTGACATAAACCGTAAACGTTTTAAACGGTTAAATCTCGCGAGATTTTTGTTTTGTAACATTTTCTTGCGATATTATCGCAAGATTTACTAAATCTCGCAATAATATCGCGATTTTTTTTGTCACGCTTTATTTTTTTTTCCGGTTCTTAACCCTTGAAACCCTAGGTCCCCACTCCCAGAGTCCCCACTCGTTTGCAAAAAAAAACAGCGGCACCGCCTGTGAGAGCACTGAGAGGCAACAACCGGTGAGTTCGATTGCAATAGCCAACAAGTTCATCGCTCTCTCTCTCTCTCTCTCTCTCTCTCTCCACACACGCACACACATTCATATTTGAGGGAAAATTGGTTGATTGCTTATAGCCTTCAAGAGGATTTGAGGGAAAACTTTTTTGTTTTTTCCCTCAAATCCTCTTAAGGCTATAAGCAAACCTAAAACTTTTTTGTTTTTTCATGTTACAATTATTTGGACTTTTTCTCCTTAAAAAGTTTCATGCCATGCATCTAAAAAGCTGCCATTTTGGATCCAGCTTTGTTTGAGTAAAATTCATATTTGGGCAAAATGTGGACTCATGACAATACTTTTTAGACTTCTAAATATTAAGACTTTCAGAAAAGGGTTATCACGTTGTTATTCCACTTTTATTTTACTTTACAAAATGTCAGCATTATATATTCCAATAACCAAATGTAGGATGAATTACAGCACATCTAAATGGGCCCTAATTGGCCGACAAAATTAAGTTGGAGCAAGTCGATCAACGTCTCTCAAAAGCTTTTCAATTCTAACATAATACCAATAATTACCTTCTGAATAAGATAAAAAGGTTCATTTTTATTAACAAGTGAAAAGGGAAGAGGTCCACTCCCATTTTTAAACACTATATCAAGGCATTATTTGCTCAAAAGTTTGAATTTATTAAATGAAAAGAAAAAGTATCAATTATCAATCAACTTGATATTACAAAAATTGTTGGACACAAACAACCAACTCTAAAGGCACCAAACTAAAGTTAACACTTTAACTCCTATTTAAAACTATTTTACAACAATCACTATGTGGCAGTTTCTTGCAGAGGAATAGAGATGTCAATTGAAGGCCATTGAAACAAAATATGGGCTTGGATTATATGATCTTTAGCAAGTTCTGAATAGAGAAGATGGTTACATCCATGGAAGGGATCTGTGAAACAGTACACTTCCTATCGAGGTACTCAGGCTCAAATATGAATGATCAAAGATACAATATTTTGAAAGACCTATTATCCCCTGGATGTCAGTTAAAGAAGTTATGATACTTATTTGATGCAAATGCTTGATACTTATTTGATGTTTGATACTTTTTAGATATGGTTAGTAGGATTGAAAATAGATTTTATAATTTTTTTTCATGTAAAATTAAATTAGTTTATTTTATTTGATTTTTTTTAGATTTTTTTGAGAATTTATTTGATTTTTTAATTTTTTCCAAAGATTTTGCCAAAAAAAACTCTAGAAATATTCAAAAAGTTGAAAATCTCCATAGAAATTCACTGCCAAGAAATTGTAGTTTTAAACTTCTGTCACTATGGTGGATAGGTAGGGATGTGAAGTGGGGAATAGGCTAGGGGAAACATGAGAGGGAGAGAAACTAAGGGAGACGTGAGAGAGGGATGGTAATGCAAGGAGGGTTGGACATTGGATGTGGGGATCTCTTGGGAGTCAAAGAGCCTTCTCCTTAAATAGCACAACATGCACAATGGCAACGTAAAAAAATAAAATTACTACTAAAATAAATAACTATGTCGATACATTGGGGGGGGGGGGGGGGGGGGGGGGTCATGTTGAGCAAGAACAAATGTGAAAGTATGAATGACAATATATGATGTTTATCAACAACTGCTATGGTGACCCTACGAAATGAGAGAAAATGGTAATGGGGCATTCATAATTTCATGATCAACAAGATGAAATATGAGAGTGTGAGTGACAAGATACAATGTTCTGCTATGTATAATATTTGAAACTCCAAGTATTTGATGTATGTAGGTTATATTCCTACTAGGAAAGTAGGCCAAAAAAGGAAAACAATTCCACCTCTCAAAAATAACTTCTTAATTCAGATAAAAAATGAAACTTACAAGAACTTGAATAGAAAAGAAAGCACAAATGGGGGTCCAAGCGGCCGACCTTATCTCGTAGAGATTCCCCTCTCCTTTCCCTTCCCATTTTGCCTCTAAAAGGGTGTCATCCCAAAAAACGATCCATAGGCCCCTGGGAACCAGGAAATGTGCCTTTTCTGCCCCTGCATATCCTTTGAATTACCTCTGTTGACCTCTTTATTTGCAAAAGACCGGATTATCCCTTATTCTAATCTCAATTCTCACTTACACCCATGTGGATCAGCAGACCCATTTATCTAACAGGGATATCCAGATCCAATTGCCTATTCTATTTGGGTCGGGAAGCTATCATTGCCCGTGGAAGTAACCTCTTTGTGGCTGTGAATAAAGGGCTTTGCATTTGAAAAATCCCTGAATGTTTTCTTAAGTGTGGAAGTGTTTTGTTTGTCTTTTCCTAGCAGGTTGGGATTCATGAGAGATGATAACAAGCAAGGCTGGGGATTGGGGAAGACAGAGAAAAGAATGAGTTTTTGATATTCAAAGTGGGTATTTCTGTTTCAGTCCTCTCTCCCAATGAGGATGGCTCCCTTTGCCTTCTGCACTTTTCCAACTCTCGATGCCTACGTCATTGATCATCTTAGTTATTACTGATCAAAGGACTTCGTATTCATTGCCCTAACATGCTCTCAGATGGCTTCCTACTTGGTCAACCAACTCAACTGGTTCCCAATTGGGTCATTATATGCTGTGTTGGAAAAGCCAGGAAGCAACAATAATCCATGGTAATTTTGTCCATTTGTTTTGACCGTGTAATTGGTGTGTCATTCCTGTGCAATTTTATCTTGGAACAATTTGTGGCTACGTGAATCCAGACAATTACTTTGGAATCGATTTCAGCGGATGGACTAACAGACGCTTTTCCAGGAGAATAAGTACATGAACAACTAACCATGAAATCAACTACATAGCATATAAAGACAAAAGTTGATCCATCTGTGTAGAAATAGGCCAAAAAAAAAAAACTCTTAGGCAACCACGATAAACAGATGAAACAGAATTACCTTTTATGACAGAGCCTCGGCCAATCTTAAATGTGAAAGGTTCCTGTCCCGGATCCTTTGTGCTAAAATATTCCACAAAACCAAACTTGAACCAATCAAGAGTTGCTACAAATTCAGCTATATGGAAGGGAGAATAACAAAGTGCAGTACCTCCAAAATTTCTGAGACAAATCACCATTTTTACCTGCGCAAAACATGTCACTTAATGAGTATAAAAAATGAGAGCAAAACCCAATCATTTTGATGGGGGTCGCCCAACATCCTTCCCACGCTAATCAGAGAAACAGAGATACCAATTAAAAATCAAATTGCAGTAAGCAAGCAATCGCAACAAACAATCAAAAAAGTTCGAACGAACCACAAAACAGAGAAAAAATAAAAGAAAAGAGCGAGATAAATAGAGAAGGAAAGGATGGAAAGGGATGGCCAACAAACCGTATCCGGTGCAATGGACCTTGACGCTTTGACCGGCCACCGGTTTGGGGCCGTTTCCCGCACGCAACACTTGCTTTTCGACACCCATGTCTCCGCACAGTGTAGCTAGCCTAGCCTCACCAACGACCTAAAGACGGCAACTCTCTCCCTGCCTACTGTTTTATTTTGTGCAAACCCTAGGCCAGTGAACAGATCCGGATTTAGCATTTGGTTCAGCTCCAGGTTCAGACCATATTCTGTATCCAGATTTAGGTTCAACTCTCCCCTCAAACCAGACGTATGTTCGGGTTCAGCCAACCAGAATTAAGTCATGTCGGACTAGAACCTAGGTCGACATTTACATTTGGCATCCAACGTTCAGTTCGAGATTTTCTTTTTGTTTTTTTTTTAGGGAGACGTTCAGTTCCAGATTCAAAGACCACATTTGTGCCCAAACCGAACTGGTGCCCGTGTTCAGGACCAAATCTTGCTCATGGGTGGACCAACATTGATCAAATACTAAACCCTAGCCGTGTTCATATTTTTTACTGCAACATGGACCCAAGTCTAGTGCATGTTGGGAGCCAAGCATGAATTCAAATTTGGGTCCATGACGCTAATCGCTGCATTCAGGCTCAACACATTTAAGTTACACAATCGTGTTCACGAAGTCATGAGCTGCTTGGTTCGTTTACTATTGGATCCTGGTATGAATCTAGTGTGGCCAAATGTGTTTCACATAGAATCTAATGACCAACTTGAATAGTGGGCATTGAGATATGCACCACCATCATGTTAATGATGAGCACATTACACATTGCATTCTTAGCATGTTTAGGAATCTAATGGGTCAGTTATGGTTGGATAACGGCTACCCAAGGAAGGTTAAATTCTCCAACCCTTGCCTCTGTAGTACACACTAGAGAGGTCTCGATATTCATACCTCTTAAAGCATATTGTTAATATCTTACTCACCTCTCTTCTCCTATTGTTTTCTAGATCTTTCGGTGGTATCAAAGCCACATTTCGTATGCACAATTTATCTCGGCCAATCATCGCTCAAAACTGCCAATCGATGCAGTGGAAGGTGGAGTTGCTGGAGGCCAGTGTTGTTGTCAGCATAGTGACAACAGAGCACCCCTCCGTTAGATGGTTGTCGGAGATCTCTCACCCTAGACTCGACCCTGCAAACCTACAGTGGTCGTCAGAAAAAGATAGCTCAATCGAGTTGTCTCTTTTTCTGTCATCTCCTGCAACATCATCTCTCTTGTTGCCGCCTCTTCGACAGAAAAAAACCCTGATCAATCGTGACAGGGAGAGGAAAGAGCGAGATCAAGCGGATCGAGAACACTATGAACCGACAGGTGAACTTCTGCAAGTTGAGGAATGTTCTGCTGAAGAAGGCCTATGAGCTCTCAGTGCTCTGCAACACCGAGGTCGCGCTCATCACCTTCTCCAGTCGAGGTCGGGTTCATGAATACTCCAATAGTAGCAGTTACCCCTCCCCTCAAGCAAAGTCTTGCCCCCCAACTCGCTTATTGGAGCCGCCATCATCAATCTAAGTTGTTAGATTGTCGCTCAAAGCTGCTGACGATCATAAAAAATTGAAACAGGGAAGAGCGAATAATCAATCAGTATTTTTTTCTTCCCTGATTGAGGTTGTCATCGAAAATCTGGCCACTCAGCAGCCAAAGAGCCGCCCATCCTCTCACCAGAAGGGACTATAACTACCAAACTCCAACAACCTTCGCTGTCGGAGTCAAAGGCAGAGGGAAAACCCCTTCCACTGGGTGGTGGCTGCCAACGTCAAGGGCAGAGGGAAACCATCGACGCTCTATGAGGTGTTCTGTGTCAGGAAGATGGCCTCCTCCATGGAGATCAAAGCCACCTACCACTCTCTCGCCAAGCGGCTCCACCTAAACGAGCGTGCTCATTGCGACCTCTTCATTAGAGCTGACATGTGGACCTCCTGTATTTCTTTGAAAAATTGTTGTGCTTCCATACCCAACCGAGGAGAAAAGGAGCAAAAACGACATTATTCTTAGCTTGGATAGAGGGACCGAGAGGGATGGTGATGGAGAATCCCTTTACTTTAAAGGTGATGTAGATCTTCGTCAAAACTTTGTCAGGGAAGATGATCACCTTGGAGGTCAAGAGCTTTGACACCATTGATAACGTGAAGGCGAATATTCAGGATAAGGAGAGCATTCCCTTAGACCAGCAACGTCTAATTTTTGCAGGGAAACAACCAGAGAGCAGCGACGGAGCAAGGATCTCTGGTGACTACCAAGACGGCATGACAGGCGTTGGCCCTGTCCAAGGCCTCTCAGCGACAAACATCTATGCAAAGGCAGTGTCACTCGTGATGGCGGCGCTGAGCACAAGCTCCTTGGCTTCTCAGTACTGGAGAGGCTGAGGAGGAAGGCCTCATCCTAGGAGTCAAGCGAGGAGATGTCGGGGCGGGGGGGACCGTAGTGAGGCTCCATCCGGCTGATCGTCGGGAGGTGGTGGCCCTGGATGGTCGCACCGAAGGTGGCGCAGCTGCCGCTCCCTTTTATGAGAGTTATGTTTTTCATAAGAGAGGAAACACTAAGGACCTCTCCCTTTTACGAGAGAGGGTAAAAAAAAAAAGGCAGTTAGGGTTTTTAAAAATTTCAAGAACTACCATTCAATTTTTTCAACACTTTAATAGTGTTTTTATGTTTCTGCCCTTTTTATTTTCTATTAATTTTCTGTTATACCCCTCCTTAAGATATATTACTCTCTCCTACCTTTTTTGAATTATTTCATTTGTATCCCTCTTTTTTCAAACAAGAGCCTCTGTTTTATGAGAAATCTCATAAACATGTATGTTCTCTCAAAAATATCAAAGAAAAAGGTGTAGTTTGAAAATTTTCTCAGAACTTTTCTTATTTTTTTAAAATTACAGAAAAGCACCTTCAATTTTTTGTTTAACTCAGAAAATTATGTTTTAGTGTTTTGGATTGTTTATTTTATACATAACTGTTTTGACTTTCCTGATTTTGCAAAAAATACTTCTGGTTAGTGGAATACCTTCGAGAGCGTTATCTAGATAGGTTTGGATCTAAACCTGGTCAAGCTAGTCAGGTAGCTTCTTATAAACTTGATTGGATCTCGTGAAACTTTTTGAACCCAATTAGGATTTGGTTTATATCTCTACACTGATATTTTTTTATCAAAAAATATTGTGTATGCATGTATATTTTTTATATGCATTAATATTCTATTAATGTTAATATCCAGATCTAATATGGTTTGATCAAGTTTTTTTCTATAAATCAAGTTTAATTGAAAGATCTATTAAATATAATATTTGGGTCAAGAATGGATCTTATCGGTATTAAATCAGATGTTTCGTTATAATAAGGTGATACAAATCCTTATTTGATCCAGTAAAATATTTTAGATATAGCTAAATTTGTATGGATATACATATATCAAAACGAGAATAAGACCAAGTTGATTGAGTATAGGTCAAATTGAATAAGTTTAAATTCAGGCTATGTTATTGAATTCTTTTATTGAACGAATCTAGTGTTAGGTTCGGATGCCCGAATATGGGATATAGATTTAGTTTGATCCAGTTTTGTAATGGATTCGAAAAAGTATAAATGGGATATAGATCCAAAATTGTTTTAGCGATAAATCTAAAAATATATATACATATATTATATTGATATAGATTTTATCCAAGTTTTATGTTGAATTTGGATAGAATCAGGTCAGGTATTTGGATCTAATAATGACATATATTTTGTATGGATTCGGGTTTGATAGGGTTAGATCTAAATAAGTAGAATGTTGGATGTGTAATATGAATCTATTTGCATTTAAAATATATGGTTTTGAATATGAATTCGGATTATGGTCAAATCTTGTGAGATTAATGGTTTTATTTAAGGTTGTATAGAGATCCATTTTAATATGGATCGTGTTGGACTTGATGTAAAACATCTCAAGTCGATTTTGGGTATGAACTCCTACAAACCTTATAAATTTGTATATATATATATATATATATATATATATATATATATATATATATATATATATATATTAGTGGATTTGGTATAGGTTTTGAACTTAATTGCTCAAACTTGTGGTTTGATTAAAGCCTTGGAATTGACTTATCATATTTGGCATATCCAAATGATAATAAGCTAACTCTCATTGAATATGGATCCGGTGTATATCCAAATTAGATTCAGATAATGCTTGACTTAATGATGAAAAATCAACCTAGTATGTGAGTATCCTCATGATGAGGATATATCATGAAAGAAAAGCTTAGCTAGTGTATGTAAAACCTCATGATGTCATGGCTTAATGCAAATATTGCTTAAATACAATGCACTGAAAAAGTGAGATTTGAATTTTTACACATTCATGTGAGGATATAATGATAAATAATTATTATAAATAATGCTTCCTATGATATGCCTGTATAAATGGATGAAGAAATATTTTATTTTCATGAGGGGTATATGCGGACATACCTTATCTGTTATCAAGATAAGAGAACAAACCAGAAGGCTGTCGGTCACCTTGAACCTCTACCAATTCCAGAACATCCTTGGGATAACATCTCCATGGACTTCATTGTTAGTCTGCCAAATGTAAAGGGCCTCAGTTTTATTTTGGTTGTGGTGGATCGTTTCTCAAAGTATATCACCTTCATCCCAGCTTCTAAGGAGTGCTCTGCAGAGAAGACTGCAGAATTGTTCGTAAAACATGTGGTAAAGCATTGGAGTATACTAAAGAGCATTGTGAGTGATCGCGATGCTCGCTTCATGGGCAAGTTCTAGCGTGAAGTATTTTGGTTACTTGACTCTGATTTGCTGTTTTCAACAAGCTTCTATCCGTAGAGAGATGGGCAGACAGAGCACATCAATGAAATACTTGACCAGTACCATAGGTACTTTGTTAGTGCCAATCAAAAAAATTGGGTGAAACTCCTTGACGTGACACAATTTTGTTATAATCTGCAGAAGAACAAGTCTTCAGGACACAACCTGTTTGAGATAGCCACGGAGCAGCAACCACTGACCCCACACACTTGCCACAAAAGAAAAGATAAGGTCATTCTTCGCCTATCAGTTTGTTCACGACTGTTACAAGCAGAATGAGTTGGTGAAGGCATTATTATACAAGAGGACAAAGGAAACGAAGAAGTGGACGAACAAGCATCGTCGATCTACTGGGTTCCAAGTTGGAGACCAAGTGTCGGTGAAGTTATATTTAGGGCACACAAGCATCTTCCGCGGGCAACATCGTGGACTGCTCAAAAAGTATGAATAATCCTTCACCATCACAAAGAAGGTGGGTAAGCTGGAGTTGCCCTCAGATTTCAAGGTGCACCCGATGTTCCACATGTGCAACCTCAAGCGGTTTCATCCAAACGATAGAGATTCAGAACGTAGCATGCTACAACGCGTTCTCATCATGCAGAAGGCCCCGACAATAGCCGAAAAATACCTTAGTAAGATCCTTCGTCACAAAGTCAACTACTTGAGCGAAGCAAAGAAATATCTAGTGCAGTGAAAGAAAATAGCGGAGGTTGTATTTAAAATGAATAGTCGCTACATGGCTAAAGTCAGGGCTTACCATGAAACAAATGACACCAAAGACGATGTATGATTTGAAGAGAGCATATTTCTTTGCGACTTATATTTTAAAGTTGGCCTTAAAATGTGTTTTGTTTTTGTTAAGTTTGACTTAAACTGTTTGGTTCAAGTGAATCAATACAGTAACAATCCTCGGCAAAATTATGAATGAATTAAATGCATTGAGTTGTTCATCCTTATTGATTCTTCTTCCTCTATGCTCTCTAATTACAAGCTTTTGGCAAGCAAGCTGAAGTCTATCGAAGAAAATAGGTTTACGACGGGCCTCGTGTTCCAAATTTCAAAGCTTGAATAACGAGAAGTTGCCCATCATTTAAAAAAAAAAAAATCAAGCGTCGCCCAACATACTGTCACGTCTCTCGATAGAACGTGCATGAGTCACAACCAAGATCAACAGTCAACGTTCACAAGAAGAGAGAACCCAAAGAAGAAGATCAAACAGTTCACTTCAAAGAAACATGCAGAAAAATAAAACAACTGATTCCCCTCGCTCACAGAGACAACCACCAGGATTTCTCTTCACTTCAACATCCAATAGTTCCAAACTAACAAATTGGTAAACTGTCGAGGAGGGTTTGGCAAAATCGTTTATGGCTAAAAATGATCAAAGAAATAGTACACTACACCCCCAAGCGGGGCTCCGCAGGAACTGGTTGCGGTGTGTGTGTGTGCGGCGGCGCGGGCGGGCGGGCTAGCACTAGGACTAGGACTAGGACTAGGACTAGGACTAGGACTAGGACTTAGGAGGCTAGCTGCATTGCTCCGGAGCGAAGCCGAGTCGGGAGTTGGCGAGGTCGATGAGGACCCGCTGGTTCTGCTGCTGCAGGTTGGCGATGACGTTGATAACGGAGTCGACGTTGGAGGGCGCGGCCGCCATGGCCAGGCATGCCAGCGTCCCCGAACTGCTGTGTATCATCGCGTCCTCCATCCCCAACGTCACGTCCATCCCCTCCAAGTGCAGCGTCACGTTCGGCGCCGCAACCCCAGCCCCGGGCGACGAGAAGCACGTGTCGAACGCCCCCAGGCTCAACACGGGCCCCCTTAACCTCCTTCTGAACTCGTCTCGTATCGCTGCGTAAACCGGCGCCACGAACCGGGTTATCACCGTCCCAGAATCCACCACCGTTCCGGCCCCCGTGTTGGGGTCGAAGGCCGGGATCAGCGGCGCCGTCGCCACGAGCTTGTCGCCGACGCTGACCCCAGTGAGGTTCACGTAGTAGAGAGAGGGGCGGTGGGGGTTGGTCAGTAGCGGGGTGGTCCTCACCAGCTTGGGCTGGCCGACCGGACCGAGGCGGAGCGAACCGGAGAAGAAGTTGGACCGGAAGCTCGGGAGGCAGTAAGAGAAGGTGCCGTGGTAGAGCTGCCAGGTCTGCGATAGGAGGGAGAGAGGACCGCGGCCGAGCCCCAGGACGCCCTGCGGTGGGAGCGAGCTGCCGACGGCCGACCTCACTCCGCCGAAGGCGAAGCCAGGGATGATGTCGAGGGCCAGGCGGAGGGTGTCCTTGTACAGCATCGCCGAGAAGTTGGAGTTTCCAGCGTAGGTCTGGTTGAAGAAGCAGCCGGAGCCACCGGCGCAGTAGGCGGTGCTCCGGCGGGAGCATTCCGGGGAGCGGCAGCCGAGAGGCCGGAAGGTGGTCGAGCGGTTAGGGGAGAAGGCGGAGGAGGTCGGGGGGCAACCGGTGCAGCCGGCCGTGGGCACCCACGTCGCGTCGTTGCTGGTGTCTAGAACCATGAACATGAGCTGCCCCGGCGTTCCCAGCTTCACGCTGGCGACGTAGCTTCCGGCATTGGTGACGTGAAGCCCGGAAGCCACCGGAACGGACGTCCTCCGGCCGGTGATGGCTGCGAGGCGGGAGGCGTCGTTGGCGGCCATTTGAAGGACGGAGTCGAGGAGGGACGTGGAGGGTTTGGTGGTGGAGTAGAAGGGGGAGCATTTGGAGTTGATGTGTAGGAGGGTGAGGGTAGTTGAGCCATCGTTCGCTGGGGGAGTGGTGGCGCACGGGTTGGTGGCGGTGGCGGTGGAAAGGAGGTGGAGGAGGAGGACGAAGGATGTTAAAAATACGGCAGCCATGACAGGGCCGAGAGAAGCACCCGTCCGTCACCCGAAAGTAACATGTATATATAACAAAAATTAAAGGTCCTGTAATAAACATAACCAGGTCAGGTTTTTATGCAGCGACGCTGTATGCTGAGCATGCAGATCCGCTGCACTTGACGACTATCCATCTCAACATTTCACCCCATCTCGAGAAATGCCAAGATGGGTGGCTGTCAAGCAGATCGCTGCATATAATGTGAACACAAATTCTTTACCCTCCATCCTCAAAACAAATTCATTCATTAGTTCATTGTTAAAATGAAATGTTAAAAGTTGTTGAATGGATGTCGAGCGTTTTCCCGGTAATAGGATTGTGGAGTGCTGCATGTTAAAGTCGAAGTTGGTGTGTGGAGTCCTACAACCGGGTATTTTTTTTATGAAAACTAACATGTTTGGCTTTAGTGTATTCAAAGAACTTTTCGGGCGAATAGATTACGGGATCCTAAAATGCTCGGGATGGCTAGCTAGCGAGAAGGATTCATCTAATAACTAGCCTTAAAAGTAAATCTAGCGAACAATATTTCCTTATGTTTGTTCAATTGACATCTAGAGTGGCAATAAGGAACTTGGTTTCATCTAGTATCAAATCTTTGTGGATGTCGGGCCAAAAGACGAGCAGAGAAGAGAGCCATTTTGATCACGCCCTTCACTACTCTTTTTTTAACGATAAGCACTTCTCCGGAAGCAAAAGTTATCACCTTGAAATTGATCTATATATTTTGCAGTTAAGCTTCTAAAAGAAGGACATTTCATTAACATGGAAAAAGTTTGATTGCACCTCATGTGCCTGCACTTCTTTTCCTGAAATTTACAGCCTTTTAGTTGGCTAAAGGACAGTATTACGAATGAAACAGAATGTTATCGGGATGATAAAAATACTGCAAGCGGGATACTAAAATATTGCAATCACGACATTGAGTGAGACTAAACGAGTATTAAATGGCGATAATGTGGCATTATTGGAGGAGTCGCATTGAAAAAAATAAAAAAGTAAAAGTTTTCTTAGTGGTGTCAGTACGGTAGTAGCATAGCATTGGCTTAGCAGGGAATATGGCACCACCAAAATATACTTTGCTTTTCATCGTACGTCCTGAGGATTGAATGGGACTTTTAAATTCAGGTTTAATTGAACAAACAGAGCGCACCATAAACGATGAGAAACAGCCGTGCAATTGTTAATGACGAAAATGCCACTTCACAACCAAAGGCCATGTGCATGTCTTGTCATTGCTTCTTGTACGGCAAAAAATGCGTCTCAATTATTAGTTGGCTCGACCTGAGCTGGATTAAAGCCTCGTCACTTCCAATTCCAAAAGCTGCAGGTTCGCTCCACTTTCATTATCTCAAAGAGTTTGAATCCTTCTTTCTTCATTCAACACTTCAACTGAAAACCAACAAATAAATATATCCCAAGGGCTTGTATATTATGTCCTCAACTGAAAACGAAATTGGCAATCCTCTATGTCCCCAATGTGTAGCGCCTTTCTAGAATGGGGTCAATGCTTCAACTAAAGACCAAATTGGCAAACCTCCTAAGCAGAGTCAATTAATTAGATCAGCCTACACTTTTAGCAATAGGGGTCTCAAAGCCATTCGCATTGGTCTAGCCCAGTCCTGAACGTGCTTTATTTGTCACCATTACAAACAGACAATAGGTACTGGTGCAGTTCCGGAAAGGGAACATTGGGGAATCTACCATCATTGCCTGTGTGATAATGTCAGGGTGTGGGCTGGTGAACTTGTTTGTCGCATAGGGAAAGAAGAGGGGGCATGGTCACAGGCTTTAAGAGAGAGAGGTCACATGCATGTGAAGAGCTCGAAATTCGGTGAGTCTGTGCGCTCTTCTGGTGCAATGCAATCGGTGTGGGTTCCACCTCCCGCTTCCCCCCTATTGCTGGACCATAAAGTAAATGGCACATTGATGATTTTTCTACTAGGCATAAATCACAAACATTAGTATAAGTAAGCCATCTCATTGCTGTAGAGGTATAGACCATAGACTGTAGAGGTCATATGCTGTTATTGGACCATACCACCAGAGGAGAAACACAGATGCTGTCATATGCTGGGCTCGTTTGAAAGAGAAAAATTCTCACACAAAAAGAAAGTTTTGCTTACGAGAGTTCTTTATATGAAAAGTTTTTCAAAAAGAAAGTTTTAGACTTGTTTGTGTAGCATGAGAAAAACAGAATGAGAAAATATAAAAAAAAATGAGAGAGAGGAGGGTGGTGGTGAGACGGTGAAATGGTAGGTGGTGAGATAGGTGGTGGAGAGTGTAAAAATAAATTTATCTTGGTATAAAATATTTTTCCACCCTCCCATGGAAGAGGGTTTCTTTATCAAAAAGTATACTTTTTAGAAAAACTCTCTTCCTGGAAAAGTTTCTAGTTTTGGAAGGGTTCAAAAAATTGTATGGATTTTTCATTTTGCATCACTTTTCCTACGTCTTTCTCGTTTCCAAATGTCCCCTTAAAAGCACAAAAGGAGCGAGAATAAAGACTAACACACCTAAAGCTTGGCCCTTACTGGGCTTTTGGCCTGGCTAGGCCTGTGAGTGTATATATATATATATATATATATATATATATATATATATATATATATATATAATAAGCTTGGTCAGGCCCAATTAGGCCCAGGGGCCTAACGGTGGGCTGGGGTTTCCCCCAACAGGCTGGACCGAACCGGGCATTTGGCCAGGTTGCCCACCCTTACCTTAACCCTTAATATCAGCTGTTAAAAAGTTTGAGAACTATCCGGTAAAATCTTCCATTAACTTGAAATTCATTCATCTTAACCTCCTCAGTCTTAGAGTTTATTCCTGTACAAACGTCTAGCAACGCTGCTGAGAATAGGAAATTCATCATTACACCTACAAATACAGGCCGTGGAATGGTTTGATAAGTCTATCGCTGGCTTGTGGTGTTTCTAAGGTTGCTAGATATTTTTCTTTTTGACAAATCTTAAATGAGGTTTCACATGATCAGGAATTAGGGTCTCCTCAAGTCTCAACCCCATAATGAGGCAGAAGGAGAGCCATCATTTGATTTGAGCACATATCTGTTTTCAGACAAGAACAAAAGGGAGGGAAACAGCGTAAATACCTTTCTTATTTTTGGAGAGTCAAGTCCGGCTGACTTTACTGTCATGGCCCGTCCAATTCTTAATATGCCAACAGCTCAGGTCAGGTCCTGTTCAGGTTTGCGTTCTTGCAAACGAGATTTGTGGGTTTTTATGAGGTCATACCATACATAAGACCTTTTGGGATCACATCCGAAGCTAGCCGCCCCTTTTTCTTCATTTTTTTTTCACTTTTTCTATGATAGACAAGAATGATTATCCTCTGTCGGCTTCTCGCACGAGATTGTTCATCCTGCTTAATGTCTTTAAGCATCTACTTACAGAGTCATTAGAATACTAGAACTAAAAGTATGAGACTTAATGTGTGAACCACAATTTTCATGGATTGTGATTTTGGTTTTACAAGAACTGGCTCTTGAATCATCAGATTTTGGTGCATAAACAAGATTTTTTTAAAGCTTTAAAATCAATGGTTCATAATCTTCATAAATATTCAAGCATTCAAAAATCATATTTTTCATAAAAAATACAAGATCCAATGGTTGGTTCCTAGCAAATTCACCGTGCCAAGCACGTCCATATCGTTGGATTTGCAAAACAGTCTTGAAGCTGTCATGTTACGTCATATCAAAGTTTTTATTGGACAACATTAGTTTGTCGAAACTGGTTTAATATCGACACTCGATTGGTAAAAAGGAAATTTTGTTTTGGCAACTTTATGCTGCCGAGGGAAATTCTGCAGCAATTACTTGCTGCTAACACCATGACATCAGCCAACTCACAGCACGTTGTAACCAACATGCTGCTGTACTGGTAGAGCAACAAATGACTGAGCTGCCGACTTACGCTATGATTGTCGATCTGGTCCAGAATTGTCCAGAATTACTGGGCTATGACCATTCATGTTATGCAATTTGGTTTATGAATCGGTGCATGGGCTGATCTTACTGGTTTATACATATACTTTTTCCTTTAAAATGTTTAGGTTTGCTTACAGTGAGCATAGTGTTGTTTCACACCAAAACTACAGAATAACAGGCACATGAGGTTCTAGCCAGGTCTGTTGATTCCCATGAGTTGGTGGATCTGGACAGACCTGCCAATTTCTTCATCATGACAGATCCGGTCTAGATTTGCCAAGGTTGCAGTGATTGTTGGATGTTTCCTTTTATCATATGCTTAAATTGCTTGTTGGCCAGAAAATGTATGATTTGAATTTGCTTGTAGACAACACGTTAACTGTGTTTCAAGAATGAGGTTGTTATACTGGCTCCAAACATATGATGATGCACTTATTGACATATGGACATGTGTCTTTCCGCGAGGCGGATACTTGGAAAAAAACTTGCCAAATCGGCTATATCGAATTAATTAACCGATACAGGTACTTAGGCTCTTAGCTTGTGCTATGGCAATAAAATGATGAAAACTTAATTATAAATGTTGTGTGCTTGACTAGTTTAAAGGCACCAGAGTACTTTGAGTGGGTTTATGAAATCAATATTACAAAGGATTGAGATTGTTTTATGAATCTTGGTAAAATGACTAGGGTTGGGATCTACTGCTATGGTAGTAGAAGGAAGTTGGGAAATGTCCTGAACTTCGAGAAAATGATTAACTAATGAAACCAGTTTTTGAGGCTTACCTTTGAGAGGGTAGGTGGTACAAAACTTCCAGGACTTGTGTTGTGTTTCGAGTGTGAAGCGGCTCGTTGGTCCCTGTCCTCATAGTTAGGGACCATGACTACCTATGTGTCCTAGGTGGTAGTTTCATGTCTTCTGCAGAAGTTAGGGATGCATCCTGTTTTGAGTTGAGCCCTTGGGAGATTCTCTCGGCTATTGGTCGCTCCCTTGGGGATTCAGTCTCAGCTAGAATGTTCGGGTTAATAAAATACTCTTGAATAATATACCCCCGAACGTTCTCTTCTGAGATGATCACCTGTGCCCGTGTGTACCCGCGAGGTAAGATAATTTAAACACAATTTAGTGCAGTTAGGTATCATAGGGAGTGAAAATACTGGAGTGTATAACTTAATTCAATGACATTTTTCAGCCAGAGTTAATTTCAGAAATCATGTTTAACAGTTATTGGTTTATAATAACTTAGGTATCCAAAAACCAACATTTGCTGATGTCAGCACCTGGATATTAAGGGATTCACATCTGGTGACAGACAAGAATATACAAGAACCCATGAAGAATATCAAAGAAGATAACTTTAATGCAAAAGGGATAACAATATAAAGGAAAACTTTAGAAACAAAGAAAACTTGAGGGGAAAGTAAAGAAAAGGTAACGTCTATTCAGGTCTGATAAAACAGAACCAAAAGTATTGATTCAAACCTAAACATATAATAGAACCACCCATTCTTGACAGCCAAGATCCCCAAGACAAACTATTTGTGGGGGGGGGGGGGGGGGGGGGGTATAGTAACCGACTCCATAGGCTTTCACGGCAACCTGACATCCTACAACTCAATTTCTTAACATAGGATCAACATTAACAGGGAAAACCCAAAATCTACACTAGAGTGTCGTAGCTGTCGAGTTTCCCAAATTGGTGGATTTGGGATTTTCGTGCAAACCCAATTGTACAGTCAAGAAACCCCCTTATTTCACACATACTGAAACCCCCAAATCAACAATTTGGGGTTCCAGGATTAGGGGTTCATCGAAATTTCCATTCCGGTAACCTGAGATTTCCGGCACCGACACCCCCTCCCTGCAGATTAACTGGTTTGGGGTTCCGACATCCCATCCCCATACGAGCCACGATAGACCTACAAGAAAAGCATACAGAAACCCTACCTGTTCCGGCGATTGAAGGAGGAGAGGGCGGTAGTGAGAAGGCATCGATTCCATGCTTGTTGTGAGAAGGAGGTCGGCGGCGATGGCGGCAGCAGCAACAGCTCTGCCGACGTGCGCAAAAACACCAGAGAGGAAAAAAGAGAGATGAGAGGCGATCAACAGAGTAGAAGGAAGGCGAGATCCCCCCCCCCCTCTCTTGATTTTTGCAAGAATCGTGCCCTAGGCATGATTCTTGTTTACAGGACTTTATAAAATCGCACACGGGTCCGGCTCCTGCGACCCACGACGTTGGATCCACTATCAAAGTGGATTCGGGTCCCAAGCAAGAGGCGAATCCGGGTCAGTAATAAGTTATGGATCCACTCTAATGTGGATCCGAGTTGGCAGCCATTTGACAGATCCACATGGATCCACCTGAATTCGGGTAATGGATTCATAAATTGGATATGGTTGGCTCCAATATGGATCCAAACCCCATTTACCCAAATCTTTTATTATATTACTTTTTAATTATTTATTGATCAAACATTACTATTACGTATATATTTTTAATACTCATATTTATATTTCTTTTTTGGATCCGGGTAACGGATCTTGGGCCCAATATGTATAATATCACTCAAATTTTATGGGTATTACATCCTTTCCCCCTAAAAAGAATTTCGTCCTCGAAATTGCCTGTAAAAGTTTTACTCGAAAAGATTAGGGTACTTCTCTCGTATATTAGCTTCAGGCTCCCACATGCTTTCATCGATGCCATAATGTTGCCATCTCACCTTGACGAAAGGAATGGTCTTAGATCGTAAGACCCGTTCATTTTTGATCTAATATTTTCACAGGTTTTTCTTCCAAATTCTCAAATGGTCCCATGTATCTGGGCTTAACTCTCCCCCCTAAAAAGAATTTCGTCCTCGAAATTCCATTGTAGTATTCCCATAGAGATCGTATCTGAGGAGATTGATATCGACAAGGATGCACGTATGTGTGCGAGCTCTCAACATATATTCCAACATATAAGGATCAAGACAAAACACAATGTGTTTCTATAAGAAGTTTGGAGCTAAAAGTTGGTCTAAACAAAAATTCATACTGATTTCTTTGATAGCAAAATTTGTACTAAATCACATCGTTATTTGTTGTTCTCGTTATTTCTAAGTTTCCTTGTCCTTAATAACCTCCACATATTCCTATTTCTCAAAATGACCTCATCTTTTCATAGAAGACCCCAACATAACCTCAAACCAAGGGCTAGAATCTCTCACGGAGTGGCCCTTCTATCCACAAACGACACCAACATGTCATTATTCAAGATTTAAAATCAATAATGATCATATTCTGTTACAACTAAAAGCCAAATCTATTGATTCATGACAAGCTATCTCCATCAATCTTAAAAAATCCTCACAATTTACTCTGACTCTTTATTAATTAAAGATTAACAAGATCCGTGTCGGGTCACCAGGTCTGGAAAATGTACAATCTCACACGGAATTACCGCTCTAGAGAGTATACCGGGTCTTGGACAATACACTTCCTCACAGATAATCCTCTGCAGAAAAGGATCCTCAACAGGTGCCAAAATAGTGATACATACAATTGACCGCTTTCAAGGTTGATAGCCACCAATATTCGCACACATAAGTCATAAAATCACACATTTACCCAATAAGGTTTCATGAATCATAGTTCCTTATTGAACTCAAACATATATCCCATGCTTTCAAAATTTCAAATCACATGGCATTTCAATCATATCATACTAAAGCATATTATCCTATGCATCATATCATTGTCACCCAAAACATTGCATTTTCTAAATTTAACCTCAAAGCATGCTTAACCAAAACATGAGTCTTATATAATGTGATCTTGTATATATCAAGAATCAACTAAACCTCAAGATACGTAACTTCTACGTAGTTCGAGTTATGCACACGACTCAAATCATATGTATCTAAGACATTTAGATCGTTTTATCATTTAATGAGCATTGATAATTCTTACATCACATCACATTCGATTATTTCAACGTGAAACACACACACATATCTACTAAGAAATTTAGTCGGATATCCATCATACATGCATCCATTATGCTATTCAAGTATGCTAGATACGTTCAGACAATCATAATAAAATCATCTACAAAGAAAAGATGTATGAATGATACATCAATCACCTAGTAGGTCGATACTAATGATTTGTAGGCGTGAATTTACCTATATGCTAATATGGGCATTACAATAAAAAGAAGTAATATAACCAATAACGAAACAAAATAAATTATACTCACAAAGCGATTGCAGGGTGTGGCACTACTGTGATCTTGATTTAATGTTCCCAAGCTCTGATACCATTTGTAACGCCCCGAAATTTTAACCCAGATTTATGTGATTTTTTTTCATAACAGCGTAAAGAATAACCAATATAGGGTTAAGCATTTCGGAACATTACATTTGAGAGAAAACTCAACACATTTATTTCATTTCATTATGATATGAACATTTAAATTACCATAAACCCAAGGAATCACTGGAACAATAAATCAACAATCTCGATCCAATGCCTCATCCTGCAACCGCTCAATAGTCTACTCGTTTACTTGAAAAGGGTAAAGATTATAGGAATTAAACTACCACGTCTAAGTAGGACAACTGTAACTTTTAAAGAGGTATATCATGAATCTAGCATGTGAAGTGGGTGTCAAAGGTGATTCTCAACATGTCTAAACAAGTAAGCAGTTTATGTCATAGAAACCAACATTCATATACATGAGCATGTAAATAGTTATCCAACAACCATAATTGAGCAGGTAAAGCATCGTGTGCAACATTAATAAGCAAGTAAATGTGTATTGCAACAGTCATAACAATAACATGTACAACTCTCAGATAATTCTTCAACTACCTCATATCTACACATTTCACAATTTTATATTGTCACAAGCTCAGAATATAAAGCATGTTAAAGAACATAAACATATCTCTTCAGTATTTTCACTCCCCGTGATACCTAACTGTACTAAATTGTGTTTAAATTATCTTACCTCGCGGGTACACATGAGCACAAATGACCATCTCAGAAGAGAACGTTCGGGGGTATATTATTCAAGAGTATTTTATTAACCCGAACATTCTAACTGAGACTGAATCCCCAAGGGAGCGACCAATAGCCGAGAGAATCTCCCAAGGGCTCAACTCAAAACAGGATGCATCCCTAACTTCTGCAGAAGACATGAAACTACCACCTAGGACACATAGGTAGTCATGGTCCCTAACTATGAGGACAGGGACCAACGAGCCGCTTCACACTCGAAACACAACACAAGTCCTGGAAGTTTTGTACCACCTACCCTCTCAAAGGTAAGCCTCAAAAACTGGTTTCATTAGTTAATCATTTTCTCGAAGTTCAGGACATTTCCCAACTTCCTTCTACTACCATAGCAGTAGATCCCAACCCTAGTCATTTTACCAAGGTTCATAAAACAGTCTCAATCCTTTGTAATATTGATTTCATAAACTAGTCAAGCACACAACATTTATAATTAAGTTTTCATCATTTTATTGCCATAGCACAAGCTAAGAGCCTAAGTACCTGTATCGGTTAATTAATTCGATATAGCCGATTTGGCAAGTTTTTTTCCAAGTATCCGCCTCGCGGAAAGGCACATGTCCATATGTCAATAAGTGCATCATCATATGTTTGGAGCCAGTATAACAACCTCATTCTTGAAACACAGTTAACATGTTGTCTACAAGCAAATTCAAATCATACATTTTCTGACCACCAAGCAATTTAAGCATATGATAAAAGGAAACATCCAACAACCACTGCAACCTTGGCAAATCTAGACCGGATCTGTCATGATGAAGAAATTGGCAGGTCTGTCGAGATCCACCAACTCATGGGAATCTGCAGACCTGACTAGAACCTCATGTGCCTGTTATTTCGTAGTTTTGGTCTGAAACAACACTATGCTTACTGTAAGCAAACCTAAACATTTTTAAGGAAAAAGCATATGTATATACCAGTAAGATCAGCCCATGCACCGATTGAGAAACCAAATTGCATAACATGGGTTCTAACTACTGACTTTCAGCTGGTCATAGCCCAGTAATTCTAAACAATTCTGGACCAGATCGACAATCATAGCGTAAGTCGGCAGCTCAGTCATTTGTTGCTCTACCAGTACAGCAGCATGTTGGTGACAATGTGCTGTGAGTTGGCTGATGTCATGGTGTTAGCAGCAAGTAATTGCTGCAGAATTTCCCAGCAAGAGACTGCTGACAGCAGCTAGAATGCATAACAAAATCGGCAGCATAAAGTTGCCAAAACAAAATTTCCTTTTTACCAATCGAGTGTCGATATTAAACCAGTTTCGACAAACTAACATTGTTCAATAAAAACTTTGATATGACGTAACATGACAGCTTCAGACATCACATTATCATGAACCTAGATTGTTCTTGAAAGAGATAATCTATTGAACAATATTAAAACACAATCAATACGATAGTTCTTGAAAATACATTCATCATGACATCTCTTGAATCACAACCGCATTCAATATGACAACTCTTATAAAAAAAAACAAATATCATTTGCTGACAGTTTTGCAGATATAATTGTTTCCAGAAAATGTTTTTTTAATAGTCATAGACTTTCTACACATGTATAACTTAATTCGATGACATTTTTCAGCCACAGTTAATTTCAGAAATCATGTTTAACAGTTATTGGTTTATAATAACTTAGGTATCCAGAAACCAACAGCTGCTGATGTCAGCACCTGGATATTAAGGGATTCACATTTGGTGACGGACAAGAATATACAAGAACCCATGAAGAATATCAAAGAAGATAACTTTAATGCAAAAGGGATAACAATATAAAGGAAAACTTTAGAAACAAAAAAAACTTGAGGGGAAAGTAAAGAAAAGGTAACGTCCATTCAGGTCTGATAACAGAACAACAAAGTATTGATTCAAACCTAAACATATAATAGAACCACCCATTCTTGACAGCCAAGATCCCCAAGACAAACTATTTGGGGGGGGGGGGGGGGGGGGGGTGTTATAGTAACCGACCCCATAGGGTTTCACGACAACCTGACAGCCCACAACTCAATTTCTTAACAGAGAATAAACATTAACAGGGAAAACCCAAAATCTACACTAGAGTGTCGTAGCTTGCGAGTTTCCCAAATTGGTGGATTTGGGATTTTCGTGCAAACCCAATCGTACAGTCAAGAAACCCGCTTATTTTACACATACCGAAACCCCCAAATCAACAATTTGGGGTTCCGGGATTAGGGGTTCATCGGAATTTCCATTCCGGTAACCTGAGATTTCCGGCACCGACACCCCCTCCCTGCGGATTAACTGGTTTGGGGTTCCGACATCCCATCCCCATACGAGCCACGATAGACATACAAGAAAAGCATACGAAAACCCTATGTGTTCCGGCGATTGAAGGAGGAGAGGGCGGCAGTGAGAAGGCATCAATTCCTTGCTTGCTGTGAGAAGGAGGTCGTCGGCGATGGCGGCAGCAACAACAGCTCTGCCGACGTGCGCAAAAACACCAGAGAGGGAAAAAGAGAGATGAGAGGCGATCAACAGAGAGGAGAGAGAGTAGAAGGAAGACGAGATCCCCCCCCCCTTTTAACGAGGCAATCCCTCCTCCCCTCCAGAAGAGATGGAGGGAGTCGGTTACGCCTTTCGTAACCCCCCTCCCTCCCCCTCTCTTGAATTTTGCAAGAATCGTGCCCTAGGCATGATTCTTGTTTACAGGACTTTATAAAATCGCACACAGGTCCTGCAACCCACGACGTTGGATCCACTATCAAAGTGGATCCAGGTCCCAAGCAAGAGGCGAATCCGGGTCAGTAATAAGTTATGGATCCACTCTAATGTGGATCCGAGTTGGCAGCCATTTGACAGATCCACATGGATCCACCTGAATTCGAGTAATGGATCCATAAATTGGATCTTGTTGGCTCCAAATGGATCCAAACCCCATTTACCCAATTCTTTTATTATATTACTTTTTAATTATTTATTTATTAAACATTACTATTACGAATATATTTTTAATACTCATATTTATATTTCTTTTTTGGATCCAGGTAACGGATCCTGGGCCCAATATGTATAACATCACTCAAATTTTACGGGTATTACAGCAGTCATCATGCGCCTCGTTTCAGTTCTCTTTCCCTTTCTCTGTTCCCAATGAAGCTGATGACGTGGAACATTGGAGGGCTTGGTCGTTGGTGGGCCCGCCAGCAGATTTTGGACGTGTTGCACAACCAAAAAATAGACATCGCCCTCCTACTGGAAACTAGATTTTGCAGATTCACTATACAAAAAGCTAGATTTAATTCTAACTGCATTGCTAGAGATCTCGCTAAATTAGCTAAGGGGGTATCACTAAGTCATGGAAAGATCACCCCCCGATTGGTTCCCCGACAGGGGTGATATACAACAGGCACTGTAAGTAGCTTCTAATTCAAAATTAATGAAATCTGGCAGTGGTCTGCTTAACCCCAGCTTGCCTTTCCAAAAAAAAAAAACTATTGAAATTGGTGCCCTAAATCAGAGTCAAATGAGAACAGAGAACTCTCCAGAGATTGAACCAATGCCTCGTAACCGTGCAACATTTATGCAATTTAGTCTTGTTCACCCGACAGAGTAACGGTAAATCTTTGAAAAAAAAGGTTGGGGGGAAGCAAAACAAGCCACATTTATTACAGAGCACATTCAAGGAATTATCCATGCAGTAAAAGCACTCTAAACAAAATAATCAAGCAAGAAACACTAGCGTGAAAACCCAACGATACTTTCATAATGCCCGATGGATCATAACCGACGACACACAAATCAACGGCACTTATGCCACCCTGGAACTAGGAAGTCCCCTTCACAACGATGACAGGGCACTTCACATTATTGATACAGTAATTGCTTACACTACCCAGGAACATCCTGCAGTAAAAGCACATGAACACAGTACTCAGAAGACCAACAAAATCAACTTTTAAAGGAATCAGTTTAAAAGAGTAGCATTCAATCACCAGATATGACTATAAAGGCAACTTCTTAGAGGCATTGCAAACAATGCATCATGATACAAAATACGGTCAGTATTATCCAAGAAATAGTTGTTCATATACCTGAATAATTCTCATATTGAGGATACTAGTAGCTGATTTTCAAAAGCTCTAAGCTGAATGGAAAGTAGCTTTGACTACTTAATATCATGCATGCAACAACTATTGAAGTTGCATTTATCTTAGTGGCAAATGGGCATAGTGGCTTGGCACTATCAAGCAAGATTGATTAAAAAGCTAAGTACCATCTTACACGATAAATGGAGTGGCAGGGTGTTCAGAAATGATCCCATCATAAAGCAAAATCACTGCACTTTATGATGTCAAACAGTTGCAGAAGTGCAGAGCGTCTGAAGAAGCAATTCTGCACATGCATCATGAAGGAACCCGAAAACATATTTTTTTGTTTTTAAGTATGAATTACGACGACCCAGGTCTGCAGCTACCAATAGAATGATATTCCCAGGGTTCTGCCTGACAAGCAGTATCAAAAGGGGGCTATGATTTCCCAGTATCACTATCACAATTATTTGGAAAGGCATTCCAATGGACATCACAATTATTGTAATAAAAGTTTCCAAAATACCAATTAAAGCCTACCTATACGATGCACCACAATGCTAAAGAAACATCAAGGTAAAAAACCTTGGCAGTTGTGCTAGTTTTCATTTAAAGGCAGGAATGTTAGCAGCCATATAAAACATATTCAACGCATAACTTGTGAAACTTGGTTCAGTGTCAAATAGGATTAGTTAGTTTTAAATTGGATGTATTTACATTAGATCATTGTAAAAAAAAGCGCATAAAATTGGAAATATCACTAAAATATATTTCAATGTTTCCACAAAATTCTAATTTTCACAATAATTTGATCAGTTTTTGTTTCAAGATACAAAGTGACAAGATTTTTCCAAGAAAAGACTATTTTGCTTTAAAATCTTCAGCAACGTTCATCCTACTTATCACATAGATGATATCTGATAAGGTTGAAAATCTTGTTAAGGGGATCCCAGATAAAGATACTTCCAAGTTTACCAGCAGTTAATTTAAAAAGTAAACAAAATTTTAGCCCGTTTCAGGTGCTCAATGGCTATTATCATTAGAAAGTTTGTTAAGCACTGGCATCATGACACCAATTCAAACCGAAAGTATGTGGAGAATGAACTTAGAGCCTGCCTGGCCAAAGCCTCAAAATTAGATAAATAGTATAAATGTTGACCTAAATGGATAAAATTAAATCAACCACAGCCATGCCACACACGTGACTGTTTAGGCACACACGTGCAAGCAGGTCTCAATTTTCTGAGCCCGTTGATATCTAAATTCTAAGACACATCAGTCGGGAGAACAATGTTCATGTGAAGTTCAATCATGATTAATCCTGCCACAGTGTTTTAACATAATATATAATGCCCAAATTCCAATGTAACCAAAAGACAATTTTCCAGTAGGATGAGCATTTCAGTTTCTATGATAAAGGGACTATCTCTGGTATTCAGTATAGCTAAAGGAAAACAGATCATACTTTAACAGCCTATATAATGGAAATGTTGCTCCAAGTAATTTTGCGAAACAGGGGTCATGCAGTCCCCTACCCTACCACTAGCAGTCACAATTATGTTTCTCCAGTTTATTTTGCCACAGTTTGATGCTACACAAAATATTATTGTCACTACTCTTCTAATCTTGAATTATGATTAACATTCCATTACACGTGCAAACAGGCACACACAAGGGAAAAATATTGGCTATACATCTCTAAATATGTATATACATATCATGCCCATCTCTTTAATGTTGTATATATCGCTTCCCAATATCATGAAGTGAATTTTCCTTCTTTTTTTCTTTTTTTTTTTTTTGGGGGGGGGGGGGGGAGTTGAGCCTTTAACAAAAAAAAATTTGCCCAATATCGGAAAAACTCGATTCCTATTCGTTTCCCACTCGAATCCTAGGCCCCTTCCCTCTTCGCTTCTGGTTCGCTTCCCTTCTCGCTTCCGAGACAATTTCCGGTTCCCTTCTAAGTCATCCCGCGCTTCCCGCTTCCTAAAATTTTAGAAGTGTCTCGCTTCCCGCTTCCTCGACCTGCAACTCTGGTATATATTATGTTCATTTTATTAAACTGAAAACCTTGTCTCCAATGTTTATCTATATTATAATAATAATATGTTGCACAGGATGCACCTACAACCTAATCAGGTCTGTGGAACTGTTTTAATCGAATGACTGTGACGATCTAAAAAAGATATATCATATTTAATGTTGAGAACCTTTTTAATTTTTCATCTTTATGAGAGCGCTAAATTTATCATGACTTTATATGCATCTTTTTTTGAATTATCACAGCTATTGAATCAAAACAGATCCAACAAACTTCATTAGGGTGTACGTGCATCTTATCATGATTATATATTATACATATGAAATAAATAGAGATGGTGAATGATTCTTTTGGCCTTAATGAGTGTACTTGAGACATCAGAAGAGCCTCAACTCTCAACACTCTTGAAAGAGGAAATTATACAGACAAAAGAGCATGATGATGCACTTATTAAAGCAATGAAATATAAAAAAGTTGATGGAAAAATACTAATTGACTTAGCAAATAATGATGAAAAAATATTGAGAGGCATTGCATAACAGCTTTTGGTCCAAAATACAATGAATAAAATGAAGACTTTAAGAATTCTGCACGCCATCTTAAATCAAAATCGAGTTAATATAAACCTGAAACAAGAAAATTGAAGCGACATATGTATGGGTTGAATATATAATGATACACATTGAAAAAAGTTCTATTTTTTCTTGTCTTAACACGGTATTGCACTTACATATTCATATCTTAAAATGCAAAATGCAGTTCATCTCATTCGCAGTATAACAATTTAACAATGTGCTTTAGTAGTATCTCTATTACAGAGTATTCCCCAGTCTCGGTACATGCACATAAAATTCCACCACCTTCCAAACCAAAATGAGTCATGTTTATTTGCTATCATAGTTGACCTACGTGATGACCTTGAAACCTTCACCCTTTAGGGCATGTTTGATACGCCGTTCCCAGTGGGATTCAGACGAAAATCCCGCAGGGAACAACCAAATTCGACAAACGTTGGACGCGGCAGACGGCGTTCCACGCGTCCACCGCGTCCATAAATGTTTGTAATTTTTGATCCACCTCCCCCCTGTTACAAAAAGAACAGAAACGAAGGGGACGGAAAAAAAAACGCATCGACGGGCGCGCCGCGCCCGTCGATGCGTCTCTCTCTCTCTCTCTCTCTCTCTCTCTCTCTCTCTCTCTCTCTCTCTCTCTGTGTGTGTGTGTGTGTGTGTGTGTGCAAGGGCTCCGCTGGAGCGGCGGGTGGCGGCACCATCGCCTCCGGCGCTAAGAGGGGGCGTCCCTTCGGCAGCGGGGGCAGCCGACCCTCTCTCTCGCGCCTGACCCTCTCTCTTAAAAGTTAAAACTGTCTCTCTCTCCTATGCAGCAGCCGGGGGAGCGGAGCGCTCTCTCTCGGCGAAGGGGCGCGGCCGGCGGAGGCGAGGCCGCTTGGCCCCCTTCCTCTTCTTCTTCTTATTCTTCTTCTCTTGTTCGTTCTTTTTCTTTTTTTGATTTTTGCTTAATTAGGGTTTTTTTTCTAATTTCTTTGATGATCTTCTTCTTCATTCTTCTTCTTGCTTTTTGTATTTTCTTCTTGATTAGCGCTTTCAAGAATCTCCATTGAAGCCTGTTTGGAAGAAGAATTTCATAAGACTGGTTCTTGTGGCAGGAATTTTGTGGATATTATTCATGCTCATTGTGTTATTATTTCAAGTTTGGTCGTGCCAATTGTCTTTGGCTTCATTTTCAGGTGGGCTTTTGGAATTATCCCATCTAAATTGTTTGTTAATCATTTCTTGGTCATGATTTTTTTATGAGGCATTCAGAATCAGAGTTTATCAGCAACCACAGAAGTGGCAGTTTGTCTTATGTTGGTTGTTTAATAACATGATTTCTGATAGAGGCATATGCCAAATATTCTGTGTTAGTTTTCGATGACTTGCATTGATAAATGTATTATTTTTGTGATTTTTATGAACTTATACAGGGATTTGTGGTTTTTATGAACTTATTTTTGTGTTAGTTTTTTATATATGCTTTCAGTATCATAAATATTCATCAATTGAAGGTGAAAGTTTACTCTTTTGCGTCTAAACTTATGCCTATTCCTGTCAAAACATTGCTAGATCATGAACTTGCTCAGAGACTGTAACTTTTTGCAATTTCTGTTGCAATTTGTAACATAGCATCTAAGTACATCATCATCAAACAACGAACATTTGGAACATGGCATCTGAGTACAGTCCAAACAAACGTTGGACTTGGAACAGTTGTTACGGAACAAACATAACCAATGTTCAGTTCCGTCTCTTTTGTTCATTTCGTCCAACCCTGGACAAGCCATCAAACATACCCTTAGGTAACAACTCAAGGAGATGTGTCTCCAAATGTAGAGACTTTTTAAATGAGCACAAGGCTTGAAAGACAAAGGGGAGGAAAAAAAGAAAAACTGGAAATTTCTTGATGGACGCAATCAATAATGTTAGCAAAGTAGCAAGAGATGTTAGTAATGAGTGATTTACAGAAAAAAATAGAGAGATGCATTAAAATCTTAGAGACCATAGGCCTTGACAAACAAATTTATTGCAAAGCAACTGAATTATTTGGGAATGAGGCAAAAGACCCTTTTTTTATAAAAGAATAAAAAATATTGGCTTTGTTATTTAAAGAGTTTGGTGGGTAAACCAATATTTTTTGAGTGTTGTGGTCTTTTCTCTCATTTTATATCTGACTTTAGGTGAAGATGACCGAATGTTCATTACCATGTGTATGTCTTAACATTTACCTCATGTAGGTACATAGCCAAGGATAGGATGGGGAATAATATCACATATATGTTTATAAATTTTGATATGCTTCGGAACTTCTTGATACTTTCACTTCTAGGACAACAATCAATTGGTAGCAAATATTGGATGAAAAGGTTTTTTTCAGAGGTCTGCCCTCAGTTGGCACAAGCCAATCATGGATTAAAGTAGTGTCAACAATAAGCTAGCGTTTTCTGTATGCCATTTCGTGTTAGCATACATGGGTAGCACTTCTAGGGCGATACTGTTATCAAAAAGTAACTGGTGAAGGTATTGGGACTTAGACCTTGAAAAAGAACATCCAAATATAACATCTAGGTATCAATAAATGTCACTTAAAATTGTGACAAGAAACAGGAGATCTTTAAAAATGGTCCCCTAGCATTGAAATGAATGGGCTGAAAAGGAACCATGTCTCTGTTATTAAATATTGGGCAAAGATCAAGACCTTTATAGGTTTGACATATACAACATACCGACTTTTTTTCTTTTTTGCCCTGAGGAATCAGCTGTGGAAGAGGGAAGACTAAGTTATCTAAAACACAAACTTCTAAGGAAATAAGGTGACAGTGTCTGAGGTTACAGTTGTGGAAACTGATCGTACGTGTAGCACCATCAAACTGGACCAAAAGATCAAGCCCTCCAAGAAGTTTGAGCTTCATCGTGTACAATAAAATAAAGGTCATCCAATTCCTTCTTCAATCGACCTTCAAAATGTATGTCATTGTTACACAAAGGACCATCACAATTCAAAATGGTTATAGAAAGTGCAACACAAGAACCATTTGAGTTCCCCCTTCATCATGATTGACAATGATGTGACCAATTGCCACCCAAAAGTAGAAAATGAAATACGCAGACATCGGAAACAAAGTCAAGGTTGAGACATAGCACCTCACCTCTCTATGTAGGCCAATGCAAGACATGTCAAGGTCAGGGTTTTTCTTCCTTTTTCTTTTTGATAATCAAGCTAAGTGATAGCCCTCAATGAGATCAAAACCCCAGATCCCTTGGTTAGGATAGAGTGACTTTAACCAACCCAGCTATCTTATTTGACCCCTGAACCTGAAGAAGTGTTGAAGTTAAAATTCTACAGAAAGCATATCTTAAAGCATTCTCTGATTTTGTTCCATCCAAGTGAAAAACCAAGCATGAAAGAACCAAAATCTCAAGGCAGAGAACCAATTCATACTATTTTCCCTAGACCAAGGAGAAAGAATAAGCCATCTAACCTTTTGTTTCTTATTTTAAAAATATGCATATGACTGATCTAGATGAAGTGGAAATCTGTGATTGGTGAACTCTTCCTGCATTACCCACAAGTTTTTGTTGACCTTGACAAGAAGATGTTTGGTTAATTTGCACACATCATCTAAACAATAATAAGCAATTTCCAAAGTTAGAAAAATTCAGACTCATCTTTAGTCAGCTGCATCCCCATACTGGAAAATGCATTAATGCAGATTCAGGATTCTTATGGAGATTTCCAAGGATAAACCACGAATCTGTTTAGGTTGTTGACCTATTGTGGATAGGTCCAATGAATTATGAAATTTCAACCCAACAGTTATGCACAGATAGAACCGAGTTTGTCATATAGGGGTTAGGGTTATGCCAACATTGGTTCTGGATTGAAAAGGTGTGTAGAGCAAGACCACAACCACGGCAACAAAAAATTGTCGGCATTTGCCATGCCAACCATGCTGCCTTTCACATCCAGAACCTTGAAATGCAGCAGATGACATAGCAAGTACTTGAAGACTATCTCATGAAAAACCTGTCTCAGTTCATGAGTAGGTCAAATCGTATCACTTCTTGCAGAAGCAGCACAGGCCACAGCTCAAAAAATGATGGCTAAGGAGCAGTGGCCAAGCAGCAATGAAGCAACATCTAGCCCAGACTAATTAAAGTGTCAGCATCTACGTCACATGGACACGGCTCTGGTTTCACATAGATCACAACATAATCTCCATTTTTCAACTGTCATCTAGCTAGATGCATTGTTCTGTGGATGTTCATGTGCCCGCTTGTTGAAAAAAAAAAACAGCTGATAGGATATTCGATATTGCCGTTATGAATCAGACAACAAATTTCCAACTTATCCCATTCACAAGGTCTTCCCAGTGAATCTCTATAGGTAAAGAAGCAGTGGGATGCATCCATCCACCCTGTTAGAAGGAAACAACCTTATTTGAGGCATCGTATGTTCGAATCTTACTAGAAAAAGCTTCAAACACAGGAACAGGAGCATACCAAATTCAAACAACCAATAGTAAGAGAGAACATCTTTACAATCCAAAGTGTATGGATGATTCACATTCGAATCCTAAAAGAAGGGACAACTTTATTTATTTCAAGTCCAGAAAAAAAAGGAGAAAATGAATTATGCTAATTGATGACGGGAAGAAAACCAACACAGGAGAAGAAACCAGTCCCAAACTTGAGCTCTACGTTCTATTAGCAGAATGAGAAATTAACCAGAAAAACAAAAAAAAAATGAACAAAAAACAGGAAACGGAACTTTTTGTACATTGCACCAATTCGAGAATGACGAAAACCAAGAAGCAGCAAGAGATGGGAAGAGAGCATGGGGTACCTCTTAATGGCACCATAAGCGTGGCTTCCCATCAGGAGGACATCCGCTTGTAAATTCGAGGTGACCTCGCATATCACGTCCTTTGGATCACCCACGACCACCTGAGTCTTCACGTTCACCTGAATAGTTGTTCCGACGCCCAACCCCCCAAATATCACTCCGACTGATCCCACGGAAAGGAAAGCTCTTTTTTTTAATTAATTAATTAAAAAAAGAGAGTGAAAGAGAAGGATCTCACATTCTTCTGGGAGCAGATGGCCAAGGCGTGAGCGATGATGGCGTCGCTGATCCGCCTCTGGTGCGCCTCGATCGCAGCGGAGAACGCGGGCACCTCAACGTCTTCGCGAATCGATGGAAAGGAAAGCAACTTGAATCAGTTTTTTATTCAGAAGAAGAACACAACAAACATAAGAGAGAGAGGGAGAGGAGGAGGAGGAGGAGGAGACGGACCGGGACCACCGAAGGGGATGGATCCAGGGTTGAGGCCAGCAGCGATGTTGGGAGGGGACTGGACGTGGAGCACCACAAGCTGACCAGGCTCCAGGCCCTGCTGGGGCTGGGCGGGGCGCAGCTTCAGATGCTCCAGCCCCCATCGCAGCGCGTGCATGCTCTCCTCGCTCCCGTCGACCGCCACCACCACGCAACCCAACCTCCCTTCCATTCCCTGATATCCTTGCTCCTCGTGCTGCAGAAAGAGAGACGGAGAAGAGACTCTCTCCCTCTTGGTGAACTTGAAAGGGCCAATCTGGAGCCGGTTTTCGTGGCTATCAAATGACGAAAACACCCTTACCGTCTCTACCTTCTCTTTGGTGCGTTGAGTGAGGGTTGAAGTGTTGTCTTTTTTCCCATAAATTGCCTCACTGTCACCGACCCCACACTGATCTGCAAACAAATATCAATGAAACAAAGCAGACGATAGTTTTCTATGAGGAGCATAGAAACCAAGGTGCCTGGGGGAACTCTTGTGCAGTCGTCTACGGGCACAAACATCCAACGATTATCCCACTTAAAAGCATGAATGAGAGGAGAGCACACGTGGGTAGGGGTGGCACATCAGGCTGCCCGGCCCGTTGCCCACCGCTACACATGGGGGAGTCGAACTAAAACAAATCGGCACCATCCCAGATCGAAATGGGATGACGCAGCCGCGGGGACTGTGCAATCCACAAACGACAGACGCGGCGTACACACGGAACGACGTCTTCGGATGCATCTGTTTTTAGGTGTTATTTCAGTTCGACCTCCATTTCAAAAAGAACAGGGACCAGGGGAACTAATTTTATTTTTTTTTAAATGAATGACCCCTAACACTATCTCTTCCTGCCTCTCTCTCTCGTCCCCGACTCTCTCTATCGCGCGCCCCCGACGCACTCTCGAACTCTCTCGCCCACAACGCTCTCTCTCTATAGCTGCATGTTCCTCAACAGTCTCTCTCGCTGCCTCTCTCTCCAGACGTCGGAACTCTACTCAGCCCTCGACCCCTTTCCTCCCCTTACTCTCTTTGCGCTTCCGTGAACATCCCTCCGACGAGCGACGTCCCTCCGGCACTGTTACTAAGTAATTCGATGTATGTATCCCTCACGCTCTGTTGTTGTAAGAGCCAAGCTGGGTGAGCTCAAGGCCACCACGCTCGGCTAGATCGAGATTAGTAGAAAATAGGAGGATAAACATTGAGGAAACCGTGGTTCCTCATCTCGATTGGGAGGGGAATCGTGGGGAGTCCCCTCTCACAAATTTGAGAGAGTGGGAGCATGAGGGCTCCCACGACCTCTTCCACCCCCATCGTTTCTTAAAATCAGAAAAAAAAAGAGAAGAGAGAGGGAGTTGTAGAGAGAAGAGGAGGTGAAGGAGAGAGAGGGAAAGAGAGAGGGAGAGCAAGCCGCAACGACAGGTAACCCCTTCCACCCAATCGTTTTCTCAAAGAAAAAATAGGTGAAAGAGAGACGATCCAGTAACCACGGTGGTTGTCGGCACCGTTAGAGAGAAAGAGAGGGATAGGTGGCGAGACCGAGGGCGGCGCCTCTCTCAGCCACCAGTGGCGCCGTCGTGAAAAAAAAAGCATCATGTCTTAACCGCCGACAACAAGGTGGTGGCCGGTGCCACTCGGTCGAGGGAGAGAGGGCAGCGAGACAGAGGAGACGCCCTCTCTCTCGCTTCCTTTAGAAGCCTCGGATCGTGACTAGACCGAGTATGGTCAGAAAATATATATATATAAAGAGGATCCAAGAAAATGCAACCGGCGAGTCGACTCTACTCAAACCGGTTTAAATGTGAATCCAAACTGGGTCAGGTCAGACCGAAAGGGTCTGGTCAGAGAGTTTAAAAAAAACAAGATGAAGGTCGAGCCCTGTCTCAGTTCTATGTGCTGAATTGGATCCAAACTAAACTGGGTTTGAGTTCAGTCGAGATTGGATCATTTTTCTCTAAACCCAAACTGAATCTGTTTGGATTCAGTTAGTCCAAACCCAAGTTAAACTAGGTTTGGATCCATTTAAGCCTAACTGGATCTGAGTTCAGGTTGAATCAAACCTAAACAGAGACTCAGTCTAGTCCAATTGTACCAAACTAGATTTGGATTCAGTTTGCTACCTTAAATGTGAGATCGAGACTGGATTGCTACTTTTGATCCAATCTGAATCCAAACCAGACTGAACTGGGTTGGTTTAGTTTATACCAAACTGGAACTGGGTCCACTTTGTTGAACTAAAGAGAGAGAGAGAGAGAGAGAGAGAGAGAGAGAGAACTTATCAAGTTCAGTTTGGACATAAACCAAACCGGTCTCATTCCAAACTCGAACTCGGTCAGGTCAGACCCGAAACAATAAAAAAACCAAAATACCCTTATACCATAGAATTAGTAAAATAATCATAACTTCTCACCTCGAACTTAGAATTATGTTAGGTTTGGGCCATTGAAATTGGGACGTAGTGAAGAATCTGCTCATCCTGATCTCATGACCAAATACACAACACAAAAATTAAAGTGTGATAGACCACCTTTGAGGGGTAGTTTGATAATTTTATAAAATGTAAGAAATGTTGGTTTAGACATTGAGTGGGGTCTTTGTGTAATGTACAAACTCGACTACTACTGTGAGGGACTTGACAATATGTTAAAGTTTATGGATTGCATTTGAGGTAACGGATGGTATAAGCATGTCTAGTTAATAATAAAAAAATATTTGTATTTGCATGTATGAGATATTTGCATGAAATTATACATACTTGAGAATGTCGTCTTTACCTTAGTTGTATTTTTAGAAATTGTGTATTTTTTAGAGTTATAATAAATGCATATTTGTTAGCTATCGTGTAGAAATGATTTCATGTACGCCTTAGTTTCAATATGATATGCATGAATAGATAAATGTGATATTTTAGACAAAAATACATATAATGGGCTTAAGCACATAGAACTATATGCATGAAAATAGAACTGAGTATTTGAGTACTCACAACAAGAAATCTGTGGATTAGTGACAACCTCAATCCGTCGCTAAACAGTTTAGCGACGGATAACTTCCATCGCAAAATTATAGTCGCTAATTAACGACAGAAACTATCTGTCATAAATTTCATCGTTAATTTATGATGAATTAGCGAATGTCATGATTCGCCGTAAGGTCGTCGTTAATATATGGAGATTTTGGTTTGGCGACAGATTAAAATTCGTCGCTACTTTTGTTGCTATTGTAGCGACGAATTAAAATTCATCACAAAAACATTAGTCGATTCACATTTGCAATAGATTAATATTCATCCCTAAACTGTTGCTAAATTGGACGCTGGAAGTAAATAGCGACGAAAAATATCTGTCGCAAACAAGAGAAAAAATAAAAAAAAATGTTTAAAACATAAATATCGAGAAAAAATTCTCGTGATACAATTTATATTTCTTGTACAATTTATATTTCGTGTGTATAAAAAATAAAGTACACATAAAAAATACATATAAAAAGCAACTAAAACAATTTATCGATCCAATATAATTTTTGCCAAGTTCTAATTATTTACAAGTGAATACTTACATTTTTGAAACAACAAGAAGGTACAACAAATTCAACACATGAATCTAATCATTGCCAAGATTCTATGCGTCATCTTCTTCATTGTCTCGATCTGCCCCTTCAGCTCTTCTACGCTGATTATCTCCAGCAACCTACAAGAGAAAAGAAAAGTTAGTATTGATAAACAAAATATAATGAAATAAATTATATGAAATGCACCTAAGTTAAGGCAATCAAAGTAACATGAAATCTAACAATATGTAATACATCACATGAAACTTTCATACTTGAGAGGCACCTGCAGACGAAGTTTTCCTGTCCCAAAAAAAAACTGCATAACTCATTACGGACAACGTCGAAAATTGCTTTATGTAAATAGTCATGCATTGTGTCCTTAACGAGTTGACGTACAGCATCCCAAGAATCAGGGGGGTCAGTCGGATGCTTGGAGCTGATGCTGATGGGAGAACTCTGTGAGCCGTGACTGGAGAAAGCAACGACTGGTGAGGTGTTCATATTACTCACAAATATGAACACACGACCCTTTTTGGGTTCACCTGTTGTTGTCACCCATGCTGCAAGATCAAAAGGTGGATGCTGAGTGGAGTCATCGCCATATCGCTCTATCATTTGTTGCTCATATGACTGTTATAAAGTAATGATTATAGTATAAATTAATAATTAAGAATTACAATATTTATGATAACTTGTATATTACAATGTTTATTAATACAATAAATACATATCATTGTCGTTCTCGCCTTCTCTGATACCAACTCTTTCATGGTCTTACGTTTATGTGTTTCAACAAACACATCCTTTTATGGTACAATGCCTCATTTTTCTGCTTCCTGTAAAGTTAAATGATAAAAAAATTATTTAACAGGTTTGCAATAATACTTATAAAATTGATAATATATAGATTGATGAGTTACTATTTTCTTCAGGTGGCTCCCCAAAGTCCTAGATCCACCTAAATGCAGATGGGCATCGGGCATTTTTTGCTCAGTTTTGTGCAGTCTTTGCTGAGCGGTTTCGAAATTCATGTCCCGCCCACTTATCGCACATTGCATCCCAAACATCTGACCTGATAGTAGGAGGTTCATGGCCCTTCCACTGCAGTGAAAAATCTATCTCGCCAGATGTTTTTCTTGTTGCAGTCTTCATATTGTGTAGCATGTCTGCAAATCGATTGACAGACACCTTCTGCCATACCTTCCTCGCATCCTGCTCCTTCATCGTAGTCGTGAAGTGATTCAAAGCCTACAAATATTTTTAGAAAGTTAGTAGACATGACTATAACAAAAAATTAAATATGAAACACATTAACAATGAGAAATGATTGTATATCATGAATGAAGACCATAATTTGTCCAACACCTCATTCAGGTACTCTTTTCATTGAGCGACTGGTCTTGATAGATGTTGAACTAGTGAATTTCTAATCTCTCGTATTACTTCTTGTGGCTCGAACCTCGCGTTGCACATGAATTAGTACACATTAACTATCAATATACAATATTTATAAGATAAGTATATAATAAGTGAAAATGAAATACTTACGGTCGATTATCGATATACACTATTTGAATGAGTCTTCTTGTGTCAGACTAAGAAGACCCTTCATCCAGCGTTGTGTCGTGACTTGTATGAACAACTGGTGTAGGTGGGTCATGTGCAGGCGAAACATCATATGTAGAAAAATAAGTTAAAAATTCTCAGAACGTGCATTTAAACTAATCAAGTATATAATTAGTTAAATGATATACCTATCAAAGCACCCCAAGGCTGAGACTGGCTACCATTGAGTGATTGACCACTGTAACATCCACGAACTATATTCTAACAAATAAAAACTGGCATGCAATACATTCAAACATTGCAATACCTTCAAATCATTGCAATACATTTAAATACATTCAAATAATTCAAGTCATTCACATCAAATATTGCAATATATTCAAATCATTCAAACATGTTACAATACATTCAAATCATAACTCTATAAGTATCAAAGATACATTTTAACAAAAAAAAATGTCATGTAATACATTCAAACATTGCAATACCTTTAAATCATTCAAATTATTGCAATACATTTCAATACATTCAAATCATTCACATCAAATATTGTAATACATTCAAATCATTCAAATACGTTACAATACATTCAAATCATAACTCTATATGTATTGAAGATACATTCTAACAAATAAAAAATGTTATGCAATACATTCAAACATTGCAATACCTTCAAATCATTTCAATACATTTCAATACATTCAAATCATTCACGTCAAATATTGTAATACATTCAAATCATTCAAACATGTTACAATATATTCAAATCATAACTCTATACGTATCGAAGATATATTCTAACAAATAAAAAATGTCATGCAATACATTCAAACATTGCAATACCTTCAAATCATTCAAATCATTGCAATACATTTCAATACATTCAAATAATTCAAATCATTCACATCAAATATTATAATACATTTAAATAATTTAAACATGTTACAATACATTCAAATCATAACTCTATACGTATTGAAGATATATAATCAAAGAATAAAAAATGTCATGCAATACATTCAAACATTGCAATACCTTTAAATCATTCAAATCATTGCAATACATTTCAATATATTCAAATAATTCAAATCATTCACATCAAATAGAGGTTTGTATTACAAGATTTATTTCACTAGCTCGAGAATTCTTCTTCATCACTTGTTTGACTTTCATATTCCTTTTCTTCCTCCTCCTTTTCTTCATCTTCTTCTTCTTCTTTGTCCGCTTATTCACTTGGTATATCATTTGGATCACATTCTTCTATGAATGTTCTATCGACCAATGGAGATATGACATGCATATCATGCGCGACATCGTGACCATAAGAAAAGTCATACATATCATCTGATTGATATCAATCACTCTCTTCAGTTAACTTGTCTTCCTGTAGCTGATCATACTCGGGGTATAGTTTGTACTTCACCTTGTAAACTGTTCACCATTCATTTCTATCTGACTTCTTTGTACTCATATATGAAGTATAGTAAACTTGTTGAGCTTGCGAGGCTAATATGAATGATTCATATGTTCCAAACCTTGATTTATGATTCACCTTCACAATGCCTGAGGCTTTGTCGACTCTTGTTGCAGTGGGATCAAACCAATGACACTTGAATAAAGTTACCCTATTATTTATACCTAAGTAAGTCAACTCCATTATTTTTTCTATAACACCGTAGTAATCATGTTCATTTTCACCGTAGCTGCTACATTTGACACACATGCCACTATTCATCATTGATTTGTTTACACCGTAGTTTTTTGTATGGAATGAATAACTATTTACGATGTACCCGTTGTAACATTGCACAACTTTGGTCAGGCCATTTTGTAAATCACATATTCTTTGATCTTTAACATCACCATGACGGACCTACAAACATAAACAACGATTGTGATCACGACCAATTATGTAACTTATTGTTGTTTACACAGAGTCAATTTATGTCATCGTCCTTACCAACTCTTTTAATCGTGCCACAAACTTAGTTTCACGTTCTTTTTGTACTTCTGCATCAGTGAGATGTGAAAGTTCTCTTCGCAACTCCAGATTAAATCGTCTGCACTTATCAAATACTTATATTACCGAACCATGTATGCACGTATAGAATATAAAATAATATAGATTTGTGTTGCGTCTATATATACTTACTTGATGTATGGGTCAATTGCTGAGCAATCAAAAAAGATATAGATTTGTGCTATGTCTTGCTCTCGATCTTCCAAGAGTCTTGACTGACAACTGCCAAAGGCATGCCTAAGTGGTTGAAATATCGATAGTTTGTCAGCTATAGTAAATTGTTCTCCATCATCATTATGAGGTGGGCATGTGTAATGTGTTAGAATATGAGGTTTAAAGTACATAGATGAGAAATTTGAAATCTCTTCTAAAGTGTACGCCTCACAAATAGAGCCCTCTACTCTTGCTTTATTTTGAACCTTTTTTTTTGAGGTCAAACATGCATTTGTCAAAAATATGTATCTCGGATTACAATAAATTTCTCAATAGCTTTGAAGAGACAAATATAAGAAAACATATACCTTTCAAATGGGTACATCCACCGATATTGCATAGGACCACCAACCCTTAGTTCATATGACAAATGTATGATCAAATGTTCAATAACATCGAAAAATGCTGGCAGAAATATCTTCTCGAGCTGACAACTAGTAGTGACGATAGAATCTTTGAGATTCTTTACCTCAGATACTACGACTTCCGATGCGCATAATGTTCTAAAAAACCTACTCAACTCAGATAATACCCCTCATATAGGTTTGTCTAACATATCATAGAATTATAGGGGTATCAATCGTTGCATAAAGACATGACAATCATGGCTCTTCCATATAATTGTCCCTCGTCTATCTTCACAGCCCGAAGAACGTTAGAGACGTATCCATCTGAAAATCTCAATTGTCTCAACCATTGACATACCTACTTTATTTGATCTGGTCCAAGCACGTACCTTGCCTTTGGTTTCAGTACTTTGCCATTGTACTCTTTGAGTTTCAATTTTGGTCTTTTACATATTACTTTTAAATTCATCCGAGCCTTCGGATTATCCTTTGTTTTCCTTTTAATATTCATTATTGTATTGAACACATTATCAAACATATTTTCTCTACATGCATCACATCCAAATTATGTCGTATTAATAAGGTCTGCCAATATGGGTAGTTCACAAAATATATATTTTTTGTCCAATTGTGATCCTTCCCAAATCTAAGGAAGGGCGTCAGGCTACGGGCATCTGTCAGTCTATATGTAAAGTATCACAATCTTCTTAAAATCTCTATGCCAGACAATCTTGTAGGTGGACCTTTCATTTCAGTTGTGCTTACTCGAAACACATGACTTTATCGTCGAAATGGATGGTCGCTGGGTAGAAATCGACGATGACACTCAAACCATCATGGCTTCCTTCCATGCATCAATCTAAATGATTTTGTATCCTTCATGCAGTACGAACATGCCAACCTCCCATGTGTGCTCCAACCAGATAGCATACCATATGCAGGGAAGTTACTGATTGTCCATAGAACAACAACCTTCATATTGAAATTTTATTTTTTTTGGGCATCATACGTGAGAACACCATCATCCCACAGTACTTTCAGTTCATCAATTAATGGCCTTAAATATACATCAAGATTTTTGGCCCAGAGAGCTCAAACCAGTGATCAATAGAGACAAAAAAAGATTTTGACGCTTGATACACAAGCTTGGAGAAAGGTTCTATGGAGTTACAAATACTAGCCAACACGAGTATGGAGTTGATCTACCCCCAAATGGATTAAATCTATTTATACATAAACCATGCCTAACATTTTTCACTTTCATTGCAAAGTTTTGATGAGTATGATCAAAGTGTTTCCAAGCTTTTGCGTCAACAAGATGTGTGATCTTGTCTTCATCATGTCGAACTTTATTTGCATGTCATCTCATGTGTTTAGTTGTCCTCAAAGACATATACAATCATTGCAATTTAGGGGTGAGAGGGAAGTAGCAGAGCGACTTGTATGACACTTCTTTTGACCTCGTGCTACCATTGTTTCTTGTCTTTGGTTTGAACCGAAGATGCCCACATGACGGGCATGATCTGCTATTTTTTTTATCTTTGAAATACAACATGCAGTGATTTAGACAAGCATCAATCTTTTGATACCCCATACCTAGAGCGTTGACCATAACCTTCGCACGATAGAAATTTTGTGGTAATTTCTCATCTTTGGGCAACATACTTTTCATAATAGAGTACAAATAATCAAAACATGATCGACTCAAATTAAACTCGAACTTCGAATTCAGTAGTTGAAGAACTGCAAACAAGATAGTGTGACTCTCGCAACCATTTCAAAGTGGCTCATCAGCATCTCTGAGTAAATCATAAAATCTGCTAGCTGCATCGTTTGATGTTTTTTCCTCTATCCCAGTTGTTACATTACTAGGACCCATAGTAGAACCCAGTTCTGGTCCTGCGACATCAAATATCAAATCCATATAAGGATTATCGTGTATCATATCCACCCGTGCATCAAAATTGTTCCTAAATTTTTCACCATGAAACGTTCAATTCTGATAGTCACTCACAAAACCCTTCCTATATAGGTGATGTCTAACACCATGAGGTTCTACAAATCGATTGTTCTTACAAATCTTGCAGAGATACCTAATCCGACCTGTGAGATCCACTGTGCTGACACTTGTCATTGCAAATTTAATAAAACTTTCAATACCATCCATATATTCAAGCGATACCTCATTGTCAACTATCCTATGGTACATTCATTCATGGTTTGGAGTCATTTTGTCGTATGATGTTACGAATATTATCCTAACCAGTTAAAAGAGAATCATCAAAATGCTATGATGAAGAAAATATCAAATTTATCATGCATTCGTGGTAGATGTAATGATTTGATATATCACACACACACACACATATATATACATATATATACATATATATATATATATATATATATATATAATCATACAATCACAAGAACTATGATGCATGCATTAATAACTTAATATTTTCATGTGCAAACTATTCACAACACGATACATTTATTTGAAGCATGTTTTCATGATACAATTTCATATGAAAGTCATAAACAAATTAAAAGTAACTTCATGCAAGCATGGATACAATTATATCAAACATTGCAATACATTCAAATCATTCATATCAAAACAAGGTCAAAGATGTACCTGCAATAAACACACTCCAATATCTTACTAACTACTACCATGACTAGCATGAAATCCGAACTCAAAAAATATGAATATTTCTATTCTTATACATTAAAATCATGCCCAACATGATCTCTGAACTCCAATAAAGCAGTCCAAGATATCCACAACTAAGTGAGTGTGTGAACAGAAAAAGTGTTGCATCGAAGAAATTAAATAACATATGATGTGCTTGCATCACTTACTCACCACCGGTATTTACCCGATTTGCATTTTGCTTGTTTATGTGGGAAAGCAAGAGTTGCATAAAATATCCTATGGTTTATTTTCGCATAGTGGGAAAGCATAGAAAATGAACTTGAAGTAGTTTAAGTGGGAAAGCAAGAGTTGCATAAAATATCCTATGGTTTATTTTCGCATAGTGAGTAAGACTTTAGGCAGATTTGTGTAACATGAACCACGAACCTTAGGGGTAGATATAGCTCATCAATCTGACTCCTTAGCTAGCTACCAGTGGATTCTCTTTTACTGTAGTGCCCAATGATTCTGACCAAGATCGCTCAAAATAGTTCATAGTTTAGCCAACATCATAGAATCGAGGTATTCTACACGGGTTGCTACACGTATAGTAGGTTATTACTAGTATAGCCAATCTAGTATAGAGTTAGCATTGAGTGAATGCTAACTTGTGAGCTTGAGAAAGTTAATGAGAAGATTTAAAAAAGACAAACTTTGTTTGTTCTATAACGAAAATTAAACTACGACTAGAGGCTTAGAGTTCACTACAGTTGTAAGTCAGAGTCTTAAATTGTTTATAATTATTTTTTACTAAGTTTTAAACTCACCCCCTTAATAATTATAATTATAAGTTTTAGGAGATCTACTTAAGCAGATCAACATAGCTGCTTTCATCCACAAGTGTTCGTAGACAGCCAGAGAGCCGTGCAAAAACTTTTACTTTATTATCTTTATTTATTGAACCTTATGTAAATATGCATTTTTAAGTTGGATGATATAGCTTATATGACCTTGGTTATGAGATTATGATGTTTTAATTTAAAAAAAATTTATGACGTGTTTTCTCTGCACTTTTTCCTCTTAGAAGTAAACCCGTAACCTGGACTCGAGAGGTCTCGGATAGGGGTGTTACACTATGTCTTTCTCATGGATAGAATTAACGCTAGTCTAATTTTAGGGTTTGTTCAATCCATTTTTTTTGTACTTTTAAGGTTTCTACATTCTAAATGCTGTTTTTGTAGGGTTAGGGTGCTCTCCATTCCTTTTCCTCTCTCTTTCTCATGAATAAAATTAACCCTAACTCGATTTTAGGGTTAGGGTTAGGGTTTGTTCTATCCATTTTTTTTTAGTGTGCTCAAGGGTTTTGCTTTTTAAATGTTATTTTTGTAATCTATTGAGTGAATACATGCAAAATCTAATAGATTTTAGAGATTTTGTATCTTAAACTTTATTTTTTTTATGCTTAGATTTTAAAAATTTTGTATCTTAATTTCAATTCGAGATCTATATTTGGGTAAACAATCCATGATTTTAGACATACCTTCATAATTGGATCCATATATGATACCAATTATAATGTCAGGATATCAAAAAATTATTGTGTACTTGTTTTACATTTTTTTTTATATTTTAGTATTTGGATCCAATTCAAGATCCACATTCGGGGCAAAAATCCATGATTTTAGACATACCTTCATAATTAAATCTATATCTGAGCAAAAAATACATAATAAACTTGTCAAAACATGTAAAATGGTGGGCAAATCAGGTCATACAATCTAAAACGAAGTAATCTAACCCATTATCCATGTCTGTCCAAGTTATTCGCACGTCATCATCAAACAAGAGACATTTGAAACACAACTTTCGAGTACGGTTCAAACAAACGTTGGACTTGATATAAATGGTAGATAATGAAGATAACCATTGCTTTATCCCTTTTTTGTTCATTTTGTCTAATTCTAGACAAGCCCTACGTCACCTATAATGTATGAAGTTATATAAAAACAAAAACAAAATTAAAAATAAATATATTAAAAAACATTTATCACTATTATCAATTAAAGAATATAAATTACCTTTAAGATTGTTTGAACTTATTGTACGGGATCCTATGAAATCACTAATAAGAAAGAAAGGTTGATAGGATGGAGTGCAAGAAATAAAAAAAAAAAATAAGACCTAAAATAGAAGCAATAAAAGTGATGTGAAAGCTTCACCGGAGAAAGAAATTATAGATTTTAATTTAACCAAATAGTTAGCCTCGACTCAAGGGGTTTGGCATAGTGGAAGGGGGCCTTAGCTACTAGCCCGGTGGTCAAGGTTTTGTTCTGACATCTGCGTTCAGCAATATAAGAATGGGCAAGACCATTATGCTTCTTCTTGTTTATACCAAAGCAATGCTCCTCCTTGGAGGCAAAGTGGCACAAGTTTACACCATGGACAAGGCGACGATAAGTATGGAAGGCTTAGTTAATGTAGCTAGATCTCAGATCTCCAGGTGGTTTTCACCTTCTTTATGAAGAAAAAATTGAATGAAATAGTTACAGAGTGAATGAAATTATAGCTATAGATTGAACCAAATAGAGAAAATAACGTCCAATGATCATTTTGGCGATTGGCATGCATGTCAATATAGATACAAGATACCTTTTTTTAGAATAAAAGAAAAAAATAAATGATAACAAATCATCAAGACTACAACGAATAATATGTTGGGGAAAACTGGCTTTCCCAGAAGTGTGAATCGATGGAGGCAATACAATGATGATAGTGGAAGAAATAAAACCAAAACAAACCAACAACAGAAACAAAAACACACAAAGATTTACGTGGTTCCCTCAAGATGATGTACATCCACGATGACTGATAGGTCAACACCTTCCACTATCTTCAAACAAAGATTACAAAGTGGCCAAAAGGCATACGCCTTACAAACACACAAAGGTGTAACGAAATGAACAAGAGGATATACCTCACTGAAGAATGAAGAACGAATAATCTGAAGAACCAACTTGACGAAGCTGTCCTGAAAGAAGTGTAGCAACACTTCTTGCTTTGTTCTCTCTGCACCCTTTCGGTGCCCTAAAAGTGTTTCTCACACTCTCTTTCTAATGTTCTGCCTTTTTCGCTCACACACACTTCTCTCTCATCCATCCCTTATATAGAGGACGAGACCCGTATTAAATGCAGAAGACTAAATGTCTTGTATAACTTACGATGCGCCTGAAACGCCTTATCACAAATTGCTATCTAGCGATAATCACAAATCGCTATCCAGTGATAACCACAAATCGCTATCTGGCTGAAGCACATAACACTAACTACAAATCGCTATGCAGCGATACCACAAATCGCTATGCAGGTTAAAGCACTCTTCGCCAAATCGTTATCGACAAATCACTGATCCTCAAACTCTGAACAACTGAATCATCATTCAGCTGAGAGGACTTCTACAAATCGCTATCCAACGAATACTCCAAATCATCCTTGAGAAGATCAAGCATCGTGCTTGGAATTCTGCAATGATACTGAATGTGCATCAAACAAATGGATCTCACAAAGGAGGGAAACCCAACAATTCTCCCCCTTCCCGACTTATGTGGAAGCTTTTTCATTCCTGCTAGGAATCGACACTTCTCATGTTTGTCCTTGGGCAATGACTTGGTTAGAATATCTGATGTATTGTCATCAGTATGCACTTTCTCCAGTTGAACAATTTTTCATTCAAGACATCTCGAATCCAGTGGTATCGAACATCAATATGTTTTGATCTTGAATGAAACAATGAATTCTTACTCAAGTGAATCACACTTTGGCTATCACAGTGAAGAACATACTCTTCCTTCTTCAAGCCCAACTCCTGCAAGAATTTCTTCACCCACAACAATTCCTTACTGGCTTCTGTAATGACGATAAACTCAGCTTCTGTAGTGGAGAGAGCTACACATTTCTGTAATTTCGACTGCCATGCAACTGCTCCCCCTGCAAAAGTAATCAAATACCCAGAAGTAGACTTTCCACTGTCTACATCACCAACCATATTAGAATCTATGAACCCTTCAAGAATAGGTTCACTCTTTCCAAAGCACGGACTCATCTTCGAAGTGCTCTGAAGATGCCTCAGAATCCATTTCACTGCTGCCCAGTGTTCCTTCTCTGAATTTGACAGAAATCGACTAACAACTCCAACATCATGAGCTATGTCTGGTCGAGTATAGACCATAGCATATATCAACAGACCTACTGTCGAAGCATAGGAAATTTTCTGCATCTCAATTCCTTCATCATTTGTAGGACATTAACTTGAGCTAAGTTTGAAATGGCCTGCAAGTGGACAATTAATAGGCTTTGCTTTGTCCATGTTGAACCTCTCAAGAACCTTTCTGATATACTTCTCTTACGATAACCAAATCAGCCCATGTGATCTGTCATGAATGATTCTCATTCCAAGAATCTGCTTTGCTGGACCTAAATCCTTCATGACAAAGGTCTCATTCAGCTCCAACTTTAACTTATTTATTTTGCTAATGTCTTGGCCCACAATCAACATATCATCCACATAAAGCAAGAGAATGGTAAAATTACCATCTAAAAATTTCTTCACAAACACACAATGGTCTGTGGAGGTTCTTGAATATCCATGCTCAGTCATAAAGGAATCAAACTTCTTATACCACTGCCTTGGTACTTGCTTCAATCCACACAAGCTTTTCTTTAGCTTGCAGACTAGGTGCTCTTTACCCTTGTCAATGAAGCCCTCAGGTTGCTCCATATAAATTTCTTCATTTAAGTCACCATGCAAAAATGCAGTCTTCATATCAAGCTGCTCAACTTCCAAATTCATGCTTGCAGCTATACCAAACACAGTTCGGATGGAGGGCATCTTTACAACTGGTGAGAAGATTTCATCAAAATCAACTCTCTTCTTCTAAGCAAAACCTTTCACTACAAGTCGTGCCTTATATCTAGGTTGAGAGTTGATCCCATCAGTCTTCTGATTGAAGACCCACTTGTTCTTCAACACCTTCTTTCCTTTAGGTGTCTTTACTAGATCAAAGGTGTGATTCTCATGCAATGAATTCATTTCCTCTTTCATTGCCTTAAGCCACTCAATTTAGTTTTCAGCCTCTAAAACCTTTTTAAAAGTTTCTAGCTCACCTTGATCTGTAATCATTACATACTTATTCGATGAGTATTTCCTAGATGGTTGTTTCTCTTTGGTAGACCTTCTTATCGGAGTCTGAGGAAGTGACTCTTGGGGTGTTAACTCCCCCTCAATTTATGTCTCATCATATCCTTCTTTTGCATAATTGTGAGGAGGTGGCATCTCCGCCATGAAATCCTGAACATCATGTGCATCAAGGGGATCTATATCAACAAGATCACCTGTACTGGGCTCTGATGACTCGGTCACTCCAATGTCTTCAATGGTCTGATCTTCCAAGAAGACAACATCTCAACTTCTGATCACTTTCTTATCAACAGGGTCATAGAGTCTGTAGTCAAATTCTTCATGTCCATAGCCAAAGAATATGCACTGCTTGGCTTTTGGATCAAGCTTGGACCTCTCTTCCTTCAAAACATGAATAAAAGCTCTGCAGCCAAACACTCTTAAGTGTTCATAGGAAGGTTCTTTCCCTGTCCAAACTTTCTCTAGAACATCTTCCTTCAAGGGAATAGAAGGATACAAGTGGATAAGATCAACTGTTGTCCTCATTGCCTCACCCCAGAAAGATCTTGGCAATTTAGAGTGTGATAACAGACATCTGACTCTTTCAAGAATGGTGTGATTCATTCTCTCAACAACCCCATTTTGTTGAGGTGTCATCCTCACAGTCCTTTCATGCTTGATGCCATGATTGGTGCAATACTGATTAAATAGCTCAATGTATTTGCCATCATTATCCGAGCGAATACACTTCAACTGCCTACCAGTTTATCTTTCAGTCATGGTCTGAAAATGCTTGAATACATCTAGAACTTGGTCTTTTCTCAATGTATAAGCCCAAACTTTTCTAGAGTGATCATCTATGAAAGTCACAAAATACAATGCACCACCAAGTGTCTTAACCTTCAAAGGTCCATACACATCAGAATGTACGAGATCTAGAACATGAGATTTTCTAGATGCAATGCTTCTATGGAAGGAAACTCTGTTTTGTTTACCATGGAAGCAATGAACATAAGGTTCCAAAGATGTACCTGTTGCACTCGCCAGGAGCTCTTTCTTAACTAGGACTTGTAGTCCCTTCTCGCTCATATTCCCGAGCCTTCTATGCCATATCTTTGTGGACGAGTCAGTCTCCACAGCATTCACAACACTCTTGCAGGTCTTCGCTTGCAAAGTATAGAGGGAACAAGTCTTAGTTCCTCTTGCTACCACAAGGGACCCTTGGTTAACTTCCACCTTTCATCACTGAAGGTGTTGTTATAGCCCTCATCATCCAACTTTTCGGTAGAGATCAGATTCAGTCGGATGTCTTGTACATGCCTCATATCTTTCAACAACAATTTACAACCAACGCTTATTTCTAAACAAATGTCGCCTATGCCAATAATTTTTGACACATCTTCATTTCCAATTCAGACATTATCGAAATCACCTTGCGAGTAGGAAGTAAAGAAATCAGCCCGCGAGGTAATATGAAATGAGGCTCCAGAGTCAATTACCCAATCAGTCTCTTGACCAATCAAATTGATGCTAGTGCCATCACAGATAACCATGAGCTCTCCATCTGTGACTGCGATTGTGACACTCTGCTTTTCTTCTGAGATTTTTTCTTTGCTCTGCTCCTTGAACTTGAGCTTCCTGCACTCCCGCTTCATATTCCCCTTCTTGTGACAATAATAACACTCAACATCTTTCTTTGAGCTCGAGTGTGAGTGACTTCTGGATTTGCCACGGTAGTGCGGAGCATTACTCTTACTCCTACTTTCCCCCAGTTTTCAATTACAAGCGCCTCGAAGGTAGAAAGACCTAATGAATTTCTCTTGGTCTCTTCATTCAACAGACTGCTGGTAACTTGGTTCACCCTTGTAAACACCCTAAAATTTTCAAGTCCATTCCAGACATCTTCATTTCACAGATGTTAGTCCCCTGCAGGGCGATATCGAGTCTCACCCCTAGGTTTATCCTAGTTTAGAGACAAGTTTACCCATTTCAACCAATAAAAATATCATTTTACCCCTAGGTCACCTTTAGACTTCTCATCAGTTAGGTTTAACCAAACTCATCTCGAGTTCAGCATTTCTAGCTCCTTTGAGCTCATGATGAGCAAATCCTGACCATTTTTTACCATTTCAGCTAATTTAGCTCATTTCGGGCGAAATAAGCTCATTTTAGCTCAAATCTTAACCAAACTATCCCTGAGTTAGTCAAATCCATTAGATCCCATCCCAGTGAGTCTGATCTAAGTTCACCAGAAGTTTGAACAGCTCGGTTTCAGTTTAAAGTAACTTTTTTTTACACCCAAACCTTGTTTCAGCTCATTTTTGCTCGTTTGAGCTCAATTCGGCTACTCGACTCCGATCTGCTACTTTTAACAAGTTTTCACCCACAGACCGATGGGTAGACAGAATGCATCAATGGACTATTGGAGCAGTACCTTGGGCACTTTGTTAGTACAAATCAGAAGGACTGGATGAAACTTCTAGATGTGGCCCAATTCTGCTACAATATTCAGAAGAGCAAGTCTTTAGGCCACAACTCATTTGAGATAGCTACGGGACAACAACCACTGACCCTGCACACTCTAGCCGCACAAGAGAAGAGAAGGTCATCCTTTGCCTATCAGGTTGTTCAAGATTGGCACAAGTAGATCGAGTTGGTGAAGGCGTTTCTGCACAAAGCGACCAAGAGGATGGAAAAGTGGGCGGACAAGCACCGCCGACCTGCTGGGTTCCGTGTTGGGTACCAAATGTTGGTGAAACTTTACCCATATCACAAAAACATCTTTTGTGGATGGCACCACGAATTGATCTGGAAGTACGAGGGACCATTCACCATCACTAAGAAAGTGAGCAACCTAGATTACAAGTTGGACCTGCCCCTAGACTTCAAGGTGCACTCGATGTTTCATGTGTATAACCTAAAATCATTTTATGCGGACGAGGGGGATCTAGAACGTAGCATGCCACAATGCGCCCCTATCCTGTAAAGGGCCCCGACAACATAACAGGATAAGAAGCGTCTCAGCAAGATCCTTCGTGACAAGGTCAACTACTTGGGCGAAGCGAATAAGTATTTGGTGCAGTGGGAGGAGCCAACATTCCGGATGAAGCGCCGCTACCCAACCAAAGTCAGGGCTTACCACAAAATAGATGGCGCCAAGGGCGGCACATGATTTGAAGGGGGGATTCTGTTCTTTTGTGACCTACTTTGTACAACCGTGTCTAGAGTCTGTTTTTCTTTGGTTGAGTCTTAATGTAAAATGTCGAGTCACTTGTAACTTTCTCTGGGCCATCCTTGTACTTTGGTTCAGGTTGATCAATACCTGAAAGGTTGACCCGTAGATCTGAACTCTAATGAGCCCTCGAGCAAAATTGTGAATGAATGCAAATGAGTTGAGCTTTTTTTTGTTCACCCTCGTTGTGATTGGTTTCGAGTGATTGTAATTTTTCTCCATCTCTTCTCTCTCGCTCTCTTACACTCTCAATGATCAAAGTTTCCGTAGTGGTAAGCGAGTGATCGGAAGGCTTGCGATGGTAAGGAAGGACCGTCGTGCCGCAGCCTATTGAAGAAGTAGGCCCGTGACACAAATGACCTTTATATTTAATGGCTTGATTTTCACTATAATAATGCCTCCATCTACTGTCCTGACTAATGTGACACACAGTACTCTCCCTACACCCTTGGCTGCGTAAGCGCATGAAATTCTTGGACCCACATTAAGCATTTTGGCACGTTACCTAATTTTTTTAGGAGATGGCATTAGGCTTGGAGATGCTGGTTAGCTTCAGCTTGGTGGGCAATATGGCAGAGCACAACAATAGGCGCTTCCAGAACTTGAGGTCTGACATTTCTGGTGTGTCACTTTCCATACATTCGAATTTGCATTTTGTTTCTTGCATTCTATGACCACATGAGGATATTTCCTGGTTAGATTCGCCACTTAGGTTCATTTTTTAAGGTGGGTTTGACTCCCATCAGTGATATGTAACTTCTTTGTATCTCGAGTGAATGCTCTCCGTCCTATTATTTTCTTGTTAATATAATTCTTTCTTTTTCTAAAAAATTTGGTGTTAAATTTGGGTTAATAGTTGGTCATGTCCACCTAATGGCCTTAATGAGCTAGAAATCATAGGTGTGGGACTCATCTACCCAATTGGTCCATCATAGATGGATTCAACACGATACTAATATTAGGAACCGGTTCTTGAATAGAATAAACATGAATTAATGAGCTGAGTAAATGTTGCGCATTGTACTCGAATGATTTTTTCAAGGTTCATAACATCATGATTCATGCAAGTCCCGATTTCCACTAATCAAACGAACCATGTAGATCACAACAACAAGGTCAATTTCATGAAAAAGGAGATAAAAAAAACTCTAAAAAAGTCATAGCCTCTTGAACATATATTAACCCGTTGATTTTTTTGGTTAATTGAGAAAGCTGATTGGATCGATGCTAGATGATAGCCTTGTGGTACCCAACTCCTACATTTTCATGTATTATGATATTAAACAAAAACTTACAACGCCTACATTTTCATAAAAATCAGGGATTTTTTTTTTATGATGAGGAACTCATAAAAATCATGAATTTATGTCTTCAATCCTTTGGAGCCAGGCCCCAACGAGGTCTGGCGTAGTGGGATGGGACCTAGGTCGTTAGGCATGTGGTATAGGTTCAAATCCCATGGGTGTCACCCCTTGTGCAAGCCGAAGAGTGGCAACTTCCTAGGGGCAAAGGTTAAGCCCACAGAGTTTTGCACTGTCAGGGCAAAAGTGCGGCATGTGCCAAACTTTATTCATCACTGGCTGAAAGTGGTGCACATGTGTGCATTGCAACAGGGCCTATGATGACATGCACATTGCTAAGTGGAAAGCCCATGTCTCACCTATGGCACACAACAATGACATGAGTCAACACAATATTACTCGCTAGCAGCTTAACAAGCAAACCTTAGTGTGCACATTACTTCTCAAATGCATCTGCTCAACTCCACGCTCCATGCCACGAGGGTCTCTTTGGCCACCCTCGGCCCTGTGTCATGCTTCGGAAGTGCTACGCCACCCGCGACTAGTCTCAACTTCTTGTCTGGAAACGGAGACCTTCCATGCATATTTCATGTGCCATGGTCGAGTATTCTCACATACAATCATACGTGGGGAATGTGTTTGTTTATTCAAAACACAGAAAGAAGCTTCTTCATCTGGAGGTGTCATGTTGGTACCTACGTGGGCCCACCCAAGCATCAAAACCGTGCATCTCCATGCACATAAAAAATTATCGAGCCAAGATCGAGTTCAAAACTCTTTATCAAGGCATTCCTTTCTCTGGAACCTAGAGTCTGACATTATCCATCTCCCTATAGAAAATGTAGTGTACACTACTAGGCATATTGTAGCAACTCTACCCCCACCTCGAGTACCAGAGTCCAATGTTCCCTAAGCCTCATGGTGGAGAATGAATCTTTTAGATCCACATGACAGGAGCTCGCTCAACTGTCCCAAAAAATTCTCCTACGAGGTCAGTGCGAGCTTGTTCATGTCTAATAAGCTAACTCAAGCCACAAGAAAACCTGACGAGCATAAACAACCATTCAGTGTAGCTTGTTATTAAATATTAATTCATTGTGCATTATATAGTACCCTCTTGGTACTCTGGGTCAACACCCAAACACATTCTTATAATAAGAAACTTCTAGGGTCATCACCCTAGAATTTCAACTGTACGTATACACACCCTTTTCTTTTCATTGATATTACTATCTTTGTAATACCCATAACTGAAAATAGTGAGACTCAACATCCCAATGCAATACACAATATACAATAAAAAATATGCATTTAAGCACACAATGGAAACCTCTTGGGCCAACCAAGATCAATTAATGCTTCATTGCACAAATATTATTCAAAATCAACAAACACTAGTACCGCCAATCCATACACAACTATTTTGGATTGGTTCCATTGATTTCTAGGCTCAATAGCCCATACCTGAACTCAAAATATCACAAAACCGTTTTTGAGTAACTCAAGAGTCGACTCTTAGTGTTTAAGAGTCAACTCTTTATATTAAGAAGTCAACTCTTTTAAAACATGGTTCGATTTTTTATAACAGGTATCGACTCTTTTAAAATAGGGGTCGACTCTTTTGTAACAGGTGTCGACTATTTTATAATAGGTGTCAACTCTTTTAAAACATGGGTCGACTCTTTTAAAACAAGTGTTGACTCTCTGTCCCCAGAAATGCCTAACAATGTTTTGAAAATGAGGTGTCAACCCTTTATCAGTAGGAGTCAACCCTCGGGGACAAAGCAACAAGCATATCCATGAAGGACTAGACTTTGACCTGCAAAAGTCAACTTTAAACAGAGCAAATAAAAAATCCTTTCTCTAAAACAGAAATTTTAAACAAAAATTCATAGATCTTCATTCTAAAATATGAAATAAACAATTAGCATACATTTTTACAAGAAAACTGGATCAAAATTACATTTAACTGCATACACAAGGAAACACACACATGCATACTTTTGAAAAATCATTTCCTAAGCGTACCACCATCATGGGTATATAAAAGTTTGAAAGTAATGTTGAACAACTTCATAGCATGCTACGAGTTTCTCAACAGAAAACACACATGATTTATACATTGAACATTTCCTAAACATGCCAAAATTTTACTTAACGAGCATGGTTTTCAGACCAACTTCATCTATATGCTTACATGCCCCTATAATTCATGGAGTAGGAAGATCATACCTTATAATCTTAGGAAAAATAGAAAATTGATCAAAGATAGCTCCTCACATGCGGGGAAACGAACAACACGAAATGACGATCCCCAAAACAGAGATCCAAATCCATTCCTATAGGTTGAAGTCACTTCTCGTCAACCAAAACTTGATGGTTGTGAGAGAGAGTGGTTGAAATATGAGAGAAATGATGTGTGGTTCAGTGAAGGGGATGAGCAGGGCAATGAGGAATGGGAGAGTGAAAAGAGAGGAAAATGAGAGATATGCGTAGGGAGAGAGATGTGTGTATGTGTGTGTGTATATATAAACTTATGTTTAATAAAATCTCCTTAATACACTAATCACACCTTTCTTAACATATGCCATCACAATTAAGTCGTTGGGGGCTAAGTTGTTCATTTTAATGACAACTGCCCTTGTCGAACAAAAATGCCCTTCATGTATTTTTTATACCCATTTTGCCCCTCTCTACTAATCTATTAACCATTTTGCCACTACCTAATAAAACCTAAATCTTTTAATCAAAATTTTAAAATATCTCTTGACAAAGTAATTCTCCTCCTTTTCAAAAATTCCCAATTATGTCCTTTATATATAAAATTATGATTCTACCCCTAGATCATATTGGATCCGATTCGAACCCGATTTTGACAATTTTGAGGTCCAAATCTCGTAAAATCTAAAATACAATAATATAATTTATGAATTACTCATAAAATTCAATTAATGTATTATATTATGAAAAATGTCAAGTTACAAAAAGTCAGAATGTTACAATGGTGGCTTGTCCACACCATATATCTTTGTGGGTGACGATTCTCAAAACTCTACAATGGCCGTCAAATTCATTCTAGTGGGGGAGAATGTAATGAACTTTATCGATCACTAGTGGGCCATGTCGCTACGTTGCTTGGATCACGTCTGCTTGGGTGGCAAACACTCACTCAACTCAAGAGGATTGAACCACCTCCAACTTCAGTGGCCTTGCCTTGACCACATCGAAACTCCTTGGCAGCTTGCTACACCACACATTTTTGTGGGTGGTGATTCCCACATCGACGCTTCATTAGTGACTTTCATATGCCACACTCTCAAAGACTGACACTAAGCTCCATCTCAAAACCTGACTCTATTCTTCTGCCTTGCACACGGTCTCTTGAAAGATGCTTGCACTACACCATCTTCTGCGGTTCAGTTTCAGTCGCCTCCAAATTGAAGAAGTATCGATGAGGATGTCGATTTTTTCTAGTGGGAAGAATGTGTTGAACTTTATTTGTAATTGGCCGAAAGTGGTGCATGCGTGTGTGCGTTGCGGCGAGGCTTATGGTGACATATGTGTTGCTAAGTTGAAAGCCCATGTTCCGCCTATAGCATGCAGAGACAACACGATTCAATGCAACATTGCTCATTAGTAGCTCAATAAACAAGTTTTAGTGTGTGCATTACTTCTCATGTGCATCTGCTAAGCTCCATTCTCCATTCCATGGGGGTCTCTCCGGCCACTACGACATTGTGTCATGCTTTGAGGGTGTTATGCCACTTGCAGCCCATCTCAACTTCGTGTCCGTAAATGGAGGCCTTTCATGTGGATTTTATGTGCCACAATCGAGTATTTTCTTGCACAATTATATGTGATAAACATGTTCGTGAAGTCAGAATAAAGAAAGAAGCTACTTCATCTGGAGGTGCCATGCTAGTGGCTACACGGGCCTGCTCGAACTTTGGTACCACATATCTCTATGCACGTTGAGAATTACCGAACCAAGATCGAAATCTCGCTAACACATTCATATGTGGGGAAGACCCTGATGCGGTCATTTCAATGAAATACAAAATCTAAATTTGGGAACTCTTTTAAGGGCAAAAACTTTGTGTTTTCAGAGGGTGTTAGAGTTTCTCTTATTGGCCAGAGGGAGGGGGGGGGGGGTCAATGCCCATAACACCTATATAGAGCACCTTCTTCTTGACTTGCATTAGTGCACCACCGTATAGTCCGAAGTAAGCAACCTCTATATCTTGTGAGTAGCATGTCAGAGTGTACATGGGTGCTCATGAGTAAGCAAATTCTTCATGAGCATTTCAGGCATTCACGGGGCTCACTCTTGTTGCCCATCTTACCGCCCAACCTCACACCCTTGCGAGGGGCTCCATGAGTGCATGTCGAGCGACGACGATTCCTCTTGGGTAGGGAGTTTTACTACGTCATACTAGCAACTGCCTTAGGCTTAAGGCCTAAAGGTCTTCTCCATCATAGGGGGGGGGGTTCGTGGGGTGCACACTGCGCTTCATGGGGCCTGCAAGTCCCAAAAATCAATATGCCCATTGTTTGGTGCGTCTTAGAAACTCGATATTCACTCCAATGTTCGAGATGTTTATTTAAACGTGTAGCTGGCGCTAAGATCCTCGATTGCTCGTACTCTTGTCACAAGAGGGCGACACACCTGTCCCTTGTTGGCTCCGCTTCCTCTAGGCTTACATAGCTTCTCGCCTCTAAGGCAAGCTTCATGTCACATGGCCCAAACATCCCATTAAGTTTCCTCTCTGTGCGAGACAAAAATCACAAAAAAAGGCCATGACAGACAGGCAAAGCCAGCGCTGCTAGGTCTCTGATCCTGGGGGGTGGTTTCTCGGTGTAAATATAAAAAAATCCCTTGACTGTATCCTTATCCATGTGACATCGGTTGGGAAGATTGGATTCATGAGCTGGCTTTTCAGCAGTTCAATTAGTTTGGCTTTTGTCGTTTGATTCTTAACTTCCCATTAGTGCCTTGGTGACATCCCTTACAAATCATAAAATGCACACATCCATGCTAGGGACGAAAATATGAACGAATCCAGGCATCTTAACTTCGTCAAGGCAATCTATGTTGGCCACCTCCAGTGATGACCAACAAGGGTCTGGCAGGAGCAGTTAGTGAAAGTCACCTTCTGTTGGGACGTTGCAAGTTCTAATCCCAATGATATATGGTTGTATAACTGGTAGGCCCAGGGGTATGCCTAATCTCAGCTTTATCTGTGAAAACAAAAGCTTAGTGATGACTTCTATGAGAGTCGTACGTACCATTCAATACCCAAGAACGAATGGTGCAGATCTCTGACCACTGCACATGCCCTAACCAATCTCTTTCTCTCTCTCTTATAAGGGTCAGAGCAAGTCATAACTGTTGAGTTCTTAGGTTGCACAAGAGCACACATCATGTGTCCCAGCTCTGACTTTCCTTACCCTTATAAGAGAGAGAGAGAGAGAGAGAGAGAGAGAGAGAGAGAGAGAGAGAGAGAGATGGCGGGGAGATGTGCGCTTCACATACTATGAAATTGTGATTAGAAACCCCAGGTTTGGGTGGTAGGGTCTGCCATATGGCTCAATTCCTAGTTGCCACCCTTCTTGCCTACTAAAGACCCTGCTCTGCAACGCGTTCCACTTAGGTGTGGGGACTGGGGAGCCATTGTGGCTCCCTCCTACAAATGACTTTGCAAGGTAAGAACTATTTGCAAGTATGTAATCCACCCCTTATGTTAGTTGTCTGGACTAAAGAAAATATATTCTTCAAAGTACCCAAGAACAATAAAGAAAGAGTAAGCCACAGGTCGTATTCAATAAAATAGGTAAACAAAATTCATCTAATCAACGCGTAGCACTGATTTATGATGAAAAATAGAAGAACAATTAATAAGGTGACGCAATTAAGTGGAAAATCAAGCTCCTTCCTCCTCCATGGTAATCTTCTTAAAAAAAAAATTACATGGTACATTACTGCACCAACTTTTTTTTTTATTATTATTTTGTTTGGTTTGTCAAGAAAGGTGGGGAGTAACATCTATGAACCAAAAATATTCACTGAACCACAGTCGGTGGTGATCCAATAAAAACCTGTTTTTACTGTTCCTACTTTGACAAAAAAGGAGGAGATTGCATACGATGACAGAAAAGAATAACATTCAATATCCAAAGGCAGAAAGTTTCTGGCAAATAGTCCAAAACCAAAAGTGCCTTTGTCATGCAAAATTTTGAGCCACTTGAATGGAGTGCTGTGCTCGACTAGAATTGTTCTTTTCTTGCCTCCGATAGCTACTTTAAATCTTTAATTACCCAATTTGGCTCAACTCCATTCCCCAGAATCAACCTACACTTTGATCTCTTTTTTTTTTTTGTCTGATGGGTGACTTGTTGTTGACACCAAATGTTTTAAGCCATACGTTAATCTTCTCCTGACGCGTCTTGAAGCAGACCAAACCCGGCTTCGGTTCAAACCTCGAACCATGCATACTTGACCTGGATGTATAAAGTCGAAAGTGAAAAACCAACCATTTCAAGTTTTGGTTCTCTTGGCAACTCAAAGTAACGTATGAAGCAAGTTGGTTTCCAACCTTTATCTGGTGAGCGCGACTCCACTTTTCTTTGGCTGGACATGGATCTTGTGTCAACCATTACGGCACTTGTGTCAGATATGCCTGGCCATTGCACTGAGTTTGCAGATGTAGTACAAGATGGGGTTGTCTCTTCTTAAGATCTAGGCTGGACGGGACATAGACGAGGACCCACCCGCTTCTCTAAATTGGACTAAATTCCCAGGTCCCTAATATCAACAAATGAAGCTGGCCAGCAACGCCTCAAATCAGAGACCACTCAACTCAAAAGATCTGCAACAAAATTCATCAACCAAACAAGAAAGCAACCAGGCGGCATAAGTCAAACCAAGATAAGGGGCACAGAAGAGACCCAAACCCACCAACCACGAGGTGCAGTGCAGGTGGGTGAGAACAAACGGATGCGCTCCGCGGCCTTGTGGGCCCACTCCTAATACGACCCCACATACACACAGAGCAAACACACCGGCGTACACACGCACTCAAGCACAAGTGAGCGAAGCGAATCTTTCGCATTTCACGAAGCATCGCACTGAGCTTCCTTACTCTCACACGCACGCACGCACACTCCAGGAAAATTTTACTCCCAGGTCTTTCATTTCTCCCACCCCTACCCCTGAGTCCGAACCTTTCTTTTTCTTTCTTTTGTTTGTTTGTTTCCCCAAATCCGACCCTCCCTGTAATTATTTCCACCCCCCCCCCCCCACCCCCTCAAATCTCATCGCTCCATCGTTCTTTCTTCCCCCTTCCTTCTCTTCTCCATCATTCTCCAATCATCGAAGACAAAAAGGGAAAATCCCAGAATTCGACGGACGATCTGCGAAATCTATGTATTCTTTGGGGGAGAAGGGTTCCATCGGAGTTAGAGTTGGGGTCTGCGCGTTCTTGATGCGTTTAGGGCAGGATAAATGCCCGGCAACGGCGATTTGGGGCTGCCCGGATTCGTTCTGGTTCTGCTCGTCGTCCCGCTGTTCACCTTCGTGATCCGCCGCAAATGGAGGCTGGCCGAGGCCCGCAGGCAGGAGATTAAGAAGCTTCTGGTCCTCGCTTCCCGGGAGTCCGCCCGGGCTGAGCTCGAAGCCGCCCTCGAGTACAGCGCCTCCTTTTCCTCCGTCTCCTCCTCCTCTTCCTTCTCCGCTCCTGTCGTTCCGCTCCAGCAATGTGCCGTCTGCTACTCGCCCACCACCACCCGCTGCTCCAGATGCAAGGCCGTTAGATACTGGTGCATGATTCCCCTCATTTCCTTTGTGTGTTTTTTTTTTGTCTTTCTCCGTTGAACTTTAGGGTTCACTTCATCTCTTTCATTGCGTGGGCGTGTGTCCTCTTGAATCGTGTTAGGAATTTATTAAGGGGTGGTTGCGAATTGATATTGGGTTGTTGAATAAGATGTAAAAAATCAGGGCTCTTGATAGAATGGTGTGTCCTTTGCCATTGATGCACGGTTTACCATTTGTAAAGATGCTATTTTAGGGCCTCCGGACCTGATCAGCGCTATAGACGGTCATGATCTCATTAGTCAAAGAGGGTAGGGGGGTTCGTTTGCAAGCACCACCTATTCCAGAAATTAGGATTCACCAGTTTTCTGGACAAGTGGACGCATCCAAACACCCACTAAACATAATAACGGGGCATGCTTTAAAAATTTCCCCTTCTTTTTCGCTACATTTTAATTGCACGTACAGCGTCCAGTGTGTATGTAAAACGATTTGAAATTGTGAGTGAGATTGGTTAACCAGACTCAAATTTACCTTGCGGCCATGCCTGTTGACGATAGTAGATCATGCAGTCATCGATTGAAAAATAAATAAATAAAAGATCTGCCAATAAGTTAGTATCATGTTGAGATGAACCGAGTGCAGCATAAGCTTTTGAAGGAGAAATAATTAGACATACCAAAAAAAATATTGTGGGCTATCTGAAGATAACACAATATAGTACATTCCAAGGTTGTTAAATGCGATGAGGCGAGGCGTTGAGCATGTTATGAAGCGAGGCGTTGAAGCGTAAGCTTCATGATCAGAATAATAAAATATATAATATTAATAAAATAATACAAATTTTAAATAAGAACTACTAATTTGTTTTTAGTTATTTTAGTACAAAATCATAAGAAAATAAAATAAATATTCATCATTGATCTCTGCATCCGCCATTAACTGATCGGGGCCGAACAGGGAGGCGACGTCAGAATCGACCTTGAATGAGACGATGCTTGCAGCGTTTTCCAAGAACTGCTCGCCGATGAGAAACCGCGCACCGCGGTACTCAAAGAGGAAGAGGAGGAGAGTGTACCAAATTATGCATTGGAGGACGACGATCTGTAGTCTGTACCTAAAGGCCGCCGACAGACCCTCACTGGCTACATCTGATCTTGAGAGCGGTTTTTCCGTGTATATATAAAAAAAGGCCACCGGCAGATCCATGAGGTCGCCGACAGACCCGCCCTGCCCCTCAGAAGTTTTTTTGTTTAATTAAAACTTATACATGTAAGCCTGGAAGTCCTACAAAAACTGAAAAAAAAACACCATTTTATACCTCAGGCTGCCATTAAAATGCATTCAGATAAAGTACCTTAACAAAAATAAATAAACAGGTTGTTTAATGTAATAGCCCTGAAATCAAACGGCCTTTTGTAAATAGATGATAAGTTAGGCATAATGTTGTAAATTGCTCGATATCTACATCATTTTTTGCCTGACCAGGACTGTTAAAAAAAGCAAATCTCAAAATCACCGTTGAGGAGGCAGCGCTTCAGGTACTGAGTGTGCGCCTCAGTACCTTGAGCGTGCGCCTCGCCTGTGAGGCGTACGCTTCAAGTACTGAGGCGTACACTTCAAGTACTGAGGCGTACGCCTCTCACAACACTGGTACATTCTTCAGTTGCATCTTGAAATGCAATTCCGAAGTATGGGGAGTAGGAACATCCAACCTAGCCATACTGACGGTTCAAGAATGTCCAGGTTGATGCTGACAATCAGGTTTTCGGGGCTCCACTAGTATTGCTGGTTCTTTTTTTATTTCTGACCTATTTTTGGCAGTGAGTTTTGCCCATTTTTTATACATGATCCAGTGTCCCTCCAAGAGTTTTTACCTATTTTTCATGCCTGATTGCGTGAACCACGGTTACCAGAAGCGCCACCCTAATTTGGGAAGCACACTTCTTGTATATGTTGGAATTTTGCATGGGAAGTACACTTCTCAAATACTTCTCATGTTTTGGAAAAACACATCCCAAATGCTTTTTAAACACTTCCTGGATTGTTCTTGGTTTGCTTCGCCTTTTTCTGCCATACATAGGCTTCAAAAGTCCTTGCTTCCCACTTTCATTTTCCTCATCACTTCCAAAATTTGGTTTCTTTCCTGGAAATATTAGTGCAAAGTAATGCAGATGATGGCTCTCTTTTATTGTTAGCATGTTTGAAAGTAGTGGAGTACGACAACTTTTATGGACACAATGACATTGATTATATCTGGTGATCATCAGAGCCTTGCAGGCATTCAGCTAATAGCATAGGTCTTGGAGGGATTTCTTAGAATGATGTTACTGGTGGGCAGGTAGATTGAGAGGGAGGTCAGAATGTTTGATAGCTTATGGAACTCAATTACCTTTTTTGCCCTTTTCAGACCTGCTTCCCTCCTTTCCTTTCTTTCCCTTCTTCTAATGCTTCTTGTATTTTCACTTTATAAGCTTAAGAGTTTTCTAAGCCTGACTTGCTGGCATGTGAATTCAGTAGCTGCTTTGACATTTGACAGAAGTGGGATGGTTGTTTCAATGTGCTTATTTGGGTATAGCAACTCGAACCTATAACAGACTGAATTTGCCCTACTTGAATGAATTCTAAATCCACATCTATGACAAAGTCTTGAGCTGATTTAGATTGTCATGGGTTTCACCCAGCTTCAGTCTAGTTGCAGTTAAACTAGAGAAGCTGATTTGTAAAATATAAATACATTCGCCTAAAGATTTTACAATTTCTTCCTTGAAGCATTTCACGGTTAGGTTGCTGTTTCCAGCTTGGTGGTGAGGGGAACCTTATGCGACAAATAGGCTGTTGGATCCAGCTAGATATCAAGGGTTAAAGTTATTAAGGTCAATTTTCCAAATCTGAGGGCTGGGTCAACTGGAATGTGTAGTATCCAACTAAAAGAGATTCCAATTGAGAAGGTATATCAACTTGAGACGAAGAGAAAGGGTGATCTATTTCTTTTTTTTCTTTTTTCCCTAAAGTGAGACCAATGATTTGTTATTGGAGAAGACAACAACAACCATTTCATTGCAAATTTTTACTTTTCCAATGTATTTTTATTTAATGAAAATTGTTTGATGTGGTGAATAATAGGCTTTGGTTGTTCTCAGTTCCAAAATTATTGTTTAGGCAGTTCATACCAGCGACAATTTGTGATTCTATCTCAGTAAACTAAGGATAATTTGCTGAAAATGTAAAACTTGACATTGGATCTTATAACATCTTTGAAATGGTTTGCATACAAAAGAACGGTTCTAGGACATAAATGGATAATGCATATACATCATACTTGCACAGGTACACACATGCATACACTTGATTGATTGTTTGAAAACCTCAGATCTCTTGACCAAACAATGTATATTTGTGGACAAGGGGGGAGGGAAGTGGGGGAAATGATCTAGCTATATTTGCTTCAGCATGCTGCACAAATAGTTCCAATTAATAAATGGCACCACATGATTCCAAATTCCTTTTCTTCAATAAGATCATTGCAGCATGGACCAAGTGAAACTTGAGTTACCCATAATATTATGGGTAATATTCCTTTTCTTCAATAATATATGCAATTGTTGATACACATTAAAAGGGGTCATAGGGCTGGGTGATGCACACCATGGAAAGAATTAATATTTGGTGTTATTTAAAGAGTAATGATTATGATTTTTATTTTTGCACATAAATCCAGCTGCATACCATGTTAACCTGTCACAATGAACAATAAATGTTTTCATTCTTTCTGGATGCGAGTAGAGGGAAGCGATGAGCTTGGTTTATCTATGGAGGTTTTGACTAATTATGTCCATATCTATTAAATGGAGTTATTGGTATTAAGCGCATATCAAACCAGGGTAAGGGTGAGCGATGGAATATTCATTTGTATTTCAGGGAATGAAGCATGGGTAGTGCATACAAATCACTCTCGGGAAAGATGGATGGAATGAAGAACCAAGTACGTATGAGTGGGATGATGGGCTATAGGTCCGTGGAAAAACTGTTACTTGCTGTTGTGTGTCCTCCCCACCTCACACTTTGTGCCCGCCTCCACCCATCACGCTAATGTAGAACGAAAGGGGATCAGGTGGAGGCCGGAACAACGCTATACTCAAAAGCATGAGCGGATGTCATTGCTTACCTTTCCCCAAGAGAACCTGTTTCATAGCTATTACCTCAAGAGGTAGGGGCAGCTGTTACATCACCATATGAACCAAGGGCATCACTTCATAGACAAAGCTAGCCGCAATAGAGTCAGAAGTAGAGGCTGGCATTTTCTCCTTTGGCTATTTTAGTCAAAGCAATTTGACCTTCATCAACATATGATGAGAAAATGAACGTGAACCTCTCTAACTATTCGCAAAGACATTAGTTTCACTCATCTACTCAAATCCAATTGCATATCCGGCTTTGTAATTGGCAGTAGTGGAAGCAGAAATTGAGTACATAGACAAGATGGAAACCGATGTAGGAGCTGGCCACTGACGACTAATAATCCATTTGCGATGTAGAAATAAGTTGTGGATAGGGAGAAATGAACATGTAGGATGTTGATTTCACCGTCTAAAGTGGTTGATTTATCAATAACACACCAGTCTTTCTTGTCTCAAAATCTTTTGATATACTACATATACCAGCTATAAGCTAAGAGTGTGCCATCTTCCTATTCTCTTTAGGGGGCTGCGGTAGTGACCTCCAATAGTAGGAGGCGGAGGTACCACCAGAAACAAAAGCCAGAGAGAAAGCAGCCCTCAAGATTAATGATAAAGTACATTTAATTGCTGAGTATTTTTATTGATAGTTATACTGATCACTGATGCATTTTTTGCCCATTTTCTTGGCTGATTTTGTCCTTGGTGGTGGAACTTTGTGGACCTCCTAGTTGGTGCTTGCCATACTTGGGAGTTTCGCGTTGCCTTTCAGTCACTTGAAAGTTATACTGTTGCTGCTTTTTTGAAAATTTTCCACTATTAAATCCTTTTGCTAGAAGATGTGAATGTTCGGCACAAACTTAATTGATGGCATGACTGATACTGCTTGCTGTTGAGCTGCAGATGGAAAAATTGGAATGCATGAGTTTTACTAATAGGTTCTATTTATTGCATATTATTCATTTGTTTTGTGTGAAATCACTGACGGTTTTAACTAAAAACTGTTGTCAGAATTTTTCCTGAAATGTCCTGCACATTTGCAGGCTTTTATTGATTGATCTTTTCTCACATATAGCAAAAATGCATGTTGCAGTTCTGGTAGGTGTCAAATCATTCATTGGCGGAAAGGTCATAGAGAAGAATGTCATCCTCCAAGCACGACCATCTGGAACAATTCTACTGCAGGAAGCTCCCCTCAAATAAATGTAGCATCTGAAGATTCATCATTAAGGGATGACAACTTAGGTGAATCAAGGAGCTGGCATGCGGAGACTGTTGAGTCACCTGCGGAGATACTTGGTTCTTCAAGCCAAAACTTCTGCTCCAGAGCTACAGATGGAAGGAAAAATGATGATGCTGAACCTCTTGCAGATTCTTCAGAAAAAGTCAGTGCTGTTACTGACTCCTTTGCTGTCTCTTCACCAGTCATCTCCTCTGACTGCAACAAGGAGTCTAGGTTGCCAACTAATGGGCCTGACTGTGTCTTCCCTGTCATTGGTTCATCTTTGGGATCCGAAGCACCCATTTCCAAAGGTATTAGCTCTCATGTGCCTGCAAGGGTTGCTGATGTAAATGAGGGCACTATACCAGAAGTTTCACCCTCTGGTTCTACTGATAGTGGCGACCTAACTGGTTGTGTAAAAAATATGGTTTCTTCTTCGAGCGAATTCACTAGAAAGACAAGTAAGCTTGATGATGTATCCATCGAGTGCATAAACTCTAGCAGTGTTCCTAGGTCGAGCTGCACAATTCCTGAAAAGATTGTTAAATCAAATCCTTCTATTTGCACCTCTGAACTTTTGGAAAACATTCCTTGTTCTATTGAGTTTTTTCAAGATTCAGATTGCAAGGAGTCTGCTCAATCAAGAATTTGCTCTCATAATTCTGAATCTCTTTCTGGGCATTCACTTAATGTTTCCGATCATTCTACTCCTGCTAAGCTATCTCGGTCTTCTTCTACTCTAGCTCATTCAAATAATTGCATACAATACAAGCACTCAGAGAAAGGAATACGTGTTAATGGAACTGCATCATCAAAGAAATTGGTACCGGATCAGTCCGTGCCCAAGAGTTCTTCATTGAAGACTCATGAGAGTTTGCATTCTCTATCTAGTCAAATTGCTGTTGATGCAACATTATCAAAATCAAACCTGCGGACATCAACATCAAGAGTTGCTTCTATGGATCATTTGCCATCTGTTAGTAGGGGACTCTGTGCTTCACGGATTACACCTGAAAAGGCTAATACCTTGGATGCTGTCCCTCCTGGCTCCTTTGAATCATTAATCTCTGGGCCAAATGTCAATGCTGGTCTGAAAACATCAATGCGCAAAGTTGTTCAGCAGTTTAGAGTACCAAAGCTTTCAAAACACAGTCCAATGGAAGTTGGAAATGAAATTGCTGGAAGGCCAAAGAAGGTACTTGCTACTGCAACAAGTTTAATTTCTCATGTGCATGCATCACTAAACGGTTTTATTCATTATTCAATCTTACATGTTTATGTGGAACATCTATTATTTGGATTTCATGAATTCTGGGTGTTGCTCTTCTAAGCTAGCTATTATTTGACAGGTTCTCTTTTCATATGATTTGTTTGTCAAGCTGTACAATGACAAGGTGGAGCTGCGTCCATTTGGACTTACCAACTGTGGTAACAGGTAGTCATCGGTTCCCTTTTTTCCTGAGCTTTAGGTGGAAAATCAATAACTTTTGTTTCTTGGTTTTATTTATGATATGATTAAATGTCCGTTGCCCCCAAGGGCTCCACACACCTGGCCAGGTTGGTTGGCTTAAGGCACTCAAGTTGAAGGACATCAAGAGTTAAATGCCAGGGGTACATTTCCCTTGTCACAAGACGGGGGTATGCATCCCTTGTTGCAAGATTGAGGCATGGGAAACTACCCACAGTGGGTAGGTCAGAGTACTTGTGGACCTTTACACTGTGGACACTGTAACGGTGCTGCGATTAATGTGGCACCTCTCACCCATAACAAGGATTAAATGGTCTTCAACTCTAAATTGAGGGGAATCTTGTAAACTTGTTAGCTATTGACTTAAAGTGATATTCTGAAAAGTAGTGTTGCTCAAAGCCATTAATTTTAGGCTTAAACATGTGGAACATTAGATTTATTGTTTGCTTCATGAACCAGAGTGATAAATATCAGTGTTGTGAGAGGCGTACGCCTCAGTACTTGAAGCGTACGCCTCACAGGCGAGGCGCACGCTCAAGGTACTGAGGCGCACCCTCAGTACCTGAAGCGTTCTGGAATTGCTTTGAATACATAATTATCTAAAATAATTTCAAATATATCACTGTTTGGATTGCCCTCACTATGATTTCAGCTAAATGTTTGATGCAAGTTTCAATAGCATTAATAGCTCCCGATTAATTGCGTGGTGGTAAACCACTAAAAATCTTGCATTAGTATAACTAACTTAAATTTACATATACCTGGCTGTATATAAGTAAGAGATGTGTGCAAAAGTGCATTGCTGAAAAACTATAGTTTCATGATAGTTCTATTGCATGTATGCATTTGATATGTCCAAGAAAAAAATATTTATATGCATCACTAAGATTTTTTTTTTGTTTAGGCCGTTTTTGATGGAAACAAATTCAAGGTTATAATTTAAAAAAATTGGGAGCTATTTATTTTTCAAGTCCTTCAAAAACCTTATATTTACTAAATCAACCATCAAACAAACTCATATATGTATATAACAAACTCATATATGTATATTTATATTAAAAAACCATTTACCAGTGCTATTTTATTAATATCATATATTTTATTATTTTGATCATGAAGCTTACGCTTCAACGCCTCGAGGCTTACGCCTCGCTTCATAACATGCTCAACGCCTCGCTTCGCCTCATCGCATTTAACAACCTTGATAAATATACCCACTTGTCTGGTGCATCCAGAATCTTCCAATGTGCAATAAAATTTTGTGCTTATAGAGTTGAAGTTGTGGTTTGTGTTTATGTTTGCAAAAAAATGGTTTACTAATATCTAAAAAAATTCTGTTCTTGATACATCTTTTTGCATATCTTCAATGAGTACTCTTTAAGTCTGATATATGTAAAATCTAAAAACTGTCCAGAACATATTCTCCTCCCTCTCCCCCTCACCATGCTCCCTCCCTTGTGAAGGAAAAAGTGTTCTGGATCAGCATAATGTAGACCTGACATCCAGGCATTGTGAACAATCACTTCCAAATTCAAATGTTTATGTTGTCAGGAATGGTCCTCTTTACATATTTAATAAATGCTTTTTAATAGACGTTGATTAACGAATTGCGCACACGTTATTGCGATGCTATTGGTCTTGTTCCAAATTTCTGGCCTTTTATCTAGTTGTTCTGCTGATGAAAATGCAAAACTTCTGGAGTCTATATCACTAATAACTAGGATTTTCTGACAATTTCATCAGAGGTGTTTATGTCAAATTCTGGCAATGTCTTATAATTTGTTGAATGTGACATATTGATTATTCTACTGGTTAATTTATTATCTTGGCTGTTCTTTCTGCAGCTGTTATGCTAACGCTGTACTTCAGTGCTTGGCGTTCACTCCACCACTTACTGCTTATCTTCTTCAAGGACTACATACCAAGAAATGTAATTCTCTCCATCTTTTTCTTCTATCATTCTGTCCGTGCTTGGTTCTAACAGGCTATTTGTTTTCTTGATTAATTAGTTTCCTTAATTTCTAATGTGTTTCATCAGGCAAAAGAGCAGAATGGTGCTTTGCATGTGAGTTTGAAAATCTTATTCTGAAGTCAACTGAAGCGAAGTTCCCACTATCCCCAATCAGGATTCTATCCCAGATACACAGCATTGGAAGCCACCTTGGTTACGGAAAAGAGGAAGATGCCCATGAGTTCTTGAGGTGAGTCAGAGTCATAGTTGAACTTGAATTCATTGTTCAGTGCTTACATCATCGGACCTGCTCTCCTTTTCCATGTTTTGTTGCTCATTGATTTAAATAGTTTATATTTTCATTGTATCTGCAGTAAGTTATTCTGTTCACAATTCACTGCAGAACTGTCTGATTTAACTGGTGAGTGACAATGGCAGGTATGCTATTGATGCAATGCAATCAGTATGCCTTCAGGAAGCTGGTGGGAGTGTGTCAGGTTCATTGATGGAAGAAACAACTCTTTTACAGCTCACATTTGGGGGTTACCTTCGTTCTAATGTATTTTCATGTTTACTCAGAGTCTCAGACTTATTTTCTGATCTTTTAGTCCCATGTACATTTTTTTTTTACTGAGATTCATAGAACTTAATTGTGAAAGATGATGGATGATTAATGCAGATAAGATGCTTGAAATGCCAAGGTAAATCTGTAAGGCATGAAAGGATGATGGATCTAACTGTGGAGATTGATGGCAATATTGGGACTCTTGAAGAAGCATTGAAGCAATTCACAGCTCCTGAGATTTTGGAAGGTGACAATAAGTACCTATGTCAGAGGTTAGTTCATTTTGGTTATGTTTGTTGATTTATTATAATTTTAAATCTGGTGTCATAAGTGAGTTGCATATTAATGTTCAGTTTATATTGATTGTGATCAATGGTAACATAAAGCAAACATGTAATCAGAAATATCTGGAGTTTTTAAGGACGATTGTATCCCACAAATATGAGTGAGCTTTTGAACCTTGTGTTGTTAGGTATGCAAATGAGTCGGAGTTCTGGCCCAGCTCTGAACCAGATCCGACCCGTATTATTGGTTCTGGATGGTATCAGAATACGGTTTGGATCCAAAACAGATATAAATAGGTTTAACTTGTTTCTCTGTCAGATCTCTTATCACAGGGTCTCATTTTTCTAGCCAGATCAGGAATTTTATCATGTGATCCAAGTCGGGCCTGGCTACGGAACCAGGCCCATGTTCAAAAATTGGATCCTGTGTCAGGTCAATCCTGACCTGACACATATCTAACCCGTTTGTATCCCTATGTGTAGGGGTGCATAACGAATCAAGCTAGCTTGAGCTTGGCTCGGGCTCGGCTTGTTTAAGCTCGACTCGAGCTTGTCCATGAAAGTAAATGAGCCGAGCTTGTTCACAAGTCCAAGCTCGATCTACATAAATGAGCCGAGCTTGATCAAGCCACTAAACTCGATAAAGTTTGAAAAGCTCGATTAAGCTCGATTAAGCTCGTAGAAATAGTATATATAAATATGTTTGCAAAAATAGAATTAAAGTTAGTGTTTCTCTAATGGGTAGTGTTTTGGACATCTCCTCGAAAGGTAGCGGGATCAAATCTCCCGTTATTAAAACTTTTCACATTTTTCAATAGCCTACCCTAGCCTGTCTTTTTAGAATATGTACCATTTTTTTCATCATAATAGCCAAAAAAAGGTCAGCCTGGTCTAATGGCAAGGCAGTTCACTTTTTGGAGAGGTTGGGGATCGAATCCCACCTCTTCAAAAGTGAATGATAATTTTTTTTTAAACTCAGGTCAAGGTCTGCACTGCTCGAGCTCGGAACCGAGCCGAGTCTGGGCAAGGCTGTTCCAGCTTGGCTCTGAGCTTGAACAAGGGTGTTTCTGAGCGAGCCGAGTTCAAACAGCCTAGGCTCGGCTCAAACTCGGCTTGTGTGCACCCCTACCTATGTGCTGTTATCAAGAGAAATTCACATTCCATGAAAACCCTGATAATATCTCTAGATATTCAAAATCTTGCCTAAATTTTGAAAAATCACTTTTTTCATATGTTTACATTGTTCATTTTTTGAGGACTCTAACTGAGCTTGTGTGCACCCCTACTTATTGGTTGCCACAATAACTATTTTCAAGGACTTTAAGAATTACATTAACCATAAATCTAACCAAATAAAGAATAATAATAATAATTAAATGTATTTACATAGTGTGTCATGCTGACAAGGGCCCACTCATCTGGTAGGGGCGACTTGTGAATGTCACCAAGTTGACCGGAGATGGTGTCCCTTGCCGCGAGGTTGAAACTGGATGCACTCACCGGTGGGTAGGTGTAAACACCTCAAATTTTCAACTTTCGCTCATAAACCCTTTTCTCCTGCCATTGGGACCCACTCTCTGCAGCCTTCAGGGAACCAACAGATCGACATCTGAGCCAGGGCTGTTCATAGCCCAAATTTTACAATAAATTTCAATACTTCATCCTACAATCAAGATTCAATCCTCATTTTGGCTCAATCTCAATTATCAGTTCTCATCCTCAGATGAGAATTTCCTATCCTTTGTGTCTGCCAAGGGTTCGGGATTCCAAGTCCCTCATCCAGGGTTTACATTTTATGTGTCATTGTATATCACTGCATGCATTTGGCATATCATCTCATGGCATTGCATGTCATTGCATCTCATTTTTGAGATTCAGGACTTTGGTTGTTCAAAATATTTAATCCAGATTCGATTTTAAAACTTTTCTTTCAAAATCAATTCCAAATACCTGGGGTTTAGATCGACATTTTGCCATTTGTTAACCCCCAGGATCTTATATTCTTTTATTTCAAAATATTTTCTTTACAAAACGATCTGGATTCATTTTAAAATCAATTTTTAACTGATCTCAGTTCTCAGATGAGACACATCTAGGTGGTGTCACTTCTGGATTCCTTCATTCCTCAAATTTCTCAAATTTTCAATCCTAGTCAGTTCAGGACTCTATCTTTTTACTTTTTAAACAAAATTCTATTTTGGTTTTAAATCAGAGGTAGTCTTATCCCTTGTCTATTCCTGTCATTTTGGCCAAAATCTCAGAGTTTCAGTCGGATTAGAACTCTTTTTCAGAGTTTTAGTCGGACCAGGACTCTACTTTTCACTTCTATTCTTATCTCTTTTCGAGAAAACTTTTCAAAACCTTTCATTTTGGCCAAAATTTTAGAGTTTCAGTTGGACTAGGACTCTGCCTCAGAGTCCTAATCGAATCAGGACTCTATCCTGATTTCATTGTTTTATTTCATTTTCACTTGTTTTCAAAAGTCATTTTTAAAATCTTGTCATTTGCTTATCAGAAAACCAGAAATTCTTAGAGTTCTAGTCGAATTAGGACTCTTCCTCAAAGTCCTAGTTGGATCAGGATTTTGAACCTGACTTCAATTTCTATCTTATTTTCACCTGTTTTCTAAAACCCTCTCATTTGTTTTCTAGAAAACCCTAAAATGTTAATAATTTTAGTCGAATTAGGACTCTGTCCTAGAGTCCCAGTTGGATCAGGACTCTAATTTTGATTTCAGTTTTCACCTTGTTTTCATCTGTTTTGCGAAAAAGTTTCTAAAACCTGCTTGTTTGTTCAAAATTCTGAGAGTTTTAGTCAAATTAGGAATCTGTCCTAGAGTCCCAGTTGGATCAGGACTCTAATTTTGATTTCAGTTTTTATCTTGTTTTCACCTGTTTTTGCGAAAATCTCTCAAAGTCTTCTTGTTTGTTTTCAGAAAAATCAAAATTTTTAGAGTTTTAATCGAATTAGGACTCTATCTCATAGTCCTGATCGGATCAAGACTCTAATCTGATTTCTGTTTTAACTCCCATTTTCACTTGTTTTTAAAACCTTTTCGCCTGATTTTTGAAAAAAATCTATTTTTGTAGAGTTTTAGTCAACGTAGGACTCTATTTCAAGAGTTTCAGTTGAACTAAGACTCTGACTCTAACTTTGTTTTTTCAGCTCATTTTATCAAATTTTGATAAAACCTTTTGAAATTCCTTTATTTATCTTTCAAAAATGCCAAATTTCCAGAGTTTCACTCGAAACAGGACTCTGTCCCGGAGTCCTAGTCGGATTAGGACTCTAAATTTTTGTGATTTTAATCTTTTATTTTCATTGTTATTCATTTTAAAAACCCTATTTCTTAACCTTTGTTTTAATCTTTTCAAAATCTAATTTTATTAGCTTTCTTCAGATGGGTCCCACAATGAATGGAGTGTCCAAACCCTAAATTCTCCATTTTCATTCAAATTTCTTTCATTTCATATTTTATCCATACCAAAAATAAAAAAAAATGTTAAGAAATCTATGTGGTTTTTGAAGTTTTTGAATTTTTTTTAACCCCTTTTATTTTCAGGCTTTTTAAAATAGTTTTTTGGAAAACCAAATGGGGCCCACTCTGAGTGGCGCCACATTTGAGAGTGTTAGGGTTAGCTTAGTATCCTAGCTAGGTTAGAAGAGTCAAAATTGATTTTAAAATCTCATTTTCACTTTTCATTTTAACCTTGGTTTTTAAAATTTTAAATTAGAGTTTTAAAAACCAAGTGTGGGCCCACAAGTGTTGGTGCCACATTTGGATTGGTTTTAGGGTTTAATTAGGACTCAAATAGGTTAGAGTTGGATTAGGTTAGGATCCTTCAAAAAAGTCGTTCACCTTAATTGATTTAATTAGAAAGAGTTTAAAAAAATAAAAACTCCTTAATTAACCTTAATTAAGGAGGTTTTGAAAAACTATAAATAGGGGACTCTAGGGCGGGTCAACCCATGCTTTTTCTCTCCTCTCTCTCTCCAAAAATTCGTGGTCCTCTCTCTCCTCCAAGTTCCAGCCTTTCCTCCGTTGCTGCCCAAGGTAAGTTTTTCCTTTCTTTTATTGTTTTTTTTTATTTTTCATTAAAAATCACCATTGTTGCCTCTTTTAACATGCTTTTCTCTTGTTTTTATTTAAAAAAAAATCATGTGAGGGCCTTAAGGTGATGATCAACTGATGTTTGATGGTCCCTTACACGTTTTTGATCCATTAATAATATTTATTTTTCGTTTATTATGTTAAAGGCCCGAAAAAAATTGATATTCGACCGTTCGATGGTCGAATCCCTTTTTTAGAGGCTAAATCAAATTCTAACCTTGTATTCCCTGATTTTATTTATTTATTTATCATGTTCATGGTTATTTTACTCGTTCAAGCATCAAATCCAAATTTGTGATATTATTTACATGCTTTTCTTATTATTTTTCATGTTTAGATTATGGTTTTGCAAATTTTATTGGTGATACACGATTTTCAATCCTGGGCACGCAGAAATCACATTATTTCATGTTTAAGTTTCTGTAAAAAAATACAATTTTTTTAGGGTTGGTCCACGGGTTTGTCAGTGATTTCCCATAAAAAAATTGGGTTATTTTGGGTTCTGTAACCCTGTCAAAAAATAGAAAATCGAACCTTATTTTTTTAAGTCGTGAAATTGCTACGAGGATTCAGGAACAACTTGCCGAGGTGATATCTCCCTCGTCAGAGATCCGATCGACGATCCGTAAGTTGCAGTGACTTTGTCTTGATGTCTAGTATTTCCTGTAAAATTTTCAGATTTTTTTACGGTGGATTTCTATTTTTCCTCTGTCAGAAAGTTAAATCGGTTTTATAGAGCCGTTATGTATTGTCTAAACCCTAGATCGACTTGTGTCAATCGTATCTCCCTGATCGGAGATCCGATCGATGATCCGTAAAAGAAAAAATCTTCCTCTGTGTATCTACTGTCATATGCTAAAATTTTATAATTTTTGAACACAGTTTGATATATTTCTCTGTACCCGAAACCAGGTGTATTTATTTCAACTCGTTATATATTCGCCATAATCAAGCATATATTGTCGGAATGATATCTCCCTAACCGGAGATGATTTTTCTGATCTGTAAAAAGGAAAATCTATGTTTTTCTATCTAGTACCTCTCTGTAATTTTTTATGAGTTTCTATGGTGGTTTGATATCCGATTCGGGTCTGACACCGTGGCAGGTACGTGGTTGCGGGCAAAATCGCGTATTTTAGGGTCTTATTCGATTTTTACATTAAAATAATGTCAGAAACATATTTTTTCAATTGTAGTTTAATTTTAGGGTTATCAGAACTATCCATGTCAATTTATACAGATTTTTGAATTCATTTGATATATTATTTGATTAAATCATGAAAACAGGATGCCTGCGGAGTCCCGGTTCGAGTAAAACACTGGCGAAAATCACTATTTTTGTGATATTTTGACTTTTTTATAAAAAGTTTCATGTTTTTAATGTTTGATCATGTTTATAATCATGCTAGGGTGCTTCATACCCGATTTGGTGTTTATTTGAATCTATTTGAGCCCTAAATCCAAAGTTTTACAAAAATCTTTTCTGAAAACTCTGATTTCAAGGTCATAGTCTTGTTTTCAGGAGTATTTTTGTCATTTTTCTTAAAATTCTGAATTTCAAAGTTGTTTATCTTTATTATTTATTCAATTTTATATCTTATTTTATTATATTTATCTCAGAAAAATATGGAAAAAGACTTATATATGGATAAATCCAGTAATTTCCAGATATTATTTGATAAATCCAGAAAAGCTGACATATTTTCACTAACAAGTTTTCTAGTTTTGCAGGGACATTCAAGAGTGTATTTTATTTTATTTTCTTTTTCTCTTTTTATGTAAATTGTAATTGTAAATTTGGAATAAGAATTTAAATTCTTGCTTAAATTAGGGTTTGCATGTGCATATAGTTTAATTTTTTTTCTTTTCAATAATGTTAATGTGTGATGGATGATTTTTCATGCATATTCAAATTCACCATGGTCTACACGAATGACACGTGCATGATGGATGATGTTTCATGCATATTCAAATTCACCATGGTCTACACGAATGACACGTGTACTAGCTTCTAAGGAGTTAATAAATTCGATTGAGTTCGTATTCATGGCCATAGTTAGAATACGAACAATATCCAGATTTATCATCTTTTTCTAAGCCACAAATGACCTACACTCTTAGGCATCTTCAGAAATCATTGCATATTTCAAAGTTTTTTCAAGTATTTTCTCATTTTAGAACCAAATGAGATATTATTCAATACATATTTATGGCCATAGTCAGGGGTACGTAAAGAACCTATTTCATCTAAATTCTATGAGGCACAAATTTTTTTTTTTATCAAAGATTTTCCTAAAATTCTTCAAAAAATATTTTTGCAAATTGCATTCATTCATTCATCTAGGTTTAGATTGCATCATAAGAGGACTTCACAGGGCCGCACGCCCATCCCTTTTGACCTATTTCATAAATTCAATTCAGAAAAATTGATTTTCTCAAAGTCATTCTAGTTTTTTCTTCAAAATCAATTTTCTCAAAATTTACTCTGGAATTCTTCATAAATCGATTTTCCTTTTCTTCAAAAGTATTTTTCAATGTGATTCACGATTTTCAAAGATCTTCTCTTTTTCAAGTATTTTCAATTATTCTAAGCAAACATCATGTTTTTAAATCTGCATTTTCTGAAATTCATAGCACATGCCTGATTCTTTGTGCATTTAAGAATAGAACATTGATTTAGACAAGTTGAGTAAAACAAAGCACATGGTTGATCCTTGGTTCAATTACCCCTGGTTATGGTGCCAGGAACGGTTGAACCTCGTACCGACAGACGAGTTCCATTCCTCAGAATTATCCTACATTTTAAAACGAAGGCGAGTTATTTTCAAAATCTTTTTCAAAGTTCAGTTTGACTTGCAAAAGTAAAATTTTGCAATGATAACAGTAGGGGACCTCAAGAGTTTTACCAACCGGAGGCCAGCCAATGTGTGGTCGGTGATGAGGGGGAGGGGGGTTCCCTTGGATTATTAAAAAAAAATGTCATAGTGTATCATTGGTCATATCACCGTATGGTGTCTTATCCGATAGGCATGGAAGCTGCTACCCAACTCGATTCCACTCATCCCCTATGTCGTACCCATCGTTATAACTTGTCTGAGGAGTAATAGTGCCAGTTTCCTTCAAATTTGACCACATAAATGGATTGAGCATGGTCAGTTTGATAAGAATCTTCCTTTGGATTGCATTTTTGACGTGTGTAGCGAGAGACAGAGGGATTATGTTGTAGATCGATTGTGTTGGGAAAAGCTCAAGTATTCTGGACAGAAACTGGAACTGTTGATGTGGTAACTTTGTCAGTTTGTTATTACAGATATCTTGACACACTAATTTTGGTGTTTTTAAATGAAAATGCAAATGACTAGCCTTTTAACAATCCCCTGATCAGAGGGATGTAAATTGGTTGTGAACCATGTGTGCTCTTGCATAAGGTCTTCAGGATTCTTCATTAAATTTGTGATTGTTTTGTATTCCATTATCTTATTGTTGATGCATCAACTTTCTGCTCTTGGTCAAGTAGCATCTAATTCTCCTGTTCTTGGATGAATGCCCAACTGCGACATGGTTTGATTTGCATGTTGAATAGTTAAAAGAACTAAAGGCCTTCTGCTTGATATCATCTCTTTGTAGACAGTGCATTTGTACTGACAGTTCTGCTCAGGTTATTTACCATTGTCTCTTTGGCTTAATTTTTACCAGATGCGAATCTTATGTGAAAGCTAGAAAAAGGTTGACGGTATATGAGGCTCCTAATGTCCTTACAGTTGCTTTAAAACGGTTCCAGGTGATCTCCAGAGACACTTGTGTATTTAGACTCGTTCTTATTACTTATATTTTGTTAATGCTTGTTTTTTTTCCTTCACCAGTCTGGGAAATTTGGAAAAATCAACAAGCCTGTTCGCTTTCCAGAGGAATTAGATTTGACTCCTTATATGAGTGATCCAACTGTTAGATCCCCTTCATACAAGCTTTATGCCGTTGTTGTTCATATAGATGTGATGAATGCCTCTTTTTCTGGTCACTACGTTTGCTATGTAAAGAATAAGCATGACAAGTGGTACAAGATTGATGACAGTAAGGTACGATCTGCTGCAAAACTTTAGCTCATTAAACTGCTTATTTCTGATGATGATAATTTTTCATTTGCTTGTTAGTATCTTGTTTCTGTTTTCTAGTTGGGTTCAGTGATTCCTGGTTCAAATTAAGGGTTCCTTCCACAAGAATTTTGGCTTCCTCCATGTTCTTTTGTCTTCCCCAAGAAAGGACTTAAATGGTTTCTTATCCTTGTAAATCAAATTACCATCTATAAAGATTATAATTTAAATTGTTGAAACAGGTGGAGCCTGCACATTTTCACTTTTCTCTAGTAGCAATTGAATTCACGCTTTACATCATAATGATTTCAAATTTCCCCAGTCAACAATAAATGCAAATGCACCTTAATTAAGTGTTGTAATGTCCAATGGTTTCGTAGGTAAAACCTGTGGAGCTTGACAGAGTTTTGACAAAGGGGGCGTATATGCTTTTGTATGCAAGGTACTCTCTCTCTCTCTCTCTCTGGTGTCCAAATGCCTGATAATTGCTTTGTCTCATTACTGAATTTTGGCTGTTGATTCTGTGAAAACCATAACGTACACCGATTGACTTGTTTCAGTATGTCACAAGTCCCATCTATATCCTTAGTGAGGTCTGGTAGGTTATCTTCTTATGACCAAAATTTATTTCATGTGGCAGGTCTTCACCGTGCCCTCCAAATTTCATGACAACTGGCATGTGTAATGGTTATGTGAAAAGCAGTAAGAATGAATTTACTGATCCGGTGCTTCTAAACCGTAACAGAAGTACCCCTAGATCAAGAATAAACTCTGCAGCCTCATTTGACAACCTTTCAGCAACAACTGGAAGTTTAGAAAACCGCATTCATGGGGCAGATGGTGCTTTAAGAACTGAATCTTTTGATTCCTTGGATGAGCGACTGTTGCCACTTCTCAGGGTTTTGAGAACTGATTCTTCCAGTGAGTGTTCATCCCTGTTCAGTTGCTCAGATGAAGCTTCCTGCAGCACTGAGAGCACCAGGGACTCAACCAGCACTGATGAGCACTCTGAATGCATATTTGGAGAGTCAGGACACAGCTGGAACAGCCCTTCGAGTGTCTCCGAAGACTCAGATGGACGTTATCCATCAGTTGCTGGTGGCCGCAGTGGTGGTGGCCACGAGCAGGATTATCTCTCTATGGATTTCTATTTTCCCAACCATAAGTCTGCACCGGAGAGGCTAAATTATGTCGGCGGTAATAGGGTTGCTATGCGCAGCAGGAGGGCGACCTGGGCTAGGAGGGAAAGCCCTCCCTTTTTGTATTCTGATCCAACTAACTCGTATAGTAGAATGGTAGATGGTGTCCGTAATTTTAGTAGCGAGATTGACTCGGAAATGTCAGGCAATGCCTCTTCTCTTGATGATACACGTAAAGTACCTGTGGGATGGTCTAGGGACAGAACAACACAGTCGTTTTTATAGTTCTTTTCTCTTCCTTTTTTTTTATCCTGGGCTTTGTAATATGTGTATCAAATCTATTTTGGCCAATGAAAAGAAATATCACATGCATTTTTTGTTCATGCTTTTGTTTATCTGAATGTTTGGTTCTTTTTTCTCTTCCTTTAATTACCAACGGGGGCTCTGCTTGTCTGGTAGGAGCAGCTAGTGCACGTCACCTTGTGTTGGGGGGCGTTGCAGGTTCAAAATCCAATGGTATAGTTGTATAACTGGTAGGGGTCTGCCTAATCCGAGCTTGCCTTTAAAAAAGAAAAAGAAAAAGAAAAACGTTTGTGATCTTATTCTTGTCACACGATATTTTAAAAAGCCAATATAATCTCAAAGAATATGATATTATTAAAGTTCCATCTGTATAAAAACATGCTTTAATATTTTTTAAATTTTATAGTTTATTGATTTTCTATTTTCTATTTTTTTCATTTGATTTTTTTAGATTTTGTTAAAAAATAAATTTTAAATTTATCATGTAATTTTATTCAACTTTTTTTTGTTTGAGAACAAGATTTGTGGCATTGCTTTGGATGTCTGGCAGAGATGAGTTGTATTATGTGGAAGGGATCTTCGCTCTTGGTTTCTTGGATTCATGTGCTTGATCGGTTACGAATCATGTCGACCTATATATGTCACACTAATACAGCTACGCATATGGATATTTAATGTAGGAAAATTATTGACCACACTCTTCGTTTTCGAAACTTCTAGTTGAAACTCATGGGAGCAGATCGTGTTAGATTTATTCAATATGGCCCAAATAGTAGGAATTGACCGTCAGATACCATTTTTAAAGAATGAAAATTTGTTTCATTGTGCATCACATGTAGATCACATCTAAAAGGTCTGACCTACAAGAAATAAAAATAACTAAAAATAATGTTTTTCTATAATGGGTTTTGAAGTTGGAACCCACGCGTGTAGCCAACTTTTTCGTTTGTGTAAAAAGTACTACTTATTGGTTGCCACAATAACTATTTTCAAGGACTTAAGAATTTACACTAAAAAGTATTAAATACACAAACATTAACCATAAATCTAACCAAAATAATGAATAATAATAATAATAATTAAATGCATTTACAGTGTGTCATGCCCATAAGGGACGTCACAAGTTCAAAATCCACAAATGGTGTCCCTTGCCATAAGGTTTGAACTGGATGCACTAACTGGTGTGTAGGGGACCTAAAGGGTTTTACCAACCAGAGGCCAGCCAATGTGCTATGGGTGATGAGGGGGAGGGGGGTTTCCTTGTGTCACGGGCATAAAATCTTTTGCAAACCCGTAACACGCCAGCTCAGTCTGGCCAGCCTAACGGCCAAAGGTCGCACACAAACAATTTTTCATATGCTGAATCATTTCATTGGCCTTACGCACTACCTTGTGCACAACTGCCTAACCAAAGCTGATCAAAAGAATCTTCAAATGTGTATTCTATCTAGTTCATGTCACTTTGTGCATAGCCGTCCCATACCAGCTATCACTTTCAAAAAAAGTACAAACTTGCCTTAGCTTTGCCTGACACGGAGCGTATTGCTACTCAATGCACATGCTACAATAAAACCTTGCAACTGAATGAACACGACCTTGCAGCCCCCAGTCCGAAAGCCAGTTGATGATTGAGCACTATAGTGATGAACACCACCCAGACTCATTCGTTGGTGCCTAAGCATTCATTCGCCTAGCCCTGAGTTACCATACTCGGTTGGAATCACCTAAGGTGATCACTGAAGTAATTAGCCCTAACCCACATGCACCCCCATGTGTCCAAGCGCTACGCGTGGGAAACTCCTACAAGCTGAGAGGTCCTTAATCAAATCTCCAAAGGCAACATCTTCTGATCCGTTGGCACTACTTAACAAAACAACGCTCTACATCTATGACATCATACAACAATGCACTAATGACGATACTGTTGTCTATCGCATGAGGTGCTATCACCGCACGTCACCAATCAAGCCAAGGCATATCATGCATTTCTACACTCGATGCATTTTCCACTCAGTAGAGCTTCGCACTGCACCTGTCCAATTCGAAGGCTCGGTCCGGGACATTCTCTCCCACCCAAACCATTGTCGTCCTTGACAATGTTGGTGCAGGTAAGAACACAGTCTTAACTGATATGCTAATTTTCTTCTGCACTTATCTTTGGTCTACTTCTTTTCTTCACTCGACTCAACTTATTCTGGTTTTCATCCACCATCGCTGCAACCTTTAACACGCCAAGTCTCATTCTTTAACGCACCTCCGATCACTTAAACAACGATCTTCTGTTTCATCAACATCGAGCATTCTTTGCTTGTGGGACCCCAGTACAGTCCGATACACAAGTGGGTCATCCTCGCTCACACGATAAACTTACTGTCTTCATGCTCATGGCTCAGGTGCCTTTCGACCCTAGCAAGGGCAATTCTAAGCCATTGGTGGTCCTTGCAGAGAAGGACAACCATCAACGCATGTTGTAGGGATATCAACTCCCTTAAAACACCAACTTACGATTTTTCAATGGTCCAAACTAATCCTCAAGTGGGGGATGCCGACTTGAGTATCACCCCAAAATGGTCCTTCAAAGAGTCTTTCTGAGCACTCATTCACACAAAGGGCAACACGACCCAATGCTGCAACTCTCATCCGAAGCCAGCAAAACGTTTTCACCGAAACCAAACTGATGAACCACAAATAATAACTTTTTTTGCATATACAATCCATAGAGGAACGATCAACTCAAGGGACCAAAACAATGAGCATTCTGCTCAAGATGGACACTCTGCTAACCCACAATCTTGAGATAGAATATAGAAGTTTAGTTGAGTCTCTCATACTCAAAGGTGAAAATCCATCCAGCCAAATCCATCGTGCATTATTTGCATGCACAAGACAAACATTATGCTCCACTTGCGAGCTTAATGCACAACCGATAGAAACCTTTAGCTTATCCATGTTTCTTTAGCCAACTGAACAACAACCTTACAATTCTGCTTACCATCAATAAGATGACCCATACCACCCTACCAACATCTTGCTTATGTGCTCAGTCAACAACATTTCAGCTACGCAAAATTTGCATAATTAGGATAAATCACCATTGTGCCATTTAGTGACACACTCAATGAATAATAAGGTCTCCGTAAATCTTTTTGCTCTGATGACAATTTGTCACAAGTATAAAATTTTTTGCCAACCTGCGATGCGCCAGACTGCCCAGTCTGGCCAGCCTAACAACCAAAGGCTAGCTGCACACCAACACTTTTTCATGTGATTAATCATTTTATTGGTCCTGCGCACCACCTTGTGTGCAGAGCGCATCTCCAAATGCGTATTCTATCTAGTTCATGCCACATTGTGCATAGCCGTCCTATACCCGTTATCACTTCCTAAAAGGGCACAAACTTGCTTTAGCCTTACGTGTCATGGAGCGTATTGTGACTCCATGCGTACGTTAAAACAAAACCTCACCACTGAACGAACAAGACCTTACGGCCCTCAGTCTGAAGACTAGTTGATGATTGAACACCATAGCGAAGAGCATTACCCAGACTCATTCGCTGGTGCCTAGGCATTCACTCGCCTAGCTTCGAGTCACCATACTTGATTGGAATCACCTAAGGTGATCCCTAGGAAAATTAGCCCTAACCCACATGCACCTCCTTGTGTCCAAGCGCTACGCGTGGAAAACTCTTGCAAACCGAGAGGTCCTTAACTAAATATCTAAAGGCAACATCCTTTGATCCGCTAGCACTGCTTAACCAAACAACGCTTCACGTCTGTGCCATCATATAACAATGCACTAACGATGATACCGTTGCTTATCACGTGTCATACTATCATCGATCAAGCCAACGCATACCGCACATTCCTACACTCGATGCATTTTTCACTTACTAGAACTCCGCACTACACCTGCCCCATTTCGAAGGCTCGATCTGAGACACCTTGAATTATTAAAAAAAAGAAAACTTCATAGTGTATCATTGGTCATATCACAATATGGTGGAAGCTGCTACCCAACTCTATTCCACTCATCCTCTATGTCATCCCCATCGTTGTAACTCGTATGAGGAGTAATGGTGCACGTTGTTTCCTTCAATTTTGACCTCATAAAGGGATTGATCATGGTCATAAGAATCTTACTTTAGATTGCATTTTTTACAAAAAAAAATGATTTTTTTAATCACCTAAACATCTCACACACAAATCGAATTAAATGTTGATATCCACTAAATGGACCATGTAGATGGGGGGTCTGATGAAAGGATGAGTAGAACCAAATTGGCTACTACCTCCACTTCTTTGAGAGAGAGAGTCCCGTTTTGGGTTTTGAAATGCATCCGGAGGCCCTAGCCTTCATGAAGAGAGCCCGTTTTGGGGTTGAATTGGACATTGGGATGGCAGACTTTGGGGTCAGATTTGCGAATGATCTTTAGTTTTAATCAATGTTGCCAGTATCGGAATTAGACCTGTATCATTTAGCCAACAATTCAGGTGTACCGATACTCAAGTGTGTCGTTCTGAATCGGCCAAAAAACAATTAAAAAACATTACATATCAATCAGGATGTGACACATGTTAAAATAAGATTAAAATAATTGATTTAAGCTATTTTTTATATTTATTAAAAATTAGCCAATTTCGCTGACCCCAATTGTTTTGGGATGAAGGCCTAGTTGTTGTTGTTGTTATTAAAAATTAGCCAATTCAGGTCAGTATCATATCGATTTTTTTTACGATCCGAATTGGCCGATCCAGACTGATATGCACTGATACTGATTACATTGGTTTTAATCCCATTCTTGCCCTGAAAAGGAGAAATTCCAAGGAAGCTCCTTCACTAACCCCCAAGGGGTTTGGTGTAGTGTGAGAGAAACTTGGCCACTAGACAGGTGGTCCCCAAGGGGTTTGCTTTGCGTATAAGTAGGGCAAGGGCATTATGTCCCTTGTTCTTGCCGAATCCAAGTGACAGTCTAGGGGCAAAGGGTGAGCCAATGGTTTACACCACCTAGAAAGCATTAATAAATGCGGCAGGCAGAGGCTATGTTTCTGATGCTGAGAGTGGCCTCCCCATTCCTCATGAAAAAAAAAAGCCCATTCACTAAAAGCTATTGAGATATTCTTGGTACTTCAAAGTGGTGATAACGAGCTGGGAATACTTTTTCCATATGATCGAAGAATGAGGCACTCTTACAGTGTCGCCAATATTTTGTTATGTATGGTTGCTTTAATTTTTGGGAACGAGCTGCTTGCTGCATGCTCCATGAGACTTTGTGGTCGTACGAGTGTGACGGTCTGTGCAAGAGACGGTATCTTGAAAATGACGCAAAACACAGGGCAGGCATGGGTAATTAGCAAAACTACATTAACTGGCTAAAATTAAAGTGCATCAATAGTACTGTATGGGTTCCTGTTTCCAGGGCAACTTGATTTGCATACTTGGATTTCATCTAGAATGCTTGTAGGAGAAGCAGGTTGGTGTGGGTCGGCTCACACTTGTTGAACCATTTAAGAAGAATTAATATGCTTAAATATATAGCAAAACAGCAAACGAGGCAATGAAGCGTGAAGCTGTCTTTTCCACAGCACCCATGAACTGCATTAAATGCAACACTGGATTAGAATAGATGAGAGTACATATAATAATTTCAAGACATCTATGAGAAATGAAACAACCACGTAATCAAGGTGTGATTGCATCACGGGGTAACAACACTCTGCGCGCAGAAGTGTTACCATGGAAACAAAGTCTGACTAGTCCCTGCCCAACTCTTTCCATGGAAAATTGGTGTGGAGTGCGAAAGAAAGAAAAGGGCCGGGTACCAATGGGGGCTCCGCTTGTCTGGCTTGAGCAGCTAGTGCACGTCACCTTGTGTTGGGACGTTGCCGGTTCAAAACCCAATGGTATAGTTATATAATTGGTATGGTTCTGCCTAACCCCAGCTTGACTTTAAAAAAAAAAAATTTAAGAAAGGGGGGCGGGGAGCTTTTCTAAGAGGCTTCTCAAGTTTGTATGCAGCACGCCTGCATGGTGTTAGCTCACAGGAAAGAGTTAGAGGGGATCTAGGGATGGCTTAAGTGATCCCTTATATGCCATCACCTAATTAATCACATGATGTCAGAGGCCCAACAACACTGATAGCAGTCAGCATTTGAGTGAGCTCAGGAGATCAAGATGAGAGAACCCAATCTGCATAGTTGAGGAAAGAGGATCAGCGTAAAAGAAGGAATATGGGAAGGAAACTACCTGTTCTGGACCGTCATATTTTTCACCTTTTTGTTTTTTATGTATATACCTCTTTTGCACTCTCGAGTGCCCCAAAAAGCCTTATGACTTAAGAACCCCGTGTATTCGGACCCTCTCTTCTCACTCTGGTGTACTTTGCTTTCAAGTATCTATAAAGAAGCTTTTTGCATCTTTGCCTCTTTGCTTTCTTTGTAATTGTGCATGCGTGTACTCTTGCTTGCGTCCATGCGCATGTGTTGTGAGTTGCTTGTGCGCTTAAAATGCCTACTTTAGGTGTTTGCGATTACCCGAAGCTACGCCATGGGGACCTTCGCTTTTAAGCCCATGACAAGTTAGTACCAGACCCTTGTCGACATTGGGATTGACAATGGCATCAAAGAAGAATGTCATGACTCCTTCAGGTAGTATGGTTCTTCCTGAAGAAGACTTCATGGTCGATGATTGAGTGTCAACCATCTCGCGTGATGTTGTTGAGCTGACTAGGATAGTGACCAATATGGAGAAGTTGGTCAATGAGACTTATGCTGCTTTTAAAGATCTCATCATAGAGATCAAGACGACGGTAGAGGGGGTGAAAGACTCCGTGAAAAGTCTTGTTTGGTTATTCGGTGGAGGACCTTACCACCAAATTTGATGATCTGCTGGGTCAATTCAACATCATGGTTGCTGAATTGGATGTTTTTTTAAGGAAGAATGATCAGGAGCGGCAGTTGAGGACTGCCCAAACTGGTGGTGCTGTGGTGCAGGTGAATAGCCTACATTACAGGCTACCTGAGCCCACAAAGTATAAGGACATGCAGAACTCAAAGGATCTCGAGAACTTTATCTACGAAATGTATCAGTTCTTGGAATCTGCAAAAATAGAGAAAGACACAGATAGGTTGCGGACCACAACAATGTACTTTAAAGATGAAGCAACGCTTTTGTGGAGACGTCGCTTGGGTGATGTTCGATGCGGGTTGGTTGCTATAGTCTCGTGGGAAGACCTCAAAAAAGAATTACGAGACTACTTTTTGCCTAAAAATCAAGAGAAAATGGTGCGCAAAAGGTTGTTGACATTGAAACAGACAGGGTTAGTGAATGACTATGTCAAGGCATTCTCTTCAATAATGCTGAAAATCGAGAGAATGGATGATCAAGATCAGTTGTTCTATTTCAGTAACGGTTTGCAAGGATGGGCAAACACAGAACTCATTCAGCATGATCCTGCAACACTAGTTGACTTATGGTTGCAGAGAAACTTGTTGAGCATGATAGGAACAATGCAGCATTTCAAGGCAGACAATAGAGAAATGATTGTAACAATCAAAGGAACGATCATGTGCAAAATGCCGGCCATGGGAACCAACAGAATCAAGGCTGACAGGATGACCAAAATAATAATTAGAACAAGAATAACTTTTAGGGTGAACTATCATTGTCGTGATTATCGTATCTATCATGGTGATCACTGGGCCAATACATGTCCCAATAAGAATGGAGATAACCGAACACCTCGAGCTGTGAATACCGTCCAGGGTGAGGAAGTTCATCAATCTGTAGAGGCACTAACAATTGGTGCAATGCAGATGATGAATGCAGTGAAGGTGACAACTACTACAGAACCGGTCATATGCAAAGAACCGATATACTTGAAACTTCTACTAAACGAAAGACTGACCAAGGCATCGGTAGACATAGGTGCCATGCATTATGTCATCTCGCATGAAGAAGCAGAACAATTGGGATTACAATGGCAAAAGAAGGAGAGTCGCATGAAAGTGGTTAACTCAGAAGCCAGAGCCATCTACGGTATTATTTGTGATGCGCCAGTACGGATCCATAACTGGTCAGGAAGGATCACATTATTAGTCGCACCTATGAATGATTTTAAAGTAATCCTCCGGATGAAATTCTTGAGAAGCAACACGGCAGTGTCAATGCCTCACCTCAACGTTGTCAGCTTTGAGAGTGAGAATCATCATTGCATGGTTACTGCGATACCAGTGAAGCATTGTGAGTGCTTGGTGTCCGCGCTCCAATTAAAGAGAGGCATGAAAAGTGGTGATGAAACTTTTCTTGTCACAATCTTTTTCACAAATGAAACGAGAGAAGCCGTTGATGTCCCAAGGGCCTCAGTGCCTGTACTGAAGGAGTTTGGTGATGTTATGCCTGCCAAATTGTCGAAGAAGCTACCTTCAAGGCATAAGGTAGACCACAAGATTGAGCTAGTGTCGGGTGCACGGCCACCCGCAATGACTCCCTATCGTATGACAATTCTTAAGTTTCAGAAATTACCCAAGCAATTGGATGACATGCTCGAAGCAGAAATCATTCAACCATCCAAATCTCTCCTTGAAGCGCTTGTGTTGTTTCAGGCAAAGCACGATGGGTTGAAGCGTCTGTGCATCGACTATAGGGTACTGAATAAAATGACTGTGAAGAACAAGTATCCACTTTCTTTGATCACGGACTTGTTTGATTAACTCGAAAAGACAAAGTTCTTCTCTAAGTTGGACATGAGATCAGGCTACTGACAAGTCACAGTTGCAAAAGGGGACGAGCCAAAAACTACCTGTGTAACGCGATATGGGGTGTTCGAATTCCTTGTTATGGCCTTCAAGTTGACGAACACGCCCAACACCTTCTTAACCCTGATGAACATAATTTTCTACCCACACCTTGACAAGTTTGTCATTGTGTACTTGGACAAAATAGTGGTGTACAACTATTCTATCAAGCAACATGTTTGACACCTTTGGATTGTGTTTCAGACTCTGAAGGGCCACGAGCTGTATGTTAAGCAAGAGAAGTGTCTATTTAGTCAGAAGTAAGTTCACTTCCTTGGCCATATTGTGGAAGGAGATACATTAAAGATGGACCATAAGAAGATTAAGGCTATTCAAGCTTTTGAGCCACCTAGTAAGGTTTCTAAATTATGCGTTTTTTTTGGGCTTGCAAATTACTATCGATGCTTCATCAAGGGATATTCGCAAATCATTGCTGCTTTCATAGATCTGCTAAAGAAAGACAAACCATGGCTATAGTCTGATGCATGCCAGAAGACTTTTGACGAGTTGAAGTGTGCCCTGATAGAGGAACCAGTGCTAAGGTTGCCCGACTGTCAGCAGTCGTTTAAAGTACAAACTGATGCATCTGATTTCGCAATCGAAGGGATGTTGCTCTATGAAGAACATCCCATTGCATTTTAGAGTAAAAAACTGAACAACCCTGAGTGTCGATACACTGTGCATGAGCGCGAGATGTTGGCGATCGTGCATTGTCTCCGCACATGGAGGCACTATCTTTTGGGGTCGTAATTCATTATGCACATTGACAATGTTGCGATAAATTACTTTCAGACTCAGAAGAAGCAGAGCCCAAGACAAGCTCGTTGGCTAGATTTCTTGGCAGAATTTGATATGGTCCTTGAGTACAAGCCTGGTAGGGTCAATGTTGTTGCTGACGCCTTGAGTCAAAAGGCGGAGCTTAAGACTTTGTTCGTTTGGGATGACAATGTTAGCCAACCGACGAGCGACCTTCTCAAGCAGGTTCGAGAAGCTTTAAAGAGTTATCCAATGACCCAACAGTTGATCACGTTGGTAAAGTAAGGAAATATATGGAGATTTTAGTTGGAGGATGATTTTCTCTACTCAATGAGCGATCATCTATATATCCCACGATAAGAGACTCTGCAAAGGTGCTTGATGCACGAGTACCATGATACCACTTGGGTGGGTCACCCAGAACAACGAAAAATATTGGAGTTGCTAGAATACGCATTCTATTGGTCGCAGATACGCGATGATATAGATGCTTATGTGTGGATTTGCTTGATCTACTAGCAAGACAAGCCCATCAACCAAAGATCTGGTGGATTACTAGAGCCCCTACTTGTGCCAAGCTGTCCGTGGGAGTGCATAACCATGGATTTCATTATGAGCTTGCCAAATACTCAATGTTTCTGTTCTATCTATGTGGTTGTAGATAGGTTTTCGAAGTATGCTATCTTTGTGCCTGCCCCTACCACTTGCTCAGCTGTCGATACTGATAAGTTGTTTGTGCAACATGTAGTCAAGTATTAGGGAGTCCCAGAGAGCATTGTCAGTGATCGTGATACCCGCTTCACTGACAAGAAATGGTTCACTTGATTGAGACAAACTTGTACTTCAGCACAAACTTTCACCCCAAAACCGACAGACAGATAGAGATGATCAATGACATGTTGGAGGAATATCTGCGGATGATCAATGACATGTTGGAGGAATATCTGCGGCACTTTGTCAGTACCAATCAAAGAGATTGGGTTGATTTACTTGATACGGATCAATTCTGCTATAACTTCCAAAAGAGTGAGTCATTCAACCATAGTCCATTCGAAGTTGCAACCGGACAACAGCCGCAGACTTCACACTTTCTTGTTGTGCAAGAACATGTCAAAGCGCCTTATGCATACATGTTCTTCAGGAACAAGCAAGATCAGGCAAAGTTAGCAAAGGCGTATTTGAATAAGGCGACTAAGCATATGAAGAAATGGGTAGATGAGAAGCGCCGACCAGCATAATTTCGTGTTGGAGACAAGGTATTGGCGAAGCTCTTTCTATATCGCACAACTATTTTTTGAGGCCACCACCGAGGCCTGATTCACAAGAATGATGACCCCTTCACCCTTATCAAGCATATGGGAAACTTGGTGTACCAACTGGACTTGCCAGCAAACTTTCAAGTGCATCTGGTATTCTACATATGCAACCTAAAACTATTCCATGAAGATGAAGGAGACTCTCAATACAGCATGACTCAATGTGCTTACATTCTGCAACGTACACCATCAACGATCAGTGTCTCAGACAAAGAACCTGAAGTCATTCTCAACTATTCCAACAATTACCTTGGGGAAGTAAAAAAGTACATAGTGCAGTGGAATGGTTTGCCAAAATGTGAAGCCAACTAGAAGAAGGCCACCAACATGTTTAAGCATCAATAGCTTGTAGAAAACTACCATGAACAATTAGCGTCGAGGACGATGCTAACTTAGGTGGGGGAGCATGTTTCGGACTGACATATTTTTCACCTTTTTGTTTCTGATATATATACCTCTTTGGCACTCTTGAGTGCCCCAAAAGGCCTTACGACTTAAGAACCCTATGTATTCGGACCCTCTCTTCTCCCCTTGATGTACTTTGCTTTCAAGTATCTATAAAGAAGCTTTTTGCATCCTCGCCTCTTTGCTCTCTTTGTGATTGTGCGTGCACGTACTCTTGCTTTCGCTCGTGCGTGTGTGTGCGCTTAAAAGGCCTATTTTTGGTGTTTGCAGTTACTCGAAGCTACATCGCGGCGGCCTTCGCTTCTAAGCCCGTGACACTACCAATCAAAACAAAACAAGAAAGAAGGATAAGAAGGAAAATCCTTCCTAAAGAAAAGGAGGATCCATCTAAGGCAACAGATCTGCCTCCTACAATCAAAGCCTATGGAAAGAACATGTAGTTATGCTCTTGACATCCTCATGTGATCTGCAAATCTAAAATACAAGAGAGCATTGAGAGGTGTTGAGGTCGTCGATGCAGGCTCCTGATAACCGAACCACGTATACTAGTGTTATTTGTGCTTGTATGTTTCTTCCTTGCACTCATGTCACTATGCGAGGGTGTTTTGTTTTAAACAATAGAATACAGACTCCACTCAAATTTTAGTAATGTGATAGTGCAGATAAGCAAACTCCCTTGATCTCAAGTGGGAAAAAGCTTCCTTTGCCAAGGAAAGGAGGCTTCTTCTGTGACACTCAAACAACCTAGGGTGGTATTTGGATGCACTCATTTACCCAAACATCTAACAAAGGGTTTGCAAAGAAAGGACCACTTAGGCGTTTGACTTCAAAAGGACAAAAGAAGCCATCCAAATCCACTTTGTGTGACCTCTTTGTCGCTAGTGTGCACGTTGGACTGACCTAACCAATCCAAACAAACACCTTTCTCAACCGATTACCCCAAGTTGTCCAAACTCAACCATTCAAAAGACATCAAGAGAAAACCAAAAAGGAAAAAAACCAAAGGTCAACGTACTATCAGATTAAAGAAAAAAATAGGACTAGCCACACTGTTTGGGGATTATTCTTTCTACTGTGTAAAGTGTGAACACTATTAATTGGCAAACTTTGGCTAGACTGGCAATAGTCCCATGGGTGTGGTGGCTTCGACCGTCAATGTTCTACAGTTGACCAGACAATAGACTTTGAATGTTAGGGGTGCCCTTGCTCTTTACCCATTAAACAAAATTTGAGTGTCACAGTTGGAAATTGGAATACCAACCTCAAGGAATATTTCAACCCTTGTTATCCCCTCAGCCCCCTTTTCTACATTAGTACAGGCTCATTAACTGCTCACACCAACTCAACCGAATCAATGGTAGGTCCCAACATGAATTGGCATAAGGTGTCCATCCCCCCCCCCAGTATGCCATGCCAAGAAAGCACAAAAACACCAAGTTATGTATTCATGCAACTCTCTGGCTTACAAGTCATCTTTCATGGTCCCTGGATTATTCAACGACTACCACAAACAAGAAATCAATATATACAGAGAATTAAAAAATGAATGGACCAATGACTCGCCGAGGACCGTTAAATAAACGTCCAAGTCATGGAAATTTTCCGTGGGTAAAAGAATCCAAGTGAAGTGAAAATGGTTTGGAAGCAACATCAGGGGACATCGGTCGGTTAAAGAAGGATGGGATCATTCATTTGTAATGTTCAAAGTCCATGGGAAAGAGTCGCTATATACATTTGTAGTGTGTCCTCAATTTCTTCTTTCATCTTTTTTTTTCTCTTTTGCCACCGCCCTACTTAATTCACCATGCCAAGCACATCAACATGGTTGGATTTGCTAAAAAAGTGTTAGAAATACCCACATTTCTAGTTTTCATCTTCTAGTGACTCTCTCTCTCTATATATAGTCACTAGAATACCCGGCAAAAAAACTAGGTCGATTTGGGTACCCAGCAAAATCATGGTCCAAACCCGACCCACATATTGCTTGGGTTTGGTTCGGGTCAGCATTTTGCATGCCCATACGAGGGAATTTAGGTTCGGGTTGGGTTGTGTAACCAGTATAAATTTGACCCATTGACAACCCTACTGCACACCTGGCTAAGTGGGTTGTCTTAAAGCATACAGGATGAAGGATGTGTTGTGACCCACAGTAAATCTGTTCGGGTATGGGATATGCGGTTGTATCGGTCAGCACAGCCACACATAGCGCAACAACACAGCTGAAGGCCGCACTTGCCAATGTGGGTTTTTTTGCTTGTACAGAGCATGCTGCCAGCGTAAGATGCCACATCAGCTAGTAGACAACAGGGTCTAATGGCCAGCCAGATGCGCAAGTTAGTGCGCCATATCAGAATGACCAGGTTCAGCGCATGGGAGCATTGGTTGCCACTTCAGCAGGCCCGATTCAATGAATGGGAGCCTTAGACGGTTGGGATCACTTGTGACAGTTGAAAATAGCTGGTGGTTTATGCAAGTTGGTTTATGGTTTTGTACAGCCTATAAATCGGCCTCATTGTCATTGAATTGTATCTTTTGAATCATTTGAATAGAAATTGGAGACTGCGATATTTTGGGAAGAGAGAAATCTCTTTGGTGCCTCAGAGCATTCGGATCCCTTAATCAGAGATATTCGGGATTGATGCTCAACATTTATCCTTGGGCCAATTTTAGTTAGTTTCAAGCTAATTGAGTTGGATTAGGACTTAATCAAGCGCTTCGAGCCTAGATCGGGTTCATCACACGTCCGACGATTTTGCAGATTCCTTTAGAGTTGTTCATTGCAATGAAGACGTCAAGATTGCAGTGTTGACCTTCTCTCAAAGGTGAGTACTTGATGTTCCTTGCTCTTTCAATGATCTTCATGCTCAGCGCAATCACTGATGCAATATCATTTGCATGTGCTGACTCTTAACTGCGAACAATCGTTGATGGTTGTCGCATGGGAGAATCAACTTTGCTCCCTGCAGAGGTCTTTTTGACTCTATTCAGGTGAAGGGAGGCTTCTCAGCTCAGACTGCCTCACAGTGTGGACAATCTACCGAGCACACACTTCAAACTGAGCAACGCACAACCCAAGGCTAACACAAACCTAGGATCGTCGACTTGGACCTTGCACAAACTGCTAGTGCACAAGGCATTAGTGTAGCGCAACACATTTGCATGCGTGCCTTTATAAGCATGTTGTCGCCCCTCTACAACCTCACATGTGTGTTCAACTGTGCATCGCTTGACCGCGTAGGCTCCTTGTGAGGCGCACTAGAGAACACACAATTTTTGCAGTGTGTGACATCATCTGCGCTGCCTCCTACAATGCGCACTCTCACCGCACACCGCTCTAGACTTTGCTCTTAATCTGCAGCATGCGACTTCATCCACATCGCTTCCTGCGATGCACACTTTCACCACACCTCATCCAGTGTGTGCAACGATGCCAAGACTTGACTGTAGACTGCCGTAACCCATAGTAAGCCCGCCTGTAGGCATAACACAGTCCATTCCAACTGTGAACCTCCTTCAGACCGACCATCTTGTATGAGCTGCCCATTGTGAGGCAGTCTATTGTGTTTATGATGAAGTGTAGAAGGCAATAGCCTCCCTTATATTCAGTGTGTGAGTGGAACTCAAGTCTTTGTTGTTTTGAGAACTTGTAACCTAGCCTATGGCTAGACAAAACCCCCTCTCATCCTTGTAATAGAGTAGTGTTATATTGAAAGACAAAACACAAGCATACACTACAAGTGGTGTCTCACACAAGGTCATGAAAGAGAAAAAAGCTAAGAGACATAGCTCTAAAAGACCAATCTTCTGCGCTAAAAGAATTAAAAGACCTCAATCAAGGTCTTTTGCCTTAAAAATTGGATCCTAAATCTAAGGTCCCACCAAATGGTATCAAAGCCAATGAAGGTCATAGAATGGATGAAGGTTCTGGCTCTCATTTTGAGGGTGAAGAATTGACTAGATCATTCTATGTTGAAACTCAAACCGAGTTTATGAGAAAACTTACTCAAAGAGATGAGGAGTCCAATTCACGCATGGAGAAGCTTGAAACACTCATGCTTTAACTCACTCAAAATGTCAATAATATGGTGAGAGGAAATAAAGAGCAAGTGACTCCAATTCAAAAGCATGAAGCACGATTTACAGGAGATGAAAAGGGTATTGAGATTCCACCTTAGAATTATGTTCAAAAACCAAAGATAAAGGTAGAGCTACCTACTTTTAAGGGAAAAAACCTAGAGAATGGTTGTTCAAGGTCATTCACTATTTCACATGCCATCAAACTCTTAATGACCGAAAAGTTGATGAAGTAATTTCAAGGTTAGAGAAGGATAAATTGAGATGGTTCTCTTGGTATGGGATAATGTATGGAAAGCCAGATTGGTCGACCTTACAACAAGTGCTAATGGAAAGATTTGGCCCTACATTGATGGTGAATCATAGTGTAGCCCTTGAACAACTCAAACAAAGGAGGATACTTGACAAGTATCAAAGTGAGTTCGAAGAGGTGTGTTCGATGCTACCACCAATGGACCAAGAAACCTTATTTGGCGCGTATGTAGGAGGATTAAAAGATAAGCTATGTATAGAAGTACTTGAAACAAATATGCACACAACTCGTGAGGCTTACAAAGTAGCTAAGGTTTTTGAAGAAAATATGAAGCTAAGCACTTCAATTTATAATTGGAAGGATAAGGATAATTCCAAACACATCAAATCAAGTTCAAGGGAAGAAGGAAGAAAAGGAGGCTTGACAAAGCCTAAAACTGAGTTTGTGACCCAAGCACAACTCGATAAAAAAAGAAAAAAAGAAAAAAAGAAAAAAAGAAAAAAAGAAAAAAAGAAAACAAGAAAAAAGGGAAGTGTTTTCGATGTAGTGAATTGTGGAATCCAAGCCACAAATGTAAAAGTCTAAAAATTCTCCAAATCCAAGAGGAAGAGAAGAGTGATGAATCCGAAAAGGAAACATTAGAAGTGAGTGAAGGATACCATGCATTATCGAGAAATGCAAGTCCAAATTCGATGAAGCTTGAAGGCAAGCTTAATGGCCATAAAGTACAAGTTTTAATAGATACGAGGGCAACACACAGTCTTATTAAAGAAAAAACAATGCTGAAAATGGGTTGTCAAATCAAGAAACATCCATTGTTCCAAGTTTTCACCAGCAATGGAGGAAGTTTACAATGTACTCAAGCTTGCCAAGATGCTCCACTTATGTTCAACAAGTCTAAATTTTTTATAGATCTTTATTTACTTCTTATTCAAGGAATGGATGTAGTCTTGGGAATAACATGGCTCAAGCAATTGGGAAAAGTCTTGTGGGATTTTGGAAACATGGAGTTATCATATAACTAATGAAAAAAATGTGGCATTCTCAAAGCAAGTAGTTCAAAAGAAGTTGAAAACAAGGAAGCCTTGAGGATTCTAAAAGAAAACACTTTATATGCAAAGAGGTTTAAATGTGATTTTGTTTTACCTCAAGTTATGTAGCTTGGACACATTATCTCAAAGGATGGGGTGATGATGGATCCCGATAAAATAAGAAATATGAAAGAATGGCCTGTGCCAAAGACTACCAAAATATTGAAAAGTTTTCTTGGACTAACTGGGTATTATAGAAGGTTCATCAAAGGTTATAGAATGATCGCCGCTCCCCTTACACATTTGTTAAAAAAAATGCTTTTGAATGGAATGAAAAAGCCAACCAAGCGTTCACATTACTTAAAGAAGCCATGGTTAGTGCTTCAATATTGTCATTACCGAATTTCTCAAATGAGTTTGTAATTGAAACTGATGCAAGTGACTATGAAATTGGGGTAGTTCTTCTACAAAATGAACATCCTATAGCATTCATGAGCAAAGCTATACCAAAGAAGGTGAATACCATGAGTGCTTATGACAGAGAAATGCTTGCTATAGTATTAGCAATTGAAAAATGGAGAGCTTATATACCAGGAAGAAGATTCAAAGTACGGACTGATCATCACAACCTTAAGTATCTTATAGAACAACGGATAACCACAGTTAGCCAATAGAGGTGGATTGCAAAGTTACAAAGTTATGATTTCAAGATCGAGTATAAGAAAGGGACATGCAAAAAGGTAGCAGATGCATTATCCCGCATGGGAAAGAAAATCATGAAGAAGACAAATATGCCTTTGAGGACAAAGGATAGGTGGAGCATGATGGATTGATGTGACCCACAATAAATCCGTTTGAGTATGGGATATATGGTTGTATCAGTCAGTGCAGCCACGCATAGCGCAACAACACAACTGAAGGCCGCACTTGCTAGTGTGGTTTTTTTTGCTTGTACAGAGCATGCTGCTAGCGTAAGATGCCACATCAGCTAGTAGACAACAGGGTCTAATGGCCAGCCAGATGTGCAAGTTAGTGCACCACATCAGAACGACCAGGTTTAGCGCATGGGAGCTTTGGGTGCCACTTCAGTAAGCCCGGTTCAATGAATGGGAGCCTTAGACGATTGGGACCACTTGTGACAGTTGGAAAACAACTGGTGGTTTATGCAAGATGGTTTATGGTTTTGTACAGCTTATAAATAGGCCTCATTGTCATTGAATTATAACTTTAGAATCATTTGAATAGAAATTGGAGACTGCGGTCTTTTGGGAAGAGAGAAATCTCTTTGGTGCCTCAGGGCATTTGGATCCCTTAATCAAGGATATTCGGGATTGATGCTCATCATTTATCCTTGGGCCAATTTCAGTTAGTTTCAAGCTAATTGAGTTGGATTAGGACTTGATCAAACACTTTGAGCCTAAATCTGGTTCATCACACATTCGGCAATTTTGTGGATTCCTTTGGAGCTATTCATTGCAGTGAAGATGTCAAGATTGCAATGTTGACCTTCTCTCAAAGGTGAGTACTTGACGCTCCTTGCTCTTTCAGTGATCTTCAAGCTCAACGTAATCACTGATGCAATATCATTTGCATGTGCTGACTCTTAACTGCAGATGATTGTTGATGGCTGCCACACGGAAGAATCAACTCTGCTCACTACAGAGGTCTTCCTGACTCTATTCAGGTGAAGGGAGGCTTCTCGGCTCAGACTACCTCACAATGTGGGCAATCTGTCGAGCGCACACTTCCAACTGAGCAGCGCACAGGCCGGGGCTAACACAGGCCCATGATCATCGACTTGGACCTTGTGCAAACTGCTAGTGCACAAGGCATTAGTGTAGTGCAACGCATCTGCACGCGTGCCTTTAGAGGCATGATGTTGCACCTCTACAACCTCACATGTGTGTTTAACTGTGCATCGCTCCCTGCGAGGCATGCCAGAGAATGCATAATTCTTGCAGCATGTGACATCATCCGTGTTGCCTCCTACGATGCGCACTCTCGCTGCACACTACTCCAAACTTCGCAACGACGCCAGGACTTGACTGCAGACTGCTGCAACCCACAACAAGCCCACCTGTAGGCATAACACAGTCCATTTCGAATGTGAACCTCCTTCAGACCGACCATCTTGTATGAGCTGCCCATTGTGAGCCAATCTACTATGTTTAGGCTGAAGTGTAGAAGGCAGCAACCTCTTTTGTAATCAGTGTGTGAGTGGAGATCAAGTCTTTATTGTTTTGAGAACTTTTAACTTAGCCTATGTCTAGACGACCCCCCCCCCCCCCCCCTCATCCTTGTAATAGAGTAGTGTTATATTGAAAGATAAAACACAAGCACACACTACAAGTGGCGCCTCACACGAGGTCACGGAAGAGAAAGGAGCTAAGCGACATAGCTCTAAAAGACCAATCTTCCGCGCTAAAAGAATTGAGAGACCTTGATCAAGGTCTTTTGCCTTCCAAAATGGATCCTAAATCTAAGGTCCCACCAGATACCACTAAGTAGGTTAGTATCACACAACTAATTTTTTGCTTAGCCTATGTTCAGCCTACACGTCTAACCCTGCTCATGCAGCAGCCTATCTCTCTTAGTACACCTTAAGAACTTAAGCAACACATGCCCAACAACCCCACAACATGCAGTCACAAATGGAGAAAGGACTCACTGGTCCAATTTATTGCTTAGCACTTCATGCAACTCTCCCTGAATTTTCTCTTCCAGGCCCCTTAACCCAGGCAAGGGTCTAAAGGAGTCTTTTATGCAAATCCGACATACATTTTGTACAAGCAATCCCCAACAAGTGGCCTATGCCTTACAACAAGTAGCACCCTAACCACCCGCTCAGCCCACCTCTGTGCAATAACTTCCCTCACAAGCTAAGGCCATTAGACTTACCTTAGCTACCAAGCAGCTTCCAACATAGACTGCCACCGCCAAGCAGCCCTTTGAATGTCGCCCCAACCTGTCAGCCTCAGGCTTGGCCTGTGCACGCAGCTTCCTTTTGCTACTCAACCAAGTGCTGCAGGCCATCATCACATCATTGTCTCTGGGTCCACTGCATGTGTGTTGCTTGGGCAACATGGCATCACAGGCCATCATCGCATCACCATCCCTGGGTTTAATGCATGCACGTTGCTTAGACAACACAGCCAAGACTCAATCTTGGCTTCAGTACTTAAAGCCGTGAGAAGAGACACCATCACTGTATTGCTCTCAACCTTCTGAAGGGACTAAGGCCATGTCAGCACGTTGCAACGTGTTACCTCATCACATGTGCACGACTCTGCCATCTCCAAAGGTGCCATGACAACATCCCTATTGCCACTTGCTACGAGCGTGCAACTCACCACAGTGCTACGATAGCCACCCCGTTGCCGCCTCACAGCAAGCACGCGACTTGACAAATCACCATGTTATAGGCCTCCTTGAGTAACAGGATTTGACGTCCTCATTGAGTCTAAGTAAGCCTTTACCTCAGCTTCAAACTGCTACAACGTGCTATCACGCCCCCAACTCTATTCATTGTCTGGAAAATCCTTTGTTTAGCCTATGTGTGGCTTGCATGTCCAACCCTGGTCATGCAACAACCTATCCCTCTTAGTATACCCCAAGAACTTAAGGAACACTCACCCAACAACCCCACATACCGCAACTATAAATGAGGAAAGGACTCACTGGTCCAATTTATTGGTTAGCATTTCATGCAACTCTCCCTTAATTTTCTCTCTCAGCCCCTTAACGTAGGAAAAGGTTTGAAGGGGTCCTTTATGCAAGACCGATATACACTTTGTATAAGTAATCCTTAACAGGTGGCCTAAGCCTTACAACAGGTAGCACCCTAGCCACCCGCTTAGCCCACACTGGTGCAGTAACTTCCCGCACATACTAAGGTCACTGGACCTATCTTGGTCACAAACCAACTTCCAACACGGACTGCCACCTCCAAGCAGCCCTTTGCATGTCACCCCCAACCTGTCAGCCTCAGGCTTGGCCTGTGCACGCAGCTTCCAAGTGTTGCAGGCCATCATCACATCATTGTCCCTAGGTCCACTGCATGTGTGTTGCTTGGGCAACACAACGTCGCAGGACATCATTGCATCACCGTCCCTGGGTTTAATGCATGCACATTGCTTAGACAACACGACCAAGTCCCAACCTTGGCTTCAATACTTAAGCCGTGAGAAGAAACAACATCATTGTACTGCTCTCGACCTTTCGAAGAGTCTAGGGCCATGTCAGCATGTTGCAGCATGCTACCTCATCACAAGCATATGACTCCTTCATCTCCGAAGGTGCCATGACAACATCCTTGTTGCCACTTGCTACAGGCGCCCAGCTCACCACATTGCTACAACAACCACCCTGTTGTTGCCCTACTACAAGTGTGCGGCTAACTGAATTACCATGTTATAGGCCTCCTTGACTAACAAAACTTGACATCCTCGTCTAATCTAAGTAAGCCCTTACCTCAACTTTGAACTGCCACAATGTGATATAACGCTCCCAACTATGCTTGTTGTTTGGCAAATCCTTTCACTTAACTAAAAATTCATGATAAAATCTAGGCTTATTGTGCCCACACAATCGATGATCCAAGATTCTCTCTACTTGCTTATTGAACTGCACTTGCACGTTCGGGGGCGTTCGAACAGGCCTCGCCCGCCCATGGTCCAGTAAGTCCTCATTATACAATTTAAGAAAATTTACATGTAATACTGGATGGGACTTAATTTGAGGGGGCAACACCAATTGGTAGGCCATGTTGCCCACTCTATGCACCACTTGGAAGTGCCCATCATACCTAGGCACCAACCCTCGATGTGCCATCTTCGCCCAGATCTTCTTTCAGATCTGAGGCATTAGCTTCAACATCACCTGATCTCCAAGAGCAAACTCGAGGGACCTCTGGTGTTGATCAGCCATCTTTTTTGTACGCTTGATGGAATAAGCTAGATGGTCTCTAGCCTTGCTTCTCTTCTTATGTTGTCTCTTGCAACTCACATCGCATCGGGACACCGTCCACCAATCACAAGTGCCATATCAAGCGGGGTGATAGGTTGTTGGCCTATGGCCAACTAAAAGGGACTGCTCCCAATATAATTGATGCATTGTAAATTATAGCAAAACTACGTCGTGTCCATCAAGTCTAGCCAATTTTTTGGTTGGCTGTGATAAAATGCTGCAAGTACTCCTCCATCTGTGGCTAGTAATAGGTTCAAAACAGGAGTGCCTGCATTCTGTCCTAGCCCAGATGACCCGCCCATTCACTATCATGCATATCTCACAACAATTCCTTTCTCAGACTTCCATTGAGAGGAACATAGACGCATTCCCCTTTGGCATAAAGAACATCCCTTAGCCAAAAACATCTGCATACACCTTCTTGCACTAACTGAACCAACCATTGAGTTATAGGGTCAGTCTATGTGTCCTCCCAAATGCGATGTAGCATCTCCTGCTACTCGCATAATTACAACAATATGTGATGCCTGATCGAGTGCATCGATCATTGTATTGGTCTTTCCCGCACCATGCACCAGAGTAAACTCACCTATTTGGGTGACAGGCATTTCTGTGTGGCAGAGTAGTTGTTTGCTACATTATCCATTTTTACTATGAACGGCTGCCCCCAACAAGTAGTGTCGCCATAAGCACATGCAATGCACTACATCAGTCCTTCTCATGGGTCAGGTACCTCCACTCTGTGTCACTGAGTTTTTTGCTCTCATATGTGATAAGTTGCCCTTCTTGTAACAACACTCCTCCAAGTGTTGTGTTTGAGGCATTAGTTTCCACCACCAAGGGCTTGGTGAAGTCAGGTAATTACAATACTGATTCCTCCATCAACACCCTTTTGAGGCTCTGAAAGGCCTTATTACAATGAGACGTCCACTTCCAGGATGATCCTTCCGCAACAAGTTCATCAATGGGTTGGCTATACAGGAGTATCCTTCTACAAACTGCTGTTAATAATTAGCCAGGCCCAAGAATGATCTTAACTCTGTAACTTTTGCCAGGACCGGCCATTCACTAATGGCCTGAACCTTCTGCATGTCCATCTCTATGCTCCCTTTACTCATGAAATGCCCCAAGAAAGGCACCCATTTTTGGGCAAACAAGCACTTTGTCTACTTTGGGAACAACCCATATTCCTTTAACTTTTTGAACGCAATCTGCAAATGCCTGCAATGTTCCCCTAGGGACTAACTATAGACAACTATGTCGTCTAAGTATACCACCATGAAGTCATCGATGTAGGATCAAAATATGCTATTCATCAAAGTGCAAAAGGTTGCCGAGGCGTTGGTTAGCCCAAACAACACTATAAAGAATTCATATCGCTCATACCGAGTAATACATGCAGTCTTTGGCTCATCACCCTCTGCGATATGCACTTGATAGTAACCTGAGATCAAGTCAAGCTTTGTGAAGTACCTTGTACCTCCCAACTGATCAAACTAATCTTTAATGTGATAAAGAGAATACTTGTTCTTCACTGTGAGCTTGTTCAAAGCTTGGTAGTCCATACACATCCACAATGTGCCATCCTTCTTCCTCTGAAACAACATCGGGGCACCAAAAGGGCTTTCGAAGGTCAGATGTCAGATGTATCCTGTGCGCAACAGTTCATCCAACTGCCTCCTGAGTTCCACCAACTCTGGAGGGGCCATTTAGTATGGGGCTTGGGCAGGGAGCCTCACACTGAGGACCAACTCAATGACATAGTTCACGTCTCTCCGAGGGGGCAGCACCTTAGGTAGTTCTGTAGGCATTATATTTGTGTATGCCTGCAACAACTCTTGCATCGGGGTAGGGACTTCGTCAGCCACCTCCTCCATACCAAGTTCTTGAATAGAGGCAAGGTACGCGACCTCACATTTTTATAGCCCGTCACGCAACTGAAGGCAGGATATCATGGGCATCTCCGGAATGGCACCACACACCAACTAGATCGAGTAGGGACATGTCTCCTCATTGAGCACCATCAACTTTAAGTGAGGATACATAATAGCCTTTGCCTGCAACAAGAACTCCATGCCTAAAATAACATCGAAGTCATCTAGGAGAGTGACAGTGAATTCGCGGAGTCCCATCCATGTGCCTATTGTCACATGCACATCATCTGCAAGCCCACTCAAAGTTGTTGTCTCTGCATTCACAGACTTGATCTGATTAGGGTGCTCCATCAGTTGCTTCCCCAATATCCGTATGGCCGTTTCTGCCACAAAATTGTGGGTTGCCCCACTATCCAACAAGTCCATTATAGGCTGATTATTGATGTGGGCTTCTACGAAGAACAACAACCTTGGGCAAATGCCAAGATTGTTGCTACCAAGCTACAACATGTTCACTAACTGCAGCGGGGCCATCCAACCCATGTTTGAGGGCAAGAATTGGTGCTTCAGTTCTTATTTCATCTCTGCCCATGAACCAATCAGAGGACGCAATGTTGTGACATCCTCTTTAAGCTTGGTCCTCCACCAAAGCTTTGCATTGCCATGCTTGCAACAATGACTTGATCTGGCTCGGGGGTATGGACAACTTTAAAATATTGTTTTGTATCCCATAAGTAGTTCTTCAACTCCTACGAGCTCCTTGCCTTGTGAAATCCCTTAGACCTCGAGACTTTCTGGCGTTGATCCATCCCGCCACCACTATCGGCCAATTGCTTTGACCTTCAAGATCCTCCTTGTTGGCCACCAAAAGGGACTCCATTGCAGCTACAAGACTAAGAGCATCAGTTATACGTTGGGTCGTTTCTAAGAATTGAGAAAGGAGAACAGCCATTGTTCCCTCCATCCGCTCAATCTAGGTCTTTACTTCTCTTAGTTCTGACATGTGCAACACTACAACCTGGTTCTAATACCAACTGCCACACGACTAATTTCTCTCTTAGCCTATATATGTGTGGCATGCACGTCCAACTCTGGTCATGTAGCAGCCTATCCCTCTTAGTATACCCCAAGAACTTAAGGAACACTTGCCCAAAAACCCCACAACACACAGTCACAAATGGGGAAAGGACTTACTGGTCCACTTTATTGCTTAGTACTTGGTGCAACTCACTCTCAATTTTTTCTCTCAGACCCCTTAACCCAGGAAAGGGTTTGAAAGTGTCTTTTATGCAAGGCTGATATATATACACTTTGTACATGCAATCCCCAACAGGTGGCCTAAGCCTTGCAACAGGTAAAACCCCATCAACCCGCTCAATCCACCCTTGTGCAGTAACTTTCGGCACAGGCTAAGGTCACTGGACCTACCTTAGCCATGAACCAGCTTCTAGCACAGACTGCCACCTCCAAGCAGCCACGTGCATGTCGCCCCCAGCCTGTTACCCTCAGGCTTGGCTTGTGCACGCAGCTTCCTTGTGCTACTGAACCAAGTGCCGTAGGCCATCATCGCATCATCGTCCTTGGGTCCATTGCATGGGCGTTGCTTGGGCAACACGACATCGTAGACCATCATTGCATCACCGTCCCTGGGTATGATGCATGTGCATTGCTTAGGCAACATGGCCGAGTCCCGACCTTGGCTTCAATACTTAGGCCGTGAGATGAAACACCATCATTGTAGTGCTCTCAACCTTTCAAAGGGAATAGGGCCATGTCAGAACATCACAGGGTGCTACCTCGTCACGGTTACACGACTCTGCCATCTCCGAAGGTGCGATGACAATGTCCTTGTTGCCACTTGCTGCAGGCGTGAAGCTCGCCAGAGTGCTACAATAGTCACCCCGCTGTTGACTCACCGCGGGTGCGCGGCTCACCCAATCACCACGTTACAGTTAGCTTATGGCATAAATGAGGTGACCCAGGGGTTTTAAGGGCGTCAATCTCTTCAGGGCCCCACCACATGAACCAAGGTTTTCCTCGATAAATATAAAAACTAAAAAACTTTTTTGTGGAACGAATTGGTTTGATGTGAAAGATTGTGGAGTGCAAAATGCAGATGTTGTTGTTCTTAACTTTATTTTAATGTACTTAGGAGGCCAAACTTACAAGTCATATAACAACATTTTGGGATGCAAATTGAGTATTTACCTAATCCTAATCCAACAAAACCAGAAATTGGCAAAAGAGGTGCTAGCTGGACATCAAAGATTAGGTTGTAATACTAGCTAGTAGCCAAACGAAGGCGAACACTAAAACCACAATGCGGGATGGGGTGACGAGAAAATCATATTTTCCCTTTTAAAGAAAGACATGAAAGGCATAAAGTTCCAACATGCTTACCAAAACAGGGTCTCATGAGTGGCTGAGAGGGTACAGTTAAAAAAAAGGGAAAAAGAAAAAGCCAAGACACGTTTGACGGCACACAATAAAGCAACACCTTATATTTTCGAAAATATAAATTGCAAATAGCCAGAAATGTCACACTCATGCACCATGTTCAGTCTATTGTATTTTTCAATTGGAAGGGCACAGTCCACACAATGTATCACCGTATTAGTTGGAGAAATTAAAGACGCCGATCAATTTGGAAGCTCGAAATTTTATGCTGCCTCTCACTTCTCGTCCATCTACAATTAATGCACCTTCGGTTGTTTAAAGCAGCAGATTCAGTTAAAAAGAAGAAGATATAGTAGCTTAGGTGACATCGGATTCTGTTAAAAATAAGAACGTAATTATCACAAAGCCCATATCTCTTGCAACTCAAGCACCTGTCATCACAGTCTTACAAAACAAGCAACATTATCGACCGACCCCCCTTTGGTCTCGAAAAATACAAAGTTCCGGGCTTTACCATGTCCCGTCTAGCGATACTTACACGAAACGTGGGCCGTGTTCATCCCGAATGCCTATGTACGGCTTATGCATCAACTCCAGAAAGAATCTCTGCATCATATTTTAGAATATCACACAACCCAATATATATATATATAAAAGAGAGAAGGGTGGGGACTCCAAAGGAGCCGTCCAGAAGGAGAAGGAAGGTAAGAGGGAGCAAGTGGGCGTAGGTGTCATAAGTAACTCCAAGCTCTAACATCCATCCGTCAACGTTCAAAATTAATTTTCAAAGACGAGATGATATTTTTTTTTATAAATTTAGTGGAAGCCTTAACAAAAAGAAAACTATCCATTTTCCCTCCATTTTAATATTGATTTCTTAAGATTTGATGGAGCGAAGTACGAAGATGATGCCCAAGTTCCACCATGCCCGCGAATGCCAAACGTCGGAGGAATTCGACAGCCGCAGCAGTGGCGCCATCACCACCACCACCACCAACAACAACAAGAGGAGGAAGCCCACTGTCGCAGATATCGGGCCTCCAGCCACCACCACTACCAACGATGGAGCAACGATCGAGGTGGCGCGAAAGCCCCGGGGCCGACCCGCAGGGTCGAAGAATAAGCCGAAGCCGCCCATCATCATCAGCCGGGACAGCGACAACGCCATGAGGCCGCACGTCCTCGAGGTCTCCAGCGGCTGCGACGTCGTCGAGGCAGTGGCGCAGCTCGTCGCCTCTGCGTCATGAGCGGCGCCGGCACCGTCGCAAACGTCACCATCCGCCAGCCCACCACCCTGGGCGGCACCGTCACTTTCCACGGCCGTTTCGACATCCACTCACTCTCCGCCACCTACCTCCCATCCACCTCCACTTCCTCCGCTGTTAAGTTTGTCTTTCCTTGTGCAACCTGAGTTGCTTTCCTTTTCTCCTTTTTGGAAAGATTAGCTTTCCTTTTCTTTATGCTTATCGCCTCTTATGGCTGGGCTATATTAAACCCTTTGTATTTGTTGTTCTTGATATGAAAAAGGATGCTCTCTGGTTGTACCGTGGATGTAAGCCATACTGGCTGAACCATGTAAAGTCTTCTTCTTTGCTTCTTTGCTGTGTTCTTTTATTTTACATGGTATCAGAGCTCTCAGGATTCCTGCACGTTTGGGTGATCTGCTGCTGTTCCAGATCATCATTGTGGAGACCTTCCAGCACCCGGATCTGATAGCAGACACTTCTGCGGATTCTTTTTTGTTGATTGCTGATGCCTTCCAGCACCCAGATCTGATTACAGGTTGCTGAATGAGAGAAGGCAGTCACGCTTCTTTTGTGTTTCAAAAGATCTCTGCAGATTTCTGATCGATGCTTCCAGCCAGAGTTGCTGCTGCATTCCCTGTTTGTGTTTGCCTCTTCGGAGTTCGCTGCTGCATATCCAAGAATAGTCGCCTGTTTTTTTTGCTACCAGTATTGTCCGAATAGTGGGTTCATATTGCTGAAATTTATCAGATCAGTTAGAAGGGCTGAAGCTTGTCAGATTAGTTAGAGGGGTTGTCATTTTTTTTATCATGGCGGATCGACACTATGAAAATCCTAGTCAGTCTTCATCCAGCACAATTGTTTTTGTGCACGAACAGGTCAGCCCTAGCTCCAAAATCACTTCTATATTATTAAATGGGACAAACTACATTGCTTGGTCTAAAGCCGTTTCACTCTATTTGAGTGGCAAATCTAAACTTGGCTTTATAAACGGGAAGATCACTAATACCGGTACCTTAGATTCAAAATATGATGAATGGAAATCCAATAATGACTTAGTTATGTCATGGTTACTTAACTTTATGGAACCAAAAATTGCTGAAGGTTTTTTGTTTCTTAATACTGCTGAAGATGTTTGGCGGTCAGCTAGTGAATTGTATGGAGAACAATATAATATTGGCCGAATATATCAATTATCTCAAGACATACATGATTTAAAAAAGGGTGATCTTCTTCTTAGTGAGTACTTTAGTAAAATGCGTATGATGTGGGATGAATTGGACTCCTATTCTCCCACTATCACTGATCTTAGGCTTCTCCATAAAGCCAAAGAGCAAGAACGCATTTTTCAATTACTCGCTGGCCTTGGATCTGATTTTGAACAAATGAGAAGCCAGATCCTTATGAATTTTGAGCTTCCTTCATTAAACTCTGTCTTTGCTACTCTTATGAGAGAAGAATCAAGAAGGAAGGTTATGAACCATGTCAGCAGGATTGAAACTCCTGATAAAACTGCCTTCAGTGTTAAAACAGAAGCCTTGAAAACTCTTGATGATCGTGGAAAGGCTAAAAACAAGAAATGGTTTTGCACTCATTGCAAAAAAGAGGGACACTCTCGTGAGAGATGTTGGGTTCTTCATGGTCGACCTGGCACTGAAAAGCAAAAATTGGTGCATGCTGCTATAGAACAAAGATCTGATAACACTCGGTCTTTAGACAAGATCTTTGATATTCTCCAATCTCTAAAAGATGGTCAGACCGGAACTGCTTTCTCCCATTCTGCCATAAGCTCTACAAATAAAGGTATGCCTTCTAACTCTTATGACACATGGATAATTGATAGTGGAGCTTCAGAACATATTGCAAAAAATGTTTCTCTTCTTGAAGATTTCAGTTATGATCATGGAAAGAGACTTGTTACTGTTGCCAATGGAAAAGTCGTTCAAGTGGAAGGGATTGGAAAAATCCATTTTTTTAACAATCAGACTATTTCCAAAGTTCTTTACATTCCTCAGTTTGCATCAAACTTGTTGTCTGTTGCCAGAATAGTTGAAGACTTCGATTGTACTGTCACCTTTTCTTCAACTAATGTTTTATTTCAGGACTGCAAGACGAGGAGGACGATTGGTGAAGGAAAAAAAGTTCATGGGCTTTATATTCTTGAGCAAAACTGTAGAGCGTTCATGTCAAGGGGAGAAGAGAGTAAATTATGGCATCTTCGTCTTGGACATCCATCCAATTATGCTCTTGAAAGCTTATTTTTTGGTCATAAGTTTGATTGCAATAATTGTGATATTTGTAGACTTGCAAAATTATCACGTCGTCCTTTTTCTACTTCAGAGACTGTTTCTTCTTGCATGTTTGAATTGATTCATTCTGATGTGTGGGGACCAGCCCCTATTGATTCATATTCTGGTTTTCGATACTACGTCACTTTTATAGATGATTTCTCCAAACTTACTTGGATTTTCTTGTTGAAAACAAAAAATGAAGTGCTTTCTAAATTCAGGGAGTTTTACAGGTTTGTTGAGACTCAATATGGGGCCAAGATTAAAGCTATTCGGTTTGATAATGGAACTGAATTTAAAAATCAGTTCTTTGAGTTTTTTGCAAAAGAAAATGGTATTGACCATCAATTTTCTGGTGTTGGGACACCTCAACAAAATGGAGTCGCCGAACGGAAAAATAGGCATTTGTTGGAAAAAACTCGAGCCTTACTTTTTCAAATGAATGTTCCTAAATACTACTGGAGTGATGATGTTCTTACTGCATGTTATCTAATCAACAGACTCCCTAGTAAACGTCTTAATGGAAAATCTCCGATGGAAATTCTCAAAGGAAGGAAATTGAGTCTTAGTCATCTTAAGACTTTTGGTTGTTCTGTGTTTGTATCTACCAGCCCATATAAAAATGACAAATTGACTCCCCGTGCTATTAAGTGCCTGTTTTTAGGATATTCTTCGTCCAAGAAAGGATATAAATGCTATGATGTTACTCATAGTCGTTTATATATCTCTAGAGATGTTAGTTTTGATGAAGTTGCTCCCTATTTTTCAGAAAACTTTGATGAAACCAAAAAACTTCATCAGGGGGAGAAAAATATATTTGATTCTATTGTCCTTCCTAATGTTAGCTCTTTTGATGATGTGATACCTGTTGAAGATAGCAACACTGAAGCTATAACTCACACTTAGCCACATACTCAGCCAAACCCTTTTGATGATGTGATACCTGTTGAAGCTAGCAACACTGAAGCTATAACTCATACTCAGCTAAGTGATATCCAAGCCACCCAGCCAAGTAACTCATTAAATCAGTCGGAGGAGCAATCTATAAGAAGATCTGAGAGGACTATTAGGCCACCAAGCTATCTTAGAGATTTTGTCACTTACATGACAACTGAGCATCCTATTGAAAAATGCATTGGCTACAACAATCTCTCAAAAAGGTATGTTGCTTTTCTTAGTTCTATTGTGCAAGAACCTAGCACTTTTAATGAGGCAAAAAGTCAAGATGTTTGGATTAAAGCTATGATGGAAGAATTATATGCCTTGAATAAAAATGAAACTTGGGAAATCTGCAAGCTACCCAAAGATAAAAAGGCTGTAGGATGTCGATGGGTATATAAAACAAAATATAAGAGTGATGGTACTATAAAGCGCTTTAAGGCTCGCCTAGTAGCCAAGGGATTTACTCAAACTTATGGTGTTGATTATGAAGAAACGTTTGCTCCAGTGGCCAAAATGAATAGTCTTCGGATTCTTTTGTCTGTGGCTTGCAATTATAATTGGAAAATGTTTCAGCTTGATGTTAAAAATGCTTTTCTTCAAGGAGATCTAGAAGAAGAAGTTTATATGCAGTTACCTCCTGGACACCCCCAAGAAGGAAATCCAGAACTTGCTTGCAAATTAAAAAAGGCTATCTATGGGTTAAAACAATCTCCACGAGCTTGGTATCTTAAACTCAATCTTGCTCTTGAGAAAAAAGGTTTCAAAAGGTATATTTCTGATAATTCTCTCTTTGTTCTTAAAAATCATCACAATCTCACTGTTGTATTGGTATATGTTGATGATATTATAATAACAGGAAATGATGAGGATGAAATTCTCAATACCAAGAGGTACCTTCATGAAGCCTTTGATATTAAAGACTTAGGAAAATTGAGGTACTTTCTTGGAATAGAAGTTGCCTACTCAAAAAGGGGAATCTTTCTATCTCAAAGAAAATATGCCTTGGATCTTCTCAAAGAAACAGGTAAAACTGGATCTAAGCCTGCCGATACTCCTATTGAGACTAATGTTAGGTTCGATACTGATGAAGAAAGTCTTTCAAAAAGAGATGTTGAACAATTTCAGAGGCTGGTAGGAAAGCTTATATATCTTACTATGACAAGACCTGATCTTGCTTATGCTGTCAGCGTTATTAGCCAATACATGCATGATCCAAAGCCATGCCATGTCAACGCTATTGATCGTATTCTCAGATACATCAAAAGTAGTCCTGGGCAAGGTATCCTCTATACCAAAAATAACCATCATAAAATTGAAGGCTATTCTAATGCCGACTGGGCAGGATCTTCAGACAGAAAGTCTACCACAGGATATTGTATTTTTGTTGGAGGAAATATTACTTGTTGGAAAAGCAAAAAACAAAACACGGTTTCAAGATCCAGCGCTGAGTCCGAATATCGTGCAATGGCCTCTACTACTTGTGAATTGATATGGACCAAGTCTCTTCTCACTGAATTAGGAGTTAGCATTGAATTGCCAATAAATATGTATTGTGATAACAAGTCTGCTATTCATATTGCTGCCAATCCAGTTTTTCATGAAAGAACGAAGCACATCGAGATTGACTGCCACTACATTAGAGAAAAAGTTCAAAAAGGAGAAATATGTACTCCATTTACCAAGAGTCAAGATCAGCTTGACGATGCTCTCACTAAGGGATTAAGTTGTGCTCAATTTAAAATCATGTTGAACAAGTGGGGTTGTTTTGATATATATTCCCCACTTGAGGGGGAGTGTTAAGTTTGTCTTTCCTTGTGCAACTTGAGTTGCTTTCCTTTTCTCTTTTTTGGAAAGATTAGCTTTCCTTTTCTTTATGCTTATCGCCTCTTATGGTTGGGCTATATTAAGCCCTTTGTATTTGTTGTTCTTGATATGAAAAAAGATTCTCTCTGGTTGTACCGTGGATGTAAGCCATACTGGCTGAACCACGTAAAGTCTTCTTCTTTGTTGTGTTCTTTTATTTTACATCCGCCCTCGCCAACAACGGCGGGTTCATGATATCTCTCGCCGGAGCTCATGGCCAGGTCGTCGGGGGCTCGGTTGTGGGGGCCTTGCTGGCCGCCGGTACGGTCGTGATCGTCGCTGCATCCTTCGCCAGCCCTTCTTATCACCATCTTCCGGTGGAGGACGAGATCTCCGAGCAGCGGATGCAAACGCCACCGACGAACAGTGGCGGTGGTAGCGCCACTGTGTCGGACACGCGTGCCATGCCGGTGTACACCGTTTCTCCGACACCCATGAGTTGCCATCTGACGTCTGACGTCTTGTGGGCACCTTCTGTTCGGCCACCACCACCTCCTTACTAGAGGACGACAGGAGAGAGAAAAAAAAAGGATTTTGGTGTTTGTAATATGTTTTTTTTTTTTCGTTTTTTCTTCCAAAATGCACAGAAATTGTGATTTTTTTTCTTTCAATACAGAAATTGTGACTTTTTTTTCCTTCCAAAATGCACAGAAATTGTGATTGATGATGATGATTATGCTTTTAATTGGTGTCAGGGTCGTAAGTGTGCAAGGGGAAGGGATCACGGGTTCATTGCCGTTTCTGTCTGAGGAATTCTGAGTGGATAAGAAGGCAATGAGGGAGTGAGTGGGTGTCAGGTTTCCGGTCGACGGAATTCAGAGCCCGAGCGTGGTTTCACGTCGCCGGAGAGCATGCCTCATTTGCTTCTTTTTTTCCCTCTCTCTCTCTCTCTCTCTCTCTCTCGGGAGTTTATTGAATAAGATGTACGATAGCTCCTGCAGACCCATGGACGGCTAGGATTTTGCAGAGATGCGCACGCGGGCACACTCGCTCTATCTCTCTTTTCCGTCTCACCTCTCTTTCTTTAGTGAGACGCATACTATCCAAATTCCAAAGACCGTACGTCTCTATCTGTCTGCATATGCATCGAAATGCATGCATTTTCCTTTTCCTCTCTCTCCCCTTTTCTTTTTATCCGTTTGTGGTGTACTTGAGATGTGAGTGTACAGTCTTCTGGTGGGAAATGGAATTGGATTCGTGACATTCTGCCATGTGTGTGTTAGTATACTGCAGCTTGCGGAGAATCGATGTGTTCACTATCTCGGTTTCTGCACCGTTGCCTGGTCTCGTTACCTCTTCTTTTTCATAAGAAAGTGAATTGAAGTACGCACGAGTTGGTGATTAAGGAGATCAAGGAAAGATAAAGGTAGTGATTAGTTTTGAACTTATTGCAATCTGATCCATTCTACTACTAGGATGGACGTCGATGCGATTGGTGTTGTACTTGGATATGGTTTGTTTTCGTTTGGTACTTGCATTCGCGATGTTATGGAACCAACAGCAATGGTTGATCAATTTGGGGGAATGGAAAGGGAAAGGCGGGGGTAAGTGATGAAGTGCAACCATGCCAACCAAGATTGTGAAGGCATTGATTATTAGTATGAGTCTAGTTGCTTTAGGTGACCACGGAAAAGATTATAACGACTGCATTTTGGTCCAAGACAGGGGGGAAACACTCGTTAAAATTGAAATTGCAAAAGTATGATTTGGTAATATTGATTCTTGCACCGAAGTAGTTCCAATGTCGTTCTTGGCGCATTCTTGCTTTTCCTCACGTGTTCTTTTTTTATAAGCAAAGTTGGGGTTTAGTCAGACCCCCACCAGTTATACAATGTAGCATTGGGTTTTGAACTTGCAATGTCCCATCACAAGGTGACACGCATTAAGAGCTCTTACCTAACAAGTGGAGCCCCCAGCTGGTTTTTCCTGGTGTGTTTGCGATAAAGTAAAAGATCATCTCGAGGGAAGGTGGATATAGAATACAATGTACCATTGGGTTTTGAACTTGCAATGTCCCATCACAAGGTGACATGCACTAATTAACAGCTCCGCTCCTACCAAACAAGCTGAGCCCCCCGCTTGTTTTTCCTCCGGTGTTTACGATAAAGTAAAAGATCATCTTGAGTGAAGGTGGATATAGAATACAAGCAATTCCTCTTTTTTTCTTTTGCTTCATCTTTTTTGTCAAGGCAACTGTCAGAGCGGTTCGTTACTGACTACTCGCAGGGCAGCTTTCGCCTCTTTCTAAGACTAGATGAAACATGGTCAAAAGAAGCTTTTAACTCTAGTTTTTCGAAGATGTAGAGAAGCTGGAAGATTTCAGTCATGGGGAGTTTAATGATGTTCTTAATGCATTACACTAAAACTTGTTTGTCATAGCTACAACAACCAAGCGATCAACCGCGAAGAAATTCTATCTGGTAATTCCTTGTTTTCGTTTACAAGAAATGAAAACATGATCAGCAGAACAACATGATCGAAAGGAACCAACTTTCACCCCTTACTGACACAAACAAACCGTATGCTATTGATATTGTGGATTACTGTCGTGCACGTGAGCGTATAGTGATCGAAACCACGATTATTGAAATAGCGCCTAGTTTGTTTGTTTGTTTGTTTGGAAAAACAGTAGCGCCTACTTAGTTACTACGCCATTCTTCCGAAAAACTATTGAACCGGTTGGTTATAAAAGTTTATTAAAAACGTTCTAGGAACCTACAGAAACATGAGAAAATGTTTTTAGAATCTCCATTAGCACTATTACCTTTTGACTGTGTAAATAAGAAACCAACTTTTTTTGGATTTCTCACCGGTTTTGAATTGGTTTATATGCTGCTATAGTGCCACTGCGTTATGGTATGTGATCAGTCACTCTGCACGAGAGAGAGAGAGAGAGAGAGAGAGAGAGAGAGAGAGAGAGAGAGAGAGAGAGAGAGAGAGAGAGAGAGAGAGAGATTCACCTTAAGTTGAACCAGTTATGAAACTGGCGTGGAACCGACCACGATTCAATGATGTCGTAACATTCTACTAATTGGTTTGACTTTATATCAACACTAAAATCCTGCAGCTGAATTGTTAGAACATAATCTTGAAACGGGTTTAAGATTAAAATTGCGAACAAGTTTTAGGCTCTTTTCGATAGCCTAGCATTGAGTTGGAAACAACATTTAGGCTCTGTTTGGGAGCCAGACATGGGAGGAGATGTGAGTGAAGACGATATTTAACGAGTGTAATTGATACCAAAGGTGTTTGGGGAGAGATGAGAATGGTATTGGGAGTGGAGGGCCATTCTCAACTACATATGCTACAAGGATATGTTGTTGACAACTCCAACCTCATCTCCCAAACACCTTCAATCAAGTGTTGCAGTTTATTTGACAAAGCTCAAAGGGATGTAGGATGAACTCGCTTTGTACGTCACACACTCAACGTGCTCTTGTGGCACTATGAAACAAGTTAATGACCTGCAACAACAATAAGGGCTGAATGATATTTATAGCTCAATTCGAAACCAACTCCTTATAAATTTGTTTCCATCGGTTGCTAGAGTATATGCTCTTGTCACTCGAGAAAAAAGGCAAAGGGGTCTGTGTGTACTACCACCCTCATTGAGTGAGCCTGTGATAATGGCTATTGTCATTGAGACCAGTCATGATGCAAACCACCCCGGGGATGGAAAAGGTGTAAATCAGCCCACAAATCAGAAAGATGGCTACATGAAACAACGATATCCTTGCCCTATGGCAAAGTATGAGCATTGAGGCAAGCTACGCCACATTAAAGCTTGACAAACAAGTTGTTTTGGATCCAAAACAGAGTAGAATTGAAATTTTGACCTGGCATTTTGACTTTTTCTTCCAAAAGCTCGAAAGTTTTAGAAGGTGTTATCTTCCAAATAAAATAAATTTGGGTCCAATTGTATGCTCATGGAAGGATTTTTGGCCAAAATAGTTATCTATCCAAGAGAGACCTTGATTTTTAGTTGAACCCTACTTAGAATGCATTTTTGACCTATTAAATTAGGTTTTTATGACTTGAGCTTAAAAAAACAGTTGAAGATAAAGTTATTGTTTTTCAAAAAACAAAACTTTACATTAAAAAAAGTTACATTTTGGGTGTTATGATAAAAAAACAAGAAAAGTTATCCAAAGCTTGCCATTTTGACCTATTTTGCCCAGGGAAATGTGTCTTGATACAAAACAAGTTACTTAAATCATAGAATTTTGAGTTTAAGCCTTCCAAAACCTTGGGATAAGCCTATTAGTCCTGTCAAAATTTATTTTCTTCTTCCCTAAGCATACCCCTTAAGATAAGCCTTATAGTTTCAGCTAATCACAAGTTGACATGCAGAAGGCCTAGCCAATCAGATTCAAGTTATTGTGCAACAATAGATCTGAGCATTTAAACCCATAATCCCATAAATTGATGATCCAACCCCACCAAAAAACTATAAATAGTGTCACTTCCTCTCATTTTATCCATCTAGAACTGAAGTGGGGAACCCTTATCACATTGAGAGTCTGGCTTAGCCTAGGTGCCCCCACTATATTGAGTTGTCTAGCCTACCTATTAGTTCTAGGTCCAGCCCTCGGGTCCACTCTATTGGACCTGAACCACCCAAAACATGTGCCTTGCAGATTGTGCGGTTGTCAAAACCAATCTTGAGAGGGCTACCTAAGCCCGTGAGTGTTGGTGGTGCCCTACACCATCAACCTCACCTCTTTTTAGGAGTCCAAGTTGAGGTACGTCATGATGCATGCCAAGAATTAGGGATGCACACGAGTCTTGTTCGAGCCAAGCTTGGCATGTATAAACTCAACTCACCCAAGCAAATATGTGTACAGGCTCGGTTCAAGCTCGACCCGAGCCTGAACCACTGGTGTTCAGAATCTGCTCGAGCTCATCCTAGGTTAGTGTTTTGCAGGATACACATAGGTCAGGCTCGAGCCAGGCCAAGCTGAGCTTGTACATGCTAAGCTCGAGTCAGTGTTTCACACTAAGCAAAACATATCAAACTAGCACAGGCTCGATCTAGGCTTAGCAAGGCACACACACACACAACATACCCATTGCCATCGACGGTGGCTTTCTTTTTCTTCTTCTTCCTTCTCCCTCTCTTTCTCCTTATTCTTTATCTTCCTCATCCTCCTTCCCGAGCGAGAAAGGGGAAAGGGGAAGAGAGAGTGCAACAAATGGGAGAGAAAGGAGGAGAGAGAGAGCAAGAAAGAGGAGAGAAAGGGAAAGAGAGAGAGAGAGAGGTAGGTAAGTGCGGCGGGTTAGGGTGGGGCGAGACAGGTTCAAAATGCCCAAAAAAACTTAATCAAGTTTTATTGAGCTCAGTACATCGATCGAGCTCAACTTGTTTGCTCGATCCGAGCCTTAGAACTAGTACAAGCTCGTCTCATTTACGCCACAAGCCTAGCTTGAGCCTGCTTGGCTAGTTGTGCATCTCTACCAAAAATTATAAGACAGAAATTTGCACCCTCTGAATCAATTTATCCTTACTCAGCATATAAGGAAATGTTGTATTCTTGAAAAATGGAACCCTTGTTTCTAGAGTCCAAGCCTAGATCCATTTTTAAATAACCACTCTTAAAGTCTATTTTAAAATTCTTTTAAAAAATATGGATCCACACTTATATGACAACTGATTACAATTCGCACAACAAAAATACAATTGCTATAAAGCAATTTACTCCTGATCAATTCAAGCAATTCATGTCCTTCATATCTCAAGGTAAACCCAAACCACAAGCCAATCTTGTAGGTAAACCTTCTGCCATTCTTTTTGCAATGTCATATGGGGTCGTCCACATAGGAGTGACTGACCACATGACCTTATTATCGACCTCCTTGACTCGAGTTCTACTTTTACTTGTTTGCTGGTAGGTCTGCTTGATGGTTTGTCTGCTCTTGTTACCCATGTTGGTAGTGTCTCATTAACCCCTATTATCCACCTGTCCCAAGTTTTATGCATTTCTAGTTTCAACTATAACTTGATTTTAGTTAGCAAACACACAAGAATTGAAATGCAATGTTATATTTAGCCAAGATTCTTGTGAAATTTAGGATCCACACAAAGCTGATGATTGGAATGGGTAAGATGCATCATAGCTTTTATATTCTTGAGACAAAGAATAAAGTTGACATCTTGTTGTCTAGTTCTGCTCATGCTTGGCATTTTCATCATGGCTATATATCGAACTCCAAACTTTGATTGATTTCAATAAAATTAATTCTAGTTTGTTTAATTTTCATTGTTTTATTTATCCTCTTGCCTGATAGTAATATTAGCACCATTGCAACTTTTCAACTCATACATTTTGACCTATGGAGAGGCTATCAAACACCATCATTGTCTAGTGAATACTGTTTTCTTACAATTGTTGGTGATTTTATTAGGTCAACTTGGGTATATTAACGTGATACAAATCCAAGACCAGTTCATTACTTTAAGGATTCATTGTCATAGTCAAAACACAGTTTCAAACCTAAATCCAAAAAATGAGGAGCAACAATGGTAGTGAATTCTTTTCTAATGAAATGCAGCTATAGTTTTGTAGTCACCAACATAGTTGTGTAAACTCCTCAACAAAATGGGGTAGTTGAACACAAACACCAGGACTTATGGCTCGTGCTCTTTGATTTGAAGCCAATGTTCCTATAAATTTTTAGAGATACTTTTCCTTGTGCATAGAATAACGTTACGTGGTTGTCTTTCCTTTACCCATAGATGAACCATCCCAAAGTATTGATCCAAATCTTGTTCAATCGTCCAATACCCACGACCATTTGGAAAATTGTGAGGACCAAATATATGATACTCATTCAACCCTTCTTGATCATTTTGAAAGTGGTGTACCTACCTCTCAAACTCCACCTGATGTTCAACTCAGACGATCAACGAGGCAACGATCTCAATCCACGTCTTAAAGAATATCAATATTACGTTACAGTTTGCTCACCGACATCGGCAAGTGAGAGTGTTGTGTTGGACATTTTGGGTTTTACGGGTCCAACCCGCAGTCTGACCCGGTTTGACACCCCTTTAGTGGGTCACGTAAGTGGCATGTTAATGGAGGTAGTGGGTGGGAGTTACGTGAATGTGGAGAGACCACATTCACGTAACTGCCCAATTCTCCATTATAAATATGGGATTAGGGGCTATGAAGATGATGAGAGTTCATAGCCATATCCTGCCCAAACTCACTTCTGCATTCAAGCTTAAGCAGAACAGGGTCCTGCTCACCGTCGACATAAGGCCTGGGCTCATTGTAGGCGTCGACCGGCTGAGGAGAACGCTGAATCACCTACACGATCAATGGCGAATCCATGTACGCTCCCTGTCTATTTATTTACACAGGGTATCGCCAACATTGGGTTATGGGCCCACAGTGCCGCGCATTCCTGCTGCGCGTGGCCGTGTAGGAAGTAACGGCGTTTTGGCGTCGGTGGAGTTGCCGTGTGGCGACAACCACCGATTAGCCGAAGACTGTCGCTATGAGGCGACAGTCATCACCGGCAAATGTCACCGGAAAAAGGGCGACATTACTTTCTCGTATTCACGGTTTCAGGCAAAACTTAAAAAAAAAAATGTTTTATACATGTGGCTGTTGGGCTGCAGGCCAGTTTTGTCGTCGCCGGGGCGTCTGCCGGTGATTCCAGCCGGTGCCAGCAAATAGGGCGTCGCCGTTGGGCGCCGTCAGTCGCCGGTGTGCTTTCGCCGGAAGATGTCGTCGACCGATGGCGAAAAGGGGTTTAAAACCCCATTTTTGATCTGCCCTGCTCCTTCAACCATCGGGCTGGGTTGATCGCCGTGGGGCGATTCGCCGTGGAGGGGCAGCCACTGGCCGGCGGCATCCTTGCTGATGTCGCCGGGGCTGCCGCCGGACTGGCAGGCGCTCCCATGCATTTCAGACATCGGACGACAACACCGTGGATCGTCGCCGTCGGGCGACGTCTTCTGTCGGGAGGGTTGTCGCCGGACCGACGTCACCGTGGGGTGACGCCGGTCGCCGGCAACCGGCTTCAGTCGCCATTACGGCGACGTGGGTCGCCGTGGAACCGAAAAGGGCGGAAACCCTTTTAGGTTTCCCTGAAATCTCAAACAGAAACCCATCGGGTTTCTGTTTAATTTCAATGTGGGGACCGGATCGGGTCCCGTGTGAAGACCCGATATCAGGCCCGATCCAAACCAGAAATGGATCGGGCCTGCTATTTTTTTTAGATCTAACCCGGACCCATAATGGGACCGGGTCTGGGTTTGATCCGAAAAAAGGTCGGGTCTCCATTTAATATCGGGTCCGGTCCGGATCCATTCTGGAATGGGTCCGATCCGGACCCTTTAAGAACCGGGTCGACCCAGGGTCCATAATGGACCGGGTCGAACCCGGAGTCCGTTATAGGACCGGGTCATACCCGGGTCCATGTTGGACCGGGTCATACCCGGGTCCATGTTGGACCGGGTCGAACCCGGTATTTGGTTTGAACCGGGTCATACCCGGGTCCATGTTGGACCGGGTCGAACCCGGTATCCGGTCTGAACCGGGCCGTACCCGGGTCCATGATGGACCGGGTCGAACCCGGTATCCATTTTGGACCGGGTCTAACCCGATATCTGTTTTGAACCGGGTCCGACCCGGGCCTGTTTCGGACCGGGTCTAACCTGGGTTTTGGTTCGGGCCGGGTCCGACCCGTATTAAGTATGGGTCGGGTCAGACCCGGATCCCATTTTAAACTGGGTTGGATCCATAAAAACAGGATCCAAACACTATTGAGACTGAATCGGATCAGGAACCTGATCCGACCCCTTTCGGAACCGGTTCGGAGCCATTTTTGACCGGTTCTTTCCAGTTTTTCACCGGTTCCGGGACGCTGAGACCCTGTTTTCATAGATTTAAAGAAATATAGGGATTTTGGCATACGGTTATAGGGTTTTATGAACTTTTGTTCATATTATGTATCGGTTTATAAGGTTCAGAACCGGTTCGGACCCTTAGATGACCGGTTCGGGGCGGTTTCTGACTGGTTCAGAGTGTTTTAAGACCGGTTCCTACATGAGGACCCTGGGTTTTACCCATATAAGCATGATTTTGTTATTTTTCATGCTTTATAAAGTATTTATTTTAAATAATGCATGACTTATGCATGTTAATTCATGTATTTTGCGTTGGTTAAGTTATGCATGATGATTTTAAGCATGAATTATGACTAAATTTATGACAATTAGTTTATGCATTTTTGTTGTAGTATAAACTGATATTAGGTCATGAATATACATGCATTAAAATGTGTGCATAGGTGTGCTCCATAATACGAATAAATTTTTCGGTAAAAGATTTTGATTAACCGATTCATTTAATCACCAAAGTGATCTGAGTCGTGTTAATTGCGGATTCTTTGAACCGTATTAAGATTCGTAATTATGATTGTGTGTGAATTTATGAAACATCGATTCTACCCAAAGGTAGGTCATTGTGTTCCAAATTTACACAAGGTGTGATAGTAGATATGCATTCCAGCCCATGAAGCATGTTCGTACCCAAATGTACAGTGTTGAATTGCCTCTGGATTCATGATCTACTAGTTTCACCAACTGAAGTCAATTCCTTGGGAATTGAAGAGACGGAGCAACCATGAGTATTATCGTTTTCACCAAAGTGAAACGATAATGGCTCAACTATGCTTGTCTCAGAAAAGGTGAAAATAAAGGGTCTCACTTTTACCTTTTCAACACGAGTCTCGTTTGAGCAATAATAGTAACATCTTTCCGTTTTTCGTTTCTTTTATCAGGTTCCTTCCATATCGACAGTTCTAGTAGTATCCCTATCTTAGACGGATCGAATTTTTTTGATTGGAAAGAAATTGTGTTGTTCACTTTGGGCTATATGGATTTAGATCTGGCCCTTAGAATTGATGAACCTCCCACTCTTACAGAGCAGAGTACAACTGATCAGAAGGCTGCCTCTGAGAAGTGGGAGCGCTCGAACAGACTTAGCCTGTTGCTTTTGCAATCTCGGGTGGCTAAGAACATTCGAGGCGCAATTCCTCACTGTAGGACTGTGAAGGAATTTCTGGGAGCCATTGAGGCTCAATTCGTCACTTCTAATAAGGCAAGGGCCAGTACCCTTATGTCCAAATTAGTGTCTATGAAATATGCTGGTGACAGTCACATCCGACAGCATATTTTGGAAATGAGGAATATTGCGACTCAACTGAATGACATGAAGTTCGTCATCTCTGACTCATTTTTAGTCCATTTGATCTTAACCTCGTTACCTACTGAGTATGGACCCTTCAAAATCTCCTACAACACACATAATGATGAGTGGTCTTTTAATGACCTCTTGAGTAAGTGTGTTGAGGAAGAGGAGAGATTGAAGGGTGAGAGGGTGCCAAGTGCACATATGACCTCTCATAAGGATAAACAGAGGTCGAGGCCAAAGAAAAGCTCATTAAAAAAGAAGAATCAGAAGAGGGCCACTGGGGAGAGTTTAAACTCTCAGGCGAAAGCCAAATCCCAGTTTGGTGGCCCTTCTATAAAGTGTTTCTTCTGCAAAAAGAAAGGGCATAAGAAGGTGGACTGTTTGAAGTTCAAGAAGTGGCTCGAAAATAAAGGTAATAAGTCATTCGTTTCTCATGAGTGCAATTTAATTCATGTTCCATTGCATAGTTGGTGGATTGATTCTGGTGCCACGGTGCACATTGCCAACTCTTTGCAGGCATTTCTGAACAAAAGGGAACCAACGGAGCATGAAAGAAGCATCTTCTCAGGAAATAAGATGCGTTCGCATGTCAAAAGCGTTGGGACCTGCAGAATTGTGTTGGAGTCAGGATTCATGTTGGATTTGGTCGATACATTTTATGTTCCATCTTATAGTCGAAGCCTAATTTCAATTTCAAAACTTGATAAGTTTGATTTTGTATTTAAATTTGAAAATTCTGAACTTATTATTATAAAAAAATTCAATGAATATAGGTTCTGCATATATGTGTGATGGTTTGTATCGATTAAGAACCAAACTCCAAATTCAAGAATCTCACTCTATTGAGAACACAATGATTGACAATAAACGTGGTCTAAAGGATGATCAATCCTATTTGCTTTGGCATCGGAGGTTAGGACATATCTCGAAAGAGAGAGTCCAAAGACTCGTAAAAGAGGGAATCCTTGGATCCCTTGATTTTACGAATATAGAGCCATGTGTTGACTGCATAAAGGCTAAGCAGTCTAACACATATAAGAAAGATGCCAAACGCAACAATGAAAAGTTAGAAATAGTGCATACGGATGTTTGCGGCCCTTTTTCACTGTGTTATACGGGTGAAAAGTATTTTGTCACCTTTATAGACGATTACTCACGGTATATGTATCTCTACTTATTATCTGAAAAATCAGAAGTCTTTCAGGTTTTTAAGGACTTCAAGAAAGAAGTAGAGAAACAAACCGGTGAAGTTATTAAGGTTGTCAGGTCAGATAGATGTGGCGAATATTATGGTCGTTTCACTGAGATGGGACAAAAGGAAGGTCCATTAGCGCGGTTTCTAAAAGAGGAAGGCATTGTACCTCAGTATACCATGTCTGGTAGTGCTTATCAGAATAGTGTAGCTGAGAGGAGAAACCGTACGCTTAAAGAAATGGTTCGAGCGATGTTGAATCACTCAAACCTTCCTTTAACCTTGTTGGGTGAAGCTCTTAGGACTGCAGTGCATATTTTGAATAAGGTTTCTACAAAAGCTGTTCAAAAGACTCCTTATGAGTTATGGTCAGGTAGAAAACCTTCTTTGTCATATATGCACATATGGGGATGTCCAGCAGAAGCTAAATTGTATAACCCACATATAAAAGCTTTTGATCCTAGGACAACTAGTGGTTTTTTCATTGGTTATCCAGAAAGATCGAAAGGCTTTAGGTTTTATTGTCCATCTCATACACCACAGATAGTGAAAACAGATAAAGCAAGATTTCTTGAAAATGGTTCTGTTGGGATAGATGCATCTCAAAATATTAATTTTGAGGAAATGCAGGATTCAGGTTTCTCACCTGCTAAGGATAATGACTCGACTTTCTCTATCATTGTTCCTTCGAGTAATGTAAGAGAAAGTCCAGTCAATGAACATCAATCCCAACTAGATCCGGTTGTTGATGAGGATATACAACAACAACAGGATACAGAAGCTCATTTTGAACCACCTGTAGCACCTGTATGAAGGTCCACCAGAATTAGGAAATCTGCTATCCATCCGGACTATGTGGTGTATTTACAAGAGTCAAATGATTTCATAGACATTGATGAAGATCCCTTCACATTTGCAGAAGCCATTGAAAGTGAAAGATCAACACATTCGATTAATGCCATGAAAGAAGAGCTTGACTCTATGGCAAAGAACCAAGTGTGGGATCTTATACCTCGACCTGATGGAGTTAGACCTGTTGGTTGTAAATGGGTTTACAAAACCAAAACAGACTCTAAAGGTCATGTGGAGAGGTACAAGGTTAGGCTTGTTGCAAAAGGTTTCACACAGATAGAGGGCATTGATTATAATGAGACTTTTTCTCCTGTCTCAACTAAAGATTCATTAAGAATAATCATGGCCCTCGTAGCTCATTTTGATTTAGAGCTGCATCAGATGAATGTGAAAACCGCCTTTCTGAATGGGGATCTGGATGAGGAGGTATACATGCAACAACCTCCTGGTTTCAGTATAGATGACTCAAATAACTTAGTTTGCAAATTGAATAAGTCAATTTATAGACTTAAACAGGCCTCCCGCCAGTGGTATAAGAAGTTCAATTAGGTAATAATGAACTTTGGATTCACTGAAAACATTGTTGATCAGTGTATTTACATTAAGACTAGTGGGAGTAAGTTCATAATTTTGGTTTTATATGTTGACGATATTCTTCTTACAACTGATGATTTGAGTCTTTTACATGAAACAAAAGATTTTCTTTCCTCTCATTTCGATATGAAAGACATGGGTGAGGCCACTTATGTCCTTGGAATCAAGATCCGTCGTAACAGAACTAAGGGTGTCCTTGGCCTATCTCATAAATCCTATATCCTTAAGGTTCTTAAAAGATATGGGATGGAGAATTGTTCTCCTAGTTCGGCACCTATAGTGAAAGAGGATAAATTGAGCTTAAAGGACTGTCCTCAGGATGATATTGCGAAAGCTCAGATGGATGTTGTCCCATATGCTAAAGCAGTTGGGAGTTTACAGTACGCGCAGACCTGCACTCGACCTGATATAGCATTTGTTGTGGGAATGCTTGGTAGATATCAGTCAAATCCAGGCATTGCGCACTGGAAGGCAGCAAAGAAGGTCATGCGTTATTTACAAGGAACGAAAGACTATATGTTGATCTACAGGGAAGCTGACCACCTAGAGGTCTTTGGATACTCTGATGCAGACTTAGGAGGGTGTATTGACAGTAGAAAATCCACTACTGGATATATTTTCCTTCTAGCGGGTGGTGTTGTCTCATGGAAAAGCGGAAAACAGTCTACCACTGCTGCTCATACCATGGAGGCGGAATTTATTGCTCTATACGAGACTTCGTCACAGGCCATTTGGATAAGGAACTTCATTATGGGTCTTGGTATAGTGGACTCTATTGAGAGACCACTAAAGATCTTTTGTGATAATGAAGCAGCCGTGTCTTTTTCAAATAACAACAAGAGCTCAACATCGTGTCGACACATGGAGTTAAAATATTTTGTTGTTAAGGAAAGGACTGAGAATCATCTGGTATGTATTGATACAATTGGGACGAAGGAAATGACTGCGGATCCCCTTACTAAAGGGCTAGCACCAGGATTGTATTCCCAACATGTAAAGGGGATGGGTCTTTTTGATTCCTTCTGATGTATGACAATACATTATGTAATCACATTTGTGTTTATGTTTTGATTCTCTAAAGTTTTGTGTTATTGTTGATTTTGCATAAAGAATCTCTCATATGGGTTAGAGAGAATAGCAGAATAACAATATTAAAGGACCAATAGAATAGGTGAGAGACCAACCTATTCATAAAGGTAATTTCTTTACATGCCTAAGCACTGAAGGTGAATTGTAGTGTAGTACAAGAAAATATGACATTTCATAAAGGGGTGTTCATATCCTTGACTCATACGATTCATCCTTGTGATAAAGGGTGGCATGTGAACCCACATGAAGAATTAAATCGAGATAACGGTATACACCTCGATTTAGTACACTTTTGGTGTCAATGGGTCAAGTGGGAGAATGTTGGACATTTTGGGTTTTACGGGTCCAACCCGCAGTCTGACCCGGTTTGACACCCCTTTAGTGGGTCACGTAAGTGGCTTGTTAATGGAGGTAGTGGGTGGGAGTTACGTGAATGTGGAGAGACCACATTCACGTAACTGCCCAATTCTCCATTATAAATATGGGATTAGGGGCTATGAAGATGATGAGAGTTCATAGTCATATCCTGCCCAAACTCACTTCTGCATTCAAGCTTAAGCAGAACAGGGTCCTGCTCACCGTCGACATAAGGCATGGGCTCATTGTAGGCGTCGACCGGCTGAGGAGAACGCCGAATCACCTACACGATCAATGGCGAATCCAGGTACGCTCCCTGTCTATTTATTTACACAGGGTATCGCCAACATGTTGTCCATAAAGGCACGAGATATCCTCTTGCATCAGTTATTAAAAAAAAAATCCGTCCCATCAAGCCTTCCTTGTAGCCATTACATTTACCTCTGAGCCACAATCCTGTAACCAAGCCATGAAACATTTGCATTGGAGGAAGGCTATGGCAACCAAAATTTGAGCCTTGGAAGAAAACAGAACTTGGATCATGACTAGGTTTCCCCCATGGAAATAACCTTTAGGTTGTAAACGGATATACAAGATCAAATACAGAGCTGATGGCTCCATAAAATGCCATAAAGCCCGATTGGCGACCAACGGGTATACACAAGTGGAGGGACTCAACTATCACAAGACTTTCATGAGAGTGTCTAAGCTGATTACCATTAGACGTCTTCTAGTTATTGTTGCCAAACAAAATTGGAGGTTACATCAATTCAAAATCAACAATGTTTTTCTTCATGGGACCTCAATGAAGAGGTTTACTTGAACGTACCCCTGGGTTTTCACGATAGAGGGAGCAATGGTTATGTCATCTAAATAAATCTCTTTATAGGCTAAAAAAATTACCATGTAATTGGTTCACAAAGTTCTCCAAAATTCTAAAAAGGGTTAGATTTATCAAGGCAGATTATTCATTGTTTTCAAAAAATCAACAAGGGATGCATCTTCATTTAGTATATATATGTATATGACATCATAATTGCTGGAAACAACTCTTCACAGATTGATCATTTGAAAGAATTTCTCACTGATGCATTCTGTATCGAAGATCATAGGGAGTTAAAATATTTTCTTGTGATAGAAGTGGCTGTTGGACATTTTGGGTTACGGGTTAAACCCACAGTCTGACCCGGTTTGACACCCTCTTAGTGGGTCACGTAAGTGGCTGAGTAATGGAGATAGTGGGTGGGATCCGGAGTTACGTGAATGTGGAGAGACCACATTCACGTAACTGCCCAATTCCTCTATTATATAAGGGGTTAGGGGTTACGAAGTTGATGAGTATTCGTAACATATCCCTGCCCAAATTCAGTTCTGCATTCAGGCTTAGCAGAACAGGGTCCTGCTCACCGTCAACATTAGGCCTGGGCTCATTGTGGGCGTCGACCGGCTGAGGAGAACGTCGAACCTCCTACACGATCAATGGCGAATCCAGTTACACTCCCTGTCATGTTGTTTTTACAGGGTTTCACCCAACATTGGGTTATGGGCCCACTGCTACCACGCATTCCCACTGCGTGTGGCTGTGTAGGCCATTTCGGCAATTTGGCATCGATGGAGTCGCCGTGGGGCGACAACCACCAATTAGCAGCAGACTTTCGCCATGGGGCGACAGTCTTCACCGGCAAATGTCACCGTAAAGGGCGACATTATATTCCCGGTTCAGGCAAACCTAAAAAAAAAAAAGAGGACCGGATCGGGTCCGGCGATGAGACCCGATGACAGACCTGATCCAAACCCTTTTGGGTGGATTGGGTCTGCTCTTCTACTTTTTGGATCTGACCCGGACCCATAAAGGTACCGGGTCTGGGTCTGATCCGGAAAGGATCGGGTCTTTCTATTGGATGGGGTTTGACCCGGGTCTATTTGGGACAGGGCCTAACCTGGGTCTGATTTTGGATCGGGTCCGATCCGAAACCATTAAGGACCGGGTCGGACCCAGGTCCGGTTTGGACCGGGTTGAACCGGGGATCCGGTTTGGACCGGGTCGAACCCAGATCCATTAAGAACCAAGTCTTACCCAGTTTTGTTATGGTCCGGGTCCGACCCGTATTAAGTATGGGTCGGGTCAGACCCGGATCCCATTTAAACCGAATTGGATCCATAAAAACAGGATCCAAACACTATTGAGACTGAATCGGATCAGGAACCTGATCCGACCCCTTCCGGAACTGGTTCAGAGTCGTTTTTGACAGGTTATTTCCAGTTTTTCACCGATTTCGAGATGCTGAGACCCTGTTTTCATAAATATAAAGAAATACAGGGATTTTGGCATACGGTTATAGGGTTTTATGAACTTTTTTTCATATTAAGTATTGGTTTATAAGGTTCAAAACTGGTTCAGACCCTTAGATGACCGGTTCAGTGCGATTTCAGACCGGTTCAGAGTGTTTTTAGATCGGTTCTTACATGAGGACCCTGAGTTTTACCCATATGAGCATGCTTTTGTTATTTTTCATGCTTTATAAAGTATTTATTTTGAATAATGCATGACTTATGCATGTTAATTCATGTATTTAGCGTTGGTTAAGTTATGCATGATGATTTTAAGCATGAATTATAACTAAATTTATGACAATTAGTTTATGCATTTTTTATTGAAGTATGAACTGATATTAAGTCATGAATATACATGCATTAAAATGTGTGCATGGCCGTGCTCCATAATACAAATAGGTTTTTCGGTAAAAGATTTTGATTGACTGATTCATGTAATCAACAAAGTGATCTGAATCGTGTTAATTAAGGTTTCTTTGGACCGTACTAAGATTCATAATTATGATTGTGTGTGAATTTATGAAACATTGATTCTACTCAAAGGTAGGTCGTTGTGTTCCAAATTTACACATGGTGTGATAGTAGATGTGCATTCCAGCCCATGAAGCATATTTGTACCCAAAGGTACAATGTTGAATTGCATCTGGATTCATGATCTACTAGTTTCACCAACTGAAGTCAATTCCTTGAGAATTGAAGAGTCGGAGCAATTATGAGTATTGTCGTTTTCACCAAAGTGAAACGTTAATGGCTCAACTAAGCTTGTCTCAGAAAAGATGAATAATAAAGGGTCTCATATTTACCTTTTCAATATAAATCTCGTATAGAGCGATTTATCCCCCACTCATACGGAGAATAGAACAACTATTTTGAAGGTTATCTATGAGAAGTGGGAGCGCTCAAAATGATGTCTATGAGAAGTGGGAGTATTCAATTAATCTTAGCCTGTTGCTTTTGCAATCTTGAGTGGCTTAGAATATTTGAGGTGTTATCTCTTACTGCAAGACAGTGAAAGAATTTCTGAAATTCATTGGGATAGAAATTATTAATTTTATACGAGATTTTATCTCAGGCCATTTGGATAAAGAACTTCATTATGGGTCTTGGTGTAGTGGACTCTATTGAGAGACCACTAAAGATCTTTTGTGACAATGAAGCAGTCGTGTCCTTTTCAAATAACAACAAGAGCTCAACATCGTGTCGACACATGGAGTTAAAATATTTTGTTGTTAAAGAAAGGACTGAGAATCATCTCGTATGTATTGATACAATTGGGACGAAGGAAATGACTGTGGATCCCCTTACTAAAGGGCTAGCACCGGAATTGTATTCCCAACATGTAAAGGGGATGGGTCTTTTTGATTCCTTCTGATGTATGACAATACATTATGTAATCACATTTGTGTTTATGTTTTGATTCTCTAAGGTTTTGAGTTATTGTTGATTTTGCATAAAGAATCTTTCATATGGGTTAGAGAGAATAGCAGAATAACAATATTAAAGGACCAATAGAATAGGTGTGAGACCAACCTATTCATAAAGGTAATTTCTTTACATGCCTAAGCACTGAAGGTGAATTGTTGAGTAGTACAAGAAAATATGACATTTCATAAAGGGGTGTTCATATCCTTGACTCATACGATTCATCCTTGTGATAAAGGGTGGCATGTGAACCCACATAAAGAATTAAATCGAGATAACGATATACACCTCGATTTAGTACCCTTTTGGTGTCAATGGGTCAAGTGGGAGAATGTTGGACATTTTGGGTTACGGGTCCAACCCACAGTCTGACCCGGTTTGACACCCTCTTAGTGGGTCACGTAAGTGGCTGAGTAATGGAGATAGTGGGTGGGAGTTACGTGAATGTGGAGAGACCACATTCACGTAACTGCCCAATTCCTCCATTATATAAGGGGTTAGGGGTTACGAAGTTGATGAGTATTCGTAACATATCCCTGCCCAAATTCAGTTATGCATTCAGGCTTAGCAGAACAGGGTCCTGCTCACCGTCGACATTAGGCCTGGGCTCATTGTGGGCGTCGACCGGCTGAGGAGAACGCCGAACCTCCTACACGATCAATGGCGAATCCAGGTACACTTCCTGTCATGTTGTTTTTACAGGGTTTCGCCCAACAGTGGCAAGATTGGCCAAAGGTATATTTTTGTTCCAATGCAAATATACTTTGGATATTTTGAATGAGCATGGATATTTAAGAGCACGCCTGTCAGAATTCTCCATCTAGCAGCACTTGAAATTGAACACTAAAGATGGTTAAACTTTTAATAGAATTTCCATATTCTACACCACAATTACCACAAGTATTCAAAGGAGATCATTAACTCAAAGTCAAATGAGTAACGCGCCAATCTGATACGTGCATCTCAATCTTTGGGATCCTTGGGATCTCATTTTCTAGTAGATTAGATATTTGGATTTATTCTCTGGTTGTCCTCCCTAAATTAAAGGGATTGTGAAGACGTGTATGTATATATGTGTCGTACCATTTGAATATAAAGCAATGAAGTCATTCCTTGTTTTCTCATTCTCTTGTTTCCGCGTGCTTGATATCTATTCTAACAGCTTCCCCTGACGATCATTCTCACTTGAGATTTTCAGCATTTATCTTCCTCGGTAGCCTTCCTTATTGATGGTGGTTCATCGTTCAGAAACTCACCGTTCAAATTTATAGTGAAACTGGTTTAGAGGGGAAAAATGTTAAGTATAAATGTAATTTTGACAACCAAGTGACGATTTCTGTTAGTTGCCTTGTTGCGCACATTGTGACCAACCTTAGCAGTAGCACGTGTCTGCCACATCGTAGCTAGGTCATTTTGCTTTTGTTTAGCCCATGTATAAGCCTTACTGAAAATCCTGCGTGGCTCAATGGGTCATTGTGGCCTTGTAATTAGCTTGGGAGGAGATGTGGTGCCATGAGCCCCTTACCAATGTGTGTCATGCTCTCACCCATGGATTGGGAGAACTTTTCATGAAAACTTTATGATTCTTTAGGTATTTTTCGGGTTCCTTTTATCCATGGGGGGGGGGGGGGTGTTAGCACCGTTAATACCTATAGAGGAGAACTCATTAGTAGGTAGAGCTCCCCTTGAAGGCTCACTTTCCAAGGCCGTCTCATCCTCATGCCATCTCACTGTGCCAACATGCCATGGCTTATAAGTGCTGCTTGGCTTGCTTATCAATAGAACTTGTTTCTTGGACATTATGTCTTCATCCCTTTCAGATTGTGTTGTACCTCGTGTGTGCTTCCTTGTATTGCTTATAGGTTGCACGTGCCTCGTTGGTTATTGCCTGCCACACTTGTGGCATCATGTGTGATCGTCCCTCTCGGGTTGTTGCTTTTCCATGAGCCTCACGCCTTGTTGGGCCTTCCAAGTGTTGCAGCATTGATTGGGTTCTCCGCTTCTACATGGTTGCCTTCGATAGTTGCTCCTTCAAGTCACTTCTGCTCAACGATGGTCGCTCATCGTCTGGCATTACTCCTGGAATTGCTCTAGCGTGCCACGCCTCCTCAAGGCTTGCCTAGCGCTCATCCTAGGCACCACGCGGTCTTCAGATAAAACCCATGGGTTACGATTACTACATCTTCTCACCCTTCCATGTCGCCATGTCAAATGATGAAGGATTTTAGCCTTTTAGGCAAAGCAAAAAGAAGAGAATCTCTAGCTCCTCCTCCTCTAGAGTGACTTCTCAAGGTTCCTAGCTCCCTCTGGTCCCCAAACTCTCTTTGCTATGTTCACGACATAGGCCTTGCTTGAAGGTTGCTTAATTTGGGTAAAAGCAGTCATTGCTCATATCAATGGCATTCTCAATGTGGTTGGAAAGACCATTGCCGACATCAAATTTTGGATGGTGACGTTCGACCTAGTGTCAATGCCTTTCGGACATGCAAGCTAGTACCCATTCGAGACCAAGTAAAGGAGTTGCTCTCCTTGCTCACTGTTCGGGCCTAATTGAGCGACCTCATGCCTCTCCTTGAAAAAGTGCCACAGTTTTGTGATCGTGTGGCCGAGTTGGAAGAAAATAACATTTCACTCTTTGCTACAACGGGTGCATTTGAATGTCTCCTCCAAGGTGGCCTTGCCAATAGAGGAGTTGTCATCCACCAAAAAGGTCACAGAAGAAAGTTTCGCCAACCCCAAAAGTATGCTAGGACTCAAAACACCAAGGAACTAGAGAAATTTATCTGGGAAGTGGAGCACTAGATCAAGGTCACTCAAATTCATGATGATGAACTTAAGATCGACACTGCCATGTCATTCTTCATGAGAGATGCCACTCTCTGGGTTGATTGAGATTGATACATGGGATGACTTCAAAGCCTAGTTGTGAGGTCACTTCCTACCCATGAATGTCAAAGCATGTACAAAGCTTATGTGCCTTCGTCACACTGGATCCATGCATGACTATGTGAAGGCATAATCCAGCCTTATGTTGGATATCCCTAACATGTCAGAGAAGGATCACTTATTTTACTTCATGCATGGTCTCCAACCTTGAGCGAGACAAGAAGTCCATAAACAACGCTCACCTAACATGGCAAGTGCCGTCACTGTCGCTGAACAACTCATTGACTACCACAAAAATGAATGTCAGAATTACAACCACAGTAGGTCTAGTGTGCCCTAGCATCATCATCATGACAAGCGTCTCCATGAGCGCGAAGGACCCAAACAAGAGGATGCCAAGCAAGATACCTACAACCCTCTTCATAGACATGATGACATTCATTGCCACAAGGGCAAGCACCACCACACAGGACATTTGCAACACCCTCCTTCCATGCCTTGACACATTTGTGATGCGATGCATTGGATAAGTCATTGACCCAATCATCTCGACCGCCGTGCTAATGTCAATGCAACTCAAATTAAAGAAGGAAATTGAGATGAAGAGTTGAAGATGGGAGCTCTTTAGATGCTCAATGCCATTAGGGGAGTCAAGCCTAACCCTCCTCTTGTAAGTATGTAGCTTATGTACCTTGATGTCTATATCAATGGCAAAACCACTATGGCTATGGTGGATACAACTGCTACCCACAATTTTGTCTCTCCCAACAAAGTTACATGCTTCGGCCCTAGGGCCAAAAGGAAGGAAAGTTGCATAAAAGCAATGAATTCAGAAGCCAAACCCATCCTCGATCATGCAAGGGATGTGGTGTAAGAATCATAAATTTTTTATCATTATTTAGATAAATAAAAGAGGATTCTACTACAATTTTTGAATTGTTAATTGCTTAGAACCGAATAAGAATCTAAAATATCAATTCAAGCAAAATTAAAGGCTTCGAGGAATTTAAAACTTGAAATTTAAGTTCGTAATTTAAAATCCATTTGGATTTGGATTTTTGGCTCTGGATCTTAGAAAGATTCGGAATCCATTATTAAATGTAGGTGGTTCCAGTATCTGGATTTGGATCATGAGAAGATTCAAAATCTATTAGAGAAAATAATTGGGTTTGGCATTTGGATCTGGATCTTAAGAGGATAAAAAATCCACTTTGGATTTGGATAAGGTATGGGTTTGATCCAAATAGAATTGGATCCAATATGGATCCAGAATCTAATAGGAATTATAGATTTTAGTTTTAATTAAATATTTTAACATTTAATATTAGATAATATATTTATTTCATATATCACTTAAGAACTAACAAACTATCTTAATGAATTTTATTTCTAAAGTTAATCTAAACTATTTAATACTAAAATTTTCAAATGACAAGGTAATAAACAAAGAAAAGAGAGCATAGTTGGTCGCCCCTCACTAGTGGGCCTCACTTTTAATAAATGATGACCCACGATTTTGGGGAGTAATGAGAAAAGGAGCAATTAAATAAAGGGGAAAAAAAGAGAAGAGACCCCATATGTGATGGGGCTCTCCCTCTCTCTTTTTCTCGATTTAATGAGCTCCTATAAATAGGGAGACTCATACTGATTATAATTCTCTCATTTCCCTCTAATTTCATCTCTCAATTCTCTCTCTTTATCATCTCTCTCTCTATCTCCAAACGACTGAGGAGATTTTGTTGGTTGGAGCTCAAAGGTTTGGAACCGTACACATGTCCGATCATTTGCTGGTTCGACCAACACTCGAGGTAGGATTCTTGGACCAAGGGATGTAGGCATTGGGCCAACATGTAAGTTCATACTGGTTCCATCCTCATATGCATATTGATATTGACTCCCATGTTGTGGGAAGCTGATGGCATATTAGGTACGAAAACCAAATCATGAGTATGTGATTCGAGTGTATGAAGGAGAACCTGATTGAGGGTCTCATAATATATTTTTATATATAATCCCTCTTCATGACCTCGTACTTGATACATTCTGTCATTCAGGAGAAGAGGCACCATACCCATACATACATATGTATTTTCCTCGTTTTGATTCAATCATTATTTGAGGAAAAAATCATATGTACGGATGTCTGGGATAAATGAATGAAAATCCTTAAAAAGCATTGTTCATGTGTTGCGGTTTATTTTTATTATGCATTTAGGTAATATTTCTTGTAGGATCCCCCCCCTTAATCAGTGAGTTCAATGGCATAATGCGTGGGTAAATTGAAGCCTCACTGAGTGCGTGTGATTCGATTTAAATAAAGGAACCAAATGAAAAAGGTTTTACTATTTGTGAACTGTCAATGTTGTATAATGTTATTGAGATTCGAAAATTGAAATAAAGTTTGATGCATGACTGTTATTTCAATATGTTAAATTTTGCATATTTGATTGGATTATTTTCTTGCTATGGTATCGAATTTAATCCAATCCCTTGATGGATTTATTTTTGTGTGTTTGAGTTCAAGAAAAAAAGCAGACAGACACTACAAGAAAAACTCTAATTAGCGACGAAAATTTGCGACGAATTTTTTTCGTCGCAAATTTGTGACAGATTAGCTAGAGAAAACTATCTGTCGCTAACATTCGAATTATTTGTGGAATTAGCAACAGACCAAATTCCGTCGTGCATTCATCGCGCATCCGTCGTGACTTAGCGATGGATTCGCGACGAAAACATTCTGTCTCAAACTTTGTCGCAACTTCGCGGTAGATCATCAGCATAATTTTTTTGTCGCTACTCAGTCATAAATTTGTGACGGATGCACGATGAAATTTTACAGTCGCTAATCCATCGCTAAATTTCTCGTAAATCCCTAATGCGAGCCCTTTTCCCCTTTTTGTTTCATTTGTCGTCCGCCCGCTACCCGTCGACCTTCTGTCGCTAATTGGCGACTAGAATTTTGCGATGAAAGTTAACCATCGGTAATCCATCGCTAAACTCTACAACGACAGATTGGCGACGGATTAAGGTCGTCGCTAATCCACAGATTTCTTGTAGTGAGACTAGGGTTTGTCGACCACCAGTCGGTTGCCTCTCATTGGTTGAGCAGCATGGCGCTGTACCCTGCTCAACCTAACAGACCCAGGCTGCTGCATTGAGTAGGGGCGGCAGCTGCTGCACCAGAATATGTGCAGCAAGCTAGGTTCAGGTTGAACCGGTCCACTTGCCTTGAAACTGGAGTGACTAGCAAGGTGAGCCACCTTGCTGGTGCCCCATATTTGGCTACAGTAGTCAACATGTCTGCCACAAGTCTGTCACAGACCCAACTGCAGTACAAGGGCAATGTAATATATATATATATATTACATTCGGGTTGAACTCAAAGAGAGAAATATAAGGGAAAAAGTCATTATTGGTTGTATTTGAATGGCAAAATACTTGAATAAGCATAAGTTTGATTAGATTCAAGTCCTGAATATTGGTTTTGGATGATAGTTATAATTCTAATAAGTTTGATCATCATTTCATGAGAGAATGTGCACATGGGTGTATTTTTGCAAACATGGCTCCATCAATGCTTTATGCTTAAATGAATGCATTATTTACATAAAAGGTTTGCGAAATACATATTTTGATAATTGTGATGTTTGAGTTGTCTGCAAATGCTCTGTGGTTTAAAGGACATGAATGGATTTCATTCACGGACTCTGTCCTATCAAATGTATGATTTACAGATGTGTCCTATTAAATGTATGATTTACAAATGTGTTCCATTGCAACGAATGTTTGCAAAGTCATGCTAAGACCCAAAGATGAGCATAACCTTTAGGGTGCCACACAAGCACTTGTGATAAATTTTTGGTAGACGTTTGAACATGACCAATGGGGTACAAATCATACGCCCAAGTTATTACATTAAATAACTACATACACACTATCACAAGCCTATTTCTTCAATAGGCCAATGCAGCGTGACGATCATTCCTTGCCATCGCAAGCCTTTTGGTCGTTGGATTGATGCTTGCGGAAGCTTAGATAACTCAGAGTGCAAGAGAGCGAAAGAAGAGAGAGAGAGAGAGAGAGAGAGAGAGAGAGAGAGAGAGAGAGAGAGAGAGAGAGAGAGAGAAATTGCAATCACTTGAAAGTAATCACACCAAGTAGTTTTTCACTTGGAACAAAAAGTTCTTTATGGCCTTGCTATCCCTTGAACCATTGAACTTTGTTGGCCTCGACACATCTATCTTTGATGTCCTATCATCATTTCTTTCATTTAGGGTTATTGTTTGTTGTAGAGTGTGGTTCTTCAACTGAAGCTCCCCTACTTCAGTCTGCAGGATGGTCACTATCGTAGTCAGTGAAGTAAATTATCCAATCAGCAAGTTCACCTGCTCTCGCATGCTCGACACCTCATTGTTCAGTCCTCCAAATGACTCAACTACGCGTGAAATCACTTTCTCATACAAAGTCACATCAGCCAGCAGTCTATTGACAGTCTCTGCCAACTGCTCATGGCCCTGAGGTGAACCCATCTCCTCAGCTTCGACAACTGCCTTACCTTTGGTGCTATGCAAGTTGTATTGAGGCGCCACGATGTCTTGCTCACAAATCACAACCTGTTGGTGCATCTCTCGACACCGACTCCAGAGTCCCTTCCTCAGCTCGAGAACGAACTCTGATACCACTTGTCATAAGCTTATTTGTTCAATAGGCCAGTGCAACGCGATGGTCCTTTCTTACAGTTACAAGCCTTTCGGTCGCTCGCTTGCCGCTTACAGAAGCTTAGATAACTCAGAGTGCAAGAGAGCGAAAGAAGAGAGAGGGATAAAAATTGCAATCACTTGACAACGAGAGTGAACAAAAGAAACCTCAACGCATTTGTATTCATTCATAATTTTGCTCACAGACTCATTACAGTTCAGATCCACGAGCTAACCCTTCAGGGTATTGATCAACCTGAACCAAAGTGCAAGGGTGGCCCAGAGAAAGTTACAAGTGACTCAACACTTACATCAAGACTCAACTAAAGCAAAATAGACTCTAGACACAACTGTACAAAGTAGGTCACAGAGGAACGCACACAAACCTATGTAAATGTTTGGCCACTTTAAACTTATTGGGGCATTCTCCCTTCACTCGTTGGTAAATACACCATGAGCTGACTTGATGGGTGATCTGAATATACCAAAAATAAATATAACATTATCAATTATACTCTTGGTATAGTCTGCATTATGACATTATATGCTATTATGTTGGTATTCTAGTATGGTACTAGGGTTCTCAAAACCTTGGTTTGCCCAAAAGAGGCTGGTACAAATAACCTGAATGAATTAAATTAAAAAAAAAGAAATTGATACCCATCCAGCAAAGGGCTACCTTAGAAAGGGTAGATGGTATAAACTTTGTTGGGTTATTATTGTTGAAATATACAATGTTTGTTATTATGCTACAAGTGACGATGACTCGATGGTCCTTCGCCCACAGAGTTAGGGTATCCACACTACTCAATCTTTGTCCTAAGCGAGTAAGTCTTGTAACTTCTACAGAAGTCTGATGTATCTTGTTTATTTCAGACTTTAGGGGGTTATCTCTCGGTCATTATATCGCCCATTTAAGAATCTAATTTAGATAGTCATTCAGGGTATTAAAACACTCATGCATAATAAACCCTCAAATGGTCTCATTTGTCTCGATGTATTTAAACTGCACATACCCACATGAAGTTAATAAAGTGAAACATAAATTTTAACTGTATAACTTTACCTTTCTGTAATTAATTGTTTGTGCATGTGCTTAATTATTTTGATGCACTATGATTGATTTAAATATGCTTTAAGACATGTTTTGATATTAATTATATTTGTCTTGTTATACTAAAATATTAAATTTAGTGTGCTCTTATATGCCTGGTACTTTTCTTATAGACTTTGAGAAGAGATTCTCTACTGAGACTCATGAAGTCTGACCCCCAATATTAACAATTTTACAGATCAGGATGAATGATCAAAAAGAATTGTTGCGGAAGGCTTGGCTGGAGTTGCAAAGATCACATATTTTCTTGTCGATCTGAGATTTTGTCTTGATTGTTCCAAACATTTACACTTAGTTTTGTTTTAATGGATGTAATAACGCTTTAAATTTCAATTGAATATTATTTATATCAGTACTTTTGTCAAATGCAAATTTATCTGTAATTGCTCAAGATTTTTCAACTTCACTTTGAATATTTTCACTGTGTTAAAAAAAATTGGCTTGAAAATTTGGATCAATTTTGGGGCATTACATGTGGTCATCCATATTGGCTCATAAAAAGACTCCACCAACTTCTCTGTGGTGCCCCTCGATGATTTTAAAGACATTTTTGGCATGGAATTCATACATGCCCATAAATTTGTTCTCAGGCTGCACTTGAATTCAGTGAGCATAATGGTTGAGACATCCCCATGCATGGTTCATCCTTACTCCTCGAGCAATTTCAAGTTGCCAATGATGTTGGCCATACAATTAAGGAAAGACCTCAAGAAAAGAGATAAGACCTTAGTGGCCATCAAAGAAGAAGATCAGTCTGTGCTAGAGGTTGATGTCCTTCCAAAACTCGCTCCCATCTTGAAGCGATTTCGCGATGTCATGCCCGTTGAACTTCCAAAGCAACTACCTCTGCGTCATGAAGTATACCATCATATTGAGTTGGCCCTTGGTTCCAAACCACTGGTTGTGATACCCTACCACATGACACTTCTAAAACTTAAAGAATTGCATTGCCAACTCAACAAAATGATTGAATTAGGTATCATTCTCCCCTCTAAAGCTCTTTTAAGTGCCCTCATGCTCTTTCACTTAAGCATGATGGGTCGAAGCATCTTTGCATGGATTACTAGACTCTTAACAAAATTACTGTGAAGAATAAATATTCCCTGTAACTTATCATAGACTTTTTTTACTAGCTTTTGAGTGTCCATATGTTCTCTAAACTCAGCCTTCAGTTCGGGTACTGGCAGGTCCGAATCACTGAAGGAGATGAAGCAAAGACCATATGCATTACTCGATACAATGCATACAAATTCTTGGTGATACCTTTTGGCCTAACGAATACGCCAACCACTTTATCAACTTTGATGAATAAGATCTTTTACTCGTATCTACAACAACAGTTTGGAGGAGCATGTTGAGCACTTGCGCATTGTCTTCCAGACCCTCCAAGATAATGACTTGTATATGAAGAAGAAAAAATGTTTGTTCGACATAAAAGATATTGGATTTTGAGGGATTTTGTTGGCAATGGTCAATTTCTTATAGACCCTCAAAAAATCAAAGACATCCAAGATTGTGAGGCCCCTACCAAGTTGAATGATATGCAGTCCTTCCTTGGTTTGACTAACTACTAGCATAGCTACTCCTCTCATCAATCTCACTAGAAAGGATCGAAAGTATGTTTGAACAACATATTGCTAGGCCACCATTAACAAACTCAAGGTTGTCTTCATGAGCGAGCCAATTTTTTATTGTTGAACCACTCAAAACCATTCGAGATGCATATTAATGCCTTAGACTTTACCACAGGTGGCATCCATATGACCCCATTGTGTTCGAAAGTCGAAAGTTGAATGACATAGAGTGTTGCTATTCCATGCACAAACGATATATGATAGATATAGTCTGCTACCTAAGTATTTGATGTCACTATCTATTGGGCTCAACCTTCGTGGTCCACACTGACAATGTGGCCACCCGTTACTTTCAGGCTTAGAGAAAGTTGAGCCCTAAGCAAGCGCAATGCAAGAGTTCCTTGCTGAATTTGATATCACTTTGCTTTACAAGCCAGAAGTACCAACTATCTTGTTGATGCACTCAATCGAAGGATCGAGCTACGACCCTATGTGAAGGAGTGCCCTCTCTTGTTCAAGAGAGGACTGAGCTACGACCCTATATGAAGGGGTGCCCTCTCTTGTTCCACTGAATCTGCGAGGATATGTGGTTTGGCTCCATGGTCCCTCAGCTGCACAAACTGATCTAGGTCGACAAAACCATGAAGGACATACTAGAGGATAGAGATCTTGAAGAATATGTGAATCTTTATCTCCAACTGGAGCTCATTGCAAAAGATCCTCATTAAAGAGTGTCATGACACCAAGTGGCTTGAGCACAATGGTCAACAACACACCCTCGCTCTCCTCAAAAGGGCTTATTACTGGTCCCACATGCACAACATTGAGAAGTATGTGAGGACTTGTCTCATTTGTCAACAAGACAATCCAACAATAAAAAATCTGGGGATCTCCTTCAGCCTCTATCAATCCCCATCATCAATGGCAAAGCATTTTCATAGACTTTATCCTTGCGCTCTCACTCATCGATGGATTCAATTTTATCTTCGTAGTGGTGGACATTTTCTCAAAGTATGCTATCTTCACTCATGCTCTACCTACATGCATGAGAGACCACACCACACACTTTTTCATAAAAAATGTGATCAAATATTCGTGATTACTAGAAAATATTGTCAGTGATTGCGACCCTTGCTTCATTCACTGATTTTGAATCAAGGTATTCAAGTTATTGGGGTCAAAACTCCATTTTCTCTATTGCATTCCACCCCGAGACAGATGGGCAAACCGAAAGAATCAACGCACTGTTGGAAGACTATTTGAAGCAACTTGTCAGCACCAACCAAAGAGATTGGATGCAACTGTTAGACATCGCTTAGTTCAGTTACAACTTGCAAAGAAGTGAGTCGACAAGCCATAACCCCTTTGAGTTCACTATCAGTTAGCAGCCATTGATGCCTCACACCTTGGTTGTCCGCTACTCAGACAAGACCTCCTTGCCCACCAATTTGTATGTAATTGGCAGGAGAGAGAACATAACTTACAAAAGAATTCTTGTAAAAAGTAGTCACGTGCATGAAGAAGTGGGCAGATACAAAGCCTCAACCTATGACTTTCGATGTTGGTGACCAAGTGATGGTGAAACTCAATGCAAAATGAATTTGTGCCTATCGTAAGCTACATAAGGGCCTCGTACGCAAGTGTGAAGGCCTTTTTGTTGTTGTGAAGAAGGTAGGCAACCTTGCCTACAAGTTAGATCTCCCCAGACACCTCAACTTGCATCCAATCTTTCATGCCAATCAACTCAAGCTTTATCGTGATGATGATGAGGACCCCAGCAGAAGCTAGTCGACACGCCCCCTAGCATCGCTCCGAACTACAAATGCATGATAAGTCAACTATATCCTCAACCATTACAAGAATTCATGTAGCGACTACAAAGAATTCCTTGTCAAGTGGAAAGACCTCCTTGAAGTAAAAAAAAAAAAAACTATGGAGAACAAAAAGAAGCTCTCCCAATTTTAGGTAAAGCTCGATGAGTTACCTCGATTAGCTGCAATAGTCATCGAGGGTGGCAAGGGAGAATGATGTGTACATTGTGCCCTATCATGGCACGTGTGTGCCACACTGTAGCTAGGTCATTTTGCTTTTCTTTAGCTCATGTATTAGCCTTACCGAAAGCCTTGCATGGTTCAATGGAACATTGTGACCTTGTAATTAGCATAGAGAGAGTTGTGGTGCCACGAGTCCCTTACCAATATGTGTCATGCTCTTACCATTGCCAGGGGAACCTCTCATAAAAAATTTATGGTTCTTCGAGTGTTTTTCGGGTTCCTTCGATCTATCAAGGAATAACACCTTTGATACTTATAGAGGGAACTCGTTGATAGGTATAGCTCTCCTCAAAGGCCCACTCTTCAAGACCGTCCCATCCTCGCACCATCTCATTGTGCCAACGTGCCATGTTTTATAAGTGTCTCTTGGCTTCTTTATCAATAGAACTTATTTCTTGGATATTGTGTCATCATCCCTTTCAGATTACATTGCTTGTTGGTGCCGCCTTGCACCTCATGTATAGTTGCTTGCAAGTTGCTTGTATCTTGTTGGTGATTGTCTGTCACATTGCTCGCCTTTGTGGCATTGCGTGTTGTCGTTCTTCCTAAGTTATTGCTTATCAATGAGCTTCACACTTCGTTGGGCCTCTCAAGTGTTATGGCACTGATTGGGCTTTTTGCTCTTATGAAGGAGCCTTCGATTGTCCTGGGCCGATCTTTCATAATAGGATATATGCAGTGCAGAGCTTTAATGAATGAAAAATGCATCGAGTGTAGGAATGTGTGGTATGTGTTTGTGTGATCGGTGACGTGCAGTGGTAGCACAACATGCGATATGCATCAGTATCATCGTTAGTGTATCGCTATGTGGCAGCACAAACGTGGAATATTGTTTGGTTATGCAGTGTCAACAGATTAGAGAATATTGTCTTTGGAGATTTAGTTAAAGACCTTTCGGCTTGCAAGAGACATCACACGCATAGCAGTCGGATGCACGAGGGTGCGTGTGGGTTATGGCTAATTCTTTCAGGAATCACCTTAAGTAGTTTAAATCGAGTATGGTGACTCAGGGCTAGGCAAGTGAATGTCTAGATGTCGGTGAATGAGTATGGGTGATGCTTTTCGCTATGGTGTTTAATCATCAATTGGTCTTTGAACTGAGGGCCGCAAGGTCTCGTTCTTTCGATGGTGAGGTTTTGCTATATCGTGTGCATGTAGCTACAAAATGCTTCATGGCATGTAAGGCTAATGCAAAGTTTGTGCCACTTTCGAAAGTGATAACTTGTATAGGACAATGCATTAAGCGGCATGAATATGAAATGCATATTTGAAAATTAGCTTGATGAGCTTTCGCTAGTTAGCTGTGCACAAGGTGATGCTTAGGACCAACGAAAATTATTCAGCACGTGAAAACATGTTGATACGTGTCCTTGATGCATCGCGGGTTTGCAAACATTCTATGACTGATGGTAAATTTGTTCTGAAAATATATGCTATATTTCTATTTAGCGGACCTTTTCCCTTTTCCTTTCTGTATCGATCTCCGTGGCGTTGCCTCTTTCCTTTCCCCTGCCCTCCTTACCCACAAACTCACCACCACCATAACAACCGCTGCCGGAGCTGTGGACCAAACGACCGTCGAGAACTGCTCTGACAGGACAGGTACATGTCAATTTCCACCTGCCCTTCGTTTTCTCCCTCTTTCTCTTTCTCTGCCATGACCGATCAAAACTCTCTCACGACCTCCTCTTTTTCCACCCGTATTCCTCCCTCTCACCCTTTACTTTCTCCTTCCTCTTCTACTACCGGAAACCGGCGCACTCTTGCCGGGAAACTGTGTTGGCCGTCGGATTCCTTCTCTTCCACGTCTATGGCCTCGACCTCAGCTGTTGGAAATGGAGGACGGTGTGCACTTTTTCGGAAAAATGCTTTTACAGCCATAAACAAACTTTTTGTTTATTTTTACTATATCTTTATAAATGTTATTTATGTTTATCGTTTATTAACAATAAAACTTAAATGCATCCAAACAGGACCCATCTCCTGGCTTCCACCGAAAAAGGGAAAGGATAAAAAAGGAAGAAGAAGAAGAAGAAGAAGAAGAAGAAGAAGAAGAAGAAGAAGAAGAAGAAGAAGAAGAAGAAGAAGAAGAAACGAGGGAGGCCGGCCGAGCCGTGGTGATGGCAGAAGAGGGGCGGGTGCACCCTGACTGCAGAAACGCTTCGAATCCCTACCACGAGTGCGTCGAATTCTGCTTCAGAATCATCGCCGAAGCCAAACAGCGCCAGGAGAGAGAGCGATTAGGTTTTTCTTTCTCCCCATCTTCTCTTTGCATCAGGATATTAGGTTTTCCTTATCGTCGATTTGTCTTACTCTTCTTACTATTCCTCTTCTTATTCTTATCATTATTATTAACATGTTATCAATCCCAATTATTCGACATAGAAGAAATTTAGTTCACCTTAGAAACCCCAGATTATCTGTTTATATGTGATTGTTCTGATTTTTTTAATTACGATTTTTTATGACGTTTTCCCTAATTTCTTAGAAATGCCATGAAATATGTGTAAAGAAGAATATGATTGACGCTTGAAACAAGGGAAATAGTTTGAGATTACAAGCCGGTATCGTGTTTTCTTTGTTTCTTGGCGGGATCATCTTTCAGTCTGTTGGTGTCGACATTGAAACAGAAACTTTTTCTCTCAATTGTCATGGTTAATAAATCTAGACTCGTCATGTCATGGCTGGTTGCTTTATTATGGTGGCGTACATATGGTTCTAACGCGTGCTTCTTTTGCACAATACTGCACTATGCTGTCACTGGAAAATGAGAACAATGTATTCCTTGCTCGCATTTGTCATCAAAACCATTTAAAGTCCACCGTTAATTTGAGCTAATTATGAAATTTTACAATGCCTAACTTGCCCATTCTCGCATTTGTCATCAAAAAACATTTAGAAGCCTTGAGATCCCAATGGGATGCAGTTGATGAGTTTCTTGGTTTTTAGGGCCTTATCCACACATCTTTCATTTGATAGTGTCTATCTTCTTGTAGAGAGGAGACGTGGAGTGGGTGCCTTTTTTCCTTGTCTTGGATTAAGATTTGTTGAGGGCTTTTTGTCTCTTTTAGAAGATGTCATCAATCTTAGAGTTCGATTTGTTTGAGCTCCCTTGTGGCCTTCCAACGGCCGGGTCTGTACGGTTTTATTATTCTGTGTTTAGTGACATCGAAGACCAGTTTCAGTTCATTTAACATAGTCCTGTTTTATAAGGCTCCTTATTAGCTCAATGAATTAATAATGGTCCAAATATGGTTATTATATAATCTTGGATACATATTTTATATACTATCCTACAAGAAATTGTGCTGTTGGCTATAGTGTGTTGATTGATGCTTGTTATGCATCATCGTTAGAGGTTGCAGGTGCACATATGTTCATGATCATAGCTTCACTAGACTGAAGCTGGTTTGCACTAAATTGTAAGAGTTTGCAAGAATTGGTAGAAGGCATCTCAATAGTCAATATTAGTGACTAGCGTTCCATTTCTTGTTAATTTTTTATCCTTTTTTTAAGGGCACTCTTGGTTTTGAAATTGAGAGTTTGATGAAATTGGTATTTTTTTCTAGCTCATAGCATCCACATTCTGGAGAAAAGGAGGAGCTAGGATTTCTAGTTAATGCTTAAGCCTGCATTTTTCCCCTTTTGGCAATCTGCATCTGCAATTTGTGTTATTCACAAAGCAAAATTCTTGATCTCATAGAATGGTATTTCATTTGAGCTGTAACAAGGGAAATACTAGCGTTCTAGAAATTTTATGAAAGATAAATGCGTTGGAGTGTTGGAGTGGAGGTTAACACACATTCAAAATCGCTCTAGCTAACATATGCGGAACATAGTCTTGCTCAAATTTAGACATAACTTTCGAGCATGCCTACTTGCTCTTCACTCCTTTCATGAACCATCTCATTACAATGATGCTAAACAATATGCTCATTGGAATGAAGCTATGAAACTAGAACTTAATGCTCTTAAAAGGACGCAAACTTGGGAAATCATTGATCCTCCCAATGGCAAGAAACCCATTGGATGTAGATGGGTTTTTAAAGTAAAAACTAAGAGTGATGGTTCATTGGAAAGATATAAGGCTAGGTTGGTAGCCAAAGGAAATTACACATTCATAACATTCATGTAAGCATAATATGTATCTCATAGCATCGGTTCATATTCCATGCATAAAAACATTAATTAACAGAAAATACACTTCTGTTCCAGGCTCTGCTATGTTGTACACAGAGCACTGCAGATCTGTCAAAAATTCCAAGTGACAATTACATGTGTCCCCTAACATCTCCAATTGACGGATCCAAAAAATCTATTATATTTTTACTGTAGAAATTCCTGGACCGAAACTGGTTTTTCTATCGAATTATACAGGTGTAGAATTTTGTTCCTAGAAAAAACAATGATTCAACACCCTTTATGAAGGCTTATAATTTTATCCATTTTTCTGATAATAGCCTTATTTGTTAGCTTTCACTAGAGTCCACTCTTGCTGCAAAACTCCATACCCTTATTTTTAAAAATATTCTACATCATACCCCTGTCATGAGATTGGACATGTCCTGATTTTCTGCAGTTAACAGAATTTCACCATCTGGGATGAAGTTCTGGTACTTACAGGCAAGACTTATAAATTTTCAATTATTTTTCATGGATTTTACAAGTTGTCTCACGACACATATCAAAAAACAAGCCGAAAAATCTATAAAACTGATTTATTGGAGAAGTTCTGCTCACGGGTCAGATTCCCTAGCTTATGTTGCAGAAGCTACAACCCTCAAACGAACGAATGACTTTCTGATCAAGACCTATTTACTGGGACACCATGTACATGTCTATACAACCCTCATAAAAGGGTTTTGTCAGACACCGAATCGTTTGAGCATTATGATTTTTCTAAAAAATACAAACATGTAGTAAATTTTTAGATTTCGTTCTATACATAAAAGCACTCATACAAACACATCTATCATGGATTTCTAAGCATGATACATACATAATAAAGCAAACATCATGTTGTAACATGGAAAATAAATCTATACATATACTAAATCATAACTCATTACATGTTTTTGCCAAGATCTCAAAATGTTTTTGGAAAAACATGTTTTTCATTCACAAACGTAGGATTTAATAAAATTGATTTTCAACATGTACACAAATCAGTAAATATACATTTTTGAAACCAATTTGCATCTATTCTACAAGATTACATGATTTTTTCAATCGTATTTTTGAAACCCTTAGGTACGAGGCATGTCCATTATAAACATTTTGAACCTCTCTTATGCTGGTTCTATGACTGATCCACCATGGATCACTTTAGAACTCAATATTGCATTCTCTACGTTCCTGAAATCTCTTTTCAAGCCTATACGATAGAGGTACCTACCTCAATAACTCTTCTGAACGGATCACAAGCCTTCTTCCCTTGATGTAGCACTTTGTAGCAGCTCTAATGGCTGCTGGACCTTCCTCCAAAGCTTGAAGAAGAAGAGAGGCTAAGGGAGAGAGAAAGAGAGATTGATGTTTGATAAAGAGAAAGGAATAGGGTGGGACACCCCCCTCTTTTTTAATAGGGTTTGGGTCTAGCTAAGGCAAGATCTTGGGCTTGCCTTAGCAGCCCAATTAGCTAAGGAAAGATGGCTGGTCGACCTGTCCCCTTCCTTCCTCTTTCCAAAAATCCAACACAAGTTGGAATTCAAAAGTTTCTATATTTTTTTTTCTTCTTTTCTTCTTTTTTTCTTTGTTTGATATTTTTTTTTTCTTTATTCCCAAGTAGGTAGGGACGTCCCATATAGGTTCCCTCCTTGCTTGGTTGCCACTTGGCATCCAATTTGGACTCAAGGCTTCCTTTCCCAAGTCTTGATTCCAAATTGGTAAGTTTTGACTTTCTTACCTTTTCTCTTTTTTTTCCAAGTGGATTTGATTTTAGGAAACCAAATTTCAGCCAAGAGGTGTGGGCTCACCTAGGGGGACATCCCACCCTCTTGGATTGACCTTCCACATTAATTAAATTAATGTGTTATTATTAATTTTAATAAATTCCAAAATTTTCAATTTGGATCTTGGATCCATTTTAGGTTTTGGATTTCATACCTAATCCGGACCCAATTAGTTTCTAAACCTAATTTGAATCCAAACCCACACACTAAATCCAAATCTAATTGAAATTAAATCCAAACCTAATTGAAATTAAATCCAAACCCAAATTCATGATAAATTTTATTTTAATTCTATTTTACATGAAATTAACCCTGAGTTAAATTTGAATTCCATTTTAACTTTAGTTAAAATTTCAATTCACTTGGAATTAAATTTTGAATTAATGTACACAATTAATTCTAACTCACATGCATATTTAAATAAATAAAAATCCATATTCAAAACATAAATCTTTATTTAAATAATTGCTGAAAATTTATGTGTTTTACATGGATTTTCTGCAGAAAAAGGAGAAAATAGCAGGGATGTTGTCTCCAACACTGATGGATTAACTGGAAATCATGTGGATATTGCTCTTGATCAGCTTGGGGCTCCTCCTGAACCAGCTGTGAGCCAAGCAGATGATGATGCCAGTGATGACCACGTTTCTCAGGATGCAGGAGTAGATCCCTCAACCCTCACAGGAAGGCAGAAAAAGTTGTTTGAGTTGAGGCTTAAGATGGTGAATCCCAAAATTCATTTAACAGAAAAAGAGATATTTGGTTAATATTGTGACTTGAAGGTTGCTCTTGTATGTTTTCTCCTTTAAGTGGATTACTTGTATCTCAGTATGCTTTTCCATTTGCAGAATGAGGCAAGGAAGTCCAATCAGAGTGACATATTAGCAGAAAAGAAGAGGTTGGAAGCACCACCTGAGTCAAGGGGCATTTCCAAACAAAAATGGTTGGAGGAGAGGAAGAAAAAATTGGGAAAACTGCTAGATGCCAATAATCTAGATATTTCAAAATCATATATGCTGGATACACAAGAGATGGCAGAGGCAAAATATAAGAAATGGGAAAAAGAGCCTGCACCTTTTGGATGGGATGGTACTGTTCTCACTTCCTTTCCCCCTTTTTTAATTGCCACCAAGTCTACTGTTTTTGTTGAAGTATTTGTTTATGTTGTTTAGAGTAAATTTCTTTGGTTTCTTATAACATTCTATTGAATCCGTTAATTTGTTTATTAGATTCCTGTTGGCTTAATTTTTTTATCATAATGAAACACATGGGAAATGAGCACCTGTTGTATAATCAAGTTTGGAATAGACAAAACATCAAGTGTCTGATGAAAGTGAAATTGATTTTCGTTTTTCTAATATCGTGGTGCCACCATTTAGCACTTTTCCAAGAATCAATTCAGTTCAGAGAGCTAGGCATGTTGGAATCCGGTAATTAGTATGGAATACATTCTCTTTCAAATCAGAATGATGGTGGAGACCTAAGAAGGTTTGGAGACTTCACTCTGGATCATAGCCTGTGATTAGTCACGAAGCTAAAAGCCACCAAATACTCCCCTTAACTATTAAGTGGATCCAGAAATGGAAAGGATGCTGAACGTTTATTTTTGAATTGAAACCTGTGTGCAAGCTGCTCATCAGGTGTCTCATACTTGTTTCTGCAAATGCTGTGGAAAGTTCCAGTGAGTTGAGGTGGACAACATAATATCTTGGGCAGCCAAATGCTTACCCTTAAGTAGTATCCTGGTAACACTAACTTCTGTGCTCCTTTCCAACAGGCCTATCTACTATTATACACTTAAGAAAGTGGAACTCACAAATGAATAGAAAATCTGGACAAAGTTGTGGGCTCTTCAAAAATCTTGGTATGTGCCTCTTGTAAATTGCAGATAGTTATGCTCTATTTTATAGGATTTGGCCAATGAAAATGAGAAGATTTTGTTCAATGGGCATTGCAGCATGTGGTGGCCAAGGATAGCCAGTGGCCCCTTTGTCTTACAAGTTTATGTAAAAATGGCATTCAGCTTCCTGGACAGTTGAACCAAAATTTGGAGTTAGGACAGGGCAAGCAAACATTTCTTTCCTGATGAAAATATATATTCTGTTTAAGACAAGGAATTTTAAGTTTTTGTAAAGATCCTTAATAAGTGGGTTTACCACTGGTCAAAAGATTTGGAAGTCAGTTTGTTGATATCCTGAGTTTATTTGATTTGTTAGAACTTGTAACGATTATTGATGGGCTTAGAGACTTTGTCCTAGCAAAATAGATGTAATATCATGGAAGAGCTTTGCTTTGGTTGTCTTACTAATGGATTACCTTTCCTATGTTGAACCTCCAGGGGTCCCATTTGCTTGGTTGGTTACTTCAGAATGGGGGAGTATCTGGAAGGGCTACTTTTGAAAGATATTTATTCTTGCTTCACATCTGGCGTGCAGCAATTTTAGAGATCCAAATATGTTCATGTTTGCAGGCGCTTTGACTAGATAATTTGCATGATTCCTCTGTTCCAGATCTTATTTTTGCTAAGTGGAGTGTTGAGAGCGTAAGATCGGCTGCAGTCTGCAGATATGTTGATGGTGTTGTTGGTGGGAGTGCAATAAGATTCCAGCTAGGAGCATACATGTACTGTAATGTGCCTCTCCACGGGTATTTGACAACCATGTATATAATGGTATCACCGGTGATTTGACAGCATAAGCAATAAGGAAGTCAAAATAAAATATTATTTCACATGCCACAGGATATGACATCATCAAGGGTGTGAGTGCTTAAGTCTTGGATGATGTAGTTGTGAAGACAGAACCTTATCCAGATCCAGACCGTGGTCCAGATCCTTAACGTGTTTTGGGTCCTCACATAGGTCCACACGTTAAAGCCAAGGTGGACCCACATGCTGTAGAGGATAGGTTTAATGCTGGATTGTTAAGTCCTAATCGGGACTTTTACCTAGGTGGATGTACAAGGGATGAACTCCTGTTGTGTAAGGAGTTTGGATGTATTTGGAACTCTCCTCTTCATGTACCTCTTGAGAATCTATATAAGGGAGATGCCTCCTCCCTTGGGTGTGAATGCCAAAAAGAGGGAGAGGTTTCCTACATTGGATGTAGGTCATAGTTTAGACCGAACCACAATAAAACTGTGTTTCTGTGTGCGTGTTGTGTTTTTCATGTCCTCACATGAGCTATGCGATTTTACATGGTATCAGTGCCTGTTGGCTCCCTCAAGTTTGTGTGCTAGTTGTGCCTATGGCGTCAAGCTTGTCCTCCTTGGTTTCCAATTCGGCCATTCAATGGAATGTGTTTTCTTCATTGATGTCCATCAAGTTAGACCAAAACTACTTACTGTGGCGCTCTTAAATAGTCTGTCATGTACATCAAGGATCTCATCAAATATGTGGATGAATCGTTCCCGACGCCATGTCAATATGTGATAGAAGGTGAGCAACTTAAAATTAATCCTGTGTTTGCTATTTGGAAGCGGGCAGACCAACTTGCGTTGAGTTGGATCAAAGCCGCTGTCATTGAAGCTGTTTTGGGGAAGATTATTTGAATTCCCTTTGCTTGGGGCACATGGATTGCATTAGAACAATCCTATTCATCTTACTCAAGTCTCAGAGTTCTCCAATTAAAATGTGATCTTCAAAACGTTAAAAAGGACAAGAATATGTTGGAATATCTTAATCATATCAAGTTCCTTGCGGACTCCCTGTGTGCTATCGAGGAACCAATTTTTGATGGATATCTGGTTCAATATACTTTAAATGATTTGACTCAAGAGTACGAGAGTTTCATCACTACGGTTACTACCTCTGCTCTTAAGAAGTTTCCCAAGTTCAGTGAAAATTTTGATCTCTTACTCAATTAAGAGAAGAGACTGCAAATGTTGAGTAAAAAACCTCCATAGCAAGCTGAGATGTTCATGACAACCTTCTTCTCTCAGAGAGGGCGTGGTGGCCATGGTGATCGTGGAAGAGGAGCTGGTCATTTTAACTAAGGTTGTAAGTATCGTATTGTTACCCATATTGGTTGGGCCCAAAGTACCACCATATTGTATCATATCGTATCGTAAACGTATCCTAAATTTTTCATAAAATTTCTTCAAAAAATCTAAAAAAATCAAGAAAAATGAAAAAATAGCAATAATTCTAAAAAAATCATATCACATGAAACAATGATGAATTGCACAATATACAACCATAAAATCACATATGAAGCATTTATGTCTCTATGAGTCGCATAAGACATCATCAAACATGAACTAATATAGAATCATAGTTAATATTGCATGCATATCTCACAAGAACAATGCAAAATATTAAATATCTTGCAATTAAGAACATGCCACACGACTCATACTTTCATTTTACTTGAACAAAAATATTATGGCAATAGTTGCACTCGATTTTCAATCGGTTTAACCCCTTTTAGAATTATCAAAACATTGGCACAAGAGAAAATTAGGGTCAACTAAGGTGTCCCAATGCGATGGTAGTCAAAGGGATGGCCAGGTAGTGTGCCAATTTTGTGGTCGAAGGAATACACTACTCGTACTCGCTATGTCACCCAAAAGCCTTTGCAACTATAGCCTTAAATAGTATGCAGGACAACTCGTGGTACCTAGACACAGGAGTCACACTATGTGGCAACCGACAATCAAAGTATGGTGAACAAATAAGAATATCAAGGTCGGGACGGGATTATGGTAGGTAATGGTGCAAATTTTGCCGATTGCAAATATAGGTAATATTTCTCTATCTTCTCATGAAAATCAGTTTACTCTTTTAGATATGCTTGATGTTCCTATCATAAAGAAAAATATTCTATCTGTTACCAAGTTTACTCGAGACAATAATTGTGTCATTGAATTTGATGTTGACAATTTTTATGTTAAGGATCAGAGGAACTAATAGGTTCGAGTTGAGGAGGACCGCAACCCTAACCAAGCCGCCCACACAGTGGAAAGAAGAATCATGATGTTGCCTTCGGTGAAGTTAATTTTGCCTGAGTCTCTTATAAGTTTTCTAAGGATGTCTAGCATTGTCATTTGGGTCATGTTAATTTTAGAACTTTAAATATGCTTGGTCGGAGTGGTCTAATAGCATGTGATGACCAGTTATGTTCTAGTTGCATTGTGAACAAAATTCATAAACTTTTGTTTGAAAATGCTGAATTTTTTGTTAGTTCACCATTAGAATTTGTGCATGGCCGACCTTTGGGGTCCCACTTTTTCTCCTTTAAGAGAAGGATACATTTATTGTTAAAATATGTGTACTCGTACACATATATTTTGAAATATAATCCTTAAATGTACATATATATATTTATATATATATATATATATATATATATAGAGAGAGAGAGAGAGAGAGAGAGAGAGAGAGAGATACGTATACATATATATATATATGTATACGTATCTCTATTTATATATATAAATATATATATATATATATATATATATATATATATTATCTTCCTAAAATACCCTCAAGGGTATTCTTGTAATTTGACATTTTACGCATATTCCAATTGGAATATGCATTGTAATTTTCCCTTTAAATTTTCTGTTTTTATTTTTTTATTTTTTGTTTTTATAAACCATTGGGGGTCTCCCAATAGAGACGTTGGGGGCTCTCCAACGTCTCCTTTGGGAGCCCCCAAGGTGGCTCCTTTTTGTGCTTATAAATAGGGGATTTCTCCTTTGTATTTCCTAAGATTGGGAGGAGCTCTTGCTCCATTGTAAGGGGTTTTTACCCTCTTTTTCCTCTTCTTCAATAATATTAAACTTATGACTTTATGTCATATTTTTGCCCCTTGTGTGGGTTTATGTGTTAGCACATTATGTGCTTGTGTTGTTCCCTTTAATGGGTTTATTCGCACTTCATGTGCATGTGTATGGGTTCATTATTGAACCTAATGTATTCAAAGCCACTTTCTAACATGGTATCAAAGCCCGATTATGATGGGGTTGTCTCTTGGTGCAACGGAAAGCGTGGTGCTCAAGAAATGGTGAAATATTCGTTGTTACTCTCTTTTTTTAGAAGGCTTCGGTATGTATCTCTTTTCTTAACATATTATGCATTATGAAACTATTTTTCTTGCACATTTAGTGTTTTTGATAGTTGAATCATTTCCTTTCACATTTTGCGTGTTTGTATATTTTAAAATATCTACTTTTAAATTTGGTAAATTTGTTTATTGTTCAAATATATAATTCTTGGTTATATAGTTATTGATTTCTCATCACATATAATAGTAATTTATGTTTTGCAAAATTGATTTTCAATTATGTGAGATTTATGATTTTTCATAAAGATTTTCGTGATTAACCTATAAGTTAACTTTTTAAATACGATTTCTTGCTAGATTAATGATCTTTGTTTAAAAACTCTTTAATCTCATATAAAGTCTAATTTGTTTTGAGTTCCTCTCTTGTTTATGGATTTTAGTGCATTTTTTGGAAAAATCTTGATATAATTCTTGTATAAGAATCTCTCACATCTAAATCCTTGTTATGAATCCTAAGTAGTTCTAGTTAATAATAACTATTTATGAGAACTCCTAAAGATGTTTCAATGATTTTGGTTTATTTAAAGGTTTTTTGAAACATTGTTTGTGATAAATAGGTTGTTCAAACCGTTGTAAAAGATCTTTTAAAAGAATTTCTCACACTATATAGAATGCATAGTGTATCTATTACATCTTTTTGGTATAAAAGATTTCATTAAATTTATTGATGCAACTTTACAAACTTGTTGGTTTGTATTTTTCACACAAGATTTCAAAACCTCTTGATTGTATCTCTAAGGATGCCTACATTGGCCATAATATGGTCTTCTTTTAAATTGCATTTATCAAGCATAAAATTGCATAATTGAAGCTTGAGAGTTTCAAGCATTTGCATCTTTTATGAAATACATGCATGTTTGATATTATTACGCTTTTTGCGTATTCTTTGTTCAAGTGTTGTGAGAGTGCCTTCGTGCACATCTTTTTTAAAGTATTTGTACTCATATACGTATTGTCTCTTCGTAGACATTTTTACATTGTGGAGCTTTTGTGCACATTTCTTTTGGTGAAAGTGTAATGAATTTAGATATTGATTCTTTTGTTGAATCATTATAAAACATTGTAAGTGCTTATAGCACTTTGTACGTTTCCGCATATCTCAATCAAAGAATATTAAAACTTGTTGTATGGGATTTAATCCCAATTCTATAAATTTTCAAGTATTTTTGAATATCTTTTCTTGGGTATTGTGTTAAAGCTCTCCTTGCGAATCATTACGGTTCTTGTGATTTCTTTGTTAAAAGCTTGATTTTCTTTTCTTGATTATCCCAAGATGATTTCTTTATGTCATTATGTTCTTTGAAAAAGTTTTTTTATGGTACTTATCTTATCCATCACAAGTTATATGATGCATCAATTCTTTTATGGCCCTATTGTTATATTAGAGATATTTGAGGTGAGTTATGAGCACCTTGTGTTATATCATTTTAGATTGTCCACTTGCCATATTATAGATGGTGGTTGAGGTGAGTTATGGGCACCTTGGGACTCTAGAATGATTTGGTATATGATCTCTAATTATGAGTGTGTCACTCGTTGTTATGTCACTTTAGATTGTCCACTTACCATATTATAGATGGTGGTTGAGGTGAGTTATGGGCACCTTGGGACTCTAGAATGATTTGGTATATGAGTGTGTCACTAGTTTGATGTTGGCCATTGATCTTATGGATGCTCTTATTTATATATAAATGTGATAGATATATGATGTTTGAAACCTTAAAATGTTTTAAGGTATATTAAAATCAAGGTTTTAGGGATTATTGCCCAACCTTTTATTGTTTATGAAAAATTATGAGTGCATTTGCATATTTGTGATTTCGTGCTTTTGTGCACAAGTGTTCCATATGTTCTTGGTGTGCGTATGTTCACACATTTATTTTCAAGAATATTGTTCTATCGGTTGTTGTATCTTGTTGAAGATACTTTTACATAGTTTATTCCAAAATGTTATTTTTATGGGTATTCTTTTTGAAGAATATTGTTCTATTGATTCAAGGTTTGATTTATATATATGTTTGTTATTACAAGTTTTATTACCTCAAAAGTCTTTCTCCTTTTATAACTCTTATCTAAGTGTCATCATATGTAGACAAAAATTTTATTACACCTTTGTGTGTTGATAGTCCTTTGTTGGCTTTGTTTCTCTTGTTCTAGTAGCTAAACACACTTGTCTTGAGTGTTATCATATGTAGACAAGGCACGTTGATTTACACCATGGTGTGTGATCTTTAGTCCATGTTGGCATTTGTGTCCTTGTTCTAGTCGCTGAGTTATATGCCCATGGTTGGCTTCTTTCACTCAATTCAAGTGTCATTTTATGTAGACAAGAGATGTATTGTGTTTTTAGCCCATGATTGGCTTAATACTCTTGTTCTAGTTGATGAACATACTTGATCTTGAGTGTATTTTTACGTAGACAAGAGATGTTTTTTGTCCATGTTGGCGTGTATTCTCTTGTTCTTTTCGTTGATGCACTCATTTCAAGTATTATTATATGTAGACAAGAGGTATTTTTACACACATTGGTGTGTGTCATTTGGCCTTTAATGACATTATATTTATATTCTTGATCTAGTAGCTTATACACTTGATTTACGGGTTTTGGAGGACTAATGAAGTAGTTGCTTATAGTGGATAAACTATTTTTGAAAATTACAAAATTTATTGTGTTTTTTTTATACAAGTGAATCATATCTATGATATGTTTTTAAAATTGATATTTTAGCATTTAATCTATATATTAAGTGCTTACAGTTCTTCGACGACTTTTGTATTTGATATGCAAAATAAGTCTTTTGTCTCAAATGATATTCTTTTTTGAATCTTGGGTGGATGCTTTAACATATTTAGTCAAATCATGCTTCATATTTATGACATTTGTTTGACATAAATCTTCTTCCTAAAGATGTGAAAAACTCTATTGTTGATCTATGCATGTTAAATATACCTTTATAAAGCCTCTCTTATTGAAGAAAATATTCGACATGCCTTTGGACATTAGTATCCATGTTCATTTAAAACTTTTTGGACTCTTGTGTTCATTTTGACTAAAGTATGTTTGGAGCATGTTCATTGATGATTTTTTAAGCGTTAATTCATTTTGATAGTATATGCATATGCTCATTATGGCATTTTGGGCCATCATTCAATAAAGCATATGTAGCTTATGCCTCTTCGTAGGCTTATTGTGGTGTCCTTTAGTGAACTTTTTTGTTATTTCCCATTATGGGGTTGTGTGTGTCCAATGTTGGACCTTATGAATGCATTATGCATTCTTGCAATTCGTTTCCGCTCACTCTTTAACATGATATTTGTTTCTTTTTAATTTTTGGTTTTCTTTTCTAGAGTAATTATCCTATTATGCATAAATTTTGCACCTTGTTAGGAATGTTCCATTTCAGTAAAGTGCAAAGATATTTTTTACTTGTTCTTTGTTGTTATTCCACAGGATCTTGGAGATAGGACAAAGAGAAGTACCCTGAATGGTTCGGGAAATGTGTTCCCTTTAGAAGACAATTGGAGGAAGGCATTTTCAAGTTTCAATTGCATCCTTACCGAAGCCTCTTGGAGTCTTCCCCTTTTTTCAATCTTTTCGTTTCCCCGCAAAGATTGAGGGGGGGTGTTAAAATATGTGTAGTCGTACACATATTTTGAAATATAATCCTTAAATGTACATATATATATATATATATATAAAAAGATACGTATACATATATATGTATACGTATCTCTATTTATATATATAAATATATAAATATATATATTTTATCCTCCTAAAATACCCTCAAGGGTATTTTTGTAATTTGACATTGTAATTTTCCCTTTAAATTTTCTGTTTTTATTTTTTTATTTTTTGTTTTTATAAACCATTGGGGGTCTCCCAATAGAGACGTTGGGAGCCCCCAACGGTCACAAATGTGACCGTTGGGGGCTCTCCAACATCTCCTTTGGGAGCCCCAAGGTGGCTCCTTTTTGTGCTTATAAATAGGGGATTTCCTCTTTGTATTTCCTAAGATTGGGAGGAGCTCTTGCTCCATTGTAAGGGGTTTTTACCCTCTTCTTCCTCTTCTTCAATAATATTCAACTTATGACTTTATGTCATATTTTTGCCCCTTGTGTGGGTTTATGTGTTAGCACATTATGTGCTTGTGTTGTTCCCTTTAATGGGTTTATTCGCACTTCATGTGCATGTGTATGGGTTCATTATTGAACCTAATGTATTCAAAGCCACTTTCTAACATTTATTACTTACTTCTGGTGTATAATTTGCGTTCTAAATTTCCCCCTCATGTAGAAAATCAAATGCTTTATCATGCTTTGAGAATTTTAAAGCTATAGTTGAAAAGAAAATTATGATTTTTCATACTGATGAAGGTAGATAATTTGTTAATGGTGCTTTCTCTGATTTTTTGAATAAGCATGAGATAAAGAAATGGCTTTTTTTCTTGCACTCCTTAACAAAACGGTATTGTTGAGCGTAAGCTTGGACATGTTCGTGAGACATGAATGAGTCTCTTGGTACATGCCTGTTTGGATGCCAAATTTTGGGTTGATGCATTTCGTACAGTTTTTTACTTGATTAATCGTCTTCCGAGTCCAAACTTGGGTGATAAGTCTCCGTATAAATTGTTATTAAATCGTGTGCCAGGGTACGAGCATCTAAAATTTTTTGGGTGCATGTGTTATCCTTATTTGAGGTCATATGTCAATTCCAAATTATTACAGAGATCTAAAGCTTGTGTGTTTGTTGGATATGGGACCGACTACAAAGGTTATGTTTGTTATGATCTTATTTCGAGACATGTTATTTTTTATGAATCCAAGCTTTGACATTATGGATCAAATAATAAAAATCATGCCCTGCGGGTTAAGACACCTAACCAGACTCAAACATCTTTGGACGTCCATAGTAGTGATTCTCCTAAAAACCCATAATGTGTCATACTACCTGGTTCTCGTTGTGCTCTTTCTCAAGAACCTGAACACCAAAACCAAGATAATCTGGTCTCTGATGTTAGCCCAGTTTCGTCTCCGGTAAAGTCCCATATTGAGCCTCCCATTGCATCCAGTAATCATCCTATAGAAGGAAGTCATATAATTAATCTCAGTCTCATTTGAACCCATCATATGATAACCAGGTCTGGTGATGGAACATTAAATCCAAGACTCTTTTCTGCTGTGAAGTATCATGTTCCTATCGGTCTCTTGACTGAAGTCCTACAGGAAGAAAAAAACCTCATGACTTCAACCAAGCCATTTTGGAATCAAAATGGCAACACGCCATGGAGGATTAGATAAATACTCTTAATAGAAATCAAACTTGGTCCTTTGTTTAAATGGATATATAAAATAAAACGGCATGCTAATGGGTCCATTGTCGGGTATAAGGCTTGGTTAGTTGCCAAGGCGTATAGTCAACAGGAGGGTGTTGATTATTTTGAGACTTTTAGTCTAGGCATTAAACTCACGTTTGTCAGAATTGTTCTTTCTATTGCAGTCAACAGTGGTTGGCAGATCCACTAGTTAGACATTAACAATGCCTTCTATGGTTTTTTGAATGAAGTCTATATGATGCAACCTTCAGGTTTCAAGGACAAATACTATCCTGATTATATATGTAAACTCAGTCGGACTATATGGTTTAAAACAAGTTCCCCATGCATGGTTTATACTTAGAGTGACTAAATTTTGTTGAGTCTCATGCAGATTCATCCTTGTTCATCCATCATGAGAAAGAAATAAAGATGTATATTTTGATGTATGTGGATGACATAATTGTAACAGGGAGTTTATATCAGGAAGTCAAAAATATTATTCGTGCCTTTAGGAGGGTTTTCCATCAAAGACTTAGGCCCACTACATTATTTTTTTGGGCATTGAAGTGTTCCAAGACTCATAAAGCATTGTCTTGACCAAGCGAAAATATATTACAGATCTCTTGCTCAAGGTATGATAGACTCCAAAAGTGTTGTCACCCTTGCAGCTCCTAATGTTTCCCTTTCAAGGTTCACTGGAGAATTATTAGAAAATCCTACTTAGTACCGAAGTATAGTTGGAGCTTTGCAATATGCCACGTTCACTTGGCCAGACATTGCTTTTGTTGTGAATAACGCCTGTCAATTTATGGATGAGCCCATTCTTGATCATTGAACACATGTAAAACGTATTCTGAGATATCTCAATGGGACCCTAAATTATGGTCTTCATATTAAGAAGTCTATCAGTCTCACGTTGGTAGCGTATTTTGATGCAGATTGAGCAGGCTGCCCCAATGCGTCTCTGATGTTAGCCCAGTTTCGTCTCCGATAAAGTCCCATATCGAGCCTCCCATTGCGTCCAGTAATGATCCTATAGAAGGAAGTCATATAATTAATCTCGGTCTCATCTGAACCCATTATATGATAACCAGGTCTCATGATGTAACATTAAATCCAAGACTCTTTTCTGCTGTGAAGTATCATGTTCCTATCGGTCTCTTGACTGAAGTCCTAAAGGAAGTGCCTAGGCAAAAGGGGAAGCACCCTTCCCCGTTGCGCGCTTCGGAAGCGCGAAACGTCGCGCTTCCGAAGCGTCCCCCTTTTTTGGGAAGCGCACTTCCCTTTTATGGGAAGCACGTTTCCTTTTTATGGGAAACGCGCTTCCCATAAATGGGAAGCACGCTTCCCCTTCGCTTCTCCATTTTTTTCATTTTTTTTTGCTTCCCCTTCGCTTTCGGTTCGCTTTCTAGGTCGATTTCGAGACGGTTCAGAATTTTCTTCTAAGTGGTCCCACGCTTTCCCGCTTCCTAAATTTTTGAAAGTGCCTCGCTTCCCGCTTCCCGTATCGCTTTCCGCTCCCGCTTCCTCGACTGGTAACTCTGGTTAGTACCTTGGTAGCCCTTGCCTCTCTTAAGAGATGACATATATATTTATATATATCAAATGGATGCTAAGTGTCACGAGCTTACTTTTTCAATAAGCCAGTGCGGCGTGACGGTCCTTCCTTACCGCCGCAAGCCTTTCTATCACTCTCTCACGGGCATAGAATGCTTCGCAAACTCGCGATGCGCCAAACTGCCCAATATGACCAGCCTAACGGTCAAAGGCCGCATACCAACACCTTTCCATGTGCTGAATCATTTTCATTGGCCCTGTGCACTACCCTGTGTGCAGCTGCCTAGCGGAAGTTGATCAAGCGCATTTCCAAATGCGCATTCCATGTAGTCCATGCCGCTTAGTGTATAGCCGTTCCATACCAACTATCACTTCTGAAAGGGGCACAAACTTGCCTTAGCCTTGCGTGCTATAGAGAGTATTGCAACTCCATGCGCACGCTATAGCAAAACCTTGCTACTGAATGAATAAGACCTTGTGGCCTCCAGTCTGATGACCAGTTGATGATTGAACACCATAGCAAAGAACACCACTCAGACTCATTCGCCGGCGCCTAGGCATTCACTTGCCTAGCCCCGAGTCCCCATATTCGGTTGAAATCACCTAATGTTATCTATGGGAGAATTAGCCCTAACCCACATGCACCCCCGTGCGTCCAACCGCTACACGTGGGAAACTCTTGCAAGTCGAGAGGTCCTTAACCAAATCTCCAAAGGCAATATCCTTTGATCTGCTTAAGCATTGCTTAATCAAACAAGGCTCTACGTTTGAGTCGCCACATAGCGATGCACTAATGCCGATATCATTGGTTATCGCGTGTGGGGCTATCACCGCAGGTCACCGATCAAGCCAACGCATACCGCACGTTCCTACACGATGCGTTTTTCACTCAGTAGAGCTCCGCACTGCATATGCCCCATTTCGAAGGCTCGGTCCGGAACATTCCCCCCTACCCAGACCATTGTCGTCATCGACAATGTCGGTGCAAGTAAGAACACAGTCTTAACTGATATGCCAATTTTCCTTTAGATTCATCTTTGATTTACTTCTTTTCTTTACCCTATTCAACTTGTTATGGTTTTCATCCACAATCACCACAACCTTTAACACGCAAAGTCTCATTCCTTAACACGCTTTCGATCACTTAGACAGCGGTCTTTCGCTCCATCAACATCGAGCATCATTTGCTCGTGGGACCCCAGTGCAGTCCCAAACATAAGCAGGTCATCCTCGCCCGCACGACAAACCTGTTGTCTTTATGCTCATGGCTAGGGTGCCTTCCAACCCTAGCAAGGGCAATTCGAAGCCCTTCGTGGTCCTCATAGAGAAAGACGACCACCAATGCGTGCCACAGGGGATTCAACTCCTTTAAGCACCAACTTGCGATTTTCCAACAATCCACTAGTCCTCAAGTGGCGGACTCCTTGCGTATCACCCCAAAGTGGTCCTTCAAAGAGTCTTCCTAGGAACTCGTTCTTAAATGAGCACCTTTGGCCCAATGTTGCAATTCCCCTCCCGGAGCCAGCATGCTGTAACTCTCTCTCAGAGTCAGCAAAATTTCTCGTAGGAATTGACGAGCCACGAATGACAACTTTTTCCGCACATACAATTCATTAGAGGATCTGCCAACTCAAGGAACCAAAACAGTGAGCATTCTGCTCAATATGGGCACTCCGCTAACCCACAATCTTGGAAGATAATCTAAAAGTTTAGTTGAGTCTCCCATACCCAAAGGTGCAAATCTATCCAGCCGAATCCAACATGCATTCTCTGCATGCACAAGGCAAACGTCATGCTCCACCTGTGAGCCTAATGCACAACTGGTAGGAATCTTTGACTTATCTACGTTCTCTTAGCCAACTGAATAGCAACCTTACACTTTTGCTTATCATCGACAAGATGACCCGTACCATCCTGCCAACATTTTGCTTCTATGCTCGGTCAACAATACTTCGGTTGCGCAAAATTTGCATAACCAAGATAAACCATCATTGTCTTCTTCAGTGTCACACACAATGAACAACAAGGTCTTCATGAATCTTTCTGCTCTGATACCAATTTGTCATGGGCTTACTTTTTCAATAAGCCAGTATGGCGCGACAGTACTTCCTTACTGCCGCAAGCCTTTCTATCGCTCTGTCACGGGCATAGAATGCTTCGCAAAATTGCGATGCGCCAAGCTGCCCAATCTAGCCAGTCTAACGGCCAAAGGCCGTGTACCAACACCTTTTCATGTGTTGAATCATTTTCATTGGCCTTGCGCCCCATCCCGTGCGCAACTGCCTAGCAGAAGCTAATCAAGCACATTTCCAAATGCGCATTCCTTGTAGTCCATGCTGCTTAGTGCATAACCGTCTCATACAAACTATCACTTTCAAAATGGGCATAAACTTGCCTTAGCCTTGCGTGCCATGGAGAGTATTGCAACTCCGTGCGCACGCTACAGCAAAACCTCGCCATTGAAGGAACAAGACCTTGCGGCCCCCAGTTCGAAGACCAGTTGATGATTGAACGTCATAGCGAAGAACACCACCCAGACTCATTCGCCGGCGCCTAGGCATTCGCTCGCCTAGCCTCGAGTCACCATACTCGATTGGAATCACCTAATGTGATAACTGGGGGAATTAGCCCTAACCCACACGCATTCTCGTGCGTCCAACCGCTACACGTGGGAAACTCTTGCAAGCCGAGAGGTCCTTAACCAAATCTCCAAAGGCCACATCCTCTAATCCGCTGACACTGCTTAATCAAACAAGGCTCTATGTTTGAGCTGCCACACAACGATGCACTAACGCCGATATCATTGATTATCGCGTGTGGTGCTATCACCGCGCATCACCGATCAAGCCAACGCATACCGCACGTTCCTACACTCGATGCATTTTTCACTCAGTAGAGCTCTGCACTGCATATGCCCCATTTCGAAGGCTCGGTTTAGGACACTAATAATGTCTTTCTTAATAAAAACTTGGTTGAAGAAGTCTATATGAAAACACCGTTTGGTATAGTTATTCTTAAAGGAAAGACTCTTTGTTTAGATAAGGCCCTATATGGCTTTAAGCAAACACCAAAGACTTGGTACGACATGTTTAATCAAGTTATGCTTGATGTTGGATTCTTGTCTGATTGGCACAACTTTGTTTGTTAAGATTTCTGATATAAGTATTATTATCTTTCTCTACGTGGATAATACGATCATCACAGAAAGTGATAAATAGGGAGTTGAACATTAAAAGGCTTCTCAAAACACATTTTGAAATGATTGATTTGAGGTTTTTAAAATATTTTCTTGGTATAAAAGTTGTTTATTCTTCTAGATATTATCTTCTGACTCAATCTAAATTTGCCTTACATATTATTGTCAGGTCTGGTATCTTGGATGATAAAAATGTTACACTCTCGAAGTTGTCATTGTCAAAATGAAGATTGATGATAGAGAACCACTTGAAAATCCAACACCCTATATGGCTTTAAGCAAACACCAAAGACTTGGTACGACAGGTTTAATCAAGTTATGTTTGATGTTGGATTCTTGTCTGATTGACACAACTTTGTTTGTTAAGATTTCTGATATAAGTATTATTATCTTTCTCTACGTGGATAATACGATCATCACAGAAAGTGATAAATAGGGAGTTGAACATTAAAAGGCTTCTCAAAACACATTTTGAAATGATTGATTTGAGGTTTTTAAAATATTTTCTTGGTATAAAAGTTGTTTATTCTTCTAGATATTATCTTCTGACTCAATCTAAATTTGCCTTACATATTATTGTCAGGTCTGGTATCTTGGATGATAAAAAGGTTACACTCTCGACGTTGTCATTGTCAAAATGAAGATTGATGATAGAGAACCACTTGAAAATCCAACACCATACAGACAACTTATTAGGTCACTGTCACATCTCTCAATTATGAGACCTGGCATTGCACATGCAGTTCACACAACGAACCAATTTTATCCTGCTCTCACCACTGTCCATATGGGAACAGTGTTGTGTATTATTAGATATGTCAAAACTTTTATTTTTCGAGGACGTTTCGTATCTGCTTCTTCATCCTTAGATTTAATTGCTTATACTGATGGTGACTGGAAGAGTAATCCAAAACACTCAACCACTGGTTTTTGTGTGTTTTAGGTGAGTCGTTGATTTTATAGCGATATAAGAAGCAGTAGAAAGTTTTTCTCTTTTCAATTGAAGCAGAATACCGAGTTATGACTACAACCACTATGGAGGTAGTTTGAATAAGAAGATTCTTGGCTGACATGGGCATTCAGAGTAAAAGAGCATCACGACTTTGTTGTGACAATAAAAGTTTCATCTACGTTACCAGCAATCGGACCTTTCACGAACAAACCAAACACATTGAGATGGACTGTCATTATGTAGGAGAGGAATACCTACGTGACAGTATCGATCTAACCTATGTTACTTTAGAATATCAATTGGCGGACTTCTTGACTAAACCTCTCGTTGCTCCTAGATTTCACTTTCTCTTGGATAAACTTTTGGTTATCCAACCGTAAGTTTGAGGGGTGTTAAAAATGTAAATATATGTACAATGAATTTGTGTATATATATATATATATATGTGTGTGTGTGTGTGTGTAAACAATAACTCGGTTAATACCTAACTAGGTTAGTTTTAGTTTTAGTTTTACTTTTACTTTTTCTTTTAGTTAAAAGTCAACAATGTTGATTAAAGTCAAGAGACATTGGAGAGTACCCAATGGCTCTATTTGGAGCCGTTGGGGTCTCTCCCAACGTCTCTTTTGGAGACTTTGTTTTGTATTTTTATAAATAGGGCTGAATCCCCTTCTCATTTGTATGCTTCTTGCATGAGTTGTGATCAATAAAATTATTATTTTATCCTTTGTTCTTTCCCCTTTAGTGGGTGTTTGTGAGTGAACCCATTTGTGGTTCTTTGTGTGTTCATTTGGTATTTTGGTGGAACTCTTTTGAGTATCCATTTTTTGTGATTTAGTGAACATCTTCGGAGTAACACATTTCCTTTCAACGTCACCTTCTTAGGGTCTAATCTCCTTTCGTAGAGTTCTTTCAAGTAACACTGTTGCTAGGTCTAGTAAGGAAGCTGAGTACAAGGCCATTGCTGGGGCAGCTTCTGAACTGATGTGGCTAATCAACTTTTGAAGGATCTGGGTTTCAAACCATCTCTCCATTTCTTTGGTGTGATAATTTAGGGGCTACATGTCTGACAGCCAATCATGTATTTCATGCCAGAAAATTGACTATCACTTTGTTAGAGAGAAGGTTGTGCATGGTGACATTGAAGTTCGGTTTATACGGTCCTAAGATTAGATAGCCGACATCCTCACCATGGCTCTTCCGGGGACCAAAATTCTATTATTTCAGAAACAGGCTTAATCTGTGGGAGATTAGCTTGAGGGGATGTGTTAAGACAGATCCAGATCCAAAACGTGTTTTGGGTCCTCACATAGGTCCACACGTTAAAGCCAAGGTGGACCCACATGCTGTAGAGGATAGGTCTAATGCTGGATTGTTAAGTCCTAATCAAGACTCTTGCCTAGGTGGATGTACAAAGCATGAACTGCACATGGAATCTGGATGCATTTGGAACTCTCCTCGTACCTCTTGAGAATCTATATAAGCAAGGGAGGGGCCTCCTCTCTTGTGCGTGAAAGCCAAAGAAAGGGAGAGGTTTCCTACAGTGGAAGTAGGTCATGGTTTAGACCGAACCACTATAAAACTGTGTTTCTGTGTGTGCGTGTTCTTGTGTTTCCCCTGTCCTCACGTGAGCTGTGTGATTTTACAGTAGTGGCACAAGGGAGATTATTTGTTTAATACCCGTGAAAAAGTTTGTATGGGGACCTTTTACAATGTAGATGCTGGACAGGTAAGAAGTCACTGCATCTTTTGGTTATTTTTGGAGTAGGGCTGTAAGGGAAGGGAGCAGGATGGGACATGGCTATCGTTTGGGTTGAAGATTTCAACATTAAATATCTCCCACTGCCAACCACATTTTGTCTCCTAGAAAATGTGTTCCCTCAGCCTTGAATTTGCACCAGAGAGAGAGAGAGAGAGAGAGAGAGAGAGAGAGAGAGAGAGAGAGAGAGAGAGAGAGACTAACTGCAGAGATGATAAAGAAACACTGATTATGGCATTCATGTTTACAATATCTTTGTCTTCCTATTAAAGGAAACCTAGGGTACGTTCGGGTGCCTCAACTGGATGGGATTTATAATCAGAATGATTTGCAGTGATTTCAAATCATTCTGATTCGAAATCATGGGTTGCCTAGAATCTCATGTTCGGTTGAACATGAGATTTCAGGCTATTAGAATTTGCTTTATCAGGTTCCCCTGAGAAAGCGATTCTGAATGATCCAACCGAACGTCCCCTTAATCAGCGGGATATCTGGGGTGTAGCACTAACTGAACATCTGGGTCTTTTGATTTCATTAATTGTGATGTAACCTGTGTTTATTGTTTCTGACTAGCGCTAATGGGGTCTGTTTCTCCTAAAATCATCTATTTCTGATCAGTGTTCAATCAGAAAACGCAAGCGGACAAAGAACATAGAAGTTGATATGGATGAATATAAGAAATTAAGAGAAGCTGATCCAGAGTTCTATCGCAATGCCTCCAGTCTTCAATATGGAAAGGTATGCATGGCCAAATGCTTGCTTGTGATTGGATGGCTTGAGAGGAAGCTTAATTTATCTCATTCTGCTGCTGCTTGTGATGCAGGTTCCAAAAACCTCTGATGAGAAGATTGACGACATGGTCAAGGAGCTTAAGGACAGGGAAGAGAAAAGGAATGCGTTTAGCCGTAGGCGGAAGTTCCATGAAGAGAAGGATATTGATTCGATCAATGACAGGAATGAGCATTTCAATAAGAAGATAGAAAGAGCCTTTGGCAAATACACAGCAGAGATCAAAAACAATCTTGAGCGCGGAACAGCTCTACCGGATTAAAAAACTAGAGCTTGCACAGATCCTCTTCATTATGTTCCTGAAAGCTTCAACATTTAGAGGTCTCTCTGCACTTGTTTATTTGCTTCTACCAGTTTCTTTAAATTTAATCTTGTTCTCATCAGCGCTATATATTGCACGTGTGCTGTAGCAAATTCTCTTCAACATTAAAAGTCCCGGTAAATTGCTGTCATGCCATTATCGCTAATGTATTGTTCTTGCTGAGGGTTGGATCTGTCCTATTAATTCGCCAAACCAAAACGAATTAGTCTTCACATATGCTATATGCTAAAGCTGGTAAAACAACAATTTTAATTTGGTTCCACCGTGAAAGGAAGCGTTGGGTTTTGTTGGTTTTGTTTTGATTTTAATTTAATTTAATTAGTTGGGTAAATTCTGAAAAAGTTGAATCCATAACTGGTCTTGAGAGAAATTAGATCTAGTGCATGATGTTCATGACATTTGAGCTTATTAAGTTCTGGTGATATATATATATATATATATGAGTAGAGCATAGGTGCCTGTGATACGTGCTTGATGGGTTTTTTCAGGTTTTTTTTTTGGTTTTTTTTTAAATTCTGACTGTACAGATGTGATCTATGTACTTGATTTTATAGGGATCAGCTCTTGAAGTGTTCGATTGAGATTTTATAAGGTTAGAAAAAACAATGGTCCAAAATCTTTGTAAAATTTTGAGGCTCCAAATATCATTTTTTCATGGAAAACACATTATCCAGGTGTGAATTCTTCGTAAATCAATCATGCCCAACACATTTATGGGTTCAGAACTGTTAAAAAAAACACAAAAAAAACGGAAAAACCTATCAAGCACGAATCACAATCACATAATGTTTAATCACCTATGCTTTACTCATATATATATACATATTCCGATAGGAATTCTGGGGATTGATGGACCCTGCCCTTTTATTACTCTGGTGAAAGAGAGAGAGAGAGAGTTCTGGAACAGAATCACTTGTGCTCTTTTTCTTTGACAGGGCGATGTGATATGTTACTGTGAGAAGGGAATAGGAGGTTACAAATACGAACTAGTAAGGCACGTTAATTAAATGACTGCAAATATCATTATGAATGGTTCTATTTGAAATATAGCTAGTGGCAAATCCTACTGACTGAAACAACATTCTTAATCCTTCTAAGATGGAAAACGTTAACTGCTACAGTGAGAGGTTTATTTGATTACTTAGCAAATGAATGAGGCAGTATCAAGATTCAAGACCAAAAAACGCGACCTTTTATGTCCTAATCCTTCCTGCCCTTGTATTCAATTTTCCAATTTTCAAAAGTTCAATTAATAAACTCGTAATAGCCTTCGTGGATGCCGTTTGCCTTCCCTCCCTCTTGTGTATCCATGGATTCGTTAGCAGTCTTAGTAGTGACTAATTAATTGATTCGTGGTTTAGAATCCAGAAAGAACCCTTTTAACCTAGAGATCGACCCTTGCAGAAAGTAGAGACTCCAGTGAGACTGGAACCTGCAGCCACAGCGCGGATGCCCAAGCACCTTTTCCATGAACTACCCATTTATCTGAAGCTGCTGGAAACAAGAGTTAAAAGATCTGTTAGAAAACAAACACCAGTGCTTCGTTTTCTTCTGGGGCAAGAAAAATACGATCTACGGAGGATATCTGTAAGATAAACAAAGGAAATCATCAGGAACCATCTATGTCGATGACGATGGGGCTGGTAGCCACCATACAGCTATCAACCTTCTCATGTCGACTAAGCTTTCGGTGGGTAGCAAGGAAATGTATTGACATATCGCTCGAAATAAAGTTGGGAGTTACCTAGAATTTCCTTTATCTTGCATAGACATAAGGGTTGCAATTCGCCAAACATCACATGACGGCACAGCGCACTTGCCCTGGTATTTTGAAATACACGGATGATCTTGGAAGATCAAATAAGACTGACATGTTTTTCAGTGTCTTCCATTAGGTAAAGATCATTATCAAGAATACGCACATCACGCCCATATTTTTGCTTCTACTTCTTTTTATGTCCTTTATATGATTTAAGTGAGAATTTTCACGAATATGGACAAGAAAAACATTAGTTGGATAAGAAAATGAAGCACCTAGTGACCAAGGGGAGAAAGCCAGCCATGCAAGACAAGGCTGTTTCACATTACAGGATTTACTTTGGCCTCTAACAAATAACAACAGACCTCTTTGGGCCGTTGGTTACCTTTTTTCTTATGCATATAAGTTGCAGAAAATGACGGTACTTTACTACAAAAATGAAGCATTTTTCGAAAATGCCCTACAATTTTCGAAATCCACCTGATGTCCAAATTTGCAAATTTCTTGCTTTTAAAAAGACTTTTTTATCCTTAGTACAAGCAAATTTTCTCCCTATATGCAAACTTCCTCCCAAATATGAGAATATGCAATTTTTTGCCTAAATATGTGAATTTTTCTTAAATATGTAAATTTTTCTTAAATATGTAAATTTTGTATCAAATATGAGAATATATACAAATTTCTCCCAAATATGTGAATTTTCTTAAATCTGCATTTTTTCTCCAAATATACTATTTTTCTTCTAGAAATGTGATATTTATCCTAAAAACACAACAAAACATAACATATAAACACATACATGCAAATGTCCTCTTGCATATGCCCCTTATGCAATTTTATTAAAAGAAGGCTTGCACATTTTTGGAACATTTACAACTATGAGTTGCAAAGGTCCCAAAAAATGTGTGTACTTTTTTTAACTAAATACTCACATTTGTGAATGTCCTCACACAATTGTGAGTGTTCTTTTGCATGTTCTCCTTATGCTACTTTAGTAAAAGGAGGTTCACATATTTTGGGGACCTTTGCAACTCATGGTTGTGAATGTCGTAATGTATTTATGAATGTTAGGACATGTCAAGCAAAAGGCCTTCTGCCTGGTATTCGCAAACGTACTGTTAAAGCATTTCAAAAGCACCGCTAAAGACTCTAGTGATGCTTCAAATGTATTGTTAAAGACTTTAACGCCTTTTTCACTGGCATTTTGCCAAGTGAGTGGTAGGCAGCTACCTCTCTCTCTCTCTCTCATATATATATATATATATATATATATATATATATATATATATATATATATATATATATATATATATAAAGGAGGTTCACACATTTTAAAATTTACGAATGTCTAAAATGTGCAAACCTTCATGAAAAAATCACATATTCTCATATTTGAGAGAAAATTATAATATTCTCATATTTGGGAGGAAATTTGCTTGTGCTAAGTATAAAGTAGTTCTTTTAAAGCAAAAAAATTGCTGATTTTGGAATGGGAGATTTCAAAAATTATAGTGCATTTCAGAAAACACATTATTTTTGTTGTACAGTACGGTCATTTTAGTATAAGTGGATGGTGGTCATCCCAAACCTTATCTCTACTTAGTCGCTTTTTGGATTAGAATTGCAACACCAAAACAATGCAGAACAATTGGACTCGCCCATTGATCTCCCTCTTTTAGCCCTCATGTGGTACAATTGTAATGTTGGATTGTACCAAAGAAGGGAAAAAGCTAAAAAACCAATTGTATGTCATTGCTTAGTTTACTTTACAAGCTTATAAAAAAGGTCAAGGAAATCGGTAAACAAACACAACTAGTTATCTAAAGGGGTTAAAAACATCAAGAAGCTCATTTTCGTAAACCATATTTCTTCCATGCTTGGGAAACAAACGTCATGGTAAGATCTCTTCCCCAGTCCAAAATCAAATCTTCATTGATGCCGAGTTGTCATGGCCTTTTTTCTCTGCGTCTTCCTGACTCGCGCAGAGAGAGAGAGAGATTGACGGGTTGTCTGAGCTGTGGGTCACGCAACTTGCCTTAGGCGAGGAGATACATAAGCCTAGCGAAAGCGAGATCAGAGTCGTGCATATCTCATGCACTCTTAGCACAACAAAATATCGAAAGCGAGAGAGTCAAATTGGTCAATAGAGTGTGGCAATGCTAATTGTCAGTGCAAAGAGCCTTCAAGCCTATGAGGGATGGGTGTGTTGGCTTCCTGTGACGGGAACACAAGCAATCGAGGGTCGATATAGCCAGCTATGCATTTCAATAAGCATTCCGGACCTTAGAGTAAGCATTGAGTTCCAAAGACTTACTGAAACAAGGGGTATATTGCATTTCGGCACCTGCGAGCCCCACAGAGTGTAGCGTGTGCCCTATGGGGAACCTCTGTTACAATGAAGAAGACATTTTGGCTCTCAGCCTAAGCCAGTTTCTGGTTTGACATAGTGAAGCTCCTTAGACAATAGGAATCATCATCGCTCGACATGCACTCGTCGACCCCCTCATAAGGGTGCGAGGTTGGGCGGCAAGCTAGGAGGTTAGAGCGGGCCTGAATTTGCATACTGGTGAGCACTCTCGTGAACTTCGATGTGCTACTCACAAGATATAAGGGTTGCCCACTCCGAACTGCATGGTGGTGCACCAATGCAAGTCAAGAAGAAGGTCCCCTATATAGGTGTTATAGACGCTCATATCCCTTGAAATTATATCGCTTTTGTTTTCAATAGAGTTCCTCAATGTAGACTTTGTATTTCATCGAAAGGATCGCACCGGGGTCTTTGTCACATATGAATGTGTTAGTGAGATTTTGATATTGACTCGGTAATTCTCAATGTGCAAGGAGATGCGTAACCCCGAAGTTCTAACGGGCCCGCATGGGCATTGGCATGGCACCTTCAGATAAAGTTGCTCTTTTCTGTGATCTGACTTCACGGATGTGTTCCCCACATATGATTGTGCAGAAGAATACTCAATTGTGGCACATAAATTCTACATGAAAGTGTTTCATTTATGGGCTTAAAGTTGAGACGGGTCATGGGTGGCGAAGCACCCACGAAGCATGGTACATGGCAGCAGGTGACTGAAGAGACCCCCGTGGCATGGAGCATAGAACATGGAGCTGAGCAAATGCACTTGAGAAGTAGCGCACACACTTTAGGCTTGCTTGCTGAGTTGCTTACGAGCAGTATAAAGTTATCTCGTGCCATCGCCGAATGCCATAACCAAGGTATGAGCCTTTCACTTAGCAACACGCACATCATCATAGGCCCCACTGCACCGCACCACACCACACCACACATGCACGTGCACCACTTTTGGCTGGTGACGAATAAAGTTCAGCACAATCTTTTCCATTAGAATAAATTGACGTACTCATCGATACTTCTCTAATTGGGAGGTGACTGAATCTGAACCGCAGGAGATGGTGTAGTGCAAGCATCCTTCAGGAGTCCTAGTGCAAGCATACTTCAGGAGTCCATGCGTAAGGTCGTAAAGTAGAGTCGGGTTCTAAAATGGAGCTCAGTGTCAGTCTCTTCGAATGTGCCGTCTGGAAGCCACCAATGATGCACAATGTGGGAATCATCACCCACTAAGATACGTGGCGTAGAGAAGCTACCTAGAGAGTTCCAAAGTTGGAGGTTGTCAAGTCCTTCTGAGCAGAGCGAGTATTTAAGCAACACAACGCGACTACAAACAAACATGGCTCAGGAGTGTAGTGACATGGCATATTCTGAAGTTGCCATGGAGTTTATGATAATAATCAAGATAGGTCACTCTATAGAGTGTGGGAATCATCACCCACAAATATGCACAACATGGACATGCCGTCATGAAGCTCTTGAGTTGGAGGTGGTCTGGTCCTCCTAGCAGAACAGGTGTTTGGCACCCGAGGTGGTCCATTGAGCAAAGCAATGTGACCACAAGCAGACCTGACCCAACAATGCAGCGACATGACATATTCTCCTCCACTAAAACAAATTGACATCCTCATCGATACTTACTGGATTGAGAGAAGACTGAAGCTGCCATGAAGTTTCTGATAAGACAATGTCACTCTGTAGTATGGGAATCATCACCCCCGTATATATGCAGCGTGGACAAGCCACCATGAAGTTTTAAAGTTAGAGGTGGTCTGATCCTCCTAGTAGGGTGAGTGGTCTGTTGAGCAGAGCAACGTGACCACGAGTAACGCATGGCCCAAAGATCGTAGCAACGTGGGCCAAGGAAGCAATGCAGTTTTCAGCAGAGATAAGCTGGTCCTTCGACAACTGATGATCCTTTGAGGAGGGGCTGTTGAGCATCGACTCTAGCACAAAGTGTCTGGAGTGTTTGCTCCATGAACACGAGAGAAGTGATAGAGTGTGAGGGTCCTTGCATTATCCTAGTAAATGTGAACATCCCCTAGATGGTCGCCGAGGTGAGTCACCAAGTCCTGCTGCAAGGATGAAGCACCAGGGCGAGTGGTCTGCAAGGATGAAGCACTCGACACTAGGTTGATGAAGCAATCGGTTGAGTGAAGACAAACCAAGCAAGTGGTATTGACGATGGAAAGCCTGCAGAACACAACTGTCAACGAGCACAAGCAGCACCAAGGCAAGGTGCCGAGTGAATTGACCAAGTGTGTGTGGGGGAGAAGAGAGGAATTCTAACGAGTCTCCTCCATTGAGAAGGTAGATAGAATCAATCGATTGTACTATGTGGCTCCCTGACTGTATTGTCACACGAGCACTGAAAGCGAGCAAGCTCCACATGCGAGACTTACTCCTGAGAGATCAAACTGAAGCAGAACGCATCCCCTTAATGCGCTTGAAGAAAGAAAGGTCACTACAACAAAGTGCCCAACCGATGAGCAATATCCTATGTAAAAGTGAGCAACTGCAGAGATGAACATCACCATAAAGCCTTACAAAACATCCCATAACCATCTCGCTAAACTAGGTAGCAGCATTCATTGGTAGAAGAAGGGGCAAAGTATCATACACGCCAGGTAGTAGAGAGTGGATGAATAGGAGTCACTTCTATATTTGAGAACTCTATCATGCAACGATCTGCCTCCAACAGTATTGCAAGTATCCTCAATGAAAATGATAGATGTCCAAGTGTAAACCTCACCACAACTCACACTTGAAGTTTGTTTGTGTCCTAATAAGTCTGCGATGAACTGACTAGTAAAGGAAGATGCAGAGAACTTGAAAAAATCGCATAAACGATACCAACAAAGGCCAAATAACTATCAGAGAAGATGCAAACCAAGATAGTTTCTATTTTGATGGCAGTCTCAGTGAATCTGACGACGACCAAAATTGACAAGCAACACCGATAACAACTTGGGGCAACTCTTAGACCAATTTGATGCAGTATTATATCAGTGTAGTAGGCTATGGTACCAATTTGGTATGCTCTGATACCAGTTGTCATAGCTTTTTTTCTCTACATCTTTCTTACTCGCACGGAGAGGGAGATTGACGAGTTGTATGGGTTGTGCGACACACAACTTGCCTTAGGCAAGGAGCTACTCAAGCCTAGCAGAAGTGAGATCAGAGTCGTGCAGATCTCATGCACGCTTAGCATAGCAGAATATCATAAGCGAGTGAGTCAAATGGGTCAATAGAGTGGGGCAATGCCAATTGTCAGTGCAAAGAGCATTCAAGCCTACGAGAGACGGGTGTGTTACCTTTTTATGATGAGCGCACAAGAAATCGAGGGTCGATATAGACAACTACACATCCAAATAAGCATCTCAGACCTTAGAGTAAGCATCGAGATCAAAAGATGCACAAAACAAGGGGTATATTGCATTTTGGCATCTACGAGCCTCGCAGAGAGCAACATGCACCTTGCGGGAAGTCCCTGCTATGATGAAAAAGATCTTTTGGCCCCTGCTTAAGCCAATTGCTAGTTTGACGTAGTGAAGCTCTCTAGCCAAGAGAAATCATTGTTGCTCGATATGTACTCGTCTAGCCCGTCACAAGGGTGCGAGGTTGGGCGGCTAGAGCGGGCCCAACGCATGTCTGCTGATATTCATGGAGAATTTGCATACTCGTGAGTACCCCCATGCACTCCAATGTCTACTCACGAGATATAGGGGTTGCCCACTCCGAACTGCACAATGGTGCACCAATGCAAGTGAAGAGAAACGTCCCCTATACAGGTGTTATGGGTGTTGACCTCCTCCCAATAGGAGGAACCCTAACATCTCTTGAAAATACACTGCTTTTGTTTCTAATGAAGTTTCTCAACACAGACTTCATATTTTGCCGAAACTACCACACACTATAAGAAAAACTCTAATTAGCGACGAAAATTTGCGATGAAAATTTGTGACAAATTTTTCTGTCGCAAATTTACGATAGATTAGCTAGAGAAAACTATCTGGCACTAACATTTGAATTATTTACGGAATTAGCGATAAAAAATTCTGTCGTGAATCCGTCATGAATTAGCGACAGATTCACGATGGAATAATTCTGTCTCAAACTCTGTCACAACTTCGCGACGGCTTAGCAACAAAAATTTTCTGTCGCTACTCCGTCGCACATTTGCGATGGAATTTACAACAGAATTTTGCCGTCGCGAATCTGTTGCTAAATTTCTCGTAAATCCCTAATGCGAGCCCCTTTTTCCTTTCAGTTTCATTCGTCGCCCGCCCGCCACCCGTTGACCTCCTATCGCTCGCCCGCTGCCTGTCGCCCGCTCGTCGCCCGTCAACCTCTCAGCGACCTCCTCTCTCTTTCCCCTCCCATTCTCTTTCTCGTTGCTCTCCCTCTGTGTTTTTTGACGAGCCCCGTCCAACGACCTCCTCTTTCGTTCCCCTCTCATTCTCTCTCTCGTTGCTCCCCCTCTGGTTGCCGGAGGGCCGACGACCCCAGCCCGCCCGCAGGTAACCCTCCCCCTTTCCCCTATACTGGAGCCTCCCCCCTCCCCCTATGGTTGTCGGAGGGCCAGCAGAGGCCCGACAACCTCTGTCGAGCCCTCCTCACCCCTCTGTAGTCGAAGGGGGTTGGTAGAGGCTCTGATTGCCTCTGTAAGACCCTCCCCTTGCCCCGATCTTCGGCAAGACAGGGGGCTTCACCCCTATCCTTTCAAATGCCGACAAGGGCCCCCCTGTCCTCTTGACTTCTCCTGCAGTGGGGCTCTGCCCCGCTGCCAGAGAATGATCGGCAGGGGAAGAAGCCCCCTGCCTTTTGTTTTCTGTGACAGAGGTTGGCTTCGCCCCCCTGTCCTCGATAATTTCGACAGAGGGCGAAGCCCCCATGCCCCTTGTCTATTTTTCTGGTAGGGGGCGAATCCCCCTACAAGAAAATTTTGCCTCGGCAGGGGGCGAGACCCCCCTACCTTATGATTGGTTCCCGACAGGGGGCTCAGCCTCTGCCTCCCGATGCTTCCCTTCGGGGGGTCCCACCCCCTGCCTCTTATGAATGTTTCGACAGGGGGTTTCGCTCCCTGCCTTGATCTTGCCGACAGAGGCAACGCCCCTGCCTGTCTCACTTTCAACATAGGGTTGTGTCTTTCTAACTGGGCTCATTTCCGACAGGGGGCGTCACCCTCCTTGTCATCGGGTAATCAACTTCATTTTAACACGTGTCTCCTATAGATTCTGTAATGGATCCCGCTTGTGCCCCGCAACCTGTGGTAAGTAAGTGACAAAAGCAATGCAAATCAGGTAAATACCCGTGGTGAGTAAGTGATGCATATGCATCACATGTTATTTAATTTTTTGGATGCAATATTTTTATGTTCACACACTCACTAGTTGTGGATATTTAGGACTGCTTTGATGAAGTTCGGAGATCATGCTGAGCATGATTTTAATGTATGAAAATAGAAGTGTTCTTATTTTTGGAGTTCTGATTCCATGCTAGTCATGGTAGTAGTTAGTGAGATATTGGTGTGTGTTTGCTGTAGGTACATGTTTGACATTGTTTTGATATGAATGATTTGAATGTATTGCAATGTTTGATGTGATTGTATCCATACTTATATGAAGTTACTTTCAATTTGATTATGACTTCCATATGGAATTGTATCATGAAAACATGCTTCAAATGAAGGTATCATGTTATGAATGAGTTTGAACATGAAAATGAATGATAAGTTATCAATACTTCAAACATGTTTCAAATGAATGGTTTTGCACATGAAAATATTAAGTTATCAATGCATGCATCATAGTTCTTGTGATTGAATGACATTATATATATATATATATATATATATATATATATATATATATATATATATATATGTGTGTGTGTGTGTGTGTGTGTGTGATATATATCAAATCATTACATCTACCATGAATGCATGATAAATTTGATATTTTCTTCATCATAGCATTTTGATGATTCTCTTTTAACTGATTAGGATAATATTTGTAACATCATAGGACAAAATGACTGCAAACCATGAATGGATGTATCGTATGATAGTTGACAATGAGGTATCGCTTAAATATATGGATGGTGTTGACAGTTTTATTGAATTTGCAATGGCAAGTGTCAGTACAGTGGATCCCACGGGTCAGATTAGGTGCTCCTGCATGATGTGTAAGAACAATAGATTTGTAGAACCTCATGGCATTAGATATCACCTAACTCAAAGAGTACAATAACAAAGTACTAAAACCAAAGGCAAGGTACGTGCTTGAACCAGATCAAATAAAGCAGGTATGTCAATGGTTGAGACAATTGAGATTTCTAGATGAATACGTCTCTAACATTGCTCGGGCTGTGAAGATAGACAATGGACAATTATATGGGTTGAAAAGCCATGATTGTCATGTCATTATGCAACGATTGATACCCCTAGCATTCCATGATATGTTAGACAAACCTATATGGGGGGTATTATCTGAGTTGAGTAGATTTTTTAGAACGTTGTGCGCATTGGAAGTCGTAGTATCTGAGGTAAAAAATCTCTAGGATTCTGTCATCACTACTATTTGTCAGCTAGAGAAGATATTTCCGCCAGCATTTTTCAATGTTATGGAATATGTGATCATACATTTGCCATATGAACTAAGGGTTGGTGGTCCTGTGCAATATCGGTGGATGTACCCATTTGAAAGGTATATATTTTTTTATATTTTGTTCTTCAAAGCTATTGAAAAAATTATTGTAATCTGAGATGTATATTGTTGACAGATGCATGTTTGACCTCAAAAAAAAGGTTCAGAATAAAGCAAGAGTAGAAGGCTCTATTTGTGAGGCGTACACTTTAGAAGAGATTTCAAATTTCTCATCTATGTACTTTGAACCTCACATTCTAACACATTACACATGTCCACCTCGTAATGATGATGAAAAACAATTTACTGTAGCTGACAAACTGTCGATATTTCAACCACTTGAGCATGCCTTTGGCAGTTGCCTGTCAAGACTCTTGAAAGATCGAGAGCAAAACACAATACAAATCTATATCTTTTTTAATTGCTCAGCAATTGACCTATATATCGAGTAAGTATACTTAATATGTAACACTAAGTTCTATACGTGCCTACATGGTTCAGTAATATAAGTATTTGTTAAGTGTAAACAATTTGGTCTAGAGTTGCGAAGAAAACTTTCACATCTCACTGATGCAAAAATACAGAAAGAATGTGAAAATAAGTTTGTAGCATGGTTGAAAGAGTTGGTAAGGACGATGACATACATTCTTTCTGTGTAAACAATAATAAGTTAATTGGTCGTGATCAGAGTCATTGTTTATGCTTGTAGGTCTGTAATGGTGATGTTAAAGATCAAGGAATATGTGATTTATAAAATGGTCTCACCAAAGTTGTGCAATGTTACAACGGGTACATCATAAATGGTTATCGATTCCATACAAAAGATTATGATGTAAACAAGTCAACGATGAATAGTGGTGTGTGCGTCAATGATAGCAGCTACAGTGAAAATAAACATGACTACTACGGTGTTATAGAAGAAATAATGAAGTTGACTTACTTAAGCATAAATAATAAGGTAACTTTATTCAAGTGTCATTGGTTTGATCTCACAACAACAAGAGTCAACAAAGGATCAGGCATTATGGAGGTGAATCATAGATCAAGGTCTGGAACATATGAACCATTCATATTAGCCTCGCAAGCTCAACAAGTTTACTATATTTCATATCCGAGTACAAGGAAGTCAGATATAAATGAATGGTGGGTAGTTTGCAAGGTGAAGTCTAAACTATACCCCGAGTATGATCAGTTACAGGAAGACAAGTTAACTGAAGAGAGTGATTACTATCAATCAGATGATATGTATGACTTCTCTTATGCTCACGATGTCACACATGGTATGCATGTCATATCTTCATTGTCTGATGGCACATGCATGGAAGAATGTGATTCAAATGATATACCAAGTGGATGGGCGATCAATGAAGAAGGAAAAAAAAGATGATGAAAAAGAGGAGGAAGAAGAAAAATATGAAAGTCAAACAAGTGATGATGTGACATTCTCGAGCTAGTGAAGTACATCTTGTAATACATACCTCTATTTGATGTGAATGATTTGAATGTATTGAAATGTATTGCAATAACTTGAATGATTTGAATGTATTGCAATGTTTGAATGTATTACATGAAGTTATTTTTTATTTGATTATGTATCTTCAATACGTACAGAGTTATGATTTGAATGTATTATAACGTGTTTGAATGATTTGAATGTATTGCAATATTTAAATGTCTTGCATGAAGTTATTTTCGATTTGATTATGTATCCATAAAGATATAGAGTTGTGTAACTGATCCAATTGTATTGCAAGTTAAGGATATGTTATCCATGATTACCAAGTTATGTCATATCTTATGTTTTAATGTATTGCAATATTTGATGTGAATGATTTGAATGTATTGAAATGTATTGCAATGATTTGAATGATTTAAAGGTATTGCAATGTTTGAATGTATTGCATGACATTTTTTATTCTTTGATTATATATCTTCAATACGTATAGAGTTATGATTTGAATGTATTATAACGTGTTTGGATGATTTAAATGTATTACAATATTTGAATGTCTTGCATGAAGTTAATTTCGATTTGATTATGTATCAATGAAGATATAGAGTTGTGTAATTGATCCAATTGTATTGCAAATTAAGAATAAGTTATCCATGATTAGCAAGTGATGTCATATCCTATGTTTTAATGTATTGCAATATTTGATGTTAATGACTTAAATTATTTGAATATATTGAAATGTATTGCAATGATTTGAATGATTTGAAGGTATTGTGATCATGCATATATTTCAGGGTTAATTAATATTAAAAAATGCATGATTTTATGAAAAAAATTTCAAAAACCAAATTTTATGTTAGTTTTCAGTAAATGAGCTAAAAGGATTGAAAATTAGAAAATGCTTGAAAAAGTAGCTTTATTTTGCAATTTAGTTAATAAAATAATTTTGGTTTTCTTTATAGAAAAATAAAATAAAATAATAACAAACCGGTTTAACCGGTTTGCATTTTTTTTTAAAAAAAAACTGAAAAAATCTGTTACAAACCTGTTCAAACCGGTTTGCTTGTTTTTAAAACCCAAAAAACGAAAAAAAAGGGTGTCTCCCCTGTACGCCTGAAACTGTTTCCTCTTTCCCCTCTCTTCCCTCTCTTCTCACCTTCTCCACCACAGTCGGTGGTTTCTTACCTCTTTCTTCCCCTTCTCCCTATTTTTCTCATCTTCCTCAGCCGGTGGTGGTGGTGGATCTTCAGTCCGGCGACTGGCGCACTGTGGAGGCCATTCTTTCCTAACCCCTCTAAGGATCGCACAGGAGTGGAGCAGAAGCGATTGCATGACACGGGAGGGTGCAAGAGTAGAAGTTTCTTTTTACTTGCCAGTTTAGAATTAGGAATTTAATTGGGTTTGTAAATATCACTTTTTACGCCCTCTGCGAAGGGTATTCATTTGTTGTAATAGTTAGTTGTTTTTACTTTTCTCGTACATTTTACATTTTATAATTTGGCAATAAAGAAATAGTTTAGAATTGTGTGTTTAAATACGAAATATTCCCGTTCTCTGAGTTTGACCCGATCTCATCCACTAGTGAGAACCGGTTTTTATTATTTGATGTCTGGTTTTCACATGTTTTACATATAAAAATCTTTTTAAAATTACAACGATTTAAAAGAAGGCATCAAATTTTTGGCGCCGTTGTCGGGGAACAGTGTAATATTAGTATTCACTTTACTGCCTAGTGTTTGTTTGCATTTAGGTTTAGAACCACGTATGTGCATATCGTAGAGACGAGCTTACTTTTCTGCAGAGCCCTCCCACTAGGATTCCCTTAGAGGTGATTGTGTACGATTGGTACCGTATACATAAATTTCTATTTCTTTTGCATAATCCCTGTTGTGTGCAACTGGGTGGTGTTTGTTTAGTTTTCGTTGTTTTAGTTTACTCGCTTTGTGGTTTGGCTGCTAGCGCGTTAGTTAGGTAGAAAACCCAAAATTAGGACGGGTGCTACACCGGTCTACTTCAAGGTGTATGCACAGGCAACGATCACTCGACCCGAGCTAATTGAGTCCCGAGTTTCTTGTTAGGAGAACTCCTCATCTTATCACCATGGCAAAAAATCGGTCGTTGTTTCGTACCCTTAAGGAGTACTTCATGCCCACCATATACACTCCCACCTTCTGCATCACGAGACCTGATGTAGGAGCCAATCAATTTGAAATAAAGGCCAATATCATTCAAATGCTACCATCCTTTCATGGCCTTAGCAACGAAGACCCATATAGTCATATTGATGATTTTTTGGAGATCTGCTCGACAGTGCAGATCAACAACTTTGGAGATGACGCATTGAGGTTGACGTTGTTTCCGTTCTCTCTCAAAGATAAAGTTAAACATTGGCTAAAGGCTCTCGATACGGTTCAGATTACCACTTGGGAAGGAATGCAGCGCGAGTTCCTTAAAAAGTACTTTCCAATTGGTAAGACGAAGTTTCGTAAAGCCATAATCAGTTTCTTGCAGATTGATGGAGAACAATTCTACGAGACTTGGGAGATGATGAAAGATCTTCTCCGCAAGTGTCCCCACCACCAGGTGCCTCACTGGCAATTGGTGCAGTATTTTTACGATGGCCTGACCGAGAAGGACAGGCAAATAGTGGATTCGTCGTGTGGGGGCACTTTCATGCTCAAAAGTGAGGATGAAGCATGGTTGTTTTTTGAGACATTGAGCAAGAATTTGATGCACCATGCAACAGCCTCACAATTCGATAGGGCTGCACCTGCACAGGATAGTACTAAGGAGGCAAGTATTTTTGAAATAGGGATAAACCTTGAATTGAGCAACAAGGTAGACCAACTGTCCCAGAAATTAGATCAGTTTTTGTTGGGTCCCTCTCCTGCCATGCAGGTGTGCGCGTTGTGTGCGAGTCCTGCACACCATATTTTTCAGTGCCCAGTTGCGCCACAGTACCCTGAGTTTGTCCAAGAGCAAGCTCAGATGGCTCAAAACTTTGCTAGGCCCGCACCCAATCCATTTTCTAACACTTATAACCCGGGCTGGCAAAACCATCCCAATTTCTCATGGCGCAACTCACAAATCCAACCCCCTAACCCTTCCCAGAGTCAACCCAGTCAAGGTGGTTATGCGCCTGGATTTCAGAGATTTAGTTATCCCTCAGCCCAACCTGTTTATACTCATCCCCAGTCTCATGAGCCTTCACATAGTCAGTCCTTCGAGGACAAGATGCTACAAGCATTTTCTGATATTAAGGCGAATTTGAGCTCGCATAATCAGTCTATTGCAAAATTAGAGACTCAAATGGGGCAGCTAGCCGAGGCGCTTAGCAGGCGAAGTGAAAGGACACTGCCTAGCCAGCCTATTGTCAACCCTAGGGGAAAGGAACCCATGCGTAGCTTGCATCTGACAGATACACATCAAGAGCAAGCTCAAGTAGTAACCCTTAGGAGTGGGAAGCAGTACCAAGCGAGAGAGGTTGCAGAAGAAATAGAGAAGATAAGTAAGAAGCAGTTTGTCCCTGGTGTTTTACCTCAGAAAAGCGAGAAGGTTCTTCCATTTGAGCCTTCACCATCCTACATTCCCAAAGCCCCTTTTCCTGAGGCGTTAGAGAGACCGAGAGCACTAAGTAAGTCCGGAGTGAACATGCAAGAGATGCTTGAGATATTCAAGCACGTCCAGATCAACATTCCCTTACTAGATGCTATCCAGCAAGTCCCTGCATATGCAAAGCTCCTCAAAGAGCTTTGTACGCAGAAAAGGAAGTCGAGGTCCCACGTGCAGAAAAAGATTTATTTGAATGGGCAACTGAGCGCAATATTGCAACACCAAACCCCACCTAAGCTCAAGGACCTAAGGACTCCTATCATCTCATGTGTCATAGGAAACATCATTGTTGGGCGTGCATTGCTCGACCTTGGGGCAAGTGTTAACATCTTGCCGGGTTTCTTCTATGACCAATTTGGATTGAAAGAGATGAAACCTACACCTATGACTCTTCACCTTGCAGATAGATCGATCAAGGTCCCAAGAGGGATACTTGAAGATGTTTTAGTCAAGGTGGATGATTGTTATTTCCCTGTCGACTTCGTGATATTAGATATGGAGGGAGCTGATAAACAACAACAAACCCCTATTATTCTCGGTCGCCCCTTCCTAGCTACCGACAATGCGTGCATTAATTGTCGCACCGGTGCGATGGATGTATCATTCGAAAATAGGAAGATGAGGCTGAACATTTTTCGTGCTGCTATGGGGCCTGCTATTGAGGAAGCTTCTTTCCAGGTTGATGTCGTCCAAGACCTCGTAGAAGCATAATTTGCTTGGTTGTTGAGTGATCCACCACCTCAGGAGGAGGATAATGAATCACTCGAAGAGGATCACCGAGGATTAATTGAAAATCAGATAGGTGAGTTGAGTTGGATCGGGCACTTCGAGCCATTTAGAGGTAGACGGGATGGGAACACAGTGCGCAGTGTCACAGATGACACTATTTTTCATAGAGAGCCCGATTGAGCCTGACTTCATGTCCATTGATCTCATGGACGATGAAGGTTTTTTTCCAGAGATCCGTCTGGCTGGGGACGTGAAACTTAGCGCTTTATGGGAGGCAACCCATATCTTGTATATTATTAGATTTGCTTAGAATTTATAGATTTTATTTTGTTTTTCTTTTTTCATTTTTTTATGAGTTTTTCATGTTCTTTTTGTTTCATTCATGGTTTTCATGTATGTCATGTATACATTGCATTCATTACATTCATAGAACATGCATTTTTAATTCAAGTCAGGTCATTCTACTCTTTTTCCACATTTATTTCTTCTCATGTGCATTCACTTAGTTTCATATAAGCATGGGGGAGTGCCACTGAGACAGTGTCATTCAAGCATGGGGGAGGGTGTAGTTTGCACACCTTTATATTTCTATTCACATTCTTGCACATGTTTACACATCTCTCATGAAAAGTAGGTTTTTAAAGAAAGAGTTTGAACTTATATGAATGTTATTTCAAATCTGGTGTTTTTAGAGGATTTTGAAGCCCCACGAAATTTTTTTTTCTGACATGGATCTAAAAATTATGGTTGTTTATGCGGATTTCAAAGAAATGATGATAGATACATGTTAGAATTTATTTTGAATCGCAAATATGAATATGCACAGTTCTATTTTTGAAAAACTAAGCAAATGAACAAAAGCGTAAAAAAAAGAGCTCAAAAAGTGAAAAAAAAGCATGCATTAGGTTGTTTGGATAATTCCACAAACCTTAGTAGATGGAACTTAGATGTAAATTGAAACTTTTGGATTCCATTTCGAAAAGGAGAGTGAAAAACTTTGTGATCCTAAGTAGCTGAGAACAGATACAAGTTGAAATGTTTGACTCTCACGTTGCAAAAGATGAATGAAGGAAGTCACTTTTATGTCTTAGTTGATATCTTTTAGTATGCATTGAAAAAGTATAGAAGATATTGACATTGCACAAGGCATAAAAGCAGACCACATGCAAGCTATAAGAGAAGAATGAATACGCAAAAAGAAAAAGTGTGAAAATAATGAAAAATCAAGAAAAGAGCTTAAAAAGAAAGAAAAGTTCAGTGCTTAGAAGTGTGATTGAGAAAACCTGTGTAGAAAATATATGAGTGAGGATAAATAAATAATAACTTGTTTTTATTGGATTTTCTAAGAATAAAACATAAATAATTGTGATATTTAGAAAAGTGAAAGAAATTCTTTTTCTGTGGTGGTATATAAAGACTCTAATTATGTTTTTATTTTTTTTTGTAACATAAAATATTTGTGAAAACGAAGTCTTTAATTATCTACTACTTATGAGGATCTGTAATATTATGCATACATGACAGAGATGTTTGTGGGCAGCATCACTGTAAACCCTCACGAGACCTTACTCGTCCACTGGGGTAACCCAGGGGTTGAAAGGGCTTGTTGCATGAGCTAAATGCAACCGTGATTCCTACGAAAGTGAGTTAGGTGATAATTTTCATTTCATGCATTTTTCTAGTTTGCTCGAGGACTAGCAAAACATAAGCATGGGGGTATTTGATCATGCATATATTTTAGGGTTAATTAATATTAAAATATGCATGATTTTATGAAAAAATGTTTCAAAAACCCAATTTTATGTTAGTTTTCAGTAAATGAGCTAAAATGATTGAAAATTAGAAAATGCTTGAAAAAGTAGCTTTATTTTGTAATTTAGTTAATAAAATAATTTTGGTTTTCTTTATAGAAAAAAAAACTGAAAAAAATAATAACAATCCGGTTTAACCGGTTTGCATTTTTTTTAAAAAAAAAACTGAAAAAATCTGTTACAAACCGATTCAAACCGGTTTGCTTGTTTTTAAAACCCAAAAAATGAAAAAAAAGGTGTCTCCCCTGTACGCCTGAAATTGTTTCCCCTTTCCCCTCTTTCCCTCTCTTCTCACCTTCTCCACCACAGTCGGTGGTTTCTTACCTCTTTCTTCCCCTTCTCCCTATTTTTCTCATCTTCCTCAGCCGGTGGTGGTGGTGGATCTTCAGTTCGGCGACTGGCGCACGGTGGAGGCCATTCTTTCCTAACCCCTCTAAGGATTGCACAGGAGTGGAGCAGAAGCGATTGCATGACACAGGAGGGTGCAAGAGTAGACGTTTCTTTTTACTTGTCAGTTTAGAATTAGGAATTTAATTGGGTTTGTAAATATCGCTTTTTACGCCCTCTGCGAAGGGTATTCATTTGTTGTAATAGTTAGTTGTTTTTACTTTTCTCGTACATTTTACATTTTATAATTTGGCAATAAAGAAATAGTTTAGAATTGTGTGTTTGAATACGAAATATTCTTGTTCCCTGAGTTCGACCCGGTCTCATCCACTAGTGAGAATCTGTTTTTATTATTTGATGTCTGGTTTTCACATGTTTACATATAAAAATCTTTTCAAAATTACAACGATTTAAAAGAATACATCAAATTGCAATGTTTGAATGTATTGCATGACATTTTTTATTTGTTAGAATATGGTTCGTGGAGGTTACAGTGCTCGAGCACCCAATGGTAGTCAGTCTCAACCTTCATCTTTTTGGGTTGCTTCGATAGGTATATCATTTAACTAATTGTATACTTGATTAGTTTAAATATGCATTGTGTGAATTTCTAACTCATTTTTCTATAAATGATATTTCGCCTGCACATGACCCACCTACACTAGCAGTTAATACAAGTCACGAGACAACGTTAGATGCAGGGTTTTCTCAGTCTGACACAAGATGACTCATTCAAATAGTGTATATCGATAATCGATCGTAAGTATTTCATTTTCACTTATCTTATAAATGTTGTATCTTGATAGTTAATGTGTACCAATTCATATGCAGCGCGAGGTTCGAGCTACAAGAAGTAATATAAGAGATTAGGCATTCACTAGTTCAACATCTACCAGGACCGGTCGCTCAATGAAAAGAGTACCCGAAGGCGGTGTTGAATAAATTGTGGTCCTTATTCATGGTATATAATCGTTTCTCATAGTTAATGTGTTTCATATTTAATTTTTTATTATATTCATGTCTACTAACTTTTTGAAATTATTTGTAGGCTCCAAATCGCTTCTCGACTACGATGGAGGAGCAGGACGCAATGAAGGTATGACAGAAGGTGACCGTCAGTCGATTTGCAGACATGTTGCGCAATATGAAGACTACAATAAGAAAAACATCTGGCAGGATAGATGATCCACTGCAGTGGAAGGGCCATGACCCTCCTACTATCAGGTTAGATGTTTGGGATGCAATGAACGACAAGTGGGTGATGCATGAATTTTGAAATCGCTCAGTGAAGGGTGCACAAAACCGAGCGAAGATGCTCGATACCCATCTACACACAGGTGGATCTAAGACTTTGGGGAGCCACCTGAAGAAAATGGTAACTCATCAATATATATATATATATTGTCAAATTTATAAGTATTGTTACATACCTGTTAAATAAGTTTTTATCATTTAACTTTATAGGAAACAGAAAAAGGAGGCATTGTGCCATACAAGGATGTGTTTGTTTAAACACATAAACGTAAGACCACGAGAGAGTTTGTATCAGAGAAGGTGAGAACGACAACGGTATATATTTATTGTATTAATAAATATTGTAATATACAAGTTATCATAAATATTGTAATTCTTAATTATTAATCTACATTGTAATATTACTCTGTAGGAGTCATACGAGCAACAGATGGTAGAGCAATATGGCAATGACTCCACTCAGCATTCGCCTTTTGATCCTGCAACATGGGTGACTGCAATAGGTGAACCAAAAAAGGGTCGTGTATTCGGGTTTGAGAGTAATATGAACACCTCACCAGTCGTTGCCTCCTTCAGTGACGACTCTTAGAGTTCTCCCGCCAGCATCAGCTCCAAGCATCCGACTGACCCGCCTAATTCTTGAGGTGGTGTCCACAAGCTTGTTAAGGACACAATGCGTGACTATTTACGTGAAGTAATTTCTGGCATTGTCCGTAATGAGTTGTGCAGCTTTTTTTTGGGACAGGAGAACTTCATCTGCAGGTGCCTGTCAGGTATGAAAGTTTCATGTCATTTGTTTTATGTCGTTAGATTTTAAGCTAGTATATGCATAATTTTATCACATATGACCATGATTTCATCACTATGAAAGTTTTTGACTGCCTTATAACACATATGCATGATTTCATCACTATTAAAGTTTTTTTACTACATTAGAACACATATAAGCATGAATCCATCACTACGAAAGTTTTTTCACTACCTTAGAACATATATATGCGTGATTGAATCACTATGAGAGTTTTTTGACAACCTTAGAATACATATTTGCATGACTGAATCATTATGAATTTTTTTCTGTCAGCCTTAGAACACATCTGAATTCTGTTAATATCCTTCACTTTATTGCTAGCTAGACTATTTGTAATTCACTCATGTTACTTTGATTGCCTTAGCTTAGGTGCATTGCATATAATTTATTTCATTATATTTTGTTTATCAATACTAACCTTTATTTTTTCTTGTAAGATATTGAAGATAATCAGCATAGAAGAGCTGAAGGGGCAAATCGAGACAATGAAGAAGATGACGCACATAATCTTGGCGATGATTAGATTCATGTGTTGAATTTGTTATATCTTCTTGTTGTTTCAAAAAAAAACTTTTTGTAAATGTTCACTTGTAAATAATTAGAACTTGACGAGGATTATAATGGATTGATAAATTGTTTGTAGTTGCTTTGTATATGTAGTTTTTATGTGTACTTTATTTTTTATTCACAGGATATATAAATTGTATCACGAGATTTTTTTTCTTGATATTTATATTTAAAACAACTTTTTTTAATTTTTTTTATTTTTTGCGATGGATTAGCGATGGATTTTATTCGTTGTTAATTAGTATCGGCCTTTAATTTAGCGACGGATCAGGGATGGACATTTAATTGTCGTAAAACTGAATCGACTGATGTTGTGTGATGGATTTTAATTCATCTTAATTTTGCCGCTACAATAGCGACATAATTAGCAATTGATTCATATATGTCGCAAACCCAAATCTCTGCATATTAACAACGACCTTGCGACGAATCATAGCATTAATTCATATTTTAAAACACTTTTTACCTTGATCACCATGATTGTCAATTTTTGTGGACAATCATAAAGACCAACAACTGCAAAAGGTGAAGAACTAAATGGGGGAGGGAGGCAGAAGAAGGAACATTGCTAGAATGACACTCTTCACAAGTTGTATCGATTTGTGCAATATCGATCAGTTTAACCCATCCCTACTTTATGTCATGCACTATCGTGCGTGCTTACAGAAAATAGGATATTATCTCATGTGAAAGGATGGACGCCCCCCCCCCCTTCGCGAGGTTGCTTGAACTTTTTGATGAAAAAAGAGGGACAAATCCGCCACAATTTTTCATAAAAAGAAAAAACAACGATCCGCAGTTTCCAAGTTCACGGCAACAAGCGTCTCCTGGTATCTTTATAACTAAACCAAAGCCCCAGACTCAGATAACACCACATCAGGCACTAATAACCCATTAAATGGCGAGGCAAGCCAGTTTTAGTTTTACCCAACAGGACAGAGCTGCCAGCTCTATGATCGTGTAAATATCAAAAAAACAAAAAAGTCACTAATATAATAACCCTTACGAATTATCACGATTCTGATACACCGACAAAATCATCACGTCTACATGAAAGAAAAAGGGCTGCTCTCCCAAGTCCCGTGACCTACCGTTCTAGTACTTACCCAGAAGACAATGACCTTGCAATGTACATACATACCAACATTCCCAGCACGTCCAAAACCGGACGACCTCATTACTGTGGATCAGTTATTACTAACACCCATCAGGAGGACGGATCAGGTGGGCCAGGCGGGGCCTCTTGCTTCCCGGAGCGGGTTTGTCCATGACGGACCGAAGCGCGTGGCGAAGGGAAGGAAGCGACTGGTGCGAGAAGTCGGATGGTTGGATCAGGAACACGTTCTTGACCCGGCCCCCGACCGTTGATATCTCGGCCTTGATGGCCCGGACCCGCATGGCCCTCAGCGTGCGGGTCAGGTCCGAGAGGAGGTCCGGACGATCGTCGCAGCACAACGACGCCTTGATCAGCGGCGAGCACGGGTCAGGGTCGACGGTCACCTCGTCGGCCTCGCTCGGGACGGGTCCGGACGCTGACCCGAGACCCACGTCCACAGCGTTCCGCTTCAGCTCCTTCACGTGTGCAATAACCTCAGCCAGCAACGACGCTTTGTCCGTCTGTGCCCACATTGAGCAAAATGTCTTAAATGCCCTTATGATTGTGATCACACCCCCCGCCCCTTAAAAGAAGAGATTGTTGAACAAAATGGTAATTTAGTGAAGCGACGGAAGAAGCTGACCAACAAAAAAGTCTGAATCAGGCAGGGCCGATGAGAACAACGGTCACGTCAGACCATTCTGACGGTATTCCTTGAGGGGCATTTTCGTCATGCGTAAAAGTGAAGAGGACACGGGAAAGAGGGGAATGAAGTACTTGGGAATATATATTTATATATATATATATATATAAGTTGGACGAAGGAACTAAAATTACCAAAACATCCTCAATGTAGGGATGGTTATACTGACACGTACCTTCCTGGTGTTGGGGAGGAGGGAGCGGAGGGTGGCCAGGTGGGTGTTGATGCGCTCCCGGCGTCGTCTCTCGGCCTCGCTGTGGCTCTTTGATGCTGAAATGGACCTCCCTTCCCTCGAACTCGACTCGGCCATGCTCTTGTTTGTGGCGCCTACCGAAGACCACGGTGACGTTTGCTCGACATCTCGGTAGGCGATGGTGGTGTGGTGGTGGTAGAAAGGAAGCATGGAGCCCGCGTTTGGAATTTCTTTTATTCCTCGGGATGGTTGCCTCCCTGGTCCTGCAAAGTGCATTTAGAAGGTGTGCATGTGACGTGAGCCAGAGAGCGTTGCAAAGACAAAACAAAAGAAACCGAAAAGAAAAGAATGAAGGACGGTACTGCAAACTACTCCTCGTTCCTACACCTACTTTTTCCTTCCTCCGTTCCTCTACCCTTTACTTATTCATTTATTGTAGCGCCGAGAGCCGTGGCGGTAAGTTCACCCCGTGAGGACGGGGCCCACCGGACGGTTTAGAACTCAACATGAAAAAGAAAAAGAGACTCGGACGAATCGTCAACAATTAACAGGGCTCGAAAACTCATCTTTCACTACACTTCGGACCCAGTCATAAAGCCTCCCATGTATTGTGCTTGGTTGCTCTTAACAGAGAAGGAATCATTGCATCAAAGGTTTCGAACCAATCAACCATGCATATCGATAACGACGGGAAATCTTCCTATTCTTGATGAAGAACAGTCGACAACAGGAGCGCATTCGGAAGATAGATCAACAGTGACGTTTCGGAGAAGATTGCTCAAAAGCTCAAAATTCAGAGAGCACCATTTTCTTTTTGACAAGACCACATGCGGAAGGAAATCTTCCTATTCTTGATGAAGAATGAAGAACAACAGTCGATAACGCGAGCGCATTCGGAAGATAGATCAACAGTGACGTTTAGGCGAAGATTGCTCAAAAGCTCAAAATTCAGAGAGCGCCACTTTCTTTTTTGACAAGACCACATGCGGAAGGACAGCTTGTTCGTCGAGGAACCAAATCTTTGTTGCGAGCTAAGAGTACACCTCAATAGTACTAAACGTCTTCCAACCGAAATTAAGTGTCACTGAGTCAGTGACTAACTGGGCAGTATGCACAACGAACAGTAAAGGGACGAGAAGTCCAAACTGGGCAGTGTGCACAACGAACAGATTGGAAAACATATCCAGCTAATCTGAGTAGCATTACATAGTTTCACATAAAATGCCTCAGTGGGCTTCGGTTTGTATAGGGTGAACTAATGGGAAGAAGTACTTGTAAGCTAACACGGAGTCAAGGATTGATATCGTCTCCGACGAGAACTAGCAACGAGAGAGGGAAGAAGAGTGCGTCGGACAGGATCTCCTGGAAGATGTACTCGGACATTCAACGATGAACGCATGCATTATACGAATGCGCATGAGTTCCAAGAGGGACTGTTATGTTCACCCTCATTACGTATTTCTGATAAATGAAGGCAAAACATAGCTAGATTTAAAAAAAAAAAATCGGATCATCCTATCCACTATCTCGCAGATAAAACAAAAAAAAAAACACCCAACCAAATATCTCAGTAAAGGAAGGAAAATAAGACGAACACGAACCTCAATGTTTCAACTGGAATAGCTCTGGCTCTCTTTCGGGTTTGGCCCTACGGCTGAAATGTGTAAGGTTAATTTATATAGGATCGAGAAGAAGGAGATGATCTCTTAGTCCCTCTCTTTCTTTTGGGGTTTGTTCCCGTCGGATAAATACCGTTTCACTTTCGGATCAAAGAAGGTTAATTTATATAGGATCGAGAAGAAGGAGATGAGTTATCTGAGAGTCCCGGGATAAATTTTTCGATTTCTTTGGGAAGGCGTAGCGTCAAGGTGTGAAAAGGGTGTGTGGCGCAATCATTTGAGGGCGTCGTACACCTTTCTTGAGACGGCCTTTACTACTAAACTCTCTCCCTTTTGTCTATCTCTTTTTTTTCATTTGCTTCTCTAATCTCTCTTTAACGTTTTGTTTTAATTGCATCGAACAACGAGGCAGGTGACAGCAGAGAGACGAGTACGGTAGCCTCCGTATCTAGGGAATATATCTTTTGCTATTAAAATAACGTATGGGGTGCAGAAGGTCTTCGGGCGTGCTTGTAAGGAAAGAGGCTACGGTTGTCCCCAATGATATGACTAGACGCAACAATGTTGGACAGGAAACCCTGAGGTTCCACCCACCCTGCTGCAGCTGCACACCAAAACTACCAGGACGCAAGAGTCAAGAGACTCTCTCTCGCGCGATCGGCTTTACCAAAAGCTGGTTGGGTGTGCTGCCGAAAGTTGCTACAAAACCCTCCTGGTCTTTTGTTGTTTTCCAGTGAGCGTTGGGAAGTTTTGGGGGAGAGAGCAGAGTGGGTGGGGTTGATGGGGGCAAACCGGGCAGGGGATTTTGAGGTGTACTTGGCCCGAGCCAGCTTAGCCAACCCAACCAGACGGTGAAATTTTCCTGCCTCGAGAATCGCACACACGATGTTTGTTCGTTTTTTAATTAGCAAGCTAGGGTTAGTCTGACCCTTGGGCTTGCGGTACGATGGTCTGAAATTCTCTCTCTCTCTCTCTCTCTCTCTCTCTCTCTCATAGTTCCTCATCTTTTTTCTCGTGGGAAGCCGTAAAGGAAGGAATCGGGTTTCGAGATGCAATGCTGGTGATGAGTGATAACGCGTCTAAATTAAATCAACCCGAAATTATTGGCCGTTGTATGGTAACATACATGGGGAAGAAGCAAAAGTTTCTTTTTGCAGGTATAGTGGGGTTAAAAATCGTGGCAGTGGTCGATGAACATCATCAGAATGTGTAAATCGAAAACAATGCCACCGTTCTGAAACATTTTGCAACGAGGTCCTTTTTGAATTATCACAACAAAGTAAAGTGAAAGGAAAAAACTGTAGGCCTAGTAGCAGACAGACAGGTGCTGGGACTTGTTCTTCATGGTGCCAATCAAATTATTCTGATCATTTTCCTTCCCTATAAAAGCTTTCTTCTCTTTTTCCTTCTTCCATGTACACCACCAGGACGGTTTGGCAATCATTTTGCTTGGGAATCAAACATGAGTCGAACCACGAGCTACTTTCCTAACGCCCATCTGTAACAACTCTCGCCAATATCGGACTTTAACCATTTATCATATGCATGAGCATATTAACCCCTTAATGGCTGTCTGTGCGACTGTGTTTAAGATTAGGTAGCTGCAGTCCAGCTAGACTCGAGCTAATAGCTAGGCCCACTTCATAAAATCTGAAAAAGACAAACTAGAATTTTGCTTCTTTTCTGCACCATACTGTTAAGACAGCTCAAGTTGGGATTATGTCGCAGAGATAATCTCGTGTCATGCCCTCCAACGTGTCCCACTCTAAATGAGATGTTACTCCACAAGGACGTGTCCGTGTCCTTGTGAGTGCCATTGAGAAGGGGTCCAAAATTAACAAGAGCAACTCAGGCTTGGTAACTCCACAGTCATAGTCTCTAGTAATTGATCTGAACATTTAGATATAAACGCGCTCATAAAATAAAGGGCCCTCCACTTGTAATGGGCATAGAAATTTTTGCAATCCTGTGATGTGTTAGACTGCCCAATCTAATCAGGTTAACGGCCAAAGGCCGGGTACCAACACTTTTTCAAATATTGAATCATTTTTATTGGCCCTGCGCACCACCTCGTGCACAACTGCCTAACAAAAGTTGATCAAGCACATTTTTAAATGCGTATTCTATATAATTCATGTTACTTAGTGCATAGTCATCCCATAATAGCTATCACTTCCGAAAATGGTACAAGCTTACCATAGTTTTGCGTGTCATAGAGCGTATTGCGACTTCATATGCACGTTGCAGCAAAACCTCACCATTAAAGGAACAAGACCTTGCACCCCCCAGTCCGAAGACCAGTTGATGATTGAACATCATATCAAAGAGCACCACCCAGACTCATTCACTGGTGCCTAGGCATTAGCTCGCCTAGCCCCGAATCACTATACTCGGTTGGAATCACCTAAGGTAATTTCTGAGAAAATTAGCCCTAACCCACATGCACCCCCTGCATCCAATAACTACGCGTGAGAAACTCTTGCAAGCCGAGAGGTCTTTAACCAAATCTCTAAAGGCAACATCATCTAATTTGTTGGCACTGCTTAATCAAACAATGCTCCACGTCTGTGCCGCCACACAACAATGTACTAACGCCGATATCATTGTTTATTGTGTGTCATGATATCACCGCACGTCACCAATCAAGCCAACGCATGCTGCGTGTTCCTGCACTTGATGCAATTTTCATTCAGTAAAGATCCGCACTACACATGCCCCATTCCAAAGGCTTGAACCGGGACATTCTCCCCCACCCAAACCATTGTCGTCCTCGACAATGTCAGTGCAGATAAGAACAAAGTCTTAATTGATATTTCAGTTTTTCTTTGTACTTATCTTTAGTCTAATTCTTTTCTTCACCCTACTCAACTTGTTCTGGTTTCTATGCACCATTGTCACAACCTTTAACACGCCAAGTCTCATTCCTTAATGCACCTCCAATCACTTAGACAACGGTCTTTGACTCCATCAATATCGAGCATCATTTGCTTGTGGGATCCCAATGCAGTTTCATACACAAGTGGGTCATCCTCGCTCGCACGACAAGCTTATCATCTTCATGCTCATGGCTGGGGTGCCTTCCACCACTAGCAATGGCAATTTCAAGCCCTTTGTAGTCCTAAAAAAAAAAGATGACCACCTATGTGTGTCGCAGGGATATCAACTCCCTTAAGCACCAACTTGTGGGTTTCCAACGGTCCAAACTACTCCTAAAGTGTGGGACCCCTACTTGTGTATCACCCCAAAGTGATCATTCAAAGCATCTTCATGGGCACTCATCCAAACAAAGGGCAACATGACCCAACATTGCAACTTTCATCTGGAGCCAGCACGCTACAACTGTCATCCAGAGCCAACAAAATATTCTCGCAGAAAAACCAGCCGACGAGCCACAAACAACAACTTTTTCTACACACACAATCCACAGATTAACTGTCAACTCAATGAATCAAAACAATGAGCATTATGCTCAACATAGACACTCCACTAACCCACAATCTTGGGAGAGAATATAGAAGTTTAGTTGAGTATCTCATACCCAAAGGTGCAAATCCATCTAGCTAAATCCAACATGCATTCTCTATATTCACAAGGCAAACGTCATGCTCCACCTGCGAGCCTAATGCACAACTGGTAGGAAACTTTAGCTTATCTACATTTCCTTAGCCAACTGAACAATAACCTTACGCTTTTGCTTATCATCGACAAGATAACCCATACCAACCTGCCAACATCTTGCTTCTTTGTTTGGTCAATCACACTTCAGCTGCGCAAAATTATATAACCAAGATAAACCATCACTGTCTTTTTCAGTGCCACAAACATTGAACAACAAGATCTCTGTGAATCTTTCTACTCAGATGCCAATTTATTACAGGCATAAATTTTTTCACAAACCCGCGACTCGCCAGACTGCCCAGTCTGACCCGCCTAACGGCCAAAGGTTGCACAACAACACTTTTTCATGTGTTGAATCATTTTCATTTGCTCTATGCACCACCTCATGCGCAGCTAACTAGCAAAAGTTGATCAAACGCATTTTCAAATGTGTATTCTATATAGTCCATGCCACTTAGTGTATAGTTGTTTCATACCAGCTATTACTTACGAAAATGACATATACTTGCCTTAACCTTGCATGTCATAGAGAGTATTGCAATTCCATGCGCACTCTACAGCAAAATCTCGCCACTGAAGGAACAAGACCTTGCGACACCCAGTCCAAAAACCAGTTGATGATTGAACACCATAGCGAAGAACACCACCCAGACTCATTCGTCGACGCCTAAGCATTCACTCGCCTAGCTCCGAGTCTCCATACTCAATTGAAATCACTTAATATGATCATTTGAGGAATTAGCCCTAACCCACATGCAACCTCGTGCGTTCAACCGCTATGCGTGGGAAACTCTTGTAAGCCAAGAGGTCCTTAATCAAATTTTTAAAGGCAACATCCTCTGATCCGTTGGCACTAATTAATCAAACAATGCTCAACGTTTATACCGCCACACAATGATGCACTAACGACGATATCGTTGCTTATCGCATGCCATGCTATCACCACACGTCACCAATCAAGCCAACGCATGCCGCCCATTCCTGCACTCGATGCATTTTCCACTCAATAAAGCTCTGCACTGCACATGCCCCATTCTGAAGGCTCAGTCTGGGATATCACTAGTCCACTATCCAAATAAACCAAATATGCATTTGAAAATTTGAAGTTAATCTAAAATTTTAAAACTTCATTATTAAAATATCTCTATTGAGATGGGATGGGCACAAGCGCGATGGGGCTATTGAAATAGTTCAACCCAACCCTCTCTCTCTCTCTCAACCCAAACTAAAATTCTAATCATGTATTAGGAATGTGAACTTTTTACGATATAATAAATAAACCAAGCGACTACGGCTATCCTTTGATGGAGTCATTAAATCCTGTCAAGTGCAAGATAACTTCATATCGTATAACGTATTAAATCAATTCTACCAAGTGGCTACAGTGGTCTTTAGGGCACGTTTGGAAGTGAAAAAGTGAAGGTAAGAAGAAAAAATGTATGAATTTTTTGAAACTTCTAAATGAGAAAGAATTTCTCTCTCAGAGAGTTTTTCTATAAAGTACAGTTTTTCATAGGAAACATTCATCCACTTGGAGAGGTGGAAGAATATTTCCTACCAATTTTTTTTTTTAATTTAACACACACCACCACCACCACCACTAACAAAACCTGCGTCTTCTCGCTCCATTGCCCTTTCTTCAGCGTTCTTGTTTTTTGCACCACCCTTGCCAGACACACATTTTTGCCTAGCCTAAATCTGTCATACAACGACCCTTTCATCAGTGACTTTTCAGTGTATTGCATATGCCTAATCATATGCATTGCAATAAAATATCTTTTTAGTTAATTTTTTCTCTTATATTCATCAGCTGAAAATAAAAAAAAATGAAAGCTCACAAGGAGGATGAAGCAAACAATAGATATCCATTAAAATGTATACAAAATGTTCATCTTTATATTTTTTTTATGTTTTTCCTTTTAGATATAATGCAATTATTTAAAGAGAAGATTAGTCTTAATATCAATATGTATAACATATCATGATCATAAAACGACAGAGATAAAAATTGTAATAACCATGATTTTTATCAGCTAAATAAATGTAGACTTTGAGTCATTAAGGTAATACACGAATATTTTATGGTTTTAATTATTTATTCGTAATTGGATCTTAGATAACCTATTTGGATCCTTGAAGTAAATCGGATTTTTACGAGACAATTTCTATAACACTTTAGTGGGAATTGAGGCGAGGTTCGGATCCACCATATTGCATTGGATCTTCGATGTTAGAACTTCAAATATTAATCTGGATCCTTGAATTTAAATCATAGAGATCAATGTACATTTAGCTGGATCCATAATAATTCATTTGGATCCGTAGTTCTAAATCAGAGTATGATCAAAACTTTAGATTTCTGAATCCAAATTTATTAAAAGGATTGACGAAGCACAATGGATCTTGGATCTGTATTAATTTATGTTAATTTTTGGATAACGTAAATGGATCTATATTAACCTATGAAAGACCCACAAGATCGTATTGAAGAATAAACCAAATGTATTAAGAATATAATACTTTACCGCCTAAGAAAGAGATCCAGATCCACGAACGGATCCGGATAAGTCGAATAAGGATCCATAAAGGAACCATATATATATGTATAATAGTATATATATATGTATATATATATAAATAAACATATCGCGTGGATCCATAGTTGGATCTATTTGGATCCGACCTTCGGATCCACTTCGTAAAGTTGTCACGGATCCACATCGCTTGAGGGACACGGATCCAACACGTGGTTGGATCCCGAGTCTCGGATTTGGACCCCGGCCCGCACCCTGCATAATGAAAAAAAAAAGAAAGAAAAAGGCAACCCGATATGGGTTGCCCGATAAAACAAAAAGAAAAAAAGAAAGTTAGGGTTCAGTGTGAACCCTAACTGATATCGCATGGGGAGGGGGTGGGCCGGAGAGCAGCCGCCGGGGGCGAGAGTATCGGCCTCCTCCATTTTTGGGAGGCCACCCTCCTACTAAAGAGGGATCCTGGACTCCTCTTCCATCCCTCTCTCGCTCCTCTCTACCTCCCGCACTCTTCCTCTCTCGTCATCGCTGTCACCGCCAGCGACCTCCCTGCAACATTCTCCCCTGTTCGAGCTCGGGTAACATCGCCGCCACCTTCGCTTCTTCTTTTTCCGGCAGAACCACCCAACGATGACCCTCCTCTCGTTACATTCCATTCTCACATTCGTCGGTGAGCAGGAGTTCGGCTGCACCCAGATTCACGGCAGATTGAGAGGGGAAATCAGCAAACAAGGTAGGTTTTGCTGTGAATTCACATATCTACTGAGTTTTCAAGCGTGCTTTGGATTCGCCGTAACTCCTAACTCGAAAAAAATTGGGGGTTTTGGGTTGCCGTGAATTCCCAAATCAAAAATTTGGGATTTAGGGTAGGGTTTTACTGTGTTTTTGCATGGGTACTACGTTTCAAGCATGCAATGTGGGTTTCACTGTGATTTTAGTGGATGCCCTAAATTCCGGGTATGTAGTGAGCTTGCCGTGAGCCCCAAATCAAGAAAAACAAAAAAATGGGGTTAGGTTTGCCGAAAATCCCAGATCTTCGATTTGTGGATTTCGGATTTCTGAAAGTAGGTTTTCTTATGATCTTCATAGGAGTATCCTGTTTTCAAGCATGACATGTGTTATTGTTAAAGCTATCAATGTTTATTTTGAGGATTTTCGATTAGGAGGCAAGTTTTCCATGTTTTGCATGATTATCGGCTGTCTACGGGATGTTTTTATTTCTTTTAATGATCATTTGAATTGCATTTCTATATTGTAATAGCCCAGCAACATGGATTGAGCTTGTGTAGATGTTATAGTGTTTTAAAATGTTGAGGCTGCTATAAAATATATATAAATATAGGGGACGGGTTGTATTATGTATGACTCTTGTGTAATTGTTGCATTCGTACACTCAGTGAAAAAAAAGAGAAGAGAATTCCCTTAGGTTAACATCGACGAACCCCTATCGTTATTGTGAATTCCTTTTTTTTTGTTGTTTTGTGTTAACTGACAACAAGAACAGATGGTTACATTGTTGTATTTGTTGATTTTCAGTATTGAGATTTATGGCAATAAAACCGACTGTTGTGTATACTCCTAAAACAGGGTCTGTGTGCATACATTATTAAAAGTTTTTGTGAAGTATCGATAACAACAATGCATGTTTGTGTTCTTTTACAAATACTTCATGTTTTCGGTGTTTTCATGTATATATATATATATATATATATATATATATATATATATATATATATATATATATATATATATATAACAGAATTTTCATGTTACAAGTAGCTAGTATCTTCTATGTAAATTCAAAAGAAAAGAAAAAAAAAACATATCACTCACCGGAAGGTTCACATAACACGTTGTTTTAATGGTTTTCGGTGTGATAATCTAATGGCTAAAATCAGTGAATTGTATATCCTCCGAAAACATGATTTGTGAACTTTTTTTGAACCTGATCTTTCATAACAGAGAGCCAATTAGTGTGTTTAGTCATTTCACATTCTATGTTGGTCCTATACTAAATGGAAATAGATGTGAAATCCTGTGATAAGATGAAATTTATCTTTTCTTTCATTCCAAATTTTTTCTTTGTTTGACTTAGATTCAAAACTCTGAATTTATGCTTAGAGGTTCTGACCCTATGTAGGTTTTTGAGATTTACCTGCGGTTGTTCTTTTTTTTCACAGTTGATGAGTATTAAGTTTTGTTTGAGTTAAGTCACAACTATTAGTACATTGAGGATACCTATGCATACTGCATAATAAGCATGGAGGATTCATGATAGACTGTGTCTGAACTATATACTGCCACATAAACTGTTGCATAAAAATATATTCCTGTATCGGTTTATTATTGCATTCATTAAACTCATATGTTGATTTTTATGAGATGCTATATCTTTAAAGTTGTGTAGGATGTTTATCAATATTATGTAAATTGCTGAATTCCTAGTCCAGAAAAGTGGGAATACCCAACAGAAACTAGAGCTATGAGTATGGATTTCTTACAGATTTTCTTTTGCATAATACATGCTTTTATATTGTACCAAAATCATGTTGTAACAAATGGTACTTATACATGCATGAAAATGTTTCTAGTTACAAGTTACATTATGTACTGCATATACAAGGGTTCTGATTATGTCGTAGTCCATGCTCATTATGTTTAACCTTGATTAGTGATCAACATGTAAATAAATATCTCTGAATATATTTCCGTTTCAGGGTTGGTATAAGTATATGTCTTGAGTTGTTTGGGAAACCCTGCCTAATGGGCAATATGGGTTGAATACCCGATACGAGTATTTGGGCTATTAGCCTGTGTGTTATGGCAAGAAAAAATGATGAAAACTTAATCATAAGGGTTGTGCGACCGACTGGTTTAAAGGTACCGGGGTCTTGGTACTTTACAGTTTAAAGGTACCAAAGCATTTAGAATAATGATCATACTGATAAGAAACTTAAATTTAATTGTTTGGGGAAACCTTGCCCAAGGGGCGATACGGGTTAAGTACCTAATGTAGGTAAGTGGTCTGGTTCAAGTATATTGGTAAGGAAATTAAATAATGACTTTTGATGCTTGACTGGTTTAAAGGCACCAGAGCACTTTGGGTGGGTTATGAAATTAATATGACCAAGGATTGTGACTGTTCTATGCACTTTGGTAAAATGACTAAGGTTGAGAATTCTACTACTATGATAGTAAAAAGAAGTTGGGGAAATGCCCCATACTTCGGGAAAATAATTAAATGAATAGATTAACCCACTCAGATTCGGGCTTACCTTGGAGAGGGTAGGTGGTACAAAACTCTGGGGACATGTGTCTAGTTTCGAGCGTAAAGCGACTCGTTGGTCCCAGTCCTCAGAGTTTGGAGACCCGGACTACCAAATGTATCCTAGGTGGTAGCTCCATGTTCTTCTGCAGAAGTTAGGGATGCATCCTGTTTTGGTTTTGGCCTTTGGGAGTTTCTCTCGGTCACTGGCCGCTCCCTTGAGATTTCAGTCACAGTTAGAATGTTCGGGTTAATAAAACAACTTTCAATAATATAACCTCGAACGTTCTCTTCTGTGATGGTTGCCTCGGCCCGTGTGTACCCGCGGGATAAGAAAAGATAAACATCAATTAGAACATTCTAGGTATCACAGTGAGTGGAGTTCTAGGGAGACATGTTTATATTCTTCCAGCATGTTCTGAGCTTATGATGAAATGAAATACTAAAAGGTGTAGATATGAGATAATTGAATTCATATTGTGGTTGTTACATGACTGTTATGCATGTTGCTGTTGTTGCATAATCCGCTTTACTTGCTTATGTATATGTCTGTCATAGTTATTGCATAGTCTGCTTCACTTACTTTTAAGCATTCAATGGAATCGGTGGCCATGATATATTTAAATGCTGCAAATGATATTACCTTATCATGAGATGAATTCTGTACTCCTTCAATGGTTGATTTGGTCTTGGTAGTGTTCATATATCCTAGCTAGAAACTTAAATTAACAATGTGCAGTAGTTTAGTAATGTTTATATTCTCATGCTATGTTTTATTGTCCATAATTAAACAAATCCCTTGCATACTTGTTACTTAGTATATTTGCTAAATTTACAGTAATTCCTACTTAGACGTGGTAGTCTAATTCCAATCAATCTACTATTTTTCAGGTAAAGAATAGGGTTTATGAGCGGCTGCGGGATGAGGCATCGGATCGAGATTTTTGGATTTATTGTTCCAGGGATCGCTTGAGTTTATTGTAAATTTTAACTGTTCATATCATTTAAAACTCTGATGATTTTCATTAATACTGAAATGAAATAAATGTCTTGGGTTTCTCTTCACCGTAATGTCTCGAAATGTTTAACCTTATTTTTATTTCTTGTTTCCGCTGTTATAAAAAAAAAAATCCTCAAAAATTTGGGTTAAAATTTCGGGCCGTTACAAAAATAATTTATACTAAATAGAAAACTAAATACTAAAAAATAATGAAAAACAAAAAAAATATCGCATTTATTTGTTCACTATGGTTCTAATTATTTAAAACATGATAGGACCAAGAACAATTTGCCACCTTTCATAAGCTCTTCTTTATGTAAATTTTTTCATAAGGGATCTATGAAAAAGTAAAGGCTCATAAGCATGAAGACATTCAGAATTTATCAATCACTTCTCATAAACAACTATATTCAACAAATTTAATGATTAAAAATCTAATCAATACACTGATCGAAAATAACAAATTTAACGATTAATGCATTAAATAGAAGTTTTTTGTAACGTAAAGATCATGATCACATCAGATAAATAATCATATGAAAATAAAGGCATACCAAATTACGACAACAAAGTGACAAACATAGACTCGCATGAGAATGAATTAAACAAACAAAAAATAGAATAGACTATTGAACATGCAAATATAACTTGAGAACCATGCCTTTCTTTTACAAAATAATTAATTCATACCAATATTCAATTAAGATAATTGATTCATGCAAAAAAAATAAAAAAAAAATTATTTCAACCCTTAAAGATGTGCTTACAGAAATATCACATTGTCGATGATGTTTCGAACGCTCAAACGTCATCGATGAAGTGTCGTCGGGGGACAAAGAGCAAGTAATAGCGTTGGAGAATTTTGTCAAAAAAAAATAGTCGCTGAAAATACTCACCAATTTTTTTTAAGGAAAATAAGGTGGGGAAAAAGGAAGTGGGGATAAAAGTTTTGAAAAAATTTGTCAGGTGTGAATGTTTGGAAAGCTCGCAAATAAAGCACAAGATTCACATATACAGAGGATGTTCATGAATCATCTTTCGAACGTCACGAGGGCATTCACAACAGGTATTTGTGAATGTCAACAAACATTTGCGGACCTCCTCGAGCAGTATTTAGTTAAAGGAGGTTTGCATGTTTTATTCGTTAATGTCATATTGTATTTGTGAATGTCATATTGTATTTGTGGAGGTCGAATTAGAGTGCGAAAATAGTGAACATTCGCAACAGGTATTTGCAAATGTCACATACACCTATAAAGCCCCTTGAGGAGTATTTATTTAAGTGAGATTTGCAAGTTAATTATATTCGCGAATATCGCACTGTATTTAAGAATGTGCACATAATCTCCTTTATTATTAAAAGGTTGCAAACTTTCTACAACGTGACTACATATTACGCGAACCTTTGCTGGTTCGCATGTGCGAAGGGCAAAAATATCCTTAAAAAGTCTAGAATCAGCGATTTTGAATATGCAGGAGATTTTGTCAAACTAGTAGGTATTTGAGAAATCACACTGTTTTGGAAGGACAATATGGTCATTTTTATATTTGATATGTATTTTTCATAAAAAAATATTATCTGGATCTGGGTTTGGGATTCTATTTTCATAACCTGACAAAACCCGATCCTGAACCCAAACCTGGTTATTAGTTATATTGGTGGGTCCGGATCAAACCTGACCTGACCCTGATCACCCAACCCGTTGACAGCCCTTGATGAGATTTAAGTTACATCTGGACCTATAACTAGACCTGGTTTACAAAAATAAGATAAGGTATCATGTTAAGCATGACTGGACCCGTATCCAAAGCCTTTGGGTATCCCAATGCAGTTTTCCATCTCTACCTCTCCTGTCTGATGTGATGCTTACTGTACAAACGGATCAGATACAGGCTAGATCATGGTTGGTCTGAACCTGAATTCAGAATCAAATGAATTTCCGGTCCCAAATTCTATACAGAAAAATGGGCACCGAAAGAGGTTTGGAATATACTGATTTTTTTACGTGTAATATTTGACTTTGTGTGATGTAAAACGAAGATCAGGGTTGCAAATGGATCGGATATTCAAACCAGACCTGGCATATTGATCCTTCAAACAAGATCCAAATGTGCATTGGGATTAAACTTGGATTCGCTTAATTTTTAGTTTGAATTCGGATCAGTATTTTAGGTAAGAACTAATTCAGTTTAAGATCAAGATTAGGGGTGGCAATTTCTGACACGACCCGCCAACCCGCCTCTTAGGCGGGTTCGGGTTGGGCTTAAGCCAACCCGTTTAATAAACGGGTCAACCCGCGTAACCCGTTTATTAAACAGGTCGGGTTCGGGTTGGGGGTATGCCAACCCGCCAACCCGGCTGACCCGTTTAATAAACGGGTTAGGCGGGTGGGTCAACCCGCCAACCCGCCAACCCGACCCGTCAACCCGCCAACCCGACCTGCCAACCTGACCCGCGAACCTGAAAACCCGTTTACCCGACCCAACCCATTTATTAAATGGTTTGGCGGGTCGTGTCGGGTTACCTGTTTATTAAACGGGTCGGGTTCGTGTTTGCCACAGCCGACCCGTTTAATAAACAGGTCGGGTTCGGGTTGAGGTATGCTGACACGCCAACCCGACCCGATTGCCACCCCTAATCAAGATCCAATATGATTGCATTCTTTTACATGTAAGGAGCATGTTATGGATATGTTTTCACCAGATCCAGTATTGCAACATATATCTTGGACCCCAATTCAATCTAAGATCATCGGATCTTCTTTTTCTGATTCAGATAAAGCACACAAAGCTTGGATTCAAATTCATATCAAGCAGAATCCAGCGCTATATAATCTACCCTATTGCATTATCTGAATCCAAATCTACAACCAAAATAGCTGGTTGGATCAATCCAAATCCGATCCAATTTGAGATTCAGATCTTATTCTAGGTCCAAGAATAAGTGTCCGATTCGGATCTAAACTCTGATCAAACCGGGTCCAAAGAGGAATTGGAGGCCACGGTCCGTGTTTGGTGGATAGGAATGTAAATGGGTCAGGCTGAGGTTGGATTTAGGCATTAATGAGCCCCATTTTGAAATTAACAAACCAATGAGCCCACTTAAAATATTCTTGTTGTGCTGTTGGCTATGAAAAAAGTAAAGCTGTGCCATCACGTTTCACGTTAGAGAAAAGGGAAAAAAGTGTTAAACCAGCTCCATCTATTTCTTCCCACGACGCCATGAGGATATAAATCCGTCCGGACAACCGCTCCATCTGTTTTTGTTTTCCTACCCTACCTACAAAATATGGGAATTTTATTCAGTTCCCCCACTTACCACTATTGTAGGATGTATATAAAGATTCTTTGTAAAGTGAAGTTAACAATCGAATAGCTTCATTCGTGGCAGTTGGCTCATCATTCTTTGAATCATTGATAATATAATGGCTTCATTCCACTCACCTTTTTTTTTTTTTGGTTGAAGCTTCCAACACCCAAACAATTTAAACGCAAGCATTTGTTGTTGTGCCGGTGGTTGGGCTTGTTTGCGTGCTCTTATACACTATCAAAAACAAAAGATGGGCAGCGTCGGTGCAATCAAATCATAATTCCAAAATGGGTGCGCCAATATTTTACCAAAAAGTGCAAGTTTTTCAAACAAAAAAAAAAATCTATTTCTCATGAGTTTTTGGCTGCTGATATTTTACCGTTTTAAATTGCTGTAACTGTGGTTGGGTTTAAATGGTTCGGGTCTTATATAAATAGACCTAATTTTCAATTTGGTCTAACAATTATGCCCAAGCCGGACCCAATTTAATTTGGGCTTGCGTTTGGGTCTGCTATGGCTGAAATTTGTGGACCTACAAATGATCCAATTCTAAATGGGTTGGATCATAATTTGATTCTTGCCTAGGTTGAGCCCGGGTATTACTAAGATATAGGCCTGCACAATTCAATTGGTTCGTGAACAAAGTGGATCAAGTAATTAAATGGGTTAGGTTTCTTTTAATGCAAGAAGTATTATTAAGATTTTTGACTTTTTAGAGTCGGTGTAACACTCCAGATTTTCTAACCTGAAAATTAGTATAGATTTTCAACTTAATTTTTGTTTTTAAATATAATCCAATTAAAATGAGAGAATAGGCAAACAATGAAAATCGTTTTTGGTTTTGAATTAGACAACTCTGGGCGAGTTACAGAAACTAGCAAACTAAATTGAACTTTGATCCAAGTCCGTACACCAAATGATTTCATTGGGGAATCTAACTCCACATAAATAAAGAACTAGGAGTAATGTCATTCCTAAATCAGAATGTATCAAAGTTTTGAACTTAACGATAACATGTCCAAAATATAAAGAGTGCAAATGTCTCGGTTCAATTGAGATCCAAATTTTCTAAGATCGATCGCATCGCATCATCACACAACTCAATTGTCACCTTAAAATATCTCTTTAAAGGGTCAGACTCATAAAAGCCTGGTAGGTGTATATATCAAACACATAAAGACTATACAAGTTGGAACATACATTACCTTCAAATACAACACATTCATGTATATTACATTTATATACATCACATTCATGTACAACACATTTATGTACAACACATTCATGTACATCTCATTCATATACAATGCATTCAGGTACATTACATTCATGATATCATAATTCAACAAATGACATATCATGAGATAACTTAAACATGTAACTCATTATTCAATAACGATTATTAAAGTTGTACCAATAAGTCATAGTTTCTCTTAATTACTGATCCTGGGCACTTGGGGATCCATCATTGGAAATATCACGATTACCACGAGTGTTTATTATGCAATGTGTTCTTTTATTGCCCAAAGTATCTAACTGACAAGATATCTAAAGTGAGTGGTCCATGATCAGGAGTAGTTTATGTAAATGCAACATTTAGAATAAGATTGCAATAAAGGACCAGTTGCAGTAGTTGAAATCTATCACTTAGGACATGTGAACAAGTGATTGAAAATCATTTGAGACATTGTTGCTCTCATAAAACATAACATGTCACTCAAGGCTTGTATCATCTTACTCTTTTTAAGGTAGACCATAAATATCTGAATGGGTTATTGGGTTCTTATTAAGTGATTCATAATCATGTGTGCCTTAAACTATTAAGAAAATCAAGGCTCAGTAGCCCAAATACCCCTTTAGGATAGCAATCATATTAGAATGCATTCATATGCACCCAACCCAATTCAGTGTTGCTCTGGCGCCTTTAGGCCATATGAGCACTTCACTTGTGAAGGCAGATCCCAAGTTAAGTGTGTAGATGTAGGTATGTATTATTCATATTATAGTGCATCTCTTCACACCACAAGGTTCTCATTAGACCCAAGCTCGTATATGAGCTACTACAAGTACAAGTATGCTCTTGATGGCTTATAGTACGATAAAAGAAACATAACCTCATGCTACACATAACACAAATATATCAAAGCATCATACATTACATTGACCACATTACTGTATTTTTGAGTAATCAAGCAAATGTATGCATATAACCTTAATGTCATATGACATTTCATAACAATAGGAAATAATGTTCAACAAGGTTTTATGGCCATGTCATAAGGTTTTATGGCCATGATATGCTCAAGCATACTTTCAATAATAATGGAACACAAAATCTATATTTTTTATGCTACATACTCTTGCATAAAATCTCATACATAATGCAATCAAAATCTTGGATGCATATAATTCTTATGCCCATTCATACATGCTATCAAGATTGAACAGTCAAATAGCCATATTTACATGTGATCCATACTAGACCACAAATCACTTTTACAATCACATGCTTTTATGAAACAAAATATAGCCATTCATATGTTTATTCTATCCAAATTTTGAACATTGTTATCATGCAAAATTTTACTTTTGCACTTTAACTGACCTTTTGAAAATATTTTAGAAAACTTGCCTCTGTTTTGAAAAATATGGGAAAATTTTGAAAGATTGGGACTCGTCTGTCGATATGAGATTCAACCATTCCTTGCGCCTTAACCAGGGGTAATCGAACCAAGGATTGAATGATATGCCTTATTTTGTTCAAATATCTCAAAAATTATTCTAGATCCTAGAATGCAGAAAGAATCAAATGCATATGATATGATTTTGAAAAGGTTTTATTAAAAAACATGATACATGTCTGGAATTGTTGAAGAATGCATTGAAAAGATTTGAAGAAATATTTTAAAATTGAATTTTTGAGAAAATGATTAGTCGTGTGGACTTGTGAGCCTCCACAATGATGCAACCTAAATCTAAATGATGCATGAATGCAATTTGTGAAAATACTTTTTGAAAGATTTGAGAAAAATCATTGAAAAATCCTTTTGTTTTTTAAAATTCTTTTGACAAAAAGAGTTTTTTGTACCTTAGAGATTTCAAGTGAGATAAATTCATCGCATATCCATGACTATGGCCACAAATATATTTTAAATATATCTCATTTATTTCTAAAAGGAGGGTTTTGGAAAATATCTTGAAAGTCTTTGGAAATATGCAATGATTTTTTAAAGTAACCCAAGTGTTTATGCCTTTGTAACTTAAAAAATACTAATAAAGCCTGAATTTCAGTCGTATCCTGACTATGATCATAAATACAAATTCCACTAAGTTTATTAATTTCTTAAAAGAAAGTTCACGCTCTATTCATATTTTACCATTATAGAGTTTGAAATATGCATATGCAAGATAAACCATAGCAATTAATATTGGAAAATTAAACTATATGCTTATACAATCCTAAACTATGCAGAAAAGTAAATTTTTACTATTTTTGATATTTGATTACGAATTACATTGAGAAATTAAACAATAAAATAAAGAAATAAAATGGAAAATACAGTCTTGAACTTTCCTGCAAAATCAACAAACATGTTAGTAGAAATATATAGGCTTTTCAGGATTTATCTTACAATATCTGAAAATTGAGAGATATTATCCTAAAATAAGTTTTTTCCCATTCATTCATAAAATAAAATAAACTAAATAAAATAAAGGATGGTTCATGATTTAATAAACTATAAAAATAAACTGATTATAAAATAAGAATTTCAAAATTGAAGGCAAAACAACTAAAATACCTCTAAAGATTGATATTAATTGCAAAATAGTGTTGAAAATTAGGTTTTTAGAAAACAGTTTTGAAATATGCATAATCCGAAGATCAAACAAACTTGAAACAATGTCAAATAGTTTCGAGTGCACCCGAACATGATCAAGAAAATAATCAGATGCTAAAATTATCAAAACTATTTATGAAAATGAGAAAATAAATGAGAAAATACTGAATATGCCTGTGTTTCTGCATAATAGGGTTTTGCAAGAAACCAATTTTTGAAAAACAATGAGATAAAATATCAAATGACCTCTAAAAAATCTGAAAATCGACATAGACAATGTTAACAATCCTAAATACAGCATGTAATCGAAAAATAAATTTATTAAACATGCGAGCAATGGATATTAAATTAAAAAGTGGAAACAGGGTGCATAACAGGCTATTATGTACCTGTCATGGTTTTAAATCAGAATAAAATAGCAAAGAGAGATAAAAAATCACAAAATTTGACAAATATAAACTAGATATGATAATAAAGAGATTCTTTTTTATAGATCGGAAAAATCATCTCCGGTTAGGGAGATACAACTCTGGCAAGATGACCCAGATTCTGAACAATGCTTGACGATGCAAGAAAAGTAGGTTCTGGTTTTGGGCCAAAATAAAATATCAAATGGGTATAAAAAATCACCAAAATCACACGAAAAAAACTAGACATGAGGCAAAGAAGCTACTTTTTATGAAGCTAAAAAAACATCTTCGGTTAGGGAGATATAATTTCGGAAAGATGATCCTAGATCTAAACAATGCCTGATGATTCATGAAGAATAGGTTCTGGTTTCGGGATAAAATAAAATAGCAGACTATCGTCAAAAATCACCAAAATCACACGAAAGAAACTAGACATGCAGACAAAGAAGTCATTTTTTACGAATTTGAAAAAAGATCTCTGGTTAGGGAGATATGACTCCGACAAGTTGATTCAGGTTCTACACAATGTTTTGATGGTGCAGAAAATAGGTTTCGGTTCTTGACTTTAAAAATGGATCAGCAGATGCCTAAAAATTATAAAATTTTGCCAGATTTTTAAAAGCATATGAATATATCTCTCATAAAAAATTTAGATCGAAACGATGCAAATACTCACATAAAATAACGATGCTAATGCAAGGCCAAAATCAAGATTTATACATAATTGTTAAAGAAGATTCAAAACCCTAATCTAAACATGCATAAAGAAAGAAAAGATACAAAGCTAGATGATCTTGATGTTGTATGAATGAAAACAATAACGTAAATCTAAATCTAAGATGCATAAAATAAAGAAATAAATAAAAACAATGAATGCATGGGATCAATTTAATGTAGCTAATTAAAAAGGGAGCTCTGTTTACGAGAAACTGTGTTCCTCTTTCTTATGGCTGTAAAGAATAAAAACACAGCAAATTAAAAGCAGTGAAAGAAATAAAAAGAGATGGAGAAGATATATCTGAAGCTTCTCCTTCGCTGTAGCCGAAAAAGAAAGTGAAAACGAAAAGGAAGAGGAAGAGCTAGAGGAGAAGGGTGGCACTTGGGGAGGAAGAAGGAGAGAAAGAAAGGGGAAAGAAGAAGAAGGGCTGAGGGAGGAAAACATGCTGGATGCCCCCCCCCCCCCCCTAGAGCTCTATTTATAATAAAATCTTGGCTGAGGATAGGGACTCTAGGGGTTCTAGATTGACTTTGATTAATCAACAATTAATTAGCACACATTAGGGGGAGGCGATTTTCCTAATAGAGTCCTATTGAAAGCATATTTTTTTAGCTTTTTCTATTTTAACCTAATTAAAATTCTAAATAAGGAAATCCAAATAAGACGCCACCTAAGTGAGGTCCATGTTTGTTTTTAAAATAAAATAAAAATGTTCAAAACAAAGTTAAAAACAAAAGGATAAAAACAAAAAGATAAAAACGAAAATGGAGTCCTAACTCAAATAGGTTTCTGAAATAGCAAAACTAGAAAAACAAAAAAAGAGAAAGTAAAATGTGACGCCGCCTAGGTGGGTTCCATCTAATGTGAAATGGATCAGATCTAAGATCCAATTTGAAATTCGAGCCTGATAAAAATCCAAATAAAAAATTTGACATGGATCCAGATCTGACACATTGCAAAAGATGTTTTTCTGAAAAAAGATATTTCAAAATGTCAAATATAAAACACTGGGTTTAGATTAAAATGTGAAGATCAAATTTTAAACATAGTTTTTGAGATTAGATGAAAAGATTTGAATTCAGATCTGGATCCAAAACTTTGAAATAAATAAAAAAATGGATCTGGACCTTGAATGAGGGATGAAATGAAGGGAACGAGTCCCGAATTAGGAGTATGATGATCAGACTCTGGATATGAACAATGGATTGGATTGAATAGAAAGGTTCATGTCCAGGATAAAAATTGGATACTGGACATCGGATCCAGTACTAGATCAATGAATTGGATCTCAGATATATACAAGATATCAAACACCAAAATTGATCCGAGTTCGAGCTAGAAATGACCTTGGCTCATGAATCGACCAGACTACCCCTCTAAATGGCTCAGAGGGTGGGCTCAGTGGCAGAGTAAGTTCAAAAATGGATTTAGAAAAATTGGGGTGTTTACAAACATGCACACATGTACTTTCATAGTCCATATTTTAGAACATTTACATGCATAGATTCATGGCCCAAATTTTAGAACATTCATAAATATGTTCACATGGTCCAGATTTGATAAAATTAAACACATACAAAAGCATTGGATCATATAAAAATTAACACATAAATATGCAAGCAATTCTTGAAACTTAACCCATATATATGCAATCTGATTTTTTAAAAAACATCAAAACCGGTTCATACAAAACCGAAAGTCGTTTGAGCATAAGTATTTTAAGTAAATCTGAAAATTGATTTTGACTTAAGCATACCAACTCAAAACTCAGTTTTGACAACACATTTTAAGCAACCCAAAATAGTTATTAACATAAGCATTTCTAACATACCAAAAATCGATTTGGTCATAAATATCTCATATGATGCACATGGAACAAAAGTTATATGAGTGTGCTCTTGATGAAGATGCATATGAATATTAAAAGAAAGCCTAACTTACACATGAAGCATTAACATAAGCATTTCATTACTATAACCATATGCATATATGTATATTTATGGATGCATATGAAAATAATAAAAAAACATAGCTTACACGTTTTTGAGAGAGAGAGAGAGAGTGAGAGAGAGAGAGAGAGAGAGAGAGAGAGAGAGAGAGAGAGAGCAAATTCAAAAACGGGAAGGGGGATGCTTGAACCCTTCTTCCAAAAATCGATTTTCATAGAGGGGGTTGGGGGTGAGATGGGTGGTGGAGAGTGGATGTAGGGCCGGGTCAAATCCCTCTATTTTTCCAATTTCCAAATTTTTCTCTTTCACCAAAATAGAAAAAACATCCCTTAAAAACAAGGGCTTTGGGTGGTCTATTTTTGGACAAGCCTCGGGAAGAAGCAAGGCTTCTTGGAACTTCAAAAAGACACCTCCTTTTTTCCTCTTTTTTTTCTTATCATTTTTATTAATTATTTTGTTTGACTTGTTGACTTGGTCCACTCTACAGATGTTGATGTTCCTTGTGGGTCCCCCATTTGGATCCAATTCTGGTTGGGTCCAATCCAACCCAACTTGGATCCAACTCTCAAATTCTTTTTAAATGTTTGTAAAAAAATCATATTTAATTAAATTTTAAATTTAATTTATAAATCAAGTGTAATAATCTACTTAATATTGATTAAGCATAGTTTATAATTAAACACTAATTAATTATAATTAGTAAAATGAATGCTTAATATTTAACAAATACATGCTAATTTATCCTAATTAGCAAAATAATTATTATGCCACTGTAATTAACTAAAATTGTCAGTTAAATTTAAATTGAATTTGCCACATAAAATTTCTCTTTATATTGATTAAAAATTCACAAAATGTGCAGATCTTATAGTTAGAAAAGTTGTTATCGTAAAGTAAAACATATTGGATTGGTGATAAGCACGGTCCCCAAGTTTGAGGAACCCATGGCAATGGAAAGTAAAAGATGGTTAATGGAAAAATCAGATAGACGATAGATAATCTCATAAATTTACTAAACTTAGCATGGTTTGACCTTGGTAGGGTCGTCTGATCTAAGGGAGGTAGGTATTTGGCAATTATTTTGTTAAGTTAGGTGCCTATTTATACGATTAGGGGGTGTCACCAGGCTGAGTTTGGGTTGGGTCTTATCAGACTCGATTCTAAATCAGGTCTAAAATTAAGACCCAAACCCAACCCGATCTAATTGGGGTCCAGATTCGAGTTTGGGTATAGCTAGAAATTGTGGACCCATATGGGTTAACAGGTTCAGGTATGTATGGTCCTTAACATACCTGTTTTTATTTGGGTCGGGCTCGACTCTGTTTATGGCTTGAGAAAAACTAGACCCATACAGATCAAGGGTATCGGGTATGATCGATTTGAGTCTTTACTTGTTCGAGTTTTAGCTTAGGTCTTGATATGATTGGTATTCTAGACCCTTTTTTTTTATGACAAGGAACCCTTGCTGAGAACCGGGTCACTTAATGGGCCCTTCCCCGTACGAGGGAAACCCCGAGTGAGGTCACCGACACCCAAGGCCTCGCAAGCCTACCAGTTAAAGGCACTAAAATATATATAAATTAATAGAATTAACTATTCATTAAGAAGTCTATATACTAACACATGAGAAGTTTATTAACTATTTTGTATAATGTTAAATTTTAATTAAAAAATATTTGCATACCAACTAATCATTTCAAGTTGAAATAAAAAGACAAATATCTATCGATTATTCTAATTATTTTCCATGACTACCAATTATAAAACTGGTTTGGGTACATAATCGGTTCGACTTCAGGCCAGTTCAGGTACCAAATGGGTTTGGGTTCAGATCAGTTTAAGAATAAATCAGATCCGGGTAGGTTCGGTTTTATAATATGGAGAACCATATGGGTCGGATGTGAGAAAGGGTCGGGTCTTCATTTGCAATACTCAAGACCTGACCAGTTTTCATTATGCCACTATATTTTTGACCAACCTGTTTTCATTATGGGTCTATATTTTGGACCCAACCTGAACCCATGGGTTCACTAAAATGGGGTTAGTTAGGCGGACATTGGATTGGGTTGGGTATACCCGACCCAGTTACACCCCTATGTACGATCCCAAAAGTTAGGCAGATATTTATAATTGGGTTTGAAGTTAGGCAGGTATTTGTAAATAAAAGAAGAAGAAGAGGAATCAACAGGTAAGCATGTCCATTTTGATTAATAAACTAGATTATTAATTATAGAGTAGAGAGGTAGCTTAGGTGCTTATGAGCTTGTCATGCCTACGCACCCGGCCTGTGACCCAATGTGCAAATAATTCAGATTTGATCGGGATTCCAGTGTGAACCTGATACATTGATATGGATCTTAAGACAAAATCGGATACTGAATTTGGATCTGATATGGACGTAGATTGCTGGATACCGGCTTGGATTTCGATTTGGCATTTTATTTGCGATCTGTCTTTAGACAATGTTCGATCCGGTAATATCATGATATATTGCAAGTCTGAAATTTTTGAAAATCACACAATGTTTATTGGGATTTTCATGGTTTGATTGTCCTATGTTTTCAACCTATTGTTACCAGGGGCTGGTCAAAGAGAGGTTGAGGCCCTAGGCGAAGCCTCCAAACGAAAACGGTATAGACCTATCTTGTACATGAAATTCAACTTCAATGGCATAGTGATGGGATGTAACACATCGGGATTTGGACAGTAATTTCACAGGACCCCGAGCTTATTTTACATTTATAAATTCAATTGTGAAGTTTACATAGCACTTATATAACATGTCAATCATGCTCCAATTTTTACACCCATATATTATTTTGACATGAAATTAGCCATATGTCACATCTTATATATAGTCGAGGAGGATCCTAAAACCACATAAAAACGTTCTACAAGAAATACAATACAAACCATCGCATAGACAACCAAAGGTATTAAAAACAATAACTAGCAACAAAATCAAGTAATGAATCAGGTCATAAACATGTCACTGATCATGTCCAACACATGCTTGGGCATCTATATAAATCCAATATCATCTTGGGTGTCATGTTGAGACAAATTAACAAAAAAAATATTAACCTAGCTAGCTTTCACTTTACAACCTAGCCGTATGCCTCAAATGAAACACAAACGGCAGAAAACACCACTTCCAGCAGGAACATGGTGGTGAGAGTGTGATAACAGAGGCAAAAGTTTCTGTCACTGCACTGCATCTATAATAAGATGGCTAGGCCAGAGACAAATGGAAAGCAGAGGCTCATCAGATGGGAGTCTAAGATCATCCTTGGTGCCTCCAGTTTGAGTAAAAAAAAACTCACCTGTTAGATGTAATATATTTATCTTAGAGAAGTCAGTAAAAGACAGTCGGCTAAGTTGCCCATTTGCCAAGAAGGGGAAAGGTAACTTACAAGCCATCTTCAGAGATGTCAATCAACTGATAGTCTTTAGGAGTAGCATACGATAGAACGTGAAGTGAAAAGCTATATCAAAGTAGCTTATCACACTCAAGAAACCATCTGCACAAAAAAGGCACTTACTGTTAGAATTTTCATTAAGGTGACATAAAATAAAGTAAAAAAAATAATATTGGATCTATTTTCATTTAGACCCAACCTTTGAGAGCATTTTACAATTCAAGTCAAGTAAAAAAAATGGATTTTCTTTTTGGGTCTTGATGGGTACACCCAATATAAAGAGGAGTCTTAGTCCCTCTGGACTGTCTAATATTTCTTGAAGAGACCCATCATCATCAAGAATAAGAGGGAGAAAAGACAACGTAGAGAAGGCTTTGTACTCACACAATCTATCGTGGATCATGATTTTTCTATTGTGTGAATCATGATCGTATGAACTGAATTATCATCTGTCACATACAAGGCAACATATTGTGATCATCGATATGAATTTCGGTACGCTTCTGTTGCCCGAAATCTAACAAATGGTATCAAAGTCACAAGTTAGTATCTTGGTTTATGTTGATGACCTTCTTGTTTAAGATGATCGAATGATTATAGCCATTGACTATAATGGATTAAAACTAACTATTTTTTCTTTTAATCGTATTTATTGTGAATCGATCTTGTTGAATAAAATATTTGCAGTTCATTTACTGTAAATTACAATGCTAGCCTTGTTGAATCGGCTGCGAGGGTTGTATTTAAGTTATTTAAATATCAATATACAACCATTAGAGTTACCATCGTTCTGCTCAATTGATCGCAGGAGCGATGTTGTCGTGATCTAAGTTAGATCCAGAGGGATGTATTGGGTTTGAAACTCATTTTGACCTCTCTGTGACCACCATTAAAGAACCTTCACCATGGTCATGTAAAGAGGGTCAGATGATGACTGCCATCCATTGATGGTAACTGCATTGCTGCGATTACAAATGATGACATCAGCCAGTTGGACGTTTTTTCTTCCACTCCCTCAATTACCGTATGCATGTAGAGAGGGAAATAAAGAGGAAACTGAATGGCCCTACTTTATTGGAATTAATTGTTTTGCCTCCTCATGATTGACTATTTTGCCCTCATATCTTTATGACTTTCCTATTTACCATTGCTAACCGTATTCATGAAATGTTGTGTTATGAGATGGATCTGGGTCATGTTTTAACTGGATCCGTACATTAATCTTAGCATGAATGGAAATGGTATCTAATTAAAGACTTAAAGTCATAATTAATGGATCTCATAATTGGATCAAGATTTGGACTAAATATTTATGCTCTTATTTTATTTAAAGGTGCGTAAAATATTTATGAATATTAATTGTCAACAATTTTATATTTACCAATCCTATTTTATTTTCACTATTCTAGTTGCCCCAAAGGGTCTAGAATGTGTTAATATATAGGGTTGTCAATTTTAGAGAAAATTTTGGATATTTCTCTTGAAATAAAAATTGCATTAGAGTGTGTTGAATTTTAGTTTTGCCCAAAGGTAACTATAATTTGATGTATCACTTGAAATTTAATAATCGATTGAAAAATACTTAACGCAGAATCTTATCCCAAAGGAGAGATATCTTCGCCTTTAAGTATTTAGATTGGTTATTAAATATTAATGACATTATCATAGCGTTATTAACATTGTTCGTAATTTATATTCATGTAATTATGAATAATTAGTTGTGATTGTATTAATGATTATTGGAATTGCACATAATGATTTATCTGCATCATGATAGTAATATGAGCTTAACTTTGATTGTTCAGCTATGACTCTGACTTCCCTGCATTCTCATTTATCTCATGTTTCTGCATTGAACGAATCAAATTATAATGATTGGCATGAGCAGCTTCTCATCACATTGGGTTTTTTAGATCTTGATTTAGCTCTACGAACTAAAAAACCTAATGACACTACTGATAACAATACAGATGAAGAAAATGTCAACTTTAAAAGGTGGGAGCGTTCTAATAGATTGTCCTTAATGATAATCAAGAGTTCGATAGCAAAGAATATCAAGGATTTTGTTCATGATAATGAGAATGCTAAAGAATATCTTGATTCCATTAAACAACAGTTTAGTAGATCAGACAAAACAATGGCAGGAATGCTCACTAATAAATTGACCTCCATGAAATATGATGGTATCAGTGGAGTGCGAAAGCACATTATGGAAATGTCTGACATAGCTGGGAAACTTAAAGCATTGGGGATGACAATCTCTGAATCTTTTCTGGTTATGTTTGTACTCAACTCTCTTCCATCACAGTTTTCACTGTTTAAAATATCTTATAACACACATAAGGAAACATGTACATTGAATGAATTGATATCCATGTGTGTGCAAGAGGAAGAGAGATTGAAACATGAAGGATCACTGGTTTTCAGTTTAGCTTCATCATCAAAGCACTATAAGTCTCAAAAAGGAAAAGGAAAAGGAAAAGGAAAGAAATTCCAACCAAAGAAAGGTCAAGAGGAAAGAAAGCTTGATGATAGGTGTCACTTCTATCATAAGAAGGGACACTTTAAGGTAGACTGTCTAAAGCGCAAAAAATTGGTTTGAGAAAAGAGGTAATTCTCATTTATGTGTTTATTTTGAAACCAATTTTATGAATGTATCCTCTAATTCTTGGTGGATTGATCCTGGTGCTGCTATTCATGTTACAAATTCTTTGCAGGCATTCCTTTCCAACAAAAAACCAAATGAGAGTAAATCCTCCATCTTAATGGGCAATCTGACAAAATCTAAAGTCAAGGCTATAGAGACTTGTAGGCTTTATCTTGATACTGGATATTATTTAGATCTTTATAACATTTTTTATGTTCCATCAGTATCTAGGAATTTGATTTCCTTATCAAAACTTGATGCAATGGGTTATTCAGTCAATTTTGGGAACTTAAAGTTTAGTTTGTTTAAGAATTCTGTTTTAGTAGGTACTGGAACTTTATGTGATGGTCTTTATAAATTAAATGCAGATTGCTCATTCTCCAATAATGTTTCTACTTTGAATGTGAATATTGGTGTTAAGCGTTGCTTGATTGATGAAAGTTCCTCTATGCTATGGCATAAAAGATTGGGTCACATATCAAAAGCAAGAATGTTAAGATTGGTGAAAGATGGAATATTACATAATCTTGATTTCACTAATTTTGACACTTGCATCGATTGTATAAAAGGAAAACAAACCAAGGCCTAGAATAAACAAGGTTGTAGACGTGAAGAACTCTTAGAATTGGTTCACACTAACATTTGTGGTCCATTTTCACAATGTATAAGTGGAGAACAATACTTTATCACATTCATTGATGATTTCTCACGTTATGGTTTTATTTTCTTATTGCATGAAAAATATGAGTCTTTGAAAATGTCTAAAATTTACAAAGACTTGGTAGAAAATAAATTGAATAAGAAAATCAAAATTGTGAGATCTGACAGGGGTGAAGAATATTATGGTAGACATGGTCAATTGGGTCTTACTCCTGAACCTTTTGCTAGATTCCTTAAAGAGAAGGGCATAGAACCTCAATACACTATGCCAGGAAAACCTCAACAAAATGGTGTGGCTGAAAGGCAAAATCGTACTCTCATGGACATGGTGAGGAGTATGATGAGCAATTCATCTTTACCCTTAAATTTTTGGAATGAAGCCTTAAAAACTGCTATGTATATCCTAAACTGAGTTCCTAGTAAGGCTGTTACCAAAACTCCTTTTGAGTTATAGACAGGAAGGAGACCCAGCTTAAGGCATATGCATATTTGGGGTTGTCAAGCAGATGCTAGATTATATAATCCACAAGAAAAGAAATTGGACCCAAGAACTATTACTTGTTATTTTATTGAGTATCCAGAATGGTCAAAAGGATATAGATTTTATAGTCCATCACACACCATTAAGATTGTTGAAACTAACACTGCTCAGTTTATTGAGAATGATAAAAATATTGAGAGTATGTGTAGTATTCCACGCAATGTGGAATTTGAGGAAGTTAGGGATCCTTTACCTACTACCTCTATGACAGATGTGAGGTCTGAACCCATTGATCATGATATGATAGATCAACAGTCAGACCATATCACATTACCGACTATAGAGGTTGATGTTGATCATGTACCACTGCAAAATAACATGCATAATGATACTGATAATATAGTCCATACTCCTGCACCTAGAAGGTCTCAAAGGGTTAGGAGGCCTGCTATTTTAGATGACTATATTATATATTTACAAGAGTGTGATTATGATATTGGTACTGATAATGATCCATTCTCATTCATAGAAGCCACTAAAAGTGAAAAATATGATTTATGGTTTAATGTCATGAATGAGAAGATTGAATTCATGCAAAAGAATGAAGTCTGTGAACTTATTACATTACCTAAGAGATATAAATCAGTTGGTTGTAAATAGATTTTCAAGACCAAATGTGATCCCAAAGGTAATATAGAAAGGTACAAGGCCAGACTTGTAGCAAAATGATTCACTCAAAAGGAAGGCATCGATTATAGAGAAACATTTTCTCCTGTTTCTCGAAAGGATTCATTTAGAATTATCATGGCATTAGTGACTTACTATGATTTAGAGTTACATCAAATGGATGTAAAAACAATCTTTCTGAATGAGGATCTACATGAAGAAGTATACATGATGCAACTTGAAGGTTTTGAAATGAAAGAAAATGAAAAATTAGTATGCAAATTAAAGAAATCCATATATGGGCTTAAACAGACTTCCTGTCAGTGGTACTTAAAATTTAATGAAGTCGTTTTGTCCTTTGGGTTTAGTGAGAACATTGTTGATCAATGTATATACCTAAAGGTCAGTGAGAGCAAGTTTATTTTTTTTATTCTATTTGTGGATGATATATTATTTGCTACAAATGATTTGAGTCTTCTAAGTGAGACTAAGAACTTTCTTTCTAATCATTTCGATATGAAAGATATGGGGAATGCATCATGTGTTATTGGCATTAAAATCCATCGTGATAGAACTAAAAGACTGCTTGGTTTATCACAAAGAGCCTATATTGCTAAGATCTTAGAAAGGTTTAACATGTTGAGTTTCTCATCATGTGAAGTGTCAATCTTTATAGGTCATAAATTTAGTTCCCATCAATGTCCACAAAATGAGATTGAGAAGCAGAAAATGAAGACTATTCCATATGTTGCGGCCCTTGAGAGCATAATTGTTAACACCCCAAATTTTTCTCATCCATTCTCAAACACCTCCCTCTTGCAGATGTCAACCCTGGTAGATCAGTGTATGAGTCTAACCCCAAGTTTGTCTCAGTTTATGTGTCATTTTACCCCTTTTACTAGAAAAATTATCATTTTACCCATAGGTCATCTTAGACCCCTGTCAGTTAGAGTCGGTCAAGCTCATTCTTAAGCTTAGAACAGTTAGAATGTCAGTCATCTCTAGCTCATTAGAGCTCACAATGAGCAGACCATGTTCATTTCTGATCATTCCTGCCAAAATGGGTTCATTTCCTTAGAAAGAAACTCATTTCTCACTCGAATCGAAGTCAATTATCTCCGAGTCAGTCATTCCTAATCAATCCTATTCCTCTGAGTCTAGCTCGAGCTCACCAGGAGTTCAAGTGCTCCAGTTTCAGTTCAAATTCACTTTTCAGTGTTTAGGAAATTATTTTAGCCCATTTCAGCTCATTTTAGCTGAAATTGAGCCAACACTTAGCACTCAAAAAAGAAAGGAGAAAAAAAAAACTGCAGATTTAAGAATATACAAGTTGATGATACTCGTTAACCTCTCAAAATTCTCACAAAAGAAGGAGGATAGAAAAGATTGAAGGAAAAAAGGAGATAGAAAGTTTAACTCCATATGACACTACCAATTGATGAATAAAAGTAATCAACCAGGTAAGTTGTCGATGACAGTTACCCAGTTGCCCTGTGATCCTATGACACTAACTGAATACTGATACAACAAGAGGAGTTTGGCATGAGAAGCAAAATTCTCCAAAAAAAAATAATAACTATAATAGATGCAAAGATAGCCAAAGTATAAGCTTTTTGCAGGAATGAGACGAGAAAGAATAAGAAACCAAATGACAAGAATCAAAACATCAAACAATGAGAGGGCAACAAAAAAAAAACAATGATACTCACAAGTACGCATAAAACTTCCATGAAAAACACAAAACAGCATATACCCAAGAGCAGAAGCGAGATAACCACAATTCTCCACATCCATAACCGCGCAAGGCCTAAGCCAATTGCGACGCAAAACTCGACCTTCACAGATCATCACACGAGAAACCACATCTTTGGGATGGAAAAAACACCAAATGTCAGGGGAAGAAAACAGCAACCCTACCGATGAGTATCCAAATCCAACAAAACGCAGATCATCCGAAAGCGATTTCCGATCACAATCGACAAGATGAATAAACCCTATTAACCTTATGTGGACTCCAAAGTTTGAAGACCTGCCATGTGTCAGGACTCCAAAATTTAGAGGCGGTGGCCTAAAATCTCAAAATGGACAGAAGGCCCCTGATTGTTACCTGGCGGATCGTAATGTTGCGGAAGGAAATTTGGATCGGGATTCAAATTATCGCATCAGCTCTGGTTTGGATTCGGGTGCAAACCAACCACGACCCAACCCGATCCATTTACGTCACTATAAAACAACCGAGTCTCGAGATGAGATAGTTGCTCAAACGGAGGGGGTCACTTGAACTTGAACCGTTCTCTCTAGTAGAGAGGTGCGAAGGAGGTCCCGTCCTGGGCTCGGCGCGGGTGGGTTCGACGTTCGATGGCTGGTTCGTGCTTCAGCCTCGCCGCCTTCGGTGACGGCCGTCTCCGCAAGATCTTCGTGTCGTCGGGGCTCGAACCCGCGACCTTCCAGGTCGACGAGGAGACCACCCTCCACTGCTGGGTCCCCAAGCAGAGAGCCGCCGGTGCCAGCTCCAAGCCGGCCCTGGTGCTCCTCCACGGGTTCGGCCCTCCGCCCGTCTGGCAATGGTACCCCCAGGCCTCTTTCCTCTCCGCACACTTCGACCTCTACGTCCCGGACCTCGTCTTCTTCGGCGAGTCGACGACGGCGTTACCGGAGCGATCGGAGGTGTTCCAGGCGGAGTCCGTCGCGAGGCTGATGAGGAAGCTCGGCGTGGTGAGGTTCTCCGTCGCGGGGACGAGCTACGGGGGATTCGTGGCCTACCACATGGCCCGTCTGTACCCGGAGGCGGTGGAGCGCGTGGTCATCGCGAGCTCGGCCGTCAACAGGAGGGCCGGCGACGACGACGAGATGGTGAGGAAGGCCGGCGTGGACGACGTCTCGGATATCCTGCTGCCGACCACGCCGGACCGGTTGCGGTGGTTGCTACGGATCGTCTTCTTAAGGCCGCCCTCCCTCCTGATGCCCAACTTCGTGCTCAACGATTTCATCCACGTAAGTCGCCTCCTTTTTCCCAACCCCGTCCTCCTCCTACCCATCATTCAAACTCTAGGGGTGCACATGCATCGGATTTAGTCTTATACACGATCCGAATACGGTACAGGTTTTTCGGATACTACGTACGGACTGGAAAAAATGATTCGAAGCTGTATTCTGATCACATTCGGGCTAAATTTAATACGATCGGATCTTTCTCAGATTGGCATCAATCTTTTCGGGTTGGAGTTGCATTCAGATCTGAATCAAATCCAACTCATTTTTATACTTTTATCTAGGGAAGTAAACGGTTCGGATGTGGCCAACACCATATTCGACCAATGGGATGTTGGCTAAACGGATTCAAATTTGGATTTAGGTTTGAATTGGGATGGTGAATGCTCATACCAGATGTAAACCATCAAGTTCAGACTTTTGTTGGATTCGGAAGCGAAAAATCAAAACCACATCCCTATCTGTTTATAATTGGATATGGTTTTGGCCTACCAAATGCAATTAAATGAAATGGAATTCGGTTAGATTTTGGATAAAATCCACATCCCTACTTTTATCTCGTTAAAGATTTGGCTGTCAAGTTAGTTTGAAAAGCAGTTTTTTTTTCCTTTTCTGAATATCGTCCCTACTTTATGGATGATACCCAAAAATATCCCCTACCTTATTTGATTTTCCAAATCATTCTTACATTTTGAGAATGATGGTTTTAGGTTTGCTGGATGATTATGGATCTAAACCTCACAACGGGAAAATCTCACAGAATTTGGGAAAAATATCATGAATTATTCATAAGTAAAAAATACCAGGAAAAATGTCTTCTTATCATGTGTATGAAAAAAAATATTTTTTGAAATAGATTGCATTTTAAAAATTTGCAATAAAGATTGCTATATTTTTCATAAATTTCCTTGATATTTGGGACTGCGGTTTCTAACCCTTTTACCATATACAGTGCTGCCATATAGAATTTGGTTCCGTGATGAATTCTATTACATCGACCATGTCCATGCCTAGTTCGGATATTGAAACTTATTCGAACTTACTGTACAAAACTTGGATCTACGTGATCCAGATTATATCCGACCCTATTTCTCCTTTATTGGTTTTGCTTTTTGTCCGGTAGTCATACCTCTTGGCTGAAGAGGCAGAAAACCTTTATTAAAAGGAAGAGAAAAAGAAAGCGACCCTAGCTCTAATAATAAAATAAAAAAAAAAAAGTGAGCAAGAACGTTGCCGCACATTTTGCTACTTGCAATGTAGTTGGAAACAGAAAGGGGAGAGAGTCTTGCACTTGGTTGGTGAAGGAGGTCTCCAAGTGTTGTGTTGACACTAACTATTGATTTGCTGCCCACGATGAAGAGTGAAGAAGGCTGGAGTTGGTGCATCCCCAGCTCAAACCAGGCCTTACTTCCCCATATGAATTTGACTCTGTGGTTTTTACCAATGTATGTGGGTTGGGGAGGAAGAACTCAGTTTTGGCAGGTAGCCAACTCCTTTTAAGACCCTTGCTCTGGTAAAATTCAGATATGTGTATTTTTGGTAAAAGCCCCTTGCTCTGGTAAAAATCATATGCTTGGGGATAACATGTGCGGCTATAAAACTAATGCCACCCACCCACTAGAATCCAGCGCTAGCTACCGTCCGCCTTCTTATTGTATGGCCTAACTTTTGTTTTCATTCCGACCATTGGATGGCTGTGTGGGTGCATATGTGGCCTTGGGGCAGGGTAGGCTTGGCCCACAGGGCTGCTGCCGGGCCCATTGCCCACCCACTACTTGTGTCCAAGAACCACGATGGAGGATCCAGTGTTCATACCGGCTAGTACTTTGCAAGGTATTTGTTCCTTTTCTTTTCTTTGAAAAGGGGGGCGAGGTGTGGGAACCCAGTTTCTTTTGAAGGTGCATGGATGTGGCGTGGCACTCACTCAATGATTGCTTTTGCAAATTACTCGGCTGATCACTGAATCTACTCTCTGAAAGGATGAGGGACCGCTGAAGTTTTTTGGGTAACTTAGCACTTGATGAGTATGGCTTTAATTACTGGAGCCCCCCACAAAGTTTGCTCTGTTAGGCCCAATTATAACATGGTGTTCACAGTTTTTGTTCTCTTGGCTTGGTTTGATGTATTATGAACAACACAGAACAAGTAGTGTCACTAGTTGGAGTTGTTTGTACCAATGTACATCGGCGTTGCACTTTTTTCTAACAAGAGAAAACGAGTGACGCGGCCCAATTGGACTAGCTCCAGTCACAGAGGCTAGGCTTGTACGGGTGGTCGGTCCGTATATGGGTGCTGTAGTTCTCAAGTTTTGGTCAACAATGTGTGGAGGAAGAAAATTCTAAACCAGAGAGCCTGTCAAATCATAACCAGTTTACGCATATTTTTTATATTACCGACTCTTTCTCTTTCAAGGATGGTTTGCCATTGAATGTGTTACTCTTTTTGAGCTACTGACAATGTTTGAAATGGAAATGGGTGGTGGTGGTGGTGGACAGACGCTTTTTACTGAAGGCAGGAAGGAAAAGCTGCAACTTTTGAAAGGACTCACGCTCGGAAAAGATGGCCAGCGTAATATTACCCCGCTTCGTCAGGTAAAATTCCTTCCATAATCCTTGTCGCCAAGTCCTTTCACCTATTATTTTTTATCATGGTGAATTAGTTTGTGGGATTCAAGTATTTCCAAATCCACACGCAGTAGTAGTTTGGGAGAGACGATTTGGAGGAACCACAGAAACCGAGAAGGCTGCCCTCAATCCACCCATTTCTTTATTTTCGAGTCCTTCATAAAGAGCAAGTTATCCCTTAACATTTTGGGCCTGAATCCTTTAATAGAAATTATTTGGGAACCTCCAAGTTATCCCTTGATATTTGGAATACCTCTCCAACAAGTATTTCCAAGACAAGCAAATAAGATGGTATTTGGGTACTGGCTGGCTGCCATTCATTCATCACATGGATGAACCGTTCCCCTTATCTGAGGACCAATTGATGACAGTTTATGGCCCCATGGCATTCGGTGGGTCAGAGTTCGTCGGTCTATAATACTAGTGTTTTCCTTCATTGCATAATAATTACAAATTATAATCATTATTTGTTGGTTTGCCTTTTTTGAGATATATAGAGCGTTTGCATTTGGGTAGTAGGTGGAAGAAATGCATAGCGACCTAAAAGAATTCATATCAATAATGCAGGAAGTGTTGATCATATGGGGAAAGTTTGACCAAGTATTTCCGCTGGAGAAGGCATACGAGCTTCAAAAGTAAGACACCTGCTTTATCCAAATCATCTATATCTGTGCAATGGTGCCACACTTCAATGATATCTTACAGCTATGTACCTATCCAGTAGCCACAATATGGCGTCTCTTTTATTTTGCCTGTTGAGAATATAGTGTGTGTGGATGCAGGCTTATCGGGGAGAACGTAAGGCTGGAAGTTATTGACAACGCCTCTCACGTACCACAGTTGGAGAAACCAAGCGTCTTCAATGCGACTATGAAACATTTCCTCGAAGCAGCAGCAGCAGCAGCAGGAGCTTCGGAAGAAACTATAGATCAATGTGGATGGTTGTAATTTGTAAAAGGCCGGAATGAATAAAAGCCATGAATGGTCACACGTTATGATCAATCACTCCTTGACAGAATAATTTTTTTTCATTTTTTTTGCTTCATTTTTAGATATAGAGAAAAGAAATTTTGCTGGCATAACGGTGTTATAAGGTGGCTCCATGATGTAAACCCATCGCGGATTTATGAGAAAACTACCAAACTACGGCTGTTCCTACGATTGATGTAAGAAAATCAGAAAATAATAATAAATAAAGAAAAATGTTTAGAAATTAATGTAAAACATAAAATAACTGCAATAAAATAAAAATAACAAGTTCCGAAAATCCAACTAACTCTTCTCTGCTATTTATTGCTTTCATCACTCATCTATATATATAGACGAGAGATTTAAATTATAGATGATTAAAGTTTTCTATCAAGATAAACACCTAACTAAAAAAAGCAAATCCTAGTCCTACTAAAATGCTAAAATGAATTACAGATCAATTGCATCTTGGATTCAATATCTATTACATCAGCCTAAAATGAAAATACCTAAATTAAAAATATGAATCTCAGGTGATACAAGGAATCATTTCGCTCTGCTCCTGCATCACTATTTGCTGCCACCTGTGAAGTTCTAAAACTGTGTTATTTTGTTAAATAAAAAACGGCCTTGATTTTGTACAACTAGCAGCATCGACATGAAGTTAAACGCAATAAGCTAGAGAGCAACCAGGAACACAAACACAAAACTCAAAGTTTTATAGTGGTTCGGTCTTAATGTAGACCTATGTCCATTGTAAACAGGTTGACCTACGCCCATTGTAAATAGGTTATCAACCTGCGTCTCTCTTTATTCTCCATTCTTGATCTTGAGTACATGTTTTATACACGTTATGTGTGTCTACCTTGCTAAGTACAAGATCCTTGTTTTGACTAAAAAAAAAATTTATTTAGCGACGAAAATTTACGATGAAAATAATCCATCGTAAAGTTGTGATGGATTAGCGAGAGAAAACTATTCATCCCTAAAATTGGAATTAGTTGCAGAATTAGCGACGGAAAAATTCCGTTGCAAACGTCATTGCAAATTTGCGACGGATTAGCGACAAAAAATTTTTGTCTCAAACTCTGTCGCAACTTCGTGATGGATGAGCGACAACATTTTTCTGTCGCTACTCCATCGCAAATTTGCGACGGCGTTTGCAACAGAATTTTTCTGTCGCTAAATTTCTCGTAAAACCCTAATGCGAGCCCCTTTCTTTTTCCTTTCTGTTTTATCCTGTTGCCCGTCGTCTGTCGTCCGTCGCCCGTCGCCCTTTCCTTCACCTCCTCCTTCTTCCCTCACTCCATCTCTCTCGTCGTCGTGTGCCGCCGTCGACCCCCGAGCACTCTCCCTCTCGTCGCCTTTCCTGACCTGCCGTCATCGGTGAGCACCGCCGCCAGGCGACAATGCCACCACCATTGCTTTCTGCTCCTTCATCCTCTTCTTTTGTTTACCAGGATCGATGCAGGCAACCCTCTTGGCTGCCTCCTTGCTTCCCTCGTGTGCTCTCACCGGCTACCCTTGCCGGGTAACCCGCGATGCCAGCCGCCTTCGCAAGTAACCTCTTTCCCCTTTGCATGTCTTCTTCTTCTTATCCTCTTTTTTCTTTCCTGCCGACCGACAGTGGTTAAAGCCCTGCCTGTCTGTCTTTCTCGGCAGCCACGGTAGGGGCTGAAGCCCCTGCAAGTATTCCATCAGGTCGGCAACCATGGCAGTTCGGCAGGGGCTAAAGCCCTTGCCAGTATTCTCTGTCCCCCTATTGCAGTAGAGGAGGGCAAGACCCTCCCTGCTCCCTACGCTGCCCCTCTCTCGCGTGCAGCGTGCCTGTGCCCCCGGCTTGATTGCTCACTCGTTCGACGGTTGTGTCGGCTAGTAGGGGGAGCTTCAGGCCTGTTGTGCATGCTTTGGGCATGAGTGGGGTTGGCTTTGGTACCCAGCACCGTCATGGCTATGCGTTATGCTTTTGCCACGAGGTGCTTGGCCTCCTTTCTGTCTCCAAATAGAGTCCATGTTTCCCTTTGATTTGTGAGATCAGTTTTCCGTTTGATTTAGAGAAACCAAGTTCCTGTTTGTATATTTGTGCTTTTCAGGTGTGTAGCTGAGCTAATTGTGTGATGCTTAGTACCAAGCATTGCGTGCGGCTAAAAATGTCATACAAAAAGAAATAAAAAAAATGCAAAGGCAAAAGCATGCAAATTGGGTAAATACCTGTGGTGAGTAAGTGATTCAGGTGCATCACAGATTATTTACTTTCTTGGATGTAACATTTTTTTGTTCACACACTCACTTAGTTGTGGATATCTAGGACTGCTTTGCTAGAGTTCGGAGATCATGCTCAGCGTGATTTGAATGTATGAAAATAAAAGTGTTTTTATTTTTAGAGTTCGGATTTCATGCTAGTCTTGATAGTAGTAATTAGCGGGATATTGGAGTGTGTTTACAATAGATACATGTTTGACATTATTGTGATATGAATGAGTGGTTATATTGTCATGTTTGATGTGACTGTATTCATGCTTGCATGAAGTTATTTTCAATTTGATTATGCCTTCCATGTGAAATTGTATCATGAAAACATGCTTCAAATGAATGTATCATATTGATGAATATGATTTCATCATTCTAAATATCCTTATGATGAATGTAAATATGATATGATGGTTTTGCATATGAAAATATTAAGTTATTAATGCATGCATCATAGTTCTTGTGATTAAATGACATCATATATATATATATGTGTGTGTGTGATATATATATATATATATATATATATATATATATATATCAAATCATTACATCTACCATCAATGCATGATAAATTAGATATTTTCTTCATCATAGCATTATTATGATTCTCTTTTAACTGGTGAAGATAATATCTGTAACATCATAGGATAAAATGGTCGCAAACCGTGAATGGATGTACCATATGATAGTTGATAATAAGGTGTCGCTCGAATATATGAATGATGTTGACAGTTTTATTGAATTTACAATATAAAGTATCAGTATAGTGGATCCCATCGGTCGGATCAGGTGCCCCTGCATGATATGTAAGAACAATCGATTTGTAGAACCTCATGGCGTTAGACATCACCTATACAGAAATTCAAACAAGTGATAAGGAAGCATACTCGAGCTAGTGAAATACATCTTGTAATACATACTAAGTGATGAGGATTCATGTAGAACCATTAAATCTTTACATTTTATGCATATGTCATGTTTATGCTAAGATCAAGAGTTATGTAACTGATCCAAATAATATTTTTATTTGTTAGAATATGGTTCGTGGAGGTCACAGTGGTCGAACACCCAGTGGTTGAGGACCAAGTGGAGGCCTTGGGACATCATTAAGTAGATGTCTTTGTGTTATATTTTAATATAGAAATGCATTATATTTTTACTTATATATTGATATAAAAATTGTTACTTGTTAATCGTCTGTATAGGATCTCAGCTCAGTGATAAACAGTCTCAGCCTTCGTCTTCACGTAATGCTTCAATAGGTATATCATTTAAATAAATGAACAATTGATTAGTTTATATATGCATTGTGTAAATTTCTAACTCATTGTTATGTAGAGGATATTTTGTTTGCACATGACCCACTTACACCAGCTACTCATACACATCACGCGACAACACCGGATACAGAGTCTTCTCAGTCTAACACACAATGACTCATTCAAATAGTGTATATCGATAGTCGATCGTAAGTATTACATTGTCACTTGTCTAATACTTATCTTATAAATAGTGTGTATCGATAGTCGATTGTTAATGTATACCAATTCATGTGCAGTGCGAGGTTTGAGCCACAAGAAATAATACAAGAAATTAAGAAGTCACTACTTCAGCATCTACCAAGATCGGTTGCTTAATGGAAAGAATACCTGAAGGAGGTGTTGGAGAGATTATGATCATCATTCATGGTATACAATCGTTTATCATAGCTAATGTGTTTCATATTTAATTTTTTGTTATAGTCATGTGCAGTAACTTTCTGAAATTATTTGTAGGCTTCAAATCGCTTTGTGACTACGAAGGAGGAGCAGGTTGCGAGGATAGTATGGCAGAAGGTGGCTGCCGGTCGATTTGTCGACATGCTTCACAATATGAAGACCGCAACAATAAAAGCAGTTGGTGGGATAGATGATCCACTGCATTGGAAGGGTCATGACTCTTCTGTTATCAGGATAGATTATTGGGATGCAATGTGCGATAAGTAGGTGAGTCATGAATTTCAAAACCACTCAACAAAGGATGCACAAAACTGAGCGAAGATGCCCGATGCCCATCTACACACAGGTGGTTGTAGGACTTTTGGGAGCCACCAGAAGAAAATGGTAACTCATCAATATATATATATATATATATATATATATATATATATATTATCAAATTTATAAGTATTTCTTTGATACTTTCTAATTGATTTTTTTATCATTTAACCATGCAGGAAGCCAAAAAAGGAGACATTGTGTCTTACAATGATGTGTTTATTGAAACACATAAATGTAAGATCATGGGAGAGTTCGTATCAGAGAAGACGAGAGCGACAATGGTATACATTTATTGTATTAATAAACATTGTAATATACAAGTTACCATGAATTACATTATCATAAACATTGTAATTCTTAATTATTAATTCATATTGTAATAATTACTTTGTAGGAGTCATACAAGCAACAGATGGTAGAGAGATACGGCGATGACTCCACTCAGCATCTTTCTTTTGATCCTGCATCATAGGTGACTGCAACTGGTGAACCCAAAAAGGATTGTATGTTCGGGTTTGAGAGTAATATGAACACCACACCAGTCGTTGCCTCTTTCAGTCAGGGCTCTCAGAATTCTCCCGCTAGCATCAACTCCTAGCGTCCGATTGACTCTATTAATTCTTGAGATGGTGTCCGCCAACTTGTTAAGGACACAGTGCGTGACTTTTTATATGAAGTCATTTCCAACGTTGTTCATAATGAGTTATGCAATTTTTTTTTTATAGGAGAACTTTGTTTGCATTCAACATGAGCTCTGGTGCTCGTCAGGTATGAATGATTGAAACACTATGAATTTTTATTGCTAGCATTAGAACACATGTATGCATGATTGAATCACTATAAAAAATTGTGATTGCCTTAAAACACATATATGCATGATTGAATCACTATGAATTTTTATTGCTAACATTAGAACACATGTATGCATGATTTCATCACTATGAAAGTTTTTTTACTGCCTTATAACACATATATTATGATTGAATCACTATGAAAGTTTTTTTGATAACCTTAGAGCACATATACACATGCTTGAATCACTATGACATTCTTTTGACAACCTTAGAACACATAATTGCATGATTGAATCACTATGAATTGTTTTAGTCAGCCTTCATTAGAACAGATATATAAATGATTGAATCAGTATGAATTTTTTTTACTGCCTTATAACACATATATGCATGATTGAATTACTATAGAAGTTTTTTGACAACCTTAGAACACATATAAGCATGATTTCATCACTATGAAAATTTTTTGACAACCTATGAATTCAGTTAATGTCCTTCACTTTATTGCTAGTTTATGTATCATTCAACCATGTTATTTTGATTGTATTAGATTAGGTGCATTGTATATAATTTATTTTATTATTTTTTATTTATCAATACTAATATTTCGGTTCTCTTGTAGGATGCTGGAGATGATCAGCGTAGAGGAGCTGATGGAGGCATGGATGGAGGGACAGATTGAGACAATGAAGAGGACGATGATCCGAATCTTGGCAAGAATTAGCTTCATCTGTTGAATTTGTTTCAAACGAAACTCTTTGTATATGTTCACTTGTAACAAATTAGAACTTGGCGAGGATTATACTGGGTTGTTAATTTTGTTTCACTTATAACTTGTGTTAAATTTGCTTCACCTACTTTGTATTTGTATTTTTATGCGTACTTTATTTTTTATATACAGGATATATAAATTGTATAACAAGAACTTATTTCGATATTTATATTTTAAACAATTTTTTAAATTTTTTAAATTTTTGCGACGGCTTAGCAACGAATAATATTCATCGCTAATTAGTATCGGCCTTTAATTTAGTGATGGATTAGGGATGAGTATTTATCTGTTGTAAAACTGAATCGGCCGATGTTTTGCGACAGATTGCAATCTGTCGCAAATCTGTCGCTACAATAGCGACAGAATTAGCAACAGATGTGTATCTATCGTAAAACCAAATCTCTATGGATTAGCGATGGCCTCATGACAAATCATGGCGTTCGCTAATCTGTCACAAATTAGTGGTGAAAGTAGCGACAAATATGTTCCATCGCTAATTAGCGACTAGGAAATTACGATAAAAGTTATTCGTCGCTAAACTGTTTTACGATGGATTGGTGATGGATTACTTCCGTCGCTAATCCGTAGATTTCTTGTAGTGTTTGTGGATCTGGTCTCTTAACATTAGGAATGATATAGGCAACTTTCCTATTGTTATAAATATTTAAAACAGAAGGAGATTTGGACTGAATCAATTCTGGTTGAACGTGATCTTCTTGAGCTTTATCATGTGTGCTATCATCACCCCTCAAGCAAAGTTGGCCAGAATGGACGTGAAGCTTTGATCGGAGAGCAGCAAAGCGATCATGGGAAAGAGGTTTGGTCAAGAGATCTGCAACCTGATCAACAGTCAGAAGATGTTTGACCATAAATTCTCACCTGGCAAGTTTGTCTCGAACAAATTATATGTCAATCTCCACATGTTTAGAGCATTTATGTATAACAGAATTGACAACCATTAGTGTTGCCCCAAGATTGTCACACCAGAGGAGAGTAGTACCGCGTGTGTGGATGCCAAGATCACGAAGAAGATACATGCTCCAGGTGAACTCCGCAGCACCGTCAACCAATGCCCGATAGTCTGCCTCCGTGCTCGATTGGGCCACTGTAGATTGTTTACGAGAACTCCAAGAAATAAGATTGCGACCAAGAAAGACGGTATAAGCTCCCGTAGACTTACGATCATCAGGAGAACCAGCCCAATCAACATAAGTGAAAATCTGAACATGAAGGGAGGATGACCGAAAAAAATGTAAACCATAGTCTTGAGTACCTTTTAGATAGCATAAGAAGTGTTTAACAACAGTCCAATGGTCAATCATTGGGCAATGCATGTATTGGGAAACTCGATTCACTGCAAAGGCCAAGTCTGGGCGAGTTAATATAAGATATTGAAGAGCTTCAACAACGCTCCTATAAAGAGTGGGATTTTCCATGTTATTCACAGAATTGGTTCGTAACACTGTAGATGTGCTCGTGGGTGTGGAACAAGGTTTGCACGTGCTCATGGATGCCCTAAGAATCATATCAATAGTATATTTTTGTTGAGATAAAAAAATGTCATTGTTGGACCGAGTAACTTCAACGCCCAAGAAGTAATGAAGTTCGCCAAGATCTTTAAGAGAGAACTCTTTCCCAAGGTGTTGAATAAGTTGTTAAACATGGCGAGCAGAACTGCCAGTCACCAAAATGTCATCCACATATATAAGAACATACAGTTTGAAAGGACCTTGAGTAAGCACAAATAAGGATGTATCAACATGAGATGCCTGAAAACCCAGATGTCTGAAAAAGGTACTTAGGCGAAAATACCACGCTCTAAAGGCCTATTTTAGGCCGTAGAGAGCTTTGTGAAGGTGGCATACATAATTGTGATGAGATGTATCTGTGAACCCAGGAGGCTGAGTCATGTACACAGTTTCAGATATCCGCTCGTGTAGAAACGCATTGTTGACATCAAGTTGATGAACGATCCAGTTTCGCAGGGTTGCAAGGGAGAGAACTGTGTGAATAGTAACAGGTTTAACAACTGGGCTAAAGGTTTCAAAGTAGTCAACTCCTTCAACTTGAGTGTAACCCCGAGCAACTAGACGAGCTTTGAAGCACTCCAGAGTTTCATCTGCCTTTCTTTTAATCTTGTAGATCCATTTGTAGCTGACCACATTGTAGGTGGGTTCCGGTGGAACAAGAGTCCACGTGTTATTGCGAGCAAGAGCATCATATTCAGTCTGCATAGCAGCCTGCCATCAGAGATCTGATGAAGCTTGACGATAAGAAGTGGGTTCAACGTCCATAAGTGAGGTAGCAAGATAGGCTTCCGAAATAGGATAATGATGTACTTGAAGGGTTTTTGGTTTAAGGGATCTAGTTTGAAAATGAGTTACCATGTGATGAGTTCGAGTAGGGATTGAGGGGACAAGGATGGGAATTGGCTCAGTGCCAGGTAGGGAAGCATTATCGTTAGGAGGAGAAGGTAAAATGGAAATCGGTGAAGGGGGGGAATTCATGTTCGTCCTAGAAGGAGAAGCTAAGATGCTCATATCAGATGGGTTTGGGGAATGATAGGCTGGTAAGTGAATGAGTATGGGTGTGTTTCGTTCAATGATAGGTTGAGATGGAGGACGCAAAACGAAAGTAAAGGGGAAGCACGATTCATCAAATACAACATCTCTTGAAATAAAAAAAAATTCTGTAGTGGAACTCAAACAGTAATAGCCTTTTCGTTTTGTTGCATATCCAAGGAAGACACACAATTGTGATTTAAAGGCGAGCTTATGTGGCCTATAAGCTCGAAGACAAGGGTAACACCTACAACCAAAAACTTTGAGAAATGAATAATCAGGCTTTTCTTTGAACAATTCTTCCAATGGCGATTTATATTGAAGTACTTTGGTGGGCATACGATTAATCAAGTATACAGATGCATGAAAGGCATATGCCCTGTACTTTTAAGGAATGCTAGCTTGAGACATTAGAGTCAATCCTGTGTCAACAATATGCCGATGTTTCCTCTCGACTAAGCCATTTTGCTCATGGGTATATGGGCAGCTAACACGATGCCCAATCCCATTCTTTTATAGATATGTTTGCATTGCCTGATACTCTTCACCCCAATCTGACTGCAATTGTCTAATTTTAGTATTCAACAAATTTTCAACATGTACTTTAAACTTTTGAAACATAGAGATGACTTCAGATTTATGCTTAAGTAGATCATGAAAAATATGAAAATGCATCAATAAATGTCACATAATAATGAAATTGGTTTGCACTAGTCACAGGGGCAGGTCCCCACACATCAGAAAAAATAAGTTCAAGGGGTCTAGATGCTTTATGATCAAACAAAGTAAAGGGTAATTTATGACTTTTCCCTAATTGGCAAAATTCACATATTTCCTTATGCCGAATATAACTGAAAGGAAGTCCATGTTTATTTATCACTTGCTGAACCACGTGAAAAGATGGATGCCCCATGCATTGATGCCATGTAGAGATAGATGTTTTTTGTCCTATACCTGATGTCTTTAAATCAATGTTCTTCATTTGCAGAAGTTGATAGAGACCATGCTTACTCGATCCTTGAAGAGTTTTCCCTGTCTTGAAATCCTAAACAACACAATATGACGAAAAAAATTCAAAACTAACATTGTTATCTCTAACAAATTTCTGGACAGACAAGAGATTCGTTGTAATGTGAAGCACATGAAGAATGTCTTTCAGATAAAATATATGATCACTATGTTTCAAAACAATATTCTTAGTATGAGAAATATTCAAACTTGTGTCATTACCTATGGGAACTTGGTCTTGGCCTTAATATGATGAGTGCAGAGACAAATTCCTCAAGTCACTAGTAATGTGGTGGGTGGCCCCAGTGTCAGGGTACCATTCAATTTCTTTAGAGGAAGACGTGTCAGCAGAATAAGCTTGAGGAGCCGATGCACTGGTCTGTGCATAACTAGATAGTTGCCTGCATTGCTTTGCAACATGCTCAACTTTATCACATAATTGGCAAACAGGTCGTTGTCCAGAGTTGTAATTTTTTGAGTTATGTTGATTGCTATAATTCTTATAACTGCCCTTTTTGTATTGATTTTGATGACCTCTAGCATGAAAATTTGTCTTTGTTCTGATATTTCTGATTGTTATCGTTCTTCTTTTGAGAAAAAAATGCAGTTGGTAATAACATCTCTTCAAATTTATCTTTGTCAGACAAATGAGACTATTGAATAAGCAACATTCCATAAAGATCACTAAGATTCACTGGTTCAACATAAGTACTTATTGAAGTCTTGAAGGCATAATATTCATACGGTAATCCATGCAAAATGTGCATGACCAAATCATCATCAACTGGTTTAGCAGCCACAGCCAGTTGATGAGCAATAAGCTTGATAGACAGTACATATTCATCGATTGACCTGTCCCCTTTTTTTAATTCTTGTAGTTGAGATTTCAACTGAAGAATACGAGATCTGGAATGAGCTGCATAGGCAGATTTGCGGCTCTGCCAAACATTGTAGGAGGTCCTCAAACCTATTACCTGGTTGTGAACAGATTCTGTTAAGGATGATAAGATCTAACTCAATAAGAGTTGGTCATGTTTATGCCAGGTAATATATGCGGGGTTGAGCTTCGTTTCCTTTTCAATAGTTATGAACTTTGGTGGACAAGACTTTGATATGTCCGCGTACCTCAAAAGATCATAGGAATGAAGAATAAGGAGAAATTGAGACTCCTATAGTAAATAATTATTCATACTTAATTTAATCGAGAGAAAATGTTGTAATGTATTTGGGAACTGAAATAACGAAGATGCACTTGAAGAATGCACACTTGATTCCAACGATTGAGTCTTTGAATCAACTGGTGAGGAAGTAGCCATGTCGACAGATTTTTGTCCTTGCTCTGATATCATAAACGTAATAAGCTAGAGAGAAACCAGGAACACAAACACAAAACTCAAAGTTTTATAGTGGTTCGGTATTAATGTAGACCTACGTCTACTGTAAACAGGTTATCAACCTGTGCCTTTCTTTATTCTCCATTAATTCTTGATCTTGAGTGCATGTTTTATACACGTTATGTGTGTCTGCCTTGCTAATTATAGGATCTTTGTTTTGTAGATATGGTCTCTTAATATTAGAAATGATATAGGCAACTTTCCTATTGTTATGAATATTTAAAACAGAAGGAGATTTGTACTGAATCAATACGTGATCTTCTTGAGCCTTATCATATGTGCTATGAGAAGTAATCTGATTTCAACAAGAATATCAAATATGGATGACAAATTAACTTGATCATACGTAGCCAACATCTTTGGGGTAGTAGGGAATGTAAAAAAAAAAAAATTCTTGGTAGAAAATACTTTTCTACTTTTTATGAAAGAATGTTTCCTATAAAAAAGGGTACTAAAAAAAAGTTTATCGCTTAGAAGAGGATGTAAAAAGTTTTTTTATTTATTTTGCATCACTTTTTCTATATCTGTCTTACTTTCAAATGTGTTCTTAGGCTATTAAATTATAACTTTTCGGCATTGGAAGCAACATGAATGAACATTTTTGTGGAGACAAGTGAACTAGCACGTCACCAAGAGTAACCTCTCAACCTATCTTTTCTAGCGCTGGCTTGACTTTTTTTGAAAGGCAAGCTGGGTTAGGCAGACCCTTACCAGTTACCATTGGGTTTTGAAGATGTAACGTCCCATAGCTGCTCCTACCAGACAAGCGGAGCCCCGGTTGGTGGCGTGGTAACTTGACTTGGTTAACGGTGAAGAGAGGTTTCACCTGCTGGTATTGATGGTGCCACAAAAGACAAGAAGCTCAAATTATTGGAAACCTTTGTTTTTAGTTTATTAGGTGTAAAATATGATTTTTTGATGACCAGAAACCCTTTTCGAAGCTCGGAAAACTCCGGGTGGGCCGCATGACTATTCTGGGGTTGTCCTGTTCACAGGGCAGCCCCGACCAATCAAACGTGGCACGGTCCCCCATCAGCAAGCCTGCTCCCCTCCGCATCACGCCGCCACGTGGCACAAACACACCCCTCTGCGCTCGTATTTCTGCTTCTGCACATCTGCTCCCAAAACATTACGCCCCCCAATAGAGACCTTGACCCTTCTCTCTCTCCAGGTTTTGCAAAACATCGAAATGCACGACCCCGCCTCCCTTTTTAGCTTTGACTGACTGAACCTCTTTTGGTTTTGGCTGACCTCTCCCTCTCTCCATTCGATTAGTGTTTAGTAGCACCAGCACCACCATTCCCCATATATTTATATATATATATATATATATATATATATATATATATATATATATATATATATATATATATATATATATATATATATACAAGAGGGGGGAGCTCTTGGATTCAATTCGATGGTCCAGGGCTGCCGAGGGGCAAGTTCGCTCTTTCATCTATCTCTCTCTCTCTCTCTCTCACACACACTTCTCTGCGTCGTTGCTCTATCGCAGGTATCTGATTCTTATTCTCCTCCTTCGCATCATCTGCTGTATGTAGGTCTTCTTCTTCCTCGTTTCACTTTTTTTTCCTTCGCTGAACTATCGGCGTTTTTTATCTTAACATCTCTTGCTGTCATTCGGATTTGATGCTTGCGATTTCATACCCTATACCCTCACTCTCTCTCTGTGTTTTTTTTTTTTCAAAGTTGAAAAATGCCGTAAGATTTCTGTGTTGTTTTTAGGTGTATTTATAGTGCATTTGTTTGTATAATATTCTTTAACTGCACAACGTGTTTTTTGTGGTCATTAATGTGTGAAAATAGATGTCAATTGTGGGACTCATGTTTCTGTTCGATTGATTAGTTGATCTTTGTTTGTAGACTAGTTTGGTCAATCGCTTTCAGCTACTTTTCAGTATCCGTTGCATTCGTTGATGAATTTAAAAGTTGTTTTGTATCGTTTTCACCTAATCCATTGTCTTTTTAAGTCGAATATGAAGACTCATCAATTTCAATTGATGGAGATCGCGGCGTGTGCTGAATAGGCCACGGCATTTGCGTCCCACTTGAGGAAGCAATCGGTGTAGTCATAAAGTATCAGATTGGACCCACCCATAGCACGCGATTTCGGTGGCTCATATTGTCCATGTATATATACGTTGGATGTGTAGTTGGTGGTGGTTATCAATTTCATTGGTGGGCTGATGTTGGTGCAATGTGGACCACCAAATTCTGTCATTCATTAGAAAGTACCTTGACATCAGGATGGCTTACTCAGCCGCATGTGGGTCACTTAATGGACTGAGAATGAAATTGGGATCCTATTGGTCCCTTCTTTTTAGCAAACAGAGAGATGGCATTATGATATGTAATCTGTCTTTTTTTCGAAAGTAAACATTTCACATGTAATCTATCTTTATTTCGAAAGTAAACATTTCATATGTAATCTATCTTGTGAACTAATAGTATGCCAAACTCTTTCCATATGCTCACACACACATGCACACCTTTGAACTCACGCTAATGTATATTGTTTACATATGATTCTTACTTTTTGGGTTTCTCCAGGTTATTGCAGTGAGGGCAGCATGAATCTCCATTGTTACGTGATCCTGAATTGGTGGGATTCAAAATAGATTTATCCGGCTTCTCTGTGTGCTCTTCTTCTGTTCTGTGGCTTCGGACTGTAATAGTTCCATGCTTTCCACTGCAATTGAGAATATGGGCCTACTCTGCAGCAGACAACGACCTCTCACCGAAGCTGATGTGGAAGAAAATGCTCAGGTTTAACTGTGAATCCGGTATCTAAATGTATCCAGTATTTCTTTTTGTCTATAAGCAATGGAAGATGATATCTCAAATCTTGATTACTTGAGCAGACTGATGCGGTTTTAAGTTGTGAATGCTTCTATATGTTAGCGTGTGTATATTTGATGCCAATTGGTATTCTTGATGAACAATGAGTTCTTTCTTCAGGCTGCAGAAATAGAGCGTCGGATTGCTCTGGAAACAAAAGCTGAGAAGCACATCCAGAAGATTCTACTACTAGGTGAGATTATATGACATTTCCATGCCCTTTTTCTATTGAAATGTAGTGCATCAGGCACATACACACCAGCTTTGTCGGTGTCTGGATGCCTAGAGACCCAGAACCTTGGTAATCATGGTTGTGGTGCCCAAAAGATATTGAAACTTCATTATCCACCTGCCGTAGTCTTTAAGGGGTTATGTTTTGTGAGGGCTGTGGTAGATTGTTAAGTATTTTTTTCCCCCAAAATCTTTGTTCATGTTTTTATCATTCTATTGAAAGTACAATGTTACTTATGTTAAAGATGAAGAAACATATTGGATTTCAGGTGCTGGAGAGTCAGGAAAGTCTACAATTTTCAAGCAGGTTGGATAGGCTTCACTTCTTTGCCTCAAAAGTTGTAAAGTTACATAAAAGGGCCATTATTAGCAATCCCTTAATACATCTTTATTACATGCAGATTAGGCTTTTGTTTCAAACAGGGTTCGATGAGGCAGAACTTAGGAGTTATATACCAGTTATCCATGCAAATGTATATCAGGCAATTAAAGTACGCAATACTAAAAAGGGTCTGTTGGTTGTTTCCCTTTTACAAGTGATAACTTTAGTATCTGTTCCAAGTGGGAAAATTTTCCCTGTTGTGGTATGAGCTATGAGCTTCCCATCATAGTTTAACCAGGGATCTTCTGCACAGATATTGTATGAGAGCTCAAAAGAATTTGCTCAGAGCACTGAGGACCCCTCAAAGTATGATTTGCCTCTTGAAAAGAAGGTTATGATGCCTTATCTTTTTCTCTTCTTCTCCTTTACTCATTTATGTCCTTGTTTACTTTGGAAATGCTTTCTCCTTTTATTTTGTGAATTATTCGGTATCCTTTGTGTTGATTTATTTGTGATTTGATTCTTGGAATGGTCATTCACACGAACTGCATTATCCTATGGCTTTTGGCATATTTACCTTTGATTCTTTTCTATTTTGCTATATTCCCTGCCCAAAATTGCTTTGATGCTTATGTGCTTTATTGTTATTAAAATTACTGCTGCAACACCTTCATGGCTAAATAGTTAGACGGGTTGTGTGATAGTTGGTCTGACTCACATATAGGTGAGAGGTGCATGCCTCTTGGTGGTGATTGCTGCATTCATAGTGATTCTTTATTGGTAATTCATGCATTTTAATTTTTATTTTTCATGGGGAAGTGGTTGGGTGGATGGTGGAGTGCATAAAGAATGAAAAGAAGAAGTGCTTTGCTCCTTGTTTCTCGTTATTCATCTTTATCTTTTTTGAAATTGAGAACAGCTTGATTTCTCTATGAGATTGCTGGAGACTTTCAGACTTATTATGGGACAAGGGACTTCATTATTGGATTCAGAAAACTACCTAGTCACATTCATTTAGATTTTTAGCTTCCTTTCACAGATTTTTATCTTTGATGCTCTTTGTTGCTTATCTATGTCCAACTTAAATTTCTCTTTCAAAATTTCTACTGTTTTGATTTGATTTGATTTTGAATCCAGTCACATGGATGTGTCTGGGCTGCAAAATTATTATTTTGGTTTGCCGGTGTTTTGTTTGTTTAATCGCATAAAGGCTCTGCACATTTTGTAATATGCACATATGGCAACACCCAGTTGCACAAGTGCAGCATACTCGTGTCTATGATGGTACCCCTCTGCACAGGTACTGAGTGCTTCTAGGTGCTACCATATATTCACACATTCCCTATTGAATGTGTGTCTGTCTTTATGGTCACAATAATTTCCAATATTTTGAATGATTGCTTTCTAAGGCCCTTTCTTTAGGAAAGATAAAACTCCAAAATATCACAATACATTAAAAAATCATTCTATAATTTTGTGGTTTTTGATATTTTAAGAGATTCCGTTTCAACTTTTTTTAAGTTTTTCAAATTTCCATTATTTTTTGTAATTTTTAATTTCAATCGAGAGAACTCCTTGCCATATCACAAGAGTGATATTTGTGATTAGTAACAAAACCATGAAGTATCATTTCTGAGATAGGGCAATTGAGATCGAAGTTTGAATACCCAAGAATTCTAGGTGCCTGTCCAGAATGTTGTAGTTTATTAATGTCCGATGTGGTTTGTCCTGAACTTCAAATGCTTTTTACTTGAGTTTGCAGTTTATGTGCTTTTGATTTCATGCCTAATTTTATTTGTTAGACATGTATTATGTGTCAATGGTGTTTTTGTCCTTTTTTTTGGTTGGTTTGACTTTCATCAGTGTGCCGTGCATATGCTTCTAGATTACTTACATAGTTTAATGCTTTTGAGGTTAAATCATTGTAGTTTGAATCTTTGGATTCATTTTATTTTACTTATTTATTTTTCCTTTGGTTTATGTACTAAATTGGGCTTTTAATGTTGAATAGGAGTTTGGAGAAAAACTATCTGAAGTTGGTGGCAGGCTAGATTATCCTCTCTTGACAAAGGAACTTGCCCAGGAGATAGAGACTTTATGGAAGGATTCTGCAATTCAGGTTCCTATTTTTTCCCGTTAAATTAGCTTCAGTTTTTGGAAATCTGCCAATGCAAATCACGTTTCACCAATCATGCTCTCTCACAGTGGGTCTTTGCTTTTAACTATTACTGTCACATTTTTATAGGAAACTTATGCCCGAGCAAATGAACTTCAAGTTCCAGATTGCACATTATATTTTATGGAGAACTTGCAGAGGTTATCTGATGCTAATTACGTGCCAACAAAGGTTTCAGTCATCAAAACTTTCTTGCCAACTTGAATATTTTTTGCTTGAGCTTAATGCATGAATAGTGATACTCTTGTATGTTTACAATGAGGTGGCTTGCATAGAAATGTGGTGCCTAGGCTGATAAAACAATTTGTCGAGAACTGTTGTAGCATAAGGACAGGTTATTTAATAGGACTGTAAGTGGTCTGGGTCCAGTTTGGATGTACACAAAGCCAATTCTTATTACTGTATCTAATTTGATTCACTCCCAATCCTTTTGTTGATCTAATTTACATGTAAAATAACTTAATCTGATTTAGATTTGTATTGTTTTTATTTTAGTTTGTTTTTTGGATTTGAGCACCTTGTAATCTATGTCACACGGACTCGGCTCCAAGGTCGATGCACCCGCATTGACACGCACCGACACGGGTGCGGCTCGGTCAACCCGACCCTGGGTGCGGTCAACGCACCCAGGGTCATTTTGGTCCATTTTTTGGATTTTTTTAAAGAAATTTTCTGGGCTACAGAATTTAAAAAAAAAAATTCTTGGGGGGGGGGGGGCGCCGGGGGGAACCCCCCCCCCCTCCTGTAAGGAAAAAAAACCCTGAATCAGGCTTCACAACTCATCACCTGTCTCCTAATGGGCACAACTTTGACTGAGTCTTTATATATATATATATATAGCCGAGTCCCCATGTCCAAAATTTTTTAAATTGCGCCGCACCCGCACCCGCACCCGCACCCGCACCCATGTGACATAGCTTGTAATGGATCTCATCATTTATCTCATCAGATATGGCGATGGTTTGCCAAATCCAGCTAAATGTATTTATCTCAGAGCGGTATCCAACCTGAATATATGCTAGTACCATTAAACACCCCTATGCATGAAGGATGCTTCTGATATCCTTTTTGTCTTCAACATGTTCTCTAATCATTTTGCAATGAAACAGATTCTTGACATCCAAAGTCTTCTTTTCCTTTCCACATGCTCAATATTTCTTTTTGTTTTAACAAAAGATATAAGTTATTAATCTTTCTTTCCTGTGGGATTGTCAGGTTGAATATCCTAGAATTCTTGCCATGCTAACCATTTTCTCTTTTGCTTTCTATTCATCAAAAGGAAAACAAAAGAGTAATGGGCAAGGGAAAAACATCATAAAAGAGACTAGAAAAAGAAGCGGTTTTGTTTGGAAATAGAAACCTGTTGCAGACTGTGTGTGACCTCGTACAAGCATTAATAGTGATGATAAATTCAATTTAGTGCTAATATTTGTAACTATGATCACATATTGGATCTTTAGGTTCTCAAACATGGACCTGACCATGTTAAGCATTGGAGACCACCTAGTTCTTATCCTCAATGATATGCTAGCATGGGCATGCAAAAAATCCTTATGCACACATGCACACACTTAAGTAGGAATAATTCACCTTTGAACACTACATAACTTACTGTTTTTCTCATTCAGCGAACTTTCTATTTTTTTATGTCATAGCCTTCATACTTTATCTTCGCAGATTTTACTGTAACATGTGTTACCACATAAGAAAGTAGTTTGTTACTCATATTTCTGATATGTAGCTCACATATTTTGTTTTTAAGAGATGCAGTAAAAAAAATATTGGTTTCCCAGGTTATTAAATTTCCACTTGGTTAATGCTTATGCTCAATAATAATACAAAAGTGTGTGTGAACATATGTAGAACCACTAGTTTCTTCTTCCCATTGCATAATGTCTCTTAGTGACCATGTCATATTAAGCTTTTTGGCTCTACTTTTTTTATCTTTGCAGGAGGATGTTCTTCATGCTAGAGTTCGAACTACAGGGGTTGTGGAAATACAATTCAGGTAAGTTTCTAGTTGGCACCATTCCAGGTCCATTTCTATTTATTGGTTTAAATTCGTTCTGATTTATCCTTCTATTGCCTTATAATATCACTTTTGGAATTGAACATGTTATGCATCACTAACAACTGGGAGTTCACCAATTATGTGAAGTGCATTCATGGCTTGCAAGGTAGCTACGAGAGTGCATGATTCATTCTTCAGAACAAGAGCTTGCCTCCATTTGCCACATATGTTTGCTTGAATGTAAATCTTCAACAGCATGAGATTGGTTTACTTGAAGAAGTAAAGGCAAATGGCTTTTTTACTACTGTAGAATAAAAAATAGTGTATTGCTATAGGTGCTTGCTTAAAGGGATTGTCGGAATAAACTCGTTTTGTTCTTTGCTTTTACCTACAAGGTTTTGCAATGACATGAGGTTAGTTGCACGCTGGACAAGGCATATTTCATGTGTCCAAAATTATATGGTGAGGATGGTTGTATCACAAATAATGAAGGAATAACAGGAAATTTCCTTGCTAGTCGATAACTGATTGCATGAAGTGAATGTCTTGGTCAATCTTCTTCTTTGTGTGGCTTATTTGGTGCACTTTGCATTCATGATTTGTGATTCTTTTCCTTAAAATGATAAATCTCTCTCTCCTGGTTAATATGATGTAGAATATTCTATAGTTTTTTCCTTTGTTTTCTATTCAATGCCATAAACTAGAAAGGCTGTTCGAGTTATTCTTGAAATTGTGTATTTGGTAGAGAAATGTGTTTTTCTTAGTGATTTTATATTCAATGGCATGCTAGGAATCCTTTTTGAACAATTCTTGGAATGTTCAGACTCAACCTTGTGTTTTGCAGCACCAAAGTTTATGTCTTCATCGTCTTGTCTTCTTATTCTTCGCAAGTCCATGAGATTTGCCAGAAAATGTAAAATGCTGATGAGAATGTCTCTTTGCAGTCCTGTGGGTGAGAATAAAAAGAGTGGTCAGGTTTATCGGCTTTTTGATGTTGGAGGACAGAGAAATGAAAGAAGGAAGTGGATTCATCTGTTTGAAGGCGTCAAAGCTGTCATTTTTTGTGCAGCTATTAGCGAGTAAATATCTCATGCAAAAAGTAATGTAGATCTGAAATTGCTGCATTTTATTGATTTTGTCTGTTTGATGGTCCAGGTATGATCAGGTACTTTTTGAGGATGAAAATAAGAACTGTATGATGGAAACAAAGGAACTTTTTGATTGGGCTATGAAGCAGCCATGCTTTGAGGTTTTCTTCAGACAACAAGTTTCAATATTGTAGCTTTGAGAATTTTAATCTTCTGACTTAACTCCCATCTTTTTGTGCAGAAAACATGCTTCTTATTATTCCTGAACAAACTAGATATATTTGAGAAGAAGATTTTAAAAGTAAGTTCTATTGTTCAGACGTTTCATTATGTGTACTGCCAATGCAAGTTCACTGATTTTTCATGTTATGCAGGTGCCTCTAAACGTTTGTGAGTGGTTCAAAGATTATCGACCCGTTACATCAGGGAAGCAAGAGATTGAACATGCATACGAGTGAGTGCATTCTTAATGTTTCTAAAGTCATTGATCAACTTTTATTTATAGTTGAGTCAGTCTATGGCATTATATGAGATGGACTTGTCTTGAAACCGCACAAGCCTGCCTCCTGTTTTCTGGAAACCATTTTGCTGATGTATGAATTTGTTTCTGCAAAAACTGAATGGAAAAACTCACCATGAAGTTTCGGGATCCTGCATTAATTAATTCTTAAAGTTAAGCAAACAATTCCATAAATAGTGAAAAAGAAGAAAGAAATGAAGATAAACCATGCTGTATATGTGAATATCCTATTTCACATTAACTGATGCTTAATTTATTAAGTTGGCTGTTGACTTGTTACATTTTATAATAATTTATTAAGTAAAACAGTGACAATATGATAAGAAAATGCTTGTTGCCATTTTCAGTCTCTATGATGAGCTTTTATATCTGAGCTAGGCTTCTACTTAGGTTTGTGAAGAAGAAATTCGAAGAGTTGTACTTCCAGAGTAGCACCCCAGACCGTGTGGATCGGATTTTTAAGATATACAGGACAACAGCACTGGATCAAAAGCTTGTGAAGAAAACTTTCAAATTGGTGGATGAGACTTTGAGGAGGAGGAACTTAATCGAGGCAGGTTTACTATGAAATTGAATTGAGCACATATACATGCAAAATCCATTGTAAAACTGTCATTTCCACCAGGAGCATAGTGCAATGTGCAATGACGACTGGTTTATGGTCATATTTCTGTTGTTTTTTCTGTTTTCTCATTTTCAAATTTTGTGGTGGGATCTTTATAGTTCTGTAAATGAACTCTGCTAAATGAAAGATGTCAGAAATTCCTTCTTAACCTGTTGTTTTCTGCTGTGAGGGATGTGACTTTTATGTTCTTACAAAGCATAAATAGGTTTTTGAAGTGTTTTGGTTTTCTGCTTGCTTTTATTTGAGTGAACTTAGGTTGGAAAGTCTTAAAAGGTTAATTTATATTTTGTTGGATTTCCGTATATTTCTACTAGTTTTGAAGAGACAGTTGATTACGCTGTCAACCTTCTTGAATCCTTCACAAATTGTGCCGCTCGGACTGTTTGGGCGAGTCACTATTCGTGGCTAGTTGAAGGTTGTGTTGCTTCTGTAAGATGGTTGTCTTTTCTAAAGATGATTCTTTCTTGGTTCGAACAATTTGAAAATTACAGATCACCTGATTGACAAAATCCCTCCTATTTCTAGTGTATCACAATATTTTGTGCAGTTTCTACATATTTTCTAATTTTTTAATAGCCTTGCATGTTTTTATTATTCGTTCTTGTAATTTTTTTCACTATAAATGTACCGAGATTCCTAATGTTTCCTGAAATAAAACAAATTGTCAGGAGATTAAACCTTGTGACATGTTTTTATTCATAATGGTGTGTGCAAGATCGTCTAGGACGTGAGCAGCATTGTCAGTTTGAGAGATTGATGGTGGTGTTGACGTTGGTGCCACACACATCATTTAAGCCATCCCTTAGAGAGACATGGGCCCCATCCTCTGGCCCTGAATGAGGTGTAATGTGATCGACCATGCTGTGGAGAATGTTCTGAACAATATGAAAACAAAAAATCGAGAAGAAGCCAGAAGGGGAATTCAATTTATGTGGTTCAGTGTTTATGAACACCTACATCCACGGTCCCAAGTCACTAGTCAATTCAATGATTGAGCAGGTTCCATTGAGAGCCTTTATATAGTTTTTTATAAACAAATGACGTATTTGGACTCTCTCTATTCTTGAGCTTATCATGGACTCCTCTTGGTATATCTTGTATTTGACCAGGACTCTCATTATCGTGGACTCCTCTTGGTATATCCTGTATTTGACCAGGACTCTCAAGCTCCATCATTTGACCAAGACAAACTAGACTCTCCAAGTTAGAACTATTATCATTCCTCCCTCAAACTCGAGTTGGGGTGAATCCACAACTCGAGTTTGCTTCTAAGTCGATCAAAAATAGTATGAGGAAGGGCTTTAGTTAAGATATCTACAACCCGTTGAGATGACGATACAAGTTTGGTGATGAGACTCCCACGAGCTACCTTTTCTCGAATGAAATGAAAGTTAATATCAACATGCTTCATGCGAGAATGAAAAACCGGTTTAATGGTGACTTGCAGAGCTGAAAGATTATTACAAAAAATGATGGGCAGTTTAGACAAATATATCCTAATATCTCGAAGAATAAACGATAACCATGTGAGTTCAACTGTTGTTGAAGCCATAGCCTTGTATTCAGCCTCAGTGCTGGAGCGGGCAACTGTATGTTGTTTCTTGGTACTCCACGATATGCTATTGGCACAAAAAAAGTACAAAAATCGGTGGTAGACCTTCTAGTAAGCAGACATCTTGCCCAGTCGGCATTAGAGAAAGCATATAATTGGAGTGTTGGCCAATAGATGAGTACCATAGTCAATAGTGCCATGAATATATCGCAAAATTCTTTTTACCATTTGAAAGTGAAACTTAGTGGGATTTTGCATGAATTGACTAACATAATTGACGCTAAAAGAAATATTTGGTCGTGTGAACATCAAATATTGCAGGCCTCCAACTAGACTTTTGTACAACGTGTAGTCATAAAATAGTTTTTCACTTCCTTTGATGGGGCGAAGATTAGACACCATCGGAGCAGAGACAAGTTTGGCACCAAGCGTTTGAGCACTATCCAATAAGGCATATGCATACCTTTTTTTATTTAGAAATAATCCCTTAGAGAAACGATGAACCTCAACTCCTAAGAAATAGTGAAGATATCTCAGATATTTCATGGCGAACATGACTGACTCTTGTAACAAACTCATTTATCATAGTGAGATTACTTCATGTGAGAATAATATCATCAACATAGAGTAGGAGAAGCATTATTCCATGATGACTTTGATAGATAAACAAGGATGAGTGAGCAACACTGAAATAAAAACCCATAGAAAACAAGAATGTTCCAAACCTGTCATACAAGGCTCGTGGAGCTTGTTTTAAGCCGTATAAGGCTCTATTTAGCTTGCACACAAAATCCGGATTGTCTTTAACATGGTATCTAGGGGTTGATCAATATAGACATCTTGAGTCAAGAACCCATGCAAAAACACATTCTTAACGTCTAACTGTCTGATATCCCAATTATAGGCAAGAGCAACTGTCAGAACTATTCTAATAGATGGAGGTTTTATGACAGGAGAAAAGGTCTCAACAAAATTGACTTCTAGTATTTGACTGAACTCTTTAGCTACAAGACGTGCCTTAAGTCGTTCTACAATTTCATCACTTTTAATTTTTGTTTTAAACACCCATCGGCTTCCAATCACATTCATACTAGGTTTGCGAGGAACTAAAACCCACGTGTCATTTTGTTTCAAGGCAAGCAACTCTTCTTCCATAGCTTGATGCCACTCTGGATTTTTCAAGGTTTCATTAACCATTTTTTGTTCAAGGAGAACAATTAGAGATAAACAATATTTGGGATTATGTTTAATTATCGTTTCTTTTGATTGAGTAACCATAGGGTGAGTGTTTTGGACATCTGTGTTGATAGAATCAGGATTCATGACTTGAATAGAATCTTCTTCTGGTTGAGAATCAGGCTCGGGAGGCATCATAGTTTCGGGAGTCTCATAATTATCTAGAGTTTGAGAGTCATTGTAATATTCAACAGAAGGGCTAATCATATTATCTGAGGAAGTATTGTTTGGACAATTATCATTGTCGCCCACTTCCTTGAAACTAGCATCCTGATGACCGTAGTTAGAGTCAATAAAGTTGATTAACTCTTTATTGTCTGCTATGAATGCAAATAGTTTACCAAGAGATCGGTAAGGAAAAAAAAGCTCATCAAACACATGTCGAGATATAAACACACGACCAGTAGGTGGGCAGAGACAACTGTATCATTTATGAAACTTACTGTATCCCATGAATACACATGGTAGAGATCGTGGTTCAAACTTATTCTTGTTATATTCTCTGATATATGAAAAGCATCTGCAACCAAATGATCTGAGACAAGAAAAGTCTAGTTGTTTTCTAGTTAACAACTCAAATGGTGACTTCATGTGGAGATTTGGAGATGAAAGCTTGTTAATCAGCCATACTGCTATAGAGAAGGCTTCAACCTAAAACCATGTAGAAATATTATTATGAAAGATCATAGTTAATCTCAGTTCAGTAATAGAGCAGTGTTTACGCTCTGCCATACCATTTTGTCCAGGAGTCTTAAGACAAACTTTCACATGCTTAATGTCTTTTTCTTTTAGAAACTTTTCTAGCATATGACTATGGAACTCACCTCCTTCATTAGTTTGAAACTTTTTAATTTTTTCTCAAATTGAGTCACCACCAAATTATGAAATTCAATAAACTTTTCTGTGAGTTCGGATTTAGCTTTTAATTGATAAAACCATATGAATCTAGAATATTCATAAAAAAAATTGCATAAAATTTAAACTGTTGGAAAGAAGTTATGGGTGATGGTCCCCATGGATCACAATGAACCTTATCAAACAACTGAGAGCAATGTTCATCAACTTGAAGAAACAGTAACCTACACATTTTGCCCATTTGACAGCTTGGGCAGACAAAGAAAACTTATTTTGTGCAGTTACCTTGATAGACCTATTTTTTATTAAAAAATTTACTAGCTGCATATTAGGATGACCGAGTCTCGCATGCCAGACATCCCTACTAACAAACCAAAACGGTGTAGAGAAGAAGATCTACTTTTTTCTTGCATGACTTCATGTAGGTTGTCAACCATATTGCTTGTCACTAGCATTTTTTTGTTGGTTTTGTCCTTCACTAAGAAACCATTAGATGAAAACTCAAATAAACAAGGCATATCAAAGGTTAACTGACTAACAAAGATCATATTCTTTTTAATTTCAGGAACAACAATAACATTCTCAAGAACCAAATTTTTTCTTCCAACTTTTAAGTTGGTTGTTTCCGTGTGAGTAATAGCAAGTTTGGATCCATCACCAATCATAATTTTTTTCTGGCCCATGATACTTACAAGGATTGTTAAGTTTACCTGCATCTGAAGTGACGTGAGCAGTTGCTTCTGTGTTTGGGAAGCTTGCATCATCTTGATTATTAGAAAGCTTCAACGCTGCAAAAGCTTGAAGAACGTCTTCAGCCTGAAATGCCTGATTGAACAGATGCCAACAATTTATAGCATTGTGATTCGATTTTGAACAAATCTGACAAATCACACCCTTTTCCTTATTTTTTGCTTAAGCCTGATTTTCTATCTGACCGGAAGGTTTCTTCTGAACAAAATTATTTTCACGGTTTATAGTTTGACCTGTCTGAGTAAACTCACACCCTTTTGAAGAAAACTGTTGCCTTTTGTTGAAAAATCGGTTTTTTTGGTTTCAAGTCTTTTGATTAAAAAAGGTTGAGTGATTGTTCACTCCTTCATATAAATCGCATTTGGTTTGATGACTTTGCAATAACTCGACAACTTGTTCGTAAGACGAAATTGGCGATTTGAGCATGATAGTAACAAATGATTCATAACCAGCTCCAAGACCATTCAATAACCAAAACACCTTGGTGTCGTCATCAATAGGCTTGCCTATGGCAGCCAACTCATCACATATATTTTTAAAGTTTTTGATATAATCAACCATTGGCACTTCATTATTCCGATGAAGTTGCAATTTTTAAACGAGTAGAAATTCTCGTTCTTTAGAAACATGAATTAAGGAGGTTATTAAGGCGTTTCATACCTCTCGAGAAGTTTGAAGGCCGACAGCAATGTCAAGAACTTCTTCTGCAAAAGTACCAGTAATCCATCATCGCAACAGACAGTTTGATTTCTTCCATGCCAAGTATTCATGATTCAAAGCAGCACCCATAGGAGTCTACATGAATTGAGGTGGCATAGGGTATTCTTCGTCAAGAAAGCTTGTCATATCTTGGCTTTCAACAAGACCAAGGAACTGAGTTTGTCATAACAGAAAAGTGTTATGGTTGAGTTTGATTGTCACAAAGTTAGTGACATTTAGGTTAAAAGGATATATGTATTTTACTGAAGAGGTTGACTCAAATGAAATGACAGCCATAATAAACAAGAAGAAAGCAATAAGACAAAGAAAAACCCCTCACCAGGCAACGTGCTTTGATACCATGAAAACAAAAAATCAAGAAGAAGCAAGAAGAAAGAGAAACATGATTTACGTGGTGGTTCGGTGTTTATGAACACTGACATCCATGGTGCAAAGTCACTACTCAATTTGATGATTGAGCAGGTTCTATTGACAGCCTTTATATAGTTTTTTTATAAAACAAATGACGTATTTGGAGTCTCTATTCTTGAGCTTATCCTGAAGTCCTCTTGGTATTTGATCAAGTCTCTCATTATCATGGACTTCTCTTGGTATATCCTGTATTTGACCAGGACTCTGGTTATCGTGAACTCCTCTTGGTATATCTTATATTTGATCAGGGACTCTTAGCTCATGAAGAACTCGGACTCCCTGGAACTCTTATCACAGTGTACTCTGCGCGTGAAGCTAAACTCAAAACTGTTATTGGTTGTTACCCTGTGTCTTTATCTGATCGCTTGTAGTTGCGTTGTTTTTTTTTTTTTTTTTCCTTTTTGAAAAACCTTGTGAGTTGGGGCTGATTTTTGTTCTCCAAAACTAATGTCAGACATCAACGGGAGTGTAAGACCCCTATTTTGGCGTGGTTGACTGTCCAGCTGACAAACTGTTTGGACGTTTGTTTGTTTTTCTAATGGTGATGACAAGGAACTCTCACCGAAGAGAGGAAAACCTTGGGTGGGCCCTACGACTACCCTGCCCCACTGAAAGCTATAAACATACCCGACTGTCAGTTGGGCCTTCACGTACATATGTGTGTGCGCTTATGGGCTATTGCGTCTATTGTTTCAATCATAATTGCGGGCATGCTTTGTGTTACTCTCTACCTCCGTTCATAATCACAATCACGAGAGGGTCAGTGTCCAAGTCTGTCACCGACATAAAAATGCATTCAGAAACCCACCAAATAAAAGGGTGCTTGAAAAAATATAAACCGTCTGAAATTATGTGGTTTATAGAAAGATAATTACCTTTATTTGGATGTAGGCAAGTTAACCGAACCACGTGTGATTGTTTTCTTGCTGTATAGTGTTTGCCATTACCCGTGCTTATACCTTTACACGTCCCTTGGACATAATCCTCTCTCCATAATCACCACTTACGAGCTAATAAACAGGAGTCACGTTATGCATTTGTAAGAAAATTATAATTGTTGCTATGAGACCTATGCGCTAACCAACTGTACCACCACCCATTGTGTTAGAAACGGTGTTGGGACGTTGCAAGTTCGAATCCCAGTTGTATGGTCTTATAACTAGTAGGGGTCTGCCTTTTTCTGTCTAAAAAAACAAAATTATAATTGTTATGTCATACATGACTACCGAGCCAGATTACTGGTCCTCGACTTGCTGATCCACCGTGAAACAATCAGAACTTTTTTTTTTTTTTAAAGGCAAGCTGGGGTTAAGCGTACCCCTACCGGAACAACAGCCGCCCCATGTGGCAGAAGGATTCGATCCTGGGCCATCATCAGCTTGACACATGACCTTGGTGGTAAAACAATCAGAACTTGAGGGTATCCCATGTGGTAAGCCGGGTTCTGTGCCAAGCTGAAGGCCCAGTTCGAATCCGCCACATGGGGGCTCTGGTAGGGGTTCTGCCTAACCCAGCTTAGCTTGCCTTTCATAAAAAAAGAAACAATTAGCACTTGGGGAGGTTCTTTCCCATAACGGTTCCGTCTATTCTATGGAGTGCCCAATAGAGTGGACGAGGTACTTATCGAGCTTTCAGGTGCTCAGCCCAAAAGGGGCCGGACCCAAGCCTGGAAAGAGTAGAGCTTGAACTGGCCTGACTTACCTAAATGGGCCCAATCTTTTGGACCCCGCGCAACACGCTTAGCTAGTCGGGCTTAAAAGGGCCTGCCCAGCCTGACCCTAACCCTAACCCTAACCCTAACCCAAGAAAGAACCCGACCTGTGCTGTCAACACTTTAAAACTTTGTAATGCTTTTCATAATTTTTTTATTTTATGGTTTTTTAATTATTATTTTTTTTCTAAAAAAATCTTAATTTATCCCCTATATTTTAGATTGCAAAGTCAATCATGATACCGACATTAGGCCAATGGGTTTGGCACAGGGGAGGGCCTTCCTTGCATAGGGATAAAGCCAAAAGTGAACCACTTTATAGGACAAAGAGGTGTGGCCCCCACGGGTTTTACACGGTTAGGAAAGCTACAGTTAGTTAGTATGACAGCCTTAGCTAGTGTATGCACTATTAAAAACAAAAAAATGAAAAGATTTTACTGGGTCTGTATTTTTACCATCCCACCCTAGACCCGGATATAGGCTCTGGTCCGGTTTACCGTAACTGGCGGACGGTGCTTAGACTTTGGAGGAGACAAAAGAAACTTTTGTGACACGTGGCAACGAATCCCTGCCGGGGCTTTACACCTGTCAGACTGGTTTTTAGACAAGCGATCCATTCTCACATGCGTAAAAAAAAATAACTGCCGCTGCATCATGCCAGCAGAGGAAAAGCGTTCTCAACGGAAGCGGATCAGGTCAGGCTGAACATGAGCTTGGCTGTCCGTTTTGTATTTTGAAAAAAGTTAAAAAAAGTCAATAGAACACTTATATGCTACGTGGCGTTCATCCAAAATGCAAGCAGATGTTGGCATGAGTAAAAAGTTCATGTTCAGCAAAGCAGGTTATATGTTCCCTCCGAACAGGGCAGTTAGCTACATCTCATGTTCGGGATCCCAAAGAGCACCACGTATGTAAGCATGTGCGTCTCGTATCCCCATGTTTGTTAGCATTAATTAGCATTGGAGTTTGATGCGATTGCAAAGACTTAAGTACCCTCTCCTCCATTGGTGAAAAAAAAAATGACGATTCTTGAAAAGGAGTGGTTGTAAAGACTTAAGTGCCCCGAAGATGATTATTTAAGACCCAGTCTCTTCACTGCAAGATTATCCAAGAAAGAAATCTCCCGTGGAGGAGGCCATGAACATCAACCCTCTCACTCTCTCTCTCCCTTCTATTTCTGCTTCTGTGCACATCCATTAGAAGATCATACATTGTTCTATCAAGCACCGACTGATCTGCACATTGACTGTTATGGAGCCTCATTCAGAGTTTTTACCCTTACAGGAGGAGGGTTTGGGGGCTCATCCCAGCGTGGGTAGCATCATTTAACTAAATGAGTTATAGATCCTGATTCAGAGTTTTTACCTTTACAGGAGAGGGGTTTGAGGGCTCCTCCCAACGTGGGTAGCATCATTCAACTTGAAGAGTTGTGGAGTCTGATTTAAAGTATTTACCCTTACAGAAAGGGGGGTTTGAGAGCTCCTCCCAGTGTGGGTAGCATCATTCAACTTAAAGAGTTATGGAGTCTGATTTAGAGTTTTTACCCTTACAGAAGGGGGGTCTGAGGGCTCCTCCCAGCGTGTTCATGGCCTTTTGCCCTTACAGGAGGAGGGTCCGGGGGCTCATCAACCCTCTCACTCTCTCTCTCCCTTCTATTTCTGCTTCTGTGCACATCCATCAGAAGATCCTACATTGCTCCATCAAGTACCGACTGACCTGCACATTGACTATTGTGGGTCCTTACTGATGAGCTGCCTCTAAATTTATTCGACTCTGGGTCCTTACTGCACTTGAAGTTGAGTCGTTGTATTTTTTGTTGTTCGGTGGGTGGTGACGCCCTCCTCTACTCTCTCAAGACTCTTAACTTGGACAATCTTTCTTTTGATGATTGTGGTTGTAATGTATCATTGAAGTTAAAATGGGGAATGAAATGATAATAGAAATCACTGAAAATTTACATAAATAAAATAGACTTAATAACGAAGACACCACTTTTTACGGATTTGAAATATGATCTCCGGTTAGGGAGATATGACCCTGACAAGTTGGTCCTAATTCGGGTAGCGATTTACAACGATTTGCTTACTGAATAACACTAAAAATCGTTATAGCGATTTGCGGAAGACACTACAAATCGCTATAGCGATTTGCGGAAGAATTTATAAATCGCTATAGCGATTTACGGAAGACACTACGAATCGCTATAGCGATTTGCGATTTGTAGTGTCTTCCGCAAATCACTATAGTGTTTCGTTGGAGACCCGAAAATACTAAAAATTGTTGTAAGAAAGCCCGATAATACTACAAATCATTGTTAGAAGGCCCAAAAAAATTTGGTCCGGAGGGCGCTGCCCTCCGAGCCCCCCGCCAGGGGCGCCCCCCCTGGACCCCCGCTCGCTGACTGCGCAGCGGAATCCGCGCCGGGGGGGGAGCCCCCGGACCCCCCTCCTGTAAGGGCAAAAACTCTAAATCAGACACAGAACTAGAGAGATAAGAGAGAGAGTGAGAGGGTTGATGTTCATAGCCTTCTCCAGGAAGAACTCTTTGCCTCCCTTGATTTCTTCTTTAGAAATAGAGAGAGGGTTTTACAGTGTTTTACGGAGAAGAAAGAAGAAGAAGATGACGATCAAGCAATGTAAGATCGTCTGTTGGATGTGCACAGAAGTAGAGAGAGAAGGCAAAGAGAGAGTGAGAGGGTTGATGTTCATGACCTTCTCCAAGAAGAACTCTTTGCCTCTCTTGATTTCTTCTTTAGAGAGAGAGAGAGGGGGTTTTACAGTGTTTTACGGAGAAAGAAGAAGAAGACTTTGAAGAGTCAACATCATCCTCGACTTTCTGGATAAAGGATATGTTTGTCATTTTTTTGAACAGAGAAAGAAGAAGACTTTGAAGAGTCAACATCATCATCGACTTTCTGGATGGAGGACATGTTTGTCCTTTTTTTGAACAAAGAAAGAAAAAGAAGACTTTGAAGAGTCAACATCATCCTCGACTTTCTGGATGGACATGTTTGTCCTTTTTTTGAACTGTTTGTTTTTTTTTTTGAATAAAAGACATTTTTGTCATTTTCTCAAATCATCACTTTATGAAAAGAATAGCAAGAAAGGGTACTTAAGTCTTTGCAACAACACTAAAGTCCGATGCAAAGTTATGTCAACATACACGGGAATACAAGTCCCATGCTTGTACAAGTAGTGCTCATTCAAAGCCCCGAACATAGACGTGGGATTCAGTGAATCATGGGGGGGCGAACATAGATTCAACATGACCTGATATACTTCGAGTCCCAACACGAAGCGATATAAAAAGAGAGACAAATCAAAGGTTGGAATATCCTTTGCTCCTTTTGCCTTCCGGGCGGCTTCCTCCCTTTCTCTCTTCCTCTCGTAATCGGTGGGAAAAATCGCACCATTTCCTCCTTCTTCCCCTCGTCTTCTATCGCCGACATTGGGAAAAGAAGAAGGAAATCGACTCACCCCATTTTCCACGTTTGGTGCGTCTTCTCTTGCCCCCCAACAAATCAAACCATCAACTCTTTTACCTCTCTCTCATTCTTTGCCTTCATAACGACTCGGGACTCGTTGTTCACGTTCAAGGCACGTCTTCATCTTCTCTGGAAGCTCCTTCAGCTACCCTTTGGTCTTTGCATCTATCCCTTCTCTGTAATTCTACTCTCTCTCTCTCTTAATCTTTTCTTTTCAAAGTTTTGAACGATCTGAAATCAAAGACCCTTCTGGGTTCGGTTCCTTTTGTATTTCTCATCCTTTCCTTTCTCTTTGGAATTTCATATTGTTTTTGTGGTTAGGCACACAAATTACGCTGGTTGTTTCAATAATTCAGTCTGTTCCTGGTTGAAGGTGTTGTAGTGTAATGCTTCAGCGGTGGATCTGCGCATAAACAAACATGTGGAACGGCCGGTTATTCTCTATTTGGGATCCGTATGGTGACTATCTTTTCATCCTTCCATCAGAGTCCCATCTATCTCTCCTTCCTTCTGGATATTTACGTATTCCCGGAAGTTTGTCCATTAAGGAAGCCTTTGGTTGCATATCTAAGTTTGCTGGGGCTCTTTTCCTTTTGTTGTCAAAACCTAATTCTACTTTCCACCGTAATGTCTCCAATCACCCACATAGTTCAAGGTCCGGTAGTAATCAATCTTGTACAGAAGTGAAACCCCCTACATCTTGTAGAGGCGGTCTTTCTAGATCTCATAACAATCTTAGACCAGCATCAAATTCAACTCCGGTATATGTTGGTAAGATTGCTGGTGTTGCTGCTAAACATCTGTGGAGTGAATGTGAACAGTTTCAGCCATTTCCCTTGTTTTCAGTAGCTGCTGCTGTTGTACCGCCATTTGACAATTTGTAAGTACTGCATTTAAGTTGCTTTTTCTTTTGGACTTTTCAACTACTAGCTTACGTTGATATCCAAGAAAATGATAATACATTATAATACATGCGTCATAGGCTAAATTCAAGGGCAATATTTTCGCCTTTCAAGCCAAGGAACCCCGCCTGTGTGGCACTAGGCCTCACAGCCTAGTCAAGCATGTGTTTTTCCCACACGTACACAGTGAAACTTCAACTTAGCAAACTTTCTTTTCAAGAAATCCTTTCGTAACATGGTCATTGCGCATTCGATGACCACTTACATGCATAGCCGTCCCATACCGGAGGGTCAAATGTGCCTTGCCGTTCACACAAGCAAGTGTACGTTGACATAGGCTGAAACGTGCCTTCGCAGCACCGCCAACTTAACCAACATCCAATGCGGGTCATGAGGAGCATGGCGCATCCCAAAGCCTTTACCGACACATGCCAAGCCTCCAAGTATCATTCCGAGCTACCTTTCCTTAATTTCGGTCACTCAAGCTAACAACGCATAAATGTCTTATCCTCGCATGCCATGGAGCAGATAGCGACCTCATGGGAACGTTCCAAGCAGAACCTCACCACTAAAAGGACAAGGTCTTTCGACTAACGGTCGGAAGACCAGTTGATTATTACATGCCATATTTAACATCACCACCCAAACTCGTTCGCGGGTGCCGTGCACTCACTTGCATCGTGCCACCATGCATGATTGGGACCGCACCGCCGCACCAAGGGCCGCCTATCCGCGCACCCAAAGCCTTTGCCTACGTCCCATTGGGGATTTGCACTACACATAGACACCCCCATGCACTCTCAGTGCTGCCCGTGCGATATAAGGGGTGCCTATGCTAAGACGTGCCAAACCGCTCAAACATGAGGTTCTCTATATAGGTGTTTTGGGAACTGAGCCTCCACCAGTAGGAGGAACCTGAAAACCACTTGGGAAACCATACATTTTTCAACTTCAAAATTCTTCGAATCTGGCTTCACCCATGTGTTCCCCATAGTCCATTTACACGGTGAATCTTTGATCTTAGCCCCAAACAACTCCAAGTGCACGCTGAATTATTGTCTCAAAAGATTGCGCACGTAACCGTGCGCGCGCCACGCACGTTGCTGCACGTGTCATGCCCCTGCCGTGCTCACCGCAACCGCATGCCCACAAGTGCAAAAGCATGTTGCCGCATGCCATCGCACGCGGTAGCACACAGCCACGCGCGCTGCGCACCATGCGCCGCATGTAGCACATGGTGTAACGGGCTGTGCGCCACTCGCCCACGCTCCGCAACACGCAGTATGCGTGGATGTCATGTGCACGCACACCAAGTTGTGCACGCCTACTAATGCACACAAGAGGTCGTGCACAACCTTTGCACATACGGGCAGTCCCACTTTGGGCCTGCTTGCTACGGGGCTGGCCCAGTTGCCCCATGCACGCTCTGGCCAGCCAATCCAGCCCTCCTAGGGCAATTCCACTACACTTCACACACATCCGAGCATCCATTGCTGCATCTGCGCTGCACCACGCCAGTGTATATGCTATTTCCCTTGCACTGCTCAATGCTGAACTTAGGCACAGGACACACTCCGTGGCATGCACACACCTCTTTCGCACATGCACCACACCAAGTCCTGTACTACTGGCAGGTTGCAAGGCTCTCTGAGACTTCGTGTGCAACATGTTTGTATTGAATAAATATATATAGTGTGCCTTTTGTTTCTCATGTTTAACTGTCACTTATTTGCACGTGCTCACTTCCTTTGCTTGGTGTACACTTAAGGTCTTCAAGGATACTGGCCATCCCTATGGATAGTACAGATGAAAGAAGAAAGATGGGGATGGATCTATCACCTTGCAGAAACGAGATTGAAGGCTGTGTTAACCTTCCATTGTTAAGCAGAAGTTGGATGAACGCTGGGGACACTGTTGAACCACTAACAGGGATTAAGTTCCCTATAGTATTGGACAAAACTTCCATTGATGGCAATACATCCAGAAAGATTTCGGGGGTGAACTTCTATCTCCTATGCTTTACCTGATTGTTGTTTTAATATGTTTAAGATCCGTCAATAATCCTGTGTTTAATGTGAAAATAACCTTAGCTGAAATTTGTCTATTTTTACACCTTTTCTGGCCTGTAATAGCAAGAAAATATCTTAAGACAAATAGAATTTTGTTTTATATGGATATGCGTGAAACAAAATCTTTCGTATTTTCAGAACAGTAGACTGGGAAGTCTTGAAATGACTTGGTGATGGTTCCTTTCCAAGTTGCTAATTTTGTTTGATGGCGTCTCTCTTTATTGCTTATTCCATTGGTTTCTGCGTGGTTGTTTTCACATGTATGTTTTTATAGTCTGTCTTTTGGTATTTACTATTCTTCGTGTTTTTCTCATTATGCTTTTATCCTTGCTAACTACAATGATTCGTTTTCCTGCATGCTATCTCCCAAGGTTTGCTTTATATTTCATATCATCTTGGGGTTTTAGGAGTGCTTCTTACATTTCCATGTTCTTCTTATCTCCCTCTTATTCTCTCCCAAGGTGTACACTTTAAATGCTAATTGTAGTTTCTTGATGACATGATACTTGGAACAAAAACTATTAGTTTCTTGATGACATTATTTCTTTAACGAAGATTTTTCATTATTTTTTGTCTCCATGTGTAGCATACATTTCTCTGGAATGGATCAAGTTACTGCATTTACCAGACCTGCTTCTAATGTTGCCTTTATTACATGGGAAAATTGTCCATTCTGTGGATCATTCTGCTTCTGTTTTAAGGATTAATCTTTTCTTTTCATTTAATACTCTTTGTGGTCGTATCATGCAAGTTATCTAATGTACCTAATGCATGATATGTCTTGAGTGAAGGAGAAAAGTGTTTTTGTCTCATATTTTGACACTAAATGACAAATATGCCATCTATACAATGACAGAAATTCTCCTTATATATTTGACCTATTCATGACAAAAAAGGGACTCCATTGCCCAAGTCTGGTTTTCCTTTAGGCAGCCAAGTGCATCAAGCGATCTAGCGTATAGCTCAATTAAATTTCTTGTTATATATGCTGACCAACAGAACATATTCAATTTGTTATCAAAATATAGAATCATCTAATTGTGTTGTAATAAAAGTATAATAGAAGTTTCTGAGAGTGTTGATCTCAGTGTTAGTGTCTACAAACGTGCAAAACATGTATGTTATTAGAAGAAACTTTGATATATATATATATATATATATATATATATATATATAAAATTGTTTGTTGGTTTTGAATGTTAAAGCACTTGAAAGGGACATAGAAAAGTGATGAATCCCTAGTGCTTGGTAACCTGAATCACATCTTGGATGGCATACTTCAGTTGGATATAAAATGGTGTTTGCAATTCAGAATGATTTAGGAATGTTGCAGGTGATCTGTGGTTTGTACAGGGGGCTGGATTCTACTTTTCCAGAGTTGGCAATGGTTGATTTTTGTCTTTCTAAATGGGTGTTTTCAGAACAAGGAGGTGATTATTTGTGCAAATAACAAAGAGAGGTCTTGCCTCAATGGATAAGTCACTGGTCATCTCCTCTCAAGAATTTTATTCCCTCTCAAAAATATTTGTGCAAATAATGAGGCCTGGCTTGCCCATTCACGAGATGTAGCTGAAGGGAGAGTTTTTGTTCTTAGAGGGCCTTCTGTCACCATGTCAAGTGAACTAAGGTGGGGGATGGCTTGTATTGGGTAAATAAGCGGCAGGATTGGTGTCCTGAACAGGGCACATCGAATGTAATAGAATTGTAACTTTGTTTTGTGGGGATATTCCCCAGCTACTTTGAATAAAAAAAAAACTGAATCACATCTTTAAGGTTGCATGCAAAAGAACTTGAATATTCAAATGATTTCAAATGCTAACAGATGTTTGTTGCAAAAACTATTGCTTAAATTTTTAGGAACTCTCCTCTCAGGAGAAAAAAAAGAACTCAAAATTGTCTCTCCTGACTTTGATAATGGAAACTAATGAACAAGACTGATCATTGCTCACCTCAGACATTAGGTATGAATGAGAAGGAAAAAAATTGTAAATTTGTGATCATCTGAGGAAATGAATTCAATAATAAAAGATGATATGCTATCTTAAAACTCATTAGCTGGTCAAAAAACTTCATAACAACAAGAAACTTGATTTAGACTTGTCATTCAACTGTTCATGGAAAATTGTGGTGGGGAAACCTAGTTGTAGTGAAAAGCAATCAAGTGCATAATGCATTTCCTTGCTGCAGCCAGTTACTTACCAATGCTTCTCAAGCTTACATGGAAAAGTGTGGGTGAAGAGGCTAATCTAAGAGCAATGAATGATGAACACAATGAAATTAAGTAAATAAATATAGGGTGCCTAGAATCGAAAAAATGGATTCATGAAAAAATGATCAGTCTTGAGGGTTAGTTTGACATGAAAATTTAAGTATGTAAAATAGTACTTTGGAAACGGGGATAAAGATGAGTGAGAACTAGGACATTAATGGAAATAATGGTTTTTACTCTATGAATATTAGAACATGTAAAGTTAAATATTAAAAAAGATATCAGACTAATTTGGGGCATTTTTTTTAATGTTGGTTTTGATGCAATATTGCACATAACAGAGCTGCGTTTCAATCTAGAGATTCTTGAAATGTTAAATCTCAGTTGAAATATTGATGGACATCTGCGAATTTCACTCTTTATTCTTCAGTGTGCTTAATTTGAAAGAATGAATGTGGGGTAAGACTAGTCTATACCCCAACCCATGATGGGTTTGAAGAATTGTACTGTCTCCATAGGTGTGTGCATGCATGCCTGTGTGTTTCTAGATAACTATTTTTCATATCCTACACTCTTTTGGAATCATGACACTGATATTATGTGTGTGTGTGTGTGGTTGTGCAGTGTACTGCCAGGAAAAAAATGCTTTACATTTTTTGATATTTGTTATTTGGTCTATGGTCATGCTTCCTGCCATTTGATCACATAAGTGTATAACTGTATGCCTGAATCTCTGTATTTTATTTTTTGTAACTTTGGCTGGTTAATTCAGGTACTTGTGGGAATGGGCTCAAGGAGTATGAAAGTAATCAAAGTGAAATCCTTGAAGGTTTATGCATTTGGTTTATGTAATTTTGCATTTAGATGAATTAGTCATTTTTCTTTTAAATCTTTGGGTATTAGCACATTCTCATTTTCTTTCGATTAAACTGTAGTCAATAACCTAGATGCCCTACTTGCATAACATTTGCAAAGTTGGATTACTGCATACCTTTTTCGCATCGTTTATTTATTTATTTTTATCCAGATGTTCACCCAGGCTCTGTTTGTAAGAAGCTGGGTCAGAAGTATAAATCTGTGCCTCCCGATGAACTAAAGGTCCAGGAGGAATTTCTTCAGGACCTTCTCAGGTGCTTGTTAAACTTTGATTTGCTCTTTTATTTCTCTTATTTTTGCAAAGTGTGTGATATCCTGCAAAGTAATTCACAATACTTTTAGTTGTATCAGGCTAATCTTTTAGATTTTATGCATTCTAAAAATGCAACTTAGACATGCTATGATACACTGGCATGCCATCTTTTCCCTTCTGTTGCACTATTATCTGATATGATAGAGGATAATTCACCTTTGCAAAGTAAGTTCCTTTTTAGCTTTAAAGTACGTACATTATTAAGCATACAAGTTTCCTCAATTCAAGTTGTTTTTTAATTGTGGGCTCAGTAGAATCATACACTAAGGATGTAATATATCAAAACCTAAGGCTGATGGATTATGTGTTTATCCTTCCCCACCTCGCTTCTTGTTTCAGTCATCCACTAATGTTCTTTTGGGTTTTCCAGGGAGGATATTGACATGACTGTTAGGCTTGTGGTAAACTGCAAAGGACTGAAAATCAACACTGTGCGTGAGTAAGTGATAATTTGTTGTTCTTATCCTGTCTAAGTTGAAAACGTTTAGTTGGACTTAACGGTTGGTTCACATTCAAAACCTGAAAAATTGAAGGAAATGAATTTTTTTCTGCAGCTCTAATATAAGAGTTAAAAACTATTGCTTAACTTTTACCGCTTTGCAGTGCTCAACCCGGGGTTTTACCTTGCAGGGAGGCGGGCCCATTAAATGACCCGGTTCTTGGTGGGGGTTTTCCTTGTAAAAAAACACTTTTACTGCTTTGCAACGATGGTGGGGCTGGTTTTCCAATAGATCCATGCATTCAAGTTTATGTTAGAAATTTGACATGTTATTGTTGATTGCTTGCTGAGTTGGTTGAATGCTAGTTTCAAGAAATAAGTGATTTGAATATTTCAAGGGCGTTAATGATGTCTGGTTCCAAAATAATCCCATTGGGCTTGAACCAGATTTGCTGGAAGTCTTTCCTTTCCTATGTATTGAAGCTTGATCCAAATTTTCTAGAAGTCCTTCCCTCCTATAAATATGAAAGTAGGCCAGACTTGCATACGTGTGGAGTGCTGATCACAGAATTTGTATGGACACATGCAACCCTATACCTAGCTGATTGTTGGTCTAGTATGTAGTAAAAAAATTAGGGGTCAACAAGAAGGTTAGCTGTTATCCTGGTTCCTATCGTATGCGTTCTTGATCCAATCCAAGTAAGTCGAGAACACAAGATGAAATATACAACCTCCTTTCCAAATTCTTGCTATCTCCCACAACTTTAGACCCCATCCTCTTCATGCTCTTTGCAAGTATCAAATTCATTCCTTGAGTGTAAACTACTTTTTTTTTTATGCACAAAGGACTTGCATCTCATCATCAATAACTTTCCTTTTCTCACCCATAGAAAGAAATAATTTTCCTTTTCTCAATAATTTGATTGCTCAAGATGTTGTGCAGTATTATGGATTTCCTCCTTTCCAAATTCTTACTATCTCCCCCAACTTTAGACCCCTTTTCTTTCCTCATTTTCTTTACACATATCAAATTTATTTCTTGAGTGTAAACTACATATTTTTTACGCATCGCATCAACAACTTCCCATTTACCAACAATTTGATTGTTAGAGAGTGTTATAGATTTTATTAGATTCTCATATTTATGTTGTTTATGTGATGTATTTTATTAGATTCTCGTATTTATGTTGTTTTTTATGAAAAAACGAGGGCTAAGGGCCCCTGCCCCTTTATTGAGAAAAACTATATACAAATGTACAATAGAGATACACAACTATACAATCAATCCACAAAATCAAATGTGCAGGTTAAGCTCATTACACACATCCCAGTCAGCTGGCTTATTGGTCCAACTGATCTCATCCATATTGCGCATAGAGAAAAATGTACTCTTTTGGCGAGTATACTACTTCAATTCTTAAAAAATATCTCAAAAAACTAAGGTCAGTCATATCAAAAGATTTCTTAAGCATAATCTTAATTTCTTTAATTTTCTTCTGATTATTCCCAGCAATGGTCATATCATCAACATACAAGAGCAGAATAATAAGAGAGGAAGTTGTAGATCTTACAAAAAGAATAGTGCCAATATAATAAGATTTAAATCTAAGATTCAACACAGTTCCACTAAACCGATTATAGCATGATTTAGGAGCTTGTTTAAGCCAATATAAAGCTTTTTGAAGATGAAGAACCATTTCATTTTCAATAGTAAGACTAGGAGAAAGATCTATGTAAACTTCTTCATTTAAATTTTCATTTAAGAAAACATTCTTGATATCTAACTGATATATAGGCCATTTTCTAATGGATGCTACTGCAACTAGAGCCATGACTGTGGTCATGCGAGCTACTGGGACCAATGTTTTCTCATAATCTATTTCATATTCCTGGAAATACCCTTTTGCAACTAATCTTGCTTTATATCTTTCTAGGGACCTGTCACTTTTTGTTTTAACTTTAAATACTCATCTACATTATGTTGTCTTCTTTCCCTTAGGAAGATGTTGCACTTCCCAAGTATGGGCCTTATGTAATGCATCTAATTTTATTTTCATGGATTCTACCCATTCTTTTATGTTTTTAGCTTCTTTATAGTTAGATGGTTCATAATTTAAATGAATTGCTATAATGCATGCCCTATAGTTCGGAGAAAATGATTCATAAGAGACAAACCTATTTGGAGGCCTATGTATCTGTTTAGATCTTTTAACACTAGACTCTTCAACATTTGTTGGTTGACTATATTTCTCAAAAGCACATGAATGCTCTCCATTATCTCATCTAGAGTATTGCAAAAGGTTATGAGTTGGTTCTCTTTCTTCACTTGGTCCATTATTTGACTCAAAATTATCAATATCATCATTATTAATAATTTCATTATTTGACTTAGGTAACAATTCAAACATGAAGGCGTACTCGGATTCTTCTTTAGGTTTTTTAAGATCAAATCCATTTTCATTTTCAAGAAGTGTTACATTTCTAGAGACATAAAGTTTATCAATTTTTGGATCATAGCATCGATAGCTTTTTTTATTTTCGGCATGTCCAAGAAAAACACATTTTATAGCTTTATGAGAGTTTGTTATATTTTTTAAGAAACACAAAGCATTTGTATTCGAAGACCTTTAATCTTTTCAAATCGGGAGAGATTTTAAAGAGTTTTTCAATTAGAGATTTGTTTTCCAAAGTTTGAAAAGGCATTCTATTTATTAAATATACCACGGTGAGAGCGGCTTCAGCCCAATTTTTTTTTGAAATTTCTTTTGAAATGAGTAGGGTCCTTATTGATTTCAATAATATGACGCTTCTTTCTTTCAAAAATACCATTCAGATGTATGGGGTCCCGCTCCCATTATTATCAAAAGGTGGTTATTCATATTATGTTAAATTCATAGATGATTTTGGTAGGCGGGGTCCTGCGTCAAGCTTTGATACCATGAAATGAAACAAGATGTGCACAATCACAATATCAACTAAAGGCTACATAAGTGCACAAATACAATATGGTCTTTAATTGACTTATAACAATCTCATAAAAGAGATATACAAATGCACAAATTCCACAGGAGCACAATGTAAAAAATTGATTTTATTATAACAGCTCATATGCTTAGTAAAGCATATTATACATAAAGTGGAGCCTCACATACAATGAAAGGGAGTTGGGCTGCCTCTCCATCAGTCATATTGACTAACATAAAAAAACTAAAAAACTAAAAAAGGCACTACAGTCCCTATTGGACTGTATTAAATTATGTCATAAAATGATGAAAATACCCCTGATATACATTTATTGTATAAATATAAGTATATCAGTTAGATATAAAAATACATACACTATACTTTAACATTTCCAGCTATGCGCTATAATTCTCTTGCATTCTTCATGGCTTGCCCATATCTGAAAAAAATGAAAAGGTTTAAAGCTGGAAGGGGACCTTTTAAAAAGAGAAGACCATTGTGATCCGCTGAAGATTTAAGCAAGACTTTAAGTGAACAATTGGCTCCAAAGGCCTCCAGCCTGGCTCTCCCTATGAAACATGGAGGTTATTGAAAGCAATCCATGAACGAAGACAAGTGGGCAAACCAGACTTGTCACTTGCAGATCTCCCTTCATTATAATCTCCCAACACCATAAACGGAAATGAGAGTTGTTGTAAGATCCTCTGAAAGAATGGAAAAGATGAACATTCACTCCGCAAGTGAGGGAGGAAGATAAACTCCCACTACCTGAAAAGATGGCCATTGTCTAAGTCCTTAAGGTACCTATCAGCCAGCATAGAGAAAAATCAACATCCATGAGTTCCACTTTGCAACTGTCCCAAAGACACAATACGGCTGAGGCCACCTGCATGACCAGTATTGGAGACTATAGAGTGAAAGAGGAAATCTTCTGGGGAGCTGCTCGATGCGGTGGAACAACACCATGATTGCACTTAGAAGGCTGTCCACAAGTTGGAGAACATTGTGAATAAGATGCAACAGGAGAGGTTGTTGCACGAACAACTAAGTGGCTGGTGTTTGATGATGAAGGTGGGAGTTGTACATCAGCAGTTTCATCTGATAGAGTACCCAACATGTGAAAACCATAGTTTTAAAACCCAGTGACTCGTCACTCAACTTGTCCTTGATTGACCTGTGACTCGGCTGGGTCATGTTAACCTTATATTTTATATAAAATATGTAAATATATGTATATAGTATGTTACTAATATATTGTATATAATATGCTATGTCACATGGGTGCGGGTGCGGGTGCGGGTGCGGGTGCGGGGGTGCGGGGGTGCGGCAGGGGCAAAAATGTAATATATATATATATATATAAATATAAAGGGGGTCAGGGGAATAGGCGGGTTTTTTTTTTTTTTCCAGCTGTCAGCTGCTGTCAGCAGCTGACAGACAGCTGCTGACAGCAGCTGACAGCATTAATGGACCTTAATGATCCTGTCAGCTGCATAATTTTTTTTAAAAAAAAAATCGTAAGCCCATTTGGGCAAAATTTTTTTTTTTTAAAATGGACCTTAATGATCCTGGGTGCGGTCAACGCACCCAGGATCGGGTTGACCGCACCCGGTGCGGCACCTGCACCCGCACCCGCACCCGCGTCGAGTCGCGTCGACGCGGGTGCGGTACCCTCCTAGCCGAATCCTTGTGACATAGATAATATGTATTATATGATATTTTTTATAATATATTTAATGTATACTTTTATTAATATATGCATAACCATATTTTTATAAATAATATACATAATATTTATATTTTATTTTATATAATATATGTAATTATGTATGAAATATATTATATATGTATAACTCGGTCGAGTCAGCCCATGACTCAGCCGAGTTTTGTAAATTATGAGTCAAACATGGATTTTAACCCAGTAACTGGGCGATTCGGGCCGAGTCAACCGAGTCACTGGGTTGACCTGGCGAGTTTTTAAACCATGGTGAAAACAATTACTATCTACAGAGAAAACATGATTCTGCGGCGAATGCCAAGATCTGCGAGAAACTTTGACCTCAAACCACCTATCTGATTGGGGTTGGAATGACGACTGAGACGCATTATGAAGGGAGGGACACATGCTAAGAATGATTTAATGAACCACATGCAGAACAAAGGTGAATACGACCCTCGTATTCAACTTCCTATCGAAAAGTCTTACTATTTTCAACCACAATAGTAATGAACGACAGAGGAGAGAAATTGAGAGAAACTTCAATACACAAACGAGCATAAGCTAGGCGATCAGGGTTACAAGTTTGGTTGTCAACTTCCAGTAGTGAACCGTGCAGGAGGCGTGCAACTCCTTCGAAGAATTGATTGTTCCAAAACTCAACTGGGAGGTTTGGAAGACAAATCCAAAGGGGCACACAGCTTGAAAGATCTAAGCCAGGAGTAGGGATGGCAGTGGACCGGGAGACAATGGGGCCCCGCCTCGCCTCACCTCGTTTGGATCAGGGATGAAGGGCATGAAACGGGGATGGAGGTGGGGATGAAGGTTAAAATCTATCCCCGGGGATGGACTTATGCTTTCCCCTGCCTTGCCCCATCCCCGTCTCAATCCCCACCTTGCCCCGCCCGACCCCGTCCCCAATCCTTCAAGGGATGATTATAGACTAAGGGAAAATGGGGCTCCGCCCCGCCTCACCCCCGTTTGGACCGGGGATGGAGGACATGAAACGGGGATGGAGGTTAAAATCCATCCCCGTGCGGGGATGAAAGCAGGGATGGAGGTTCGGATTTTGAAATGGGGCGGGGGTGGAGACCTTGTCCCCCACCCCCGCCCCGGTCCACTGCCATCCCTAGCCAGGAGTCCAACGACTAACAACTAAGGTGCGGCCTGAAACTTTCCAAGCACGAAGACGCGTGATCGTTTGCCAATCATCATCATTCACAGCCCTGTTAAAAAAGAGGCCATTCAAAAGCAGGGAGAAGCGAACATCTTTAATGGACAGCCATAAGGAGCATAGTTTGTCAACAACTAACTGATATTCCAGGCGTTTAGTTGAGAACCCTGCAGAGAGCCCTGCTAAAAGCATACCTTGTAAGGGCCAGACCATGTACTGATAAGTAGATGCTGATGGAAAAGTTGTCCTCAACAATATTGACCCAAGATTTAGATGGGGAGGGGGAGGGGCAGGGGGGAGATGAAGGTAGAAAATTAGCCATTCTAACACCGCTTGTGGCTGTTTATGTTCTGTTATGTATAATAGTGTCAGTTTTGTAATATTTGTACAAGTCAAGGATATTTCTGGTATTTTACCTAGAGAACGAGAATATCTAGAGATCCAAGTCTATTGGATGGTTTGTTTCGCCTCTCAATACCTGCCGATCACCTCTCTCTCTCTCTCTCAAATTTCAGATGGTATGAAAGCAGGAAGATTCACCACGAAGACCCAGAGCTGTCTGCATACCCTCTGATTCCATAAATGTTTTTTTCATCTCTTTCTTCAATAAATTTTCTTCCCTCTTTTTCTTCAGTTCTTTCTTCCTTCAATCTTCTTCAATCTCTTTCTCTCGTCTTCTTTTCTCTCCTTCTCTATCCTTTAATAATTCAACCAAATCTCAGGTATGGTTGATTATGCCGTCTGCAATGCTGACATCAGCACTGCTAAGTACGGATGATATAATATGAAATCCTTTATATCTGATGTCTGGTTCGTTCAGATGTTTAGTGCATTATCTATTTCTTGTTATTAAATTAATGTGTCCACCATTTAGTTTTTTCAAAAAAAGAAAAATGTCTGGTTAAATTCCTTCTTTTTAACACAGCCAGACAAACAGATAAAAAAGAGTGGGTGAGTAGCTAGTTTTGTGGAATGGGTGGATGATGGTTGTGGGGGGTGTGAGGAAGGATGTTACAGTTAGTCATTTACATATCATGAATGTGTTTTGAAAATTATGATCGTCATCAAGAAAAAAAAATGCAATTTTTGTTCCTTGTTTAGTGTTGGGATAATCTAATGCTGCTGCTTTAACTGATGTTAAAAAGTGTATTTTTACCACAAATTTTTTGTTTTCCTTCCCAAATCACCTACATGAAAAAAATAACCGAAATGTTGCTCATGATATGTTCCTGTTTTCTCATTGCAGTGTATTTGAAAGATCTCTCAGGACCCGCTTGCTGAAGGTATAAAACAGGCATACGCACAAATGTGAACAGTTGTGCTCTCTCTCTCTCTCTTTCTCTCTATGCGTGCACACACACACACATGCACATATATGACTTAAATGAAATCCCTATTGATTTTCTCTCTACTTTTTAAAAGATGAACCCAGATGCAGATAATGACTGCTTGAGGGTCTTCGGCTCATATTTTCATAATGATATCCCCTTATCTGTGGTAATTTCCTGTTCTTTTGTTCTTAGTTCTTTGCTTCTATGAAAATGGAATTAGAAGTTTGATATCAATATGTTTGTAGGGCACAACAATTGATTTTCGACGGACTTCTGATGGGCAACTCATAACAGAGAGTAAGTGTCCATCATAGCCAATCCATACTTGTTCCTCCTCCATTCAGCACTTCTGACTTCAATAAAATGATCAACTGCAGTTGGTGGAAAACAGATTGGGTTAGTCCAAAATAGGGATTTATGCAGTAAGTTTCTTGTGCTTTTCATTTAGTGTTCTATGCATACATTTTGGTCTGATTTGGCTTGGAAACGTCGGATCATAAATGAAGTAGTTTTTGTGGAAGAATTACGAAAATGAATCATCCTTCTAAAATCTGTTGGTACAACCTCACTGGCAATACCCCTAAACGAATCTAAGGAGTTATCAGCACGTTCTTTCAAACCTGGGGTTTTTGTTGTAACAAATGTGTTTTGACTTTAATCGCAGGAGCCTTTTTTGACATGTACATAGGGGACATTCCAGTTTCAGTTCAGACAAAGCAGGAGATTGGTGAAAACGTTGCTGACATGATCAAAAGGTGTTGATGTGCAATGGGCCGACGTGCATTATGCGGATGTTCGACAAATCCTGTCAATATGGCATTAAGGCCAGTTGGTTGACAATGTCATCATCATCTAATAAGTTACTAGTGGAAGGTATATATTACTGGGCACTAGGTGCATGGTTTGCCAATCCTCAGCCAGTTACAAGAAGATTTATTGGGGGGTATTTTTCCTTTCAACTTGTCATGATGCTTTCATGCTTGAACTAAAGCATTACTTACAGCTATAGATTATCTGTCTGGTGTATAGGCTAGAGAATCAGAAACGGATCCACAGTATGTGGAAAGCTGGGTCATATTGGATTCTTTTCTTAATGGACAATTTATGTAAAAAATAATTCTTTCCCAGGAAACTCTGGATTACTTTTATATTATTTGGAAAATGCTGCTCATTCTTCATCGGATATCCTTGTGATCTGGTTGGACTTTGAATGCTACTGTGGTTGAGATGGAAAAGGGACTTCTTTTCTGTTATAGCTTGACTTGATAACTGTGATTTCTGTTGGATCAAAAGATTTCACATATAACGCTGGATCCATTGAAAGCAATGTTGGAGTAACATGGGTGCATGTAAACCCTAACCTTCCTTTCAGCCGCCAACGAGATTGGAATTGAAGATACATAAATTGTGTGACTACCAATCCATGTATAGTTGATGATTTTGTAGATGAGCATATATGGTGGTGTGCATGAGCTTTGTAGGATGGCAAGTTCCTTTGGCACTTGTTGTTCTTGCCAGTTTAGATGCACCTGAAAAATGGTTCTCATCCTGCCGTATAGTATGTTAAACGTTACCACAGTCAAAAATAGCAACGACAAGGGGCGACTCCAAAGGCTGTGTAATTTGTCATTTTTCTTTTTTAGTGAAAGAAAATTGTTATTGCTGGTGGGAAGAATTAAGCACAAGTAGACAATGAAGCAAACAGGCAACCCAAAATTGAGTGAAAGCGGACAGCCTGGTGTCCTGCCCGCCCAGCTTCAGCCGCAGGGGACCCAACTTCAACCAGATCATCGCTACCACAACTTTGGTGACTGCGCATGGGATTCCACCAACCTCAAACCATGCACCTACATCAACTCCCTCGCCGTTGGGCTCCTCGTCAACCTAGCTGCACACAAAGTTTGACCCAACCCTGCAACCGTGGTTTTCCACTAAGGTCAATGAGGGAGGAAGATAGCCTGGTCAATTAGTTTCTCTTGGTAGCATGCTTGAGATTTGATATGAGAACGTCGCCCACCAAGTGGCGACGACCTGGTAGAACCTGAGTCTTCTTGTAACCGTTGGGTTGGATGTGGATGATACTATTTATATGGTTAGCTATACATGTTTATGGCATTTAAAAAGTTTATATTTATTCTTAGTGCGACTAAGCAGATCCAAATCCCACCCAAGTACACATTTTGCTTCTTGTTTTAAGGATCCGAATGCATGTCAGATTCAGATCGTATATCTGGCTATATCCATATTATTTGCGCCCACCACAGCCAGATCTGTCTGTACCCAGTGGAACCAAATAGGTCCAACCCGTTGACATGTGCTACATATCATTCTCAAGCTATGGAGAGTTCCGTTTGGACCCAATTTTGATAGCTCTCTACCTTCCACAAGGAGGATGTTGACAAAGTCACAAAGGTACGTTTGTCAACAGGTCGGACCGACCTCCACCCGGTTTGGATCTGGTACATAATGAAATTGGTTAAATGAGCTGATTGGTTCAGACCCATGGCATCAGAGCAGCATATGGACTTGAGCCTCGTTATAAAATAACAAACCAGACCGGGGTCCAACTCGCTTTCAATATCCATTATTTTTCAATATGAAAAAAACATAAAAAATTAAGATTTGATCGGATCTGGTTTATGCTATCTAAATCTGCTTAATCTGATGCGTATGCCACGTCTCGAGTTCGGATCCGGGTCCGGACATACGCTGGTCCGGCGCAGCCTTGGAGACGGTAGCACATTGAGGTCATTTTTGGTTAAGAAGGAGGGCACTTCACTACTTTTGAGAGCTGCAGCCTGCGGTCCAACAAAAACCCTAACCGAGAGAGCCCCTTCCTCATTTGTTGAAGAGCCTCTCGGTTTTTCGTTGTCCGCGCAGCCTCTCCTTCTTCTCGCCCCTCCCACCCGGAGGGCTTCTTCATACAGGTAATCCTCCTCTCCATTATGATCTTGTTATTGTCAACCTAACGCCTTCGATCTCGTGGTTTTATTTCTTATTTTCAATTCCTGGTTGATTGCTTTCGGTGGATCTTATTTGTTTCTCCATTAGTTTGGTTGGAAGCTCTAAATCTCTCGTTCTCGAAGTGTATTTGTTTGAAAATCCATGCTTTCTATGGACACACACACACACACATTTAAGGTTCTGTGCATGCGGTGTAAGGAATGAGACGGTTCTCTTCTAGTGTCTTCATCTCGGAAGGAAAAATATTCTTTTCCTTTTCTTTCCCCCAAATCCTAACCTCTTTGTTCACTGGTGTGAGCATATGTCGTGAAGCTTGATAGTTCCCGAGATATATATATATAGTTTGCTGCGTGGACCGTTTTGATCCTATCGTGTTCGTCATTACAAGATGAAATACGTAAAGTGATAGACTAAGTTTCAAGTGTTTAAAACATGATTGAATTTGTTGAATGAGCTATGAACCGCAGTAATTTTAGAAGAAAATGTAAAGTGATACACAGCTACTTGGATCAATGGGATCTTAAAATGCCTATCTTTTATCAAGAGATATATGAGAAGCATTTTCTATGGATTTTTTATGCACCCATCTAGTAAAAAGGCCCACACGCAATGCTGGTTAGGAGAGGACTGGAGACGATCCTAACATTCTGCCTTTTGCATGAAAAGTGGCTACTCTCAGGACTCAAAAGTGTGCTTCCATGATTGCGCTTTAATATTGCACCAAGCAGTGGCCCTCAGGGTGTACCCACCTATCATATAAATGGTACAGGCTGGGTACTGCATTGTAAAGAGAAACATTTCAACGTTTCTCGTGCATAAAAAACTACCCCGTTGTGTCCCATCATACGAGAGGATGAAGGATTCTTTCCTTGCAATAGGATCTTATAAAGTTTTAAGACAGGGACTTCGGTTGCCACCTCTGTTGGTTGTAATAAGGTTTCAGATTGACAGACCCATGGTTGTGCACAATCCCATGAATGTTGGGTGGAAAGAATTCCTCATCCCAGTCAAAAAATCACACGATAGAGGATTTTTCATGTGCATTCTATGCCATCTAAGCACACACGTAAGACATGATGTTATTGCTATTGAAGTTTCTGGGAGTTTTGGATTTTAACAAAGTTATGTCCTTGCCTCTGGAAGGGGCCAATTTGGTGCAAAAGTCGATCATGGAGAAAAGGTGTTTGATCATATGCAATGGGGCTCTTTTTTCCAGTTTTCTTGTTTTTTTTTTTTAACTAGAATGATCACATATTTTCCTTTTGGATAATAGCATTTAGATCTCTAGACGCTGATTGGCTTGTTTTCAGGTTTGTGAAGATGGTGAGAATCAGTGTCTTGAATGATGCTCTAAAGAGCATGTACAATGCTGAAAAGAGAGGAAAGAGACAGGTCCTGATTCGACCCTCATCAAAAGTTATCATCAAGTTTCTTTTGGTGATGCAGAAGCATGGTGAGCAATCATCTTTATTTTCATATTTACATCTATATGGATGCTAGAGTGTTGATCTCTATGTAATTCATTTTCATATTTACATTTTGGAGTAAGGATTGATGTTGGTGGTGGGTTGGGCTTTTTCTAGGTTACATTGGAGAATTTGAAGTTGTTGATGACCACAGAGCAAACAAGATTGTTGTTGAGTTGAATGGTAGACTGAACAAGTGTGGAGTGATCAGCCCTCGGTTTGATATTGGAGTGAAGGAAATCGAGTCATGGACTGCTCGTTTACTTCCTTCAAGACAGGTAACTCACGTCTATCCTTTAAGGCTCATGATGAATGCTGCAGCACAAGTTGATGTGAAGTTCTTTTTTATTTTCTTGCCATTTCTTATTTATAAGGGATGATTTTTTAGTGTATCTTCTTATAGTTGTTTGGGCTTCATAGTGGTACCAATTTTTAGTGACTCCTTCATCTTCTACCCTTGCAGTTTGGTTACATTGTTTTAACTACATCGGCGGGCATCATGGATCATGAGGAAGCGAGGAGAAAGAACGTTGGTGGAAAAGTTTTAGGCTTTTTCTACTAGGAACTTCTTAGACCCTTGTGTTTTTGTTCTGTCAGAGTTTAAAGTTGCCTTTTGGTTTTTTTAGGTGAGAGTTGTGATTGTTTTTGGATATTCAATTTTGGTATGCACTAGCATTTCTGCTCTGTTGATGCTTTTTATATTCTATGCTAAAGATGAATTTGCTTTGATGCTAGGCTACGTTATCAATGGTTGAAATTTGATCTGTGGCTATTTGTTGCTTTCTCTTTTATTTTGTGAGCTTTATGAGCAATTAATGACAGCCAGTCAGCCAAAGCTGGATATCTTCTAAAGTGCAAATGGAAGATTTCAAGGTCATTACAATAACTGTTATCTTGCATTCATTCAAAAATTAAAATAAAACTTGACGATGCAATGAACTTCAAAACTCTCTCTCACTCTACAATTCCCCATTTCCTGCATTCTTAATTCTATGCATTGTTTCTGTACCTGTTGTCGTTGGTGTGGTTATCAGGTTAGTAGCAACCATGTATCAAAGATAAAATGCCTTTAGAAAAGGATGTGCCAGTTATATGGGGTAACCTTTGATGATAATTCAATGTGGTTAGAATTATCCTTGGATAAGATAAGGTTGTTGTCAACGGTTAAAAGCTCTGTTGGGTGTTTCTCCACATGCTGCATAATGTTTTCGTGTGTAACTTTCAAGAGAGTTTCTTCGGTGAAGTGGGTTTGGTTGCGATCATGCATGATCTAGTAAAAAATGTTATTAGGGTAAGTGTAAATCCATGACCTCGATGTCCTGTGGAGACTTTCAGATCTTTAGACATCTCTCCTTTTTCAATTAAAGTAATCGAATATGATAATCCATAATATAACGAATCATTACTTGGGTAGCTATGCACTTGCCAAAGTGTGTAATTGTGCACATCTAACATAATTTATTCAGGGATATTGAAATTATCCCACTTTTTAGCTTCTACATGTAAATGTGGCATCTCATAATTTTAGGAGTGCTTGACCATAGTTGCCCGTGTCATGTCGGTGAAATTTCTTAGATATTTGTACTCTTTGAAATCGTTCAAGATTGAATACTTGTGAACAAAAAATATATCTGCATATTTGATGGCTAATGTTTTCTGCCACAATTTTTTGGGATTGGATGATTAATGTTTTGTGCAGGAGCAGGAGAATAGTTCAACTGTTACGTTTATTTTGAATGTTTATAGTTTTCGGTCATGAGACAATCGGAGTTTCTTTTCTGTGTGGGTTGAGAATTTGTTTGTTAGTAATAGTTTTTACTTGTATTATTGCTAGTCATGAATCTAATTTGTTTCGTGGAAGTTTTAATTCAAGAGTTTCGAACCAGGGCCTATTAAAACTTTTTGGTGTCTTGTTGGGTCTTCCTGCTGGAAACTAGGTTCAACTTCAAAAGATTCGCGACTCCCATGTGCCAGTGAAGGCTATTATCACTGTCAATAATGTCATGTACTATCACTGTCAACAATGAACACTTTTTTGAAAGGCAAGCTGGGGGGGTTAGTGTCTCCCTACCGGTTATATAACGATACCATTTAGATTTGAACTTGCAACGTCCCAACACAAGGTGACGTGCACTAGCTGCTCACCAGACAAGCTGAGCATCCCCCCTCCCCCCCAGTTGGTAAGAATGAACAGTCTTGCTACCATAGTGACAAACGTTAAAAACGGCAAAATCTTGTTTTTCTTTGAAAAATTTTCATAAATCTTGAATTTTTTTGGCAAAATCTTGGCAATAAAAAAATAAATTTAAAAATATAAAAAAATTTATAAGAAAATATTAATAAAAAATATTTTAAAATAAAAATACACATGGTTTATCCATGATAAATAGCTGTTTGAAACATAAATATGGCATTTAAATTGTAATATTGATGTTTTTTCATAAATCTCGTGATATTTTGAAATTCTCACAAGAAATTGTGTTTGAAACTTTCAGGTAATTTCTGGCGATATTTGTCACTGTGCTACCAAGGATAAATTTTATTCCTTGGGATTATTATTTTCATGGAATATGTTGATCTCATCCTTATTTTCTAAATATCTTTATAATCAAATACAACAATCAACGAAATCATCTACATGTTCTTATGCATTAACCTCAGAATCTCCTTTTGGTGTCTGGGTTGCATTTCCTAGCGATTTTGTGTTCAAGTTAATCTTGTGGAAGATGAACGCCACGTGAAACATTCTTGCTGTGATCTGCTTGACCGTAGAAATTTAAAAGCAAGAAGTGCAGGTTTGATTTATTCCGCAAACATCTCCGAAACTAAAGACTCCAACAATTCACTAGTTATGAAAGCTATTCGCTCTTGTTTATCTACATGTATGTGTATTGGGATGCAAACGGGTGGGATCTGGAACAGCTAAATACATGAGAGTCAGATCCGGATTGAATCCGTAACAGCAAAAAATTGCAAAACCTTCTTCCTTGATCCTACCCATTTGCATCACTAATGTGTACTCTTCATTTTTTTAGTATATGGAAAAGCCCTTCATTGGCTATCTGTTTTTCCACTATATTGATTCAGCATTTGTTTTCTGGCTATTACTCTAATGTTTATTAAGTCGCAAAAATTAATATTGCTGTTTGATGAGATTATTCAATCTGTATATTTTAATCGAAGTCCTTTGCTTGGAGAGCGATCATAATTCCAGTTCCTAGGTGCCTTTTTGTTGCAGAGCAGATTGGGATTGCTAAATGTAAATCCGCCATACATTAGGCCCTCCAAGTAAATTACCCTAAATAATGCCTTCATTTTAACTTGAACTGGCGAAATCAGCAGGGAGCAGGGTCCTCTATCAAGCTGAAGGCCCAGGATCGAATCCATCTAGTGCATGAGGGCTGCCATTGCTTTATCACGACTGGGTGGTCGTGCCCTCAACCCCAAGTTTTACCTTAAAGGAAGGCGGGCCATTAAGTGACTCATTTTTTTGTGAGGGTTGTCAAAAAAAACCTTTTTGAGACTTCGTGGGATTGGGGGTGACCATGTTCCCTCACAGGGGCATTTAAGCCGGATGCCCCTGCAGGAGGGACCCACTTTCATGCGAAAATGAGTCCATTTCCCACGCTCAGTTGAAACACGCACCCTATGTTAAAATGCTTGGGAGAGGTACTTGGAGGATCAGTTATGGTTAAGGTGAAAGGTAACAAATTGATTGGCTTTGGTTGCTATTCAGTTCAATCCAAGCAGATCATATGATATCATGGGCAGATATATTATACAGGATGAATCTGAGCACAGAAGGAAAACAAAAGAATGTGATATCATGAACTGATATTATGGTTTTTTAGCTCATAATACACTCATAGTGAACTTGAAAATCATGGCCAAACAGTACGAGTTAGGATGGAGTTATGGAAGTGATTATGAAATTGACTTAAAGTATTGACACAATAGGCTATGTCGAGCCTTGTAATTGTGAGGTAAATCAATCGACCCACTAGTCTTCGATAATAAATTGGATCATTCAATGGTTCACTTTCCTCTAAATTAAGTTTTCTTTATTGTTCCCTGAGAACTTTGCCTCCAAGTACCCATGATCTCCAATGATGTCCAATGTGTATTTATGTTGTGATAAGAAAATTTTTTTTACTGGATCTTGTGACTTCGATTTTCAAAAAATATTTGAGTACTCCTAGATCCTTGATGCAAAAAGCATTATTTAGAAGTAGCTTTAGTTGACTGATTGTTGAAATGTCATCTCCAGTAATAATGATATCGTCAACATATACGAGAACAAATATACATCCATGCTTTGTGAAGCAAGAAAACAATGAATAATCCACCCTAGACTGAGTAAAGTCAATCCCTTTAAGAAAGCTTAAAAATTTTGCAAACCAATTTCGAGATGACTGTTTGAGTTCATAGATAGATCTGTTGAGCCGACAAACTCATTGCTCTTCCTGTCGACGAAAACCAAGAGGTAGTGTCATATAGATTTCTTCGTCAAGATCACCGTATAAAAATACATTGTCAACATCAAATTGATGGAGGTCCCAATGTTTGACGACGACTATGGCCAATAGGCACCGAACAGTGACGAGCTTAGCTACGAGAGCAAATGTTTTGTGATAGTCAAGACCTTCAACCTGTGTATAACCTTTCGCAACAAGGCGTGCTTTGTAACATTCAATGGACTCATCTGATTTGTATTTCACTTTGTGGACCCATTTGCAATCGATGGGTCATTTACATGGTGAAAGGTGTGTAACCGCCCATGTATGGTTGTCTTTAAGTGCGCGAATTTCGGCCGCCATGACTTTCCTCTAATGATCACACCCTATGACTTGGACAAAGGTCTGGGGTTCAGGGTTTTTGATAAATGCAACTAGAAAGGCATGATGAGATAGAGAAAAATTATCATAAGTAATGTGAAAGCAGATACCTTGTACCTTTCTGGTGAGCACTCAAAGCGTCTGATTGGGGCAAGCAAAATGCAACGTAACATTTATAATTCTGAAGATGAGCAGATGAAGCTCTTGTCCTGGAGGAATGTCGTATAGGAATGGAGGATCCAAGAAGTGTCAAAGAAGGACTCGGAGTAGCTGGAGGGATAGACATAGGTGGTGATAGACTTGGACAATTTTGAAAAATTGGTATATTGTCATGATTATCAATTGTTTGGATTAAATGGGAGACATCTAATGAAAAATCAGAAGAGGAGATGGGTAAGACAACATCTTCAGAGTTAGATGGCGCACATGAAGCATATTAGAATGGAAAAATGTGTTCATAAAAAATCATGTCTCTGCTGGTGAAAATAGCATGTAACTCAAGATCATATAAACGGTAAGCAGCTTGGCCATATGGATATCTAAGAAAGATTTATTTTCTCGCTCTACTATCAAATTTATGGGAGTGATGAATATTGTGAGCATAACACAAACATCCAAAAACTTTGAGGTGTTGGTAATTAGAACTTTTATGGAATAAAATATCGTGTGGGGTTTTCCCATTAAGGGTTATGCTGGGAACACGATTTATGAGATATGTGGTAGTCATAATACATTCCCTCTAGAATTTTATAGGGACAATGCTTGAAAGCACAATGCCTAAGCTATAATATGAAGATCTTAGTGCTTACATTCCACCACTCTATTTTTTTTACAGGTATATATACAACTGTGTTGATGAAGTATACCCTGATTTCGAAAGGATGTCTCCATATCGGTTACAAAAAAATCAATCCATTATCACTTCTAACATTTTGTATTTGAGTTTTAAAATGGGGTTTGATCATGGAAAATAAGTCTTGGACAAGAGAAAGGTTTTGAATTTATAACGCATTAGGTATATCCAAGTAGAGCGAGAGTAATCATCTACGATGGTTAGAAAATAATATGCACCAGATATGGACAAAGTTTGATATCCTCTCCATAAATCAATATGGATGAGTTCAAAAGTTGGTGTTGAATTAATGGCCCCGTTCAGAAAAGGAAGACGTGAGTGTTAGGCCAAAGGATAAATTTTGCATATTTCATCAAATTTACAAAAATTCAATTTATTAAAATGAACAAGATACTGAAAACAGAAACCTGAAATATGCCCATGTCGATAATGCCAAAGATGAGCATGACTGAAATTAGAAAGAGTGACTCCACTCTGGACTTCAATCATATAAAGTTCATTTTGCATCTTACCCACTTTAATTGTCTGCTTTGAACAATGATCCTGAAAAGTATAAGATTCATAAGTGAAAAAGACATCACACTGTAAATCTTTGGTAAACTTGCTAACAGATATGAAATTGTACTTAAAACTAAGAATAAATAAGATATCAATGAGAGATATTTGTGGATTTATGTTTGCACTGCCAATGTGAGTAACTGGAGCAAATAGTCTGATGGGTAATCTTATTGGTGGACAAACAATGGATTATGAAAAATATAGTAAATCTAGGTTAGAAGCTATGTTGTCAGTAGCCCCAGTGTCTATTATCCAACAGGAAGAGTAAGAGAGAAAAACTAGAGTTTTACCTACTAAATTAGCTTGGGGTTCTAGTTTACCTTGTGATGTGAGGATTATGAGATGTTTATATTGTTCGGGTGTAATCTGTGGTAGGGCAACCTCCTCACTTGGCATGGTCGAATTTACCCTTGCACTTGTGTTGCTTGAATTTGGGTAACCATGAAGTTGGTAGCATTTAACCTTGATGTGACCCAACTTACCGAAATGGTCACACTTGGATCTTAGGCAATTTGGACGCGATCTTGGTTGAGAAAATCTTGAATTCACGCACTTATCATCCTTACACTCAATAGTGGCAGCCAATATGTTGTGTTCATTTGATGACAGAGGAAGAACTCATACCTCTCTCTGCCTCTCTTCCTGAATGATGAGGGCATATGCTTTCGAGACAAAAGGCATTGGTTCAATCAAGAAGATCTGACTTTGAATAGAGCTAACTATCATTGAGCCCCATAAAAAATTGCATAAGATAATCTCTTTGTTGCATGTCTTGGGTTGTTTTTATTGCTCCACAAGAGCAATTCAAATATGAGACATATGAAGCTAACTCACCCCACATTCCTTTAAGCTTTGTATAATAAACGGTGATGGACGAATGTTGTTGTTTGTGATTAATTATATCAAATTGGATTTGATAAATGTGGTGCATTTGATTAAGAGAATCGCTCGTAAAGCACATTCTAAACATCAAATGCAGTGTCAGAATATATAACACTTGAAGACAAATCCTTATGGATTGGGTTCAAGATTCATGAAAGAATCATGTCATTGCATCTTTGCCATTCTGCAAATGAGGTAGAGTGGATATCTGGTTTTGGAACCGTTCCATCAATGAAACCAAGCTTGTTTTTGGCACTTAGGGCCATGCACATAGCCCATTTCCATATGGAATAAATTTTTTTAGTTAAAACATGGAATACCAGTACCGTAGCTAGGTTGTCATAGTGATGTAAAAAATATGGGCTAACAATAGACTCCATTAATGAATTTCCTTCGGTGTTGGAGGATTTCGTGATTTCTACAATTATGGATATTGTGAAAAGTCAGTTTAGACGGCAAGAAGATGTGCACATATTAGAATGTGTTGACTATGGATCTGATATGGATAGAAGCAACAAACCAATTTGCCTGGACTGCCTAACTAGACTGACACAGTGGGCCGGTTTCAAGGGATGTGAGAAACCGGCCTATAATGAATTTGAGGTGGAACCTGACTTCAGAGCAACTGCGCACTCTGGAGGATCTCTATAAGCGGGGCACCCGAACACTTATGGCAGCACATATCCAAGTTGTATCACAGCGCAACTTTGCAGTTTCGGCAAGATAAAAAAATGTGTGCTACTAGTTTCAAAACCACAAGTCCCTATGAGCAGCAAAAGTCCTAAGAGGATATTCAACGCCCTCTACTATTTTGGATAATCTGAGCCAATGGAGGAGAAGAAGACAGAGCTAGGTCTCGATCTGCACAAGCACATACGCTAAAACAAAGTCTATAAAGATATCGATTGATCTGATACCAAATTAAAAATATGGTTATGCAGTTTAAAGAAAACATATGAGAAGAAAGGCTTACACAATTTGGAAAATAGAATTCTATTTTTCCTTGAATACATACTCAAACATATAAGACACACATATATATAAAAAATGTCTTATGTATCTCGATAAGGTTATTGTTATCCTAGTGCTTATCGTTATCCCAATCACACGATAGAAATTATCGTGATCTGCTGATCTGCTAGAATCTTGTTCTAACACTTCTCCCTTCTATTTTAGTCATACACATTTGTCAGTTTGTGGAATACATGAAGTTGTAAAATCGAGGACAATGGTCACACGGAGTCCTGATAATGAACTAAATTGATCGCTAATGGTTGCAGTCCTTACATTAAGAGCATAAACTGGCAAACCGATAAACAGTAAAAGGCCATGGAGCATGGACAAATTAGACACCAAGGAGGCCACATCTTGATGCTGCACAGAGGCTCTTGCGATATCTTAAGTCCACGCCAAGTCAGGGATTACTGTTGTCATTTGATAGTAAACTTCAACTCTCTGTCTACTATGATTTAGATCGGGCATCATGTTCAGAAACTCGAAGATCTACCTCAGGTTATTGCAACATGTTGGAAAAGAGTCCAATATCTTGGAAAACAAAGAAGCAAACAACAATATTAAGATCTTCAGTTGAAGCATAGTACAGATCGATGTCACTTGCAAGTTGTGAATTAACATGGTTAAAATGTTTATTGACAGACTTAGGAATCAAGCATCCCCCTGCCTATGTTGATGTTCTATGACAATCAGGCAACATTGCATATTGCAGCAAATCCGGTGTTCCACGAATGTACTAAACATATAGAGATCGACTGCCATGTTATAAGAGAAAAAATTTAAAACTGCTCAATCAAAATTCAATTTGTTTCGACAAACTTACAGTGTGCAGATATGTTTACCAATCCATTGGGACAAGATCAGTTTCTTCGACTCAAGAGCAAGTTAGGCATCATCAATCCGCATGCTTCAACTTGAAGGGGAGCTTGTTAGAACGAGATTCTATCTCATCAGAAGATCACGATAATTTCTATCATGACTGAGATAACGATAAGCATTGGGATAACAATAACCTTATCGTTATATCCAGCCAATTTAGTGGAGATACACAAGACGTTTTTGTATATATTTGTGTCCTGTATATTTGAGTATGTATTCAGGGAAAAATAGAATTCTATTTTCCAAACTGAGTAAGCCTTTCTTCTCAAACGTTTTCTTCAAATTGCATGACCATATTTTTAATAGGAAGTGCTAAAATACCTCTTCTGAAATACTGATAGTGATCTCTCTCTCTCTCTCTGTGGACTCGCTATTTTTTTATTTTGAAAATTGGTGTTCCACATTTAGTCCCGAAAAAATAGAAGAGAATGCGTTTACCGGACACACGCACACGTTTTCACAGCTAAAAGCAATAGGATTGGAAGTGTAAACCTTTTGTTTGCTAAGTTAGACATGTCAACCAACTGTACGCTATATGTAACATAAATTATGCTCAACATATTTACAGTACTACTTATACGAGTCAAGCTGAGCCCTGCCGAATACCTGTGGTTCACATTCCAATTGCTGCGCCTAATTTATGAGTCAATTGAACACTCAGCACGAGCCAAGCCACGAGCAGCTCGCCTCATTTCCAAACCCTATTTCTGGTAGTGGAGAGGGGAAAATTTTGTTCATTGAATTCATGGATGCAATCTACAAGTAGGGCTAACTGTTCAAATTTGGAATCAGTACATAACGTGCTATTATGTGAGTATAATACCATCCAACATTTGAAGTCTTGCTATACTTTTCTTTTTCCAATGAATATAGGGTCCATGAACTGATGATGCTTTTTCTGTGCACAAGGACCCATCACTCCCACTTATTATTCAATGTTATCTTGTACACGGAAGTTGGGTCGTCCAAGAGCAGATAATGCCTAATTATAGATATTGTCTTTGCCTGTTTGATACTCAGAAGAAAGCAGGCTTCCGATACCTGAGGCACCTCACACCATGTGCAAACCCAACTTGTGTTTTTTTCTCAATAATTCACCCTCTCCGTTTGAACCTTGACAAGATATTCTTCATGAACTTGACCATCACAGTTTCGTGGGTGACTCAAAAGAAAATGGCTAGCAATGAAGAAGTAGGAAAAATACAAGATGTTGGTCAGAGGTGGACATTCTTATGCCCACCCTGTTTTATCTTCGATTTGTCATTCATATAAGCCCTTCTTGGGATCTCATTGATGCAAGGTGTTTTGAACAAATCTGACCCTATAGTATGTTTTATTTAGTGTATTATTAGCATATGAATAGTTAGAAATTTTTTTTTTGGTCATTCAAAAATCAATGTGTGAAAAAGGTTCGATTCCTATCAAATGGACCGTGGGGGTTTGATCAATGAGATCCCAAATGAAGTATAACAAAACAGAGAAGACATGAGTGAAATTGTTTTGAGTTATAGCTATGGCTTTTTAAACCACGAAAAGAAAATCCGAAAAATATTTACAATTCGCTCGTGGTACTCCTAAAATTGAGTGGCCAAAAGGAGAAAAAAAAGAAAACAGTAAGATCTGAATTCTGGAAGTAGGGTCGGGCCTGAGTTTGGTTGAAAATTAGGAAAAAAGAGGTCCGCGTGCCACTCGAATCCTGTGGGCCCAAAGAAATGAGATAGTAGACAGTCAGATCTATTGGGGGGATACCATTGACAGGCCTGCAGGCGCGGGAAGTGTGAGATGGTTGCATTCCATTCCACATACACAGGCTGTCCTGTCTTGAACGTTTTTGCTCATGCTGACATCGTGGCCATCCGATTTGCATTTTAAAAAGTTCAAAAGTCAAGAAAACCACGTGGCATTCATCCAAAATAAATGTTTATCATCCGTGGAGTTTTATCTCAAACAAAGTGCGTCGGGAGATGGTGGATGAGGATAAGGCCCTGCTGTACTTAACTAATGTGTCTGCTTGCGGTACCATTTTTATGTTGGTGGAAAACTAAAAAAAGAGATGAGGGGATCAGCTGAGCCTTGTCTGATTGATTCCTAAAACAGAAGACAAAGAAAGAAACCCATCGCCAATGTCTTCGGCTTCTTCTCTCTAGACACACACACACACACGCACAGAGAGAGAGAGTTTGGGATGTCCCTCGCTCTAGACAGCAGCCGGATCGAGGAGTCCAGATGCAGATGCAGCCTTGCACCTCAGTCTATATGCCGGAACTCTCGGGATCCGAACGACAAGGCGTCGCCGTGACCCGACCGGAGGATCTCCGGAGCGGCGACAACCCAAACCCAAACCCAAAGGGCTCTAATACCGAAGACACGATCGCCGGTAGTGGCAGCAGCGGCGGCAGCAGCACCACCAGCTCATCCATCGGTCGGAACAGCGACTCGTGTGCCTCAGACGGTGAGGAGGTTCAGAGCTCGTACAGAGCCCCCCTTGACAGCATGGACTCTTTGGGGGATTCCCTGCCCATCAGGTAACTAAAACCCTCATCCCTCTATCCCCCAATTTCGCTTCTCATGAAGGGTTAGGGTTTTACCCTCTTCGGATTTGGGGCGATCGCAGCAGGGGCATATCCAAATTCTACGCCGGGAAATCGAAGTCGTTCACGAGCCTATCCAACGCATCGGCGGCCGCGCCCAAGGATCTGGCGAAGCCGGACAACCCATACAACCGGAAGAGGAAGAACCTCATCCTGAGGAGCAACGTTTGGGAGAGGAACCGCCATTCCGGCCACTCGTCAGCGGAATCCAGGGGCGGGATCGCGAAGAGGCCCGCTAATTCTTGCCGAAACTTGTTCGCCCTCGCCGCTATGAGTGGGTTGGAGACGGAGGACGCTGATGGCGATGAAGAGCAGCACCGATTGCCTCCCTTGCCTCCGAATGGGAGATTGTGGTCTCGTAGCAATCATGGTACCTATGGCAGCAATACGTCGTCACCAAAGAGTCCATTTCCGTCTAGATCGTTCTCTCTGTTTGATTTGCAGGGAGCGACCTTATCGGCTTGCCACACAGATAAACGTGAGAAGGCCGTGAGTTGACTCATGATGGAGGCGTTGGTGCCTCCTCCCTAACTCTTTGCGTTTTTTGTATCTATCTATAACGAATCCTCTCGTGTTTGTAAATTTTTGTGGTAATGTTAGGCTGCCCTTCTTTTTTTTCTTCCTCTTCAAACGTTGCCATGTTTTGTTTCTGAAATTTCAGTTTCTCCTTTTGCTGCCTCTTCCATGGCCGAAGGGGAAGGAGAGCTCATTTTTAAGCGACCATTTAAAGTTGGTAACCGTTGTGGTTGATTGAAGGTTTGGCCCAGCCATGTAAACTGATCTAGTAGGAACTATATAAAACTATAAAGCATCATCCATCCATTTGGTTTAGGTGTTCCTTTTGTTTGGAGGTGGTGGGGGAGAGCCGATTAACAAAACAAAAGTCTCTCTCTCTCTCTCTCTCTCTCTCTCTCTCTCGGTTTAGGTCTGTGCAGGGGATGTTTGATAACCTCTGCTTTGATTGTACTCCAAACCCAAGCACTTGTCCTACGGGACAGGTTTATGGCTCATAAATAATGTGAGTGATGCTTTGATCGTCTTTTTTACTTTAATTGATCGGTTCATGGACAACGGGTTGAACTTGAATCTACTTTGTGTAAACGATGCAACAATTTGGATGGCCAGTGCTAGGATGAAATTTTCAGTTTTTAAAACAAGAAAAAATCATCCGCAATTATGCTAATTGCAAAGAGAGAGAGAGAGAGAGAGAGGGTGGTGGAAGGAGGAAAAGGTAGCCTTTCTGAGTATTGTATTGTTGTCTTATTGTGAAGTCGTTGGTCTTTCAGCGAGTCACTTGATTAAACAAATCAGTTCTTTCTTTGAAGCTTTGCAATCTACTTTTCTTTTCTTTTTGACATTTACACGGAGAAATCACCCTCAAGATCAGAGACCTAGCCGCACCTGCCTGCCGAACTTATGATCACAGTCATGGCAGCATAAAACCATGTGGGTTTATCCCTTGCCTGTAGGGAGCCGGTACGCTTCAGCTTGAAGCAAAGGGTGACTTTCATGGGATTTGAACCTAGACCGCCTGCCTAGCGGCCTAGTCTCCACCCTCCACCTAATCCCTTTGGGGCTTAACCTATCTACTTGAGCGTGTATAATTGCGATGGAAATCCCCTCATACGACATTAATTTAACCCCAGAGAGATAGGCCCTTTGAAGTTGGCGTCTAAACCAGTGGCCTGTCAGTCACTATCTTACTAATACCATCATAATTTCTAATCAGAGACTGCATGCTTTACGGGTAGTTTCTTATAAGCTCGTTTCAATCAAACGGTTTACGCTACACCATATCCTATCACATTTAACCGTTGTATATCAACAAGTAGAACTTGTTTGTTTTTTTTGGGGAAAGGCAATTGTAAATTTGTTTTATAGCACAGCAAATACCACATTAGTTGTGTCTTAGCTGTTATGCTTTTTACTTAGTGCACGTCTGGAAGCGAGAAAGACGAACGAAAAGTGAATCGATGTGTTTTTCTGACCTTTCCAAACGAGCAAAAATGTTCTGCTGAGAAACATTTTGAAAAAAAAAGACAACTTTTGATAGGAAAACTTTCTGGCCCCTCCTCTTTAGCCTCACTGTCACCGCCTTTTGCTCTTCCTCTCCTCTTTATGTTCTGTTCTTTGTGGCGTAACGCACAGCTTGGCAATTTTTGATGGTGGTAGTGCTGATGCTGTAGTTGAACATCAAGGCGGCAATGCTGGTGGTGAGGGTAGAGACGAGCAGGAAGGTGAGCAACAAATGATGTGGTTGACTCGGTTAGCGACGAGTTCTCAGCACGTACTCTTTTTTTGCCTGAATATTCCGATGGATTCTTTTGATAATTGAAACTGCATTCAATTTTTCAGATTTCTATAGAATTTGCTTGTTTTATTGGATTTCTTCATGGTTCTTTTCTTTCTCCAGAATTGTATGCTCCATCAATTTAAGAGACCCAACTCTGAAAATATTGCGGTTTTCTTAGTTTCAGTATGATAGGTTTATCCCGAATAGGGTAGCCATGGACCTTGGCATTGCTCAGTCTTTGATGATGCTTTCTGGGAAAGAGAAACCAACAGACACTATGTCTCCACGTCAAGAAGCGTATCTAAAGCTCCTAGCAAAGGTGTGGGTGAAGAACCGGACTCGAATCCTTGCTTTCAGGAGCAAACCTCCTAAACCTCTGGACAAGGTTCTGCATGAGGTCTTTTCTAATAGCTCATGTCCACCATAGTGTACTAGGCCCATTAAGCCTCGTAGATGCATCCCTCAGGTACGTGTCCTTGAAACAGCATTTCTCATTGACATAATTCAATCCACTGAATTGCAGATTTTTTTTTTTTTTTGTAATAATGGTGTTCCTTTTTTTAATTAGTTTCCCTCTTTAATATATCACTTTTTAACCTCCAACAGAGAAAGTTAGATACGTTCTTACATGTTAGATTAATCTAACCCATGTAGAATGTTTTTTTTTTTTTGGATAAACAAGCAATATAGAATGTTAATGCATCCTTCATACCGATGGTTTGTGTTTGGTTTGGATGGCTGCATTAAATAAAATAACAGCCAACCAAAGATCCTTATATACTTGAGGGATCATCAAACATTTAACTTACTCTGTGATGTTTCTGTTTTCCATCCTCTGATTCCGACACATCATTTGATGATGATCTATCGGTTTTTTCAGAAGTTCAACTCATATTAGGTAGCTGCCCATATTCTTGGCCGCTGAAAACTAAATGCCATTTGTTTTAGTTATCTTCAAATAAGAATTTTGGGAGATCCTTCATGTGGTTTTATGATCTGATTAGTGTTGATAATTTATTGGAGTTTTTCCATATACAAACAAACAAGCAAAGAAATTCTCTTTTATTTCCATCTCATTTGTTTAATGCTACACAAACAACCACATAACTTTCTTTTAAAAAACCTCTCATATCAAAAACTCTCGTAGGCAAAACTTTCTTTTATTGCGAGAGTTTTTTGCTTCCAAATATGCCCTTATTGTTTTTGTTTTCCTCTTATTTGCCATTTCAAAAGAGATCATAAATTATTGTCCATACGCTGATCCCATATGGCGGATTAACAGTTCTGCTAATTTTCAATGCGTCGTCAGGCAACCATCTCTTGATTTAAACACGAGATGGGTTGTTAACAGCAACAGAGTCAGAGTAGCATGATCAATCATGAGAAATCACTTTTACTGGCACTCCAACATATGCTAGACCGGTTAGTAGCCCCATATTCCAACTCATCCCGATATTATGGACAAAATGGTGCATCCAAACACCCCAACAGGTCCCTTTCCCTTCAAAATCTAATTTAAAAGGCATATAATGTTCATATGGCAACTGAATCAAGAGAAACAGTATCGTTTATGAGATGGAACCATATAATTAAAACTTCTATAATATCAAATAATTATACAGCGCGGTCAGCGGTTCAGGAAAAAACTTGTCATATTTTTCATAATTTCAAAATCACTTGATAAAATTTTCAAATTCTTCTCGAAAGAGCATACATCTTTTGCATTTACACAAACATGATTCTTTATGCATTCTAGACTTAGAATAAATTTTTTGATAATATTTAAGCAAAGCAAAAGACATAAATTCGATCATTGATTCAATTACCCCTGATAAAGAAGCCAGGAACGATCGAACCTCGTACCGACGAGCGAGCCTCGTCTCTCAATTTTCCCGCAAATATTTCAAAATGAAAGCAAGTAAATCTTTTAAATCTTATCAAAATTTAGGTCAAGTGAGACCTTCGCAAAAAAATTCCTCTTTTTTCCTTTCTTTTCTCTTTTCTCTTCTTTTCTGTCTTTTATTTTCTCCTTCAAAAAGAAAAATAGAGGCTAGAAAGGAAAAGAGGAAAAAAAAAAGAAGTATAATAGATAGATGGCAATATGTAGCACCCCTGCGGATGCCCTAAGACGAAGCCTCAGACGTGCATGAGCACTGCTGTGGATGTCAAAAGGGAAAGCTACAGTGAGATATTCCAGATACAATGTATATGACTATTGTAAAAACATAATTTAACTATTGATTAAAAATATAACCTCATTGAATGTAAATCAGAAAATGCAAAAGTGAAACAGGAAAATCAGACAAGAAAAAAAACATTCTATTCTTAATCCCCTTAACTACAAGGCACGGCCTTACATATAGTGCGTGCTGTCACTCATAAAAAAGACATTTAAGCGTGATTGGTTATCTTGGAAACCAGAGTAACTATTCTGCTTTGAGAATAGGTCTTACACCATTAGTGCTTGTTGGTTATCTTGGAAACCAATTTCATCATTCTGCTTTGAGAATAGGAGGCATTACAATTAGTGCGTGTTGGCCATCTTGGAAACCAGAGTAATCAGTCGCTTTCCAGGTTTCATTTCCCCAACCCATTCTACATGGAGATCTGACACGCATTTTACCATTCATCACGGAAACAGAACAATGGAAATGCAAACCATGGCATTCTGCTTTCAACAGTAATGAAAGTATCCTTAATATGTGACAACCTCATCCAGGTAGAACTGTACAAGTAAAAATGATAACGCAACAATAAAAAATGACATGGCACTTGAAGACACTGCGCAGTGTCACAAGAGATTGAACCCAATTCTAGTACAAAGTAAAATCATGTGGTATGGGTCAGTATTGCCTCCACTCTATCAAGTGATGCATAAAGACGGCCATAGTTCAAATCGATGACTGGCTCCCCGGTGCCAATGGCCCTGGAATCAACAATCGCTATTAAAACTTAAGGAGATTCCAAACTAATTGGGTTTGATCCATTTGATTGTCCTAAACATGTGCTTCTCTGTAAACTATTTAACAAAGAAAGAATGAATTATCAGAAAGAAAATGAAGAAACAGCTCATATGCTCACCCATGAATCTCTGGAAGGATGTATTCAGCTCTCCAACGAAATCGAATATCCATACCAGGGAAAACACATGTAGAGGTTTTATTTCGGATTTGTGAGACACCATCTCCTCCCAAGCATGTTGAAAGTTTCCATTTCCAGCCAGTTGTATGACAACTAAAATTGTGACCTATACCAATCTGGGGAGCATTTAGATTAAGTTAAACCATGAAAACAAAAATACAAACCATTATGATTATAGAGTTAAATAATTAGATCATTGAAATTAAATGATTTGTAAAGCATCTTCCTAGCAAACATGGATGCTGTTCTTTCTGGAGAGGTGTTGTTTATAGATAATTTAGGAGAGAGAGAGAGAGCATGCCTGAAGAGAAAAATATTGAGTTATTGGAATTTTTCTTGTAAAAAATCGTATATCACCATACTTAGGCTCATACATCAGCTTCCATTGTCTCTCAGGTCTTGCTGGCTTTAGTACCAACTTCACATGGTTCTCATTATCCTGAAAGTTATAAAACTGAAACCAAAGACATGAGTTATAGGGAAAGTTAAAATTAAGATGCATTGACTCCATATCAATAGAAGATAAGCATATTCAAAAGTGCACATGAAAATCAAGAATGGAGTGTGACAGTTGGAGTGCATAACTGGCAATTAGGTACATCATATAATTGATAACTAGGGATATTTTACTTCATTTACTTACTAGTTGATTGTGATGATAACAATTGCATTAGTTTGCTTTTTTACATTCTATTTTCCCTCATTGCAATAAAAGAATACACAGACAAAGACTTTCATGTCTACCATCATCAGATCAGAGCATCGCTCACAAATATCTCTTTATTTTTTGTATTTGTTTTTTTTTATATTCTAAAGGAACCTCTCCACCCCCCCCCCCCCCCCCACCCACACACACACAAATCACTGACTCCATATCAAAAGAAGATAAGCATATTCAAAAGTGCAAATGAAAATCAAGAATGGAGTGTGACAAAGTTGGAGTGCATAATTGGCAATTAGGTACATCATATATTTGATAACTAGGATATTTTACTTCCTTAACTTGGTAGTTGTTGATTGTGATGATAACAATACCACAATTGCATTAGCTTGTCTTTTTACATTCTATTTTCCCTCATTGCAATAAAAGAATATAATACAAAGTCTTTCCTGTCTCAACCCCCGCCCCCCCCCCCCCCACCCCCACCACCAATCACCGACCGCAAATTGGCTGGCCTCCGGTTGGTAAAACCCTTGAGGTCTCCCCTGCCCACCAGGGAGTACACCCAGCTTTGACCTTGGGGCAAGGGACGCCGCCCGTGGGTTTCTAACTTGTGACATTCACAAGTAGTCCCTACCAGATGAGTGGAGCCCTTGTGGCTTTTTTCTTTTTTCTGAGAACTTCAAAAAGAAAGATATGTACAATGTAGGGCCATCCTTCACATCCGATCTGCAAATACTAAAGCAACGGCATGGCCAAAGGGAGCCCCTTCCCTTCCCTCCCTTTCACTTCCCTTTACTTTCCCTCCCCATTATGCCTCCCTTTCCTCCATGCCCTTCCTTGGGAAGAAGAGGAAGGAGAAAGAGGGGAGACCGGATACAAGGAAAGAAAGAGAGTAAGGGAGAAGAGAGAAAGACAGAGAATGAATGTGAGCCCATCGCACAGAAACAAGTGCGCCACGACCCCCACTTTTATTTAGTTCAACAAACAAAAGTGAGGGAACCTCTCCCGTGGAATACCACGCCTCTCCATTACTTCAGGAGGTAGCGCTCGGCCCTGGGCATGCCCAACATGATAATTAATGATGATGCAAATTCCTCTCAGTAAGCCCTAAAACCTTTAAATAAGAGCCAAAGGGCTCTGCTTGTCTGGTAGTTGCAGCTAGTGCACGTCACCTTGTGTTGGGACGTTGCAAGTTCGAATCCCAATGGTATTGTTGTATAACTGGTAGGGGTCTGCCTAACCCCAGCTTGCCTATCAAAAAGAAAAAGAAAAAAAGAGAGATTAGATAGAAAGAAAGAAAGTAGACAATAACAATTGCAGAACCCTGCATCTTCTATCTTATCTATTCTCTCTCTCTAGTCTCTAATAGTAGCAAGCCGGACCAAATCTAAGAGCATGACAGAAAGTAATCCTAATCCTAAATATTATAAAAGCAACAGCAGGGGTAATCATGAAAAATATCATCTCTTTAAAAACTTTTTAAAACTGATACAACAATTCAAAGATACTTATTAGAATCTAAATATTATTTTACCCCTGCCATTATTGCATGAAAAATGTTACACTATAAAATGGTGCATATACACCCATTCCGCACATTACTGAGGATAACCTTTCAAGTTTCACACGGCAGTGACGGCACATAATTACAACAAATAAGTCCATCCAAATAGTTTCTACTCCCACCTTCTTAATAGAGCCTAGCAATAATATGGACGGGAGAACTGATAATTAGTAAGGTACAAAGGGCGAACACTAAGATGTAGTAAAGTTTCTAGTGGAAAGGTATAACCATCAACCCTTACTCCAAAATACATTAAAAATACGAATTGCCTAGAAATGCAAAATAATGTCCCATAAAAGGGGGAACTCCCTCCTTACATCTACATGTTTATTTAGTATACACATTAATCAAAATCTTCTTCTTTTGGTCGACAGTTATGCTCACACTTAAGAGAATTAGGGCACTTTTGCAAACCCCTGAGAGTTTACCCACTCTATAAAATAGCTCAGAAATGTTTCTAGAGGAATGGGGAGGAAAACTTTCACACTTGTCAAATAAATCAGACGTTTGCAAACCCTACGTAAAGCCTTCTGGTTGAGCCTCATTTGTTTAATGAGAAAAGAAAAAACGAGGAACGCCACAAAAAGAAATTTGTAACAAAGAGATAAAGAGCATCGCCCACACTGGAAAAAGTTAAGTTTTAGACAATCGTATGAAACAGCCATTTTCGCCATGGCCGGAGAGGCGATAAAGCCCTAAAAAGCTTAGGCCTTCTTATGCCAATGAATATAATAGTCAATGTTCTCAAGCATAAGAATGTTGGCTTCGTCTTATTGCAGTAGAGGAGAAAAATAAGAAGAAAAGGAAAACCTCAAACCAAATATCGCGTGAACTTTTGTGCTGAAACTGTACGTCTCTTTTACATAATAGAGCAAAAGAGAAAAGGAGAAATTAACCAAAAAAGTCCCAATTTTCAGCTTTCAATGAAAGAAGAGTTGAGACTTGGAAGACGGAAAAAAAGAAGGAAAAAAAAGAAGAAAGAAAGAAATGTGCACTGTAGGGCTATCCTTCGCGCCTGATATGCAAATACTAAAGCATCAGCGCGGCCAAAGGAGCCCCTTCACTTCCCTCCCCTCTCCTTCCCTTTCCCTTCCCTTTCCCTCACCTTTACGCCTCCCTTTCCTCCATGCTCTTCCTTCGGAAGAGACAGGAAGGAGAAAAAGGGGTGAAAGGGTATAGAAAGAGGAAGAGAACAAGGGAGGAAGAGAGAAAGAGAGAGAATCAATGTAAGCCCACCGCACAGAAACAAGTGCGCCACGACCCCCCGCTTTTATTTAGTGCAACAAACAAAAGCGGGGGAACCTCTCCCGTGGAATACCACGCCTCTCCATTGCTTCAGGAGGTAGCGCTCGGCCCTGGGCATGCTCGACATGATGATTGATGATGATGCAAACCCCTCCCAAACTAGACCCCAAAACCACTAAATAAGAAGCCAAAGAACTACAACTTAAACAGAGAAACAGAGAAATCTATTTCTATGGACATATTGGACAGATGATTATATTGAATGACTCTATGGACATATGCAGAATGATAGAAATCTATAAATCCAACGAGAAAAAGCAAGAATTTCCAGTGCTTCTATTAAAGGGGGAGCTCGATGAAGCATGGAGAGGGCATGAAACGATCATCAAGAGATATTACGTACCCCAAGGTTCAAGCCGAAACGGAAGCCCTCAACTTCCTTCCTGAACTTCAGGAAGATCTCTGAAGGTACCAGGTTTATGGAATAGAGATCACCCCAAGAGGCCGGTTCTTCTTCTTCGTAGCCAGATGCCATCTAGAAATGTGCGTATCTCCACATAGGAGGGTTGCCTATTTTGACGCAACCCACCTTGCTACTGTTCCCGAAAGAGCCAACAGGAAGTGGATGACAACCACTTATTTCATCTCCGAATCGGAGAGAAGAAGGATTCCTCGATCGAGAGAGAGAGAGAGAGAGAGAGAGGCGTTACGTTAACGTTGCAGTGAGGAAGACGCAGTCAGGGAGCGACTGTTGATCGAAGGCACGAAGGCCCTCAGCAAGTCTGCCCTTGCCCTTTTGTTGGGTCTGCTGAAACACGCAAAAGATCTGGACCGTTGGTTCTTGGTACACATAGAGATGCAAGCGGGTCGGATATGAGGCGAGTACGGATCTGAAAACTGAACCTGTGGCATTTGGGCAAAACGAGTGCCTTTCTTTTCTTCTTCTTTTTTCAAAAAAAAGTTAAAATGGACTATGTTTCCTAACGTCTGATGTGAGTCATTCTCTCATCCAAGCGAGAGAACAAATCTCATTTGCACAGCTAACCAAACATACAAAATAAGCATGACAAACAGAAAGTGATTTGAAATCATATTTGAGGTGAATTTACTCATATCTCATGTCATTTTTTTTTAGAGGAAGTAAAATTATATCTATTGATTTTAAATCACATATTCTACCTTGAAATCACATGAGATGCAAACAAACATATAACCAAGTGAGCTTATCCAGTTTGGATTTAGATCTGATTAGTTCCGATCTCGTTTATGTTAAATCTAACTCAAACCTGGGTTGTGAAAAATGAATAATGGATTGAACAAAAACAAAATCAGAATTTAGGAAGAAAAATAAAGGAAAAACATCGATAATCAGAATTTAGGAAGAAAAAAAGGAGAAAAAACATTGATATACGTGGTGATTCTGCATTCATGAAAAAAGTCTCACTCCTTTTTCTTTTTTATTTTATTCAACTTCTCAACCAACATATTTATACAGAGAAACTCTATCTATATCAAACATGGAAAATAATCAACATAAAAAATAGATAGATGAAAATCTAATCATTTAAATCATTTCTCGATTTTTGCAGTGGCATTGTCGCAGATTCAGGTATGCAAATAAGAATCAAATGTGTATAGGCACTAATCGAAAGATTAAATAAAATAGAAATAAATGAACTAAGGACCTGAAAAGTATATGTTTTAGACTCGATTGTCTGTTTTGTTCTTTTTAGCTCTTTTTAGTCTGACAACACCTCCATGTAGGCACAAGGGTTCTTCAATGACTTCAGCACCTCCGCGTGGGTATGACAGTCTCAGAGAAAAAGGATATGACAAGGCTAGTACTCGTTTTCTCTAAGGCCACTGCTCAACTAGAGAATTTTAAGATGGTGAGCCCCTATTTATAGAATTTTGAACGACATCAAATTTTTCGAATATATATATCTCAAATGGATTTGAGTCTATCCCTTAAAAGGGGATAAGACTCATCCAGAAGAGTCATATATGAAAAGCACATAGAAAGGGAAGGATAAAGATAAAAATAGACCTCACAATCGGCTCACCGGATGGTCAAATGTTTTGGTCATCCCAACCTAGCTAGACGACCCCCATAGATGGTTGTCCCAACTGGATGACCCACCCACGTGGTTGTCCCATCCTTGAACGGCACCGATTGTGCCATCCTCAACCTTGGGATCAAGTGGGGACAAGATAGGACGAGAAAGACAGGTTGGATGTCATGGGGATAGACTAAGACAAGCAAGACGACCAAAGCTAGGGTCGTCACAAGGTAGGGTCGAACAATGGGGAGCCATCTTAAGCACAACGGGTTCAAGTTGGGACAATCGTAAAAGGGAGTCATCCCAAGGTGGGACAACCAAAGATGGGATGACCAAATTAAGGGACCCAATGTAGGATAGCCAAACTATGAGGTCATCCCAATGACAAAAAGGGGATAGGCTAGATGGGGATGACATACCAGTCTTGTCGTCCAAGACAAGCGAGACAAGGAGAAAACAACGGGAGATAGGGCCAGACATAATGAATCGGGGTGGGACGACACAGACGGTGTCATCCCATCCATGGATGGCACAGACTGTATTGTCCCATTCGTGGATGACACAACAGTTATGGTGTTCCCCTAATAGATAGGGATAGAAAGGTTGTGACAACATTGTCTGTGCCATCCCAGGTCAAGATGACAAAACAAGTTATGTCATCCTAACCCAAAACTAGAACCAATGCGGGAGGAGACGACACAAACAGTGTCGTCCCATGGTGAGCACAACACACCATGTTTCATCCCAACCCGAAACTGAGAGAGGGAGACATGGGACAGGCAGGATGGCACAACAGTGGTGTCGTCCCAGCCCATACCTGAGACATAGTGAGAGATATCCATCTCGGGGCAGGACATCCCATCCTCGGGGGCAATGGCTTATCCCAGGGCGTCAACAATGTCTGAACAAGAGGATGACGCTAAGTGCATCCTCCAAGGCTAGGACCTAGGGTCTGGTTAACATCTTAGGTGTGTCGTATGAGGGTAAGACAAATGGACTTCCTGGGGTTTTGGGCATTTAAAAAAAATTGGGTGTCTATAGATGCCCCTTGTTGTCATTAATCGATATGATTTGATTTATGACAAAGAAATAGACACACCCAAATTTTGAAACTGGGTTTTCGAAACCGTGTTTAATTTCACCGAACGAGGTCGGGCTAGCTTAAAAACTACTGGGTTGTGAAAAACATTTGGGTCCCACCAAACGAGGTTGAGCCAGCTTAAAAAATCACTGGTTGTAGAGACCGTTTGAGTCTTGCCGAACGAAGCTGAGCCAATATTTTTAGAGGAAAACTGGGTTGCTGAGACCTTGTTTGGTCTCACCAAACGAGGATGGGCCAGTTTAAAAACCACTAAGTTGTGGGGACCATTTGGGTTCTACCGAACGAGGTTGGGCCAATATTTTAGAGAAAAAATAGGTTGTCGAGACCATGATTGGTCTCGCCAAGCGAGGTCAGTGCCAACATCCGAAGGAAGGAGTTGGATTGTCGAGACTGTTATAGGTCTCATCAAGCGAGGTTGGATCAGTCCAAAGATAACTAGATTGCCAAGATCATTTGGTGGTCTTACCGAGAGAGGTCGGTGTCAGTGCAGGGACAACTTGATTGCCAAGAGCATTTGGTGATCCCACTGAACGAGGTCAGTGTCAGTGTAAAAAAGGGCAAGAATTGGGATGTGGAGATCATTATGTGTCTCACTGAACAAGGTCGAACCAGTTAAGAAACCACTATATTTGTAGTAGAGAGAGAAAATATTGGGCTTCAGGCGAGGATTGCACAAGAGGAATGCAACTCCCTTTCATGTCTTTTAGGCTCATTTTGATCTTTGATGCCTTTGTGATGATTTTCTTTTTAAGAATTTTGTAGGGGAAAACATCAAGAGTCATACACCTCTTGTGGGTTCATAGATAGGGCAAAGTTGTTTTAGTAAGGTCTTAGGGCAAAGGTGCTCTTCTCAGGACAATCAATTTAGACATGAGACTTCCTGCCTCACTGAGAGTAATCAGGTGTACTTCGGCCAAGTGGCATCGGGAAAAAGGACAAAGCTTTTTGTGTACTCTTGAGACTCATGATCGCTATGGCTAGACTCTTTGGTACATTATGATGCATGCAATAAACTTTTATGATATGCAGTGAGACTCATGCATTTGTAGGAGTGTGGATATCCTATGATAGTCATAAATAATTGATCATTTAAGGTCAAAGATTTTTTTCTCATTTCTCTCTTTTTTCAAAGATTAGATCCTTTATCACAAGTTGATTATTGTAATTGAGATTTCTACCTTTGAACTTTCATTTTTACAAGCTAGTATAAGGTAGTGGCACTCAACTTTACTAGGATTTTTCTTCTCTAACACCACTTTGGTTTCAAGCAACTAGTTATAGGGGCATGCAATTAGGTCTCAAAGACATTCCTGTTGGGTCTAATGGTCTTCACTAAGGCTTAAACTCTAAAGGAATGCATTCAAGTACACCTCTTGTCCCTAGGTAAGTTTCTTAGAGTATTTGTATTTAACTCGAAGGGGGCTTATACTTCACTTTTGTCATCCTTTGACTTGAAGTCTAGCAACCATGAGTCTCATGGATTCTCGATCCAAGAGGGATGTTGTTATCTATCCAACATCATATTCTAAAATGTCATATGATCAGAGCCTACCATCTCGGCATAGGTCTAGAGATAAGTATTGACTTTCTCTTATCACACGCTTTTTTATTCCAACCTCTACCCCTAAAGAAGTTTCATGATCGGATCCTATCACCTGGCCATGGACTCGAAGTAGGTGTTAGCCTAAATATAGAAATGACTTTTGTGTCCTTTTTTTGGCATTTTTTCTTTTCTTTTCATGTTGTTTCAATGTTTTTTCCTATCAAGATAAAAAGAAAAAGGTTCCTCAAGGGGGAGACAAACAATGAGGCAGATTAGCATCAAAGGTATTCAACACCCAACCCTTTTTTCTGGAGAGTTGTTGCCTAGGTGGGTTCCACATGTTGTATACTTATCCATTAATAATGATTTTATATCCCTATAATTCATCATTATATGATCATGGACTAGAATCATTGGATTAAAGTACCTTAGCCTCTCTCTATAAGACTTTGATGTCTTATGTGGTAGACTCTCAAATGCATGAACATACTTAAGAGAATGATAATTTTAAAGAGAGTTGGATCCATTTTGGGACAAGATCTCTGACCTTTAATGATCTTTCAATGATATGCCTTGCATCATGATGAATCTTTATCCTCCTCCTATGACTATTGGAGTCAATATAAACTGGATTGTTAAGACCGTTATGAGTTTTGCCGAATAAGGTTAGACCTGCTTGGTAGAAAAGACCATAACTAAACAATAAAACAATGGAAAAATCCCATATACAATGAATATTTGTTGTTGCTATCAGAATAAGCAGGAGTCTCAATCCTATTAACATAGTAACTAGAAGTGAAACAAAAGGTATATGAAAATGAAAGAATTAAGTGGAATTTCATATGCATGAAAAATCATTTTGGTGGAATAAAACAACTGGGGTGTGGAGACCGTTTTGTGGTCTCGTCGAACGAGGTTGAGCCAGTGTCTAGAGGAAAATCAGGCTGTCAAGACCATTTGAGTCTCATCGAACGAGGTCAATCCAATTTGAAAGCAGATGTTTGCATGATTGGCTACTAGAGGTCTCTTCTCGTCTAAGAGATTTGGACTTTGGATGACTTTACAATACCTTATCTATGGTTTTTTTTATAGGTTTAGACTCATTTGACATACCCCCACATGATTTTGATAACAAAAAGACATCATAGAGAATAATAAAAAACAACAAAGAAATGATTTTTGACAAAAACTTCCTTAGTCTTGTCAACAGAAATAACATGTTCTTGCAACAATGAGGATAACTCAAACCCTGAGAGAAGAAAGTATTTTTGGATTTTCTTGGCCTTTCTCAGTTTTTTGGATTTTTAAAATATTTTAATTTTTTAAATTTTAATTTTTTATTTATTTTTGGGGATTTTTCATTTTTTTTTACTTTTTGGTTTTTTAAAAAGCTATTTTACAGAATCCAAGTTTTAAAGGCTTAGTTGGGGTCGTGGGATGATGACCCATGTAGGAGGTCTTTTCTCCTCCATGTTGTTATGGTAATGTTCTAACTTGTTGCCCTGTGATGATCTTCTTCAGAAAGAGAAATGAAGGAGCTCATATTGTTGTTTGGCTTCTATGGTTCAAGGGTGAGTTGATGCATGAGAAGTAACAAGTGTGTATCCTCTGATGCAATCGAACTTTCTACTGAGTTAATGATGGTAGACCCCTTTCTTAAGTAATCTACTAGGACCCATGTGAGTCTTTCATTTTTGTCCTTTTTCTATTTAGGTCCCTTGAACCCTAGACCTTGGGTTCTCACTTTGGACATTGCTGGGAGAGACTCTCTTATGCCCTGTTGGCTTTTTTCCAGATCCTCAAAATGTTGGTATCTTATGTGCAAGGCAATTTTTCATTTATTGATACATTTTTATACATGTTGATATAAGGGCTAGCTAGCTCTTGAGGTGAAAATCATCTATCCTTTGAGCTTGAAGACCTTGAGCCATTTTTAGAGGTCTATGACTAACACTTGACCTGAACTGGATGATGTCACGTTCACGATTGAGCTAGATGATGGGGTCGTTTCTTACTTCGGCCGAACAGTCGGTATGTTAGCTTACTCCTCTGATTTGAACAATATAGACTGTATAAGAAGGTTGTCCTTTTCTGTGATGAACCTTTTGTGTTGGGACACAAGGAGAGAAACTTTGGTATAATTATTGTCTGGAGGGTCCAGACGAATTGCACATATCTAAGGAGACTCTTGGAATTTCTTGGCTTTTCTTTATAACTTGCCTTCCTTGTACCCTTATCCCTCCTTGGTAACATATTTGGGGGTCCATAGGCATATGATGAGGACTGGTGTTGCCAGTGAGAACTTAGGGAATACAGATCACCGTGTTGCTAGGTGATCTTTGCTTAATGGCCTTCTTTGGAAGTCACTACTACAATTTGCAGGCTTGAACCCCTTCTTCTGCGTTGTGATCGGGAAATGGCTCTTTAAAGATACCCATATCATTATTGCCTTGATTCGGTTGCTCTTCATCAACAAGCAACTCTCCACATTCAATGTTATCATGTATCATATGTCTGAGGATGACATATTCTTCAGTGTCATGGCCTATTGCCCGATGATATCGACAATATTTGAATGGATCTTTACCCTTCATCGGTGGTGGATCTGACACCTCGAGTAGCTTCACCGGGCCATCTTGCAATAAAAGATCTAGTATATATAATCGACATTGTTTGAACTTTGTGAACCTCCGCTCCTTGATCCACTTTGGGTTTCCATCATACTCATTTCTATTGAAGTTTGCCTTCTTTGGAGTGGTTATCTGGTTGCTCGCCTTCTGACCCAGATTGTCATTCTTCTGGAAGGTCTATCTCGTGGTTTGAATAATATTGATCTGAACCTTGGATAAGTTTGACTTCTTATAGACATTGTTGTCTCTCTTGTGTTTCCAAAACCCATCATACACTCTCCTTTTGATGCCTACCTCAAAGGAAATAGCTTTCTTAATGAGTTCAATATAGGTTTTGACCTGAGCCATGCTCATTAAGCTTCTTAAAGGTTGTGAGAAGTTGTTCATAATGATGATCAGGGTATGGGAGTTTGAGATTGGCTCCAACATTCTAATAGCCATGGACCGTCATATATTGACAAACTTGTGGGTGCTTTCCTCTTTCTTTTGCTTTATGTCATATAATTGACTTGTGGTGGAAAGGGCCTCCAGATTGAAGCGACTACCCATGAATAGATTTATAGCTTGCTTAAATTTTTTAACCGGTTAAAGGTTTAGGGTGACAAATCATTCCAGAGCCTCTCCCTCTAGACTCCGGAAAAACCAATTGATCAACCTCCTATCATTGTTTTGATATATGACTATGCTCCCATGAACAAGGTCATGTGTGTTCTTAGGTTTTCCTTCGGGCAAAAAACTTGAGGGGAGTGTCTTCATCATACCCATTAGGCAAAAAATCCTCCAATGAGTACTTTTTTTTATCCATATCCATATATTTCATTCTGATACTGAGATTTTGGACCATATCCTCTAAATATTTTATATTTCGATTCAATGCAGACAATATGGTTTGGACCAGACGAGTTAACTGGGGTCTGTGAGCTCCTTTCTCTTAGTCAGACACTTGGGATTCACCCCATTGGTTGTAGCCCTTCTCAAAATCTTACTCTTGGGCTCTCCTGGCTCTTCTGTCGGTCTGTGCCTTTTTATATTCTGACTCTTGGGCTCTTCTGGCCCTTCTATTGGCTCGTGCAATCTCTTTTTCCAACTTCTATTGAATCTCCCTTATTTTCTCCTCCATCCTCTCCATTTTTTTTGGCCTATACTTGCATATCTCCTTTCCTGGATTGGGTTTTGAAATGTGAAGTCCTAGGAGTTTGTCTTCTAGTGGGCTCACCTGTGCTAGAGTTGTCCATCTCGTAACTCGCCTGGGGACTTTTACGAGATCGATGACGATATCAATGTTCTAGCACTTTTCTCTCTTTGGACTGGGCTTTAAAATGTGAGGTCATGTAGGTTCATCTTTTAGTAGACTCACCTGTACTGAAACTACCTATCTCGTAACCCACATAGGTACCTTAATGAGACCCATGAGGGTATCAATATGAGTTGGGTTCGGGGAACATCGAAGGTTTTTCTTTTTTTCAATCGTTCATAGACTCATCAGGAATGTTGGTATGGGTCCTTTTTTCTAGATCCTTATCGAATATGATGTTTGACATTATATGGGGTGACATTTTGTATATGGAATTTTCTAGATGTGGTTCCTCTGGGATTGACTAGATTTGTAGTTTTGGGATTTTCGATCGGGTATTCATTATACCCCAAACAATGATTCAAGCAAAGACTCAAACAAGTAATGCAGGATTTTCAAAACCAACAGGTACCCTAGTTCTCCTCGAAATCAACTCCATGAATCTACGAAGCTTCTTCGGGTTCTATGGATCAAGGCTCCCTTCCGAATCCACCACCGATATACCTAAGTCAACCGCTTAAAGGTACTAATGAATGAATTATCCGGCTTGAAGGTACCACCATCGATATACCCAAACTCAAAGCTTAAAAGTACTAATAGGGGATCAAAAGATCTATACGATAGGATAATAATTTTTTTTAAATACTTGATAAAAGAAAAGGCTCTTATCGTAGGAGAGGGATAAAAATGAAGAGCACACAAAAGAGTTCTAAATAAGGTCTCCAAACAAACTCTAACTTGTTAGAGGTTGTATTTTTTTTATCTTCTATGTGGCATAAAAATCTCCAACAATGGTTTCTAAAATGTGACATGCCTAAATTTAATGTTCATGCATGCAACTAATGAAAAAAAGACCTATATTCAGGGTAAAAAAAAACACTAAAACAAATACAATCTATGAAAATGAAGCTAAACGGCTGCACAGAAAAATGATGGCAATGCTACCGGAGGACAGAGCTCTGGATGGTCCTGCCTGGGATGACAAAGTTCGAGAAGGCAAGATCCTATGGATGACACACCATAAATTAGGGGTTTGCATACGATAAATCCCTATAGACCTAGGTTTGTAGATAGCCAAACTGCCAAGCCACATAGGGTTCAGACGACCAAACCCTGCAAACCCTGTACTGTGTGACAGAGGGTTCGAACAACTAAAATGGGATCAGACAATGAAACCCTATAGACCAGGGTCTGCAGACGTCCAAACTGCAGGGCGCAGAGGGACCGAACGACCAATCCCTATAGACCATGTACTGGGCAGCTTAGAGACCGAAAGACCACAATGGGGTTAGACGGCCAAACCCTGTAGACCAGGGTTTGCAGATGGCCAAAGTGCAGGGTGCAGAGGGACCAAACAGCCAAAACACTATAGACCCTGTACCGGGCGGTTGAGGGACCAAACGACCAAAATGGGGCCGAATGGCCAAGTAAGCGACAAAAGAGGTTTTTGTCGTTCAAACTGAAAAAAAAATAGAAATTTAAGAATTTTGGGTTCGTTAGGACCCAAATTTTCTCAAAAATGCAATTCTAACTATGAAAAAAAAAATACCATGTCACATCGTGATCGCCAAAAACTTTTGATAAAAGAATTTTGTATGTTAGAAAAAATTGACTTACTCGGATTCACAAAATCCTTTTTGAAATATGTGGGGATGTCATGTGCAAGAATTGGTCGTTCTTTACCTGAGGAAAAGGTAAAGCCCAAACAGGTTTCTCAATTTTTGTAGCTCGAATCGCACTACCGCGAATTCAGGTATGCAAATAAGAATCAAACGTGTATACACACCAATTGAAAGATTAAATAAAATTGAAATAAACAAACTAAGGATTTGGAAAATACCTTTTTCAGACTCAAGGGTCTATTTTGTTCTTTTTAGTCCGACAACACCTCTGCGTAGGCACGAGGGTTCTTCAATGACTTCAACACTTCCACGTGGGTATGACAATTTGAGAGAGAAGGATATTGCAAGGCTAGAGCTCGTTCTCTCTAAGGTCAATGCTCGGTCAAAGAATTTCTAGATGATCAAACTATAGGGGTAAGCTTGTATTTATAAAATTTTAAATAAGATACAGATCACCAAATTTTTTGGATCTATATCCATCCCAAATGGATCTGAGTCTATCTCTTAAAGGGGATAAGACTCATCCAGAAAAAGCACACATAAAAGGAGGATAGGGATAAGAACGAATAAGGACGCAATTGGCTCACCGGACGACCAAATGTTTTGGCCGTCCCAACCTGGACAGCCCACCCAGGTGGTCGTCCCATCCTTGGACAGCACCGGTTGTGCCGTCCCCAACCTTGGGATCAAGTGGGGGCATGATAGGATGAGAAAGACAAATTGGATGTCTTATGAACAGACTAAGACAGGGGGTGACCAAACCTAGGGACGGCCAAACAGCAGGGGCTCATCCCAAGGATAACGAGGTTAGGACAATCCTAAAAGGGGGTTGTCTCAAGGTGGGACGGCGAAAAAAGGGGGGGGGGGGGGGGGGGGTCATCCCAAGGTGGGACGACCAAACTGTGAGGTCATCCCAATGACAAAAAGGGAACAGGTTGGATGGGGAGGACAGACCGGGGAGGCCAGGGGATGGCAAAAACAGTCTTGCCATCCAAGACAGGAGAGACAAGGAGGAAACAAGGCCAGACACAATGAACAGGGGCGAGACAGCACAGACTGTGTCATCCCATCCATGGACGGCACAACAGTTGTGTCATCCCTGTAATAGATATGGACAGAAAGGTCGGGCCGACATTGTCTGTGCCATCCCAAGTCAGGACAGCACAAGCTGTGCCATCACAGCCCAAAACAAGGACCAAAGGGCTTGGGGGGGGGGGGCACAGACAGTGTCTTCCCTTGGTCAGGACGACACACCATGTTTCGTCCCAACCCGAAACTGAGAGAGGGACACATGGGACAGGCAGGACAGCACAAGAGTTGTGTCATCCGAGCCCATACCCGGGACAAAGCAAGAGATGTCTGTCTCAAGGAAGGACATCCCGTCCCTGGAGCCCCGAGGGACAAGGGGTCTGAACAAGAGAACGACGCTGGGTGCAACTTCCCAAGCTAAGACCTAAGGTCTTAGGTGTGCCATCTCAGGGTAGGACAAATTGACTTTACAAGGTTTTGGGTATTATGGAAAAGTTTTGTGCCTATGTATCCAAAAGAATAATTTATTTTTGACTTATTACTCAAAGAAACCGTGATTGGGATTGAAGACCTGGTTGCGGTAACTCAGCCTGCCATACCTACGGTCATCATTCCAAAGGCGTAAAACTCCGAGGCTGCCTATGCAAGGTCATATGCAGTCAATGGATTTTTCATGGATGGTCTTCCGGAGATACTCCATATAATCCAGATGCAGTGCAGGGTTCAGTCAGGCAATACGCGTGGTATGGTCAGGCCAGGGATCCGCGTACCAGTAAGTAATATGTGAATCTCAAAGAGGGATTCAAATGCACCCTTATTGATTCTTCCAATCGTCTTACGATGTTATCTTTACACTTATTTAAGCAACTACTTAGCAAAAGCAAGCTCGATTTAGTTTCAACTGGTCGTTTCCATGACACTCCATGCAACCAAAAGGCAAGAAGTTGAAGAATTAATCCGGTGATAAACTAATCGGTACAAGTTCATTGTGAATGGGTACCACAGATGATCCAGCTCTCAAACCCCGTTTTTTGGTCCTAACTGTTGCACATTGTCTGGACATTTAGAGGCCAAACGCCACCGGAGGCAACCTTAGTTGCAAATGCAAGTTCAGTGTCTGAACAAGTAGCATGCACAAGTCGATTTACAAAGCGTAGAAATGTAAAAACAGGTGAAGCAGTGATGAAGGTCAATCATCCCTTAAAAACACAAGGAAACCTAGGGCAACCCAGTGAACTTGCACCAAAGATCATATAGTGCTGCAGCCAGCAGCACTCTGGTCTAAAACAAGTGGACGTTGGACCATAGAATACAAGTAAAGACGCCCTAACGTAAAAAAGGAAGTAAAGGTCAAAATTTAGTTTCACCATCGATGTCTTTTCTTCCCTGAAGAAAAACCGGAAACGTCTCCCATTGGCTATAAGCAACAAATTTGGAAATTTGAAATATTGATAGGATATGGTTGCACATAGTAATAAACAGACTTCTGCAGCCATGGGGATTGCAAGAACATGATTGGGATAGTAAAAGTTGGCGATAAATAATATAAAAGACAAAATGCAAAGCCACTATTGCGATTAGTGGGAGGATACAAACTCCAGAAAAGCTCAACTAATTTATTTAACTCAAAGCAGATGATGCCGAGGCCCATCACTTGATACCCAAAGAATAATGTACTCTTATGTGCACAGACGGACACATACAATCAAACGCAAGAGAGAGAGAGAGGAACTAAGGATGATATGAGGCAGCACTCAGAGAATATGAACAATTGGAAAAAGGTTACCTTCTATGCCCAAAGAACAGTTATGACCATGAATAACAAAAATGCCAAGGAAAAGCAGCTCCCTGCAATCACCATAAATGCCTAGAATATGGGGAAAAAAGTAAGTACCATCAAGATAAACCACAAATGCTAAATGAGAAAAGAGACATCAAACAATATCATAAACAAGATTTTTTAAACTTGTAGTGGATTACCTTCCCCCTCGACTCAAACTTAAATTTGTGTGTGAACCATGACAACCTTTTATCAACAAAAGGAGCTAGAGCAAGTGCCCTGCATATGCCCAGAAAAAATTTTCTTTCATTATGTTGAGATATTAAGAACTCATATCAAATTACTAATTTTCGGTTGTCAAAAGTTCGGATCTTATAGATGTCTTAGTGATAAAAAGAAGTTAATATGAAAAGAAAAGATGAGCCAGCAGGCATTCAATCAATGGTTAACTATGTATCCAATGGCAATATTACAAGAAACAAACCCTCCAGCTCTAGCAAGCTTGGTAACCTGGCTGCCTGCCCACACCATTGCCATGACTTTAAAAAATCTGCAAATTTTGACAGATTGTGGCATGGTTAGCTTGTTACAAGGATATGAAAGAAAACTGAAAGAGATGGACTATGGCAGATACCTTTCAACAGCAGCACCATAACCCATTCTTCCTGGGGCTGGGGCAATGTAGAACCTGAAACAGCATCTCGTGTCTAAATAAAAACAGCCAGTGGCAGCAGCATCCATTAATAATAAAGTTGCTGTTTTTGCACATGCTAATAGAAAAAGGGGGGAAAGGAGAAGATGGTTATAAGAGAAGCCACATGCAAACACTAGTCATCGTTCACTTCACTAGGACAGACAATATAAGACTTATTACAAGTGGTGTAGGCATACTGGATACTTGCACTATGTCATAATGATAGGAGTAATCATCAAGGTGCACTCACATTTATTGCACATCCAATAATAAAAGACTTTACAATAGTGTTTTTGGGCTTAAGGGATACTTGCAATATGTCACAATGAATAGACTTATTCCATATCCCCCCAATCCCTTTCAGTTCATCAGGGTGAAGCATGTATTACAACTTCTTTAGAAGTTTGTTTCTGGGAAATATATCTTATACTCCCATCATCCACAAATGCACTTACAACCCACACAAACTTCTACCCCTTCCTTGTCTCTTGAACTTCCTCCAGGACATATATGCAAATCTAAAGTTGTTGTTTTTTTTCGAATCATAAGCATAACCTAAAACTCCATCTTATTAGGCCTTGCTATTGCAATAATCTGTACTTGCAACAGGATGATAGGATGGATCAGCCTGACTCAAAACAGATCCAATCTGGAAGGAGACACCAAATCAACTTGTGTGTATGTGTGTGTGCATGTGCATGGACACGGGAGCTGACAACCCAATAAGATCATTAGACCTATGTTAAGGCTCAAATCCAACTACACTGGAATGAGGTTCAAGTCTGGATCCATCCGACAAAACCAACCGAGCATAGGTCTACTGTTCTTATACATAGGGCACAAAAGGGATAAGTATTTCACCCATTGAACCTAGCCTACAACTTGCTATACCAAGTCAACTTTTCATTGTGTCTCTACACTTTTTGGCATATGATTGCAGGCCCATCACCTTTACTTTTATTTTTCACATTTCCACCAGTCTTTTTGTTCTTGCTTTGCAGAAGTCAAACACTAGTATATGGTCATCCATAATTAGGACATGGTGACAAACACTAGTATATGGCCATTCATGATTAGGATCTGGCTCCCCTTGGACATTCTTTTGTTACATTGGACATGTTTGTCCAAGTATCAAAAGAAGAAATCAAGTTTCAAACCAAACAAAAGGCAACACACTAAGGCCCTCAAAAGAATTATGAACACCTCATCACTATCTAGTGTTCCCCTAATAAATAAATAAAACCCTTTTTCACTTTACAGTTTACACAGAAAAAGGGATACCACAATATGTACTTCATATGAAAGACCTAGAACATTAGCATATGCACAAATTTAATATGTACTTCATATATGAAATATGAAAGGCCTAGAGCATTAGCATACTCACAAATTTTATTTTATTGCATGACTTAAGTTCACATAAACTTCAGTGCCTCATTTGAAACATACACAGAAAATAGAGGCTTTTGCATCCAGAAAGGAAGGTTACATGATTATAAGGGTATCGAACTTGTTCAGGCATAGAAGTGCATGCAACAGATAGTAAACAATGGAACTACTATGAACCATATTATTTATTACCAATATGCAAAAATTGATGAACTTACCACACCAAGAGAAATGTCACGAGATAATAAACTGTATTCAGTAGCCCATAGGATAATACCCCAGAAACACCGTACCTCTTCAGCTTCTGCATCACTCTAGTACAAGTTTTTTAGTGAGATTCTTGATAATTGTCAGGTACATTCTCTAACAGCAACTAAAATACATAGGATATAGGGCCAGAGGAAAATGAATATTTACTGGCTTAGAAGCTTGGAAAGAATTTCCTGAAATAAGGTTTTCGAAAAGAGAGAACTTTGCCAAGAGGCAAGACCAAGCTCTTGAAAGAAAATTTAGTCTAAAATTAGCACACCATGAGAAGTTCTGACAGCATATAGAACTGGACACAATATGCTTAAAGGCAGAGACAAAAACCATGATCAAAGATGATACAGAAAGCAGTAATTACTCATTCAATTTGGATGGCTTCCTCGGTTGATTAACATTATTTTGCACCAATCCTGAAAAGATACATCCCTCGATAAGTACAAAAGCATACTAGCATCGTTAGATTTTCTACTATGGTCTCAAAGTGAGCATTGTCTTAACCAATGCAATTAAATAAAAACTGAACATTTTCATGACGTTATATGCTTTCTAGCTCAACGCCAACTAAAAATAGCCAAAGGTGGTCGAATGCTGCACTATCATAACTGAGCGGCCTTAGGTTCGAATTCCATGGGGTTGATCCCAGCTTGACTATCAAAAGAAAAAGGGGAAAAACTTCTTACGCTCTAGACAGAAAAAGAAAAAACAGCACCCATTTGCAGTGAATGAAATGGACAAAATAAATTGAGTTTGTTCAGTTTTCTTACAGAATTAAAAAAAAAACATGATAAACACTCACCATCATGGTCTTTGTGTCCATGGCATCCATTTGGAGTTGAAACCTCTATAGGCTGATCTTAACAGAAAGGCAGCAGTATAAAAGTCATTATAAGTGGAATTTATTCTATACGAATGAAAAAACAATGTCACATAGAGAATAAGCACCAATTACCTTAGAGATAGAGTTGAATTTAAAGGATAACTTTCACTCCTTTAGAGGGTAAAAAATAAAAGAACAAAGGGAATCCAGTGCAACAATAGTTCAATGCTTGAATTCAATTGGGGATTTAGGGGTCTAAAGAGAAACGAATATAACCAGGCTGAAACCTACTACAACATTATTATCTTTAAGATAGATTTCGTCCTATGCTATGATTCAAACAGAATCTACAGTGGTCTACCTTCAAGATATGACAAGCATAACCTCACACCATGACTGAAATTCTGGCATATACAACCATCTTCGTTCCAAGTTATGCAAGTAGCCTGATTTGCCTTAAAAAGAAACTTGCAAAAGGGAAAAGAAGTTCTCCATTAAAATAATTCTATATAAAAGACAGTTGAAATTTTCCCAAGAAAAATAATAATCATAACACATTGAAAGGATGAAGACTATCACAATGGACTATTATTGTGCGTGGGTCTACCAAAGACAACCTATAACTGTACATATTAATTCTTAACAATGTATACCCATACGCTTATTAGGAATTGTCAATTAACCTTCTTTCTGATGCACTAATCCATGGATGATCAAATGGGAATAACTCTTTCATCCATTTCAGGGTTAAAAAACCAAGGGAATCAGGACTTAACCTAGCCATGCTTGACTGAGGACTTGGCCAGGTCATGTTAATTTTACTGTGTGCGTCCATGCGAGTGTGGATCTACACTAAGTCAAGTGAGCCTTGAATGAGTATCTTAGGTTAGGTGTTGATCCTGGTCGACTCAGGCAAGTCACTAGGTTGATTCTCCAAGTTGTCAACCAATGGCCCATTTGCTGTTTAGTGTTTTAGATGATCTAATACTGCTACATTTATTTCTCCTTGAACCTAATCTCGTTTTTTTTCAAGAGTGCTAGTGTTGGTTCCATTTCAAATCACACTTCTAGCATTACATAGCGGCTACTGGCAATCATGATGCATGCACCTCAGTAGAATGGATTCATGATGCTAAACAGTTGATAGCAAATCCTTAAGACCTGTGGCTTCTACGCTTATTACCACCACAGGAATCATCCTCATTGTTAATATTGGAAGGAGATAAACAACACTTTTAGCCCAGTGAAAACAAAAACAGATTACATACAAATCAGGATACTCTTTTCTATGATTACCTCTATACCTCTCCAAGATATTGGAACAATCTCCACTTATGTACATGCATTTCCAACACCTTATTAAACCAGACGCAAGAATATCCATCCATCCCAATCCTTATTCCTGTACATCTTCTATACACCCATTTTAGTAGATCATAATAAAGAAAAGGAAAAAATATCATACTGCAACCAAGTCAACCGTAACTTACCCTTCAGAAATTCTCAACTTGATGTTATCAAGCAATAACCTTTTCCAGGACTTGCACAAAAAATGAATACGAAGGGTAGCTCCAGCATCAAGTCATGGTGTGTGACATCAGCATTGCCAATTTTGAGCGTACCTAGTGCTAAAGAGAACCCATCATCCTCGATAACAGAAAATGGCTGAACTCCTATCCTATCCTATCTTATGAGTATAAATGAAGCAAACGGTTGAATTTTTATAACTAAATTTATTATAACGCCCTCAGCCTTTGGGCGTTTTCCTTCTTTAAACCGCTAAATTCCCAAAGACGAGCACTTTTAAATCGTTAAGAAGAAACAGAGGATCACATCGCCTGCAGCAAAATCAAAGGCAAAAAGAAGAAAGGATCTAATCACCTCGCCGCTCTCGGTTGTGGCGCGCAGACGATGAGATTTGGAGAAAGTTCTGCCTTCTCGGAGGAGGACGGTTCTCGCAACCATAGCTTCCCTCCACATGGTGTTTTTTCTTCCCTTGAAGTCAGAAGAAGGAAAAAAAAAACAGAGAAGGAAGAAATTCGAATCAATTCGGCCATAGAAAAACCGCAAAGCAAAATTGAGAGCGTTGGAAGACGAGGGAGGGAGATGGGCGTTGTCTTAACCATCGGAGGACGAAGTTGGCATGAGACGGCAATCCTCAGTATCAAAGCCATCGATTGCTCAGAGCATAGCAAAAATGCTAGCGACGCCAACGTGGAAAGTCGATGTGAGAATTTTTCTTTTCAACTTCCCCTCCGCTATTCCTCCGGGATTGAGCTTCTTCCGTTCGATGTCGGCCGCGAAGTTACGATGATTAAACGGTTCGGATTCGGATCGGATTTCGACTAATCGGATGCTGGATAAAATTCGGATTCAGATTCAGACGGTGAAAAGCATGTACCAGGTCTGGCTTTTTACATGTAAAAGAATTCGGGATACCCGTAAAATTCGGATGTTTGTCGGATTGTGCAGCAAAAAGTCAGAACCATATCTGCATTCAATTATAATCGGATATGGTTTTGGATTACCAAATGCAAATAAGGATCTGGTTGGGAGGCATATAGTTGATAGGGGTGATGAGGGATTCACAAAATCCTAAGCTGTCTCCATTGAAGCTCTCTATTTGGGAGCCGGAGTTGGGAATGAAGATGGTACTTAATGAGGGTGTAGTTAATACCACCAACCTCCACAGGTGTTTGCTAACCCCATGTTGTGAGATGCAGCTGGTGTTGAGAGTAGATATGGGTTATTTTCAACCACATCTTCACAAGGATGTTTTTGAAGATGTAGTTGAAAATGGGCAGATTTCACCTGGACTCTCATCTCCTCACCAACATCAGCTCTCAAACACAAACAGAGCCTGACTGGAGTCACCCTTTTGAGAGGAAAGACGGAAATGGGAGCGGTGTTGGGAGGGAAAATGGTGTGGTAAATGGGTAGATTTCAAAAACATCCTCATCCGGATGTTGCTAAATCTCCATCATCACCACTCCCAACGGAGCCTAAACTGAATCAATAAAATTTGATTCATTGACGAGAGAAGGGTTTGAAGAGCTCTATTCAAACCTACAGTAGAGTATTTGGATTCACAGAACTTAGGGTGTTTGGAATCTAGTTTCACTAATATTTTGGCCACTTTTCCCCAACAAATCGTACTTTGGTGAAATTGAACTCCAATTTTACTGGATTTCCTAAATCACCAAATGGATTTTTTATGACGATGAACCCTTGCCAAAGTGAGGAAAACCTTGGGTGAAACCCCATGACCACCCTGCCTTACCTAGCCCACCTCTGAAAGTACGGACAAACCCATGCAACAGCAGGGTTTGATCCAGTAACTTCATCTCGACACCTTCACAACCACCCGGCTGACCAAGCGGGCAACCCCTGCAGTGGTAAATCTAAATGCAATCTCGACATTTTTATAATGGTTCCCAATGCTCTTGGATCCAATTGGTGCCTATCGGTTTTCATTATAGAGGATCAAATAAGATGGCTGGACAGGGTAGAATCGCACCATGTCAAAAACTGTTTAGCGTCCAGCAATCAGACATCACCCTCCTCGTCTATTGGAAAGACCAGCAAGGCTGCTTTTTGTTGCTATCCATTAAAATATAGACATCATAGAGGGGCGGGGAGTATAATGGTTTTCATGAACCAGTGTGACTGTTCAGCTTTGGTGGCCAGAAGTGATGGTTTCCACACTGCTGTCTTATGGTTTAAACATGCATTATAAAGCTTTATACATATCATACAAACCAAAATGTTAGGCCAAAAAGCCTCCTTTCTTGTGAAGTGATGGGATCGGTAACAGGATTATGTATAGCGATGAAGCCTTCACAATGACCAACATATCAAACATGTAAGCAATCATAAAAATTCAAGAATCATATATCCTAAGTGAGTTTCTAATAGACTGTCTGCAAACCGGGCATGTCGGATTCATATCACGCTCTACCAAAAAAGCACAATGTGGGCAACAAACCAGATGTCCACACGGAATGAAAGCAGACCTCCTTCGCCTCATAAGACAGATTACACACAATTCACCATCGGGTATATCTCCAGACTCGTCATCTGCACTGCTTCCAGCAGGAGGATCTCTTTGTTCTTGACTGGGATGCCTTCGAAACCTCCACCCTTTCAACCTATTCCAGTTCCTGAAATCAACAATAAACTACAATATTGCAAGACATCCAAATACAGCATGTTGATGTCAGGCAAAATTGGATCTCTTGGCTCTACAATGCAAACATAAGATGGAAACAAACAAATTTAGGTACTAGGTTATATGTGATCTTATAAAAAGACCACATTACGGCCTACAAAATCAAGATTTATTTTCTTCTATACTTTCATCAAGCTGACTGAATAAGAAAATGTTCCGCATTGCCATTACGAGAACAGGAGAAAATGGCCTAATGAAATTTAAACTGCATAAATGCCAATTGGAACAAGTTATAGGCCCCCCCTAGCACGACAGAAGCCCAGGATGAAAAAGTTTGCATGCCTATAGATTATTCTGATATTGGCAGTATATGTTCCCATAGCATATTACAATACAAAGATATCATAAAAACAGAACCATTGGACATAATGTTCTCAGTAATTAATGTCAAAAGCAAATGAAGATCAACAGGTTATAAAGAACGCAAGCAGAATCTGGTCCAAAAGGTGAAGTACAATACAAGCAATTTTTATAGGCTTCATTGTACATGTAGAAAAGCATCAATGTATCCCTTTTTGGATTTGTGGGCTTGCACATGCGCAAGCACAAGGATAAACATTCTATGTTTGATATGGCTGAATATCTAAAGTCACCACATTTTCTTTAATTGTGCTGGGGGTGCTATATTGAAAATTTCAAGACATGATTCTGTTTAACTATTTCAGATTCAAATGTGCCACACATTTTTTGGACAATAAGCATCCTCTAATCTTTGCAACATGATCCAACAGTTGTGGGCACTCCTCCCCCCCCCCCCCCTACCTGTGTCATACCTGCACTGGTACTTGGTTACCTTGCATGTGGGTCAACTGAGTTTCAGACATGATTCAATCCATGTGTGGTTAACACTTGTGATCAAAAGCATCCAACATAGACTGTATAACTGTATACTTTATTATTATTAAGTGTTAGTTAATTATAAATCTTTGACATTTTTTGGACTATTAGTTCGTAATTGACAACTTCAACTTCATATGTAGAAGATTTTGTAAAATAATAGTATTATGAATCTTTTATGAGTTGATATATATATATATATGGTGACTAGAATATGTTAACTGAAAATATGTGAACCGAAGTATGAACCGAGATTTCAATGGGTTATTTTATTTTTTTCTCAAATTTTACCGTACGGGTGTGATCTAGATGCTTGGTTTTATAAAAACAGACTCTTGGATCATCCGATTACGATGCATAAGGATCTTTTAAGGCTTGAAAATTAATGGCTCAGAATTGTCGTAAATATTCAAGCACCTAAAAATCGCATTTTTCATCGAAAAATACATGATCCAACAGTTGATTCCTAGCAAATGGACCACGCTGAATGCATCTGAACCATTGGATTTGCAAAAAAGTGTCAGAAAGGTCCTAGTTCACATATTTCCAGTTAACACATTATAGTGACCTTATATATATATATATATATATATATATATATATATATATATATATATATATATATATATATATATGTCACAGGGATTCGGCTAGAAGGGTGCCGCACCCGCGTCGACGCGGGTGCGGGTGCGGTCAACCCGTCCCTGGGACCCGCGCCGGGGGGAGCCCCCGGACCCCCCTTCCTGCAAGGGCAAAAACAATGACCATAAAATACACCCTTGAAGTTTAAAAATGACTTGGCGGTTCCATGCATTAATGGACACCAGTAGCTATTTTTGCAATTTTGTGTAAAAATAAGTTACACACTTATTAGCTGTGCATTCAAAATGCACAATTATTAATATGTTTTCCTAATAAAAATTACTAAAATGTCCATAATTGTGACAATTAATACACCTAATCACCATATCAATTTTTAAATTTGTTAGGGGCATAAAATTGTGGTGAATGTGCTAACATGCATAAATGTCATGGACCTTAACAGCTACCAGCCTACCATACATTCATACATATACACTATACATGATATATATATATATATATATTTTACATTTTTGCCCCTGCCGCACCCCCGCACCCGGGTTTTTTGGAAGTGCCGAATCCCCGCACCCATGTGATATATATATATATATATATATATATATATATATATATATATAGTGATTCTGAACTATAATACCATAAAATGGTGCAGACTCGTGTTTGCATAGATCTAATCACCAAGTGTCAGATCCAACCGTACAAATATGTTTAACATGGTTTCTTTACTACATCACGAGGCTTTATCATATCCATTATATCATAAGATTCAACTTCTAAGAATAGGTGAAAAATTGATGGCCCACAATTCGTGAAAAGGAAGGATGGTTTAAACTTGGCTCAAAACATCAAGCTGCAGTCAACTTAAACACATGAAAATAGTAAATAAAACATGTTGAACATTACAAAGGGTAACTTTTGCATTTGAAGACTACCATCTTTGTAAATCAAGTGTGTACTACCATGGTTCAGTACCACAACAAAACCACCCACCACCCACACACACGAGATCAACCTTGGCAAAGAACGTTGCTCAACTGGATCTGTTCTGTTGACAGACCCTTTTTCCTTGTGGAGCCCAATGAACCAACCAATGTTAAAATCAGTTCACTAGGTGAATCGGCTTCTTAAAACACAAAAAAATCGAATTGAATAAAATCAAGCTGAATTGATCAACTTTTTACCATCAGATAACACACCATTAGAAAATAAAAAATAGTCATTTTTAAACCCCTTAAAAAATATTTAAAAATTTGAATTGAGTTGGCCCCTTTTGAATCGTCTTTGGGCTGATTCAGGCCGACTCAGATTGATTTTAACAAAATTGGGACTAACTATTTAAAAAATGCTAACAAATGTCTTGCTCAAGTTTCAGGTGTACAAAAGAAAGGCAAAAAAGAAAAGGAGAAGAAAAGCATATTGTCAGAAGAAAGAGCAATTGCACCAGAACTATGCCCCAAAATTTTGCACGTTTTTTTGTGATATTTAATCCAGAGAATATTGCAATATTTTTTAAAATAATAACCATTTAAAAATATTGTGATATTAACTTGATATTTTCCCCTATGTCACATGGATACAGATGCAGGAAGGGGACACGATGTGAATACGCTTGGTATGTAAGACAAGTCTCAAAAATTAAGACATGGGGACACGGCTGCAAACACAGATAGATGTATGTCTGTCTGTGTATATAAAATAGCAATTACAAATCACTATAATGTTTGGTCATTCATACTGGGATCTAGTTCATCTTTCGTGGGATACACAAAATCGGCATCCTCACATCATGCTTGAAGATCTCAAATCAGCCTTCCAACCTCGCACCTTACATCTAATGGTGTATGTGCAAAAGAACATTTGGTGGGGGCCTTTTGCTTTTGTGCCATGGAGCTCCTGCTTTTTTCTTATGGTGATCACCTCATGGACCTCAGATACATGCATATGCTTAAGAGCTGGTATGTTAACAGGCAATGCTTGTCTTTAGACATGATCGTTCTAGCAGCAACTTACAGGGGGATGAGTAAGTTTTCTGTTCTTGGTACCTCGAAGTTTCTTGGCTGTAAAGTTCTTCTTCAAGTATGGTTTTTTTAGCACTTTTAGTTTGAACGACCTTTAAATATCCTTCGCTTGGATTCGATAGAGACTCGATATCGCCTGGTTCAAGATCATGAATTTTCCTTTGGTAATCAATGGGATTTCCACTTGGGATTCATTCGCGGCTTATGGGATGAGATGATGCCTCTTGCTCGTCGGTCCTATCATTTTACCACTGCGGACTATGATGTGTGATGGTCAGATATATGCCCCTTGTTCATGCCAAAAGCACCATGGAAGGAAGACTAGTTTTTTGCCTTTTATATGTTCTTTCTTCAAATTTATCATTTTATATAAACTTCACCTAAGTATTCAATGACATATTCTTGAATTTCTACGAATTCCTAATTCTTTTTTCTTTTTCTTTTTTTTTCAAAGAGGGGACGATATTTATTCCTGGGCGGATTCGGTCAAAACCGTCCCAAATAGGAGACAACAAAATGGACGATCGTCTGCCATATCGGACGACTAAACTGTTAAGAATGTGTACTGAATATATATGTATTTATATGTATTAATATATATATATATATGTGTTTATTTAAATGTATGTAAATTGAAATACCCATAGAGGGTATTTCAGTCTTTTCACATTGTAACAATAGTCAGCCCATTAGGAGCTGACTTTGTCCTTTTCATTTTTGTTCTTTTTTTATTTTATTTTTGTTTTGAAAGTAGAAGTCGATGAGACAACACCAACTAGTTGTTGGAACTGCCCCCCAACGATCACGTAAGAGGCTCTCATTTGCTTTTGTTCTTATTTCATTACATGGTATCATAGCTTTGGTGTTCTTGAGTTGTGACTCATTCGGAAAGGCCAAGATCAGGATCGTGAGATTGGTGGAGCATCGGTTCGTAAGATTGTTGCATTGAGAGTGCACCATCAAAGTTCTCTTCAACAAAATTCTTATTATCTTCTTTTCTCTTCTCTTCTCTTCTCTCTCTATCTCCCTCTCTCGTTATTGTAAAAAAAGGAGGATGAAAGAGAAGTAGACGTTTTCGTTCCCGTGAAACTCAATGATACTAACTATGTGATGTGGACATCCATAGTAAAACATAAAATATGGGAAAAAGGTCTATGAGGTTTGGTTGATAGCACCGAAAAAGAGCTTAAACTTATACTTGCCAAGATGGAAGAAGGAAAGGAATTGGCTTTTCGAGGAGACGAGATGTCTAAGGCCGTCACCGAATACGAGAAAAAAATGAAAAAATAGAGGATGGGTCATTCCATGATAATTGGATGACTCATCAATAATGTTGACATCAAAAAATGCTCTAGCCCAAAATTTGATTTTGCCAATGCATGAAAGTATCTTAAGGATATGTATAGTCTCAACGATATTGCTTACATATGCAATGTGCAATTAGAACGGAGCATTTCTATCAATTTATTAATGGGCTTAGACCCGAATTTGAAGGGACCAAATCGGCCCTTCTTCATAGAGGAGGTGTACCTACCATAATTGAAACACTTGAAGAATTAACTATAGAGGAAAATTGGTTGAAAAAAACATCTTCAAACGAAGAAGAATTTGTGCTCTCTATATCAAGGCCCAAAAATCACACGAGAGTTTATAAGCCCCCTCACTTTGGAAGAAATAATGAGAATGGAAGAAATTTCAATGATTACGAAAGGAGCCAAAACGATAAAAGAGTCGATCATGAATACAAAAAGAGTGGTCCACTAATATGCTATCATTGCTATGAGTCGGTCATATCAAGCCTTTTTATCCTAAAAGAAAGAAAGAAGAACAAAAAAATGATAAGAAGGTGATTTCGGTGGGACCATCTCTAGAAATGGTGTAGATGACTCCAAATGCATTGGCTCATTATCTTTGGCACAATTCATGGAGACACTACAACCAATGTTCAAAAGTCAAGTTTCTTCCTTCTCGGGCGCGGTCGTATCTACAGGGATCAACCCTTATAAGACTTCTTGGATTCTTGATTCTGGTGCTTCTTTTCATATGACCCCCAAATGAGTTCACGCTATCCGAATGCCATGCTAACCCAAATGATTCTTATGTTTTAACCGTCGATTAAATTTCTTTAAAAATATTTTGGCTATTTACAAAAACATCAAACTTTTTTTGTACTAAATATTAAAGTAGTACCAAAATTAAATTTAAACCACTTAGCCGTTTCCCAAATTTCGGATCATGGATGCAAAATCTTGTTTTCAACTAATGATTGTTTGATACATGATCACTAGTCCGGAAAGCCGATTGGGCATTGCCATAGAAGAAGAGATCTCTATGTTATGGACAATTTTGAATTATCAAAACATATTTTTTGTAATTTCATGAGAAAAAAAGATATAAAAAATTGGCATAAGAGACTAGGACATCCTAGCGTGTCAAAATTATATTTGTTTCCATTTCTTACAAGTTATAGAGAGAGATTTTGTTTATGAAGATTGCATCCTTGGTAAAATAAAATCTTTACCTTTTGGGCCTAGTCATTTTATATCAAAAAAAACATTTGAGTTGGTACATTCGAATGTATGAGGACCGACTCCGGTTATATCCAAAGGAGGAGTGTCATATTATGTTATTTTTGTGGATGATTATAATAGTCACTCTTGGATATATTTTATTAAGCACAAATCTGAAGTCTGTGATTGTTTATACAAATTTCATTATTATACAAAGACTCAATTTAAAACCAATATTAAAATCTTTAGAACCGATTTCGGAAAAAAAATTTGTATCAAAGGATTTCAAAAACTATCTTGACTTACATGGGATTATTCACCAAAAATCATGTCCTTATACTCCTTAACAAAATAGATTAGCTGAAAGGAAGCATAGACATATTGTTGAAACTGTTAGAATACTTCTTATATCAAGAAATGTTCCAAAATTATTTTGGGCTGAAGCCAATCTTACGACGGTTTATTTGATAAATAAGATGACTTAAAAAACTATCAAAAATATTTCTTCTATTGAAAAATTATTTAAAACATCTCCCAATTAAAAAAGGTTGAGCCTTGGTTGTAAATGTTTTGTGTTTACCGACAAAAATGACAAACTTTTCTCAAAAGCTATTCTTTGTGTTTTCCTAGGCTATGCCGAAAATAAAAAAGGGTATAGATGTTATGAAATTAAAAGCAACAAGTTCTATGTCTCAAAAAATGTCACTTTTCTTGAAAAAAAATGGATTTGGTAAAAATAAAATCAAGAGCATTGTGACTATTCATTTCTTTTTTACCATGCCAACAAGCATGTGAGTTACGAAGACACTCATGATGTACATGAGAATGTGAATGAGGGTCTTAATAATATAGACCAACCTTATAGTGAAGTTCAAATCTATACTCAGTGTACCGAAGACCATCCTCCATGTGCTTTAGAAAGATATTCTCAAAATCAAGATATAGATTTCTCTAGTGTTAGAAGATCCATGAGAATTTCAAAGGCTCCTAGTAGATTTGTATCCTATGATTCCTTTGAACCTAAATATAGAGCATGTCTAATGGCTATCCACTCATACATAGAACCATAGTCTTACCATGATGCTAAAAATCATCAAGAGTAGATTATGACAATGAATGATGAATTAGAAGCTTTAGAAAAGGCAAAAACTTCAGAAAATCAAACATTACCTAAAAGGAAAAAAACTATGGAATGCATATGGGTCTATAAGATTAAAACTAAAAGTAATGGGACATTACCACAGGATATAGTTAATAATATAGAATAGGCTATGATGAGCCATTTGCTCCAGTCGCTCGAAAGACTACTGTTAGAACTTTTATTTCTATAGCATCAATTAAAAAATGACTCATTTTTCAAATGGACATGAAGAATGCCTTTTTGAATGGTAATCTCAATGAGAAAGTTTACATGGATCTCCCACCACGATTAAGTTTGGCACATGAAAAAAATCTTCGATTACGGAAAGTGTTGTATGGCCTAAAACAAGCCTGCAAGGCTTGGTATGATCAATTCAATAGTGTGATGACACAACTTGGTTTTAAATCTTGTTATACTGACACTGCCTTGTGTCTTCTAATGCAGGAATGGTGATATTATTTCTCTACGTTGATATTATGATCATCACAAGAGGTGATAAACAGGAAGATAGTCATGTCAAAGATGTGCTCAAAACCAACTTTTTTAGAATAGAAGTGGCTTACTTACATCGTGGTTACTTGTTATCGCAGACTAAGTATACAATAGAGATCATTGAACGGTCAGGACTCTCAGATGAAAAACGAGTTGATACTCCAGAGGTTATCAATGCAGAGATGAAGAAAGATAATAGAGAACCTCTGAAGGATCCAACTTCATATAGATAAATGATTAGGGCCTTATCTTATCTCTCTATTACTCGTCCTGCTATCTCTTATGTTATTCATTCAGTTAGTCAATTTTAGCATGCTCTCGTTACAACATATATAAGTATTGTAATGAGAATTATTAGATATATTAGAAATTCTATTAATCATGAATTATTTTTTTCATCCTCTTTTCAGTTATAAGTTATTGCATATTCTGATTCTGATTGGGGGAGAGAGATGAATGATAGACGCTCAAACACTAGTTCATGTATTTTTATAGGTGATTCTCTAATTTCATGGAGATGCAAAAAGCAGCAGAAGGTGTCCCTCTCTTCCACTAAAGCAGAGTATCAGGACATGACAACAACTACTTCTGAATTAGTGTGGTTGAGATCATTGTTAAAAGATTTGGGAGTTCACATTGCAGAACCCTCGAGATTATGTTGTGACAATAAGAGCGCGATATACATTGCAAGCAATCATACATTCCATGAAATGACCAAAAACATTGAAATGGATTGCCACTATATTTGTGAGGAATTTTTGAAAAAGACCATCATGTTGTCATATGTTCCATATGAGTATCAACTGACGGACTTCTTCACTAAAGCATTCTTGTCACCTAGATTTCACTTCTTACTTGACAAACTCTCGGTTGTTACGCCGTGAGTTTGAGGGGTGTGTTAAGAATGTGTACCAAATATATATATATATATATATATATATATATATATATATATATATATATATATATATATATATATATGTGTGTGTGTGTGTGTGTGTGTGTACTTAAATGTATGTAAACTTGGTCCTTTTTAGGGGTATTTCGGTTTTTTCATATTGTAACAATAGTCATCCCATTAGAGGCTGATTTTGTCCTTTTTATTTTTGTTCTTTTTGTATTTTATTTGTCTTGGAAATAGATGTCGATGCTGCCCCAACGGTCAGCCCAATAGCTAGTTGGGCTGCCCCCACTCTCCCTCACTGGTTATAAATAAGGGTTCTCCCCTTGTATCCTTCAATGCTTTCTTATGCATTTGGTAATACAAAAGCATTTATATTTTACTCTCTTGGCCCTTGTGTGGGCGGTGTAGATTGATCCATAAGTGCTTCTTTGTGGGTTCGTTGTGTTCTTGTAAGCCCACAAGAAGCTCTCATGTGTGCTTTTGTTCTTATTTCATTACATAAACCCGTAACGCTGTCCTGTATGGGATGACATTACAACTTTTGTCGTCTGCTATAGGGACGGTGGAAACCGAACGTCATTTGCATGGCACCCCATGTGTCTGTCCCATTAGGAAATGGGATAGAAAAAGAGGACAGGGAAGAGGAGAGGAGAAATAGAGGAAGAAGAAAAGGGAAAGAGAGGAGGGGAGAAATAGAGGAAAGGAGGAAGAAAAGGAGGGACGAGGGGGATCTTGCACCGGATGACTTGGTCTATGAGCTCACGCCGCTGGACAAATGATGAGAAGACGTCCAACCGATAAGTACCTTGCTTCTACCTCGAGAAAACGAGAATTCGTGATGTTGTTAACATTCTCATGAGACAATGTATCTGACATGCCGTTTGCAAGTACATGGGAAGAAGCATCGGATGATGCTAACACATTGTCTAATGTTTATAGTTATGGGACAACTGTCGGACGGTAGTTTAGGAACGTCGTCTGATAGTCAGGGAAGAAGGAATGACAACGATGGACGGCTCTACAACGTCTTCCACCGCTGTCGGGCATGGCACGGCTGCCGGATGGTGGTTCAGGAACGTCGTCCAGTAGCCATGGAAGAAGGAATGGCAGCAACGGACGGCGACTCTGCATCACCGTCTACCGCTGTCGGGCATGGCGCGGCTGTCGGACAGCGGTTCAGGACCGTCCTTCGGTAGTCAGGAAGGTCTCACCTTCAGTGGGAGGTGGGACGACGAGTTCTAACTTGTCGTCTCATCCTCCGATTGAGGAAAGGTGTGGGGGATGACAAGGGCTGACTTGGAAAGCAACGGGCATCGCGGACTCGATCCAAATGGCAATCACCCTTCATCGTCCATCCAGGAGAAAGGTCGAACGACCAAAAAGAAGATTTTGCCGTCCACAGAATGAATGATGTCCCCCGCCTTTTTTTCAGAGAGGAATCTCAATGTGAATCTGGTGCACGAGCTGAGGCTTCGTCAGGCAAATGAACCCCAGGTGATCCTGACATGGCCTATGCTGATGAGGAGAGTTCTAAAGATGACAATTCATTAGATCTTGATGCTAACCTCAATGAGGGAGATATTTCTGATGCCATTGAGAAGGAGCCTGCTCACTTTGGTGGGTGTCGTCGCCATGAAGCTATGATTCATCATTCTCAAGGAGGCAGGAGGACTACAATGGTTTCGACCCCTATGGGCCGCTAAAAAGGGTCACTTACAGCTCAATTAGTGAGTTTTTGACCCATCAAGATCGTCACATATCCGGGATGATACTGACAGACCAGGTAAATTTCCAAACCATGCTTCTTGCTTCTTTGGACCCATCTGAGAAATGACATTCATGTCTTTTTGGTACAGCCAATGGCAAATGTGTGAGGTATTGTACGCATTGATTCCATGTGCATTTGGTGCGAAGCAGTAGTGGGTGACTTGCTGCCGATTTTGGATGACCTGGGCTTTGGACACATAGCCTGTTGTGAGTCACATAACCTTCATGTCTAGTTTGCAGCGGCATTGGCAGAGAGATTTCGTCTGGAAATGTGGACTTTCCACTTCTCATGAGGAGAGATGGTTGTTATGCCCCTAGATGTTTTCGATATCACTGGCTTGCCTTATAGTGTGAGCCTATGGTGACTAAGACAAATGAACATCCTCGCACTATATTTCTAAGGTTGTTTGGGAGGCACCCTGTTGGCTCAGGTGAAAAAAGTTATCTTGGGTGGCTTCGCAACACATATGCGGTGTGAAAATCTCTACAAAAAGAGATTGTGTGTAACACCACAATACAAGAAATACAAAGAGTGCACAAAGGCACAAAGGAGAACACTCACAAGTGCACGAAGGCACGGATACACATGCACAACAGCATGAAACAAAATGAACTTCAATTCATAAGTTCCCAAGAGGGGCTTTACAATATTGCATATGCACTCACAAAAAAGAATATGTTTACAAGGGACACTAAGGCCTATTTATAATGCAAAAAGAAGCCACAGGTGCAGCTCAATATGACTGTTGGAGCTGCACCCAACGGTCATATTTGTGACTGTTGGGGCAGCTCCAACAGTTATATGGAGTTGTCCCTTTCACAACAGTCAAAAAGAAAAAAAAGTGTAAAAAGCAAAAGTAAATAAAAAAAGAAAAGGTAAAAATGTTAGCCCATTAGGTGTCAGCCACCCTAATGGGCTAACATTTTTACCTGGAGGAGAAGAGGTGGATACGGCGGCACCGGAAATAGCTCCCTTTAGAAGAGGTTGAAGAGCCTCCACAATTTGATTGAGAGATAGAGTTTCTTTTGAAGATTCCTCTTTGGATGGTTGAGATGTAGTTGCCATTGCTAGAAGTTTCTTCCATTTTGGGCAAACCGGTTTGATATGACCCGGTTCTTTGCAAAAGTGACACGAGATTTTGCTATAATCTCTTCTTCCTCCTTGATTTTGATTCTTAAAATGAGGAGGTCTATATGTTCTTAAATTGTTACCGGGTCTAGAAACGGCATTAACACCATCACATTCTTCTTGATTTGTGGACATTGCAAGCACACTAGGATTTTGCTTGCTAATGCCCATACGGGTTTCCTCTCCACTTAATTTAGTTAAGACATCTTCAAGAGAAGGAGAGGTAAAAGAGGATAGGAGAGAAGATCTTATTTGCTCAAACTCGGGCCTTAGCCCATTCAAAAATTTGAAGAATCGGTCTTCTTCTAATTGCTTATGACGAAGCTCTATGGCTTCTCCACTCCACTTGGGTTCAAGCATGGCAAGCTCATCCCAAATTGAAGAGAGTTCCGCAAAATACTCTCTTATAGACATATCACCTTGAACAAGAGTTAACGCTCTCTTTTGAAGATAATACTTATGGGACAAGTCCCTAGAAGTATACATCTTCTCAAGATACTCCCACGCTTGAGAAGCCTTTTTAAACTTTATAATGTTGGCATTAATCCTTGTCTCAACGGAAGAGAAAATCCAAGACAAGATCTTAAAATTCTTCATTTCCCATTGCTCATGTTTCCTATTATATTCCTCAAGAGCATTAGTTCTTTCATCTCCCTCAAGGATTTTGATTTCTCCTTCTTTAACCAAAGTAATTTTAGGCTCGGGTTCCAGAATCGAGCCTTGAATGTAACCCCAAAGCCCTTTCCCTTTGATGTGAGCTTCCATATTTCCGGCCCACACATGATAATTTGAGCCATTTAGCTTGAAACCAAGAGAAAAATGGGAGTCTTTCTCACCCATTAGAGAGGAAAGAAGAAACAAGAAAGAAAAGAATACGTACCACAATAAGATTTTAAATATTTCTTGTTGTAGTAATCTTCTAATGAATGAAGAAGAGCCTCCACTCCAATCACCAAAAAGTTGAAGGCACATTTTTCGAGGCACTTGATATTGAGAAGAATCAAACCAATTTCTTTCTCCAAACAACCTTGCTCTGATACCATGTGAAAATCTCTACAAAAAGAGATTGTGTGTAACACCACAATACAAGAAATACAAAGAGTGCACAAAGGCACAAAGGAGAACACTCACAAGTGCACGAAGGCACGGATACACATGCACAACAGCATGAAACAAAATGAACTTCAATTCATAAGTTCCCAAGAGGGGCTTTACAATATTGCATATGCACTCACAAAAAAGAATATGTTTACAAGGGCCACTAAGGCCTATTTATAATGCAAAAAGAAGCCACAGGTGCAGCTCAATATGACTGTTGGAGCTGCACCCAACGGTCATATTTGTGACTGTTGGGGCAGCTCCAACAGCTATATGGAGCTGTCCCTTTCACAACAGTCAAAAAGAAAAAAAAGTGTAAAAAGCAAAAGTAAATAAAAAAAGAAAAGGTAAAAATGTTAGCCCATTAGGGTGGCTGACACCTATTGAGTAAAAGGACTGAAATACCCCTGATGGGTATTTCAGTTTACAGTTAAAAGAGACATAATATTTTAACATGCGGATCCTACAAATCCTGATGGGACACCTCGAGACCCTCATCACAGGGCTTTAGCTTACGTTCTTTTCTTGCTGGGCAGGGTTCTTTTTCCCATTGCTTACGTGACCCGAGTGGATGGACAATTGTGTGTATCAGGGATTACAACTTGTGCTCCGTTGTCGCAGCGCATCTCAACCGTTCCTTGACACAATATGAGATCAGGGAGACTTACACCAGACTTGCGGGTTGTGCTTTGATTTTGGAGGTATGCTTTTTCTTTGTTTTTGACGCTCCTTTTCCACGTTATTTTTCTTCTTCTTTATTTTGATTTTTTCTGGGAAGATCTGGAGTCCTTTATATCTTCCCTTGAGTGGCATTCCATAGTTGTGTTCCTGTCACTTGTATTTGTACATCCGATAATAGCCAATGCTTCCATCGATGGCATCTCGTGAGGCATACAGGGGTCAGATTGATTCCATGGACCCTTACGCGGTATGTAATGAAACACCTTTGCTTTCCTCATCCTTTTGTTTGAACAATGTCAATACCCTCTTTCCGCCTTTGCAGGTGCATTGGTGTCCATATACACAAGATGATGATGCCAAGGCTGGAGACCAACATGCGTTGGCACGCTGTCTTCTCTTTTATGTGATTGATGGTTGGACTGATACCATCCGACTTGCTTTAGTTGGCAGCTGAGAAGGATCCAGGATGTGCCTGCCCCTATTGAACATGGGCCTTTGCTGATGGACTACAGGTTGATAGGTGTTGAGAATTTTTCTGCCCAAATGATGCAGTTGTTGGAGCAGACTCTTATTAGAAGACCCCATGGTATGAGTGCTACTCCGACTTATTTGGATTGATTCCTGAGGGTATACTTGGGCGCTCTAGTACCTCGAGTTCCCGAAAGAAGACAGGCCACTCCTCAGAGGTCAGGTACAGGGGGTGATCATTCTCAGCCTGTCCCTGATCGCCCAGGATCCACCCAACACTCCTTTACAAGATCTTTTGTTTGACCTGGAGGGACTTCTTGTTACTGCAGAGGATTATTCTCTCTTGGAGACTCTAGGTTTTGAGCGACCCTCTAAGGTACTTTCTTGATCCCCCGATTCCGAGTGATTGCATTTTCCATTTGCCTTTCCCTTGAGTTGTCATTGTTTCCTTACTCTCTTGCTTATACCAAGATAATTAGATGGCCATGCTAAGAACACGGCTGCAAGGCCTTAAGGAGCATAATGCAACTTTGGTAAGTTTGCTCATATCTCGTTGTTTCCCTTTGACTCTTTTTCTGTTTTGCTAGGATTTGATCTTGACTTCTCTCAGGAGATGGAGAGGGAAGCATCCTCCACTCGCATGGCTACCATGGTATACACTTTGTACTTTCCTTTTCTCTCTTTTTGTCTTTGTTGACCACTTTCTTTGTATAGGAGATGGAAAATGTTGGGCTCCAGGGAGAAATTGTTGGACTTCAAAATGCAGTTGTTAGACTTCAGGGTGAAGTTGTTGGGCTTAAGGCAAGGGTAGAACAAGAGGTATGTAACTCCTTTTATGCCCTTTAAGCTCATTTTAATTTTTGATGCCTTTATTATAATTGAAATTTTGCAGAGAACTCGTGGGGACAAATACAAGGATTATTATGTATCTTCCCATGAACAGTCACAGACAATAGAGTGGACAGTAGCCGTATTGACCAACCAATTGCTACCTAGTCATGAAAGAGTCATCTCTGGTGTTTTTGGCACAATCAAGGGCTCTCGCCCTCCCCGCGAGCCCATGACTGGGCTAATGGAGTGAGGCGCATCACATGAAGGTGATACCAGCCGCAGGCGCTCTTACTCAGGAGGACCAGTCCACCGCAAAGCGTCCCATCCTAGCGAAGGAAGTCAGGGGCACTTACACCAGGTGGACCAGGATGAGGAGCTATGTCACATGGGTGTGGGTGTGGGTGTGGGGATGCGGCACTTCCAAAAAACCCGGGTGCGGCAGGGGCAAAAATGTAAATATATATATATATATAGAGAGAGAGAGGGGGGGGGGGGGGTCCGGGGGTTCCCCCTGCGTGGGTGAACAAGAGGGTCACGTGGGTCCCCGTCTATGTCACATGGGTGCAGGGGTGCGGCAAAAAAAAAAAAATATATATATATATATATATATATATATATATATATATATATATATATATATAAGGGGGGTCCGGGGGTTCCCCCCGGTGCGGGTCCCGGGACACCCCTTCGGATCTTATTTTAAAAACCCGTCTCTGGAAATAAAGTGTGATTCGGATTGGAGTTCCAATCAAAGCCAATCTGTTTGCGCCCCTAATCTGATCTGACATGTTCACGTCCCCTCTAAAAAGTTAACTGGATCTGGATTTGAGTCTCTCCCTAACTGGTTCTGAATTTTTGGTTATATTGTATCCAATTTATGTTTGGTAATCACCACGCATAACTGATTCCGATCCACTTATATCCCCAAAGCCTTGGAGACAACCAGATATCCTCAAGCCAAATTCGAATTCAAGAACTGAGACCCAATCTTATGGTCCAGACATCACTTTGAAGTTTGGACTCAAAACTCAAGTATATCCAATCTGAAGCGACGGATTGAACTGGTTAGATCTTACCTGATTGTTATAGACCCATGGGTTGGTGGAGGCCAAGATATGAACCCCAACCTAAATTCGAAACTAGTGTAGATCTTAACCAATTTCTACCCAACCGATACGGACCTGAGCATTTATTTCCTAACTCAATTCATACAGGAACCGGTAAAGACCCAACCCACCCCAACCTGACACACAATACGAGTCTGAAATTATTTTCATATCCAGAACCGAAAACTGAAGCCGTTTTTATCATTTGGGTTTTTTGTCTTGTCTGACCCGACCCATTTTCACCCTGATAGTAGAAAAAATAGGAAGCAGATCAGGTCATGCTGAACATGAGCGTTTTTGCTCATGTTGACATCGTGGCCGTCTGTTTGCATTTTAGCATGTGGTTTTGTTGACTTTTGAGCTTTTTAAAATGCAAATCGGATGGCCAGCATGAGCAAAAACGCTCATGTTCAGCATGACCTGATGTGCTTCCGAAAAAAATGGTGTTTTCACTTTTTTTTTTTATTTCCTTGCAAATTCAAATATTCCAAGGGATTCTGCCATGGAAAACTCTGCCCACCATGGACGCAAATCCTTCCTCATAAACCCTACACGCCGACAATGCCGAAAAATCGTCGACAGAATCCGAAAATACGGTCATCCCCGGCAGCGTCCCGGGTACGGAGGCGGTCGGAGAAAGTGCCAAGGTGTTGGGGAGAGGGATCTCGTCGATGCTGGAAACCCTAAATAGGGTTTTCGAAGATCGGTCGGAGAGGGTGGAGCGGAGCCAGGATCAGCTGTCTATGAGCATCGATAGGCTTACTCGAGGTATTTTTTTGTTTTCGATCCTTCTCCTTTTCTTTGGCGTGTTTTCGTCCAACCCCATTCCTATTTCGTTTCGCCTTTTGAGATTTTCCTTTACTCGGGTTTATGCGATTGAGGGTTTTTCTGCGATTTGGTTCCGCAATTTAGGGTTTTGAATTTCTTTGCTCATTTTTCAAAAAATGGGAAAAAATGAACCAAAATGACCCTAAGTGCGTTGACCGCACCCAGGGTTGGGTTGACTACACTGGGTGCCGCACCCGCAACCGCAACTGCGTCGCATCGCGTCGATGCGTGTGCGGCACCTGTCTGGCTGAATCCCTGTGACATAGATGAGGAGGAACAGGGCTCTCCACACACACCTCAGTCCTAGGGTCCTAGACTTTAATATGATGCATGATGTATGCTTCTATGATATGTAATGAAACTTACGTTTTTCTTTGGGAAATATAGCTATCCTAAAATGATTGACTTATGCTGGCAGCGAATGATTGACCATTTAAAAGTCGAGGATTTTTATTCTTTCCCAGTAGACGCCTGCCCTTTGAGTCCTCTACGTGTTAGACTCTCCTTTTCTTAGGTCGGTTTAAGATAGCAACACTTGGCTTCATCGGGACTTTTCTCCTTTAATTCTGCCTTGGGTTCAAGCAACTAACAATAGTGGCATGCAATGCACTCCTGTCTAGTCCCTTGATCCTTACCAAGGCTTGAATTCTAAAGGACTAGAGTTAGGTGAGAGTGAATTCAAGGTGCATTTTCTGCCCTTAGGTAGGTTCTTTGAGGTTTTGTTTTAACTCGAAAGGGTTCGCTCCTTTCTTTTGCCATCCTTTGACTTGGGACCTGACAACCATGGGTTTCATGAACAACGAGTCCAAGAGGGATGCCATTATCTATCCAACCTCTGCCCCTAAGGATCATATGACCGGAGCCTGCTACCACACCATAGGACTAGGGATAAGTATTTCCTTTCTCTTAGCTCTCATTCTCTTGTTCTAAACTTTGCCCCTGAGGCGATAGTATGACCGAAGCATGCCACCACGCTATAGATCCAGAGGTGAGGGTCGGTCACTTTTAGCTCTCTTTTCTTTTCTTTTCTTTTCTTTTTCTTTTTCGCTTTTTCCAACTCTTTTCTCCTATCGAGATAAAAGACCTTTAGGAGGATTGACCTATAAGGCAAATGGACATTGAAGGTATTCTACCCCTAACTCATATCCTGGAGAGTTGGTCGCCTAGGTTGGTTCTCATCGGCTGGACACTTGTACATTGACATCGATCTCATGCCCCTATTATTCGTCTTTATCTATGTATAAGTCAGAATCGTTGGATTAGAGTACCTTGGCTTCACTGTGTTACTTTTTTCTCTTCCCCTAAGAATTAGACATCCTATGCGGTAGGATCGCATGGGCAGAGATAGTCCTGAGGGAAAGATGACCTGATCAAGGATAATACTTTTTTAGATGTGATGCATTGATCAGATCTGAGAATTCAACCCTGTCAGCACTGAGTAGCCAATAGGAGTTCCCGGGGAGAACCTTCTTGACCACATACGGTCCTAAACAGTCGTCCAACAACCACGCCATGCCCAACAATGGTGGACGGCAATGAAGAGTCGTCATCTGTCGCTGCCATTCCTTCTTCCACGGCTACCAGACGACGTTCCTGAACTGTTGTCTGATGGTCATGTCGTGCCTGACAACGGCAAACGGTGTTGTAGAGTAGTTTGTCGTTGTCGTTCCTTTTTCCATGACTATCAGACGATGCTCCTAAACTGTTGTTTGACAGCTATCCCATAACCAGAAACACTAGACGACGCGTTTTTCAATGTCACCCGATGTTTCTTTCCATGTACCCACGAATGGCGTGTCGAATACGCCATCTCATGAGAAAATTAACGGCATCACGTATTCTCATTTTCTCGAGACAGGAGTAGGGTACTTATTGATTGGATGTCTCTTCATCGCCCGGTCGGCGGCATGAGCTCATAAACTGAGTCATCCGATACAAGATCCCCCTCATCCCTCCTTTTCTTCCTCCTTCTTTCCTCTTTTTCTCCCCTCCCCTCTTTCCCTTTTCTTCTTCCTCCTTTGTTTCTCCTCTCCTCTTCCTTGTCCTCTTCTTCTATCCCATTTTTCAATGGGACAGACACATGGGGCATCATGCGAACGGTGTTCGGTTTCCATTGTCCCTATAGCAGACGACAAAAGTTGTAATGTTGTCCCATACGGGATGACGTTATGGGTTTAGCCGTCCAATGCGGCGAACGGCCATCCATTTTGTGTCCCCTATATGAGACAGTTTTGACCGAATCTGCCCAAGAATAAAGATCTTCCCCTCTGAAAAGAAAAACAAAAAGAAAAAAGAATGAGGAATACGTAGAAATTCAAGAATATATCATTGAATACTCAGGTGGAGTTTATACAAAATGACAAATTTGAAGAAAGAACAGAGAAAAGGCAAAAAACTAGTGTTCCTCCGATGGTGCATTTGGCATGAACAAAGGGCATATATCTGACCACCACGCATCATAGGCCGCAGTGGTAAAATGACAGGTCCAACGAACAAGAGGCATCATCTCATCCCATAAGCCGTGAATGAATCCCAAATGGAAATCTCATTGATTACCAAAGGAAAATTCGATGAATGGTTGCTCAATCACAACATTATATGGGACTTCTTGTCGGGAAGAGAATTGGCAGACGGAGCAAGTTGGAGAATAGATCTCTTTGAAGAAGGGACCCAGAAGCACTAAAGGACGGTGAATAACCCTTGAAATGAAGTAGCGATGGCGACCCAGTATGTCCCATGTCACTGAATCAAGGGACAAGCACTCTAAAAGACCTCGGTAAAAGCAAAGTGAGTTGAAGCCTTCATGATCACGAATTAGGTGATATCGAGTCTCTATCGAATCCAAGCGAAAGGTATTTAAAGGTCACTCAAACTAAAAGTGCTCAAAAAACCATACTTGAAGAAGAACTTTACAGCCAAGAAACTTTGGGGTACCAAAAACAGAAAACTTACTCATCCCCTTGTAAGTTGCTGCTAGAACGATCATGCCTAGAGACAAGTGTTGCTTGTTAACATACCAGCTCTTCAGCATATGCATGTATTTGAGGTCCATGAGATGATCACCATAAAAAAAAAGCAGGAGCCCCACGACACAAAAGTAAAAGGCCCCCAACAAATGTTTCTTTGCACATGCGCCATTAGATGTAAGGGTGCGAGGTTTGAAGGCCAAAATGAGATCTTCAAGCATGATGTGAGGATATCGATTTTGTGTATCCCACGAAAGATGAACCAGATCACAGTATAAATAACCGAATAGGAAAGACACGAGCTTTGTGGGATTCATAGTACCGCAACTTATCATAAATCCATCCAGGGGATGCACGAAGGGAGAATAAACCAATCCCAGAAGATGAATCGTCTCATCAAGAGTGATGGTCATCTCTCTAAAAAGGAGCCAAAAAGTGTTCGTGTGAGTGTTTCATTGTTCCATAAGGGCAAAAAGAAGGTCATCGTTGATAGGCATCTTTCGCAACTGGCAGATATGATAAATTTTGAAATCTTTCAAGAACTGTCGGTGAGCTATTCATAATTCAGTATACCATTCATCAAACCAGCAAGGAGTTGTGATCTCCCCATCGTATCTGCGGTCAAACTGCAGAAATAAAGCATAAAAGGGCTAGCAAACAAGAGACCAACATAAAAGAAAATTCAAAAAGAGAAGAAAAAATCTTTCTTTACCAGTCTCCCATGACAGATGTGATGGTGAGCCCATATGGACCTGGCGAGTATTAACTGGGAAAACATCATTCTTCTTGAGGATGAAATGCCCGTAGGCGAGTCCATGGCAAAAGTTAGAAATTTGGGTGCACTACTTGACAAAAACCGGATGCACAAAGCAAATATATACGGTAAGAGATTTAATTATACTGAAAGTCGAATGCCCCGGAGGGCCCTGCACTGCAAAAAACGGTTTCCTATCGAATGACATTCCAGGACTGTCGTCCAATTTGGGGAAAGCATTCTAGGATCGTCGTCCCTGTTTGGGGAGGGCATTCCAGGATTGCCGTCCAATTTGGGGACGACAACCCAAACTGTCGTCTATCTGCGGGTGGCACTTTCAACTCCCAACCAGCTAATGGACGGCATGTCTAGGTTGCCCTTCACTCAATTCTTTCCCTCCGATGTTTGGAAGGCAGCATATCCCTTGTCATCCCAGGTGCATTGTTTTCCTAGTTTTCACACTGGCCCGACTTCGTTCGGCGGGACCTAAATGGTCCCCACAACCAAGTGATTTCCAATACTGGCCCGACTTCGTTCGGCGAGACCTAAATGATCCCCACAAACCAGTGATTTTCAAATTGGCTCGACCTCGTTCGACGGTACTTAAATAGTTCACACAACCCAGTGATTTTCAACACTGGCCCAACTTCATTTGGCGGGACCTAAACGGTCTCCACAACCCAGTGATTTTCAAATTGGCCCGACCTCGTCCGGCAGGACCTAAACGGTTTCCACAATCCAGTGATTTTCAACAATGGCCCGACTTCGTTTGGCGGGACCTAAACGGTCCCCACAATCCAATGATTTTCAAACTGGCACGCAACCTCGTTCGGCGGGACTTAAACGGTCTCCACAACCCAGTAGTTTTCAAACTGGCCCGACCTCGTTCGTCGAGACCAAGCACGGTCCCCATAACCCAGTGGTTTTCAAACTGGCCCAACCTCGCTAAGTAAGACTAAGCTTAATCTCGGCAACCCAATGTTTCAAATTTTGAGGGTGTTTATTTCTTTGTCATAAATCGAATCACATTCGATTAATGACAAAGAGGGGCATTTGTAGACACCAAAATTTTATGATGCTTGAATGTTAATACATTTTTGAAACAGTGCTTTCAGGAGTAAAGAGAGAATTAGGTACCCCTAAAACATTTTCGAAACTCAAACGACAAAGGTGATTTTGTCATCCATCCAGACGACGGCCCATTGTATCGCCATCCGCTATAGGGGACGGCAAAATGGATCGTCGTCCGCTATTGGGGAAGGCAAGGGGGGAGTGTCCTTCGCTATGGGACGACACAACTTCTTTGTCGTCCACTGCACTAAATGTGCTGATAAGCCATTTGGCTTATCCATATCTCATCCCTAACCGTCCCACCCTCTTTTGCGTGTTTCTCATAAACGGGAGACTATTCCTGATAGGCCTTATCCCCGTTTAAGGATAGGCATGAACCCACTTGGGCCGGACCTGGATCTGAGAACCTAGTGATCCATATCCCGTCTAAAAACTCTAATAAATAGGGGCTTGCTCCTGGGACCTGATCATTTGGAATTTTCCTGATCGAACCCTAGCCATCTCATACCCTCCTCTCTCAAGCTTCCCAACCCGTGCTGAGTTGTTGTCAAAGTTGTGATTATTTTCATCCCTAAGCAAGAGCGTTGTCAAGATCAAGGAAGAACCTAAAAGTCGAACGGATCCTCGAGCATGAAAAAGGTGATTTTCAGATCATTCATTCTTTCATTTTGATTTGTATTATCTTAAAGAATGGATATTTATACACTTTGATCTTCATTGCATATTTGAGCCTCTCGATAGTGCAATTCGGGCTACGGAGATCGGAGAACTTGTCTAGATCCTACCTTCCCATCAGGCAAAGGACGATCGAGGCTCGTATGCGGCATCCCCACATTTCTAAAAAGGATTTTAGTGAATCCAAGTAAGTCCCATCTTTCCCCATTTGAAAAACTTTTTTAAACAGGAACACAACCATAAAAACATATAGATATATGTATGTATGTGTGTGTATAAAACAACAATTAAAAATCACTATAATTAAGAACATCAAATAATGAAACTAAGCTGAAATTGAAATGTAATTAATGACAAATTTTAAAAGACAAAGAACTTAAGTGAATACAAAATAAGTAAACAAGATCGTAAAAGAAAGTAAATAAAATTAATGACACAATGTTGATTGTGTGTGAAACTGTTCATGAAGCATCCTGGAGTGCCCATGAAGTGTCCAACTGTTGTGTCTTATTGACACGGAATACACATGCTAAGTGAAGTGCTTGTGTGACAGATTTTTCCACTAAACCTTTTAAAATTTTGAAATTTTATATTTTCATTTCATATACCTATATAGCTATATTTTATATTTGTTGATACTTTTCTAAGATTTCCCCCCCAAAACAAAAAGTTTTGTTTATCATGAGATTTTTCATTGCTAAGAAAATCTTGATTCCAAGATTTGTCACGTTGCACCAGAACGGCAGAACCCCTTCTTGCAACATGATCAAGCAAACACAACACATTCTCTGTCTTTAAAGAAAAAACTGCACCAGATAACAACTGTAAACATGTTCAAAGCAAAAGCCTTCATACAGTTACAGATCATTTGTTATGACCATTGTTTGAAAGCCTAGTGACGTGTGATGATTAATTCATACTTGACCCAAGCGTTGGCCTGACCAACCCAATGACCTAGATGGGCTCTCTTAACTTTAAAATAAAAATGTGGGAAAAATATATCAAAAAATAACATCGGAGTAAAATCATGCAATATTTAATGATTTAACTGATATAGAAATCTAAAAATATGAATTATAAAGCATAGATCCATAACATTTGCAAGTGATCAAACTAGTATATCAAGCATCCATAATTGACTAACAGAAACCATGCATAAAGCACCCAATTCCAAAAGTAGTAATCATAAAACATGACTTAACTGTAAACTTGTGATATAATCCCGCAATCAAGATTTTCAATGTAAAAGCAATATCAAAATGCTTGTTTCTTAGTATGCAAAATATTACTGTAGATGTAATGTATAGAGGCTGTAAGACAATATGACAAGAAAACTTTGCGAATAGGGTACATATAACAGTATGTACAAAGATCTAATCCATGCCTGAGTGCACATTTTTATCACACTAAATTTGTCCAGCTTGCATGAACCACTTTTATCAAACCAGCATATCACATACCTGATAACTGCATAAGTTAAGATACCAACTGATAAGATGCTCAAAAACATGCCACCCCAGAATAGAATTTTAGTGCCCGTGGCAAGCTTTATTACCAATTGATCCTTTGTGTGGTCAGATCTGCATGATATATCAAATAATCATAAAATGTAATGAAAGGCCCTTTGAATTTAACATTCAATGACCTAAATTAGGTACCATTCTGACCAATTATAATGATAAATATTTTCATGATAATGGTTACGTTATACACAAAAATTGAATGACTAAAGGAAAAGCATAATTTAAACATTCTAGGTTTCAAGAAACAGCATACAGGAAACAAGGGAGCTGTTTGCACGATCTGATTTCAGGAACCCCATCATGTAAGCTGCACAAGCCAACTGCAGTAATCTCCTTTCCAGGTGGAAGAATCTTTTCTTCATCTAATAGCCCAACCTTTCACAAAGGCATCTCTTTAGTCCAAATTAAACAAATAAGCAATGCTATGGAACATGTAAAAGTTAGATCCCAACGACTTGAAAATTTAAGTCCAAAAACTTACAGGATATCCATGTCCAAAGAAAGCCTGGAGAACTGTGTATGGAGAAGCAGAAACAGGACGCAACTGATGATAAACTGTTGTAAGAGGAAGTGGGTGTCTCGATTCATCCAAGTTAACATTGACATAACCAGACTGCGGCCAATGACCATCTTCTATGAGAACAAAAGGAACCTGAGAAAAGACTCATTCAGAAATTTAAATTGAAGTTTTTCCCATGATATTGAGAACCATGCATATATGGAAGATCCATCAGACAAAGAATTTCAAGACTGGATGTAACCATAAATTTTTAGAAGGTAAAATGGGAGATTCTTCTGCAGGGAAAAAAGATCTAACAAATATATGCAAGGCCCCAAGGAAAATGATAAAAACAAAAAAGGGATAGGGAAAGCAAATAAGAAACATAGTCACAAAGAAATCATTCTACTATTAGCAACAAACCAATATGAATTGTAACAAGCATATCATATAGCGCAAGGCATGATGATAACAAAACATTAAAAAAAAGAGCATATATGATCAATTAGAAAGTAAAATAAAATAACATATTACCGTTTTAAATGACGTTACAACTTCCTTATTCAAGGGTCGCCAAAAAAGAGCGTGCCAATCAGAACTCCACCCAAATAAGCCCCTCCACTCATTGTATAAGCACTTTATAACAAAATTAGAGATATTTAAAATTAGAATGCTTCTCAGCTATAGTCGTATAGGAAGAGAGAGAGAGAGAGTAAAAAATGCATTAGAATGAAAAAATAAAAAAAGGCAATCAACTTATGCTAAGTAAAGGGCTCCAGTGTAAACCATAGACACACATATCGGCAATATTTTGAACTTATCGTGGTCATTTCATGATTAATTCATTAGCGGAAATTTGTATGGCTAAAGCACGAATCACTCATACCTAATTTACCAAGGTTTTATTCTGGTCTTGTAAAAAATGAAAATTTGTCAAAATTGAAAGTGAAAATTTTAAATGATAAAGTAATATCTTCATATCCTTTTTTCCATTTTTATATTCGTTTTTAGACTTACCACTACAAAGGAGGAGAGCACTTTTATGGCTCAGAAAAGGGCCCTCCCCCCTTCTTTTGTCGATATGTGATCAATAAAAGGTTCACAAAACACATATCAACTACCAACTGTCACAAATGGGAGGGAAAGTTGGGGCCTGTTGTAGTTTCTGATAAAAAAGAGATGCAGCGCCTCTAGAAAAAATCCCAACCTCTTCACTTGTCCATGATATGATCGGTTTTGAACAAATTCATGGTATCTTGATAATGAATTCATTTTACTCTTGTTTGGATGGTTGGATTAATAGAATTTTTTGAAACATTAATGAGCAATGGTGATACTTTTGGTTCTTTAGGACGTTGAATCATATTGGGGTGAGCGTGGTTTCATGATAGGCAGCAAGAATAAAAAGATCAATGAATAATATACTTTAATTACTGATACACAATAAATGAGAGAGTAAACGAGGCCTTCGGCACTACGTCACCGTTTTCCAGCGAACACAAAATGAAATTCGTTTCGTTCGATGCCCTAATTATATTTCCAAGTTCGGAAACAAACAACAAAACAAAAAAAAAACGCATAAATCAAAATTCAAAGGGGCAAGGGTTTTATTACCGTCTGGGTTTTCTGAACGATAACTCCCTTTTCGCCGGAATCCGGAGAGACGAGAAGGCTCTCCTTGAAACCCTTCCAGTCTCCCTCCACCGACGACTTGGCCTGCACGAGACCCCTCACGACCACCAGTTTCCCGACAGTCGGGTCCGGCGAGTCTTCCTCGGAAAGGAGGGAGCGAAGGTCCGAGATGGGAACGTCCGGGGCTTGACGGATGGCCTTGAGGGCGGAGGAGTGTGATCGGAACTTGATCCACGTACGGACAGCGATGACGGCGAAAGTCAAGCCGAGGACGGCACCGTCGCCGGCTAGAGCGATTCGGCCGAGGGTCGACGCTACCAAGTCTTGGTTGTGGTCGGTCATCCCTCCTCCACACAACTGCAGTACGCCGCCGGTAAGATTGACGACCTTGTCGTCGTCTTTTCTTTCTCCCTAACTAAAATGTTCTGGTGCGCTGCACCAAACAAAGGAGAGAGAGAGGTGTATGCCAGCCCAGCCCGTTGGCCTCAACCGGTCGGATTTGGTTTGAGCCCAAGTGAGTTTGAACCCAGATCTGACTTTGAGGTGTGGATATTGGGTCCGAACATGAGTCTGATCCGGTCCATCATAAGGAAAACGGTACCTAGGTCTTATCATGATTACATGAACCAGACCCATTCTATACCTGAAAAGATTTTTTTATCTCGTTTACATTGAAAAATCATGGATCTTAATCAGAACTTGGTCAGACCGGGTCTGGTATGAAATTTCGCAAACCATACTTGGATCCATATATTAATGGGACCTTTGGGTCTGACCTAGATTTTAATTGAACTTTCTCATTTATCACCAAACCCTGATCCTATAAGGTTTGGTACGGATTGGGTCTAGTGAAACTGAACCCATTGACACCCCTATGATATGTCGTAACTGCTCTTTTTAGAGAGCGCTTATATATATATAAAAAAAAATAATAATTATAATTGACTCCTTGAAATAGAAGATTGTCTGAATCGGGTGCTATTGTTCTATGTAAAAGAGATTCTCCCTTTTTCTCATGGTTGTTCAACTCGGTCTAAATGGGTTATACGTAGGAATTGTTCCAGGTCAGTTGAGTCTGGATGAGATTCATATTCACAAATATAGGCAATATTCATAAAGCATTAAAACTAACAATTTATCACAAAAACATCATATCTTTTGTTGGGAAAGTATTTGGAAGTTGCTAGTTTTTTATTTTATGATCAAGTTGGGGATTAAGGCCACCCTTCTTTTATGAGAACGACACACTATCGACCAACTGACAAACAAAAAATGAAAGAAGCAAGAGATGAAATCAAACGACACAAGATATACAAAGATTTTACCTGGTTAGGCAAGAGTTGCCTACATCCACAGCCGCACTAAAATTTCTTATTCAATTGAGATACCACACATATACAAGAGAAGGATTTATCTTCTTTAAATAGAAGGAGTCTATGACTTACAAGGAGTCTACGAGAATTGTAGTTCGATTCTACAAGGTGTTTAGAATAAAATTACAAAACTACCTTCCAAACTTATCTAAAAAAAATTACCTCGAAAACTAACACCTTGAACTCCTCATCTTACGGGCAGGGGCCGACCCCATGCAACCCCCACCAACTTACCACGAAGTTAGTTCCACGAAGATTAGGGATTTATATCCAGGTAGGAAATAAACTCCACACTCCTCTAATAATCTCCCATTTGGAGATTGATTTCTTTTTAGCAACCACATCTTGTAACTTTTCTTCTTATGCGGTCCAGAATCTTAGTGTGACACTCCAGTTATTATCTCTGAAGGCCAAGAGAAGTCGAGCATGCCTTTAGCTTGTCAATTGTAACATCATTGGTTAACATATCTGCATAATTTTTGTTGGTATATATTTTGTGGAAGATAAATGGTCCATCCTTTAGCTAGAAGAGAGAGGTTGAACGTTGAATTCTTAGTAAGATAAATTACACTTTGACTATCACTATGCAGTTTAATATCCTCTTGATGCTTACTCAATTTAGACGTTAGGTTCGTTAACCATATTATTTTCTTATATGCTTCTGCCACTTCTGCGTACTCGGCCTCTGTAGTCGACATGGCAACTATCTCCTAAAGCTTTGAAGCTCAACTCACTGCTGCACTACTCAAGGTGAATACATAATATGTAGTGCTTTTCTGCTATCAAGATCACCAATAATATCTAAGTCTACATACCCCTGAAGCCTAATCTTTAAGCCTCCATACCAAAGTCCCAAATTTGTAGTACTTCTCAAATATCTGAGAAGCCATTTGACAACTTTCCAATGTGTCTTGTCTGGATTGCTCGTAAATCAGCTAACGACTCCCACTGCATGCATAATATCTGGCCTTGTACACACCGGAGAATACATAAGACTTCCAACAATTGAAGCATATGGTACTTTCTTTATATAGGTCTTTTCATCTGGAATCTTTACATACTGGTTTTTGTTAAGCTTGAAGTGAGCGGCCAACAAACAGATGGAATGCTTTGCATTTTCCATGTTGAACCTCTATAAGATTTTCTCAATATACAGGGCATGTGACAACTTCAGCTTCATTTTTGCTTTTTCCCTGCTGATTCTCATGCCAAGGATTTGTTTGACTGGACTTAAATCCTTCATTACAAAATCCTTTAACAACTCACTTTGAAAGTTTTGGAATTCTTCTATGCTTGATCCTGCAACACACATATCATCTACATACAATAGCAGTATGATGTAAGAGCTATCAAATTTCTTAAAATAGCAATAGTGGTCAGCATTGCATTTACCATAACCCTGCACAAACATGAATTTGTCAAATTTAATATACCATTGTTTGGGAGCTTGCCTCAAACACATCAAGTTCTCATTTTCTGAGGCCGCAAACTATGTGGTTGAAGCATATAAATTTTCTCCTCTAAATCTCCATGGAAGATGCAGTTTTTACATCTACCTGCTGAAGATGTAAATCTTCTAAAGCCACCAAACTCAAAACAGATATAATAGTCGCCAACTTGACAACAAAGGAAAAAAATCTCAATATAGTGGGGAAAAAATCTCAATATAGTCTATACATGCTTTATATTGAAAACCTTTTACCACCAATCTGACCTTATACCTCTTGGTGCCATCATGTTCTTCTTTCAGTTTGTAGGCCCATTTGTTTTAAAGAACTTTCTTTCCTTCAGGCAACTGGACCAAATCCTAAGTCTTATTTGACATCAAGGAGTCCTCCTAATCTATAACTTTCTAGCAATTTGCATTGATGTCTACTTGCAAAGTTTATCCAAAATACTTTGGTTCACCATTGTCAGTCAGCAGTAGATGATGTAGAGATGGATAATAACGACTAGGAGCTTTAATTGTTCTAGCAGATCCCCTAGTAGCAGTTGGGGTCTCTGGTTATGCAAGTTCCACCTTAATAGAGGTCTTTGGTTTTGTAAGTGCCACCCTAATTTCTTTACCTTTTAAAACATTTTTTCATTTATTTCTTCTAACTCTACATATTCATTTCATTCCTGTTATTTTTCAGATTTGTCTTTGTATATAATGTTTTCATTGAATATGACACCCTTGCTTCTAATGCCTTTTCAATTTTCTTCATCCCAAAATCGATATCAAACTTATTTCATTCATACCCAATGAAAATACACTTTTTAGACTTGGCATTCGATTTGTTTTTATTTTCAAAGTCAATATGAACATAAGGCATGCAATCAAAAGTCTTTAGGTGTGATAGATTTACTTTATTCTCAGTCCATGCCTCATCTGGAAATGCTTCATTTAGTGAAACTAAAGGCCCCATGTTTATCAAATATGCAACATTATTCACTGCATCTGTCCAAAACTATTTAGGCAACCCAACATGTAGCCTCATGCTCCTAGCATGCTTCATAATAGTGTGCTTCATGCTTTCAGCTACACCATTTTGTCGTGGTGTCCTTGGAATAGTCTTTTGTCATCTGATTCCATGAGTAGCGCAATTTTCTTCAAATTCTCTTCTACATTACTCTCCATTGTTTGGTCTTAAACACTTCAACTTAAGACGTCTTCCATGTTCAACTAGAGCTTTTCACTTTTTGAAGACATCAAACACATCAAATTTATTTTTGAGAAAATAAACTCATAACTTTCTTACAGTATCATCTATGAAGGTTGCAAAGTAAGAAAAACTACCAAATGAGCATACTTGGGTTGGTCCAAAGACATCATTATGGACCAACTCCAACCTATGTGAACGTTGTAGTCGTATCAACTTTGAGCAACCTACTCTCTTCTGCCTTCTATAGATGCAGTCTTCACAAAACTCCAAATCCACTTATTTGAGCCCTAGGAGCTTTTCTTTGGAATGCATGATCTTCATTATCTTCTCGCTCATGTGTATAAGTCTGCAGTGCCATAAAGCTGAATATGTAGCTGACTCTGCAACTGAGATAGGACTTGTGGTGTCTTCTATCACATAAAGAGTGCCCTCCTTCTCAATGTTATCAGTATTGGTGCATATCGGTTGATACGCATCATATCGACAAAATATCGATACGCTTCACTGCTGAATCAACTATTTTTAAATAAATGCAAAAATATTTAAAAAATATATATTATTTTAATGATTTTAATGTGTATCATGTTATGATTGATATATAATATTTTATTATTATTTTTTGGCCAATATAGAATGATTCACTTGAATATCGATATCGATTGATACAGTTGAATCAATGGCCCAACAATTCAAGGTTGATATCGATACTGACAACATTTCTTCTTACCACAGGCTAGTACCATGGCTCCGCTAGTGATTTTCCATAAATCATCAGCAAACACATCAAAATAACTTGCACTAACAAGTTGTCCCATGGATACAAGACTCCTCTTTAGATTGGGCACATGTCTCACATATGTCAGTTTCATAATAGAACCATTGAACATGTTTATCTGAACTTCTCCTTTACCAAAAATACTGCAAGACTCTCTATCTCCAAGATAAACATGTCCAAAATCTTCTTGGACATAATTCCTGAGAATGTCGCCCTGTGCGGTAGCATGAAAAGAAGCTTCAGAGTCTACAACCCATGACTCAGACGGTCCATCCAAAAAAAAAAATTAAGGCATCAGTGTCAGAATCATCAAAAATATTTATCGAAGGGCTCGTTGCTTGAATGGTGCTCTCTGTCTCTCTGTCTTATTTTTATGTCCTGCAAAATTGCATGATATGCCCCTTTTTGCCAAATGCCAGCAACCATCTCATTTGTCTTTGGTAGATTTGGATTCACTCTTTCTAGATTTGGATCTTCCATGGGTCTTTGATCTATTATGTAATCAACCCCTACTCTCCACATATAGAGTTGTCTCTGATGCTTCTCTAGATTATTTTCTCTGTATCTCCTTGCTAAGGAGAACACCTACTAAATTAGCATACTTCAGATTTGATGATCCTGGGGAGTTGCTCACAGTCATCACATGCTTGTTATAGCTTTCTGGTAGTGAAGACAAGATCAATAATGCACAAATCTCATCATTGAAGTTGATGTCAATCGAATTCAACTAACTGGTGATGGTATTGAACTCGTTCAGTTGTTTGACAACACTTTCGCTTTCGGTCATCTTCAAATTGAAAAACTTCTTCATAAAAAATACCTTGTTGAATACCGATGATTTCTCATACATCTTGGCCAAGGCAATCATAAGACATGCAATCATCTTCTCTTTTGAAATATTAAAGGCAACAGATGCCACCAAGGAGAGACAAATAATTTTGAGGGCTTTTCGATCTAAGATCTCCCCGACGTTATCGCTCAACTTTTTGGCTTTTCTTTCGAGTAGCCGAGAAAGATCCTTTTGATAAAGGTATTCCTTAATCTGCATCTTTCAAAGTCTGAAGTTCATCTCGTTGAACTTCTTGATTCTCAACTTTCTGCCTTCCATCGCTCTCACTTGAACCACAACCAGGCTCTGATACCAATTGTTGGGAACAACACACTGAATTAATAAACAAAAAAAAAGAAATAAGCAAGAGAAAAAATCAAACCACACACAAGGAACAAAAATTTTATGTTGTTCGACAAGAGTTGCCTGCATCCATGGCTGCAATGAAATTTCTTATTCAATTGAGATACCACAAATATACAAGAGACAAATTTGCTTTCTTTAAATAGGAGTCTATGAGTTACAAGGAGTGTACTAAAATTATAATTTAATTTTATAAGAAATCTAAGGTAAAATTATAAAAATACCCTCCAAACTTATTAAAAAAAATTGCCTCAAAGCTAATGCCCACGAACTCCCACCTTACGAGTAGAGGCCGACCCCTCACTAACTTACTACGAAGTTGGATCCGTAGAAATTAAGGATTTATATCTAAGTAGAAAATAGACTCCACACTGCTCTAACATCCTTTCCAGTAGACAAGCCATATTGGTGATCAGTTATACAACGACTCGTACCAGTGGGATTCGAAGTTACAACATCCCATCACATGATGACTTACACAAACTACTCCTACAAAACGGATGGATCCCTCGTTGGTTAGTAATTGCTAGTTGCTACTATCTTAGGTAAGTAAACTTGATGTACCCAGGACCCAAAATCAAATCCAAGCAAGACTGTCAATGAGAAAAAGATGAAAAACAAGGATGATTAGATTGAGGTCTAGGATCCATTTGGATTTGTAGTTAGGATTTTAGAATTGGATTTAGTTTTGAGGATTTTTTATTTAGATCTTATTCAAGATCCAGTGTAGGACTAGAGTTTCTTTTTTGTTGATAAATATTTGTCATGAAGTTTTTGAGGGATGGTTGATTAGATCAAGACAAGTTATTTCTTTAATTTTAAGAATTAATAATTACTTATTTTCTATAGATTCGTAGAAGTAGGCATAACTTAGTTGTAATGACCCCAACTCATACCCCTTGAAAATGCAGATTTTTTTTTCCAACAAGTGTGGAAACAATCCCAGAAAGTCGAGGCCTTTATAGTTCCACTCCCAATTGGATAACACAACTAACCACAATAGAGCTTACACTTATCATCCCAACCCATAGCAACTCATTATTTATTAATCATAAAAGAAAGAGTATCTAACATTAATTACAAAAGACATATCAGAGTTATTTTAATGACATAAAAGTAAATAAAGAAAAAAACTGAGTCACATTGTCCCTTTGTGATCTGTTTAGCAAGTGTGTGACATCTGTAACTCCCTCAAAAGCCAGTCGCTTCACTAATCACTTGCAACTGCGAAAAACCACAAATAGAGGGTGTCAGAACCAAAATCCTGAGCACATATACTTCTAATGAAGTAAGTGAGTTAAAGAACACTGATACGATTTCATGCAATAGTTTAGAGGAATATAATTATGACATTTACATAATTTAATTAAACATTCATACAATAGGGAGCAATTATTAAGCATGAAAGAACATTAATCAATAACAGGGATCACAATTTAAGTAAGCAGGGCATTTAACATGCATTAGAAATTAAACATCAAGCATCCACCATCATATAACAATTAAGGAAAATGAGTAAGATATGCATGTTCTAATGCTTTGCAGGATTATGCATGAATCACGTGCGATGCATGAACACGTTGTTATCTTTCATTAAAGTTTTCCTTTTCCATATGCATGTCCCTATTAATGCATACAATTTAGGTTTCTCTTTTTTATTACTGTTGCCCGCGGATATACCAAACGGGTATAATTTTCTCGAGGTGCAATTTAGGTTCTCAAGGTATCTTAACACACAATTTGTATTTTATTACTGGAATCCAAACTTAGCCCTCGACCGAATCACCTTTGGAACATTAGACCTCTATATCTAATATCGGGAACACTAGGGACACTTCACGCCCACAAGTGTCACTTCTTTGGTATATCAAAACAACAATTGTATCGAACACACCACTCTCAGGTAAAGTGACAGACTCTCCTTAAAACCATGGCTAGGAGAAAGAACCTCAATACCGGGTTCAGGGATCAAAGTAAAACACACAGAGTTTTTGTATCATCGTGGTCTCTCAAAACCAAATCTTTAAGATCTTCATTCTTCCGATGAAAGATCCCAGAACGTATATTATACTGTTCATATTCATTATTTTTTTATTAAAAGCTAATTATTGAGTTTTGCAAATCAACATGCAAAAGCAAAGGCAAAAGCTCACATCTACCACTACGAGAACCAAAATGGGACTCCCGCATGTGGAAACACATAGAACAGTGCAATAAAAATAAAGGTGATTTTTGTGATGCATTTAAAAGTAAATAAAGGAAGAGCAAATCAATGCTCGAGGCTCTTCAGGCCTGCGATGATTCACTCGGATCATCGATGCACCATATGTAAAAATCACAACAATATGCAATATATGCAATGATACCAACCTGTTTCCAAATGCACATTCATTCATACTAATTTAACAATGTGCATGAGTTACCACAGTCATATGCATGTGTTCATTATCCATGTGCAAGTGCTTTCATGTAGTCAATTATCAGACATGCATTCATTCATGATTCATAAGTACATGTGAACATTTATACAGGATTATACATGCTAAACACACATCGATTCCATGTATGCACATGCACTGGAACAACTTTCACAATAGCATAATGTTTAGGCATGTCACATAAGTTCAAAACGTGTGAAAGCTTCCATTCATAACATGTATTAAGATTATCATTCAAGTATTAAACTAAATCTGAAAATTTAACTTGCAATTTAACTACCTAACTCCATAATCAAGTAGCATCGAGTGTTAAAGTATATATATACTTTTTGAGTTGGCTTACCAAGCCTAGATAACCCTGTCGGCTAGAGTTCAGCCTCGAATCGGTTGAACCCAAACAGAATAAATGGTTGGATGCCATCTTCACATATTAAAGAGTTATGATCCAATGTACAACAACATAAAAGTCTCCACAAATGTAACATTATTAAATACCTCTAAAACTGACCTGTATGTTATGGTTGTAGGTATTATGGATCCGTGAACTTTTGATAATGACTTTTCATATTTGTATCCCTAAATTCCTATAGGAAGTACAAAAATAGATGACTTCAAACAAGAGTTCATAATATCGAACATCCTTGCAATGTCATTGACAATAACTGATTTAGGCAAATGGTTGAGATAACAAGGTTGAAAGATAGCCTTGTTAAACATCTCACAAAGTCACTTTCTAAACTATGCAAAAGTCATAGGACATTTTATTTCTTGCTTCAGTTTCAGGTTGTAAGGATTTTATCCATGTTTTTGCTTTCTGCAAGTAGAAATAACCTCAAGATCATAAACTTTATCATGTTTGACATCATTCACAACCTTACACATCTAGTACTACATCCAGGACCCCAAGACCTAACTGAAGCCCATCTCCATATTGCATTCTAGAACAAGCAAGTAGCTTGGATTGCTTATACAGATCTCCTTAACCCCACAAAATGATTTTTCCTATAGTATATGTGCACCTTAGGGTTATGCAGTAACCTGATATGCAGCAAGATAATCTCTTGGTCGGAAGATGGCATTTCCTGGTAATTTGGAAATGCTGGGAAGGGGTATAGACCAACACATCTAACTCATACTGTCAATCAAATTTCTCATATTCAGATCAACTAGAGGTGGGCAATGGGTTGTTCTAACATGAATCTTCAGACAAGCCATGGCCTAGCCACAACATGATCAAGCTGGCTAAGATTCTAAAACATGACCTGAACCCAAATAGGCCACTCTCCTATCCACAGAGCACCAAAAAGAAATGCATTCTTTTAAAAAGCTTTGCTTCAGTTTTTTTTTATAGAGGGTTTACACCCAGTCGACCAAGTTGGTTGGGGTTCCAACATGCCCAGCCGACCCTGGTCGGCTGGGTTTGTCTGGACTGAACCTAGACCTGAACATACCCAAACAGGCCCAGCTGACCTGCACTGTCATTGGCTGGGCCTGACAGCCCGTGCACAGGCCCAGCCCGGGCCTGTGTGCATGCTGTCAGGGCTGGATCGACCATCAATCATAAAAAAAAATTCAATTGACCCAACCCACTGGCATGAACAAGAAATTTTATTTCTTCTTTTTCTAATAAAAAAGAAACTACACATGTATTAGACAAGACTCCATTGCATATACACTTTTTTGAAAAAGAAATGTACACAGAACATGATTTCATGCAGATATTTAGCCCATGGTCTGATTCACCCATAGAAATCGATTTCCTCAACAACTAGGCATTAAACGGATGCATATACATCATTGAAAATTTCTGTTTTAAACACAAAAATAAATATGCACAGAATTTTTGTTTTTGAAGAAGGAAAAGAGTCAAAAACACGTGCATGGAAAGGGATCCATAGATCCTATTTCATATATCATAGAGTGATCGCATAGGTCCGCTCTTTCACCATGATTTTTTTTATCATGGTATAGCATGAGAATCGAATCAATATTCAATTTCTCACTTATGTCAAAAGAAGAACCCATACCTCATAACCGATGCTTGGGGGATGCTGTTGTTGCGGGAAGAAGATTTGTCGGCCACCGATCCTCTGCCGTGAGGGAGCGATAGGGAGAGAGAGCGAGAAAATGAGGGAGAAAGATAGGGAGACAAAGATATTATAGTTAAAGCTTATGCTCACCCATTCAAAAGATAGACTAACAGCCTACACACAGATCAGGGGCCTATTACAGAAATTAAACTCGCAAAATAACAGAGATTTAATATTTCTCAGAACCTAATAGTAAACACAAAGAACCAGAATCACAAACTAGAGTAGCATCCATATATCTCTTGCTATTTCTGAATATGACACAGGTATAAACCCCAAAATATACTTACTGACAGGCTTATGTCACCAAGTCACACAGATACATCGATTTTCCCTATAGAGAAAACAAGTCTATGCACAGTAACCATGCGAATACGAGTCCCCTTTTTTTTCGCAATAACACCATCTCAATCTTATAACGACTGGTAGTATTACTATCACTGCATACTAGGAATGCAACCACCACGACAGACATAATATACTCAAGAAATTTTTTTGAGCCCTTACTGTATTTACACAACAGAAGAACATAGGTGCAGAGAATTTGGGGCTCGGTAGATTTCACGTGTGGAGGTTGTGGAATATCATAATGCATGCTCGGTATAGGTACTCTGCAAAAACCTAGGAACTCCCACTATCGAAAATCCAAAATCCCCCAAATCAGAGATGTGGAATTTTTGATAGCTTAAGCCTCAAATCCCCAATTTCCTGTTTGATTTGGGTTTCCTTTCACAACAGCTGAAATCAAAGGTAGACATAACTTTGAATTACACAGACATCGCTAGCCCCTTTTTGTTTACCGGCCTGAAATCCCCAAATCTGCCGATTTGGGGTTTTCGACAGCCCTAAACAATTTTTTTTCATAGGCCATGGTAGCCAGAATTCCCAAATCAAGTGATTTGGGGTTTTCGCCAGCCCTCGCAGTACCCCCCTTTACTAAACCAAAATATGAAACCCCGTGGTCGGAAATCCGATTTCCCCCAAATCGAAGATTTTGGGATTTTTGATACCTTAACCCCAAAATCTCCTTTCACTAAAGATTTTCGGTAACCACACGATCAGAAATCAAAAACCCCCTTTCACTAAGGATTTTCGGCAACCACATCATACCTGACACATGAAGTACCCAAAAGAAAAGAAACAGGAGGACCTACCTTTTCCGGTGTGATAGTGGCTGATGCTACCACGAGAGGGTCGACCGACGTCGATTGCTCCGCTGTCGAGCTCGGGTTGAGAGGGACATGGAGGTGAACTTGGGGTAGCAAGGAGGGTGTTAGCGAGAGAGGTAGAGGAGGGCCGACAATGATGGTCGGCCATGGCATCGAGGCTCCGGCGAGCTGCGCAGGACAGAGGGTGAGAGGGTCACCGATAGGGGACAGAGGTGGATGGTAGCTGCCTACCTGCAAGGGCCAGCAGGCATCAGGTGTCTGGCATCGGGGCTGCAGGGCATCGTCGATGTCTTGTGTAGAGGGAGACGAGGGTGTCGACGACGATGATCATTAGGGACGATTGGAATGCCACTAGAGAAGGGGAGGAGGAGGAGGGACGCAATTGGGGGAAAGAGGGGGGAGGTGCTGGCGATGAGCCTCCCCTCCCCTCTTAGCTGAATTTAAAGAGGTCGGGGGGCTCAAATTGGGAAACTCTAAAGGGGTTTCCCTTTTCAGCTAGAGGAAGGAAGAGGGAGTGGCACGAGGATGGGAAGAGGGGCCTAATGAAACCCTCTCTCCGTGACCCCTTTATCCCTAGTGGGTTACGAATCCGGGTTGGATTCGGATCCGACCTGAGTTCGGAAGGATTTTTTTAACCACTTATCAGTAACGGGGCGCGGCCCAGGTCCGAGACCCAGAATCCAACTGTGGGTTTGGACCTGCGCCACCTTTATGATGTTGATCCATGGGTTGCCTGCTATATTATACGTATAATTATTATTATATTATCATCTTATTTCTTTTTCTAATAGATATATATAAATATATATGATAATATACGCATATTTATATATGGATCCTGGATTTCAAAATGCAGATCCTAGAACCATTTTAGAAAAATACCTATTATTTTTAGATAAATTTAAATAAATAAATGACAAAAATCATGGTTATTACATAGTTGTTCATTAGCAATCTCAAGCTTCAATGTTACATTTAAGTAGAATAAGAGCAAAATCTCGATCTTGTGATGATGTCAAGAAAATGATTACAAAGAGAGTGCATCATAAATCATGGGCGAAGCCAAAGATGTATTTATGGAACTGTCACTTAAAGTTATGTCTTTAAAAGCGGCCATTATTGACATCAATAGGAACGTTGTATTGATCGAAAAAACAATATTAGAACACTAGAACGGTGAATCGCGGATCTCATGCAGGACTGAAGGCAACATAATAATTTATATAGACGTGCTCTCCAGATCCATGAAGAAAGTGAAAAACAAGAGGGAGGCACAATGATGCCGATGGGCTTCAACGCAACTGCTCCTCTGCTTTATGCTGATTACATTCATCTGTCATCAATGTTTGATCAGAAGACAAAGATGAAATCGATTGGTGAGCCTTCCAAGCATGACCTAGAGGGCAGAAGTGGTCATCAGTCTACCATCCCCTCATCTTCCTCCTCTTCACTGAAGCAACTAGAGGTGGAAGGAATCAACTACCCTGACCTATCTGGCAATCAATACCCAAAGAGGTTGGCTTGGATGGATCCCCACTTTCCTGATCCATTGCCATCACTGTGAGCGATCCCGCCTCCACCATCATCGGTTGAGGTTGGAGAAAGATGGATGGCTTCGGTTGTCTATCCCCCTTCTTTGTTTCTTCTTTTTTCAGGTAGGGTTGGGCCGACCATCGACGCATACCCATCCTGAAAGTGTTGTAGGATCGATGCAATGAGCACTAGGGGGGGGGGGGGGGTGAATAATGCTTTTAATCTTCGTCTTTGAAATTTGAAGGAATTCGAATACCGTAAAGCAATCGCACACAAATAACACAAGAATTTTATCCTGGTTCGGTCTTTCAGACCTACATTCAGTCTCCAAGCAAAATCTGCTTGAGATTTCCACTATCACACTTGTGTCGCCACAAGATTAAACAGACTAAAACTGGTCCCACTTTCAGCAATAACCCTGTTGAAAGCAAACTACTTCTTTAAACCAAGGAGATTGTCCTTTTACAAAAAATTTGAAATAACCAACTTACAATCAACCTATGAGTCTTTTTTATGAATGCAAATGGAGTGAAATAGGCTTTTAAGGCTGCTGAAACGCTCAACTCACAATTTCACTAACTCACAGAAAGAATTGGAGTGAAAAATTAGAGTGAAAATACTCAGTGAGTGAGAAAATGAATACTTGAATGAATAGAAGTAAAAAACAAAGAATTTGATCTTTCAAATCAATGTAATTCGATTCAATTTGATCATTTTGAGTGCAAATCACACTCTTATTTATAACTGAGGAATTTCATACATTGGTGATACGAAAGGGTATCAAAACAGTCAGTTTTGAATGGTCAAATCATTTGAAAAATTGAAAAGATGTACTTTTTAAAAGTTTCAAAAAATGACTATATTAGTCGACTAAAATCAAATATTAGCGGACTAATAGTTAAAGTCAGTCAACTACTATGTCTAGCCAAACAGATTTAAATTTTGGTTTTTGAAACTTAGTCGACTAAGGAAAAGTTAGTCGACTGATGAAAATCATCAGTAGACAGAAAAAAACTTTTAGTCGACTCCTGCTAAATTTTTCAGAAATCGAACATTCTGGCCGGTCGACTAATCAGAAAGTTGACGTTTTGCTTTGAAAAACTGACAAAAAAAATCGGTCGACTGATGAGTCTATTGGTCAACTGATAAACTTGAAAATATGAGTAAAGAGCTTTCTAAAATGATTTTCGCCAAGGGTTCTTTTAGAAAAAAAATTCTTAAGTATTTTTAGGTGAAATGCAAGTAAGATATGCAATCAAAGTAAGACTCTTACATGAATCTAATACTTTTAAAGAAATTTACATTTGCACACTTGTCTTCACAGATTCTTCAATGAATTTTTCATTTCTTTTAATCTTTCTTCATTGCCTTAGTTGAAATTCAATTGTTCCAGTTGTTCATCATCAAAATCTTGTACTTGAATTGTAGTGTACAACTTCCTTGTCTTAACAATTTCTCCTTTTTTGATGATGATAAACTAGTCACAGATAGAGCATTGATAAACAAATAGAAAACTTACTCCCCCTATCACAGATAGAGCATTGATAACCAGATAAAAAACTTACTCCCCCTATCAATATGCTGTCAAAATATAAGAAGTTAGCATAATATCAACATTGTTAACACATTATTTTTCTTCTCATGCATATTGTTTTTATTCTCCCCCTTTGTCATGATCAAAAGGAGTAGATGGAGTCAGAGTATACAAAAAATACAGATACAAGTTGAAAATATTATAACCCAAAAAAATGTTATCAAAGCAATATCAGTAAACAAAGTTCAAGAGAAGTATTGCTTGATCATCTCCTTGATTTCAGTTATATCAGACTGAATAGATGAAAGTTGTTGAGTAACATCCTCATAAAATGTATGTTGTTGAAGTTCCAAAGCTTCAATGTGTTTTAAAATTTCAGCATTATCTTTTTTAGTAGAGACTTTCTTCCTTTTGCCTTGAGATGGAAGCGATATAGGGGATGGTGATGGTTCAAGAGATATAGGAGATCCAAAGGATGAATGTACTAGATAGGAAAGTTTCATTCGTTTAAAAACAATTTCATCAAAGATTTCTTTTTGAGAAATAAACTTTTCATTATTCAGAGGCACTTTAAAATATTTGAAGATTCAGGTAAGGATACACCCATACGGAAGAAAAGGTTTTTGTTTTCATAATATAGTAAAAAAGATGTGTGCCCAATTTGTAGATATATTTCCAAATAAGACATAGAGCAGTAGAAAGATTAGTTAAAAAATAATCAAAAGATCCTGTTTTTGGGAGGACATTATGAGCAAGAATTCTTTCTGCAATTTGAGGGCGAGGTTGAAGGTTTGTATTTTTGAAAGGAGGACAATGGAGAGTGCCTGGAAGTAGAATTTGTTCAAAAATATTTTCATCATTAAGGTCAATGGAATTGAAAAGAGTTCCCGAAGATGGAACATCAAGAATCGGTCCAAGGAGTTTGGAATCAAACTCGATTTCAACATCTCTAATGAGAGAGGAAAGAAAATCGGTATCGTGATCTATTTGCAAATTTGTGTAAAACAAATAGATCAATAAAGGATAATAATCACAATCAAAAGAAGCATAAAAAAAATGTGAAATCCCTGTAAACAATGCCTCAAGATCATATCTTAAATAAACATGAAAAAGAACACTTCTACCGGGTAAGATGGGAAGGGCAAAAATAGAGCCAAATGTGTCATAAAGAAGATGATTTCTAAGGAGGTTAAGAGAGAATCCATGCCGAGCCTTGGCTGTGGGTGTGGATGAGGAAGGGAAAGCATGTTCGAAGACAGTTTTCTGATGAGGCATCGTTGTCAAGAAAGAGGAGACAAAGAAGATGGAACTTGCAAAAGATGGCATTGCCGTAGTGAAGGATGGGACGTTGTGAGGAATCCAGCATTGCAGTGGCGATGTCTGGCACTACAGACGTTATTCGGCGCTACAGAGGTTGTCTGGTGCTGCAGAGATGGTTCAACGAGTGAAAAAAGGGGCATTGATTCAACAAGGGTTTTTAGAAGAGGTGAAGATGTGGTAGATAAAAGGGAAAGAGGGTTTGACTGCTGCAAAGGAGAAAAAAATACATGGGTGGGTTTCTGAGAACATAACTTAAAACATATATGTTATCGGGTCCCTCCAAAAAAAACAACCAACTATCGATCGACTAATCGTCGAATGTCAGTCGACTAAAAAGTTCAGTTTTAAATTTTTTTAAGTAAAATAAAGATTTCAACAACAAATTATAAGTCTAATAATGAGCAAATGCCTAGTTCTCTTCTAATTCTCATAATTTTTTTATTTTTGAGTGGTTTAGTAAAGATGTCAGCATATTGTGCATTTGTGGGTATAAAATTTAAAGAAATATCACATTTTAAAACATGACCTCGTAAAAAATGATCTCACTTCAATATGCTTAGTTCTTGAGTGCTGAACAAGATTTTTCAAAAGATTTATAGCACTAGTGTTATCACAATAAATTATTGTTGTGGAGTAATTTAAACCAAAATCTCTTAAGGTTTGCTTCATCCATAGTACTTGTGAACATGTTAAACTAACCGCTATATATTCCACTTCAATAGTTGAGAGTGATACTGAATTTTGCTTTTCACTAAACCAAGAGACTAAAGAATGTCCTAAAAAGTGACAAGTTCCACTAGTAATCTTGCAATCAGATTTGCTTTCAACAAAATCTGCATCACTATATGAAACTAAATCGAAGGAAGATGATTTTGGGTAAAACAAACCAAAGTTTGAAGTATCTTTCAAGTATTGAAGAATTTGTTTTACAACAATTAAGTGAAATTCCTTAGGATTAACTTGAAAACTAACACACATACAAACACTAAACATTATATCAGGTCGACTAACAATTAAGTATAATAGAGATCCAATCATACCTCTGTAGAGCTTAGTATCTACAGTTTTACGATTTTCATCTTTGTCAAGAGAGGTAGTTGTGCTCATAGGATTTCTTCTTAATTTAGAAGAGTCTATGCCAAATCTTTTAAGAAGTTCTTTTGTATACTTGGCTTGGTTGATGAAGATTCCTTCTTCAATTTGCTTTATTTGAAGTCTAAGAAAGTAGTTCAATTCACCCATCATGCTCATTTCAAACTCTTCCTGCATAGCTTTAGCAAAATCTTTGCAAAGAGAATCATTAGTAAAACCAAATATTATATCATCAACATAAATTTACATAATAAAAATATCTGATTTTATATTTTTAATAAATAGAGTGAAGTCTACCCGACCTATGAAAAAACCAGATTTTTCTAAAAAAACTTCGTAGTCTTTTATACCATGCTCTTGGTGCTTGTTTGAGTCCGTACAAAACTCTTTTTAATTTGTAGACTCTTTCTGGATATTTCTCATCTTCAAAGTCTGAAAATTGCTCTACATAAACTTCTTTATTGATGTATCCATTCAAAAATATACTTTTAACATCAATTTGGTATAACTTAAAATTCATGTAGTTAGCAAAAGCAAACATAATTCGAATTGACTCTAATCGAGCCATTGGTGCAAAGGTTTCATCAAAATCTATGTTTTTTTTTGTTATAGCCTTGTGCTACTAGCCTTGCTTTGTTTCGAATAACTTTACCGTTCTCGTCCAACTTATTCCAGAAGACCCATCTCGTTTCAATTACTGGATGATCCTTTGGTCTATCAACTAGATCCCATACATCATTTTGTGTGAATTGGTTAAGTTCTTCAGACATGGCCAAAAGCCAAAATTCATCATCACAAGCTTCATTGATATTCTTTGGTTTTATTTTTTATATGAAAGCAAAATTTATAATATATTTTTCCAATTGCCTTCTACTTTGGACACCACTGTTTATTTCTCCAATAATCTGCTCATGTGGATGATTAGGAAGTTCTTTCCCAACTGGTGGAAGATGAATGTTTTCTTGTGAAGTACTTTCTATCAAAGGTTCTCCTTGAAATATAACTTCTTCTCCTTCGCTTAGAGGTATAACTTGCTCACAATTTTCATCAAATACAATATGTAAAGACTCTCCAATGCAAGGAGTTCTTTTATTAAAAATATGATAAACTTTGCTTCTAAAAGAATATCCAAGAAATATTGCTTCGTCTGATTTTGAATCAAACTTATCAAGATTATCTTTGGCATTTAACAAGAAGCATTTACTACCAAAAATTTTGAAATATGAGATCTTTGGTATACGATCATAATACAATTCAAAACATGTTTTATGTAAAAATGGTCGAATAAGAACGTGGTTTAAAATATAACATGTTGTATTTACTGCTTTAGCCCAAAAGTATTTTGGTAAATTTTTATCTTGAAGCATGGTTATAACACATTCTTGCAATGTTCTATTCTTTCTTTCAACAACTCCATTTAGGGGAGCCGCTCTAGAAAAAGAAAAGTTGTGAGATATTCCATGTAAATCACAAAACTTTAGAAAAGATTTATTTTCAAATTCTCCTCCATGATCACTACGAATAGTAATAATAGAGGTAAAATTTTCATTTATGATTCTTCTACAGAGTTTAGAAAATTTAGAAAAAGCATCATTTTTGCTTTTCAGAAAAATCACCTAAGTAAAACGAGAATAATTATCTACTATAACAAAAACATATTTACTACCATTCAAATTTTGAATTCTAGATGGTCCAAATAGATCTAAATGTAAAAGTTTGAGAGGATGATTTGTTGAAATTATATCTTTTGCTTTGAAAGAACTCTTGATTTGTTTACCTATTTGGCAAGCATCACATAAATAATTCTTTTTATATGATATTCTAGGTAGGCCTCTTACAAGATCATTCTTGGATAACTTAAAAATTAATTTGAAGTTAACATGTCCAAGTCTCTTGTGTCATAACCATTGAATTTTATTTAAAGCAATAAGACATTTTTCATTGAAGGTGGGTAACTCATCAAGATAAAGTTCATATACATTGTTCCTTCTTTTTCCTCTAAAGATGATATTTTTAGAACAAGAATCAGAAATTAAGCATAAATCAAGTTCAAAAGAAACGAGAAAACCTTTGTCACATAATTGACTAATAGATAACAAATAATGCAGTAATCCATCTACTAAAAAAACATTTTATATTAAGGAAAATTTTGGATTACCAATACCGATTACTTTTCTCTTACTATTGTAACCAAAGGTGACAGTTCCTCCATCCTTACTTTGAAGGGTGAAAAATAACTCCAGCCTTCAAGTCATATGTTTGGAACAACCGCTGTCCAAGATCCACTTGTTCCTTATTTTGTGTACCTACAACAAATTTGGAAGATAAAGCATTTGATTCTTTTTATTTTCGGGTCCATGAGAGTTAGTCTTAGGAACCCAAATCCATTTGGATTTTGGTTTCCTTTGAAAATAATTACTCTTTCTATCAAAAAATGATTTAGCATGTCTAGAATTATAATATAGATAATCATGTCTAGGCTTATATGCATTGGAAGTACCCTAATGTGATATGTTTCTACCATGATATACATGTCTAGAAAACTGAGTTCTTTGAACCAATAATTGAGAATTTTGACTTTAATTCTTGACCATATAGTTTGGTCAATTTTGAGTATCAAAGAAACTATATCCAAATCCAGTTTTGTTAATCGAGCATCTTTGAGAACCAAAAAGTTTTTCTAGATTTTCTTGATCATTAGTGAACTTAGTCACTATGGAGAGAAGATCATTAGATTTTTTTTTTCAAACTAGATATCTCTTCTTATAAGACATTGGTTCTAATGCCAATTTCTTTTATCTTAGATGCTTGAGAAAAGTTTTCCTTCTTGAGATCTTCCATCTCTTGAAGTAAAAAATTATTCTTAGAGTCAATAGTGAAATTTTCTGTTTTCAACTCTTTATTTTTAGAACTTAGACTCTTAAATTTAGCATATAAATCATTAAAAACTTCTAATAAGTCATCATAATCAAATTGACTTACCGAGTCATCTTGTGCTACAAAGCACATGTTGGCGACTTCTTCATTTGATTTTTTTATCTGAAGAAGAGTCACTTTCATCCCAACTTGCTTGAAATGCCTTTTTCTTCTTGAATTGGTCCTTAGGCTTGATTTTGAGAAGAGGACAATCTCTTTTGATATGTTCAGCCTTTTTGTAGTTGAAACACTTAACTTCATCATGATTTAATAGTTCAATTTTCTTCACCTTTCTTTAGAATCTCCCTTTTTTTATGAATCTTTTGAACTGCCTAGTGATAAGAGCAATATCTTCATCTCCATCTCCATCTGAATTTTCAGATTCTGAAGTAGCTTTGAATACAAGAGATTTCTTCTTTGGTTCTTCTTCTTGTCTATCTTGAAGTTGAACTTTATATGCCATCAAATTACCAACTAAATCTTCAAGAGAAAGAGTGTTTAAATCATTGGCTTCCTCTATTGTTGTAGTCTTTCTCTCACATTCAGGAGTTAAACAACTCAAAACTTTTCTAACTAAATCCACTTGTGAATATTCTTTCCTAAGGAATTTAAGAGTATTAGTAATATTAGTCATTCTAGTTATCATGTTAGAAATTGACTTATTTTGCTTTATTTTAAATAACTCAAATTTATTAACTAAAGAGACAATTTTAGATTCCTTTACCTTTGACGTACCTTCATGAGTCACGAGAAGAGTATACCAAATTTTATTTGCAGTAGAACATTAAGAGATATGATTGAACTCTACTTTGTCAACGATACAATATAGCGTATTCATAGCTTTGGCATTGAGTGAGACAATCTTCTTTGCTTCATCGGTCCATAGGCTGAAATCAATTGATGATGCTTGGTACTTTTCCGAAATGACTCTCTAAATTTCAAGATCTATGGATTGTAGGAATATTGTCATTCTTAATTTTCAATAGCCATAGTTTGTTTCATCAAAGTGAGAAGGATGAACTAAGGAGCATCCTTCTTTGTACTAAGAAGACGATGTTGTTGCCATGCTAGATGATGGTAAGATCAAAAGATAATAAACCTTACTCTGATACCAAATGAAAGTGTTATAGGATCGATGCAACGAGCACTAGAGGGGGGTGAATAGTGCTTTTAATCTTCATCTTTGAAATTTGAATATTGTAAAACAATCACACACAAAGAACATAAGAATTTTATCCTGGTTCAGTATTTCAGACCTACATTCAGTCCCCAAGCAAAATTCGCTTGAGATTTCCACTATCACACTTGAGTCGCCACAAGATCAAACAAACCAAAACTGGTCTCACTTTCAGCAATAACCCTGCTGAAAGCAAACTTTTCCTTTAATCCAAGGAGACTCTATCCTTTTACAGAAAAATTGAAATAACCAACTTACAATCAACCTACGAGCCTTTCTTATGAATGCAAATAGAGTGAAATAGGCTTTTAAGGTTGCTGAAATACTCAACTCACAATTTCACTAACTCACATAAAGAATTGGAGTAAAAAATTAGAGTGAAAATACTCAGTGAGTGAGAAAACAAATACTTGAATGAATAGGAGTGAAAAACAAAGAATTTGATCTTTCAAATCAATGTAATTCGATTCAATTTGATCATTTTGAGTATAGATCACACTCTTATTTATAGCTGAAGAATTTCATATGTTGGTGGTACGAAAGGGTATCAAAATAGTCAGTTTTAAATGGTCAAATTGTTTAAAAAACTGAAAAGATGTACCTTTTAAAAGTTTCAGAAAATGACTATATTAGTCGACTGAAATCAAATATTAACAGACTGACATTTAAAGTCATCCAACTACTGTGTCTAGCCGAACAGATTTAAATTCTGGTTTTTGAAACTTAGTCGACTAAGAAAAAGTTAGTCGACTGATGAAAATCATCAGTAGACTGAAAAAAACTTTCAATCGACTCCTACTAAATTTTTCAAAAATTTAATATTTTGGTCGGTCGACTAATCAGAAAGTTGATGTTTTGCTTTGAAAAACTGACACAAAAAATTGATCGATTGATGAGTCTATTGGTCGACTGATAAACTTGAAAATGCGGGTAAAGAGCTTTCTAAAATGATTTTCGCCAATGGTTCTTTTAGAAAAGTTTTTCTTAAATATTTTTAGATGTAATGCAAGTAAGATATGCAATCAAAGTAATGCTCTTACAAGAATCTAAGACTTTCAAAGAGATTTACATTTGCACACTTGTCTTCACAGATTCTTTAACGAATTCTTCAATTCTTTTAATATTTCTTCATTGCCTTAGCTGAAATTCAGTTGTTCCAATTGTTCATTATCAAAATCTTATACTTGAATTATTGTGTACAACTTCCTTGTCTTAACACATTCAGCCACCTGCCGTTGGACAAGGTTAGCTAGTGGCGACCCAACCTACTGTGGGAAGCTTCCCGTCGCAGAGGAGGCCTCCCGGCCTACCCAATCAAGTAGGGGGTCCTCCCATGGGTGTCCCAAGCAGGTGTCCTCCTACCTGGTATGGAAGGTGGGAGACTCAAGTTTCTAAATGGAGTCACCCACATAATCAGAGTTCAAGTCAGTTCAGACTCAAATTACCTGATTTCAGCGGGTTTGGATCCTTTTACCAACCCAAAGCCCACTGGTTCCGGCCTACGTGAGTCTTACACAGGGTCCAAATATGTCAGGTTGGACCCAACCACCACCTTTTAGTCTAAATACTCAAACTTTACCCAAACTAAGCCTAATAGAACCCAGGCGAAGCTCCAGTTCCAATTCAAACTAGGTCAAGACTAGACCCAATACAATTTTGGATATAGATCAGGTAATAACTAGACCTTATACCATTAAAACCTAAACCAGTATTTGACCTATCCTAATCCAAGGTCGACGAATTATTATCCTCCTTATCCAATCGCGATCCAACTGAATCTTTACCAAGCTCATTATCTTGGCTGCCCAGAAATTTGATCCATGAACGAAACCCCACCCAAGCATAAAACCAGTCTATTCAACCACAAAACCAGCCCATCCAACCATAAACCTACCCAAAAACACCCATGTATCCTACTTATTTCACACATAGAGGTTTACCCAATTCAACCCAAACCCTGTTATTGGACCTTATCATAACCCAGGTCCACTTTAATGCGTAGAGCCACAACATGTGTTGCAAGGGTCCAGTTTGGACAATATGCATGTGCAAGAGCAGCACAATGAGATCAGAGACCACCCGATGCACCTCTTCTCTGTCCACCAAAAAGGCCTCCACCGAGACCTGCAGTTCATGGTGGTCTAATGGATCCATTTTTGGGTCCAAATGACTGCAGATTTTGGTGTGAGTATCCACCAGGATCAATTGTGCTTAGTGAAAGGCGATAGATAGAGTATGTAGAGACCTATGACATCAAGCTGGACCTTCTAGAATTTGTGGGACAACTTGATGATGATATTTTCTTGGACTGGAGGCTAGTGATGAATACACATTTCACTTCTCAGTGACTTAGGAAGCATAGTTGGGTTACACTTGCCATGATCCGCCTACAAGAACTAGCACTATTGTGGTGGACCGATTTGCGAGGGCCAAGGACTGTCTCGTAGACACATGGGCCGAGATGCAGTGAGTCATGAAAGCCAAGTTCATACTTTTCAATTATGCGCAACAGGCCTACCATCGATGCATTTTACTTCAGCAAAGTGCGAAGTTCGTGGTTGAGTACACTGCATAGTTCCATTGCCTAAAATAGACTGAAAATTATCATGTTACCTGTGATATCACGAGCTTTCATTCAGCTGTTTATAATGAGATGATTTTATATTGTGGTTACAAATGGATCAAGCAACACAACATAAAATGTCTATTGAAGAAAAACTTGAGTATAAGAACGATTTAGATAGTAGGACCAAGAATCATCTAGGACTGGACACGATTGAGTCCAACTCATTACAGTAATGCCGTGAGATCCGGTATTACCAACTTATAGATAGCACAGTTCAGGCTACCAGAGAAGATCCACTTTTCATTTGATGAAATAGGTTTATATATTTGCAAATTATCATAGATTTTCCAGATTTATTGAGATATAATGAGAATCTAATCTAAAAAATTGGACTAAGAAAAATAATGACGTTCGTTTATACTTATAGGAAAAGTCCTTTTCCTTTTCACGGTCTTCAAAATTAGTGTGAGAATTGAAAGGTGTATACCATGGTCAAGGCACAGTCATGAATGTAGCCGTTGGTGAGCTTTGAACGTTTCAAACACCGAGAATTTCAGCGCCCATGTGACGATTTATAAGTGGAAAGCCAAAAAATCGAATAGGGGCATCCTTGTGACCCCAAGACCGGAGTTATTTGTGCTTCATTTCATTAGGCTTGTATAAATTTATGAGAGGTGATATGTTAACACGGAATATGACCCAAATGCCAAGTTCCCGTCATGCCAATGCTGCCAGTGGTACACAAATATTTTACTTTGGAGAGAACTTCGAAACTTTATTTTGGAAAATCACTATCTAGATCTTGCCCAACAAACAATTTCTATGATCTAGACTAGCATTTGGTGTTCAATCTTCAGAGGAGAAGTTTCCCAACTTGGTCAAGTTCACCTGACGCCCTAACGTGCATTTAGGATGCGACTACCGAGTTACACAAGCACAGTTGCTATGGTCATAAAAATAACTTAAATGGTATTTGCTACAGTCCACTAAACATATCATCTAATTGAAAAAACATAGGTGCAAGTTGTATCCACTCAATTTGACTTTATAGATGTGTTCAACATGGTTTTGTTTGTTAAGAATTGCACCTTAGATCGTGCTTTTCTGATGTAAAAACGTGACTTTTTGAAATGAAGTGTTGCACATTGTGGGCACTTGATTTTTGAATTCTTTGAAAAGCCTTCTCAGGCTTCGCAAACACATGATCTAAGCAAACCATGCAGATATCATCTGTAGAGTAGGATATAAAAAAACTGAAAAAATGTGAACATAATGGTGCTGTATGTCACTATATAAACAAGCCAATTTCTAGGCTCAAAAGGTCATTTTCAAGAAACAAAAGTTAGAGATGCCCATCTATTAAAATAGCCGTTGCAACGGCTATAAGTTCCCCTCTTACCACTGCCATTTAAGCTTCAAACTCCACTATACCTTTGCTGTCTCCATTTTCTTCTCTCAACTTTCCAGCCATTGTTTTGATCTCTCTGTTTTTTCTTTCCCCACTTTCCATGTCTTCCTCCAAGCTATAAGAAGCTACACTTCCTGTCCTAATCTCCTTCTTTCATGGTTGAATTTCTGTGTCCTCCTCGCCTCTTCAGCGTCCATCGCCATCATTTTCCTTCTTAGACACCCTCCTACACACTTCGGTTGGGCCCTTTTCACAGCCTCCTCCGTTTCATTTCTTTCCTCTCTCATTGGGCTCTTCTCGCAACTCAACAAGCTCTGCTTTGTTACCAGTGCTTGTGTGCTTGTGTCCTCACTGATTGGGGAAGGCTTGGGGTTCCTCATGCTCTTTTCCAGAGAGAACGCCAGCACCAAGTTGCTTGATCCAACAACAAATCAGAGAGAAGCCAAGATTCTGATCAAAGTGAATGCTGTGCTGCTCCTGGTGATGTTCTTGATGCAGACGATGATATTGGTCATGGTGTGCGTCTTGCAGAGCTGCTTGGTTGCAGAATATCGCGGATTGGAGTCTCAGAGGGAAGAGGCATCAAAGAGGAGGATCAAGAGGATGACGCAGGTACAGGAAGAATCGCTCGCAAATGTGGCACAAATGGAGGAAACGAAAGCTAAGGAACTGGATGAGAAGATGAAGATGAAATATGGGCAGTGGATGAGACCTGCTGATTTTGAAGCTTAGATTGTTGAATGCCGTGGGAAAAGCAAGCTGAGCCACTCTAGCGTGACTCTGTATTGTGCGTACGAGAGAGAGAGAGAGAGAGAGGAGAGAGAGAGAGAGAGAGAGAGAGAGAGAGAGAGAGAGGTGTTATTTCTTTCTTGGATGCATGGTGAAATGAAAGGCTTCTCAAGCATTGTGACATATGCTCTCAATATTTTCAAAAAAATATCGCAAAATTTTGTCTTGTGCTGTAAACAAAATATCGTGGTGCCATTGTTTAAACGAAAACAACACAATTTAATCAGCAAAAAAACATGAGAGGGTGTTGAGTGTTCTCCCCGGAACATGCACTGTAGCTACAGTGTACAGTGCATGTTCCGTCCCCGACTGACGTGTGGCGCTCAGTCGGGTATATGGGTGTACCATACAGCACCGTGCATCCTGCAGGCAGGTGTATGGTGGTGTATGGTACACCCGTGCACCCGACTGGAGAGAGAGAGAGAGAGAGAGAGAGAGAGAGAGAGAGGTGTTATTTCTTTCTTGGATGCATGGTGAAATGAAAGGCTTCTCAAGCATTGTGACATATGCTCTCAATATTTTCAAAAAACAAAATTTTGTCTTGTGCTGTAAACAAAATATCGTGGTGCCATTGTTTAAACGAAAACAACACAATTTAATCAGCAAAACATGAGAGGGTGTTGAGTGTTCTCCCCGGAACATGCACTGTAGCTACAGTGTACATGTTCCGGCACTCAGTCACCCGGGAACATGCACTGTAGCTACAGTGCGTGTTTCGGGGAGAACATATGACCTGCCCCCGGCAAAACATTGAGAAAAGACAATTATTTTTATTTAATTACATATCTTTTTATTGGTATTCTTTTCTTTTGTATTTTGTTAAAAAAATTAAAAAAAGTATAGTTGCCTACAATTTTCAAATAAAAAGTGAGAAAGTAAAAAAAAAACTAAAAATCTCCCAAGAATTTCACAGTAAAAAATTTGCTGTTTGAACATTTGTCACTATGCTCTCAAGCAAGTGCCTCGATAATTCCTACAAAAGCATTAAAATTCACTTCCAGGAAAAGTGACGAGCGATCTGTAAAATCCCACAGGCCATACTTGTCAATATCTTTCTTGATCAATATGGTGGTATACAAGTTCTTTGAAGGTTCAGTGGTATTCTGAAAGCAATTTAGAGGCTGTTTTCTCAAAATGCCAAGAAATGAAGAGTCCTAAAATCATCCAGCTTTTTCCCATTTGTAAACCATGACGTCAACCTATCTCGTATGAATCATGGGGATCGGTGAACTCATTAACCCATGCACCTGACATGATTTCATTAGATCTCCTTGTACCATTTTTAAAGCGATTTACCGTTGATATGGGAAATTCTATACCAGAAACAATGGTATCTCCAATTATAACCTCTCTGAGATGTAAAATATATCTCTTTTAACCATCCCCTTCTATGATACAAATGCATACAGGCTCATATTCTATGGTTACTATTCTACCTGACATGTCTTTTTCATTCCGTTGAAAATCAATTTTATGGTACAGATGCTTATGACCTTCCCCTATGCCTTGCAGTAATGATTCTTCTGACATTACAACCATGGGGATAGATACTTAATGTTCTTCTAACATTACCACAATGATCAAAGTGGCTTGGATTTCACTTGACTCTCTACGGCTTCTTTGGGTGTGTTAGGGTCATTAAGTATTTATTTATTTAAGTTCTTTTCTCTATAAGAGGTGGAATAGAATAACCCAATTGAAGCATGATGAATTCAACATTAGAAGTATATTGATTGTTCCCTAACAACAGAATATTTTTTTTTGTAAATACTGCATATTTGATTTCATCCATAAATCCATTTTTCTTTCCTGTGAGTTTCAGTCATAATGACAAATATCACAAAATTTATGAATAATATCGCGAGATATTGCTTGAAAGTTTAAAATGGCAATTTCTGGCAAGATTTTTAAAATATCACGAGATTTATGAAAAAACATAAATATCATGATTTAAACGGCTATTTATCATGAAAAAATTATGTATTTTTATTTTTAAATAATTTTTATTAATATTTTCTTATAAAAAACAAATTTTATATTTTTTAATTTATTTTTTATTGCTAAGATTTTGCCAAAAATGCGAGATTTATGAATTTTCTTCAATTTCTCACGAGTTTTTGAAAAACGAAAATTTGTTGACAAAAATGTTTGTCACTATGGTTTCAATATCTATAAGAATTAGAATTCTTACAGTATGAATACACCAATTAGTTGAGATTCCATTGATAAGGAGTCAATTCTATTATTGAACGTTCCAATTCACATGCATCCCAGCAGGAATTGAACCTACGTACTTGCCAATTATGAGTTAGACGCTTTAACCATTCACTGGAGGTTGTCTTTGTGTAAGTGGATTTTAATTGAAATATAATCTTTCGTTTGGCATCAATTCAAATCCTGTATTTTTGAAGTGAGAGAGATATTGAGAGACACTGCAATACCATTTTTAAAGCGAGAGGGAAAAACACTGCATTGCTCTGGGAATGCTATAATATTCTTAGCCCCATCCGAAGATTAAACTAACAGTGACGACGATATATGGCTAACCGCTTAACCGTGGCAACCCTTCAGTGTTGACACTTCAAAAGTACAAAAACGGTATAGGGTTTATTATTTAATAAAAAATTGGATTGATATATGAAAATTACCCCAAAAAAGAACCAAGCCCCTCCCCTCTGGACAGCCGCAGAAAATAAAAGAGTTTATGAACGTCATGAATCAATAGCATTGGAAGCAAATCAATGAATAGCAAAATGTCATGTACAATCGCAGCAGGGGGTCCTCAAAACCATATCAATTTGTCTTCCTTGGAGCAAATCCATCGAATTGTAGCAGTAGAGAGTTTGTAACAACAAATACAGAACTCAACGCCATCAAGCCTCCTGCCAATGAAACCAAGAAAACAGATAAGATGAAGGCTAGCACAAGAGCAACCTCGCTGGTGAAGGTAGCAATCAGCCACAAACAGAAGTTGCGTACTCCCAACAAAGGTTTTGGTAATTTCTCACCAGGCTAAGGGTGCTGGTGACTTCCACACACAAAGTACAAAAAGTTGTTGGTAAATTTGAAGTTTGTTTGAAACTTTGAAAACAAAATCTATTTCTTCCTGGAATATTGTAAATTCTAGTCAATTAAAGGACCACATAATCTGATTCTTTGGACAACTGAAATCATTCAATCTTTCTTTCAGTTTAGCGCAATCAGTTACCGTATAACAAGTTTTATAGCCTTCAACAGCCATGACATAGTTCCAATCAAATCAAATTTGCACCTGCTACAGTGAAATTTCAACTCACCAGATAGTGACGGTGTCATTGCAAAATCAAAAGAAGGGAGCAGCATCCCAGCAGCAATGGGAATAGCAATGATGTTATATGCAACAGCCCACACTAAATTCTGGCGCACTTTTTGCATTGTTGCACGAGCAAGGTCAATTGCATCCACAACCTGCACATTAAATAACAATTCAACATGATACAAAATCCACACAGGATTTTAGAAACATGCCACCTCATTTGGAGAGTATGAACTTTCATTATGGTTTGAAATTATACAAAATCAGTTCACGATGGTTCCATCTATTAGATCTCAAACACACCTGTGAAAGTTTGTTGCCCAATAGAATTACTGATGCTGCATCAGATGCTGCATTTTCTTTTGCATTTTGTAAGGCCATTCCAACATCAGCAAGGGCCAAAGAAGGCGCATCATTTATGCCATCGCCAACCTTGAAAGGCAGAAGGCATATACCATCATTTTTGTGCTCTTAACTTACTATGATAAAAGAGAAATGGTAGGTTGAGTTACAATTCATCAGTTGAAACTGATAGAGATGCATTAAGCAAATACACTCCAAGAGGGAAAAAGCAAGTAGATACCATTGCAACACAATTCCCTTCATTTTGCAAGTTTGAGATAAATCTAGCTTTATCTTGTGGACTTAAACAGGCATCAGCACTTCCTATTCCAACTGCTTTAGCTATACTTGCCACTGCCTCTTCCCTATCGCCGGATAACAGTATTGTTTTGATTCCATATTGCTGGATCCTTGAAAAAAGAAGAGTAAATGGTAAGTTAGAAGTCTGCTCTAAACTCATTTATTATTCGTGATGTAGATAGGTAATTGAAGACGTTATCCAAGAACACATTAAGTCAAAAAACTGAAGCATGGATTCTTTTGGAAACTACAATAAAGTTGCAAATCAGGACCACCACTGATAGTCAACTATAGTTTGACTGAAAAGTATCCACAACTCAAACAAAATCATTGAATTTTGTCCTGTGCTCATTGCCATTGCAAATCCTTGAATGCCAACCAATTTCGGTATCCACTGGGTGACTGATATCTACATGGAACTGTATAATTGACATAGACTGAAGAAAAACAGAAGAAATGAAAGAAGAAAAAACAATTAATCTTTAAACAGAAAAATAGAGAAATGATTGTGATATTTGCAAATACATATGTTTAGTGGCTCAGGTCTTGTGGCATCATTCAAGTGATCTTGATTGTAAGAGCTCCAATGAGATTATCATCACATGGGTAGGCTACAAAATTAGGCTTTCTCCAATGCAATTTCCAAGCCTTTCATGAATGGAGGCATTATTATCAAATCTTCTTTTCGCCAAGAAAAACTACTTTCGAAGGTCTCTGATAATGTGTATCATCAAACCATCATATTTTAAAGAGAAATTTACAAAATAGCCACCTAATTTGTTACCTATTAAAGTTATCTGCCTAGCTTTTCACTTGTGATATATTTAACCTCGCATTTTTTATCCAGTTCAAACAGCTACCTGAGGCAAAAATTTACTTTTTTTCCTTCATTAATGAAATAGCTCAGTGTTCTTTTGCAAAGAAAATAAATGATAAAGGCAGTTTAGCCAATTTATTTTACTAAATCAAGGTCAACTGCACGAACATAGGACCAGGTGTGTCTACTGCAAAAATAAAAAATTCAGACTGTTAAATGTAACAACTGAAGTAAGGCAGTTACTTGTAAAGGTGATTAATTAAGTTTCTATTTGTGAATTCCACAGTTTAAAATTGATCAGCACCTGTCTACAGTAGATTTTGCATCATCACGCAAAGTATCTGCTACTGCAATTGCACCTATGACTCCTTCCCCTTCACATCCAACGTAAACAATGGATTCTGAATGACTTGAAGGTGAATCTCCATTTTGTAACCTATGTCTCAAAGAATTTTCCAAATCCATCAAAGCAGAGTGTCTTGCCCGTTGCTGAAAGCGTGCATGAACCCATTCCTTCGCACCAACTGCAACTAGAAATCCATCAACTTCTGCCATGCATCCATAACCAGGCTCTGTTAATTGTCCACTTGTGCTAGGAATTTCTAAATTAAGGGACTGTGCCTTGTCTAAGATAGCCGTTGCAATGGGATGTGATGCTGATTTCTCCACTGCAGCAGCAAGCTGAAGAATCTCTGATGCTTTGTGAACTATAGATGCCACATCTGTGACAGTTGGTCTCCCTTCGGTCAGGGTACCTGTCTGAAATATAACAAAAGGCAACTTGTTAATGGAGTTACAATTCCAATTTCTAGAATACACAAGGCAAAGCAGGCAGGATGTAAATGTTATGGCATACTTTGTCAAAAGCAAAGACATTTATGCTAGCCAAACGTTCCAATACATCTCCACCTCTTATAAGAAGTCCTCGTCTGGCTCCTTTACAATGCCAAACACGCATAAGACAGGTTTGTAACTATCAAAACAAGAAACCTATTCATTCAGTCTAAAACATATAGCAGCAGCTGTAATATGTGGTCAATATTGCATCATGTTCTTGAAAATAAATTCATCAAGCATATCACCTGTTTATTTTGTTTGATAAGTAAACTACAATACCTTCTCAGTGAAAGGAATACAGAACTCACCAAGAGATGTGCCAACAAGGATGGCAGTGGGCGTTGCAAGCCCTAGAGCACAAGGGCAAGAAACCACCTGAGGTAAGATAAAAAAAATGCAAGCACATCAACCATGATTATCAATCAGAAGTAATAGCCGGGAGTGTCTCTTCTTTGAGAAATGTAGTCTGGTGCTTTGCTTCAGTACATTTTTTCCTCTTTAACTTTGAAATGCAAAAAGGAAAACCCTAATGGCATAGGAATTTATAAAGGCCCATCATCAGGACCAGGTAGAGCCAAATTTAGACCCAAACTAATAAGGATGGATCTGGGTTGTACCTAGTTGTGTACAAACCTGGATCTGGACCCAAATGCACAAAATCCAACCAGATATTGTAGAAGTCTCAAGGTTGGACTCACAGACACCATTAACCAGATTGTGTCTATCGACTCTATCCTGTTCGTATCCAGACTAAGGGAAAATATGTTGTCAATTTCCCTTATGGTAAGCTAAACCAACTACAAGTTTTTTATCGACAAAAAGAATTTCATTTCCTTCGTATCACTTACTAATACATCCACAGCAAGCTTCAAGCTTAGAAGCAATGGACTTCCTTCTGGCCCTGAAATATCATTGAGAAGTACCTCAGGGAAGATGTCAGTTCCTATATAATACCTGCAAATGCACATTATCAGCAGTTTTGATATGTAGTAGGCTACAACTGTAAATTATGGAAATGAAATGTAAAATCACCACATAATAAACTGAACTACCTACTACAAATCTGGAAAAGCTTCACAAACTCTAAATGTCCAAACCCTTTCACATTGTGTCTGACCGTATTCTATTTTAGTCACTTACCATTAAAACTAAAGTTTGTCCAAAAACAGAGCATCCATAAATGATTATTAAGAGGGAGAAGGTGTTCACTGTGCTGCTGCTGAGGCTTAACAGCCTTATTTGTTTCTGACACTGTATTTTCCATCAATGTTGCCATTTTCATTCTCCATAAAATAGTGTCACTAAACATAAATGCCAACATATCGTAGAATGTACATGGACATAGATAGTGTTGGCAAACACTCCTTGTCAGTTTTAACTTTTAACATGAGGGTTCTTATAATCTTGGTTCAGTCAATGAAAAGACTTCATAGTATGCCTAATTGTTTTTGCATTTTGTTTGTCCCTTTGCATGTTTTTCTTTTTCACTTTGTTTTACTTCTTATATCTGAAATCACATAAGTTGTCTCCTCCCATTACAATTAGTAATTCTCAGTTCTACTGATAACCAAATAGAGTGGTGTCATTGTGATGAATGTCACTTCTCCAATGGAAAATATTATGGTTATCATTGCATGTTTTCTTTCAGGACCAATGATTTCTTCTTCTATTTCTCATAATAACAATTGTTTTCCCATGTACTTTTATTCGATATCCAATTTGTATCTTTCAGACCACAAAATCGTGCGTACGTCAGTGCATGATGGTTAATAAGGTTGTACACAAATAGTAAATATTCCATAATATACATGTAGATGCTAATGTTGTCGATACAAATACTTCAGTGATCATAGGAATATAGGTTTATCCTAAACAAATTTCTGCAGCAAGAAACAAACAACTCAGAAGACTCAACACATTCATATGATTGCCGATGAGTAACTAAAGTAGTTCTTGAAGGCATGTTAAACATGTCCCCAGAGTATACCTTTGCCTTTTTCCAGGCAATGATATTCATCTATTTTCAAGTTAGAAAACTTTAAAATACTAAAGTTGTCCAGTCATTCTTCAAAGGAAAACCTACTCAAAGTTTGACCAACTTTGTTCCTTCCCCAAATGCCATAGGGCCTTCATATTTTTCAGTGTATAACATGATCATATGAGGTCCTAAAAAAGCTATACAGTTTTTGCGCGAGTCCAAAAATCAACTACTCTACCAGACCAAAGAGGTGTAAATAAAAATGCAGTGACATGATGACTGCTGCATAAGGATCAAAAGTCAAGTAATTACTGTTTCTCCATGCCCACAATGTCAGAAGCATTCAGGGAATTAACGTAAAAGACGAAAAAAAAACATTATCATGCCTTGTCATATCTACATTGGGTTCAAAAGTCGAGTAAACATGCTTTCTCTATGCCCACAATGTCAGAAGCATTCAGGGAATTAATGTAAAGAAAAAAAAAACATCATCATGCCTTGTCCTATTTACATTGGGTTGATGCAAAAACTGAATCAATGTATGGAAAAATCTGCCACATCTATACGTGGCAGCAGAAATTAAAAGGCTTTTTTTCCCAGCATGAATCTGCAGCCAGGCAATCATTCTCCATGCAAAATAAAACACAAACAATTTCAACGTACAAGATAACTAGTTGCGTTGTTTCAAACCTAATCAAATTAGAAAAGTTTCTGCATAAAAGGCAGCATTAGAGCATGTATGTACCAGAATGCAAAAGTCACTGCAGATAATGTCATCACACTGTATACAAAAGACCCAGCAATTGAATCTGCAACTCTTTGGATAGGAGCCTCATTACCTTGTGCATCCTCAACCTGAAAAATCCCAAAGATCTCATAACTTCCCCAATATTTTTGCATCTAACTAACAAATGGTTGGCTCATCTTCAAGGAATTTTAGTCAAATCAAATAAGAAGACTTTGGACAATGAAAATTGAAAAGCATAAACCTATCTTTTCCCCTCCTTTTCCTTTTCATCTCATTTATATTTTTTTGTTGGATATGGATGTCTGAGGCTGTTGCGAGGGTTGGTGTTTGAAAGGAACAAAATCCAAAGAAGTATCGTAATTGGTAAATCATAATTCCATCATTTTTTCTGATGGATCTTTCACAACCATTTTAACAAAGGCTTTACAACTAGAAACTGAAAATCCAAGTGCTCTAGAATATTTTTTATTCCACCAGCATACCTTCTACTGCTATTAGCAAGCTCCATATACTTCGCATACATATAGTAGATCAGATTGGTCCTTTACTGAATTATTCTTCGCAGCATAAATACATCATCAGTCAATAATGGCACATTATTTCGAGTTGCAGGATAAAAATGATTTGACAGATGATTCCTTTATTGAATTATGCTTGGCACCATAAACTAAATCATCAGTCAATGGATGATGATTTGGAAATGGAGGGTAAAAGTAATTTGGCGGCATATTTGGTTAGAGGAGTGCACATTATATTCTTAAGGCTACACACCCTCCAGATCCATTTGTTCAATGCACTAAATAGTGACCCATGGATAGCTTTGTGTAGGGATACCCCTCTGCAAGGGAGTCAAGACATTCACTAGTGCTTCCACAAATGTAAATCATATTTGAATTTCCTAGCTCTATGAAGGCTACTGCAAGCCTCTCATCCTCATTTATGTATGTTTATGAATCTTCATGTCACAAATTGATACTACAACTTAATATTGTTTCCAGAGTCCCTACATTTGAATATTGACAGCTATGATACTAAATCCTCCAATGAAAATAGCTTTCTATTTTTAGCTAGCTACTTTTTTATTTTTAAAAGTGTATAAGAGATGGGGCTAACATACTTCCCAACATGGGATAAAATATCCAACAAATAATACATGAACATTGCACATGCAACCTAAGAAACAGCAAGAAATATGAAAACAATGACTAATTGTAGGCACTCACAAACTAGAAATATACTGACCAAGTGGATAATTTTGGAAATTGTTGACATAGATCCAGTAGAAGATGCTTCAATCCTCAATGGGCCATCCTGTAAAATGTAATTGAACACAAGTAGGTCATGCTTGACATGATAAGTAACATGCAATTCAGGACTTATCATCATGACAGCAATTTTTTAATTTAACAAACTACCCAGAATAAACATAAAATTGTGTTCATATTTCATGGTCATAAACATGAAGAAAACAACTCTAAGAAAAGTTTGACATTAGTTCTTAAAACACTTTAGAAAGATTTGACATCGCTTCTTAAAATCCAAGTTGTCCATGAATGTTCCCATGGACCTTTCAGATTCAGGGGAAGACCTGGTCAACCTTCATAATACCATAAATATTCCTCTTATTTAAAGAAGTTATGCCACTATGCATTTTCCAGATAGTTAATTTGAAAAGAATAACACATACTGTATGCGTTCAATAATTCCAAATTCCAGGTTGACTAATTATTCCATGCTTAACAAGTGAACTCAGCAAATGATAACAATTACAAAAGAGAATGTGGTGTAGGGAAGGTGGGAAGATGATTTAGGAATGCATATGGCAGGATTAAGAAGACAATATCATCAAGATGCAAAATCAATGTGCATACCCAGTTAACAGTCCCAGCTGAAACAACATGACCTCCTTCCTTGAATACAGGAAGTGATTCTCCAGTGAGCATAGATTCATCCACCCGACTTTTTCCTGCAACAACTCTCCCCTAAGAGAGTAAATAAGAGGTGTCAGATCCTGATGAGCATTTTAATATAATTAAAGGAAAAGAAGGCATATCCACTCAACCATCATGAACTCAAAAGAGAGAGAGAGAGAGAGAGAGAGAGAGAGAGAGAGAGAGAGAGAGAGAGAGAGAGAGATCTTTGCAAGAAGCTCTAAACAATAGCACATCCCTGACTTTTAAAATACATAATACAAACTTCTTCTATTCCATAAATACATATTACTTTTGGTGGAATTAGGAAAATAAAATAAGCTATACAGACTTAGTTAAGGCAAGTTTCAAATCTTGAGAACTAGTTGGACTGATAAGGAGTTATGGGAGCCTATTCTATAATTTTTGAAGGCTAAATATATATATATATATATATATATATATATATATATATAGAGAGAGAGAGAGAGAGAGAGAGAGAGAGAGAGAGAGAGAGAATTTAGTTTGTCCTGCAACTTGTGATGCAATTAACAAAAATATTCTCATAATGATGCATTTTGCACATGCAGAATGAAGCTTTCTTCAATAAAAGTCTATCACATTGAATGACTACCTTCCAAGGACCTCAATGATGAATGTGTTGTTTTATGCACTTAATGGGGACCTCTATACCTGTTCCGAGGACATTTGGGTGTTGATGCTTGTTTAATACTTGCGAGCTATATTTTCTATCAAAACATGTTCATGCTTGCAAGTCTTACTATACAAGGTTATAAACACAGAATAAAGCAACACCATTTTTTTGAAAATTTGGAAAAAAGAAACAAAGCAACCATTAGCATTTGCAAAATCCATACACATCGTCCAATATATATCACCAAAAGCAGTGAGAAAGGTGTGTTTCAAACTTTTAATCTTACCATAATGTTTCGATAATCCACATTGATAGTGTTCCTCAATGTACATAAACTTTAAACCACTTCTTTCAATAACTCAATGAAAAATGAATGACATCCATTTTGATCATTTCAACCAAGAATATGCAGAAAGAGGCAGTCTTTTTGTGTAATATTTTTTTATCAAAGAAAAGAACAGAAAAAAACAATAAAATGTCGGGGTAACAAAATAAATTCTCACTCAGCTGGCCATGAAGAGTGGTAGCGTAATTACATGTAATTACAAGCATGATTTGGAACTGATCACAGTTTATGCAGAGTTCTGAAAAGCTCGTACAAAACACACACACAGAAAGTTTAGATAAAAATACATACATCTACAGGAACAGTCTCCCCAGGAAAAATTAAGATTGAGTCTCCGACTCTAATGTCGTCAGTTGAAACCTCAACACAAATTGCATCAGGGCAGACAGCATTGTCATCTGATATGCCACCTTCAGCAGAGGTGACCACCAATCGTGATTGAGAAGACACTAATGACTGCATGAAGGCACACCCATGGTTAGTACTTTCAGCATCTTCTATTTTAGTAAAGAGAGAACATAACAGAACAGAGTTAAAAAGAAAGCACCTAGTCAATAAACAAACAGCACATACATCTATTTTTGAGAAGAATAAAAACATTGAAAGAAAGCAAACATTTATCTGAAAGGCTTCAGTGATGGAAGCCAGCAATTGAAACTATTCAAAAAGTGCCAAAACCATCATACAAACACTTACACACAGAGTAATTGTATTGCACCAAAAAACTTGATTAACTAAAAACGAGAATTCTTATTAAATTGGCTCAATTCAAAGCAAGTTTTTAGTAAATAAACTATGATAAACACATCTACGGGTTTGGATTATGCAAAAAACTCATGCAAGCATGTTTTTTAAAGGGGTCTGGGACAGTCTTGAGAGATACATGGTTTGGAAGCTACACATTTCTCTACATATACATACTAGACATAATGAATCCAATTTCATTTGCAGATGTGCTTCATGTTCCATAAGAAGTTGATTGGTTGGAATTTCCCGATTCTCAGGTTGATATTTGAAGCGACATGAACATGCTCAATAAGGAAACTAAGCCATGACTTGGCAGTTGATTACTTTGGAATCAGACTGAATTGCATAGAGATGCTTCCTAGATCTGTACATGCTATAGGCTATAGCTAAAGCAAGTGCTAGTAATTATAATGAAGAGGAAGTAGTAAGAAGGTAGACTCAAAAAGAAGAAATGCAACAAGCAAAACTCTAAAAAACTTGTGGAGAAAGCAAGCAAGAGGCAGTTGGGAAGAATCACAACATACAAAAAAACAAGAAGCATTTTGCAAGTGTTGCAATGCAAGAGTTGCAGAAGCATTTTGTCAGATGATGCTTTGGGATCATATATTCCTGTGAAAAAACAGAATATATCCATGAAAAACTGACAATGGTAGCAGGATACATAGCTTTTAACTAGTTATCGAAATTGAACTTCCAAAACTAAAAATTGATGATGCATGATTTCTAACATGGAAAACTGTGACTCCAATTTGGAAGATTAGACAAGACAGAGATGGAAACTAATCTACTTACTGGAGTTGACAACAACACATTTTGGAAGCAATTGCTGAAAACAAGTATGTGCAGGATAGAAGTGAGCTCAAGCTCCTAGCCTCCAGGGGACCTTTTCTCTAGGGCAACCCATGTAGCTCTTCTGGTCCCATGTGTGTAGCATCTGACTTTTCCAGCACTATAACTGAACTAGTGTCGTACTCACCATTCAATCAATGACTAAAACTATCCACATAGGACATAGATCCTACATGCTCCATTCAATGTGTATAACAAGTCAAAAAGACAACATTAACAACAGAAAAAGATGCAAAATTTCCAGGAAAACACTAGCTCTGACAAAAATTATGAAGTTAACAAATTGAAGGCAAGTAACCAGGCAAAGTTGGTTATTGAGAGATATTTCAAGAGCAGCAGCCAGCAGATCTAAGTGTGAATTTTGAAAATTTAATGGTTTGATCCCCTATGAGATGGAAAACTATGCAAAAAATCTGTTACCCTATCTCCAAGTTGTCCGTGCAACTCATTCTCACTAGTGATTACCAGAAGAACTGTCCAGTTTGACCCTTTAACTAAAATGACCTAATACAATTCAGAATTGTTATCCCTTTAATTCGATTAGAAAAGCTGAGGAATGCTCAAACAGCATTTCTAATGTACTAGATTTTTTCTAAAGTATTGCAAAAGGAAGATCTGATTGCTCATGTTTTAGTTCAATATATTGGCATCAAATGGGTATCTTCCTTTCAAGTTTCAACTAGATTGATATCAACATACAGCATACCAATCTTCAAAAAGTGCAGATAGTGATACAGATTAATATCAAACCTTGCAAGAATCATCAAAGCCACAGGAAAGAGTGAAAAAGGTGGAAAGGATCCGACCCGATCCACGTCGATCCATGGATTGTGTACAGCCATGTAACATATCCATAGTTATGTATTATAACCCACTTAGACTATCGGGTCTGGATACACCAGACCCGGATCCATATCACTGTGTTGTAACATTATAAAACATCTTTTAGGTCACGATATGATATGAGAAAAACAGAAAGCGTAACAGCAAAAAAAAAAAAAACTTGCGTTTCTTCTTCGTCTCTCTCTCTTCCTCTCTCTCTTTTCTCTACAGGTGAAAAACTTTCATGGTATCAGAGCATAGATCCGACTGAGGCTGAGAAGGATTCTGGCAAGAGCGAAGATCGGAAAATCGAGGTTCTTCTTTCCCCTTCTCCCTTTTTTTTTTCTCTGTTCCCCCTTTCCCTTTTTTTTTCTTTTGTTCTTCCCCATTTCCTCCCCTTTTTCTGAAATCTACTGTGTACCCACACCTCACGTGGGTTTCTTCCTTTGGTGAAACCGTGATCCACGTGACCTCTATTCACGTGGGTTTCATTTTTTTGGTGAATCTGTGATTCACGTTTACGTGAACACAGACACCCACAGTCTCTCCTTAATTTCTTTTCTTGATCTGCCTTACCTAATCTCCTCTAAGTTTGTCTTTGCACATTCATTTTTTTTTTATTCTTTACTGCTATACTGTGAAACTTGTCCTTTGATTATCTATTTCTATTCTTATAAAAAAAAAGGGGGTTCTTTTAACGTGTGAAGGCATCCTTCATCTCATCAATCTCAATTTCTAGACTGCAAAAAAAAAAAAAGGTTCAGAAACTGAGTTCCCTGCATCCGGCAGCCTGCGATTCTATATTCCAAAAAAAAGGGGCTGAACTTTTTGTGAACACTCTGGTCGACATTCTCGTTGTTTCTTTTCAAATGGACCCTTATCACTCTCAATCAAATATTTCTTCAAGCTTTCTCAACCAACTCGTCTCTAAAAAGTTGAATACCTCAAATTTCTTGATTTGGAAGAGACAAATTATTCCTTTTATAAGGAGTCAAGGTCTCTTAGGTCACCTGGATGGAACCACTCTTGTTCCACCAGAATTTGTCCTGAGAGAAGAGAAAGATGATCAAGGGGTGAGTTCGATCGTGTATGTCAAAAATGTAGAATTTCTCAATTGGGAAAGGAAAGATTAATCAGTTGTTGCATACATCACCTCAACCCTGTCTCAAGAAGTTCTAGTTGCCATTCCCGACAATTGTACAACGCTACAACTCTGAGAGTGACTGGTTCAGACGTATTCGCAGGTTTCTCAAGCAAGGATGGTTTTCCTTAAAAGGGAATTTCAGTTGTTAAGAAAAGAATCCATGACCATCATGGAATATTTGAACAAGATAAAGACCATCACAGATCAACTTGCAGTTATAGGATGTGCCGTAAGCGACAACGACATGGTGCAACAAACTCTGAGTGGATTGGGATCTGACTACAATATGATAGTCACTTCACTATTGTGCCTTCCTGCTCTTCCTTCCTTCGATGCGTTACGGGCGAAATTGATTCAATATGAAATGACTCTGAAGGGATTCTCTGAAGAAACTCACATCCACACAAATTCTCAAGAAGTTTTTGCCACAGGAGTGACTTATGGTAGAGGACGAGGACGAGGAGGACAAGGGCGAAATGGATACGGAGGGCATGGTCTGCTTCCCACTCCAAATATGTCTGCCCATGCGCAGGGATCAAGATCCGTCCCCACTTGCTTCTTTTGTAACAAAAAGGGGCATATCAAGGCGAATTGTTGGCACAATCCAGAGAATAAAGGAAAGGGCCCACAGACAGAAACGAAAAGAAAGTTCACAAATACCAGAGATAGTGGAGAGATCAAAGATCTACTAATATCTGCCTTGTCAGGGTTGAAATTGAAACAGAGTGATGAAGACACTTGGTTTGTTGACTCAGGAGCAACAACTCATGTGACAGGTGATGCAGGTAAGATTTCTAATCCTATTCCTTATTTTGGAAAAAGTAAGATTGTTACTGGAGATGGATCCCACCATCCTGTTACTCATGTTGGAAAAACTATCATTCCCATGTCACATTCCACTCTTACTCTTTCTGATGTTCTTCATGCTCCTGACATTAAGAAAAACATCGTCTCTGTCTCCAAGCTTATTGATGATAATAATGCTTCAGTTGAATTTACTCCCTTCTCTATGCAGGTCAAGGACCTATGCACGAGGGAAACATTCGCTGAAGGAAAAAGACGAGGCAATATATATGTCTTTGAAGAAGCTCCATGTCATGATGTCCGCCCTGCTCATCTGAATTCGAAGCCTTCGTTAGAGTCGTGTTCATCTTCTTCTGCCAGTGTTTTTAGTATTTCTGAATGTAATAAGCCGTTCTTATGGCATAGTCGGTTAGGACATTGTGAGAGTCATTTCATTAAGAAACTTGTTTCTAATAATCTCATTCCAAAAGAAAGTCTTAATGAGAATGAGAGCAGTCATAAGTGTTCCAGTTGTCTTTCATGTAAAAGTCATGTATTGCCTTTCCATTCCATTAATAAGAGAGCTTCAAAACCTTTTGAGATTATTTGTTCTGATGTATGGGGACCCGCCCCAATTGTCTCTGGATCTGGGAGCAGATACTATCTAATCTTTGTTGATAGTTATTCTCGATACACTTGGATATATTTCATAAAGAATAAGTCGGAAGTCTTCTCTTTGTTTCAAAATTTTCTTTCCTTGGTCAAAAATCAATTTTCTGAGTCCATTCAATTTTTTCAATGTGATGGAGGTGGGGAATTCTCATCCCGTGATTTTGTTTCTTTTCTTCGAAATAATGGAATAGGAAGAAGGGTGTCCTGCCCCCATACCCCTCAACAAAATGGGATTGCTGAACGAAAACATAGACATATTGTTGAAAGTGCCATGAGTATGCTTCATGACAGTCATCTCCCTATCAACCTATGGACAGAAGCCTTTCATTCTGCCGTGCATGTGATAAATAGGCTGCCCATGGTTGTTCTGGAAAATAAGTCTCCTTATCACTGTCTTTTTGGAGCTCATCCTAGTTATCATAATTTGCGTGTCTTTGGTTGTGTTTGCTATGTGCATATTGATCAGTCTCTGAGAAAAAAATTTAAGGACAAAGCCCAGAAATGTAGGTTTGTGGGATATGCAGATGACTACAAAGGATATAGGTGTTATGATCCCATCAACAAACGTATCAGAATCTCAAGAAATGTTGTCTTTGATGAACAAAATTTTGATGACGGAGCTGATGCAACGAATATGCCAATTGAAGTTTACTATCCGTGGTTGAGTTCAAAACTTTTTGTTGAATCCAATGAAGCATGCTCCTCAGATTGTGTGCAGCAAGAAGAAGAGAGTTTTGAAGACACTGGGACGTCGGGATCACAAAATACAGAAGAAGTACCAGGCAGATACAAAGGCATTGTCTATTCTAGACAGAGACCGATAGCATCAAGCCATTCAGATCATGTCTCAGACGACAATCCGACTCATTCTCGTACTCTTGAGGTCAGAAAATCAAACCGCATACGACATCTCATTGACAGGTGGGTCAGCTATAACAACTTCTCATTGGATTTTCAACTCTTCTTAACTGCTCTCAATAAGGAAGAAGAGCCCACTATGTACTACCAGACAACCACTTCTACCAAGTGGGTAGAAGCCATGAATGATGAAATGCAAGCCTTGCATGAATGTGGAACCTGAGAAGTTGTTCCTAGACCACCTGACAAAAATGTTGTTGGATGTAAATGGGTCTACAAAATAAAGCACAAGCCAGATGAAACTATTGAACGGTACAAGGCAAGGCTTGTGGCAAAAGGATTCACTCAAGAAACAGGACAAGACTATGATGAGACCTTTAGTCCGGTTGTAAGAATGGGAACAATCCGAATTATTATTTCCCTGGCTGTTGAACATGGATGGAAGTTGAGTAAGCTTGATGTAAAAAATGCATTCTTACATGGGAACTTAAAGGAGGAAGTATACATGGAGCAACCCCCTGGGTATCAAGAACAAAATTGTAAAACTCATGTGTGCAGGTTAAAAAGAGCTATCTATGGTCTGAAGCAAGCATCTCGCTCATGGTTTGATAGCTTCTCGCTAGAGATTCAGAAACATGGATTTTCACGTTCCATGCTGGACCACTCATTATTTATCCTTAGAAGTCAGACTGTGAGCACTCTGTTATTAATTTATGTCGATGATATTGTCATCACAGGAAACTCTGCGACCCACATCCAAGAAGTAAAAGACTTACTAGATCAGAGGTTCAAAATGAAGGATCTTGGAGTTCTACGTTATTTTCTTGGCATAAAAGTTGATAACCAGGCTCATGGCTTGACACTCACTCAACAAAAGTACACCGTAGACGTTCTCAGCAAGGCAGGCATGCAAGACTGCAAACCTCTGGGAACTCCGAGTGTGCTTCATCAAAAACTTAGCTCTCAGGATGGAGATCTGTGTGATGACCCCACTAGGTATCGAAGCATAATAGGAATGTTACAGTACCTCACATTCACCAGACCTGATATTGTTTATTCAGTCAATCAAGTGTCTCAATTTATGCATGCGCCACGTACTGGACATATGGAAGCGGTCAAGAGGATCCTTAGATATCTGAAAGAGACTATGGGGGATGGATTGATATATTCACCACAGTCATATGGCAAAGATGAGCACGGACTCACTGTATATTGTGATGCAGACTGGGCAAGAGATCCTGATGAACGAAGATCTACATCAGGATATTGTGTCTTCATCGGAAAAAATTTAGTCTCTTGGAGCAGTAGAAAACAAAAGGCCATCGCTAGATCAAACACTGAGGCTGAGTATAGATCTATGGCTGCTGCTACTGCCGAAGTCACATGGATTAGGCACCTACTAACCGAAGTAGGAGAAAAGATTTCCCACACTACTTTGCTATGTAACAACCAAAGTGCTATCAACATGTCATTCAATCCAATACATCATAGTCGTGCCAAGCACATTAAGATCGATCAACACTTTGTGAGACAGAAGGTTGAAGAAAAAGAGATTGAGCCTGAGTTTGTCAATACTGAGAGACAAGTTGCAGATCTATTTACCAAAGGGTTAACAAAGGATCGTTTTTGGATGCTTAAAGGCAAGTTGTTCATGGTCCAAAACCATGATCAACTTGAGGGGGGGTGAAAAAGGTGGAAAGGATCCGACCCGATCCATGTCGATCCATGGATTGTGTACAGCCATGTAACATATCCATAGTTATGTATTATAACCCACTTAGACTATCGGGTCTGGATACACCTGACCCGGATCCATATCACTGTGTTGTAACATTATAAAGCATCTTTTAGGTCACGATATGATATGAGAAAAACAGAAAGCGTAACAGCAAAAAAAAAAAAACTTGCGTTTCTTCTTCGTCTCTCTCTCTCTTCCTCTCTCTCTTTTCTCTACAGGTGAAAAACTTTCAAAGAGCACATCAATCATCACATAGAGCATATTAATGATGAATTCTACCAGTAAAGCAACAAAACAGGATTTTGTCAATATCCACTTTTTCTTCAAAGAAATAACAAATATACACAATCAGTCTTCATTGACCATACCCTGTGAACATTTCAAGTTCAATAATATCACAGGAAAGTAATCAACACAGGTTACAAGTTCATAATTCATCATACTTGTCATGAAAGAACATTAACAGAAAGGAACATGAAAGGAAATCGGAGAACATGGCTAAGGAAAACAGCTAACCAGAAGTTGGTTCATATCACTGGATGCTCTAATTCTTGCTCTTTCTTCTAAAGAACGTCCAAGAAGCACAAAACCCAGAAGCATGACCTGCATACTAAAGAAAAAAGGCTCACATAAGAACTATGAAATTTTACTAGCTAATAAACTTCACTTTTCATAAGAAACTGAGCTAATGAACATCAATTTTCATAAGAAACTGACTGTTTGGTGGTGTTTACAAGAACCACAAAAATTAGCAATTCATATAGTCTTATATCAGCCAAATCCAATGAGGGAAGATACTAAGATACAAAGAACAAGAGCAGTCAAAGGCCACACACATTGTTGGAATATTCTAAAAAACCGGAGCCAAAAACATGCTATCAGAATCCTGCACTCAAACACCTTAAAAATTTCAGATATGCAGTATGAAGTATGAACACACATGTATGCATAGTTGCATACACATACAAGGGGTGACATGTTACAGTTGAGACTGCAACCAATAGCACTTAGTCCTCTCTTATGATACATTATTTTCTTGGGATGAAAATTTGGAGGTGAATTGGAAGAAAAATTTCCCAGTGCTGCAAGCTTTGTCTGCGCATAGCATTCTGCGACTCCAGCTTTCAATCTCTGAGATGATTCCACTCACCAAACTCAAGAAACCTAAGTATGTGTCAGAAATTCAGAATGTGACATAATCTATTGATGCAGAGCAGGACCAGATCGGGCCTGTCCCGCGTGACCCAGGCACGGCCAGGGAACCCGACCCACAGGGGATGGACGATCGGACCCAGGAGCTGGATCCGATCGCAGGTAAGGTGACCCGATGCAGGGATGTGACCCTGCGCACCTACTCTAGACGAGGGAAGACCCAGATCGTCCCAGATCCATCTGCAGAGTGAAGACGTCTCGGGTCCAGGAACGGACCCGAGACCTGAATCCACTAGCAAGCTTTAAAAACCCTCTTCTAGGGTTGCGCGAAACACAAAGAATATTCAGATTGCAGCAGTTTTTCTTCCATTTTTTTCTGTCAACAATTTTCCTCTTGGCTTTTCTTCCTTTCTATTGTTTGTTCCCTTTCATTTACGTTCATTCTATTGTTCAGTTGAAGTTTACTTTGAAATAAAAGTAAGCCTCATCGATTTCGGTGGGCATTCTTCTTACTTTCTGCACATCGCACGACCGTAAGGGTCGTGCCTTCATCGGCCATAGTCAAAGAACGCGAAAGTTGATCCTCCTCACTGCATCAAAGTGGTATCAGAGCACAGGGTTTCCTCCTTCAACAACGACATGGCTCAAGAGGCGAGGAACGATCCTACAAGCGGAAAAGAGCGGGAGGAAATCAGCAACGAAGATCCGATGGCGCGGATGATGGACATGTTGCCAAAGATCCAGGAAAACCTACTGCGCGTAAGTAAAGATGTAGCCGGTATGTCGAAGCGTATGGATGGATTCGAAGATCGGCTTGTCGTCCTTGAATCACCGGTGGAACGATGCGCGACTTCAACACCAATGCCAGGAGCAGATCTGGTTGACGGCGCAGCAGCTCGCGTGAATCCCATCTTCGCGGAAACAGGCCAGACGATACATCCTCAGTCTGTCCGTGTCACCGCCTCGCCTTCGGTCCCTCCACTCCATTCAGATCCGTGTACCCTCCAATTGAACCAGGGGATCACGGCAGAACCCCCCATCGTTTGGGTGTACCACAACCCTGGCAGCGAGTCCCTGCGACTGCGTCGCAGGCCAGACCTAGTTTGCAGGACCCCAGCATCACACTGGGTCCTGCCGCAGGTCTGGGCTCGTGGCCTCAAGCCACGAGGGATGCCCCACAGGCTGGGTCGGGTCTGCAGGACCCCAGCTTCACGCTGGGTCCTGTTGCAGGCCTGGTCTCGTCAGCCCGACCTGGGAAGGATCCCCCTTTCCCTCCGAGCCCGTGCGGGGAGGCCCCGTGCCAGCACACCCGCGAGCCGGAGCGGGAGGGCCCCTTTGGATTGGGCCGAACCAGGATTCTCCTCAGCAGAGCCCATGCCCAGTTCTCGGGGACCATCCTTTGGGTCCCAGGGAGTGGGTCCGAGCCTCGAACCCCTTTATCCGACCTACCTAGTTGGGTCTGGTTCGTGGGTCGCCCCAAACCAGATCCAACCTATTACTTTTGAACCCCAAAATGGATCTAATGCCAACCCAAACCTATATCGGACTCGAACGGAGCTCCAATTTGAATTTGAACCGGGTCAAAACCCGACCCATTTTGTTACGGATCAAGGATCGAGTTCAAACTAGGCTTTCTCACACCATAACTCGATCCATGATCCTACCCACCCCATTCTAGGTCCGACAAATAGTTTAGGACTTGACTCAATCTAGAGCCAATCGGGTGATTCATCCCAATACTACACCAACCAAACCCAATACCCATACCAGACCCAATCCGTTAACCCATCCCTGATCCAGAACCCAGCACCATACCCGACCCAATACCTCTACCCTAACCCAACCCATAACCCAAACCCATATTATCCCATTCCTACCCACCTAGAGCCGAGACCCGACCGACCCGTCTACCTTTAGTAGAACCTCCTGTCATATCGGTGCCACAACGCCGACCACAAATGGCTCCCACCCACAGGCAAGCCAGACCGAGGCAGTTTCCAGCAGCCGCCATGCAGATTCAGCAGGGACCAGTGCAACCTGAGCGCCGACCACACGTCGTTGGAGTTCGTCGGCACCAGTATCTAGGCAAGCAATGCCACGAAGAGGGTGATGAAGCAGTGTTGGATGACGACGCTTTCTAGAACGAGTACCCCGTAGGAATGATGGAGACCCGTCAGTAGAGAGCACCAGAGCACCTCTTCACCTACGGGGTGAAGCTAGACCTTCCGGAGTTCGCAGGACGATTCGATGCAGAGCAGTTCATCGATTGGTCCTATGTCGTACAGTTTTTCTTCGACTACCACACTATAGCTGAGCACCGTCGTGTCTCTTTAGCGTCAACTCGGTTGAGGGGCCTAACACAGACATGGTGGGTTGAGCTGCAGAGGTCGAGGGAGTGGTAGGGACTAGAGCACGTACAAACATGGGAGGAGATGCAGTCAAAGTTTGTGCCTTCAGAGCACGTCGAGCGAGCCTACAAGGAGTACCTGACCCTGCGTCAAGGCACCCGTACCGTGATGGTGTACACTGCTGAGTTCCATCGTCTATCCCTGCGAGTGCAGATTGAGGAGACCGCCCGCCAGCAAGTCACGAGGTATATTTTTTGTCTCTGTCCTGCTATTTCTGATGATTTCAGTTGTGTCACAGTCGAGTCATTGGATCAGGCAAGCAATTATGTCATGAATGTGGAGGAAAAATTGAAAAAGAGGCAGGAATATAGGACCTCCCGTAGTGACCAGTCCAGTCGACCCAAGTCGAGTTTCCCAACCAAGGGAGCAATCTCTCCTAGGAAGGAAGACTCCAAGTCCACCCTAAGAGTAGACCCTAGCAAGCCTGACCAGTCCGGACCCGCATACCATACCAGGTCCAAGACCAAGCCTAGTGAGTCTACCCTTCGTTGTTTTAGGTGCCAGGAGTTAGTACATTTTGCGTCCAAGTGCCCCACCGTGAACAAGAACGGCCATTTGGTTGAGGGTATTGTTGAGTCAATGTCTGATAGTGAGAGTGAGGGTGAGTCATTGGTTGAAGGCGGTGACAAGAGGGAAGTCGTAGAGTTCGACGGCAACGTCGAAAATTTATTGTCTATTTGTCATGTTTTGACCGCACCCCGAGAGTCGACCCCTGCAAAATGGTTGCGAAATAACATTTTTAGAACCCATTACAACTGTGAGGGGCATGCATGTGATGTTATAATTGATACTGGGGCATGTGAGAATATGGTGTCTGAGAGTGTCGTGTCCACCTTGAACCTGAAAACGGAAAAATTATCCCAACTATACAAGATGGCATGATTCAAAAGAGGAAACGAGGTCCCTATCACCCAACATTGTTTAGTTCGGTTCTCCATGGAGGAGCATTACCACGATGAGGTGTGGTGTGATGTAGCCCATATGAGTGCGTGTCATATTCTTTTAGGACGTCCCTGACAGTTTGATCGCAAGACCATTCACGATGGCCATAGGAACACATACTCATTTATTTTTAAGGGTCATAAAATAGTCCTTCTCCCTATCAAGAAGATCGGTTTTCCCACTGTGGATAAGCCTGAGCGAGTTCCCCGTCTCGCGGGCCTATCTTACCAGTCTTTCTTGAGCCATTGTCGGGAGGACGATTACTGTTATGCCCTGGTGGCTAAGTCATTGTTGAGTACGTCGTTGCCCGTTCCCGCGGACATCGCGCCCCTTGTTGAGGAATTTTGCGACATTATGCCAGACGACCTTTCTGATGGTCTACTTTTGATGCGGGTGGTGCAGCACGCCATTGATTTTGTCCCGGGATCGAGTCTCCCTAATCTCCCCGCGTATCGCATGAACCCAGCCGAGCATGCCGAGTTGTTGAGGCAGGTTCAGGAGTTATTGCAAAAGGGGTTTATTCGTGAGAGTGTGAGCCCTTGTGCAATACCCGCCCTGCTCACTCCTAAGAAAGATGGGTCCATGCGCATGTGTGTTGATAGCCGAGCAATCAATCGCATCACTGTCAAATACGGTTTTCTCATTCCTCGATTGGATGATATGTTTGATATGTTGGTCGGTGCCTCTATCTTCTCCAAAATTGATTTAAAAAGTGGGTACCACCAAATCCGTATCCGAGAGAGGGATGAGTGGAAGACGGCATTCAAGACACATGATGGATTGTATGAGTGGTTAGTCATGCCATTTGGGTTATCAAATGCCCCGAGTACCTTCATGAATATGATGACCCAAGTGTTGCGCCTTTGTATAGAGAAGTTTGTCGTTGTCTATTTTGATGACATTTTGATTTATAGCTCGTCTTTGTCTGCTCATTTGAGTCATCTGTGTCAAGTCTTAGAGATTTTAAGAAGGGAAAAGTTGTATGTCAATGCCAAAAAGTGAGTTTATGACATCAAGTGTCATATTTTTGGGTTTTATTGTGTCGTCTGATGGAGTTAAGGCGGATCCCGCCAAAGTCCGTGTGATTATGGAATGGCCTACCCCAAAGACTATAGGAGAAATCCGTAGTTTCCATAGGTTAACCACTTTCTACTGTCGTTTTGTGAGAAACTTCAGCACCCTCATGGCCCCTATTACGGAGTGCCTAAAGGGTACTAGTTTCCATTGGACGTCAGTAGTGGGAAAAACCTTCACGCTCATCAAAGAGAAAATGACTAGTGCCCCTGTCTTAGCCCTTCCTGATTTTAGCACAGTCTTTGAGGTTGAGTGTGATGCCTCTAAAGTGGGAATTGGTGCAGTCTTGAGTCAGAACCACAGACCCATTGCTTTCTTTAATGAAAAGTTGACTCAAGCCAGGTGCCAGTACTCCACTTACAATGTTGAGTTTTATGCCGTGGTAAAAGCCCTTCGTTATTGGAGGCATTATCTTATTTATAAGGAGTTTGTCTTGTACACATATCATGAGGCGCTAAAGTATTTGAATAGTCAAAAGAAGTTGAGTGCCAGGCATGCCAAGTGGGTTAGCTTCTTGCAAGAGTACACCTTCACGATTCGCCATCAATCGGGTACTCTGAACAAGGTAGCTGACGCACTTAGCAGGAAAAATAATCTCCTAATGACTATGTCAGTGCAGGTCATTGGGTTTGAGCAGTGCAAGGAGTTGTACCCGACGGAAACAGAAATGTGCAGCAGTGATACAGTGAGTATGAAGAAACCACATAACAGAAATATGCAACAAAGGTACTGTGAACGTGAAACAACCACATCGAGAAAATTTTCCTTGCTGTCCATATCTACATCCACCAAAAGGTAATCACAATCATGTCCTTGAGGCATCGAATGATGTCATGGGTTGATCTTCTTTTCACGAAACAAGGTCAGGATATACATGCATTTTCAGTGCTCGAGTAACATCACAATGCAACTTACTAACGGCCAACAGTGGAATTTAAAGTCACCATGATGATAATTGTTATGAAGAATATACTGCAAGAAATCTAAGAACTTCATAGGACAAAGTCAGTGACTCAGCACATGTAGGCAACCATATCGTGTCCTCTTTACACTAGGTCATATTTCTTGTCATTTGTATATGACATTCTTGGTCTCCTTCAAGAGTTACCTCTCTGAAGATGAACTTATAGGTGCACTGTCGATGCAAGCAAGATGACCATGAAATCACTGTAGTGCAATTTGTAGTCAAGTTTGTCAATTATCGATGAATAGCAGGAAAGACAATTGACTGAGGAGGACATAATGTAGGGTTAAAGAGTGTGTGATGATACATATCATGTCTAAATTCAAGAAAGATATTTGGTTATATCTTGAGATTCAATTCAAACACAGATAATGACAACTTTTCTAGCAGCCGGAAAGGGGACTAAGTATCACTTGAAGTGCATCAAACAGGGAAAAACTGGGAATAGACACGTACATCAAAATGTCATTCCTGATAAAGCTGCAAATGGCATGAATCCAAAAGTATCATGTACGACAAGAATAGATTACCGATTCATCGAAAAAGCTAGCATCCCATTTGAGCCCAGGGTTCAACAGAGACACCTAGAGCAGCAGACAAACTGTATATCAGATCAAATTCAATAGCTAAAAAGATGACTGATTCTAATAAGTGCAATAATTTAGAGGCTCAAGCATTGAAAGCAAACTGCTTCTCAAAGAAAGCATTAAGAGACAACTGACCAGACTTATGGCAAATGCAGCGATGCATCCAAATCCCACAAGAGAGTTCATGTTAGGAGATCCCTTAGAAAATGCATTTACACCATCCACGAGAAGATCTGCAATTATATGAAAAATGCCTGTTTCATATTTCCTTTTTTTTCTTCATGTGTGTTTGGGTCCACACACACACACACACAAGCATGCACACACACACACACACAGTTTGTGCATGTGTATGTGTAATGATTAATAAAATACAAATGCATAAGATTGATATGAATAACAATTTAGTGAACAGATCCTGCCAGAACTCTTATAAGTAGAAAATATGGATACTGACATTTGAACTCCACAAACCACACAATGTTGCACATGTACCAACTACCAAGATGCCTGTTTAGAAAGAAAAAGAACACAGAAAAAAAAGTGCACTCACCTCTTCCTGGTCCAAACAAAGCAACCAATGCAATGCAGCATTTTACATACGAATTCTGCAGAATTTCCCAGACTGGCCCTACATCAAATTGGAATGTGGAAAAAGAAAATCATTGGCTATAGGCTCATAAACAGTACTCAAGTATCTCATAATTATTGCCTACCATACATATAAAGTAGTTCTGTTATATAGGCAAATCCAGAAATAGAATATATCTAGGCATGCATATTCAAATGTAAAATATAAAGAGGTTCATATTTGAGACTGGTTTAGTCTTACTGCATTATGATGAATAGGGACCGGAAATTGTTTATCCAAACTGGCTACAAGGAGAAAATTGACCGTTTGCATGATACCACATCGATATTGAAAATACTAGGTTCTATCGATCAACCTTAGAGACTTCAAGATTCATTTTGGAATATACATACACACATATATACACAAATACATAAACAAATAAATAAATAAGTATGCATATATATATATATCATAGAAAAAATATCATTGATGTCTGGAAAATATCACAAATTTTACAAGAAAAACACCCAAGCCATTATTAAAGAGAAGATATCACAAGATTTCCGAAATATCAGCTATAACATAAATACCATGAAATTATTGCGAGATAATATCATGACACTAAAAAAAATCTTACTTTATATACTTTTTCCATTTCTTGTTTTTCTTATTTTTAAAAACCTTTTCTAATTGTTTCTTTATGTTCTAAAAAAAATAATGCTAAAACTTATTATTGCTTATCTTCTTTATTTTTCTTTACATTTAAAATTGTTCCAAAGCGTCCAAGATTTTCTTACGAAAAAATGCTTGAAAACAAAAAAAAAACTCTTTAGAAAAGTCGCATTGAGAAACTGCCAAGAACGATACTGGAGTAATTGGTCACTCCTGACCAGCTTAGGAATGCACTACCAAATGGGCCAATTAGTTTAGATGTTGCATATCATGTTTTGTAAGTCCTACTCTAAAAATGTGATCTCTATAGATTATTTCGTAGAAAACATGTATTAGATTATACACTTTTTATGTTTAGATAGGTTTAGCAAAGAATCTAAAATTCAACGGCTCATATTGCACAAAAGACTTTGTAAGACTGAAATAATTCAATTCGAAGTATGTTTCATGGTAAACAGGCATTGAGAAACACGTTTTCAGGTTTAGATTAAGCAAAAAACACTTGCAACATTGAAAACTAATTGGTCACATTCCTAAACTGGCTGCACACACGCGTGCGCGCATGGAGCACATCGTCAGAAATATGACGCAGCTCATTGGGTAAAGCTTCAAAGTTCTAGCCACGCAAAATATTCCACCGGCATCCAACAGTTCATGTGTTGTACCAAAGTGCAATCGTTTCCATGAAAATTGCTGGATTCCTTCGCCCAAAGATGAGTAAGATATGAAACTCAAGTTCAGGATCACAATTTACGTGTGAACATCTTATATACTCCACGAATGCATAGCATATGCCTCTTAGTAAACACAACATGCATATGTGAATATACATGCACAGGCATGGATGCAGTGATCAGTCAAATCATAGCAACAAACGGAATGAAGAAGAAAAACGATCGGAATCCTACCGTGTGCAATGTGAATACTGAGAGAGTGCAGCAAGTGAGAAGCATGCCCGCCACAGCACAGAGCGACCAAGGTCCAGGCGAAAGCAACTCTGTTCCTGCTCCCGGCCAGAAACTTCTCCTTCTTCTCTGCCATTTCCTTCCATTTCTTCACGTTTTCCGCAACACCTAGCCTCGAATTCCTTCTCTTCGCTGGGAATCCGAAATCCGACAACTTCCACGCGAGATCCTCCGCAACACTCTCGGAATTTCCGGTCACCGGAACATCCGTTCTCAACCTAACCGCCACGGTTTCCGTGATCAGGTTGACCGCTGCTGAATGGACACGATTGTCGGAGACGAGGACCGACTTGACGCGAGCGGCACAGGCTCCGCACATCATCCCGCTGACATCCAGAAGCAGAGAACGCTCCTCCGGCTGGTTCAGGACAGTCGGTAATCCGATATCTACGGCTTTAGCTCGGCAGATTCCGAGAGGATTCCGATCGGAACTTCGCCGGAGAAAACGTGAAGTTCTGCAGAGTGACTTGCGAAATGGTCGGGGCAGGAGGATCGTACTTCCATTGAGGGCGATCGTAAATCGTGGCCGGAAGGAGAGGGTGCTCTGCAGAAGCTCACCCGCCATGCGTAAGGAGGCTCAAGTCAACCCAGCCAGCATTCCAATTTCCAAAGGAGGGGAAACGGGCGGTGGGAAGAATGGCTTTCAAAAGGATAGGGCCGGCTTTCCTTGAGGGGCCACTTTTAGTCTCGACCACCAAAGAATTGTGGCGGGCGGGTCAAATCAAAATCCTTTCTTCCAGACCAAATCCTATCCTATTGAAGAAGAAGAAGATTAGCTGACATTTGAAGAACACAACAACATCTTTGGGCATCCATCGATGACTCGAATCGTAGGCCTCTACGTAAGCCGGGGCAAAGAATGATGAGTGAAGGGTAATTGGTTGGGACTGGTCTTATCACCTCTCTCTTAGGACGGGAATGATTATCCTTTCTGGCTTGCCACTCTTGTATCCGTCATATGAAATCAGCATAAGTGAGGTTTTCTTCTTTGTTACTCAGTGCTGCGAGCACCTATTCCTAAAAGTGTAGTAGTTAAGCCCTGTTTGGAATCTAGGCGCTGGAATGGGCGTTTATGCATTTGGTGTTCCTGAGGCAAAACTCTTGGTCAAATTTGGAATCTCGGCGCTAGGATGCATCTGGGATGGGAAGTGAGACCCTTTCTCCTTTGTATTTACACTAAAGGATGGATTTGACAGCTACCACTTCCTCAAATGCATAACTCCATAAACTCAGCTACCCATCCCAAACAGGAGCTTAGCATAGTTTTCAGACATTACAGGCTGAGCTACCCATCCCAACAGGAGCTCTGCTTGTTTGTTAGGTAAGAGCTGTTAGTGCAGGTCACCATGTCTTGGGACGTTGCAAGTTCAAAACCCAATAGTATGTTGTGTAACTGGTGGGAGTCGGACTAACCCCAGATTGCCTTTTAAAAAAAAAATCCTACGTATGAGATATATATCAACACCAAAAAGAGGAATGAGTATCTCCAACAACAACAACCAGAATAGAACCATAGGCTTCAAGTACTGGGAGCCACTAAGAAGAGCCACCGGAAAAAATCGTGAGAAAACATTGACATATATAAAAACATGATTTTAAATTATAACTAAGCAAATCATGCTTCGTTGGGCAGTTTGAGAAGAATTCACAGCCTCCACTAATCATCCCTCGTGGATGTTTTTCGGTACTCTCACAGAATAGGTCTCTCCATCACTTACTTAGGCCTCGCAGCTTGAACGCCCCAAGCCAAATCATCGATCACCTAGCAAGGTTGTGGGGAGCCTTTATGGGAATAAAATATAAAATACAAAAAATATATAAAAAACGAGAGTTTTTTTATTTTTTTATGCAGCCGCCCTGATTGATGCAGCACAGCTACCGCCACCCATCTCAGCATTTCTCGAGATAGACCACACCCATATCGAGAAATGCCAAGATGGGTGGCTGTCAGGGGAATGAGAACAAATAAAATGCGTTCATGTAAGAACTGTATACACTAATATCATATTTTCATCTCATTTTTAGATAATGATATGGGCCTTTGAAGATTGCAATGTTTTAAAATATGATCAGCGATATTTTTTACTATGACCAACACCGTCTTCGTGTCTAACCAGTCAGGTGCTCTCTCATTTGCGATGTTGGAACTGTGCCAAACTTTATTGGAAACATCCGCACATGCGATTGAAACGATAACACTCGTGAAAAAATAAACAATACGAGAATAAGGGGCAAGAAAATACTGCACTATCGCAATACGGAAGAAAGAAAATTCGGAACCTTAGCTACGGGTTCGCAATTGTTAAAGCAAAGAAACTTGCGGTCTCCATCCAAAAAGTATTTTTCTTTCACTCATTCAGCGCAAAAGAAGGGAGCGTTTGCAAAGCCTGTGAACCACTTTCTTACCTGAGAAAGTGGACCATTTTCATTTAGATGAGAAAGTCTGTTAGACTTTTACAAACGTGTGATTCATTTTTCTGAAAGCAAAATGACTAAAAAAAAAAAAAAGATGAGTTTCACAGTGAGAAAACATAGCTGTGAAAGCTGGCTCCGCTCTTGGTCCCAAGGAAGCAAATCTCAACCTCAGGGGTTCCCGTAACGAGGGATGCGTGGAAAATAGTGATGGTTTTCCAATCGGTAAAGGTCAGGCACAGTTCAGAGGAGACGTATGGCAATGAGTTTACTGCCAGTTGACCAACAGGCTCAGAGTATATGACAATAAATAGCAGCAGTGAGACTTAGATAGTATGCTGTAAAAAATGCCTCAGCTGACACCAAAAAATAATCAGCATTTGAGGGCAAGTCCTTCCATGATTCCCTATGGTTTAGAGGAGTGTCATCGTGTTAAACACTCGTGAAATAGTACAACGAAACTATTGAACCTTAATGGGATGATTAAAGCTGTGTACAATCTGTAGTTTCTCCCAAGAAAAGGCAACCCAACACATTGTTGAAGAAATCACGACCTTTGACAGGCTTCCCACTGCCAACAACCGCTTCAGTGTCATACTTGCATGCTCTATTACAGTCTGGGCAGTAGGTAACCTGCGCAAAGAAAAAGTGCAAAACGGGCAAAGGTTCAAGAGAAATTCCAGAGTAACAGAACTCCAGAAAACAAGAACTGAAAGCCACCAGATATGCAGTTAGATCATGCCACGTCCTTGCAATCTATTAAATGACAATGTACACCACTGATCTGAAAAAGTCTTTAAAATTTTGAATATTTCAAAACAAACCAAACAAAAAGAATAAACGACTAAACAGGAAGAATAGTTTAAAATTTGTTTGAAAACAACCATGTGGAGAAATAGGCACAAGGGAAGAGAACCAACTCTGTTACTACAATAGGATGCTTTCAATTGAGTCAAGAGTGAACAAACTCGTAACACTTGTTAGCGATAGGGTTTCCCAAGAGGCACAAAGGAGAAAAAACTTGGTAAATTCATTCATTAAGAAAGAACGAGAGACACTTCTTTTTTTTAAAGGGTCGACTCTCACGATGTTACAAGTAAAACGAGAAAAACTAAAATAGAACTAAACTACCCCTAACAATAAGCTAATGTATAAATCAATGTTTAAGAAAAAGGAGGTAACACAAGCCTTGTAATACACATATTTTACATAAGTCTCATCCCTCCCCTTCAAACTTGAAACTATGTAAAAGGATCATTCTGAATTTGGAAAGGAAAGAGTTGAAATGTGAAGGAGCCACTCTTCTAATTCTTTGAGCTCACATGTTCCAAAGCAATAATTCTATCTTCATCAGCATTCCCTGTATAATGACATTCTATTTTCAATGTGCTTGGTTTGCTCATGAAATTTCAGATTTGCAATATGAATAGTGCTCATATTGTCTTTATTCTGGAGATTCTCAACTCATTCAATAACCATTGTATCTCAATAATCACAGCAGTGACGAGCCATAGCTCTGTATTCTGCATCTGTTGTGAATAAAACAACTCTATGTTGTTTCTTGCTTTTTCATAAAATAAAAAAGCTTGCAAGAAAAATACAAAATCCAATAGTGGAGAGCCAATCTCGAGTAAAACATCTAAAATTAGCATCACAAAAGGCTTTTAATACTTCGTTCGATGATAATGAGAAGAACATACATAGTGCATAGTGTCTTATATATATGATGATCTTGAGTATAACGTAACTAAATCTTGTCACATGACCTAATGACTCAAGCATGTTTGAACAACCTTTATGATAAAGTCGTCCACTAGAAGACATTACATATGTAGAGGATTCCATAATCATCATATTTTATTAAATCTATATTGCTTGTTTAAGATGCAGAACAGTGGCAATAAAATCATAGTTCATCCTGGAGGTTGCTTAACTCTTCTACTCCATACCCACTTGTATAGTCAAAAGATATCTGCTAGCCAGATTGCATAAGCACCATGATCTATTGTTTCCTTGCGACTTACAATGTACAGTTGCGCTTAGAGTCTGTTTTGCTTTTGTTGAGTCTGATGTAACCTGCCCGGTTTAGGTGAATCAATACCCCGAAGGGGCAGCCCGTATACTTGAACTGTAATAGCCTGCGGGCAAAATTGTGAATGAAGTAAATGCGTTGAGCTTTCTTTTGTTCACCCTCGTTGTGATTGCTTCTTGTGATTGCAATTTCTCTCCCTCAATTCTCTCTTGCTCTCTTGCACTCTGATTACAAGCTTCCGCGATCCGCAAGTGAGCTGACAAGTAGGCTTGCGGCGGTGAGGAGGGACCGTTGCGCCGTGCTGGCCCATTGAAGAAAATAGGCCAGTGACAAGTGGTATCAGAGTCCGTTCTCGTGTCGGAGTCAGTGTCGACAGACACGCCGACAGGCTGCGATTTATGAGCAAGACATCGTGGCGCCATATCAAAACTTGCGCAACACCAAAGGCAAGGCAGTTGCCGAAGCTGAGGTGATGGGTTCACCTCAGGGCCAAGAAGAGTTGGCTGCAACTGTTAACAAGCTGGTGGAAGAAGTGACTTCGCATGAGGAAACGATTTCACGCGCATGTGAATCATTCAATGGACTGAATGATGTGGTGGCGAGCCTGCAAGAGCAGGGGAGTTTTAGTTAAAGAACCGTACGTTGCAGCGGACGGTGACTCTAAATGGCAAAAATGGTAAAAGGCCATCAAGGATTGATGTGCCAAGACCCATAAAATTCAATGGTTCTCGTGACAGCAAGGTTATTGAGAACTTCTTGTTCCAAGTAGAAGACTACTTGGATATCCAGAATGTGACCCTTGAAGATCTGATGATTAAGGCTGCAGCGGCCTTACTTGATGGAGATGCTATCGCTTGGTGGAGGCAGAAGCGCAATGACATGGAGAGGGGTCAATGTGTGATAGACACCTTTGATGACTTCAAAATGGAGTTGCACAACTACTTCATGCCAAGAAATGCGCAGAGACAGGTATACCGGATGGTTCATGAGCTCAAACACTCTGGTTCGTTGCAAGACTATGTCAGAATATTCCAGAAGCTTATGCTGGAGATACCTAACATGCTAGAAAACGACATGCTCAACTGGTTCATTGTGGGACTTCAGCCATGGGAACAGTCTGAAGTGAAAATGAGCAACCCCTGTATTTTGGAAGATGCATATGTGGCGGTCGAGCGCTTAGCTGACACTCAGCGTAAGCCTTTCACCCCATCAACCAAAGTTGAGAAGAAGCCTTACCACGGAGGCAAGAAGGATGAGCAACGCAATGATAAAGGTGAGGCGTTGACATGCCATCAATCCGAAAAGAAACAAAACTTCATAAAGCATAACAACAACAACAAGAATGTGGTTGTGACATGCTAGTTCTATGGTGATAGACATATCACCAGGCAATGCCCAAAGCACCTTGTAAAGGACGACGGGCAAACCAATGCTGCACAGGAAGAATGCAGTGATACTGAATGCAGTGACACTGAAGGGATGCAACCAAGGATGGGGGTCATGCGATCGATTAACGTAGCTAGAAGTTGCGCAACTAAGAACATGCAGGTCAGTAAGGAACTTATGTACTTGGAAGTCATTATGAATGAAAAGTCTACTTCAACAATGATAGACTCCGGGGCCACACACAACTTTGTCTCGCGGGAAGAGGCAGAACTGTTGGGCTTGAAGCATGGGCCAAAGCAGAGGACCATCAAGACGGTAAACTCTGAGGCCAAGCTCATCCTTGGCGAAGCAAGAGATATGGCTATTCAAGTGGGGAGTTGGGTCGGCAAAGCCAACTTCTCTGTGGTGCCCCTGGATGATTTCAAGGTGATTTTGGGTATGGAGTTTCTGCGAAGCCAAAATGTTATGATGTTGCCAAAGTTTAACACGTTGACGATCATGGGGTCAGACCTGTCCTACACTGTCCAGTGCCTTACACAGAAAGACAAGTCTTCGGTGTTATCAACAATGCAGCTGAAGAAGGGTGTCAAACATAGGGAACAAACATTCTTAGTTGCAGTGCACGTAAAAGAAGGGAATGTAGAAGCAGCAGTGCCGCCGACCCTTAAAAGAGCCCTCAGAGGTCCCTCAAAAGTCCCCTAAAGGCTCCTCCAAAGAGCCCTTAAGAAATACCAGTAGCTTTTATAAGTCTGCTAATTCAAGTGAAGCAATGAAGATCAAGGGACTAGTCACAAGCAACAAGCAATTTATAAAATTCACATAAAATAAGTGTGATAAAACTTTCTTTTAAACTCTCAAACTTCCAAACAATGCAAATACATGAGTTACTTTGCATAAAAAATTTGTGAAATTTCTTTTAAACTCGAACCTCCAAACCTCAAAAATATTTGAGTTATCGTGCATAAAGAATTTACTAAATTCACATAAAATATGTACAAATGAACTTTATTTTAAACTTGAACCTCCACACATTGCAAATACCTGACTTTGCATAATTTGCGAGGTTTGAAAGTTTGAGTTTAAAACAAATTTTGTAGCTTTTTTATTATTTGGGATAGTTGCATGTTTTGTTCATCAACATCATTCACTGCTTGGGACAATTTGATGTTCAGCAACACACTAACCTCGATAGATTGTTTTATATCCCTTCTAACTGCTTCTTGTTAAACTATGTGAACCACTAAGTAAACATCGCTACTAAATAACATCTCTTCTACATCATCATTATCCAAAACATCTAGCCGACCTGGTTTATTACCTATAGACAACGAATATGTATACTCAAGGCTTATTAACTTTTTATTTTGTCCTATTTTTTGAGACAACCAAGCTAGTAATTCATTAAAGCTAATATTTTTGGAGACCACTAAAGATCTCCAACTATGATCATCAGCGACACGGTAGTGCACTTTAACATATATTGAAGTCATCTTAACTACCTACACCAACCATATGAAATATACAACATTTATTGAAAATATAATACATACAACAACCACTCTGCAAAACCCACTACCCACATTAACACTTTGTGTACAATCAACCCAAGCCCCATTACACATACACAGAAAAATAAAAAATCACATAATAAGGGACAAACATCTTCAAAGAAGTAAAAATATTAATTTTTTATACGATAAATCATCTTCAAAATGAACACAGATTATCAAAACAAACATATTATATTCTTTTAAAAAAAAAGCCTTAAACTATAAGTTTGGAGAAGATTTTGGGATCCATAGGTTGGGGACTACAAAGAACTCACATTTCAATCTAACAAGAGAAGTCAATGGGAAAAATGCTGCAACCTCGTTGGAATCATCAGAAAAGTTGTCATAGATAAGAAAAACTCAAAAATCATGTGGAGGGGATTTTAGGGACTATAGGTGGGGAACCACAAAAAAATCCCTTCAATCCAATAATTTGTGCCACGTCCTCTAACATGATGGTCATCTCCATATTTTCAAATTGAAAGGTGTTGGTTTTTAAATATCAAAACTTGACCATAACCTCTAAGAGGGGGTGACTGATATTTCATAGTGAGATCTCGAAGAAACTTCAAAAATGCATACCATCAAACATTTCCTTCATGTCCTTCGGGAGAGCTTGGAACCACTACCGTGCTTGGAACCATTGTTGTGCTTGAAACCAATAGAAGTGGTGCATGCAACTATCATCGGCTTGTGGCTCCTATCCATGAGTATCATACCTTTTTTTCCTCTTTGAGAAAATCCTTAGAGCATGCACTTTCTTCTTGGCATCTACCCCTTGTTGCGATGTCTCCAGCTCTTGCTGAGCTACCTTCTCCCCTTGTTGAGAATCGTCCTCTCATTACACAACAACCTCCAACTCTGCCTGAGAAGCATCCGACCATTATGAAACTCAGTCCTCCTCTTGATGAGGTTCATCCTCTACTCTTCTATCATCTATATTCGCAACAAGGGGAGGAGGCAACTCATGTACATCTCTAACAACCTCTAAGTGAGCGTATGGCTCAAACAAATGTTGAAAACACTAACATGATCACGATGTGATCACACCATGTGATCATATCATGATCCTTCCAGGTCTTGATAAGGACTCTACCCACAGTAACCGAACATAGACTATTTGGTCCCACATATGTTTCCAACTACCACTAGATGCTACCTATCAGTCAATTATCCTCACCTTTATTCACAGTGTAACCCCACCGAGTTTGTTATCATCTGTTCACTTGATCCCTAGCACCACACAACATTATCCTTCTCAATGTTAATGTTGTTATTGTCTATTGCATCTTATATATATCTTTGATGTAACTGGTGAAGATTGATGACAAAAATAATATAATAGTGCACACTTCCTCACGTGGATGTAGGCTTAACGCCGAACCACGTTAACTCCGATCCTCACTTCTCCTTCTCTCCAATTTCTTTTTATTTTGTCATGGTATCAAAGCGGGCTCGAACGAACAGGTAACCACCACTGCACGCATTTCTATCACTAGTCGATGGCAGGAGAGGACAAGTTGAGTTGCATCAGTTCTTTAGCGATCATCGCGTCGAAGATGGTAGTGTAAGAGCAAAACCTAACGCTCAAGATCACCACCGTGCCATTGAATGGATCAAACTATCTGACATGGTTGAAGGTTGCCACTCTCTTTCTCAGCGAGATGTCCAAACTGAGCTTCGTCAATGGTAAGATTGTGCCTCTGAAACCTGAGGATCCAGTCTATGATGTGTGGGAGTCAAGGAATCACCTCGTCATGTCCTGGTTGTTGAACTCCATAGACCCCAATATAGTCAAGGAATTTCTATTTCTCGAAACCGCCAAAGACATATGGGACTCCCTGAGAGACATTTACGATGAGCAAAACAACCTCGCCAGAGCTTACCAACTCTAGCAGAATATCGCTCACCTGAGCAAAAGTGATAAGCCATTCCACTCATACCTTAGCTCCCTGCGTACCATGTGGGATGAAATGAATCTATATCGCCCAATCACTAACGATATAGTCATCATCAAGAAGTGCATCAAGGAAGATAAGGTATTCAAGACCCTTGCTAGCCTCGAACAAGACCACAACACCATAAGGAGTTAGATCCTCATGTCTAGGGAATTGCCTCGCTTTAAGTAATTTGTTACATCATCCAGCATGAGGATACATGCCATAAAGTCATGAGATTCGAATCCAAGCCCCACGTCGAAACTCATGAGAAAGCTGATTTTTCAAGCAGCTCTAGGGAGAGCTTGGCTAAACCCCCACCCGAACATGGAGGGAATGAATACCCATGGGGCCGAGTGAGGCCTCGCTGCAGTCACTGCAAAAAACTTGGTCACATAAAAGATACATATTGGGATCTTCATGGACACCCTAAGCAACAAAAACCACACACCAATAGCAAGGGCTCAAAAGCAGGAACCACCATGGATGACCTCGCACAACTCCTACAATAAATCAATAAATTCAACCTAGCAGGAATACTCGAAGATCAATAAAAGAAAGCTATAGGTAACATGTTCGTGCTTAGCTCCAAACTTATCAATCCCAGGTGGGTCATCGACAGTGGCACCACTAACTACATGACAGGCAAGGTTAATCTGTTGACAAACCTCCGATCAGCCAACAAAGACCCCGTTAGCATCGCTAATGGATCTCAGATCCCCATCCAGAACATTGGTGATATCTCTTTCCTTAACGGCTCAGGCCCCTCATAAGCCCTATATATTCCCTCTTTGCCTTCTAGCCTCATGTTTGTTAGCAAGATAACTGAAAGTCATAACTGTGTTGCAATTTTTTCCTCTAAGCATGTACTTTTTCAGGACCTGAACATAAGGAAGGTGATTGGTAGAGGACACACAGTAAATGGGCCTACCTTCTTGATGCAGAAAGCTAGGCCCACATTGCTCGCAAGACAATTAACACAAACAGAAAGTGGCACTCCAGACTCAGACACCCCTCTCATCAATTTTTAAAAGGATATTTTCTAATATCCCACTATCTCAAATGTCGTGTGATGCATGCCAATATTCCAAACAAACCAGAATTCTTTTTCCTTTGTCTGAAACAAAAAGCGATGAGAAATCTTCACTTATTCACTTCGATGTATGGGGGGCGGCCCCTATTGAATTGTACTTTGGTTTTAGATACTTTGTAACCTTTACTGATGATTGCTCACATACAACGTGGGTATATTTGCTCAAACACAAGGACGAAGTCTTCAATACTTATAGGAAATTTGAGAACATGGTTGAAACTCAGTTCAATGCTAAAATCAAAACCTTTTATTTGGACAATGGGATAAATTATGTCAACACCAAGTTCACTAAACACCTCACCAACCGTGTCATTACCCACCAAACCAGTTGTGTCGGCACACTCCAACAAAATGGTGTTGCCGAGTGCAAAAATAGAACTCGCTTGAACATAGTGAGAGCCTTTATGTTTCACATGAACGTCCCCAAGGGCTTATCGGCAGACACCATATCCACCGCCTGCTATGTGTCAAACCGTCTACCCAACCAAGCCATCAACTACATGACCCCCATGGAAATGATTAGGGGGAAAAGTCTATCCTTGTCACATCTATGGGTGTTCGAGTGTAAGTGTTTTGTCCACCTACAAGAGCGACATAGAGACAAACTTGAAAGAAGGGTGACTAAATGCATATTTCTGGGATACTCTCTTGTAAAAAAGGGATACAAGTTCTATGACCCCTTGAGCAAGAAACTTTTTTTCTCCCAAGATATTAAGTTTTTCGAGGAAGAGCTCCACTACCAAGATAATGAGTCATCCTTTTTCGATAATGAACTTCAGAAAGAGCGCACATCGTAGGATACGGTCCCAGTCCTACCCACCATAGATGTCAGAGATATATCTCTTACCAAGATTGTCGATAATACCTCGTCTGTGTGTCCCAACATCGATGTCATTGAAGCCTCCACTAGTCTGAGTGCACAAATGCTTGCCGAGAGTCCTGTTGAGCAAGCCATCATACCATAAAAATCTGGCATAACTACCAAATGTCCCAACAAACTGAGAGACTTCTACACCTAATTTGCTAGATCTATCGATCACCCAATCGAGAGGCACATATTGTTCGATAGCTTCTCAAACGCATACCTCTCATACCTATGAAACGTGTACTCTAACACGAAGCCATCAATGTTCAGAGAATACAATGCCCAATAAGTCTGGAGAGATGAAGAACTTGTAGCTCTAAAAAAGAATGAGACATGGGAAGTTGCCCCCCTCCCTCCAGTCAAAAGACTGGTAGGTTGTCGATGGACATACAAAATCAAGTATCGTAGTGACGAAACTATTGAATGGTATAAGGCGAGACTAGTCGCAAAAGGGTACACCCAGGTGGAAGGGACTGGCTATCACGAGACTTTTACTCCAATTGTCAAAATGAATTCCTTCAGGATTCTCTTATCTGTTGCCGCTAATCAAAGATGACCCCATATCAACTTGATGTCAAGAATGCTTTCTTACATGGAGAACTTGAAGAAGATGTATACATGGAGCTACCACCAGGACACCCCAATACAAGCAATAAGAACCTCGCCTGCCAACTAAGGAAAGCTTTGTATGGTCTCAAACAATCATCCCGCGCATGGTTCGCTAAACTCAGCGATACCCTCACACAATTTGGTTTTCAAAGAAGCCCATCTGAGTACTCTATGTTCAGCAAAAAAGAGCACCACAAGCACCATCATTATTCTCGTCTACGTAGATGATATCTTCATAACAGGGGACGATCCCAGGTTAATTAATGAAGTAAAGGACCATCTCCATCAAAAATTTAAAATCAAAGACTTTGAAAAACTCCCCTACTTTCTTGGTATAGAAGTCGCCCAGTCAGATAAAAGAATATTCTTGTGTCAAAGGAAATATACAATGAACTTACTCAAAGAAGCTCGCATGCTCGAAGCCAAGCCCATCAATACGTCGATCAACCAAAACCACAAAGTCAATAAGGATGAGGAAGAACCCGTACGTGACATCAGTACCTTTCAAAGACTCATGGGATGCCTAATCTACCTCACCATTACTAGACCTGACATCATATATGCGGTCAATCTCATTAGCCAATTCATGCTATGACCCAAGGATCTCTCACCTAGCCATTGCTCACAGGATTCTGAGATACGTATATGAAAAAAATTCTCACCGAAAACTATGGGTGCTAGGGCTAAAAAGATCATAAAAATAAAATAAAAAATTTATTTAACAATTTTGAAGGCATTTCAAGAAGAGCATCATTTTTGCAATACAGTACCGTCATTTGTAGTAAATTTTAAGTAAAGTTCACGTATAGAGGACATGCAACGAACAGGAAATTTCCTAGGTATATCAAGCGAAAGCAACGTAGCATCGTCTATATCAAGCTCCTCAAGCCCCAGTCATTGAGCTTCATTCCCTTCCTCCATGGACGTGCAATTTTCTCTTTACAATATCCACAGGATCATCCTTGGAAATGCTTTCCTCTAGTTCTTTCCCTTCAAAGCTCATAGCTTCAGAAGTTGAGTTCAAATCATCAGATACACACATCAATGCAGCCATCCTGTCAGCTAACCCCTGAATGTCTTGCAACTGCAAATAATCGATCATTAAGTTTGCAATAGGTTGAAGATGGGTAGACATCGCAAGGAACAGTTCATATCTCAACAAGCTCATATCCATAAGGCGGAGTTAAGCCCTAAATCTCAAACATTAAGAGAGATCGCTCATTGACAGAAATAAAGGAAGCAAATTAAGGGGAGAACTTTTCAAAAGGGAGAATACGCCCTAAACAGACGCCTTCCCCTTTTCAGGTTCTGACCTGTTTCTGGGCATCTGGAAGACGGAAGCTCCAGGCGTGAGTGATCGACTAGATATAGACGTGGGACTCCGCGGAGAGGACAAGGCGCCTCTGCCGCCCGTTTTCGCATGCCTCGATCCTGAAGAAATCCCCACCGTCAAAACGTTTCGGAAGAGAGATTGAGAAAGAGGCACGAAGGGACGCCCGAGGATGCCTAAACGAAACCGTGAACTCATCGAGCGCCGCCTCTGCGCAGCTCTATTCTGTCTGAGCTCGTTTGGAAGTCTGGCAGCTCCAAAGTTAATGATTGATGAGCTAAAAGCTTAAGCCTTTAGAATAATATTGAGTGCCTTATTGTGCATGATAAAACGGAAACAAAGAAGAGGATGATGGATGATCTAGATCTGAGGTTTTAAAAAGTGAGAAGCACTTGCTTCTATCCAAAACCTATTTAAAAATGAATTGCACGTGTGTGCTTCCATCAGAAACAATGTTATTTGAGAGGTCAAAAAGTGAAGCAATCTAATAAACATGATTTACAATGTTTTCTCTTATGTGACGCTCTCATCTTTTTTGGTAAAGAGAGGCCATCATCTGTATCATCAGAGCAAAAAAAAAAAAATATTAAACGTAAGTGCTCATGGTATGCTAAACTTTGTGTTATGAAAGTTGTTGGACTTGAAATCTTTTAAATAAACTAGTTTTTGGGATTCCTTTTCGTCAACTTGTGCTTTAAATGTTGATTAGTTTTGCAGACATTCCTCCTAGTGCTTTGAATGAAGCAGTAACTGCTAATATTTGATGGTTGTCGAGAATTGACAATCTTTCATCAATACATCAAGCCGACGAGATGACAAAAACACTACGACGTACTACTCTCATGATGTTCATAATTCTGTCTTACTCATCAGAAATCTGTGATTTTTGTTTTTAATATATTCAGATGATGCACAAAAAATCCGAATATCCCACAAGACCAAAGGATGGAACAACAACAATCCCATCAAAAGAGTCTCATTTCCTCTTTTTTGCCGGGAAACGCTTTAAATGGACCTCATCTCTTGTGGTTGTAGTTTTTTTTTCCTTTTAAATAGATTTGTAATGGACAAGAGGGGACAGAAAAGCTCTGGAGACGTGCTTTAAATGGCACCATCCACTAAATTCAGTGTACAATCTTCGTCTTGATATCTTATGCAACTAAGGGAAATATGGTGGTTTTATGAAGTAATACCAATTCTCTGTATGCGGAGGACAAGAAAAAAGCAAACATGCATTTTTTGAGGAATGAATTGCTGATACATTTTGGAGTCACAAATGGAGACCCAAGTTACACAAGAGATCAATTAGCACACACCTAGCCCGTACAGTTCCCATACACCCCCACCTGTACACTTATAGGGAGAGGTGTCTATGCTTGAGAAAATATATACAAAAGAAAAGTAACAAGGGTGGTCATATACTTCCCGCCATTCCCGTCCTGCTAAAAGTTAGATCCCTATCAAACATGCGACGTATTTCTTCTCTACATTCTGTCAAAGATTTATCCGGTATCGATGGAGTCAGCTCCACCACATCCCCCATCTTCAACTTGCGATGAGGATCACCCACCGGCAGTCCGTTCAGCCTTGGCCGCAGCTCCTCCTTAACAGGGACCCCGTAAGCTGAGCCCTCCTGCCCGACTCTTTCCAGTAAATCCATCACCATAGAGTTGGCTGCAAACTCCTGCACAGACATCTGAAGCACGCACCGAGTTAATCATTTAGTTTGCAAAGGACCAAACAGAGAGTATCTTATGTAGACAAAAGTGGAAAGGCACCGGACCTTGTCGTTTTCCAGCACAATCACAAAAAAGGGCCCGTCTTGTTGACTACGAGGGACGTATGAGTATGGACAGTCATCGGAATGAGAAGGGAAGGGGCAAGATGGCCTGATGGAATCCCCATCCAGCAAAGCAGGGCCTCGGCTCGCTGCCTCGCATTGCCAGGTTACAACCCATCTTGCCCATTCCACCATCTGAAGCACAAAGGAGGGATGCTTGCAGTCTCCTTCCTTGTACCTCCAGTGAGCTGCAAAGCCAAACTCTGCTTGCAGATGCATCTCCCTGGTCCGAATCTGAACTTCCAATGGCACCATGTCTTCCCCCATTACGACCGTGTGCAGAGACCGGTACCTGTCAAAGAAAAGCATGCTCAGAAGAGGCTACCTGAATCGCGGGGTCAGCAAAAGTTTGTCCCATTCTAACAGCGTACCCGTTAAATTTCGGATGGGAAATGTAGTCCTTGAGCTTCCCAGGTACTTGGGGCCACAATTGATGAACAATGCGGAGGGCAGTAAAGCAGTCGCTCTCGTTTTCCACTATCAATCGCAGCCCTTGAATATCATGAATTTCATCCATCCTAAGCTTCTTCCTGCAGGCACAAGCAACCATCATCAGGAGAGAGAGAGAGAGAGAGAGAGAGAGAGAGAGAGAGAGAGAGAGCATACTTCAACATCTTCGAGTGGATGCTGTATAAGCTTTTATGCCGTCCCGATAGTACATGATAAGAAACGGCCTCCTTTTTCAACGCTGAGCCAAGTTTCTCGATGGCAGAAGCAATTGTCACTTCTCTAAATGGCTTGACAAGTTTGGAAGAAAGCTCCTCGTGTTTTACTGGGTTAAGATGTTTGAAGCACAGATTCTCCATCTGCTCCTTCCATGTGGAGATCCCCAGTCGGCTGGCTAATGGAGAGAAGATCTGCAAAGTTTCCTTAGCAAACCTTTGTTGCTTGGAGAAGGTAAGAGCATCCAATGTCATCATGTTATGCAGTCTGTCAGCCAGTTTTACTAGAACAGCCCTTGCGTCCACCATGGCAAGGAACATTGTGTGCAGCCGATCTGCCTCCACGGTCCTGCTAGCAGTATTACTTTCACGAGCAAGCTTGCTCAAGTGGCTTAGCCTCGACACCTGAACATACAACATAGCAAATAAACTGAATCTCCTGTTTAATATCCTACAGCAATAAAACTTGAATTCCAACTATCTAGTTTATATGGAAGCTGAAATTGTGTTATTATGTGTTTACAGTCCAAAGATTAGAGACAATGACTACCACTCCAGGTTCCTTGAAGACCAAACAGCTCTAGCATACTTTTTATGAAATTAGGAACAAAACTTAATTATCCACTTTCTCATACAATCATGCGTTTAAGACTCAAAAATAGTTTGTATGTGTGTGTGTGTGTGTGTGTGCTTGTGTTGGAGACCTAATCTGACTCGGATGCATGTGGACAGCTTGCCCAATTCAATGAATTGGAACACATTAGAAAGCTACATACGAGGACAAGTAGACAAGTGGAATGGCAAGCCAAAAGAGGCTAAGAACGGTCCAACCAATCCATGGGGGCCACCTTGACCAAGCCATTGAATCAAACCAAATAAAAGGCATTTCAGGAAGCGACGCAACTAAGAAAGTGCATCGGACGCCAAAAGGTACCTTCCTATCTAAACAGCTACGCAACAAAAAGGAAAATAGTTTTGAAAATTTGTTTTTATAATTTAAAATTTGAAAAATAATAAAAAAAAAGTCAAACTTAAGAAAGGAAAAGATGGTCAAGCAAAACATCTCAATGAAACAAAAAAAATACAGCCAAAACGAAACTCCCCATGAATTGTGAAAAGAAAAAAACAGAAAATCGTACATAAAAAAAACAAACAAAAGAAATTAATTGTTTTACGACGAATCCAAAAATTTCAATCTATCCCGACATATCGAGCCCTCACAATCTGTCAGACCTGTGATCATCGGTAAGATCAATTTTATTTGCACTTTTGCAAGCACTGACGGGTTACTCTGATGCGATCGACCGCATCCCAAAACACCATGGATGGATGCTACGGCTTTTAGATGGGTCCCACATTTGTTTTTCCAGAGCCGTTGATGCCCTGTATGAACGACATCTAAGGTTTTCAAAACGAACGCCCGAAAAAATAGTACGTCCATGGTATTTGGAATGCCATTAACGGCATCAGGGATTGTTCTGACCTGATACGCACTTTTTTGTTTATGCCGCAGAGCCATTTGTATAAGAAATGCAAAGGCCGAAGTATTTCAAAACATATATTGCATGAACAACAAGAGAACATTAGCATATAACCGTGTGCTGAAGTCTAAACAGAAATTCTATTAATTGAACCTTAAGGCTTGTGTGCCTAGAAAAAAAAAAACATGCTTTCATTAGATAAGAATATATTCGACAGTTTTCATTCGCTTTTCCCAGTTCTTATAACTGAAGTCAAATGCGCTTGTTCAGCTTCATTTGAACTTCAGTGACAACAGTTCCTTAACACACATCATTCCTAGTGAATGGATCAACGTCACCCTGTACCAGGGGATCAACATTAAAAAATAACCACTTAAGAAGAGAAAATGAAGGCAACAAAACAATCTTGTTCTAATAAGAAGGAAAACTGAGAGAGAAACAGTTCGAAGTGGGAAGCATACTGAAGAGTATTAGAATTATAGAAATGCAAATAAAAGCACTCCGTTGTTAGTTGAACTCACCCCTCGGACTAAATCAGCTACACCAGCACCAAATATGCGGTATAAATATTCATAATCCACAAAGGAGTCATCCAACGTATCATGAAGCAGCCCTGCTGCCACAACCGTCGAGTTAGCTCCAATCTCCGCAAGCAACAGAGCTGTTTCTACACAATGCTGCAGATAGGGATCACCATTTGCCCGCATCTGAACAAACATGGGAACCAACGGGAAAACCCATCATCAGAAACTTTCAATACTCATAATTTGTTTGTTTGAGAAACCCATCATCAGAAACTTTCGAATTTCAACATTCATAATTTGTTTGCTCGAGAACAAAGAAGCAAATTGGATAGAGATCAAACAGCAATGTAGAACACAACTCTTCAAATGGAAAACTAAGAACAAACCTGCCCCCTGTGAGCTCTCTCTGCTTCACAGAATGCCTTCAATACAAACTCCTGGTAGAAAATCTTATGCCTCTTCTGAGCACCCGATAAGATCTTTCGAGCATACGGTTCGAGGCGACGATTGCCATAATAGCCAAGATGGGGATTTTCCCGGTAATCAATCACCGAAGCATCCCCAACGAAATTGTCTTCCATATTGAAAGTTAGCTCTTCACCGATCGAAGCGGGTGGGGATGGGGAGGCGAGTGGCGATTTTTCATCTGTTACGCTATCAACAGGCATCGGAAAGCTCGGTGAATCGTAATCCACGCAAAACCCCAATGCATTACGAACGAAGCTGTTGAATAGCCCGTCTCTCTGTGGATGTGTATCCCCGCTCCTATCCCTCGAAATCCGCACGGAAGGGCTCCTCGATCCCGCGCTGCTGCATGAAACCGGGCCATGGAAGATAGAGATGGGGCTTTGATCCCTGCCCTTGAACGAAGAACCCAGCGACGAGTAGCATAAGGAGCTGCTTAATTCCTCGCCTCTCTCCGCCATGACGCGTCCGTGCCACATCGAGCCAAGCTCCTCGTTCACAAAGCTCGACCCGTGCTTCCCCGTCGGAGAGGAGAATAGGCAAGAGAGGCCCCCAGCCATAGACTTGTGAGAAATGGCGGAAGTCGACGAAGAAGTCGACCTAACGTTCAGATCGTAGTCCATGGAAGGGTGGGAACTGATGTGGCAAGGATGGGGTGTGGAACAGACGCTGCTGGGCGGGCTAGAGTAAAGAGCAACAGGAACCCCCATGATCGACCACAACGCCCAAATCTCCCCACGAAACCCTAAATTCCCAAATCCCACCCCTCCCAAAATCCCCTCTTCCGGATATCACAAATACCCCAAATCCCCTCTAGAACAACGCCTTCTCCCCCCGCCCCCCCCCCCCCCCCCCTAAAAAAATCACACCGTTCTTGAAGAAACCCTAATCAGCAAGACAAAGACTCCGATTACAAACACTAGAACGAAGACTAAAAAAATCCAAAGTCTTTACACAGTATCAGAAATTCTTCAGAATCCAGAAGAAGTGAAATCGAGATATACAAGTTCGAGATTGGGATAAAATCAAACTCAAGAAGAGAGAATGCCCAGCTCTAAAAGAAGAAGATCGCGTGAATCAATAAAAATAGATCTGAAGACGCTTCGGTTTTATGTACAAAATTCACAGAAAGGACAGGGGAGAATACGAACAAGGTTAAAACTTGGAGCCCGAAGAAATCGGAAGCGTTATAAGTTTTCTCTGTCGCAGACACAGAGAGAGGGGAGAATAAAAGGAACACGAAAAAGGAAAGGAAGGAGGATATCGGCGTTGGTTAACCGAGACAATGTGGGGGAAAAAAAAGTTATGATACCTGAAGGGCAATCCTGTAATAAACAGTAAGATCGAGGGGCATAAATAAGGGAAAAAACTATTCTCCAGAAGCCCATCCTACTCAAGGTATTGCTTTGCCAACACACAAACTGGAGGGCATAATTACTCAAGTGCCCGTAGTGTTTTCTAGAAATGGCGTCGACACGCGTCTTCGTTATTGGCACTTTACAAAGACGCCCCTCTTTTGCAGGGAATTACGGTAGCTGCCAAGTTTTGGTGGGGGAAATGTTAAAATCAAAATCCAATAGATCTGGGACCGAGCAAGGCACGTGAATTTCTAAAATTGATAAAATTTACATTTTTTTAATCAATGAACCGTTGAATTACGCCCAACCAAACCAAACCGAGCTTGTGAATTTAGGCTCGATCATATCAGTGTTGTAAATAGATCCTATTTCGAACAGGTCAAGTTCGGCTCATGTGCGGTGGGCCTAGTTCTAAGAGAGTTATTCATTCGTTTACATGGCTATGGCATTTTGCTTGGAGCCTTTGGCTTTAAGAAAGTAAAAAGTCCAATGCTTTGAACGGTCAGACTGATCCAGCAATTAGGAATTTGGACCAAGTCATGGCAGCTCTATGGACCGACCCCCCACACTGCACACACAACCGGGTTGATCTGAAACTGAAAGGACGGTTAGGTAAAGGCCAGGTAATTTTTTTGACAGTGGAGGGAGGATCCACGTTGTGGCCAGCAGCGCACTTGGATGGTCAGGCGCGATGGGCGGTTCGTTGAATATTGGCAGGTGGCGTGGGGTGGAGGGCAGCAAGAAGGACGCGACTCCTGTTTGTTTCCTCCCATTTCCACCCAACCACGTGCCAGTTGCGGGCAAAGCACGTGACGTGCTCGTGCTTACGTCTTCAAGGAGCAACTAAAAGGCATGTGTTTGACGGAAACTTGTCGTGGTAGGCTGCCTTGGCGTGTGTGGAGTCACACACTGTACCCTCGCTCTACACACTACGTGTCGGTGACGTCTACTCTCTCTCACAGCAGCCGGGTAGGGTAGGTGACTCAAGTTAAGATTTGAGATTCTCTTTGGGGAACCAAGATCATGAACTTGTAACCACTGAGTTCGTGAATATCATCGTGGCGTCCTAGCAATAGCAATAGCAATAGCAATAGCAATAGCAATAGCAATTCAACACACCTCAGGAAATGTGACCAACTAACCGTTAGGTGCAAGAAAAGAGGGGGAGAGAAAAATTCCAAGAAGAAACGTGGGGTGGGGTATTTTTTCTTTTTGAAAAAAGTTTGGTTTTGATGGTGTGGAATAGTCTCATATTGATCTCATATTGATGGTGTTTGAGTTTGTTGTAGGCTTTATAACCCATATATAAACTCTTACACTTGTTCCTAAGAACAAGGGGTTGGGATGACTACCACACACACGCGTGCGCGCTCGCTGTGCCGTGTCGAGGCGAGCCGAGTTCGGGTAAGGGTAAGGGTAATTGGCCCTTAAGGGCCAAATCCAATCAAGATCAATGTGGATTATATAAAGAAAAAGAGTCATGACTTTTGGAACCGGTGACCTTTGGCAGAGTCACACCCGTTCAGAACTGGTGACCCTTGGCAGAGTCACACTTGTTCAAATCTGGTAACTCTTTGCAAGGGTCATGTCTATTCAAAATGGACAACTCTTCAAGAGTCATGTCCTTTCGAACAAATCTCTTCCACGTCTATATAAACGTGGTTAGAGAGGTTCTAAGGGGACGGATGTACACTCTATCATCTATCTATCTCTTGCTTTGCTAAAACTGTGAGGTCTGCAGTTGTAGTTCTTGAGGTTGTTTTCGAAGGGTGATCTACCATCGGCGTGCACCGATCCAGATCGCTGAGGCTATTGTATCTTGGGAGAAGGACGCTGGACCCTGTTTGCACTGTATGTGGGGGTGAATCTTCTCTAAGGAGAGTACTTTCGTACGTCTTAGCCTTTTACACAGTATTAACATGCTTTCGTTGTTTTTATTGTGTTCTATGCATCTGTTTGTTCATATGCTGTTGTCTGAATTTTGGTTTTATGAGGAAACTGTCATGCTTGCTCCCTGTTCTTGTTTCGATCGACTGTCAATCATGATTTTCATACTGCTATATTTCTTGCTTTATGTCATGATGTTGATTGTGAAACTGCGTGATCCGAAATATGATCCAACAGTCTTAGAGAAGATTCTAAGAATGTCGACCTCTTTCGCTTTTATACCAAAAGTGAATATGTCCGGTATGCCGGAAAAGTTTGCCAGTCAGAATTTCAAGCATTGGCAGCAACGCATGAAAATCTGGTTCACTACGATAGGGGTGTTGTCTGTTCTGGAACTCGACTGCCTTTCAGTTTCTGATACTGAACCTGACCCTGTTGCGGTCACTGCGGCTGTAGAGTGGAAAGAAAAGGACAATATATGTCGTGGTTGCATACTGTTGGCTCTGTCCAATACGTTGTTCGATGTATACTATTCCTCGTCTACCACTGCTAAGGCGCTATGGGATCAACTTGACAAAAAGTATAATACCGAAGACCAAGGTCTTGAAAAGTACTCGGTTGCCAAGTTTCTGAAATATCAGATGGTTGAGGGCAAGTCATTCACTGAGCAGACACACAATTTTCTGTTGTTGCTCCATAGTTTGGCTGAGACTGATATGAAACTTCTTGAGAAGTTTCAAGTTATGACCATCGTGGAGAAATTTCCTAAGTCTTGGGTAGACTTTGGTATGTCTCTCAAGCACCGTAGAAAGAAGATTTCCTTGGATGATCTTATGGTAGCCATTGCCATTGAAGAAGAGCATAGGATCCAGAAACAGGTTGTGATGCCAATTGAACAACCTAAAGTGAACATGATGACCAGATCTTTTAAGAGCAAGGGACAAAAACCAAAATCTATAATGAAAACCCAGTTTAAACCTAAGGCCAAAATCCAAAAAAATGTAAAGAACAAATTGTACTGGAACTGTGGGCAGGTTGGGCACTGGGCTAAGGAACGTCCTTCCAAGAAGGCCAAAGCTCATGGGACCACTGATGGAACGCCTCAAGTCAATATGGTGACTGAGATCGTTGGGACCAGTACTGAGTATGTTTCTGTTAACCCGCAAATCTATCACGTTTATGAGCCAACTGAGTGGCTGGTTGACACTAGGACTAATGTGCACGTTTGTGCTGATAAGTCTATCGTTGTGTCATACCAGGCTACTGCAGGCAGATCCGTGACTATGGGAAATTCAACGGCTGCAAAGGTGTTAGGGATTGGACGCATGGATCTGAAGTTTCCTTCAGGACGAGTTCTATCTTTACATAGAGTGCACCTTGTGCCTGTAGTTAGAAGGAGCATTCTAAGTGGTTCATGTCTTATTAGAGAGGGTTATGAATTTAACTTTAAATGCAATAAAGTTGTTATTTTACATTCTGGAACCTTTATTGGCAAGGGGTATTTAGATGATGGTTTGTTTAAACTTCGTGTTGAACATGTTTGCAGTGATAAATTAGAAAATGATGTTTCTTCTGATTCATTGTCTAAAGTTGCATATAACATAAAATCATCTGATTTATGGCATAATAGATTAGGTCATGTGAATTTCAATTCTGTGAAACACATGATGAACTTGAAAATGATTCCTGAGCATTCCATGGATAAAACTAAAAAATATGAAATTTGTGTGCAAGCAAAACAATGTAAGAAATCTTTTCATACGATTGTTAGAGATTCTGAAATATTAGATCTGGTGCACATAGATATCTGTGAGTTTAATGGAGTGTTAACCAGAAATCATAAAAAGTATGTTATCACTTTTATAGATGATGGCACTAAATACTGTTATGTGTATCTGCTAAAATCAAAAGATGAAGCTTTTGATAAGTTTCTTATTTTTAAGAATGAAGCAGAAACACAAACTGGTAGAAAACTTAAAAGATTGAGGTCTGATAAAGGAGGAGAATATACCTCTAATAAACTCGATAAATATTGTAAATCTGTTGGCATAGTTCATGAGTTTACTGCTCCATATTCTCCTCAATCTAATGGGATTGCAGAAAGAAAGAATAGAACCCTAACTGACATGATAAATGCTCTACTTGGGAGTTCTGGATTACCTACCTATATATGAGGGGATGCTTTGAATACGGCTTGTCATATTCTGAATAGAGTTCCTCAGAAGCATAAGGATAGTAACCCTTTTGAACTCTGGAGAAATAGGAAATCTAGCTTGAAATACCTTAAAGTGTGTGAGTGTCTTGCTAAGGTACTCGTCTCAGAGTACAATAGGAAGAAATTGTGTCCTAAAACAGTAGATGTTGTCTTTTTGGGTTATATAAAGAACAACTATGCCTACAAGTTCTTAGTAATTAAGTCTGAGATATCTAGCATAGATGTAAACTCTATTGTTGAGCTTCAAGAAGCTACATTCTTTGAGGATGTATTTCTCATGAAAGTTGGTGTACCTCAGAATCTTTCTTCTTTAGATATACCTTCAACTTCTGGTTCTATTCCCGAACATGTGGAAATAATGATAGATGTGGGGGTAGAACCATCTTGTTCTCATCCTAGACCCATTGAGTCTGAGGAAGTGGTTGAACCTAGAAGGAGCAAGAGACCACGGATTACCAAAGATTTGGGAAGTGATTTTATCACTTACCTTATCGAGGATGATCCTCCCACTTTCCGAGATGCGATGGCTTCACCTGAAGCAAGGCATTGGAAAGAAGCCATAAAGAGTGAAATAGACTTCATTGTCTCTAATGGCAGTTGAGAATTGGTTGACCTCCCTCATGGTAGTTCTACTATTGGGTGTAAATGAATCTTTAAGAAGAAGTTGAAACCAGATGGATCCATTGACAAGTACAACGCGAGACTGGTTGCCAAGTGGTTCAAATAAAAGGATAGAATATATTATTTTGATACCTATTCTCCGGTTACCCGGATGACCACTATTAGAGTGCTTATTGCACTGACTTCTATTTATAATTTCTCAGTCCATCAAATGGATGTGAAGACTGCCTTTTTGTATGGCGATCTTGAAGAAGAGATCTATATGGATCAACCTGAGGGTTATGTGGCTCCTGGTAATGAAAACAAAGTTTTTAGACTTGTCAAGTCATTATATGGACTAAAACAAGCCCCTAAACAATGGCATAAGAAGTTTGATAATATTATTTTATCATTTGGTTTTGTTGTTAATGAATCTGATAAATGTGTTTATTGCAAGGTTAAAAGTGATGGTTGTATTATTTTATGCTTGTGTGTAGATGATATTCTATTGTTTGGTTCCAATATGAGAATTGTGAATGAGACAAAGTCGTTTCTTAGTAGTAAGCTTGATATTAAGGATATGAGTGTTGCAAATGTGATCTTAGGCTTAAAGCTGACTCGTTCAGCTGAGAGAATAGCCATTTCTGAATCTCACTTTGTTGAGAAAGTAATTGAGAAATTTGGCTATAACCAAGGAAGATCTGTAGCAACTTCATATGACCCTTTTATCCCTCTTCATAAGAATACGACTCGTGTTCCTGTGTCTTAATTGAGGTATTCTCAGATTATTGGAAGTTTGATGTATCTTGCAAATTGCACGGGACCAGATATTTCATCCTCTGTGACAAAATTAAGTAGATACATAAGTTGTCCAAATCGCACTCATTGGAAGGCATTGGACAGGGTACTTAGATACCTGAAAGGAACCATTTCCTTAAGTTTGCATTACAAGAGATTCTCTGCAGTTCTGGAGGGATATAGTGATGCGAGCTGGATAGCCATGAACTCTGGGAGTTATGGTGTGACAGAGTATGTATTTACCTTGGGTGGCGGTGCAGTCGCCTGAAGATCAGTAAAACAGACCATCTTATCTCGGTCTACTTTTGAGGCTGAACTCTGTGCTTTAGATGTCACAAGATTGGAAGCTGAATGATTAAAGGGACTTCTGAAGGAACTTCCTTTAATGTGCAAACCAATTCCTGCGATATCTGTGCATTGTGACAATATGACCACAATAACAAAGATTAAAAGCACAAAATATAACAAAAAGCAGAGGAGACACATCCAAGTCAGAATAAAGTCTGTAAGGGAACTGGTGTCTTAGTTAGTGGTTGTTGTGGACTATGTTGGATCCAAAGAGAACACAGCTGATCTATTAACGAAAGAACTAGATAAGTCATTGGTCCTGAAATCCATAAAAGGGATGGGACTGAAACCCATTAGTAGTTCATCTACAGTAGCAACCCAACCTATCTGAGTGAAGATCCCACAAAATAGGTTCAATGTGGTAATAACAAGCTGTAGGGTGAACTGGATAGCACATTATTTATGTGATACTATGTATCTGTGTCTGTTCTCCTGTTTACTCTGGAAAGGTGTTGTAGCTGCTAGTTAAGGAAGAGTTAAAACTCTGAATGGGTTCAAAGTCTTCTAGGCGAGATGTTAACAGTGCATCTCTGAAGAAGCCCACCTATGTGAGTGTGACTGTGTGGCCGCAGTTTAAGGAATTGGGTTATTCCTAAAGTCACTCATGAAACAGGATTCGGGCGCATGTTCTTAACGTGCCGCCCCTAAAGATTACAACCAGAACTTTTATCATGTTGTTGCTAATGGACACTCATACACCAAAGGTTCAAGTTCAAGACTTCAGTTCACTCCGTTCCTGTGGGGGTAAAGTTAGTCAACTAAGGTAGTGGTTCAAACCGGAATGTACCATTACTGAAAGCATGATATATCCTGCTACATATTATCTCATCTTGCATCTTGGTTTCCTCCCGTTTCATTCTTTAAATTTGTGGGGGAATGTTAGGTGCAAGAAGGGAGGGGAGAGAAAAATTCCAAGAAGAAACGTGGGGTGTTTTTCCTTTTTGGAAAAAGTTTGGTTTTGATGGTGTGGAATAGTCTCATATTGATGGTGTTTGAGTTTGTTGTGGGCTTTATAACCCATACGTAAACTCTTACACTTGTTCCTAAGAACAAGGGGTTGGGATGACTACCACACACACGCGTGCGCGCCTGCCATGTCGTGCCGAGCTGAGCCAAGACGGGTTCGGGTAAGGGTAATTGGCCCTTTAGGGCCATATCCAATCAAGACCAATGTGGATTATATAAAGAAAAAGAGTCATGACTTTTGGAACTGGTGACCTTTGGCAGAGTCACACCCGTTCAGAACTGGTGACCCTTGGCAGAGTCTCACTTGTTCAAATCTGGTAACTCTTTGCAAGGGTCATGTCTATTCAAAATGGGCAACTCTTCAAGAGTCATGTCCTTTCGAACAGATCTCTTCCACGTCTATATAAATGTGGTTAGAGAGGTTCCAAGGGGACGGATGTACACTCTATCATCTATCTCTCTCTTGCTTTGCTAAAACTGTGAGGTATGCAGTTGTAGTTCCTGAGGTTGTTTTCGAAGGTCGATCTACCATCGGCGTGCACCAATCCAGATCGCCGAGGCTATTGTATCCTGGGAGAAGGACGCTGGACCCTATTTGCATTGTATGTGGGGGCGAATCTTCTCTAAGGGGAGTACTTTCGTACGCCTTAGCCTTTTACACAATATTAACATGCTTTCGTTGTTTTTATTGTGTTCTATGCATCTGTTTGTTCATATGCTGCTATCTGAATTTTGGTTTTATGCGAAAACCGTCATGCTTGCTCCTTGTTCTTGTTTCGATCGACTGTCAATCATGATTTCCATACTGCTATATTTTCTGCTTTTTGTCATGATGTTGATTGTGAAACTGCGTGATCCAAAATATGATCCAACACTAACCAGCCGAGAAAACTCCTTGTTACAAACATCAATCTTATTGTTGGATTAAAATATGAGTCTTGACTAAGACAGTTTATGTCCAAAACCTTTTGAGTTTTAACCCTTTTTGCACTTTGATCACTAAACCAACTTAAGCTGTTGCAAGGAAACTGAACTCGCTTCCTATGAAATGCCTTTTGAAGCTTGGGCTGCGTTTGTAGATGTTTAAGTTTAGAATAGACTCACCGACCTTTGATTATCTTTTTTCTTCTTTTTTTCATGACAAGAAACCCTCACCGAGAACGGGGTCACATAATGGCCCATCCCCCTGCTAGGGGTAAACCCTGGGAGGGGCCACTGACACCGAAGCCCTTGGGGAGCCCTAGATTATCTCATTTATTTGGATAGCAAATTCTCAAAAGAAGCAGAGTTGCTGCATAATTTTCTAATTCAAGTGGGGGTTTGGATGAATTAGGAACATTCACCAAAATACGGGTTGACCAAATTCTGTTGGAAGTTTTTCTTTCTCAGTAAGGCCAGTGAAATCCATGCAAATCTTGGGCAGTCAACACAAACTCTGGTTGGACACATAAGCATGAAAATTCTGGGCATCCAAATTCCTCAGAAACTTTTAGTTTTAAGGGCCCGTTTGCATGACACAGAAGAAATGTATAGTCGCCCTATGCCATTTCTACGAGCCCTTACACGCTGGATCCCCTTTCCACGGATTCAGTTTCCGTGGGGAGATCACAAGAATGTGCTACGACACCTTCCGGGTCCGTGACATGCAAATGCCCCGGCTAAAGTGCCAAGACATACCCACGTATGACGCGCGGGACGCTCCATCAAACGTGCCCTTAAGGACATGATGGATTAACCATTTGAAGATGGAATTTGACATTAGTGTTCAATGCAATGTTGTCAGAATCGGAATTGTAAGTGAATCGATTTAAAAATCAATTCAGAGAATTGGCTGCAGTCTCGATGCGAATCAAGCTGAATCGACCGTTTTTTTCAGATTGAAAACATAAAAAAAAAATAATAATAATGTGCAGAATATAAAAAAAAAAAAAAAACAAAGGGCACGATCGGCTGATTCAAGCCTAATTCAGCCTGAATCAGGCCGATTCAGGTAGAAGGGGTTCGTATCAGCCCTTTATTGTATCGATTTAGGGCCGATACAATTGAAATGAGCTGGGCACTGGCTGATTCGATACTGACAACATTGGTTCAATGCATTATCAACATATTCAAAATCTTTGTTGCTGGAGACATGTAATTAGTGCTCTCTCAAAGGGAACATTTTCTTGCTTTTCTAAGAAAGAAGTTCTTCCTCAAAGCACGTTTTTGTCATCCTAGTAGTGGTTGGGAACAGTTAAGACTGTACGGGATGGACGGAGTGTCTTGAGTGGACCTACTGGATGGATGGTCCTCGCATCTCGAATAAGCTTTGCCCAGAAACACGGTGTGAAGTTTGGTAGCCTACCACTGTTCCTAGTCAATTATCACTGCCTTGTCTTGGCAGTGTAGTTGCACTACTTTGTTCGCTTATGCAATGTCGACCCAAGCGTTAGACTTGTCACAAGGAGAAAATTCAAGTGGTCTACTCAAACACAAAGAGTAAGAAGCTTCACAGCTATCATGATTCTTCAGCCTTCTTGGTAAGAAGGTGTAAAGCATCACAGCTGTGATTCAACTTTTACATGTTTGTGTCGCTGTATGAAAGTTGTGTGGTTGTGATTTATAATCACAAACTTGAGAAAATACCACATTTATATAAGAGATTTGCAAACGTGCCCCAAGAGTTGTGCCCATCAACCGACTCACTTCTAGTTGGCTTGTTTTGTTTTACATCCCAAATTTACCATTTGACCAAGTTGGGATTATACAGAAGAGGTTGAGATCTATGTTCAATGTGCGTTTTTATTATTTATTTATTTATTTATACAGGACCACCATCACGTCCCGAACTTGGTTAACCTCATCTTTTGACGCAATGATAGTGATTTACGTCCAAATCAAAATCATCACAAGCGTGCAAACTACAATATATATTTATATTTTTTTTTAGGGTCTTCATCTTATCGTCTGATATTCACTTTCTTCAGCTGCGTTGTTGGCATCATATAAAGAGTCTGTCCGCATGAGAAAGGAAGAGGATGGGCGCCCAGGTCAAAACCCATTGTTCCAACGGCTCTTTCTGGGCCGTCCAAACTGCATAACTCCAATGCCGTCCATCCACAAAATGAATGGCATCGGAATCCTTCTACGTGAAGGGCATCCTATCTATGAGGGCTTTGGTGCCAATTCTTGTAGAGATGAATGGTAGCCAGGGCACCTCTGACATAGCGGTGTTAACGGGTCTGGTTTAGTTCGGACTCAGGTTGAATCAGACCTGACCCTGATTTTCTGGTATGCTACAGAGATAGGGCCCTGGTCTAATCGGACCCACCATAAGATAAATTATACACAAACCCGATAAGAACTACATGGACCAAACCTGGGCCATACCCGGTAAAATAATATTTTTTTTTATCATTTTTATATTAAAAAATTGTGGGTCTTAATTGGAACTCGGGTCGGGCGCGATTCTTATATAAAATTTCACAAACTATACCTGGATCCATGTATTAATAGGACCTTTAGGTTTGTACCTAGGTCTTAATCAGTTCTTCTATTTAACACCATACCCGAACCCTATAGGGTTTGATACGGGTCGGATTCGGGTAAACCCGACCCATTGATACCCCTACTTTGACGATAGTATTGTCAAGGACACCCCCAAGCATATAGCCTCAACTACTATTTGGTATGGTAAAAAAACTACAAAAATTGACCATATTGTCTTATAAAAGCATTCTTGCATAAACCCACAAATATGCCTTGCATGTTCAAAATCATTGATTATTTGACTTTTTAAGATGATTTTACCCTTCACAACATATTTGTATGAACCTTTTTACAAATCTTTGAATATAATTAAAAATTATCGAGGATATTCACAACATATTTGCTTAGACCTCTTGACATTCGTACAAATATATTATAAACCTTTGAATATGACTAATATCATTGAGAAGATTCACAATATATTTGTACGGACCTACTCATGTTTGTACATATATGTTGCGAACCTCCGGATATGATTAAAATCACTGAGTAGATTTACAATATTTTTTAGCAAACCTCCTCACATTAGCACAAATATGTTGCGAAACTCCAAATATGGTTACAATCATCGAAGAGATTTATAACATATTTGTGTGAACCTCCTCATGTTCATACAAATATATTGTGAACCTTCAAATATGGTTAAAATCACCGAAGAGATTCATAACATATTTGTGTGAACCTCATCCTGTTCACACAAATATGTTGTGAACCTCCCATTATGGTTAAAATCATCGGGGAGATTCACAACATATTTGTGCGAACTTCCTCACTTTTGCACAAATATGTTGTATCGCACAAATATGTTGTGCACCTCCAAATATGGTTAAAATCAAATTAAGAAGATTCACAATATATTATATGAACCTCCTTGCGTTCGCACAAATATATTGTGAACCTCTGACTGTGGTCAAAATTATCGAAGAGATTCACAATATATTTGTGTGAACCTCCTCACATCTACACAAATATGTTGTTAACCTTTGCTAAAATCACTGAAGAGATTCATAACATATTTGTGTAAACCTCCTCACATCCGCACAAATATGTTGTTAACCTCTGACTATTGCTAAAATCACCAAAGAGATTCACAACATATTTGTGTGAACCTCCTCACGTTCTCACAAATATAATTAGAGTCATCAAATATAGTAAAAATCATCAAGGAGATTAACAACATATTTACTCAGACCTCCAAATCTGGTTAAAATCAACAAAAGAATTCACAACATAATCGCAAAACAAAAAATTATTTATATGAGTATAAAATCATATGACTATAAGATGTCAAGATATTATTTGTGAATGTCGAAAGTTCCATATGAATATCATGTGAATATCTTTAGTTTGATTTTAATCTTTTAAAAGTTTACATGATACTTGTGCAAATGTCGGCAAGTCCACGCAAATATTATGTAAAACTCTTTTGATTGATTCTAATCTTTCATAGATTCGCAAGATATTTGTGTGAAAGTTGGCAGACCCACATAAATATCATAAACATATCTTTTGTTTGATTTTAACCATATTTGGAAGCTCATAACATATTTATGTGAACTTGAGGAGATTTAAAAAAATATGTTGTGAATTTTATCTATGATTTTAACCATATTCACAAGTTCACAATATATTCGTGCAAACGTAAGGAGACACATGTTATGAATCTTCTCGGTGATTTTAACCATATTTGAAGGTTTGAAACATATTTGTACAAATGTGAGAAGATCCGTTCACATATGTTGTGAATCTCTTTGGTGATTGTAACCATATTCAAAGGTTCACAACATATTTATGTGAACGTCAGGAGGTTCACTTAAATATGTTGTGAATCTCTTCAGTAATTTTAACTATATTAAGAGGTTTATAACATATTTGTGTGAACATGAGGAGGTTTGCACAAATATATTGTGAATCTCTCCAGTAATTTTAACCATATTCAAAGGTTCACAACATGTTTGTGCCAACGTCAGGAGGTCCTTGCAAATATGTTGCAAACTTTTTTGGTAATTTTAACTATATTTGGAGGTTCACAACATATTTGTGCGATCATCATAAGGTTCACACAAATATGTGGCAAAGGATAAATTGATCTTAAAAAAGTCAAGAATCAATGATTTTAGACATGTAAAAGATTTTGACATATTTGTAGGTTTCTGCAAGAAGTTTCCATTTTCACAGGACATCACAGTCGTTTTTCCCAAAAAAACTATCATAGGATGCTTGATTTGCCACCTAACCTCGCCTATTAACAAATTTTTCTTTACTATTTTGGTTGATAACAGTGAATACAGTCCTAGGCTTCACGATGCGCACCACCAAATCTCTCATTCAGTATAGATCAAGCCCCACATGTCAAGTAATGATGGTCAAAGGGTCCATCGCTCTATCCTAGGCATATTACACCAAGTCCCTTAATGTGAACACTAATCTAGGCTAGCGACAATATGCTCAAATCTCTTCACCTACCAACCACATAGGATAAGAATAAATGATACCCGATCTTTAGTGTAATTGTCATTTCATTCATTAACTTAAGCACTTATAATATGACTTTTTTCGCTTCTATAGTCTAACTAGTATTAGAAAAATCATGTGGGCCTACATACGATGAACCACACATCGTAAATATGTCTTAGGTTCAGGCCTAGTTCATGTGCTCTAATCCGGATGGACCCTATAGTATCTCAAATGGTATTGAGCACTATATGGAGAGACATGTCCTGTCTGCAACTCTATAATAGGTTGAGTTGAGACAGACTCCTAAATGCATTAGGTTATGGTCCCCAAACCTTATATTAAGGCCCTCCCTCTTCAGACTCCCCATTATCAGAAGAAGATTCAGTCCCTCTTATCAGGTCCAGAGAAAAGAAAAAGACTAATATACATGTTTTGGAAGATCATACATGTCAACGATAAACCAAAGCGCTATGAATTCATGTACAACTTCCGCTTTGGGTTTCGTTCTGTTTTGATTTTAATGATTCAATGAGAGCATGTTATCGATCCTGTTTTAGTATTCAGTGGATTTAGAATTCAACAATTGGTATTAGAGCACATGTTTCCGTTGAATCTTTGAAAGATTCGTATATATTTTATTTTATTTTCTCTGCAATGATCCATTATGATCACGGATCATTGCCAGGTGGCATAGGGTTTCGTCCCCATTTGGTTTGTCAGTTTGGATAGCCATCAGGCTCATCGTTACTCTGTCAATCAGACGAAAGGGCTATCAGGGCCTTTCCCTTTTTCTTTTTTCTGATCGTCAGTCTTCCACCTTCCACCGAGTGGTGAGGGGTTTTCTTTTCCCTGATCACTGTTCAAGCATTTGCCTAGTTTGATCGTCGGACGACAAAGGTATCTGCTTGCTACGATCACTGGATGACTCAGGTAACCGCTCAATTGGGCTTGGCTTCTATTAGAGGGTTGTTTGGCCCTCCCTTGCATTTTTTTTTGTCACTGGACTACAAGAGGTATCGTCGGATGCTCGATTCATCGAGTGGCAGACAACGACCCTCATTAGTTTGTCAGACGGTGGATTTTAGTCGCTGGACGATAGGAGGTGTCGTCGACAGCTCGATTCGTCGAGCGACGGACGATAGCCCTCATCAGTTTGTCAGACGGTGGATTTCTGTCACCGGACGACAGGAGGTGTCGTCGCCCGCTCGGTTCGTCGAGTGGCGGACAGTGGCCCTCATTAGTTTGTCGAACGGTGAGTTTTTTTTTATCGTAAGAGGACGGGAGAGTCGCCTCTTACCCTGTGGCCGTCGGTCGATAGGCGGTGGAGGTTTCCCCTTCTTTCTTTCGTTCATCGGACGACAGGGGTCAAATGACATCCAGTTTTCTTTTGGGTCTGTCAACATCTGAGCTACATTATGCTAGTGTCGGCGATCTTTGCAGGTCGGCAACCATTGCAGTCAGATTTGGCATCCTGCCAGCAAGACTCAACCCTCCACTGGTGCGCTTTCGGCCATCCGTTAGGGTGTCATTGGATTCTGTCGAGTCGCGCAATTGCCCACCCAGGATGAGGCATGCAGGTCGTATTAGACGGGCTTTAAGCCAGTTCGGTGCCCATTAGATGACTCAGACTGCCAGGGCCAGTTCAGCGCTCTCTCTTCAAGCGGCTCAATCGGGCCAAGGCTGGTTCAGCGAGTTGGTCCAGAGTGTTTCAGCCTCCATACACAAGACATGTTCAGTCTTGTGTTTCTCCGGGCTCAGGCTTCACCTGTGCTCTAGCCGGTTCAGCTTTTAGCCAAACCGTTTGATGTTGCTTTAAGGGCTGAAAGGTCTGGTGACCCGGTTCAGCTCTATTCGGTTAAGGGGCTGAACTAAGTCTATTGCAGTTTATGTGGATCGAGCCTGGTCAAGACCCGATCCATTGCGCAGTGTTGCACTCGGTTGCATATTACAAGGTCTGACCCAAACCAAGTCATCCCAATTATTGACCGACACCTAGTTGCAGTGCGCTAGGTTTGACCGAAACCGGGTTAGACCTGCTTTGGGATCCATTGATGGGTTCAACCAAGCCCGATTGGTCGAACCCACGCACTAAGCCTTATAAAAAAAATAAGGATTTTATAGAGCTATTTGGTGTCTATTAAAGGTCATTATAGTGGGTCGATATTCAGTTACTTTTCGGCCTATATATGCTATTATGCTTGTCTCATTTTATTCATATGCATGTGTAGACATATTTGAATGATGATAATTATTTTTTGTTCTGTGTCCAATATTTTAAATTGAATTAATCGAATCAGTATGTTGCCAAAGTAACATCTATTATGTAGGTTAGTTCATTTTAGAATATTGTGATGGCTATATATTTGTGGCTCATGCGAATAGTGATCAGCCAAAAGGAAGATTACTATTTGGCCAAGCCCAAATCTATACTTTCAGTAATAAAGATGGGACAATCATTCAGTTTTCCATGTGAATAACGAGTCAGTCCAAAGAAAAGCTTGTTGTTTGATAGAACTGATTGTCCATATTTTGATTACTGTATTGAAAGTACCACTTACAAGTTGATACTTATGTCCAAAGACTAAGTGCCAATGTTGTGCTGTGTATCTTGTGATGGGGTTCACCATTGTTTAAATGTGTGTATTTTATATTATTGCATGTGAATATAAATGTTAATTGTGAGTTTGTTTGTTCTTTATTCAGTTAATACATCTGCTTCTATGATATCTGTCAACATTAATTTCATCCCTTTTTTTAGAGGTTCAAATTTCAAGAACTGAAAAGAAAATGTTATGATTATACTTGGATGCATGGATCTAGATCTTGCACTACGAAAAGATAAACCACCTACTTATATAGACAAGAGTTCTTCTGAGGATAAAAAGAACTCTAAGTGGTGGGATCGATCTAATCGCATGAGTCTCATGATCATGAAACGTGTGATTCCAGAATCTTTCAGGGGCACCATGTTCAAAGAGGCCAATGCCAAACATTTTCTTGAAGAAATTGAAAAATGTTTTGCAAAAAATGAAAAGACAGAGACAAGTACTCTTCTTTTGAGACAAGTATTCTTCTTTCGAGTCTTGTCTCAATGTGTATATTTAATTCATGAAAAGTCTCAGTCTATGAATATGTTTAAATCGTATAAGGCCGAAGTTGAAAACCAACTTAAGAAAATAATTAAGGTTGTCAGATCTCACTGTGATGGTGAGTACTATAGTAGATATGATGGATCAAGTGAACAACGTCTAGAGCCATTTGTTAAATTCCTAGATAAATGTGGGATCGTCCCTCAGTATACCATGTCAGGCACCCCTAGCATGAATGGTGTTGCTGAAAGACGAAATAGGCTCCTAAGGATATGATAAGGAGTATGATTTCTCAATCTATCTTACCAGAGTCCCTTTGGAAAGAAGCATTGAAGACTCCAAACTATGTTTTGAATAGGGTCGCCTCTAAAGCAGTAACCAAGACCCCATATGAATTGTGGACAGGCCAAAAGCCTAGTTTAAAACATTTTCATATTTGGGGATGTCCAATTGAGGCTAGGCCATACAGGCCATATGAAAAGCAACTGGATTCCAAAACGGTTAGCTGTTATTTTGTTGGGTATTTTGAAAGGTACAGGAGCTATAAGTTTTATGACCCTGCGAATAAGTTCTTTCTCAAAATGGGAAACACTTGTTTCTTTGAAGGTACTGAGTTTGGGGGGAGTGATAAAGTAAAAGACATTGCCTTTGAAGAATAATCTCTTTTTCTTCTGACAGTTGTGAATGACAATGATCAGATTCTCATTGTTGATATTGTTCCCACAAATTTGGATCAAGGTAATGTTTCAAATCTCCCTATCCAAAATCAAACTTTTACTCTTGAAGTTCAAACTCAACAACCTCAAGAACACTTCAAGAACCAGTGTCATTAAGGAAATCCACTAGAGAGAGAAGAAGGGCAATTTTGGATGATTATATTATATTTCTACAAGAACATGAGGGTGATACTGGCTTAATAAAAGATGATCCAATCAACCTTCATCAAGTCACACAAAGTTCTAACTCTCAAAAGTGGATTGAAGCAATGTATAAGGAGATTAAATATATGAGCGACAATGACGTATGAGATCTTGTCCCATTACCTGAAGGTGTGAAACCCATTGGTTGCAAATGGATATTTAAAATCAAAAGGGATTCAAAGGGTAATGTGGAAAGATATAAAGCCCATCTTATTGCAAAAGGGTTTACTCAAAGAGAAGGCATTGACTATACAAATACTTTCTCTCCGGTTTTTACGAAAGACTTTTTTAGAATCATGATGGCACTTGTGGCTCATTATAACTTAGAGTTACACCAAATAGATGTTAAAACTGTATTTCTTAATCAGGACATCGATGAGACAATATTCATGGTCCAACCAGAATATTTTATCTCAGGCGATGCCAAGAATATGGTTTGCAAACTAAAGAAATCCATCTATGGACTTAAGCAAGATCCCTGTCAGTGGTATCATAAATTTCATCAAGTTATCCTCTCGTTTGGTTTCGAGATAAATGTGATTGATGAATGCATATACCATAAGGTCAGTGAGAATAAATTTATTTTCTTGGTTTTGTATGTGGATGACATATTGCTTGCCAGTAATGATATAAGCATACTGCACAAAACCAAGAGATTTTTGACAAAGAAATTTGAAATGAAAGATTTTAAAGATGTCTCTTTTGTATTAGAGATCCAGATATATTGAGATCGTTCTTGGAGTATTCTTGGATTATCACAAAAGAGCTATATCAAAAGGATTCTGAAAAGGTATGGCACGAAGGATTGCAAACCAGGGGATACTTCTGTTGCTAAAGGAGACAAGTTTAGTCTCGTTCAGTGCCCCAAACACCAGTGTGAAATCAAAGCTATGAAATATATTCCCTATGCATCTGTTGTGGGGAGTCTCATGTATGCTCAGGTATGTACACGTCCGAATTTAGCGTACATTATTGGGATGCTAGGCAGATATCTTAATAACCCAGGTATGAATCATTGAAAAACAGCCAAACGGGTTATGCGGTATTTACAAAGAACAAAATGTTACATGCTCACATGCAAGAAGTCAGATCAGTTAGAGATAATCGAGTATTCTGATTTTGCAGGATGACAAGACAATCGCAGATCCACGTCAGGCTATATTTTTTTGTTGGTCGGGAGAGCCATTTCCTAAAGGAGTGCCAAGCATACACTCATTGCTTCTTCCACCATGACAGAAAAATTTGTGGCTTGTTATGAAGCATCCAACCATGAGATATGAATACATAATTTTGTCATTGGGATACAAATTTTAGATAATGTTGAAAGACCGCTAAAGTTATTTTGTGACAATAATTCAACAATGCTATATTATAATAACAACAAGAGCTCATCCAAGTCAAAACATATTGAGATTAAGTTCCTTGTTGTTAAAGAAAGAGTGCAGAATGGTCAGATATCGATAGAACATATTGGCACAAACTCTATAATTGTGAATCCACTTACTAAAGGTTTGCCACCCAAGGTCTTTCACGAGCATACTGCTCGTATGGGTGTTTTATCATTTTATGATATGTTGGTTTAGTAGGAGTTTGTATTTGGTCATTCTATGATATAATAAAGTCCTCTTTTGCCACTTTGGTATAAAGTTAAAGTTTCAATTGTATTTTGTACTCATTATGTTGTTATCTTACTAAAGTTTTCAGGTAGGACCAGTTGAAAACAGGCATGTTTGATCACATTGCATGTAATTTTCATACTTCACATTGATACTTGATCCATGTCATTTGGTTGTTTCAATATACGTGATCATTGATGGGTCCAATTACGTTATTTGTAATGAAGACCGCTTTGGTTCTATGTTGACATGATCAATGGACCAGATTTGAAAAGATATCAATTGATAAGACAATAATTTTTTAACTCATAAGGTTACAATGTGTGATTATAAGGTTACGTATGTGACCCAAGTAGGAGATAGTTAGAAAAATCGTGTGGACCTTCATACGATGAGCCACACATCGTAAATCTGTCTTAGATTCAGGCCCGGTTCATGTGGTCTAATCCGAATAGGCCCTGTGGTATCTCAAATAGTATGAAACACTATTTGGAGAGACTTGCCATGTCTGCAACTCTATAATGAGTTGAGTTGAGACAGACTCCTAAATGCATTAGGTTATGGTCCCAAACCTTATATTAAGGCCTTTCCTCTTCAGACTCCCTATTATCAGAAGAAGATTCAGTCCCTCTCATCAAGTTCAGAAAAAGGAAAATGACTAATATACAGGTTCTAAAAGATCATACCCGAGCGCTATGTATTCCGGTATAGCTTCCGCTTTTGGTTTCATTTTGTTTTGATTTCAATGATTCAACGAAAGCATGTTATCGATCCTGTTTTAGTATTCGGTGAATTTATAATTCAACAACTAGGCCTAATTGGAACAAAAGATTAAGTCTTTGGCGATTATCACAACTCACAATCCATAGCATATCCAAGTCATCAACCCGACCACCCTATACTTCCAAGCTAGAGAGATGATAACATCATACCAGAATGAGATGCCTATCATCCATATTAAAATCAATATATGACATGCTAAGCTGACCTTACTGCTAAATGAAGTGATGGGCCCATTGGCATGACACTTTGTTTTGTTTGGTCACTACCAAACAAGATTAAAAAGAAAGGTGACATTATTGTGTATGTGCTGCCATATAAGAGCAGTGTTATGAAGGCTTAATCTGATGTAGCAGCGGATTAAGAAATTCACAGCGGCACAGTGATGCACAAAAATAACATATAAGAATGGTCAGCTTCGCACATTTCATTCAAAAGGAATATACATCTTAACGTCTTCATCGATTTGGTCTATAAATCGTATATGACAGATAATGGTAAACCCATTTGTGCATGGGTTTGAGAGATCATCTCATTTTCTGGCTAAAACTTTTGCCCTTGAAAAAAAGAAAAGCCTTTCAAAAAAGACAGACAATGGTAACCCCCCACCAAATTGGTAAGCTCCAATTTGTTTCTTGGCAAGGGAACGTAATAACCTGGAACATAAATTTTGTGAGAGTTTCTTTTCTATTGGATGTCATCGATTGATTCATGACAAAATTAATACTGCAATGCTGCCAGAAATGCAGAGCAATAGCTGAAAGACTTCACCAATCAAGTAGAAATATCAAAGCGGCAATCCTAGGTCCCAACTACAAGTTCACCATACCTGGTTTGGCAAATTATGCAGCATTGGATGACCCCACCAAACTGGCTGCGAAAGATATAAATTGTGCATTCCTCCAGCTACACCAAAATGTTGATGAGTAGAACAGTATGAGAAATGGTGACTACTTGTTAACGCTGGAAGTAAGTTGCTTTAGTACTAGGACTTCATCGACTTCATTTGTGTAAATAATACATCCAGTATTTCATGAATCCTCTCGTGTTCTGGGTGGGATTTAGAACCCACAAGAAATTCATGAACACCACCATCAATACTAATCCAGCTACAGCCAGGCTCCTTGGTTACCCCCCTCTCCTTCATCTTTTTCGTCAAATCAAGGATCTAACTCCACTGACCCTCCACTGCATCATGTTAGAGATCATCGCGTAACCAGCAGAGCTCAATGGGTTTAAGTCCCTAAGAGCTTTAGCAGCATCCACAGCCACAACCAACTTACAACGTATCTGGCAAGATCCAAGTAGAGCCCTCCACGCATGAGCAGCAGGCTCCATAGGCATTCCCTTTATAATGTCCAATGCTTCCTCTACGCGACCTGCACGCCCTAGTAGATCTACAAGGCATGTATGGTGTCGGAGCTTCGGTATGATCCCGTGTTCTCTATCCATTGCAGTGAAATATGAGAGCCCTCTTCAACAATACCCGCATGAGTGCATGCACATAAAACTGCTAAAAGCGATACGTCATTGTGGCGTAAGTCTGCAGCCTGCATTTGGGAGAAGAGTGCTAAAGCATCCTTCCCTTGCCCATGAATGGCTAACCCCATAATCATCACGTTGTAAGCAACCACATCCCGCTTGCTCATCTTCTCAAACACCTTGTTTGCCTCATTCAAACTACCACTCTACACATTACATGTCTATCAATGCTGTGGCAAGAATGGCATTAGACTCTACAATCCCTTTAGGCCCAGTCCTCACAATGTACTCATGAACCCATCTTCCAATCTCCAACGCACCAACTTTAGCACAGGAGGCAGAGCACAGCAACCATGGTAACATGGTTAGGCCTCACATTCATCCGGCCAAACACTGCTAAAGCCTCCGCAGGATAACCAGTCTGTAAATAGCCAGTAATCATGGCGTTCCATGAAACCAGAGTTCTCTGAGACATATTAACAAAAAATTGGCGCGCGTCTTCAATATCCCCACATTTAGCACACAAGTAAACTAAAACCGTATCCGTGTGATTGCTGTAGTGAATTCCAACACCATGCAAAAACCTCCTTTTCCACTTATGAATCCCATCTAACTAATGATTCGAACAAGCAGAAAGAACGCCGACCATGGTATCATCATTTGGGAGAACAACACGTTCCTCAACCATATCCAGAAAGAGAGATAACGCCTCGTCTGAACGACCTGATTGAGAATGGCCAGATGTTAGCAACGTCCAAGATGCAACGTTTCTAAAAGACATTTCGTGGAACATTTGGCGTGCAGCAGTAACGTCGCCACCACCGTTCACATAGGCGGCGAGCAACGCGGTCTGCACGAAGAGATCCTTCCCGAAAGAGGATTTGACGATATGGGTATGTATCTGCAGCGTGTATTTGATCGCAGGACGGCCCAAAAAGGCCTTGAGCAGGAAGACGAAGGTGAAGTCATTAAGGGAGAGGGAGCGACGACAGAGGCGGCTGTAGAGAGAGAAAGAGTGGTCGGGGAGATCCTTCTCAGAGACGACTCTGATGATGGCGTTGAAGGGGAAGATGTTGGGGTGGCTGAGGTGGTGGAAATGGCGGACGGCAGAGTCGAGATCAGCGGAGAGGGCGAGGTGGCCGATGAGACGAGTCGCGAGGTGGCCGATGAGACGAGTCGCGAGGAGGTGGTCTTGGAGGACTCCGCAGGTGAAGACGCGGGCGTGGATTTGGCGAAGTTGGTCTGAAGAGAGATGCCCACGTTGCAGAAGCAGGGAGAGATGGGCGTGATGCGTGGCCGGTGGAGGGACGATGAAGGAAGAAGGGGAAGAAGAAGAGAAGCAAGAGAGATCGAGGAAGAAGGGGATCGATCGATGAGTGAAGCGTTTTGGAGTAACTCGAGAATCGCAAATCATGGACGCAAGATGATGCCGCCAAGTTTAAATCTTGGAGCCTCAATTTAACCGCCTTCGTTTTCGTTTTCTTATGAAGAGATTGAAAATTTCTATTTAGCGCGCGTTTTTATCTGAAAAATATCTGCAAACTTAAATAAATGGAATATTTAAAATATATAATAAAAAAGAAATAAACAATAGAACACGTAACTCGTATTTTGGGAACAGTCAATAGGGATGGCAGTGGACCGGGCCAGGCGACAAGGTCTCCTCCCCAACCTGGTCTCAAAATTCTGCCTTTCATCCCTGCTTTCATTTCCGCATGAGTTTTGATTTTAACCTCTATCTCTGTTTCATATCCTTCATCCCCAGTCCAAACGAGGTGAGGCGGGGCGGGGTTTTGTTTTCCCTCAATCAACTGCCATCCCTAAAAAAGAAGAGGAAGGTTTACTAAAGGAGATCAGGGCTGGGGCTGGGCAGGAGAAAGTGTTCTCCATCCCTGCATGGGTTTTGATTTTCACCTCTATCCCACTTTCATGTCTTCCATCCCTGTTCCAAACAGGGCGAGGCCGAATGGGCTCGTTTCCCCTGGTCCACTGCCATCCCTAACAGCCAATACATTCTTAAAAAAACGGTGATACTTTTGAAACAGTGTTTGTTTTAAAAAATGTCACATTTTTATTCGATATTAATGCAATAGAAACACTGTTTTAATATTATTATATGGTATATTTTTCCTTACATTTTTGTATTATTTTCTGTTTATATTTGCTGGTAATTTCCCAAGTCCCTTGCAAAAAATAAACTTTTAATTTATTGCGGGATTTTCCTCTTCGAGATTTTACTAAAGAGTGAGATTTGCGACACTGCAAAATTTATAAAACTGTTTTTCTTGATTTTTTGTTGATAAAAATGTAAAAGCATGGTCCTGGCTGTTGGATTCCAACATGGATTCAATTACTAGAATCCATGTTGGAATCCAACAGCCAGGACTAATAGGCAGTTGGTACACATTCTTGCTCTAATACATGGCCCTTAACGAATATATCTTAGAATTAATGCGCAGATCCAAGTTGGATCCCACTAATATCTGTTCAGTTTGAAAACCCTAGTGTTTAAACTTCAAATTTGAAAATAATATCATGCTTCTTTTGATATCCAAATGCATTGTTTGAGTACACTGGCTTTTTGAAAGAACAAAGAGCCAAATAGATCTAGTATGATGGTGAATTTTGTTATCCACAAAGGACTAACCATGTCTATTCGGTGATCAGGATTGCAAGTTTTTTAAGTGGATGGATCAACCAGATTTTAGCTTCTTTGGAGGTGGAGGTAACCCATATGAACTATTGAATCAGGTCAAGGAGACCCAACCAGCCGGCTAATGCAAGCCTAGGTCATGAAATGTATTGACTCAAACAGCTAAACAGAAGTGGACGAACTCACACAAGCTTGACAGAAATACGACTCGTCTGGTTATGCATAAACGAAGCTCTCATCATCATCTTACCCATAGAATCACATTATTTCATTTGACATTTCTTCGCCATGGATTTGAGGCTACAAGTTCCATCCTAAGACTTAGATGGCAAATTAAACCATTGGTTAATTAACACCCATCTAAGAATTACATTTCGCGTAAAGCAGGACATTGTATCTGCTATGCAGACCATCTGCCGTCCAGTTCTCAATTTTACACGTCAACAATCGGGTAGGAAGCACAAGTTGCAATACCTGTAACAACGTCCGAATCAGACTTACAACATGGATGAGCTTGCAAACTAAACCATACAGAGAAAACAGAACATGAGAGAGAGAGAGAGAGACTCACCACACATATTCTTTCCCAATTCCATCTTGAAGTAGCCATCAACTCCCCAATCTTTTCCCCAAGAATTCTTGATTAGCCAATATGGAGTTCCATTCTCTACCCCATAGCCAACAGCCAAAACAGCGTGATTTACATCCTGCCATCAAAATTTCAAGTTGTTGTAAGTATGGCGTCATGTTTGCAAAACAAGCAGGATTTGAGTTTGTTATGAAAATCATAACCAAGAAACTAAGCAAACGACAAGATAAATAGAGGAAGAGATAAGAAGACACGAGATTTACCTGGCTCGACACTCAGGCAGTGCATCTTACATTGCTTATGTACAACTGATTTATTTCTAGCATAAGTCTATGACAACCGTGATAAATTGACGACAGTAACACCACAATAGTTTTTCCTGTTAATATTTTTCATTTGTCACCCTAGCAGTTATATCTTTATCTGGCTGTCAAAGGGGTGCTGTCATGAACTCTGTTGTGGGTGTCTTGAATTTTGAACCTGCTCCAAAAATATTTCGGTGACCGTGCATTGAGATTTCCAATGGGGTTTGTGGTGGTAAGGAGGGATCAGGCCCGAGACCAGATAATTTTGTAATTTTCCTCTTTTTTGTACTGGCTAAGGTTTTATGCCCTTTGTTATGTTTATGGCTCCTTTTGAGAGTTGGGGGTATGAGAGTTTTGACTGTGTTGGAGAGAGCTTTGTATCTCGCCAATGGTTTTTCCTTGCATTTGCAAGTGAATTTATTGCTCCTCCTTCACCCATGGCATATATCTGGATTAACAACAAAACAATAGCACTGATAGGAAGTTTACCATGGGGCTGCTGCCGCAAGTGGTGCTGGTGTAGACTCCCCCTTTGTAAAACGGGAAACCACTAACCACCTCAAATGCAACACTGACAGGCCGAACAACTCCAACTGCATGCTTCAGTTCATCTTCGGCACCCTGATCAACCACAAAATTCTGTATTAGATTTCTTGTAGTACACTAATTACTTGGCCTAAACTAAGGACAGATGAAATATGCCGCTGATGTTGGACTGCCGTACTTGAGGCAGATTCTTCATGCTAGGAGTCACAAAGGAAACAATCCCTTCAGTGATGTGGGAGATGATAAAGCATTTTGTATAAAAATTGACATAGTAAAACAGACCATCGAAGATACTACCAGAGTAATGTTACTAGAGTCGGCAACTTTCACTCCCACGTTGTTTGATGTAAATTTACACTCAGCCATCACGGCCACTGTAGGGATAAGATTCTTTCAACCAGAGTTACCGGAAACGCCTATGGTATAGGGGAAGCGCGCTTCCTCGAAATGCATTTCGGAAGCGCAAAATGCGGCACTTCCGAAATGCATGGGGAAGCGCATATTCAATTGAGGAAGCGCGTCTTCCTTTAAAGGGGGACGCGTACCCCTTTAAAGGGGGACGCATACCCCTTTAAAGGGATACATGCTTCCTATTAAAGGGGTACGCATTTTCCTTTAAAGGAAGATGCGTATCCCGATAAAAAAAGATGCGTACCCCTTTAACGGGAGACGTGTTCGAGATGCTTAATTTAGAAAGATGAATTTGCCCTTTAAAAAAATTTAACACGTAAAACCCTTTTTTACTAAGGGTAAAATGGGTATTTTATAAAACTCATGAAAAAACAAAACCGAAAGGGGCTTAGGGTTTTGTTTTTCACGTATCATCTTCTCTCTCTCTCTCTCTAGAGTTTTCGGCAACCTCTGAGTTTCGAATTCCGGCGATGAATCTTTTCAGGTACTCTCTCTCTCTCTCTCTCTCTCTCTCTCTCTCTCTCTCTCTCTCTCTCTCTCTCTCTCTTCTCTCACCCTCTCTCTCTCTCATATGTGCATGCCTAGGCAATCAGACATATGGCAATGTGTGTCTGTAGACTTTGCACATGCTTCTATTTGTGTTCATGGACATGAATGTTTATATTTGCTTTGTGAAGTGGATGATGATAAAATGAATCAAATGTGTTGATCCTGCAGTAGCTTTATCGATTGGCAAGGTTACTGTTGTGGCAAAATCTGTCACAATTAGAAAAAAAATATTGGGGGAAGCGCTGCCCCCCTATAACCCTCTGCCAGAGGCGGACCCCCTAGACCCCCGCCCATTGAACGTGCAGCGGGACCTGCGCCGGAGGGAGGCTCCACAACTCATCACTCACTTGTACAACAGCAATCTTTAATAATGATTTTCTCAACCCCACAACTGTGGAGGAGAATGCCATCACAGCTGGTCCTACGAGGAATCTTGTTGCCATGGTTGTAGCTGTCATTCGTTTCCCACATGCTGCAACCTTGGGCTGAGATGCCATAAAAAAACCTGCCAGCATATGCTCTCAAATAATGATTGAACTAAGATGGATCTTATGCTCATGAACTTGCCCAGAAACTCACCTAGGCTGAACATGGCCATGCCAAGGCCTCCGTCTGATTATGCTTTGGCATTGCTACATCTAACCTGCAATTATTCTTACCTGAAATCAGTATATGGGACAAAATTTCTATTTAGATTCACTAAGTTGTCTTCAAAGTAGAGAAATATCAGAAGGTTAGCTTCTTGATGCCTGATTTTTCCTTGTTCATGGAAAAACTAATATTTGACGAAGATCAATGCCCAAATAAGACAGAATATGCTGGAATAAGTATTGGGGTTTCTAGAAAGCTTTTTCATCACCATCACTAAAACAAGTCTTGCACTGATCTTTCTTGAATTTGTGACATTGCTCATCTTTGATTACGTGCTCTTTGATCATCAATTTCACCTTTAGAAGAATACAATCACATAATAATGTGAATAATCTATGTACACAGAAGAAAGCGGACTCATGATATTGCAAAAATACAACTTGATGATGATGTATAGTTATTGCAATCATGATCTTGCATTTTGCTTGTAGTTAGCAGTATGTTTTTTTCTCTAGTCACAAACTCACACACAAGCCAACTTTGTTTGTTCTTTTCCTTTGTTTAAAGCATAGTCACTTATATTAGTCTCTAGACATTATAAGTTAGTGAATAATCTTGGAAAATTTCACTTTAAATTCGAAGAAATATGAAATATAACATTAAAAATAAGACGGGATTTTTCTTTTGGCAAAAGATAAAGGAAGAAGTGTTTAAAATGTATGTGATAAAATAAAAATATATAATTACATTTTCGCTTCCCTTTCGATTCGTATTCACTTCCCTTTCGCTTCTCATTTGAATCATATGTCGCTTCATTCTTCGCTTCTTAGGTCGCTTCCAGTTCGCTTAATAGGTCGCTTTCGAGACGCTTCCCGGTTAGCTCCTAAGTCGTCCCACGCTTCCCGCTTCCTAAAATTTTAAAAGTGCCTCGCTTCCCGCTTCCGCTTCCCAATCCCCGCTCCTGCTTCCTCGACTAGCAACTCTGATCAAGACCACCATTGTACTTTATGTATTCAAATGCCTGAGATGGCAGTCCTCCATGGCAACCAAAGTTGTTGAAAGTCTGCACAGTCAACAAGCTGCTGCTCGGATAGGGAAATATTCTTCCCTGTGGCCTGTGCATAAGCTGCTTCAAGAGCTCCTGTAGTGCTGCAATTCATTTCCAAAGAAATTAAGAGTTACTCGAGTCATACATTTAAAAACAAGCCTCATGTCCATGTAGCATGTTAGTATACCTAAATGTCCAACAGGAACCACAATGGCCTTGATTTTTCACTGGGCTCACTATGCCACTCTCCCTCCAGTCTTTCTGCAACAAAAGATGAAGTAAAAAAACACCAATAAGAGACTGATAACAAATATTTCATACTAGTTGTACTATGAGATAGACAGAATCCACTGGTCGTTTATGCACAAAAACGAATACTAATAGTATATAAATACGCCATAGCCTATAACTAACATCAATTCCATTGGCACCATCCATCTTATTCTCTGTAATGAGAGCAACTGGTGCCACAGTTTCCTTAACATGATTGTAATGGAAACAGACCTAAAGTCATTTCAAACGGAGCATAGGGGCGATGTCGCCTGATTCCCGGACCTAGCAGCAGATGCCTGGGCCAGGCCTGAATTCAGACAGACTGGACTGGACTCTTCTTTGTATGAGCTGCTACCACACACTCAGACAGGAAGATCTCCCATGTCCTGGACTGGACAAATACGTAGAGATCTTCGTGAGCAGAAGATCTTCAGTGACCCGTCACTGAAGGAGGTGGGCTTTTGGATTGCCCGTGCAGTTGTACTTGGGGAAACTTGGTGGCGTATAGCCTGGATGGGCCGAGGTCAAAAGGCAAACTTCCGTCTGTGGGCCTAGCGATTTGAGCTTGGAGGTGTCCTAGCTGTGGGGGTCGAGGGGATTTGGAAAACTGGTTTGAGGATGGAGGGTGAATCCCTGCTGACGCACTAGTAGGGGTGGCAATTGGGTCGGGTCGGGTTGGCGGGTCAGAATACCTCAACACGAACACGACCCATTTATTAAACGGGGCGGATGTGGAAAACACGAACACGACCCATTTATTAAACGGGTAACCCGACCCGACATGATTAACCCGTTTAATAAACGGGTCGGGTCGACACGACACGATTACACGATATGGCGACCCATTTATTAAACGGGTCGACCCGATAACATAGACATGATAACCGACCCGAGTAACCCGAATAACCTGTCTAACCCGAATAACACAATTAGTGAAAACTGAAAAAAAAAGATAAAATTTTCTTTTACAGCATATATATATATATAGGAAAAAGGAAAAAATATTAAGGGGAAAGGGGTTTAGATAATAGCCCGTTTTTGTTTTCCGATTATTGACACCCTCTGTTGACGGTCACCGAAAATCCGGTGAACAAAGGAATCCAGGTGACTGCTCTAGGGTGTTCCCTAAATACATTAAAGAAAAAAGAAACAGGAAAAACAAAATAGAGTTAGTGGTCACCAGAGGCCGCCGTGTGTTTTCCCGGCTTGCAAATATTCTTGCTCATTGTTTTTATGCAGTGAGAGTCACCAAAATCCCCTTTAAATCAAAGATCAAACTAAGAAGAAGAAAACCCCTCTTTTGAGAAGAAGGAAACAGCGAGAAGAAGGGTCAGAGACCCTTCTCGCCAAAATTTTCAGGACATCTCGAGGGATAGGGAGTCTAACGGCAACACTCGATGGAAGGTCCAGCTTGAATCGTCGGAGATCACCCATCTCATCGCCGGAAAAGCCCCAAACGTGTTGTGAAAGCTGAATCGGCTCGATCAACACCCACTAAGGCATCGATCGAGACCTATAGTGGTTGGACTCCATCGCCGGCTGACTGGGGCGAACTCCACCGGTGTATCGTCGCCAAAACTTGCAACAGTGTTTTTGAGAATAGGTGAGGGTTTAACCCTCTTCGGTTTTCAGAGAAGAGAAAGGGTAGAGAGTACCAACATTAACATAAAACCCTAACTCCTAACTTTAACGTTAACACTACTCTCGTAGGGTTAGAAGTTAATATATATATATATATATATATATATATATATATATATATATATATATATAAATGGGTTGCGGGTTGACGGGTTCGTGTAAACAGGTTGACCCGCCTGCCTAACCCGTTTATTAAACGGGTCAAACGGGTTGGCGGGTTGGCATACCCCTAACACGAACCCGACCCGTTTAATAAACGGGTTAGGCGGGTCGACCCATTTACGACACGAACCCGTTTAAGCCAAACCCTAATCCGGCTAAGAAGCGAGTTGGCGGGTCGGGTCAGATTTTGGCACCCCTACGCACTAGGACGAGCTGCTAAATTCAATCTTTAAACATAAGGTCGTGCACAGAGCAGGAGAGAAGATTCATTACCCACTAAATTGATAAATCAAGGTGTAAGTGTTAAGCATAAGAAAAAATGACAAATTATACATGAAAGAATATTTTGAATATTGTTTCAGGAAGTACGACATCGTTGAGCTTGTGAGTTCCCGTGGTGGCAGAACAATTTTGAGATTTTGAGATGCTCCCAAGTGGTGACTCTTGAATTCCTCCCAACTCAAATCAGCAAATTCTGCATTAGAACAAAGCTTGAAATTGATTACATAAGCAGTAGAAATAGGAGCAGTGAAACCAATAGTAAGAGGTGTTGGATTAACCACCACGATTTTCGTGGTGGTTATCCACGATGTGGATTCATCCCCACATCTAGAATGATTGCTTCCGATAAACCAGCATGGGATAAAGGGAGAATGGTTATGCAAACCGTTCCCATCCCGTGCCCTATAAATCAGAGGGTATCATGAGCAACCCTCATCAAGTAAAAGCGTGAGTAACCTGCTAAGAGAGGGAAGAGGTCTACTCATCGGCTGCATTTGAAAGCCTGCGTTCGTGGTGGCTGCAGCCCGGCTGAGCAGAGAAATTCTCCTTGTTGCCTGATCGCTCACCACCGGACTGACACCGTTTCTCCTTTGCTCCAGTCAACTCCACCATCTGCAAGAGCAGAGTCGACTCCACCATCTGCAAGAGCAGCCTGTCAATGGCTGCCTCAGGTACGCAACATCTCCCTACTGAACTATGTTTACATAACAGCCATTGTGCTTTTCTGTCACAGTGCAGGGTCACCGCTACAGGGAAGCTGACCTCCAACTTCGGAACCCAACATTGGGTTATGGGCCCACACCCCGCATCCGTTGCGCGGGGTGTGTCCTGGTCGTCCGGCTATGCAGATCACCGTGGGGAGACGCTGCAACTGGTCGCCGGCACCAGCGACTGTCGCTGTAGGGCGACAAAAAAAAAAGGGCTCACCTTTGTTTTGGGGGTTTTCAATCGGGCAGGGTGCGTCGGCTGCCCCGTTGTGGCATATTCTCCATCTGGTGCTGCAGAACCGATGCTACTGTCACCGACGACTATCGAGTCACCGGAGCACGGCAACAGGCCTGACAGAGGTTGTTTTTTCACCCCACTGTCAAAAGCTAGTGACCGTTGGGTCACTGGCGGTGGTGGCATCTCCTCTTTTGCCTTCGGATCACCGACAATCGTTGAATTACCGGACATTGGGGTCGACGATGCACGACGGCGTTCCTCCTCAGAGAAGAAAAGCAAAATAGGGTTTTAAAAACCCTATTTCGTATTTTCAGTCCCTTTTAAAGGTTTCGGGTCGGATTCAATCCCCGACCCGTCCCACCCGAATCCGATCCATAAAGTTATCTGGATCGGATTCTGGATTCAGATGAGGGACCCGTTCTGTTTCGACCCATGATCCATAGACCTTTGGATCTGGATCGGGTCAATGTTATGATCTGATCCATATTACTCGATTCGATCCATAAAAGGCCCTTTGGATCAGATACAGTTCTTGGGTAATGGATCCGAAGTCCTTTTGACCTTGACCCATTGTGTTTTAGGATTCGGATTAGGTCTGAGAGGTTCATTTTGGATCTCCCTCGAACCGCAACCGATCCGTTAAGAACTTTTGGATCGGATTACAGTTCAGACCTGGATCTGATGCCATGATGATAATCTGGGTTGGATCCAAATACAGATCTTCGGGTCTCAGGTCCCAAATCCAAATAATGTTCTCTGGATCGAATCCGGGTAATCCAGATCTAGTTCTTTCATTAGTAGATCCAGAATCCAGTTAAAATCAGATTATACAGTTCTGGATCAGCTTGATAGAACCGATCCAAATGGCCTATAACAGAGACCGAACCAGTTCAACTGGTTTGGCCTGTTTCTGTACCAATCCGGATCTCTCTGGAACCGGTTCTCAGACAACTGAGATCGATTCACTGTTGGAGAGATCGGTTCTCAGTATTATAGACCTAGTTCGGTACATTTTGAACCAATTCAGAGCATTATTTGATCGGTTTATACAATTTTTAGACCGATTCGTGGGTCATATGACCGGTTCATCCAGTTTTCAAACCGGTTCGTGGGTCATATGACTGGTTCATTCAGTTTTCAGACTGGTTCGTGGGTCATATGACTGGTTCATTCAATTTTTGGACCGGTTCATAGGTAATATGATCGGTTCATCCAGTTTTTGGACCGATTCATGGGTCATATAATCGGTTCATCCAGTTTTGAACCATTTCAAGGTATTGTTTCATATTAGCATTAAGGATAGTTAAATGACTTAGTGTATTCACGTCACCAAAGTGACTGAATACACGTATGTCATCAAAGAATTTCAATACTATCATTCAGTTTAAGCCGATATAAACATTGTACTTAGATTCGTGAAACGATAAACGACCCAAAGGTAGTTTTATCGTATTTGAAATTTAAGTAGGGTAGAATAAGGTAAATGTGTCAAGATACATCATACATGTGTATCCAAAGGCACCTTATGTCGATTGTCTAACTTCACAAGAACCTTAGTTTTACCGAATATGGTCGGTAGGCGAAGTAGTTTCGCGTGTCGGAGTTCTTACCAAAGTAGGACTCCGATGACCCCATTCGTTTGCCTAGAAATAAGCATATTAAGGGTCTTTATTCTTTTGCTTTTTCCATTAAAGTTTTAGTCTCGTACAAATGCTTCTTGATACATGTCTTTTGTCATGCAGTTTCTAGTACTGTGATTTTAAATGACTCTAGCTGTATACCTTTTCTAGATAGAACAAATTTTAGTGATTGGAAAAAGACTGTACTTTTTATATTAGATTATATGGATCTGGATCTAACCCTAAGGATAGAAGAACCTGCTGCTCTAACTGATCAAAGCACTATTGATCAAAAGACTGTTTTTGAGAAGTGGGAGCACTCAAATAGACTTAGCTTGTTGCTTTTGCAATCTAAGGTGGCTAAGAATGTTAGTAGTGTCATACCATAATGCAGAACAATTAGAGAGTTTTTAAGTGCTATTGAAGCACAATTTGTGAGTTCAAACAAGGCCAGAGTCAATACCCTGATGTCTAAACTCATATCTATGAAATATACTAGAGGGAAAAACATTTGCCAGCACATTTTGAAAATGAGGAACATAATGTCTCAGCTAAATGACATGAAGTTCACCATCTCTGATTCTTTCCTAGTGCATTTAGTTCTAACGTCCTTACCCTTAGAGTACGAACCTTTCAAAATGTCTTACAACACACATAATAATGAATGGACGTTCAATGAACTTATGTTAAAGTGTGTTGAAGAAGAAAAAATGTTGAAAGGGGAGAAGGTGCAGAGTGCACATATGACTTCTCATGCATTCAAGGTAGGACCAAGGAAGAATACATTTAAGAGAAATGCTAGGAAAAAGAGAACAAAGGATAAGACATTCCAAGGCAAATAATCTGACTCTGATCCCATAAAGTGCTTTTGCAAGAAGAAGGGACACAGGAAGATAGATTGCATAAAGTACAAAAAGTGGTTGAAAAAAAAATAATTTGTCATTTGTTTCTCATGAATGTAATTTATTACAAATTCCTGAAAATAACTGGTGGATTGATTATGGTGCTACTGTTCATATTTTCAACTGTCTACAGTTGTTCCTGAGCAGAAGGGAACCAACAATGCATGAGAAGAACATCTATTCGGGAAACAAGATGCGTTCATATGTGAAGGGTGTTAAAACCTGCAGGATTACACTAGATACAGGCGTAGTTTTGGATCTTCATGATGTCTTTTATATTTCATCATATAATAGAAACTTAATTTCAATTTCAAAATTGGATAAATTTGGATATTGTTTTAAGTTTAAAAATTCCAAATTATTTATTTATAGAAATTCAATTGAAATTGGTTCTGCATCAGTTTATGATACGTGAAGATCCAAACTCAGGAGTCTCTGACTTCTAAATACGCATTGGTTGAAAATAAACGTAGCTTGATAAATGATAAATCTTACATGCTTTGGCATCAAAGGTTGGGCCATATCTCTGAAAAGAGAATAAAGAGACTCGTAAATAAAGGGATCTTGAAATCTCTAGATTTTACCGACAATGACCCATGTATTGATTGCATAAAGGTTAAGCATATAAACACATATAAAAAGGGTGTCAAACTCAGTAGTGAGATATTAAAGATAGTTCACACAGATGTATGTGGACCTTTTTTTCCCTGTTACAAACAACAACAACAACAACAAACAACAACAACAACTACGCCTTCATCCCAAAACAATTGGGGTCAGCGATATGAACCAAAAAAGAAATTCATTTTGGGTCTTCCACATGAATCCTTTTCCTCCAATCATTTCTATCCAACGCCATGTCCTCGGTGAGGTTCAAAGCATTCATATCCTTTCCTATCATCTCCATCCAAGTCTTCCTAGGCCTACCCCGACCTCTTTTAACTAATATATTTTCCCATTTCTCCAACCTTCTAACCGGAGCATCATTAGGCCTTCGCCGAATATGTCCAAACCACCGTAAACGATTCTCTCGCATCTTATTTTCAATGGGTGCAACACCTACCTTCTTACGTATCTCTTCGTTCCGAATCTTATCTTTTATTGTATTTCCACACATCCATCTAAGCATCCGCATCTCAGCTACACTCATTTTTTGAATATGATGTCTCTTGGCAGCCCAACATTCCGTACCATATAGTAAAGCGGGTCTAATAGTCGTCCTATAAAACTTTCCCTTCAACCGCAATGGCATTCTACGATCGCACAACACTCCAGTAGCACTTTTCCATTTCATCCACCCAACCTTTATCCTATGATTTACATCTCCATCAATTTCTCCATACTTTTGAATGATGGATCCCAAATATTTGAAATAATCATTCACCGGTATATCTTGCTCACCAAGCTTCACTACACTCCCATCACTACTTCGTTGCTTACTAAACCGACATTCCATATATTCAGTCTTACTCTTACTCAACTTAAAACCTCTAGCTTCCAATGTCAGTCTCCATAATTCTAACTTAGCATTAACCCCAGCTCTAGACTCATCAATCAAAACAATATCATCAGCAAACAACATACACCACGGTACATTTTCTTGAATTGATCTCGTAATCTCATCCATCACTATCGCAAATAGGAAAGGGCTTAAAGCAGATCCTTGATGTAACCCAACCGTTATCGGAAAATTGGTTGTCACCCCTCCACAAGTACGGACATTGGTTACTACTCCTTCATACATATCTTTAATTATACTAATGTACTTGAGAGAAACACCTTTCTTCATCATTGTCCACCAGAGAACGTCCCTAGGTACTCTATCGTATGCCTTCTCTAAATCAATAAAAACCATATGCAAATCTTTGTTCCTCTCTCTATATCTTTCAATAAGTTGTCTAAGAAGATGTATAGCTTCCATAGTTGATCTTCCAGGCATAAAACCAAATTGATTCTCCGATATCATGACAACCTTCCTCAACCTAGACTCAATCACCCTCTCCCAAAGTTTCATAGTATGACTCATGAGTTTTATACCACGATAGTTTGTGCAATCTTGTATATCACCCTTATTCTTATATAAAGGCACCAAAGTACTCTTCCTCCACTCATTAGGCATCTTATTTGTTCGCCAAATCAAGTTAAAAAGATTTGTCAACCATTCTAAACCTTTCTCTCCCAAGCATTTCCAAGCCTCGATAGGTATACCATCTGGGCCAACTGCCCTTCTTGATTTCATTTTCTTCAAAGCCTCTGCAATTTCTTTCTTTTGAATCTTGCGCATGAAGTCACGATTTATCTCATGAAAAGGAATGGAGAAGTCTCCAAGATCTTGAGCATGACTATCATTAAATAGCTTATCAAAATAATCTTTCCATCTCTCCTTAATCTCCTCATCTTTGACTAAAACCCTTTGCGTTTCATCTTTGATACATCTAACCATACCCAAATCCTTCGATTTCCTATCTCTCATCTTTGCAAGCCTATAAATATCCTTCTCGCCTTCTTTGGTATCCAACTTGTCATAAACCTCCTTATATACCTTAGCCCTCGCGTTTCGAACAACTTTTTTAGCTTCCTTCTTTGCTATCATATACTTCTCCAAATTCTCATTATCACGACTCTTACTTAGATTTCTATAACACTCTCTTTTAACCTTAATAGCTAATTTGACATCCTCGTTCCACCATGATGTATCCTTACCTAGTGGTGCACCGCCTTTAGACTCACCCAATACCTCCTTAGCTACTTTTCTCATACCACCCGCTATCTTATTCCACATTGATTCTGAATCCTCCTCGAGACACCAATCAACTTCCTTAACTACCTGCTCTACAAACATTCCTTGTTTAGCTCCTTTCAGTGCCCACCACTTAATTCTAGGATCTATCCTATGTCTATCCCTTTTGCGGCATTGTCTAATTCTAAGATCTAAAATTAAGACTCTATGTTGTGTAGCTACACTTTCTCCTGGTATAACCTTACAATCGATGCAACAACCCCTATCTCTCTTTCTAAGTAGGAAAAAATCTATCTGACTCGTATTAACCCCACTTTTAAATGTTACTAGGTGAGACTCCCTCTTCATAAACCAAGTGTTTGCTAAGATCATATCATAGGACAAACAAAAATCTAAAATCCTTTCTCCACTTTCATTTCTTTCTCCTATACCATAGCCTCCATGGATATTCTCAAATCCATCCCTACTAATGCCTACATGTCCATTAAGGTCACCGCCGATGAAAAGCTTTTCTCCATAAGATGTCTCTTGTACTACTCCATCTAAATCTTCCCAAAATTGATGCTTAATGGAATCATCTAAACCTACTTGAGGTGCATAAACACTAATAATATTAATAATATCCATACCTAATATTAATTTAATAAGTAAAATTCTATCACCCTTCCTACGGACCTCAACTACATTATCTATAAACTGACGACTCATAACAATCCCTACTCCATTCCTATTCCTATTTATTCCTGTATACCAAATCTTATATCCCCAAGGTTCTATCACTTTAGCTTTCTCACCTACCCATTTGGTCTCTTGAAGACATAAAATATCAATCTTTCTCCTACACATAACATCTACTAACTCTACCAACTTACCAGTTAAAGACCCTATGTTCCAAGTGGCTAACCTAATTTTATGGTCTTGGACTAACTTCTTTACCCCCACCCGTCCAACAAAGTGAGGGAACCCTTGCCTATTTGACACCACACCCGGGCGCCGGTGTGACGCGTCGCTTCTGGGCGACGACCTAGCAACCCTTGCACATTTATCACTGCCTCCGGGCCTAGAGAGTACAGCGCGTCGCTTAGTAGGGAACGCCCCAACGAAATTCTCATATTGGTTCATTTTCATAGGATATGACAAAGTTTTTATGCTGGCTGTCACAGGCCTACCGCAACCCTCCTCCTTTATCCGGGCTTGGGACCGGCAGTGTATAACTACACAGGCGGAGTTACACAGGCAAAAAATATTTTGTCACATTTATTGATGATTATTCTCGGTATATGTATCTCTACTTGATCTTTAAAAAATCTGATATTTTTCAGATATTTAAAGAGTTTAAGAAAGAAGTAGAGAAACAAACCGATAAAGTTATTAAAATAGTCAGGTCTGATAGAGGTGGCGAATATTATGGTAGGTTTACTGAGATGGGGCAAAAAGAAGGACCATTAACGTGATTTCTCAAAGAGAAAGGCATTGTGCCTCAATATACCATGCCTGGTAGTGTCTATCAGAATTGTATAGCTGAAAGGAGAAATCGAATGCTTAAGGAAATTGTCAGAGCTATATTGAATTATTTATCACTCCCCATTAAGTTGTGGGGTGAAGCCTTAAGGACAAATGTGCATATTTTAAATAAGGTACCTACAAAATCTGTGTCTAAAACTCCTTATGAGTTATGGACAAGTAGGAAATCATCTGTCTTATATGCACATATGGGGATGTCCTGCAGAGGCTAAGTTGTATAACCCCCACATTAAAGTCTTTGATCCAAGAACAACCAGTGGATATTTCATTGGTTTTCCAAAAAGATCAAAATGGTACAAGTTTTATTGTTCATCTCACTTACCACATATTGTTGAAACGGATAAGGCAAAATTCCTAGAAGATGGTTCAGTAGGATTAAGTGCACTTCAAAACCTTGGTTTTGAGGAAGTACAGGATCTAGTTTTGTCACCTGTTAAGGAAAACATCGAAAGATACTGCATTATTATTCCTAATGATGATGTGGTTGACCATTCGGTTGTTGATACACAAATCCAAAATAAACATATTGTGGACAATGTAGAACAACACGAACAGGATGATCAGGTTTAATCTGAGCCTGAAGAACGACCTGTTTGGAGATCTACAAGAATTAGGAGATCTGTCATACATCCTGATTATGTGATGTACCTTTAGGAGCCTAGTGATTTCATAGATATGGATGATGACCCATTGACTTTTATGGAAGCTGTAAAAAATAAACAATCTACACACTGGATAGAAGTCATGAAAGAGTTAGACTCTATGGCTAAAAATCAAGTGTGGGAACTTGTCGAGTTACCTAAGGGAGTAAAGTCAGTAGGGTATAAATGGGTCTTTAAGACCAAGAAGGACTCCAAAGGTAACATAGAGAGACATAAAGTAAGATTGGTTGCTAAAGGATTCACCTAGATAAAGGGCATTGACTACAATGAGACATTTTCTCTTGTCTCAACTAAAGAGTCAATGGGGATAATTTTGGCCCTTGTAGCTCATTATGACTTCGAGTTACACCACATGAATGTAAAAACAGTGTTTCTCAACAGAGATCTGAATGAAGAGGTATATATGGATCAACCTCTTGGTTTCTCTGAAAATGATCATCTGGTTTGCAAGCTAAACAAATCAATATATAGACTTAAACAGGCCTCCCGACAGTGGTATATTAAATTTTCTCAAGTCATTATGACTTTCAGGTTTATAGAAAACATTATTGATCAATGTATATACCTTAAGGAAGGTGGAAATAAGTTCATTATATTTATGTTGTATGTGGATGACATTTTACTTATAACCAACGATATAAAGATGCTTTTAGAGACAAAATAGTTTCTTGCATCACATTTTGATATGAAAGATATGGGTAAGGTTGCTTATGTTCTTGCATTGAGATCCGTTGAGATAGAGCAAAAGGTTTTCTAGGCCTCTCCCAAAGATCCTATATAGATAAGGTGTTAAAGCGATATGGGATAGAGAATTGTTCTCCTAGTTCAACACCTATATCAAAAGGTGACAAGTTAAGCCTAAAGGATTGTCCACAGGATGATATTGACAAAGCACAGATGAGTTTGTATTCATATGCATCAGTTGTTAGTAGCTTACAGTACGTGCAGACATATTCTCGACCAGATATTTCTTTTGCAGTAGGGGTGCTTGGCAGATTTCAGTCTAACACAAATATACCTCCATTGGAAGGCTGCCAAGAAAGTCTTACGGTACTTGTAAGAGACAAAAGATTATATGTTGACGTATCATAAAGTTGATCACCTCGAGGTCATTGGCTACTCAGATGCGAACTTAGGAGAATGTCTTGATAGTAGAAAGTCTACTACTGGGCACATCTTTTTACTTGCTGGGGACGCGATCTCTTAGAGGAGTGGGAAGCAGACGACCACTGGTGCCCACACCATAAAGGCAAAATTCATATCATTGTACGAGACTACCTTACAGGCTATATGGTTAAAGAACTTTATATCACAATTAAAGGTGGTTGATTCTGTTGATAAGCCACTAAAGGTCTATTGTGATAATGAAGTTGCAGTGTCTTTTTCGAACAATAACAAAAGTACTACGTCATGTAAACATATAGAATTGAAGTATTTTGTTGTTAAAGAAAAGACGAAGAATAATTTAGTGCATATTGTTAATATTGGTATCAAAGAGATGATCGTTGATCCTCTTACTAAAGGGCTAGCACCGGGATTATATTCCGAACATGTAATAAAGATAGGCTTGTTAAACTCTTTTTGAGATATGCATATAAACAAAGTAATCACTTTCAGTTCATGATTCTCATTATTTTTTGTTGTTAATCTCATAAGGATTAAAGATTCAACTAAGGACCTATAAAATAAAATAAAAATGTCATTTTATTCATCAAGTTATTCCCATAAGGTTTTTTGGTTAAAGGGTTTATCGTCGGATTAATCACCACGATTTACATAGTGGTTATCCACGATGTGGATTCATCCCCAGATCTGAAATGATCGCTTCCGATAAACTAGCATGGGATAAAGGGAGAACGGTTATGTTCTCATCCTGTGCCCTATAAATCAGAGGGTATCATGCTCATCAAGTAAAAGTGGAGTAACCTGCTAAGAGAGGGAAGAGGTCTACTCACCGGCTGAGTTCGAAAGCCTGCGTTCATGGTGACTGCAGCTCGGTTGAGCAGAGAAATTCTCCTTGTTGCTTGATCGATCACCACCGGATTGACAGTGTTTCTCTGACAATGTTTCTCTTCTCGACTCCACCATCTGCAACAAACAGCAGCCTGTCAATGGCTGCCTCAGGTACACAGCATCTTTCTGCTGAACTGTGTTTACAAAACAGCCGTTGTGCTTTTATCTCACAGTACAGGGTCACCGCTACAGGGAAGCCGACCTCCGACTTTAGAACCCAACAAGAGGCTTACTGTTGCCATTGGTTGAGTGGATGAGCTCAAAGTTTTTCACGAAAACACCAAATCTATGCTTGATCTCCTTCGTGGAAGCATCTGTTTCCATATCTTCACCACCCACAAAAAAGAAGAAAAAAAAGACAAACGGGTTACTAAGACAATATTATTACAGAAACAGAAACCAAAAACACAGAGAGAGGACATATGATTTTAACCGTTCGCTCAGAGAGAGAGAGAGAGAGAGAAGAAGAAGAAATACCAACAAAAAGGAAATGGCTAAACAACAATTGATCCGGTAAAATTACAAAAACGTGAAAAGGGCAATCCAGCAATGAATTAAAACCGCCAAATTCGGTCTCTGTTCATAGATTTCATCATGCAAATTTTGCGATAGATCCAAATATCCACTTTTTTCTTTCTTTCTTTTTTGCTCAAATCTAGCGAACCACTCGAATGTAAAGGACCAATCCTCAAAAGGGTTTCTCTTTCCCTTTTACGATCCCCCAAAAAATCGTCCAAAACCACAGACAGAGACGTGAAACTCCCTAAAAAAAAGTAGCAGAAAAAGAAGAGCTAAAAAAAGGGCCACCGATCTTTCACCTCTTTGCGAAGCGTGAGAACTCGATAACGTGTCGTGTGTTGCCTAAGATTCGCAGCAAGTGAGCGTCTATATCATGAATCAAGTCGGTGACCATCTGAATATGGCTCTCACCATCGTCCACGAGAGACCTGGCGTTTGTCAAGGCCACAAGGACGGCCAAGACCAGCACAGAGACGGCAGTCGAGCGAGCCATTAGGAAGTGAGGATCTCCGGCAACCAAGGGAATGTTAGATTGGGGAAGGAGACACTGAAACCCCGGTCCACAACCTCCTCTTTATTAGTCCAGGTGTTAGGTTCGTTGGGCTCGTATAACATTCCTCTCTTTATGTAAATTTGTTGCCTTCGTTAACCATGATTGATTTTTTTATAAGGGATTAGTTTTGTCATTGTTTTTCTTTCATGAACTTTTTTGTTTTAATCTAACCATACGTATGTGATCTACATTATTTGTTTTATAAGAACCCCTTCTTGACTCAGATTTTGATGCATAAAGAAATTTTTTTAAAGCTTTAAAATCAATGGCTCATAATCTTTATAAATATTATCCAAAATACACAATCCAATGGTTGATTCCTAAGCAATATTTTTAGTTATCTTCTCATATTCTGGCGACTCTTTTTGGTATAGAAGTAAGTTGTCGTAGATACTAGTGACGTACGAAGTGACGTGGAAGGATTGATACCCATTGGATGGTTTACGCGAAAGACGCTATCTCTCGGCTTTCGGTTGGAAGCGGCAACACAGATGGAATCTCCGTTGGCTTTAATGGCGTAAACAAGGGCATATTCCAACCATTAGGTCCCATTGCCCTTGTTACCCTGTATATAGCCTATATATTGTTAATCTATCGGCAAACAAGATACTATTAAACATATAAGAAAAAAGTCAAATTCAGACGCTAATTGGGTGCATGAGCTATAATCTTAAATTATTAATAAAAATAAACAAAACATTCAAAAGAGCAGAAAAATACAGGAAAAAAACTTGTTTGTTACTCAACACAACGTGATATATCGCTTTACCTTTGGCCTATTTTTTGTGTAAATTTCTAGGATGCTATATATATATATATCCGATATTGTGACAATGCTTGAAACCACTCTACTTTTGTCGCTTGGGGCACAAGATTATGATGGGCAAGATAATTTTCTATTAATTAATCTGGAATTTACAGGGATTTTAAGTATATTACACGATGCCAAAAGCAAGAAGAAAGTTTAGTACATTTAAACGCAAATTAGTGAAGATTATGAGGCAGATCAAGTGGCGGTGTATGAAGTCCCCCCACCTGGCTTTTTAGACTAGAGAACCAACAACTTTTTGGATGTGCAGTAAACAACTCATACTACTGCCAGAAACCTGGCTTATAAAAGAGGATGATATATAATTGAGGGTCGCTAATATTGAATAATGAATGATGTAACTTCTTTTTTTTACTCCCAAGATAAAAAAAAGGATGGTGATAATGATATATGGTGACTGAAAACCACAGACCAATAATTTGAAAGGGAAAAAATCATGGATGATGGGTCCGTTTGTCCACACACATTAGAATAAATTAATATAGAGGATGGTTATCTGCTTCTCTTTAAGTCCCATAATTCAGAAGGAAGACGCAACCAATAACACCATCGATCCCTTGAATCCAATACCAAAATGTGAGAAAGGATGAAGTGTACAGATTAAGCTGTACATCAGGAAGGAGTCGGTTGCAACCATTCACGTATTGGAATCTGCAAGAGGAATGGGCTGAAGCAGCGACCAACCCGGTTCTTTAGTTCATATCAAGAAAGAATTGGTTGGTTATGATGGTAGCTATGGCGACGGTTCGAAGAAGCCCGTGACTAAGATATATGTCGGTTTCAGAGGTCAAAAGTGAATCCATCACCCAGCTCATCACTAAGGAACCACAACGCTGCAATCCAACTCTTTTTGCAGTTCAGTGACTAGCTCCATGGTCCACCAAATAAGCACCAACTTGAGATGTAGATTTAAAAAACAATAATAAAAGGAAAAATATGGAAATAATGAAAGAATCTCCAAAACATATCTCACAGAGGGAGGCCACCTGCAACTGCAAACAAGTTTGTTTGGTTTGGAAGTCCAAGCCAACACTCTTAAAACACTAATTTGAACTGATGCCTCTTCAAGAATGGTTAAATTCTTTGCTTTTTTATCATTATTTGTGTTCTGTTGGGTGAGTTTACTTTTTTTTTCCAATTTTTCTTCCTGAATTTTTATGGTGCATTACAAACAATATTTTCTTGTTTTTTCATCATTCCATTGAAATGAAAATTTCAAAATTCAAGTTATCTTGATATTTACAGTAGTCAAATTTACCTTCTATCCGACGCTGCTTCTTTCATTGCCACGCAATTCTCGAATAACCATACAACCCAGCGGTTTCCAAAAATATCTCAACCAGATAGATAATTCGTCAATGATCTGGCCACATACAAGTCCACGACCATGAGCCAGTTGCTTCATATAATTGTCGATATGCTATCTACCATTTTGGAGTCTCTACTATCGTATGTGGCTCCCTAGGTCCTTCACTTGGTGTTGTCTCCAGTCTAAGGAGTGATTCTTCCGGTTTTTCGAGGGCTACTGAGCATGCGGGGGTTGTTCGGCATCGACACATTAGCAGTGGTAGTAGAAGTAGGAGGAACAACTCACTCAATGTTACGACTTTCGATGGCAGATTTCCACGAAGGTCGACTAGGCCACACACTCCCCAAATTTTTTCTGATTGTGTATCATGAAGTCTCTCTGTTAGAATATTAGGGGCTTGAATTTGCTCCGCCAAGCATATGTTTCTGGCTAATTAGGTTAGACAAGAGAAGCTCGACCTGATTGCTATTTGCGAAACCAAGATAGATGATGTTTCTCGTTTTGTTGCTTCTGGTATATGGAGGGGTGCTGACTATTTTTTTAAGCCTGCGATCAGCCATGCCGGTGATATCCTTATTTTTGGAAAGTAGTCTTTACAAATTTTCCAGCTGGACATGGGTCTTTTTTCATTGTATGTTGCATTCACTTTGCAAGATAGTGGCAGAAGCGTCGTCGTCACTGTTGTGTATGGCCCTAATCACATCATCTTGAAGCTTGCTTTTGGGAACGACTTTAATAGGATCGTCGTCTCAAACGGAGAGTACCATTTTCTAATGAGAGGTTTTAATTGCCTTTTGTCTATTCATGATTCTAATAACCTCGTTCTTCCTAATCCATCTATGTGAGGTTTCCAAGATTTTGTTCATCGACATCACCTTTACCCTATTCCTTTTATCGAGGAGTATTTCTCTTGGTTGAATAGGCAGATTCGCCCATGCTGTAGAGTTCTTGATAAGGTTTTTGTTACTCCAAATCTACTGGATCTCATTCCCTATGTCAAATGTGTCTTGCTAGCTCCTTCTATCTCGGATCATGGTCAGTTAATCACTCTTTGGGAATATGAGTTTAAATCCGCCAGGAGTTTTGTATTTTAATAATGGTGGCATTGGTCCTGTTTATATTCTGTTTCACTTATCGCGGCGGGTGTCATTGGTCCTGTTTCTGTTGGTTTGATTCAGCAAGATCAAGTCAGATCTATGCAAATAAAGTTCTCTGAAGACGAGATTTTTAGGGCAATCAAAGGTTTATCAGGATGAAAAGCTCCAAGTTCTGATGGGTATCATGTGGATTTCTTTAAAAAAATTTGGTCTTGTGTCAAGCCTGATGTTATTAACATGTTTGATGAGTTCTATTGCAACTCCAGATTGTCTATTCAAACCCACCTGGCAATTATCTCTTTAATTCTGAAAGATGATGTTGCCACTGATATCTCTAGGTTTCGCCTGATTTCTGTTATGAGTGCTCTCTATCGAATGATCGCCAAGGTGTTGGCTAATAGGTTGAAGGTCGTGACTCACCAAATATTTTTGAACTCTCAGTTCGCTTTTATCCATAATAAGAGAATTCATCATTCTTTCTTCTTGGCCTCTGAAGTCATTCACTCCTTACATCTTAGTGGTCAGTCATATTTTTCTCTTAAATTAGAATTTTATAAAGCCTTTGATTTTGTGCATTGACCCTTCTTATTTCAAATGTTATCCAATTTTGGCATTGGTCATCGTTTTTCTGGGTGGGTGAGGGAATTGGTCTTTAACGCTTAGGCCATGATTAAGATTAACGACATTAGAGGTGGCCGGATCAAGTTGGGGCATGGATTACGGCAAGACTGCACTTTCTTGCCTTTGTTGTTCAATGCCATTATTGAGGGTCGTGTGGTGTTGCTTAAGCGTGTTGCAGAGAAGTGTCTGATTGATCCTTTAGATGTTTCAAATTTCTCGAACTATATTCTTATTTATGTTGATGATATGATTATTTTTGGGCGAGTAAACATGCAACAGATGCTTAGATTCAAAGTTATTCTTCAGTTCTTTCTCTCTCTTTATGGGCTTTCTCTAAATGATAGCAAATGCTCTCTTACTATGTTCAATGATGAGTCTTTTATGCTTGCAGCGGGATAATGGATTTTTAATTATGCAATCTCTAAGTTGTTTATGACGTATTTGGGTCTGCCGTTACAAGTGAAGCGCCTCTCTTCCGCTGCTTGGGCTCCAACTATTCAAAAAGTGAAAAACAAGTTTTTCTCGTAGCAGGCATCTTATCGCTCCATCATTGGCCGTCTAACTTTAATCAGACATGTTTTTTCTTTTATCTCTAAATTTTTCATGTCAATATTCATGATGCATGTGGGTGTGGAGAAACAGATTTGTCATTTAATGATGGATTTTTTTTGGTCTAGGTGTCAACTCCAGGGTAAGTGCCATTTGGTTGGTTGACGAATGGTGGTGTTACCTAGGCATATAGTTGGCTTAGGTTTTTTTGCTTCAAGACAAAGGAGTATTGCTCTTGTGGCCAAGCAATGTTGGATGGCTCATCAACCAGGTTCTCCATGTGCTTGTTTGCTTCATGCTAAATATGATGCTCCTGATTTATCTCTTTTTCGTCATAGAACCCAGGGGTTGACGATCTTGCACTTGCGAAGCATGTGGCTGAGAGCCTTATCATTCTTCAAAGATCAAATTGGAGATGCGGGAAATTACAATCAGTGGTTGCAATGGGTGATTATGCCAAATGGTGTGTTCCACATCCACAAAGTGTATAGATTGTTTCTCTCCCCAGGAATCGATTGGTTCTTTGAGTGTGTGTTATGGGCTAAATGCTCTTCTCCAAGATCTCGGGTCTTGGCTTGGTTAATTTTGCATGATAGGGTTCAGACTCACAGTTATTTAAAAAAGTTGGGTTTTCAGTTTTCTAGCTGGTGTGTGCTTTGTCAAGCTACTGAAGAAACTTTTTTTTCATTTGTTCTGGTCCTGCCCAATCTTTGTGGTTCTATTTAATAGGACGTGAAGATCTTCGAACGTAATTGTCAAAGAGAAGTCTTTCGCGCTTGATCTGCTCTTGGGCCCTGTTGAAATTAGACGATACAAGCGGTGAAGACTGATCTGGAAGACATTATTGCTTACTACTTGGTGGTTTGTTTGGATGGCACACAATGATGTTATTTTTCGTCAAATTTTGATCGTCCTTAATAATCTTGTCCATAAAATCTTAGTTGATGTATATGTGATTCTACGTATGCATCTTAGAGACCTTTCCTTCCCTCTAATCAATGTTCACTCATCGGTGGTGCCTTCTAATCCAGCGGATCCTGGTTGAGCTTGGATTTGTTGTCTGTTGCTATTTGTCTGTAGTTTCTTTTTCTTTAGCATCTTATTTTTTATATATTTTTATTTCTGTTTTCTATCTTGTTTGGTTCATGGGTTCAACATTTTGTTGATCTTCACGAGTGGTAATGTTGATCTTCTCTCTCTCTCTCTCTCTCTCTCTCTCTCTCTCTCTCTCTCTCTCTCTCTCTCTCTCTCTCTCTCTCTCTCTCTCTTGTGCAACAGCCAGGCGACGATACTAGGGTGTCGTCGCCTCGCCAGTGGCTTTGCCACCGACGATAGTACTCTGGCATTCTCTCTTTCTCTCTCGTTGTTTTCTTCTAGGCTCTCTAGGGCTCTGATTAGAGCTCTAAATAAGAAATTTCTTTCACAGGGCTTTGATTAGGGTTTTTTTTTATTTTTTAGTTAATTTGATTTGGGTTTTTCTTGAATTTCATTAGTTTTTTTATTAACTTGTGCCTATATATGGCTTTAATAAGGAACAGAGCCGACTGGCCTCTTTGAGATTTGAGACAACCGCCTAGGGCCTCAAATGAAAAAAATATATATCTCTTATATTTAACATGCTGAGGGCATCCAATAAAAAAAATATGGAGGATTGAGGGCCTCCAATGAAATATGCTTAGGGCCTCAACTTCTCTTGAGCCGCCCTTGATACCGAAGACCACAGATCAGCATCCAATCGTGCCTATATTGAGATAGACGCATACCATTCATTGCTCGGTTCTTGACCTTCTAACTGTGTGATCATAGAGTTAATAGTCAGATTGCCGCTTTTTTTTTTTGAAAGGCAAGCTAGGGTTAGGCATACCCCCACCGGGTTTTGAACCTGCAACGTCCCACCACAAGGAGGTGTGCACTGACACTCGTGGCCATCCGATTTGCATTTTAAAAAGCTCAAAAGTCAACAAAACCATGTGGCATTCATCCAAAATGCAAACAGACGGCCACGATGTCCGCATGAGCAAAAACGCTCATTTTCAGCATGACCTGATCTGCTTCGGTATCGAACCACGTCAAAAGGTGGGAAGCAGATCAGGTCATGCTGAAAATGAGCGTTTTTGCTCATGCTGACCATCCGATTTGCATTTTAAAAAGCTCAAAAGTCAACAAAACCACGTGGCATTCATCCAAAATGCAAACAGACGGCCACGATGTCCGCATGAGCAAAAACGTTCATTTTCAGCATGACCTGATCTGCTTCCGTTCGATACTAGATGAATCTGACGGTTACCTCTCTCTCTTAGTCTAAACACTCCACGTGAGAGAGGGTCTTTGGTTTGTTAATAGAAGATGAGAACAATCCTTTTGAATCATTAGTGTGATTTGATACAAAGCGGTTTCCATGATTAGAGGATTGCAGCAGTTGCAGTAGGCCAATCTGTTGCCTTTGTCTTTCTTCTTATCTATTGTAACTTCATTTGCGCTGCCTTCTGTTTTTTACCAAAGATGAATCCTTCATACACACGAGAGACCTTCCTTTACCTGCTTTTTCTGTCATGACTGACCTGGATCCATGATTCCTTTTGAGAATAATGGCCCTAAACATCTTTGCAGCTTGCTAATCATACTACTAGCTAGCTTCTTTTGCCACAAACAAAAAACATGAGGCCATGATCAGAATGCACACCAAATTACTTGTTGACGTTGGGAAGCCACCGTTCAGTTTAGAGGCATCAGTTGCAATACAATTACTGTGGGGTGGAAGCCAATATATAAGATTCGCTGCTTCAGCTGCATTGAATCCACTGCTCACTGATCAGATTTGTGGCTTCAGTTAATCATGTTTGGGAGCTTCACTTGTGATTAGAATTATTTGAGTCAACTCCATGAAGTGATGGCAAATATTCGGCTTCAAACACCATGAAGCAGCATATAATCTCATTTGAAGTCGTGTGAAACTGGATTCCCCGCTTCAATTGCAGTTAGAAATCGACCTTGTGAAGTTGATAATTAGATGGCAACTTTAGTTCATCAGTTATGTCAAGCCCATGATCAAATTCGGGATTAAAGCTGGGAATAAACCGAGCAGCTTTTGGCTCAACTCAAATCAACTCGTTAAGCGATCAACTGGGCTTGTGAAAGTAAGCTTTCCAAGCCAGGCTACGAGCTGCTCATGTAGATTATCAAGCCAAGTTGTGCTGAGACATTGCAAGTTCTATAGGGGGACTGGGATTAAAGCTACTCTATTAGGGATTCGTTTGGCTGAATGGAACACCATGAGTGCATTTGAAGCCTTGAGCCAAGTTATGGAGCTCATTGTTGGGATCCCACTGCTTCTCCAAGTCACCTATCATTGGGATTTAAACTTGCAACGTCCCAACACAAGGTGACACTGCTCCTTTTTATTATTTTTTAAAGACAAGTTAAAATAATAAAAAAAAAATCCCAAAAATATGGTGATAATATAGCGATGTTTTGTCTTGTGGCAATATTTTGAAAATACCATGAGATATTCCCTTTAATATAGGCTACCTTAAAATATGAGTATTTATTGCGATATTTTCAAAACATCACAATGGTGACAGTGGTCTGAACTGAACTTCAAAAAGCATCATCAAAACTCAAATCTTAGAAATCCACGGGTAAGGATTCTTAAACGTTTATTTTCCAACAAGTAAAGAACCATTTGTAGCAAAGAGCAAGCATAAACAAAAGAAGCTCGAGCGTACCGGCCTCCCATGGCATAAAACCGTTGGATATAAATGGATTGTTATAATGGCACATAATATGACAGACACCAATCGATGGAATTAAAATCAGCGGTACATATTATAGTCCGTTTATAATTTAATTATATATTACTGAGAAGCAACACAGGATGACAGGATCCTGTTTTAATGGACTACAACGAATAGATATTCCGTTTTCCTTCGGTTTCCAACGTTGCAAGAAAATAAAATAAAGAGGCTGTTAGCTTCAGACAGTTCTTTTAAAATCCTAACATTAAATTCGAATAGGTGTTCTTTCCTTTTCCACACCCAAAATCAGATAAAATGACAAACCAACTAGACTAGTTGCCAGTTAGACATGGTTTGCATTGGTGGAACATCGTGAGACAGAAAATAAATGGCTTAGGCAATCCAGCTAGATGCCAGAACAAATGTTAAAAGACGCGGGAAAACAAATCAGCAGCGTGAAACCGTAGCTTGCGGAGGAGATATCTAATTACACTAGTTGGACAGGGTAACTTGGCGTAACAGCAACATCACAAGGCAAAAATTAAGAGCTTAAGTATAGAAAGATTAATGGAGATATCTAATTACACTAGTTGGACAGGGGTTAGTGTAACAGCAACATCACAAGGCAAAAATTAAGAGCTTAAGAAAGCACAATATAGTCCGAGTAATGGAGATATCTAATTACACTAGTTGGACAGGGGTTAGTGTAACAGCAACATCACAAACGCAAAAATTAAGAGCTTAAGAAAGCACAATACAGTAGAGTAAAACTGAACAAAATAATCATAAATAAATGACCACTTTACTTTCTACTTTTAACTTGCAGAGAAATTGTGACCACCCCAACTCGTACCCATGAAAAAAGTGACATTTTTTTTAAACAAGTGCAAAAACATTTCTAGAAAAACGTTAAAAACAACCACTACCACAAGAGATCTTGTATTCATCTTTCAAACCATATCAAACCCAAACTTTATTTATTTAAAGAGTACATAAGCAAATAAAATGTAAATAGAGTACCAAAAAACACGTTCAAAAGAATCAGTCAAGCAACCGTGTAGTCCTCTTGGAACTCCTATCAAAACAAGTCACATCACTAAACATATAAAGCTATGAAAAACACAAAAGTAGAAGTGCCAGAATACAAATAATTCTATCTACGAATCTCTAGAAACGAATAAGTAAAAAAATCATAAATAAGATTCATGCAATATTTTAAAAAGATGCAATTATAATAAATTTATAACTCAATTAACTATTTATGCAATCGAGTACAATTAATAAAAATAAAAAAATAATTAATAAACAACGGATACCACAATTAAAGCAATAAAAATATGTAATATACATTAAAGAATAAACATCACACATTCACCAATATATTACAATTAAGAAAACAAGTAAATATGCATGATCTAATGCATAACAATAATATGCATGATATTAATGCAATGCATGAATAAATTCTTATCTTTTATTAGAAATTTTTTTATATACATGTCCATATTAAATGCACATAATTTAAGTTGTTTTTAATTACCGTTGCTCATGAATATTCCAAACAATTAAAATCTCTGAGGTCAAGTTAAGTTCCTAGGGTAGCTTAGCACACAATTTGTATTCTATTACTGGGTTTCAAACTTAACCCTCGATCGAAACAGTCTTCGAAACATTAGACATCCAAATCTAATGTCGAGAATACTAAGGACATCCAAATCCAAAAGTGTCACTTTCTTGGTATACTAAAACAATAGTTGTGTCTACACACTTCTCTCAGGCAAAGTGACGGATTCTTCCTAAAACCATGACAAAAAAAAGAACCTCAATATCGAGTTTACAAGCAATAACGCACATGAAGTTTTAGTATCTTCACGGTCCTTCACGGTCCTCAAACTGTTAAGCTGAAGATTACTTTTTTGTAGAATGAACATAAAGAGAACATTCATTACATTGTTTTCTTTATTATCTTATTATTAATATCAGTTTTATTAATTTGCAAAATCAATATCATAAGCTCGCAAATCCACATGTGCAGCTCTTCACGGTCTATCACTCGTGGCTACAATAGAAGAATGTAATTAGAACCATATTATCAAACTAATTTTTGCAATGCATCAACCAATAAAGTAAGGAGCACACTGACTAAGGCATTTCATAGCCCATGATGATCCATTTTAATCATCGATGCATTCACATGCAAAAATCATGAATAACATACCACTATGCATTCATCTGCAAAAATCATAAAGAGCATGCCACTATGCATTCATCTATATACTTTTCAATGCATGTGCACGAAACAACAATGAGTTCACACATTCATGTTAAATGCATGATTTCATTCAATTCACATATTCGTGTTAAATACATGCTTCCATTCATGAATAATCTCAAGTAGACGATGTGAACACTCATGCCATTATGCAAACGTCAAAACACATTCATTTAATGTAAGCATGATTTCATTCAATGCACAAGAAAGGAAGAAAGCAACCTTGCATTAATATTTTGATTCAACATAATACATCAATTCTAATCTAAACATGTGAACTTTTCATTCTTTCGCATGCATAAGGTTAAATCTAATATAAATAACAAATTTTGAAAATCAACATGCATAACTGAATTTTGTTCCAAAATTGCATAAACACATGGAAAGAGCATAACCTGAGCATGAAACACAAAAACAATTTGAATGTATTTCACACATGTACTCAAACATTCTGTTAAGAAGAAATGCTTTTTCAAACACCTCATAACTTTAGGAATATATGTTTTTTTTGTAAGCCTCTTGCCAGCCAACCTATTTGGCTAGGCCTGGTGGGTGTGCCAAGCACTGGCAGGCCAGCTGAATCTGATTGAGCTGAGCTGCCAATCGACCTAACAGGAAACAAAAAAGAAGAGAAAACTTAACGATACAGCAAAACAACATGACCCAATCTCGATATGTTTGCAGAAGAAACAGTTATGTAGGTGCATAAAAAATCATATAAAAGAAAACGTGCAGGTATAAGCATGTTTACATTCAGCTATAGCATGTTCACATAACACGTAGACATGCATATACTTAGTTTCATATTCAAATATCACATGATGACAACACGGACAACTCGTCATGGGACATACCTTAAGCATACCATCTTAGCAAAAAATAAAACCTTTATTTTCAAGACTTAACATGTACTAAATCTGGGCCTTTAAACTTGCACTATATATATATATATATATATATATATATATATATATATATATATATATATATATTTATTTATTTATTTATTTCAGAACCTGCCCAACCGAACCCACTCAACTGGGCCTAATTGGCTCGGTAGGCCTGCCAGTGCACTAAGAGGTCTGGCTGCAAATCCTCACGGTAATTAAAGTATGTAAAAAAAAAAGTTATTTTAAAGGGTGTCAGCCAAGTGGCTAGCCTGGCAGGATCCAAAAGCCTGCACCAGCCCAACCGTTTGGCGAGGCCTGCCCGCAAGCCCGGCAAAACAGCAATATATATATGTACCTTCGAGTAGATAGGCGTACTTAGGTTTATTACTTAGGTATGCATGTATCTGGGTATCTAAATTCAAATTCAAGCATGTATGTATATGAAAAAAAATCATCCAAATATACTTGTATACCCAAATTTATAAACAGGTATATAAGCATGCCTTTGCAGACTTATATTCAGATATGCAGGTGTAAACAAATCCACGAGCAATATATATATATATATAACATCTGAGTTTTACATTCAGTTTCCATATGAATCCTATACAAAACTATATAGCGGAAAAATATACAACTAAACCTACTGTTCTACCGTGGAAACACATAATATCAATTTCTGTCTTAACCAAACAACAAGCATATACGGAAAACAAGTAAGAAAATTCATAAAACATTGCAGATCATGTATTTTCTTTTCAACAAGAGTCTAATACACTAAATCTGGATCAGATTTATGCATGTTACAACATGGCAAATCTGTCTCGATTTGGGGACTCACAACACACAACGAAGTACATATTCTGAATCATGTATCGATATATGTTTTCTTTCCAAAATAAAATCCAAAAAAAGAGAAAAGTAAAACCCAAACTTTATATACTAGAAAAAATTTCCAGATTTACTCTTTTTGCATGAATTTTCACTAAAATCTTGCATAGAAATCCAATTCGTGCCTTTTTCTCATTCAAACAATGAGAAAGACCCGTACCTTATGCAAATATTGAAAAGAAATATGGATTTGATGGTAGAAACGACGGAAGATAGGAGAAGAAGCTCCATTCTTTTTCCTCTTGTTTTCTCTCTTTCCTTCTCTTTCTTTCCCTTTTTTTGAATTATTTATAGAGCTCTAGATGGACTGGAGAAGAGAGTGCAGCCCCAACTGGAACTCTCTTCTCTCTTGGAGTTCTAAAAATTTTGAAACTTGACTTTTTTAAAGTTTTATTTCATTTAGCTTTCTAAAACCTTCTTAGATGCTTCTATGTGTGTTTAAGGGCTCTACTAAGAGTCCTAAACCCTTTAAAAATAAATCTCGAAATTAATTAAAATTATTTATTTATTTATTAATAAATAAATAACTAGTAGCTAGAGGTTTCCAAAAATTATATTAGTGAATTAAAACACTTCTAAAGTGATTTTATATAGGTTCAAAGGCTCTACTTAGAGTCCTAAACAATTGTCAAATTAAATTTTCAGAATTACACTCAATTAATTTGTTAATTATTTAATATTAAATAATAAATAAATTTTCAACATCTTCCAAAAATTACCAAATTAACTTGAAAGACTTCTTAACATTAATTAACTCCACTTTAAAGGTTTTTAATGAATTTAAAGTTAAAAAAATCATTGAGCATGGATTTGAATCTAAATCCGAATCTAAGATCCAAATTCGTCTCAAAAATCCAAATGAGTCTTGAGCTGGATCAAATCCAAATCAATATGATTCTTGGATAGAGTCTAAATCCATATTAATTTGGATTAAATCTATCAAATCCAATCCTATCCAAATAAAGATCCGAAACGACAAACTACTCAATTTTTTAAAAAATGTGATTTTTGAGTCATGTGTAACCCAAATCAAGAAAAATAAAATATAGTTACACTAAAAATTTCACGACGCATCCAACAATATATAACTCAAATTTCGCTTATGAAAATTTGTCTGAAAATAACTCAAATTTTACTTGAATTTAAAGGTTGAAAATAAAACTTTATCTTTAGGCCTTGACAATGAGACCTAAGTCCAGCCCCGACTCAAAAACATCGACCTAAAATCAAGAATCTATCAATTTTTCTTCTATAATTGGTCAAATTTTTAACAAAATTATAAGATGACCAATTGCAAAAATACGAAACAGAGATAACTAATGCACACGTCTTTCATGTCAGGAAAGAGGGATAGCACCATCTTCACTCAGTCGAGTACAATGATGGCTTATTACTACCAAATGTCCTGCCAATTTTCTATCAAGATGTGATCAAAATAATCTATTGATATCCAAATCCAGAAATGCATAGAACTCATTCAATCTCCAGGTAGCATTAAGCACGTCTATGTCTATCAGATAAGCTACTACTCAGTAAACATTCAGTAGGCAAAGAATGCACACATAATCTCATTATAGACAGAATTCCGTGGATGAGAAGAAAATTTCTCCAGAGGCTGGTAAGACTATTGCCACACAGAATCCTAAGCTTGCAGAGATCTGACAAATGTACGAGTGAAATCAACAATTTGGAGTAAACCATATTTGGGTCCAAATATAAAACACAAACCAATCTTGAGCAATGAGATTATTTTCATATTCTCCCACCAACCCATATTTTCATCTCATCACCGTCAAACCCTCATTTAGCCAACTCATAGTTACCTACACCCCCAAATCCCTTATCTACAAATTTCACCTAAAAGTGCAACACATTTCATTAGATACCAAAAGAATAAATGTGAATTCTATACTGTTGTATATGGTATCATTTTAGGGTTTGGAAAAGGGACAGAAAAGAATAAGAAACGACAAGTTAACAGTCATCTCTTCAATCAGGCCATAAACAGGGGCCCCGGTCATATGCGTGGTTATCAACAAGAGTGGCATAGGAAATACCTAACACAATTAATCCTAAGATTTTAACAACCTTAAACCATATTCCTCGCCTACAACCTTTTCCAAATATATCAGAAATAACGCATGGCTAAACATCAGTGCCAATAAGAAGAGTATCCATTAAAACTTAGAGTACTACTATCTTAAAAAGAATCCAATAAATGTAAGAAATAACAGTTTCTCAATTAAAGAAAGTCGCACCCAAATGTGGGACACTACAATCCCGAGCAGAGACACTTTACTACAGTTTATTTCCACACACACACACACACACACATATATATATATGATCATTCCACTAAGGAAACCATAGTGATCTCAACCCATAACCTTCTTAACCACGGATCCACCCATTGCGCATGCATTTCATGGTTGTAAAAAGATAAGCAAACAAAACACCCACACCAAGCAAGAAACATAAGAAAACACATCATAACCCCTAATTTTAATTACAACAACTGCAAAAACAAATGAAATCCTAATTCCAATATAGGATAAACCAAGTCATTAAAATTCATCAGAATTTGATTAATACTTAAAACATCCCAAACACAAAATTGTCTCTTAAAAGAGGAAATAGACAAAGGGAAATAAAAAAGCTCTAAGCAAATTGAACTAAGCGACCGCATCAGACTCAAAGGAAACAAATCTATCACCATCAAGCCGCCAAGACGACCGCACCACCGGCCTCCTTGATCTTCTTTTCCGCCAACTTGGAGACGACCTTCGCTTTGACGACGATGGGCTGTGAGGGAGGGAGGTTTCCCTTGCCGAGGACCTTGAAGTAGCCGAACTGGGTGACGTCGAGGAGGGGGACGCTGTCTGGCGACGCCTTCTCCTTGGCGTCCGCCGGGAGGAGGGACCACAGCTTGTCGATGTTGACGATGGGGCAGTAGAACTTATTCCTGAGCTTGTGGAAGTAGCGCATACCGACCTTGCCGAAGTACCCAGGGTGGTACTTGTCGAATAGGATCCGGTGGTGGTGCAGGCCTCCGGCGTTACCGCGGCCTCCGGGATGCTTACGGTGCTTCCCGATCCGGCCATGCCCGGCGCTCACGTGACCCCTCTTCTTTCGGTTCTTCTTGAACCGAGTGGTCATCTTCTCCCGGCAACTGTGAAAACGGGGATAATGGGAAGAGAGGAAGAAGAGGAGTAGCGGCGATTAGGGTTTTGAGCAAGCGGCTGTCCCCTTTTATAGTGTCAAAGGAGATGAGAAATTACGGAAACGGATAATCCTCATTCAGAATTGGCAGATGAGTCCCTCTGGGGTAGGAGCAATGTTGTCAGTATCGGTATCGGCCGTGTATCGTTTTGAGTAAGCAAAAAATAATTAAAAAATGTTACGTGTTAATCAGAATACAACACGTGTTAAACCTATTAAAATAATAATAATAATTTTTAATGTATATTTATTAAAAAATAACCGATTCATGGGTAAACCGTATCGATTTTCTACTGATACAATACTTATCGGCCTAATATGCACCGTACTGACAACATTGGGTAGGAGTTCGAATGGACCTCTTATTAGAATCCAACCCATTATTCAAGTGTTGGGATCTTAAACTAAGTTCCAAATTTTACTTTCGGGTTGCATTAGGGCTTACATGTTTCGATATTGGAATCTTCCGATTTGCCATTTGAATTCAAGATTGTTACTTACTCTTAATCCTTATTTGGATCCAGATCCGATCTATTTATTCTTTTTTCACATTCAAAAATTTATTTTCCCAACTTTTTTATTGAATTTAGTATTATCATTTAAACTTTGGATCTGGATACAACTAAACTACATTGGAACTAGTTTGGACCCAAAATTAGATTCAGACCTGCTGCACAACCAGCCCCGTATCATACCCATTTGCTTCACTAATTGGAGGACTTCAACCGGTATCCTGTATCCGATATGGGACCAGCGCCAGGACTTATTGGTCTATTCTTAAATTAAATAGAAAGGAATATGGATCAGGTGAATAAAATTTGAATCTTGTTTGTTTCAATGGATCCTATCCCCAAAGATACATGTTCCAACCTGATTGAGGGGTGGGTTATGACTAACCGAACAAGGCATGTTTGGCCTTAACTCAGCTCAGCTCATGTTTGTGTTTGGGAGGGTGTTGTGTGTTCTCTCCTGAAGACGCACAGTTTGCTACAGTGCATGTTCGGGGTCAGAATGAGCGTTGCGTATATAAGCATATTGTGCTCGTATTCTTGTGTGTGTCAACATCACTTAGCATCGGAGTTCGGTGCGATTGCAAAGACTTAAGTACCATTTCTTGCTATTCTCGCCATGAAATGATGGTTCAAGAAAAGGACAAAAATGTTTTTCATCCAAAAAAAGGAAAAGGATGGTTTGAGAAAAGAACAAAAATATCCTTCATCCAGAAAGTTGAGAATGATATTAACTCTTCAAAGTCCAAATGTTTTGTTTTTGCCCTAAGCTGTAAACTTTTGCACCATCTGCTCTAACAAGAGCTCTCTTTGATGTACTGCCACTAGACTCTCCTTTGTTATCATCTTGAGTCCAGGTTCCCGCCTCGGCTTTTAGGTTGTGTTACAACACATTGTCGCATTCTCGTACCTGCCTTGTGTTACAAAAAAATCCTAGGTTTGCGATTGACTAGTTCGATCATTGGTGGGCGTCATAGAGGCATTTGTCGGCCATCTCTTTTTATAGTCTTCTCTTCTTTTTTGTTGTCATTAGGCAGTATGGAAGAAAGCAATGACGCACAAACATTCCAACAAGTGCCATTAAGGCGTCGTGAGTACCTTTATATGTCGTCATGCTGTTGTTAAAGAACGTATAGCGTTGTGAGTGCCATTAAGGCAATGTTTTGTTATTACAGGTGGATATTGTCCTTTCGACGGTTGGAAAATGAAAGATATTTGTAAAACGCTGAGACCCATTGACAAGAATGCTTGTTTACATATGTGAGGAAGGGCCTCTACCCCATCCAGTATTGTCCATTCACTCAGTATATGCAATGAATCACAAATCGCGGTTGTAGTAACATACTACTGATTTGTGAGATATTATTTTGTTTGTTAATATCGATTTGTAAGCTATTATGCTGAATTTTCGTATCAATTTGAAATATATTTTATGATATGTATATCGATTTGTAAGATATTATATGTTTTGTAATGTCGATTTGTAAGCTATTATGCTGAATTTTTGTATCAATTTGAAATATATTTTGTGATATGTATATTGATTTGTAAGATATTATATGGTTTGTAGTATTGATTTGTAAGCTATTATGCTGAATCATCGTATCGATTTATAATATAGTATGCGATATGTATATTGATTTGTAAGATATTATGTATTTTCTAGTATCGATTCGTAAGATATTTGTAGAAAAATTTTTAAAACATGTGCATGTGGAAATACATTGTTGCGCGCTTGCGGTGGCGATTTTCGTATTCAAATCGCTGCTCATTTAGCGATTTTTATTAAAATCGCTTCACAACATCGTATATATAATTAAATCGTTGTCACGTGAATCGCTATCGTCAACACATATATGACAAATCGTTTCTTTTATTGGCATGGTAAGTAACAACTCGATGCGTAGTATAAGCAAATAAGAAATTGTTGTTGTTTTTTTACTATGATTCATTGAATCATTTCTTTGACTTGCTTAACCTTATCGGTATCCATTTAACGTAAAACAGTATCTTGCTTATGACAGTGGTGAGCTTATCACCTGATTGTAATGAAGATGATCTATCTAAATCATTGGGAAGTTATGAAAAATGAACATGTGCACTAATGATGCACATGATAAGAAGGGTGCAAGCATTGGATTCACTTTTGACTTGAATGTTCCAGCAGAAGAAATGCAATTCGATACTGAGATAGATGATCATGACAATACACTTGATAAAGGTACATGCACTGAGAATGAACATGATAGTACACTTGACTATGTTCTCGTAGAAGAAACACAATTTAATAATGAGGAAGATGCATATAAATTTTATAATGATTGTGCCTTAAAACTTGGCTTCAATGTTAGAAGGTATTCTTGATCAAAAAATGCATAGGGTGTCATGGTGAGAAAGACATATGTTTGTTCTAAAAAAAGTTGAAAGAAGTCAAGTGAAAATCCAACAAGAAGCAAGCAAGATTCAAAATGTGAATGTCCAGCAAGAATGGTATTAAGAAGACTTTCAAATGAGAAATATGTAGTTCGTACTTTAATCAATGATCATAACCATGATTTATCTACTTCATTTATGACTTCTATGTTAAGGTCACATCGTAAAGTAACTGAAGCGCATGCTGCAATTGCTAAAATAATTAATAGCGCCGACATTGCACCAAGGAAGACATATAATTTGTCCGCGCACATTGATGGTGGTTGCAAGAATGTGCCATTCACACCTATGAATCTAAGAAACCACTTGAGAAGGAAGAGGACAAATAACATGAAGAATGAAGAAATATGTTCTTTGGTTGATTACTTACACAAGAAATCAAGCATTGACCCTAGTTTCTTTAGTGCAATGCAACTGAATAAAGATGGATATGCTGTGAATATGTTTTAGGCAGATTCAAAGTCGAGAATTGATTATGAATGCTTCAATAATGTGCTTGTTTTTTAAATGACAGTAAAAATTAATGCTGAACAATGGTCATTTGCGCAGTTTGTTGGAGTGAACCATCACTCACAGAGTTGTATATTAGACGGCACTTTTTTGTATGACCAGACCAAGGAAAGCTTTGAGTGATTGTTTAGAGTATTTACACAGGCAATGAATGGGAAGCAACCTGAAGTTGTACTTACAGATGGTGATTACGCAATTGCGGTTGCAGTGTCAAATGTATGGTCATATAAACATCATCGCCTATGTTTATGACATATCTTTCAAAATGCAGCAAAAAACATAAGATACATATTTAATCAGAAGACAGAGTTTGACAAAAAGTTTACAGGATATGTACTTGAGAGCGTAGACAAGGTTACATTTATTTCTGATTGGGAGGCAATGATTCAGATATACGACCTTGAAGATTGTTTGTGGTTACAAAATTTATATGCAGAAAAAGAGAAGTGGGCATAGGCATATGGAAGACAATAATTTTGTGCAGGTATGATAAGCACACAAAGAACTGAATCTATGCATGTCACACTGAAGAAAACCCTGTATTCATGTTTAACGATGTTTCGCTTCATGGAACAATATGAATTATTTGTAGATGGTCTTAGACAGAATGAGCTTGAACAAGATATGAAATGCTTCAACACACGCCTTGTAACTTTGGACATGAAAATATTGATGCGACTTGTAGATCTGTATACACTAACTGTATTTGAATGGATTAAAAAGGAGGTTATATAGGTCATGAATTACAACATAGAAGGATGCGTGCAAACCAAAAATATGCACAAATACCATATTATATGAAAGGACAAAGAGCATCAGATTGTTTGTGGTTACATGTCACGTACAATGTTGACAATAAACAGTTGAATATACGTGAAAAAGGTATGAATTCAAAGGTATTTTATGTCGTCATGCATTAAAGACACTTAATCAAGAGAAGATAAAAGAAATACCTCAGTCATATTTAACGCGAAGATGGACGAGACACACAAAGATTGAACTGCTGGATACAGATAATGTCAATCAATCTGGTGTTGATGAGAAGTGCTACATAGCCTCCCGTTACCAACAACTATGTAGGTCACTTATGCATGTTGCAGATTTAGCATCGAAAAGTGAAAAAACCTATATATGTATGAGAAAAGTGTCAAGGGAGTTGCTAAACAACCAAATATCGGAGGCAGACAGTCTCACAGCCTCAGCGACAACCTCTTGGTTCTTGTCCTTCCCATCTTCATACGGTCTCCACACAACCTGTACAATAGAGATTATGGTTTAAGTATGACATAATTATTCATGCTAATGAATGCTAAATATTAAAATGATTTATAATAACGAGTGCTAAATATATTATGACTATTACTAATGAGAGCTTTGTATTAAAATGATTTACACTAATGAATGCTACATATTACAACAATTTATAATAACAAATGCTAAATGCTAAAAAGATAACACTTTGTATTAACAAAAAAATAATTCTGCAACGATCATTACTTAAGAAAGGTAACAATTATAATGATTTGCATGTGATAACAATTTATACTAAGAAATACAAAATCCTATAATGATCATTACTTAAGAATGCTAACGATTACAATAATTTACACTAATAAAAGTTAAATGCTAAAGCAATAATGATTTGTACTAAGAAATACAAAATTCTGCAATGATCATTACTTAAGAATGCCAATGATTACAATGATTTACATTAATGAAAGTTAAATGCTAAAGCGATAACGATTTGTACTAAAGAATAGAAAATCATGCAACGATCATTACTTAAGAATGCTAATGATTACAACAATTTGCATTAACGAAAGTTAAATGCTAAAGCGATAACGATTTATACTAAGGAATACAAAATCCTACAACGATCATTACTTAAGAATGTTAAACATTAGAATGATTTGTACTAACGAAGTAAAAATCCTGCAGCGATGATTACTTAAGAATGCTAAACATTTCAATAATTTATACTAATGAATGACAAATGCCGAAATGATTATAAACGATTTTAAACCATTTACCTTATTTAATTGTAAACCATCTAAAATGAACTTAACATTTTCTTGCTTTACGTTTATTCTATCCCACCGGCCGATCTTTGGAAAACCATAAATCGCAAGGCCACACTGAGGACGCAAGGCAACAATATGCTCCCACAACCAGGCCTACAAAATCATATATATTAGTAAGACTATAACCTTCAACTATCTTAGTCTACAACTATAAATATGTAATAAACAATTACCTAAACAAATGGCCAAAACCTTGCAATAGTTTTTATACCATTACTCGCACGGTAAAGTTGACTGTAGAAGTGTGCGAGCATAGGAGCACCCTATGCATAGTTGTTGACTTCATCCAAGTCTTTCAAGAATTGCAGCCATAGGTAACTTATTCTCGAACCGGACAAATCAGAAAATAAAGTAAGTCCAAAAAAATAAAGAAGTCGCACAACTCTTTGTCAACTCTTTTAGATGCACATGTAGTGGATTGACCTTCCAATTTATTACAAAAAGAATAAACTTTCATCGATGCAGAATTGCTTACACTAGAAATACATTGCCTCCAATCCTCCATCGAGACTCCTAGAAGGGCCATGCACTTGTCCCTTGTTGTATAGTTTGAATCTTGTAATAGGACAACACTTCCATATCACTTAAGACTTGTAATCCGCTCCACATCTTCTAGGGTTATGGTGATCTCAAAAGAATCAAACTGGAATATGTTTGTCTTATTGTTCCACTTATTTATCAGGTGGGTCATGGTATTCCAGCATGTTTCAAAAGAATGATGGTCCAGAAGGCCGCTGAAGTGCATATTTCGCAATCGATCCTTTTGATATTCACTCAGTTGTCCATACGACGACAAAACTATAGGCCACTGACACCGCCCTCTGAACTTGTTACCTGGTGATCTACTTTTCTTGTGACCTCTCTGTAACATAAAATAGTTTATTATTTGTAACAAATCAAAATTAGTCTCATTTATACTTCTACACGTCATTGTATACAGTAATCGCTATAAATAATCATCATTGTATACTTGTTATACATAGTAATAGCTATCACAGTAATCACTATACATAATCATACCTATAATAGTAAATCGTTCACAGTAATCGCTATACATAATAATCGCTATCATAGTAAATCGTTCATAGTAATCGTTATCACATTAATCACTATACATAGTAATAACTATCACAATAAATCATGACAGACAGTGGTCATACTTTTCTCATCTTCATCCCCTCTCTCCATCCTCTGACTTTCTTCTTCCTTCCTTCGCTCCTTCGGCTCCCACCTCTGCTTTTCAATTACTTCCTTCCTTTTCATTTCTTTCTCTTTATCATCTTGCTTTTCCCTTTCCCTTTCCTTCTCTTCATCTTCATGCTTCTTACTTTCCCTTTCCTTCTCTTCCTCCTACTTTTTTCTTTCTCTTTCTTTCTTTTCCTCCTGCTTTTTCCTTTCCCTTTCCCTTTGCTTCTCTTCCTCCTCCTGCTTCTTCCTTTCTCTTTTCTTATCTTCCTCGTTCTTCTTCTCCTTCCTTTGTCTTTCCTTCTCTTCCTCGTCCTCCTTCTCCTTCCTTCGCCTTTCCTTCTCTTCCTCATCCTGATGCTTCTTCCTTTGCCTTTCCTCTTCCATCATCATTTGCCTTTCCTTATTTTCCTCCTCCTCCTTCTTTAATTGCATTTCCTTCTCTTCCTCCTCCTTCTTATTCTTTTTTTGCCTTTCCCTCTCCTCCTCCTCCTTCTTCCTTTGTCTTTCCCCCTCTCTCCTTCATTTGTCTTTGCTTTTCATTCTCCTCCTTCATTTGCCTTTGCTTTTCATTCTCCTCCTTCTTCCTTTGCTTGCCATTTTTTTCGTCATCCTTCTTCTTCTTCTTCATCTTTAGTTTTTCCTCATGCTTCCTTTGATCTTCAGCCTCAATATTTGATGGATATTGCTCCACATAATACAATTCCAACACTTTGTCCCTTTCTTTATCATTCCTAATCTTTATTATAATTTGGTACTCTTCATAATGCTCATATGGATGGGAATAACGAATCATTTCATTAAGTCTCATGAAATCGAACGACAGAGGATTTTTTGTTTGACGAGCTTTAAATATTGCTAACTTGCACAACACATAAATTTAACTGCATCATTATATGTTACAACCGCCTCCCCAAGTATATAATATTACAAATTATCTCATTCGTTAAACAATCAATCACCAACACATAAAAATTATCGCTAATTGTTTTTCGATGATTAGATGGTGATATATACAAATCGATTTGTTTTAGTATGAAAATAGGTATTATTTAGCACAAATAGTAAAACCAGTTGTAAGATTTAGCATTCAGATTTATAAATTGATTTATTTGCATAATGAAACCTTACACGAAACTCACCAAAACGATACGAGTTTTGGTAATCCGACAGTGGAGGAGAAATACCTAGAAGGTAGACATAGCCGATGGTGACAATGACGCTATCACTGCATAGACGACAACAAAGGATGCTCCAGCAGCAGCAACCAACGACAAAGGGTGCTCCAGTGACAATAGACGAAGGCAAAGGTTGCTTCGGCGGTAGCAGACGACAGCAAAGGGTGCTCTGACGACAGTAGACGACGACAAAGGGTGCTCTGGTGAAAGTAGACGACGACAAAGGAGGGTCTAGTGGCAGCAGACAACGACAAAGGGAGCTCCTATTACAGCAGATGGTGCAAAAGTTTACTACGTAGGGCGAAAATAGAACGTTTGGGCTTTGAAGAGTTAACATCATTCTAGAACCGGCGTTTTCACTTTTCTAGATGGAGGATCTCGAACCATCATTTCACTTTTTTTTGAATCGAGGACATTTTTATCCTTTTTTCGAACTGTCGTTTCCTGGCAGGAATGATGGGAAAGGGTACTTAAGTCTTTGCAATTGCACCAGACTCTGATGTTAAGTGATGTTGACACACACTGGGATACGAGCCCCACAAGCTTATATACGTGGTACACTGTAGCAAACAATGCATCTTCGGGGGAGAACATATAACCTGCTTCATTAGTGTTTAGTATAGCTGAGATCAAGTTTGACTTGTTTCGAGATAAGCTCGACATGAGTTTTTAAAATTCTGATTGTACAAATGTGTTATTGATTTACTAAAAATCAATAATTGGATCATGAATTTTGGATAAAAAATGATATTTGAAGCCTCAAAAATTTATAAAAATTGTACATACAATTGTTTTTTTAAACTTCTAAATACCTATCTATGCATTCTAAAGGGTAGGTTTGGCATATTTTTTTAGTGGCTCATATATTTTTATATATTACACTTATATATATATATATATTGCAATGTTTTTTTCATATATTATACATAAAAATATATTTTTTTTATAAAAAAGCTGATCATAGCTTTGATTGCCAACTATTTGAACTGATCAGGAATCAGGAACGGGCTTGTGATGAGCGAAACCGAGCCAAGTGGCAAGTGGGTCGGTTCATTTTCCAGCCCTAACTGTGGGCATGATTCATTGATTCTGGAACAGTTAAACGGGATTTGATCCGATTCACACCACCGAAATAGAAATACCAAATAGAACTCTCATTCGGGGCGGACCCTGTTTAAGTTCGGCCGGCGGGAGGAGTGTCGTCAGTGTTTAGGAGGGAGGTCGACCGGCCAGCAATGGAGAGCACCGCCGTGCGGTAGCATCGGGCTGGTGAACGGCGGGGACGGCCACTTCTACTGCGTCATCTGTGGCTTCCAGTCTTAGGACCTGCTGGAGCAGGCCCACGAGGACCACGACTTCAACTTCGCCATCGACCGCCGCTACCTCGTCCACTGCCCCGACTCCAAGCCCCTCGCCGACGACGAACTCCACTCCCGCCTCCAAACCCTAGCCGCCTTCCAGCGCCTCACCCAGACCCAGGACGACGACGATCGCCACCACCACCAGGCCGACCGCAATGGCGATGACCCTTCCAAGCCCTCCCTCATCGTTGACGACCTCTCCAACTGCCCTTACCCCTTCGACTTCGCCACTCCCTCGTTGTAGCAGCAGCAGTAGCCGCCCCCAGACGAGGCGGAGGTCTCCGCCGCTCTCAGGGCCAGGTACGCCGAGGGTCTCCAGATCATGCTGCAGATGCAGTCCTAGGCCCTCATCGAGAAGTTTGCTGTCTCACCGCTCGTCTACGACGTCGTTGCGCCAATCTGGCTCAGGTTCCTCGCGGCAACTAGGGTTTTGGATGAGAGATGGCCAAGTTCGTTGACGATACAGCGGCCTTCGAGCGATACGGAGAAGGTTTAGTTGCTTATTTTTTTTTTGTGTGTTTCCGTTACTCTTCTGCTCTATTCCCTTCCATCCGCTATTGAAAGGTTGCCAAAAAGCTTGAATTACTCCCGTTTATTCAAATAAACGGTCTAAGTCATGAAAATTGGTGCATCGTGCTGCAATTTTCCGAATTATCCCAATCTTTGTTTGGATAAATGGATGCATCCGATCTCAAACACATTTCTGGCGTTCTTGTGTGACGGTTCTATTCAATCATTCCATGCCCCACCCCGAAATTCGCGCAAGCCAGTAGCACGACTATGCCCATAGCCAGATTCCAAGCCCGTTATAGTTTTCTTCTACTATGGTTCTTTTTGAATGATTTTTGTCCCCGAATTTGCGGTAGGCTAGAACTAATGTTACCGACTTTCTTTTGTTCTATAAGAAAAATGCATATCGAATGAGAGGTGGTACGAGAGAGCAGATCTAATAGGCACCAGGTTGATTGACCAGCTGCTCGAGAGGAGCTTAGTATTTTTCACATAATTTGTCTCATAAAATTCAGACGAATGTGCTGCTAATTACACTTCCATTCTCTTTTCCAGGTCCAAGATATGTGACTAAGACGAGGACCAGCTCAAGGTTTAAAGCTGATCTTAGAACTGAGTACGGGGAGAAAACAGTACACGTATGGATCAGAATCGTTGAAAAGCAAAGTACCCTTGTCGTCTTCATTAGCTGTTTGCTTTCTGGCTTGTCATATTTCAAGAGAAGCAATTTTACCCACAGATATAGTGAAATGGGCTAAGGTGGGGAAGATTTCGTATTTGGCTGCATTTGTTGTGTTGGGGGGTTTCTCTGCGCATAATAAGTTCAAAGGAAGTGTACCTAAAGAAGCCATTTTCGTTTGGCGGTGGCTGATGCTGTTTCGCAGAGTAGAAGAAGCAGGGTAAGAGTCACTCTTCAGCCGGACTACAACCCTCCAATGAACGCGGGCACCTTCAGCAATTGGTGAGTAAGATCTCTTTTTCTCTTTTGTGAAAAACTCAAAAAAGGTAATTTCTTGCTTAATCTTTTTCTTGATTTTTCTCTTTTTTTTATCCAGATTTCTCATTGACACCTGGTTTTATAGCCTTAGTTAGGGAATAACTAAGATAATTGTTCCCTTTAATCTTTAGTGTTTATCGGAAGACACCTTTTTGAGAAGTCCCGAATGTGGGTAACTACCACACAACGTGTGTTATTCCATCATTCTCCCACTTGTCCCAACGACAAATCTTTAACTAGAAAACTTTATAGGAATGACTTGATGAATAGATTGGCCTTTACCAATCTATTCTATAGATCCTTAGTTGAATCTCTGATCTTTATGAGATTAACAACAAACAACCATAATGAGAATCAATAAACTGTATGTGATCACTTTATTCCTATGCATATGTCAAAAAGAGTTTAACAAGCCCATCCTCAATACATATTCGAAATACAATCTCGGTGCTAGCCCTTTAGTAAGAGGATCATCAATCATCTCTTTGGTACCAATATTAACAATATGCACTAGATGATTCTTTGTCATTTCTTTAACAATAAAGTACTTTTGTTCCATATGCTTACATGACATAATATTTTTGTTGTTGTTCGAAAAGGGCACCATAGCTTCATTATCGCATTAGACCTTTAGTGGCTTCTCAATGGAATCAACCATCCTTAACTATGATATGAAGTTCTTCAACCATACGGCCTACGAAGTAGCCTCATATAATGCTATAAATTCTGCCTGCATGGTGTGAGCAACAATGGTCGTCTGCTTTTCACTCTTTTAAGAGATCACACCCCTAGCAAGTAGGAAGACATACACAGTAGTAGACTTTCTACTATCAAGGTACCCTCCTAAGTCTGCATCTAAATAGCCAATGACCTCAAGGTGATCAACCTTATGATACATCAACATATAGTCTTTTGTCCTTTGCAAATACTACATGACTTTTTTAGCAGCCTTCCAATGGGATATGCCTGTGTTAGACTGAAATATACCAAGCATCTCTACTGCAAAAAAAAATATCTAGACGTGAACAAGTTTGTGCGTATTGCAAGTTGCCAACAACTGATGCATATGGATAAACACTCATTTGTTCTTTGTTAATATCATTTTGTGGACACTCCTTTAGGTTCAATTTTATCACCTTTTGATATGGGTGATATATTATGAGAACAATTCTCCATCCCATATCACTTTAATATCTTATTTATGTAGGATCTTTGAGAGAGACCTAGAAAACCTTTTGCTCTGTCACGATGAATCTCTATGCCAAGTACATAAGCAGGCTCATCCATATCTTTCATATCAAAATGTGATATAAGAAACTATTTTGTCTCTGCAAGTAACTTTATATATATCATTGGTTGCAAGTAGTATATCATCTACATACAACATCAATATAATGAACTTACTCTCACTTTCTTTAAGGTATATACATTGATCAATGATGTTTTCTATAAACCTGAAAGTCATGATGACATGAAAAAATTTAATATACCATTGTCGAGAGGCCTGTTTAAGTCCATATATTGATTTGTTAAGCTTGCAAACTAAACGATCATCTTCAGAGAAACCAAAAGGTTGTTTCATGTATACCTCTTTATTCAGATTCTCGTTGAGGAATGTTGTTTTCATATCTATCTGATGTAGCTCTAAGTCATAATGAGTTACGGGGGCCAAAATTATCCTCATTTACTCCTTAGTTGAGACAAGAGAGAATGTCTCATTATAATCAATGCCCTTTATCTCGGTGAATCCTTTAGCAACCAATCTTGTATTATGTCTCTCTATGTCACCTTTAGAGTCCCTTTTGGTCTTAAAGACTCATTTACACCCTATGAGTTTTACTCCTTTAGGTAACTCGATAAGATCCCACACTTGATTCTTAGTCATAGAGTACAACTTTTCTTTTATGGCTTTTATCCAGTGCGATGATTGTTTGTATTCAACAACTTCCAAAAAAGTCAATGGTCATCATCTATATCTATAAAATCATCAGGTTCTTGAAGGTACACCACATAATCAGGATGTATGACAGATTTCCTAACTCTTATGGATCTCCAAACAGGTCATTCTACAGGTTCATATTGAATTTGTTTATCCTGTTCGTGCTCTTCTACATTATCCACAACGAGTTCATTTTGGATTTATGCATCAACAACTAGGTGATCAACCACATCATTATTAGGAATAACAATATGGCATCTCTTAGTGTTCTCCTTAACATGTAATGAAATTAGATCATATATTTCTTCAAAATCAAGATTTTCAAGTGCACTTAATCCAACCGAACCATCTTCAAGGAATTTTTTCTTATCCATTTCAACAATCTATGATGAATAAGATGGGCAATAAAACCTGTATCCTTTTGATATCTTTGGATAACCAATGAAATATCCATTGATTGTTCTTAGATTAAAGGCTTTAATGTGGAGGTTATACAACTTAGCCTCTGCAGGACATCTCCATATGTGCATATAAGACAATGATGGTTTCCTACTTGTCTACAACTTGTAGGGAGTTTTAGGCACAGATTTTATAGGAATCTTATTCAAAATATTCATAGTAGTCCTTAAGGCTTTACCCCACAACTTCATGGGAAGTGTTGAATAATTAAACATGGCCTTGACCATTTCTTTAAGCGTACGATTTCTTCTTTTAGCTACACCATTCTAGTAGGCACTACTAGGCATGGTATACTGAGACACAATGTCTTTCTCTTTTAGAAATCACGCTAATGGTCCTTTCCTTTGACCCATCTCAGTAAACCTACCATAATATTTACCACCTCTATCAGACCTGACTATCTTAATAACTTTATTGGTTTGTTTCGCTATTTCTTTTTTAAATTCTTTAAACATTTAAAAAATATCAGATTTTTCATAAATCAAGTAGAGACACATATACCGAAAATAGTCATCAATGAAGGTAACAAAATATCTTTCGTTTGTGTAACAGGGGGTAAATTGTCAACATACATTCGTATGGACTATTTTCAATATCTCACTACTACGTTTGTCACCCTCTTTATATGTGTTTGTTTTCTTAGCCTTTATGCAATCAACACACATGTCATTGTCAGTAAAATCTAGGAATTTCAAAATTCATTAATTTATGAATCTCTTTATTCTCTTTTCAGAAACATGACGTAACCTTCGATGCCAAAGCATGTAGGACTTATCATTAATCATGCTACGTTTATTGCCAACCAATGCATATTCAGAAGTTAAAGACTCCTAAGTTTGGATCTTCATGTTTAATTTATATAAATCATCATAAACTAATGCAAAACCAATTTCAATTAAATTACTGTAAATGAATAACTTGGAGTTTTCAAATTTATCCAAACTTGAAATTGAAATTAAATTTCTACTGTATGATGGAACATAAAAGACACCATGAAGATTCAAATCTACGCCAGTATCTAAAGTGATCCTGCAAGTCCTAACACCCTTCACATATGAACACATCTTGTTCCTCGAAAAAATATTTTTCTCATGCATTGTTGGTTTCCTTCTGTTCAGGACGAACTGCAAACAATTGACAATATAAATAGTAGCACCAGAATCAATCCACCAGCTATTTTTAAGAATATGTAATAAATTACATTCATAAAAAATAAATGACAAATTACCTTTCTTTTCTAACCATTTCTTATACTTTATGCAATTTGCTTTCATGTGTTTCTTCTTCTTGCAAAAGAAACACTTTATGGGAGCATAATCAGGTTGTTTGCTCTGAGATGACTTTTCTCTTACTAACTTCTTCTTAGCATTTTTCTTAAATGCATTTTTCTTTGGTCCTACCTTGGATCCATGAGAAGCCATATGTGTACTTTGCACCTTCTCTCCTTTCAATCTTTCTTATTTTTCAACACACTTGGACATGAGTTCATTGAATGTTCATTCATCATTATGTGTGTTGTAAGAGATTTTGAAATGTTCATACTCCAAAGGTACGGTTGTCAGAATCAAATGCACTAGGAATGAGTCAGAAATGATCAACTTCATGTCATTCAGTTGAGACATTATGTTCCTCATTTTTAAAATGTGCTGACGAATATTACCCCTCTAAAATATTTCATAGATATAAGTTTCGACATTAGGATACTGGCTCTGACCTTATTCGAACTGACAAATTATGCTTCAATAGCACTCTAAAATTCCCTCACTATCCTGCATTGCGGGATAACACTGTGATTTTTCTTAGCCACTTTAGATTGCATAAGCAATAGACTAAGCCTATTCAAGCGCTTTCACTTCTCAAAAGCACTCTTTTGTTCAGCAGTGCTTTGATCTATCAGGGTGGCAGACTCATCCATTATTAAGGCCAAATCCAAATCCATATACCCTAATGTAAAAAGAATAGTTTCTTTCAAATCACTAAAATTAAATCCATCAAGAAAATGAATAGTATTGGAGCCATCTAAAATCACAGAACCAGAAACTGCATGACAAAAGATATATATCAAAAGAAAGCATATACGAGACAAACCTGATGAAAAAGTAATAAATAAAAGGCCTTGAATATGCTTATTTTCGGGCGAGTATAGGGGGTCATCAGAGTCCTACTTTGGTAAGAGCTCTGACATGCGTAATCACTACGCCTACCGACCATATCTAGTAACACTAAAATTCATGTGAAGCTAGACCATCAATACATGACACCTTTGAGTACACATGGGAGATGTATCTCAACACATTTGTTTTATTTTACCCTACCTAAAATTCCAAACACGATAAAACTTTCTTTGGATCGTTTATCATTTTATGAATCTAAGTACAATATTAATATAGGCTAAAGCTATATAATAGAAAACAAATTAACAACATACGTGTATTCGATCACTTTGGTAAAATGAATTCATTAAGTTATCTAACCATCCTTGATGCCAATATTATACATTCATTTATGCATGCATAATTACAAATAAAATGCATGAACATGACAAAATATGAACTTTAAGATGCTGCAACTTGATGTTTATGCCCATGAAACGAAGAAAGATAAGTATCCAAATAAAAAATATAATGAACCAGCAAAAAAGAGCCTTAAACCAATCTTAAAACCGCATAAAACGGTCACTAAGACCCTCAAACTGGTCCTAAAACTGTATAAACCGGCTATAATAAACCTCTGAATCGGTTCAAAAATCACTGAACTGGGTCTGTAACAGTCCGAATCAGTCCCTGTAACACTGAACCGGTTCCAAAGACCCAAATCGATTCAGGACTAATCCAAACCAGTTGAAACGATTCTCTGGCACTCTTACAGTGCAGTGGATATGGTTCTGTCATGCTGTCAGATCCAGAACCATATAATTCAGTTTTAACCGGATTTTGGATCTGTCATAGATAGAACCAAATCCAGCTTACCTAAATATGGTCCAGAGACTTAGAGGTTTTCAGATTTGGGTTCTGAGACTTGTAGCTCTATACTTGGATCCAACTCAGAGGTCGTTATAGGTTGGTACGGGTCGACTGATTCAGATCCTAACAGTAACCCGATCCAAAAAAACATAATAGATCGGGTATGGATCCATAACCCAGATTGTGTTTCACAAACCCAACCCGAATCCAAAACCAAAACGGGTCTAGGTTGCAAGGGTCTTTGTTCTCTTACTCAAGAACCAGATCCGATCCAAAGGATCTTTATGGATCGGTATGGATAAGTCAGATTTAGATCCAATTATGGATCTGATCCTGATCCGAAACTACATGGGTCTGGGTTTCTGAAAATATTGGATCCCTCACCCAAACATAGATCCGATCATGTTGAACCTTATGGATCAGTATGGGTGGGGCAGATCCAGATCCAAATATGGACCCAACCCAAAACTCTAAAACCCTCTTTTTACGAATTAGGGTTTTTGAAACCCTTAACCCTTTCTGAATTTTTCTCTTTCCTCGTGAAAAATTGCCGCCATCGCCCCCTTTCGAAACCACATCGCCGAAAGAGGTCACCGGCAGCTAGAGGCCAACTACTTCTATTGAAGATGAAAAGGGGGGTGGTAACTTTCACCCTATTATGGCCGAGCACCGAAAGAACAGTGGAAATCTTCCGCGATCTAGCCATGACTGGGAAACCAGAATAGGCAACGACCGAGAGTCGGCGACCTGACCGACTGATCGATCTTCACTGGCAGTGAAGATCGACTGGCTGCCTTCACCATGGTCGTCAGTCGACAGTGGTCCCAAAAAGCCCTTTTGCAGAAGGAGAAAAAATCCCACCAGCGATCGGTAAGTTCTTTTGATTTGGGCATTTCGGGAAACAACCATCATAACACCAGGCATTCCTGAAATTGACAAAGTATCGTCTGGCACGATGATGCATTTCCCTTCGCAAACCCAACAAGGTCATTTTCTTGAAGGAGAGAGACACCGACGTCGTGCAGACGAACAAGGACCAGTCTACCAGAAAAATGCAACATCAGAGGGGCATAAAAACATAGCAACGCACAACGGTATGGGTTGTGGGCCCATAACTCAATATTGAGGGGTTTCTCTATGCATAATAAGTTCAAAGGAAGTGTACCTGAAGAAGTCATTTCCGTCTGGCGATGGCTGATGATGTTTCGCAGAGTGGAAGAAGCAGATAAGATTCACTCCTCATCCAGACTGCAACCCTCTAATTAGTGCAGGCACCTTCAACAATCAGTGAATTCGATTCGTTTATAGCCTTAGATAGGGAATAACTAAGATAACTATTCCCTCTAATCTTTAGTGTTTATCAGAAGGGACACCTTTTTGAGGAGTCCTGGACATGGGTAACTACCACACAACGTGTGTTACTCTAACATGTTGATGTTGAAAATTATCTGGGTTCCTCTCTGATCATTCATTATGTGAGTTCAAGCTTGTTATTTTGGCCTATCCAAGTTATTGATTCATGGCAGTTAAAGTCACTTGCAGGTTCGATTGCTGAACGTATAAGGTTACACCATCCTCCTATGAATTTCTTCTCGATAGCAAACCTTTATCTTGAACAACTCCCTATTTCTGCCGAGAAGGTGCTTCCATATGCATGTCGTATCTATGAATGATCGATGCCACCATATCTATGGCTTCCTGCTCACCATTGTAGGCTTCTATCTCGTGTTTGTGTGATGTTCATATTGATTGTGGTCGTAAGGCTTGTTTACAATATAAATGGGCACATTCGCTGGGAAAGAAGTCTAGATTTGTGGAAAAGGATGGCCGTAAGCGTAAATCAAAAAAGAAGGATGTATCTGTCACCTATGATGATATGGGGGCTCCTCAGGCTACATATAATACTTCAAATGAGTCCTCTAGAACAACCAAGCCCAATTCCTTGTAAAATACCAATTGTTCATATTCAAAAACTGCTGAACTCCTTCACAACCTTGAGGCAGAGTACAAAAATATCACTGGTACACATGGTAACTAGCTGAAATGATGTTTCATAACTTATGCTTTCTGCTTTTAGTTTAGTCGTGAAGGTCCTTGTCGATAATAACTAAGTTGGTTATGGTTGGGACATATGTCGTTCACATGCACTGGTCATACCAGACCCTTTTCGAGACACAAAGTTTATGCTAAGAGATGCTCTTCTTGCAACTCCTTCTTGAGCCGACATCGCTCTCCTTGCAACTCCTTCTTGAGCCGACATCCAATCTTTTGTTATTCGCCCATGTACTGATTGAGCTCTCTGATGGTGTGACTGGTGAGTTCCTCATCCGTAGGGCTGTAGTTGCTGCCCATAAAACTGTGACTGTCACTCATTTGTAGTGTCAAGGTAATTTTGTCGGTACATATCTCTATCCTCGATTATGATATAAATCAGTGGGGGTTGTAGTGTCAAATATCTAACTATTTGAGTCATGCTTGCCATGACTTCAGTAGCCATCGTCATTGTAGCGACAAGCTCTTCTCTTCCTACGACCTTGGGTCTTCATGATTTTCACGCTCGCCAGCCATTCCTAATTATAAAATAATCTAATTACTAGAGTGTTTTTATCGAGAAGAGACTTATATCATATTCTATGCCATTGAACTTGTTATGAATGATGAACATTTTTTTGTGAACCTCGCTCTTATACCATTTTGTAACACCTCGATCTAAGACCTCAAGAGTCCGAGTTTGGTTGATATTATTTCCTAAAGGGAAAGTATATAGAGTTCACATAGAAAAAACATGGCTATTTTTTTATTTTTTAATAACTCACTTTCTTCCACAATATTCATGATTCATAATATAAGAGATAACAAATACAAGAATGTTCACTGATAATAAAAATAAAAACTATCAAGTGCTTTGTCAAAGAAGTAGTCGATCAAGTTTTGTTTGTGCTAGTGTGTCTGTAACCTATAGTCATAATTAAACAGGGGGGGGTGAATTTACAACTCAGTAAGAAATAATTATAAGCAAATAAACACTAAAACGTACAACTATAGCGGACTTTAAGCCCGTAGTTTGAGTTTAGTTTTCAACACACCACATAACTTCATACATTTTAATTATCCCCTATTGCTCTCTTAAACACTCTCTCATACCAAACTAATCCTAAGTCGGCTATGCCGGTCATAGCCGTCTATGGGCATAGCAACCCGCGTAGAATAAGTCAATTTTACATGTTGGCCAAACAATGAACCATACACTATCAGTGGTCTCCGGACCACTAGGCATTGCAGTGAAACAAAAAGAGGACTCCACTGGTAGCTAGCTGAAAGGTCAGGCTCAATCTCAATCTTGGTATGGTTCATGCTACATCCTAACTTGATGGTTGTCAACCATCCATGGTCGTCTATAGCCCCCAAACACTGTGTGAGTGTAACCCTAAGGCATAAGCTAAATTCAACACATTGAACCACATTCTTAAACTCGTATTTCACTCGTTCTCTCATGAGTATTATCGTAAAATGATCATGACAGATCTCATTCTTTAATCTCAGAATGACATTAGGACTCACACGTATCTCATAATAAGCACACAACAACGTAAGGTCTTCACATCGTTAAATCACCGGTGGCTCACTTTCCATGATGGCTGCACTTTGACCGCAAACCAGGTAGCTCTTACCACAGGTCGCCACTTTCGAGATTTAAGAGGTTATGTATGTTAATCTCAATATATCTATTCACAACATTAATAAAATAAAAAAAACTCAAATCACAATCTTATCATGATGCATGCTATTAGTAACTTATTAAACATATATGTTATCACAACATAATCTCTTTCTAATATATATGTCATACTACAACTAATATGTGTATGCAATCATCTCATAATATCATGCATGGTCATTTTATGCACATCAAGATCACACTCAAAAGCTATTATGCTAATTCACAATATTATAATAACATGCAACGTAAAAAAGTTTATTCACATCAAAAATTTATTTATAATATCCTTTACCCTGAATATGAATACTATGTTTTAGTCGCAATCAAGCTTCACGATGCTCTAACAGTAGGATCTAGTCATTACATAAGCATATTCGTATTAATACTCATCACATATTATATTTTAATAAAATTATTAAAATATACCTCCCTAATTGACTCATCAAACCCCAATTTTTATGCCCTTGATTTGACCCAAAATCAGAGGATAAATAGATTCTTCTCTATGATACAAGTTTAATGCACCAAACCTCACTCAATTCCAAGTTTGAGGTGCAAAGTTATGTCCATTTTACCAAAATAGATTTTGGATACTCACAAGGCCATTTTGGTCATTTTAAAATTATTTTCAAAATTAAAAAATAACTCATAACCCGATCTAGATCCATTTATGAACAGGGCCCAAAACTGTCTGACTGGATCCAGAATTAATTCAATAAGATCTAGTTCTGATTTGGATCCATAATTGATCCGAACCAGATCCAGTTCTATTCTGAATCCAGAACCATCAGTCCAAATCCAGACCCAGATTTCTCTGGATCCAGTTCTATTTGGATTTGTCCAGACTGACTAGATTCAGATTCAGTTTGATCCAAATCAGATCAATATGGATCCAAGACCCAGTCAGACCCGACTCGATCTGGTTCAAACCCAGACCAGTTCGGTCTGATTGAGTCAATCTGAAACAATTCAGATTGGACCGATTTAGTCTGACCCTATTTGGTTCAAATCGGTTCAGTTCTGAATTGATTTGGCCTAAATCGGTTTGACCCGATCAGTACCCGGTTTGGTCTGAACCGGTTTAGTTTGAATCGATTCGACCGGCATTTTTTTTTGTTATACGGTCTCGTTCAGTCTGGGTGTAACCCAAACTGACCAGGTCTCGGTCTGGGTCACACCCAGATCGACTCAGTCTGAACCCTTTTTTTTAAATCTGGTTAGGTTTGGGTCACGCCTAGACTGACAGAGTCTGAACCCTATTAAAAAAATTGAGAGCGAAAGGGGCAGAACCCCTTCCATTTTCTTAAGTGAAGAGGGGTTGGTCCCTGTCGGCCCTCTCCCTCCCTTTTCAATGTGACAAAAGGATTGGCTGACAGCGCCGGCCAGTCGGCCTTCTCTCTCTCTTTCTTAATCCCTCTTTTTTTCTGCAGCTTGCCAGTAACCATGGCTGTCTGCCTTAACTTTGCCCGAAAAAAGAAAGGGAATAAGAAGAAAAGGGCGAAAGCTCTTACCACGCCATCAGCACCGAAATCTCTCCCTCGCTTTATAACCTTCACGGTGGGGTGAGGATCCTCCCTCGATTGGGGTGGGGGGGTGGGGTGAGGTTCATCCCTCACTCCTTTACCCAGATCAGGAAAGACGGTTCCCGAACCCACCACCCCCATTCCCCTCCTTTTCAAATTTTTTTTCGACTTTATCTCCTCCAACCAGGTTTTACAGCAAACAGGAGGAAAATATATTAGCTGACATGACAGAGCATCAAGTAGTAAGCAATTGACGACGTGTTTTAATAGATCAGTAGTGGTGGTGTTAACTTCCAAGTCTGTCAGGAGGGAACCCAAATTAGAAAGAATATCCATCGGAAGCTCTTTATGAGACTAAGTGCTTCCATCATAAGCAAGCACGAAAATTTGCTCATTAGCTTGCTTGTTTCAATTATCCATGAACGAAGCAAGAGGTACCGACAGTTTGAATTTGGATTCTATATCCGACTGATCTGAACCAGTTCAGCTAGATTCAACAAAGATATTCTGATCTGATTAATAATCGTATTCAGTTGCAAAGTTTTATTTTCCGGATCTAAATCTAGCCATCATATGCCATCCTCTTCACATGGAAAACAGCATGTCAAGTTGGGTAATGGCAGCAGATTGATCTCCTTGTAACACTCTTGAATGCTCTCTCGTGAGGGTGTAGATGGTGAAACAGTATGGAAGCAAACTTGGTCTTGAAGGAATGATGACTTAGTGTAGTATCGAGGTGGCGAATAGGAGTCACTGACAGTTACAGTAGGAAGCGGGGTTGGTGGTGCAGTGCAGCTGGTTGCTTAATGAAGTTTGGGCATCTTTGTAAAGGGTTGGTAGTGGTGCCATGTAGGACAAACAAGAAGGTGGAGGGGGGCCCTACTTGAATGATTGAATGATGGCATAGCGATGAAATCCTATATGGTGGATGGAGAAATTGGGGGAGGGTTGTGTATATTCGCCCCCGATGATTCACTGAATCCCACGTCTGTGTTCGGGGCTTTGAATGAGCACCACGTATACAAGCACATGGGGCTCGTATTCCCGTGTATGTTGACATAACTTTGCATCGGACTCTGGTGTTGTTGCAAAGACTTAAGTACCCTTTCTTGCTATTCTTCTCATAAAGTGATGGTTTGAGAAAATGACAAAAATGCCCTTCATTCAAAAAAGAAAAAACAAACAGTTCAAAAAAAGGACAAACATGTCTTCCATCCAGAAAGTCGAGGATGATGTTGACTCTTCAAAGTCTTCTTCTTTTTCTGTTCAAAAAAAGGACAAACATGTCTTCTTCTTCTTTCTCCGTAAAACACTATAAAACCCTCTCTCTCTCTAGAGAAGAAATCAAGGAAAACAAAGAGTTCTTCCTGGAGAAGGCCATGAACATCAACCCTCTCACTCTCTCTCCCTTCTCTCTCTACTTCTGTGCACATCCAACAGACGATCCTACATTGCTCCATCGTCATCTTCTTCATTCTTCGTAAAACACTGTAAAACCCTGGAGAAGGCCATGAACACCAACCCTCTCACTCTCTCTCCCTTCTCTCTCTACTTATGTGCCCTTACAGGAGGGGGGTCCGGGGGCTCCCCCCCGGCGCGGATCCCGCTGCGCGGTCAGCGGGCGGGGGTCCAGGGGGGGCCGCCTCTGGCGGGGGGCTCGGGGGGCAGCGCCCTCCGGACCAAAATTTTTTTGGCCCTTCCAACAATGATTTGTAATATTATCGGGCTTTCCTACAGCAATTTGTAGTATTTTCGGGTCTCCAACGAAACGCTATAGTGATTTGCAGAAGACACTACAAATTGCTATAGCGATTTGCGAAAGACACTACAAATCGCAAATCGCTATAGCGATTTGTAGTGTCTTCCGTGAATCGCTATAGCGATTTGTAGATTCTTCCGCAAATCGCTATAGCGATTTGTAGTGCGGAAGACACTACAAATCGCAAATCGCTATAGCGATTTGTAGTGTCTTCCGTGAATCGCTATAGCGATTTGTAGATTCTTCCGCAAATCGCTATAGCGATTTGTAGTGTTATTCAGTAAGCAAATCACTGTAAATCGCTACCTGAATTAGGACCAACTTGTCAGGGCCATATCTCCCTAACCAGAGGTCATATTCCAAATCCGTAAAAAGTGGTGTCTTCATTATTGAGTCTAGTTTATTTCTGTAAATTTTCAGCAATTTCTATTGTCATTTCATTCCCTATTTTAACTTCAATGATACATTACAACCACAATCATCAAAAGAAAGATTGCCCAAGCTAAGAGTCACCGTTCTCGCCCTCCTCCTCGACAGCAACTCAGTCGGTGCAGTCGCACTGAGGATGACCAGCAGAAGCTCCACCACGTCGTCTTCCTCTCCCTAGCGAGGAGGTCTCAGCGGAGCCGTCGTTCCGGTGACGGGTGTTTATCTCGTTCCGGTGATGGGTGTTCTACGAAATGTAAATCCCCCCTCCTGTAAGGGCAAAAGACCATGAACACGCTGGGAGGAGCCCTCAGACCCCCCTTCTGTAAGGGTAAAAGCTCTGAATCAGACTCCATAACTCTTCAAGTTGAATGATGCTACCCACGCTGGGAGGAGCCCCCAGACCCTCCTCCTGTAAGGGTAAAAACTCTGAATCAGGCTCCACAACAGTAAATGTGCAGGTCAGTCAGTGCTTGATGGAGCAATGTATGATCTCCTAATGGATGTGCACAGAAGCAGAAATAGAAAGGAGAGAGAGAGAGTGAGAGTTGAATGATGCTACCCACGCTGAGAGAGAGAGTGAGAAATAGAAGGGAGAGAGAGAGAGTAAGAGGGTTGATGTTCATGGCCTCCTCCAGGGAAGATTTCTTTCTCGGATAATCCTGCAGTGCAGAGACTGGGTCTTAAATAATCATCTTCGGGGCACTTAAGTCTTTACAACCACTCCTTTTCAAGAACCGTCATTTTTTTTGCACCAATGGAGGAGAGGGTACTTAAGTGTTTGCAATCACATCAAACTCCAATGCTAATTAATGCTGACAAACATGGGGATACGAGACACACATGCTTAAATACGTGGTGCTTTTTGGGACCCCCGAGCATGAGATGCCCTGTTCGGGGGGGGGGTAACATATAACCTGCTTGGAGAAATTGGCGCTGCTGGTTTTGTTTGTGTATGGTGTCCTGACAGGGGAGAAGGGGGCCCACAAATGCAGCCTTCCTGAACCATTACAGGAGCTTTGAGCATCACGGATTGATGATTTTGCAATTGCTTTCCACGAATCATTTTCATGAGCCACGGTGCTCATTTTACTTATTAATTGGTGAACTCGCGCCTCTCTCTCTGTGTGTGTGTGTGCACGCACACGTGTTGTCTACCTACGAGGACAGATCCCATCAAGGATGAGTTTCCATCCTACATTCAATCTTAACCGTCGAATCAACAGCTTGGATTGATCCTACCAGTCCACATGCTCCAGCTGGACGGTTAGGATTGATGTCAAAGGATGGGATGCTTTTTGTCTACCTAGCTACTGGCATTGCACCAAAAACATGCACCATGTTTCCCTATATTCACCAAACGGGCCTGTATCTGGACAAGTGAGAGTGATGCAGATTTAGATTGGATATCCAACCTACTTGAATCTATGTAACCTGATGTTTGTTAAGCTAAGCCCCTGATGGAACGAATGATGGGTCTGTTGTGGGATTTTTACTTTTTAACATTGAAGCTCTGTAACATAGGAACGAATACTAAATCAATACGATGATGCTGATATGATTTACAATTTTACATAAAGATTTATATCCCACAAGGATGCTTGCTCCTAGTCCCAGCCAAAATCTCTAGGTAACCTAGGAGTACCCTTATAATCAGACTGATTTGGTTGTACAGGAGGGGTTCAATTCAACCAAGTCACACATCTCTGTATAAGGATTTCTCGATAATGATAAATCTCAAGCTAAATTAAAAATTTTGTCTTCATAAAAAATATTGAGAAAATCTGGGTGTATATTAAAAAAATTTAGACGTATTTTTTCAAATACATGCCACATTTTTAATCCTAATGCAAAGATCCGCATAAGGTAGGTAACTACCGTCAAATTTCTGTATTTAAGACATGAATATACCTTTATAAATAAACAAGGCCCATTTTACAAACTTTCATGTCTCTAACGAAGCCATCAGTCATTTGAAACCTTGCCTCAGTCTAGGTCTAGCAGCCTCGGATATTCAGCAACAGTGAAACTTTGATATGTTAGGCAAAAAACTACCACTATTGAGCTTGAGCAAATAACAAATACATAGATTGAGGGTAAAGAATTGTAATTATATACTTAAAACCAAGGTATGGAGGTGAGCTCATAAACCCTACTGGGTAGTCCATGGATTTTCCTTATCTCACATTTCATTCAAAGAGTTGAAAAGAAAAGGTGCACCAACTTATTTCATGAGGGCTAACTTGATTTTCTTTCATATGAAGGGAGAAATAACCATGCCACATACATGAATCATACGGAATGCGGGGGGGCTAAATACATCCATCCGCACTATTCGGTTTACCCATACGTGTCGTTTCAAAAGAACCAATGACCGGCTGAGGTCCCGTGGCTGACCCGGCGCGGCGGCTATAAATGAAGAAGGGCTTCGTTCGTTGGGGGAGGGGTAACTCGACTGCTTTACCTTTGGGTTGGACTGAGAGAGAGAAAGAGAGAGTCTCAGAGGGAGAGAATGATGGGAGGAGGGAGCAGGATTTTGGTGATCGAGGGCACCGGTTACATCGGCCGATTCATTGTGAAGGCGAGCGCCGCGTCGGGCCACCCGACGTTCGCCCTCGTGAGGGACACCAACCCCTCCGACCCCGCCAAGGCCCAACTCCTCCAGTCCTTCAACTCCTCCGGCGTCACCCTCCTTCATGTGCCACCACCTTCCCTCTCTCTCTCTCTCTCTCTCGTTTTTTTCTTTTGGGAGGGGAGGGTGTCTGAAATGTCTCTGCATCAGATTTCTTAACCCAAGCCCCCCTCTCTCTCTCTCTCGTTTTTTTTTTTTTGGTGTGTGTGTGTGTGTGTGTGTGTGTGTGTGTGTGTGTGTGTGAAATGTCTCTGCATCAGCTTTCTTAACCCAAGGGAAAGCTAGCTGCCTATGATTCTCATCCCCCCCCTCCCCCCCCGGCCATTTTACTAATCGAAACTGATGATCCTGAAGTCTTTGGGAGTGCATTCTTCTATGTTTTTTTTTATTGGGTGCTCCTTGTTCTGTGAATGTTGCAGGGTTCTATCGATGATCATGAAAGTTTGATCAAGGCCATCAATCAGGTTGATGTTGTCATTTCAGCAGTTGGAACTACACAGATCGCAGAACAGGTCAAGATTATCGCTGCTATCAAAGGATCCGGCGGAAACGTCAAGGTAACCATCTTCATCTTTTTCTTTGGATTGAAACCAACTTTCTCTATTTTTTCTTCCCTTTGCAATTTTTCTATATTTTGATCCTTGAATTGTGTACCGGGTGCATTTATACATTTTCTCCTGTAAAAAACGATGAAGGCAATCTTGTTATATTGCGCGAGGAGGAGGCGACCGGAAAAAAAGGAAAATGTTCATCTAGGAGAGGAGACATTGATGACTGGAAGCTTTCATGATGATTTTGCATCTGTACCAAAATCCTGAAGTTTCTTGCATTTCAGAATGGCCCCGTTGAATTCCTTCTTTCGGATGCTTTGCTTGGGTTGTCCCTTTTCGTTTTTTTTAATCCCAACACTTTGGGCTGTTAACGTTTTAGCTGTAGGGACGGCCAGATGTAGGCTTTAGTTTGCTTCAGCACAATGGGGCCATCGGTAATTAGACAGAACAAATCTTTGTGAATAACGTACTCAAGGACGATGAAAACTGGGGAATTGATATTCTTTGACACCATAAAGAACGAAGCAACTAGTTTATATACGTAAGCAATACTTTGCCCATGAAAACAGGGGAATCGATGTTTCTTTGCCACGATGATATAGCAAAGAGAATTTGTTAAACATTACCTGAGTAAAACACTTCTCCAAACTACCGATAGGCTTAAAAACCCTTGAATTTACCCTTGTCAACGAAAGAATTCTCATTAGAAAGACAAAATTTGTCATCATGATTGATTTTATTATCCTTCTCGACTCTTTTTGTATAAATGCTCTTTAGATGGTGCTAATTAAAAGCAAGCGGAACAAACCTGGTGGCCTTTTTTTTTTTTCCTTGCAGAGGTTCTTCCCTTCAGAGTTTGGAAACGATGTTGATCGACTTCATGCAGTAGAGCCTGCGAAAAGTGCCTTCGCCGCAAAAGCAAAGATCCGGCGAACCATTGAGGCAGAAGGCATTCCCTACACCTATGTCTCTTCCAACTTCTTTGCTGGATACTTCCTCCCTAGCCTCTCTCAACCAGGGGGACTAACCTCCCCACCAAGAGACAAGGTCATCATCCTAGCAGATGGGAACGCCAAAGCTATATTCAACAAAGAGGATGACATTGGTACCTACACCATCAAGGCTGTGGATGACCCGAGAACCCTGAACAAGATCCTTTACTTGAGGCCACCTGCCAACATCTACTCCTTCAATGAACTGGTCTCGCTTTGGGAGAAGAAGATCGGGAAGACGCTCGAGAGAGTGTACGTTCCAGAGGACCAAATTCTCAAGAACATTGAAGGTGAGAACCAACAATTCTGCACTTCAACAATGCTACACTTTTAAGATATAAATTATGCAGTTTTCTTCTTCAACGGGCTGTGGTTTTGCAGAATCGCCATTTCCAATTAATATTGTGCTAGCAATCGGGCACAGTGTCTTCGTGAAAGGTGACCATACAAACTTTGAGATAGAGGAGTCTTTTGGAGTGGAAGCGTCTGAGCTCTACCCTGATGTTAAGTACACGACTGTGGACGAGTACCTTGATCAATTCGTCTAAGCTTTTCCATGAAAGAGAATGCGTTGCTCAGTTGTCTATGAGATGCCTTTTCCCGTCTTCTGTTTGTGGAAGCTCTTGGCTTTTGTGAAGCTTCATTTCTCTTTGGTCTTTGTTTTGCACCCCCGTGATGCTGGCTTAGTGTTCTCCCCGCACACCTGATAAAGAATAATGCAATTATATCAGTTGCAAATGTAAAAGCTTTGTACCTTTATTGTACTTTCTAAAATGTAGGATTAGTTGTGCTTGATAGAACTTTTTCTAGGGAGAGAAGGGATGCACTACCACACACAATGCAGGTATGCTGAGCGAGGACACGCACAAGAACTTTGGCTTAGGTTGACGATTGATCTTTAGACGTAATGTGAAGGACCTGCGTCATTTGATTGGAATCTTAAGAGTGAATCAGAACGGTGAGTTTCCTCTTGTTTGATCCCCCCCCCCCCCCTTCCCTCATGCATGAATGCAACTGAAATTCAAACATATATTATACTTCTGAAGCACCATTTATGAAAAATATGTAAAGGCCTTGGAGGCTCAATGAGCTTGATGTATAAATCAAGTCTGCTTCCTATTAGGTGGCCCAAAGCAACGACCAACTGGTCTTCATCCTTCCAAGATATGAATTGAGTAGGAGACCTCAATGATTTTCAAAATATTTAAAAACCTACAGCTACTAAAATAACAGGAATCAATTAAACAAAGAAAAATATTTTATTAAAAGGTTTTTACGCTTGTCTTCTTACACATTTTGCATGTGAGAGGTTGTGCAAACCAGGAGAGGAAGCTTTCATAAATCTAATCTCCCTTAGTTTCTCAGATGGAACTGCGAAGTAAGCAGTGTTTTGTAAAAGCAATGTTTCAAGGTGAGGACCATTGAGACCAATGAATCAAGTGAAAATATTTGGATATGAATATATGCTTCTCAAATAAGAAAAACAAACACAATGTTCATCATTTATCAAATTAGACGATGAGAAAATCTTTATAGGATGGAAAGTTGAGAAGGGGTGATGGCGCTAATCATTCAAATATTGTGAGCGGTGCTGAACACGGTGGAAGGTGAGACCAGACATCGTGCACAATGACTCCGTGGGAGGTGGCTAATAAACTTAGAGATTGATCAGCTGCAGGATCAATTTGTCTAATTAAGCTACTGGATCAATTTGCCAAGCAGAGCTGTGCCACCTAGAGAAGGTGGCCTTCCCCTCCCATCACTTTTTGGTCCTTTGCCCTGGACAACAAGTTAGAAGTGGCTCTAAAAACTTTAGGGGAAAAGGTCCTTTTCAAGTTCTGTTTCAACTGTTCAATGTTCATCCCTTTAGGGTGTGTTTTGATTGCTTGTCCAAGATTGGAAGGAACATCAGAACACAATTGATAGAGCACATGTTCTGTCTGTTCCATAACAATTGTACAACATTCAGTGTTTTTTTCAACTGGACATGAATTTATGTTCTTTGTTTGATTTTTATGATGCACAACTAGCTTAGACACAGATAATGGCTCGGATAACCTTGTTTTGGATCATACAGACTCGATTCGCTCCATCGTATTTATTATGGATTTTAGCTCTAGATATGGATATCAAATTGTAACTAAAAATAAAAAAATGTTTGATTCAAAGCCCTTATCAAATAAAAAAAATTAATCAAATAAAAAACAAACCCTATCAAATTAAATATCAAAAGCCCTAATTAAAGATATTTGATTCAAAACCCTAATTAATGAAATTCAAAGAAAAAAAAACCTAAATCAAATAAAATGACTACCACCATCCATGTTCCCAGCATAACAAGGGGGATGAATGGTGTTTCACTGTTCCACAAACGCGATACATCCAGTGTTTGATGAGCATAGCGTCCAGCACAATGTGCAAGATGTCATCGAACACACCTTCAAGATCTGTTTGAATATGTGTTCTATCTGTTCTGTTCAAGCTTGGACAAAACCCTGTGTTTGTTATACCCCCCCAAAGAGAAGCTACTTTCAGCTGAAAAGGATGTTCAGGAGGGAAAGTGCTTCTTCATGAGGTTGTGTAAAGCCATCTTGATGGAAAGGATGCTTTTTTACCTTTATTATTTGGCCTCGCCATATATTCCTCTTGAAATGTTTATTTTACTCCTCTTAGGAAAGAGGTCTTGTTTCATAGAAAGGGCATGAAACAAACACCTGAAACCTCACCACGGGCTCACAGGCGGAGTATGGGACAGCCTGCTTTATGTACAACCTAATACTTACTCTGGTATCCTAACCATAGACCTAGCACTCGTAGAAGGAAGCGCATGCACCTTGGGTACACACGCGCGCGCGCACACACACACACACACACACATATATATATATATATATATATGAGAGAGAGAGAGAGAGAGAGAGAGAGCAAAAATAAAATGCCGACAAATATCTATAGTTATTCATGAACTTCTCTACGCAGTGCAAGTGCCCGAATATGAGCTTCAATAGCCTAAAAACTTCGTCAAATTTGTCAGCACCACGAGTCACACAACCTCCACATAATTGCTGATCGATAACATCTCTATATTCAGCTAGTGACCACGTTCCGTTTCCCAATCCTGCATTCCTATCGTTGGCATGCCATGTACAAAATGACATTCGAGATATGAAGGCCGATCATAGGGTTTCAAACCAACCTAAGCCAACAAACAGGATCTCATCTTCTGTCTTTTGTTTCCTTTTCCCAGCAGAGCCTCTTGCAGACCCTTTACCTTTAGAGCCCCTAGCAGACTTCACTTTAACACCCTTGCCCTTCTTCCCAGGCCTGCCCGTCCCACGAGTCGTCTTGTCCTTCATGCGTCGATCAACCAGTACATTCCCTTTACAAGGCTTCACAGCTTGGACACCCTTCTTTGCAACCACATACTTCTTCTCAGGCTTCTTGGGCACTGCCTTCTTATACGGCTTAATTATCAATCATCTTCCGTTTTGACATTTCCGAGATGTCGGTCTGATCAGTAATGGTGAAAGCCTTGCGACGTGCCTTCTCCAGTTGCTTCATTGCAGCCTCTTCTTCCGTGCTTTGGCCTCTGCCACTTTCTTCGAAGGGCTTGCATCAATCTCTGGGAAGCGTGCTTTCATGGCAGCAATCTCTTCCTTGGTTACCGGCTTTATGGGTTGGGAGTGCCTCTTCTCATCTTCGGCGAACCATTCAGGCAAGCTTTCATCATCGAACATGTATCTTCCATAGGTATCATCTAGTATCTGCTCCCGCTGCTTCTTTCTCAACATTTTCTTTGCAGAAGCTAATATTTCAGCCTTGGAATCGCTGTCATATTCTGATTCATCTTTTGAAGATGAGCCGTCACTAGAATCAGTAGGCTCAGCAGGGACAATTTCAAAATCCTCTTGTTGATTGACCTTGGAACCAACAGGATCAGATGGTGCGGGTTGTAAACAGGTATATCATGCCCAAAATGAGCAAAAGTTCCAGTCCATCCTGATGTAAAAAACTGCTGATACAGGACCCTAGACAACAACTCAGCTCATCCTCATGCAACCATACTCCTAATGAATCAATGGCCAAGCATCATAGCCTCGCCCAATTATAACTTGATACATAAAAGGGTGAAGTCCTTCCACAACTGAGCATTAGGGGAGGACTACACTGGGCCTCGATGCAGTCTGGTTGGAAGTGATGAGCCCACCAGGCTGGAGCCTGGCTTAGCTCCACCAGGATAATTAACACTAGAAGAGCAAAAACCCAGAACTAACCGTTGATGCACCTCATCAGAATCAAAATCACTAGAACTCCCATCGTCTAAAGCTGCATTATTATCCTCGCTTCCGCTTTCTCTTGCATCACCAGTCTCATCGTCAAGGTCTGTGGAATCAACGACTTGCAGGTCCTTCCCCTGAAGCATAAAAAATAAAGAAAAATAACAAAATTATGGATCCTTTCCATCCTTTTTGATGAGAGGGTGGTGTATGTTCCCCCCGGATGATTCATTGAATCCCACGTCTGTGTTCGGGGCTTTGAATGAGCACCACGTATACAAGCACATGGGGCTCGTATTCCCGTGTATGTTGACATAACTTTGCATCGGACTCTGGTGTTGTTGCAAAGACTTAAGTACCCTTTCTTGCTATTCTTCTCATAAAGTGATGGTTTGAGAAAATGACAAAAATGCTCTTCATTCAAAAAAGAAAAACAAACAGTTCAAAAAAAGGACAAACATGTCCTCCATCTAGAAAGTCGAGGATGATGTTGACTCTTCAAAGTTTTCTTCTTTCTCCATTCAAAAAAAGGACAAACATGTCCTCCGTCCAGAAAGTCGAGGATGATGTTGACTCTTCAAAGTCTTCTTCTTCTTTCTCTATTCAAAAAAAGGACAAACATGTCCTCCATCCAGAAAGTCGAGGATGATGTTGACTCTTCAAAGTCTTCTTCTTATTTCTCCATTAAACACTGTAAAACCCTCTCTCTCTCTCTAGAGAAGAAATCAAGGGAGGCAAAGAGTTCTCCCTGGAGAAGGCCATGAACATTAACCCTCTCACTCTCTCTCCCTTCTCTCTCTACTTCTGTGCACATCCAACAGACTATCCTACATTGCTCCATCAAACACCGACTGATCTGCACATTGACTGTAGCATTGTTCAACTTGAAGAGTTGTGGAGTCTGATTCAGAGTTTTTACCCTTACAGAAGGGGGGTCTGAGGGCTCCTCCCAGCGTGTGTAGCATCATTCAACTCGATGAGTTGTGGAGCCTGATTTAGAGTTTTTGCTCTTACAGGAGGGGGGTCCAGGGGCTCCCCCCCGGCACGGATCCCACTGCGCGGTCAGCGGGCGGGGGTCCAGGGGGGGCCGCCCCTGGCTGGGGGCTCGGGGGGCAGCGCCCTTCGGACCAAAATTTTTTTGGGGTCTTCCAACAACGATTTGTAGTGTTATCGGGCTTTCCTACAGCGATTTGTAGTATTTTTGAGTCTTCTGCAAATCGCTATAGCGATTTGTAGTGTTTTCCGCAAATCGCTATAGCGATTTGTAGTGTGATTCAGTAAGCAAATCGCTGTAAATCGCTACCCGAATTAGGACCAACTTGTTAAGACCATATCTCCCTAACCGAAGGTCATATTCTAAATCCGTAAAAAGTGGTGTCTTTGTTATTGAGTTTAGTTTATTTCTGTAAATTTTCAGCGATTTCTATTGACATTTCATTCTCCATTTCAACTAAAAACCAGACCCCTATTATTCTGTGTTATTTGAGTTGCACAACACTATTCTCGCTTGACATCCACATCTTGATTCTGGCATGCTCCTTGTTGAATTTTTCATTGATTTCTTTCAACCTTGCTTGGAACAAAAATATGTCTTTCTCACCACGATACCCTGTGCATTTTTTGACCACAACACCCAGAACCCGTGCCGGGGGGAGCCCCCGGACCCCCCTCCTGTAAGGGCAAAAACTCTAAATCAGGCTCCACAACGAATCAAGTTGAACGATGCTACCCACGCTAAGAGGAGCCCTCAAACCCTCCTCCTATAAGGGCAAAAACTCTAAATCAAGCTCCACAATGAATCAAGTTGAACGATGCTATCCACGCTGGGAGAAGCCCCCAAACCCTCCTATAAGGGCAAAAACTCTGAATCAGACTCCACAACTCATCAAATTGAATAATGCTACCTACGCTGGGAGGAGCCCTCAGACCCTCCTTTTGTAAAGGTAAAAACTCCGAATCAGACTTCACAACTCTTCAAGTTGAATGATGCTACCCACGCTGGGAGGAACCCTCAGACCCCCCTTTCTATAAGGGTAAAAACTCTGAATCAGACTCTATAACTCTTCAAGTTGAATGATGCTACCCACGTTGGGAGGAGCCCCCAGACCCCTCTCCTGTAAGGGTAAAAACTCTGAATCAGGATCTATAACTCATTTAGTTGAATGACGCTACCCACGCTGGTAGGAACCCCCAAACCCTCCTCCTGTAAGGGTAAAAACTCTGAATCAGGCTCCACAACAGTCAATGTGCAGGTCAGTCGGTGCTTGATGGAGCAATGTAGGATCTTCTGCTGGATGTGCACAGAAGCAGAAAGAGAAGGGAGAGAGAGAGAGAGTTGATGTTCATGGCCTCCTCCAGGGGAGATTTCTTTCTCGGATAATCCTGCAGTGCAGAGACTGAGTCTTAAATAATCATCTTCGGGGCACTTAAGTCTTTACAACCACTCCTTTTCAAGAATCGTCATTTTTTTTGACACCAATGGAGGAGAGGGTACTTAAGTCTTTGCAATCGCATCAAACTCCAACGCTAATTAATGCCTTCAAACATGGGGATACGAGACGCACATGCTTACATACGTGGTGCTCTTTGGGACCCCCGAACATGAGATGTAGCTAACTGCCCTGTTCGGGGGGGGGGGGACATATAACCTGCTTTGCTTTTTGATAATCATGCCAACATGATGCCCGAATATCAGCAAGACATATAGTAGTATTCTAAAAGGACCAAATCAAGAGAGATAAAGACAAACAAAACTATCATGTCCTGAAACATAAAAAAAAATGAAAACCACAATGATGAAATTTTAGGTAAGCCTTTAACAATTAATAGATGGATTTCAGAGGGATATGGGCCACATCACTAAGCTCAACTATTAGTATTACGCATCACAAGCATATATTATAAGGCACGAGGGAATGACACATAGCAATGTATACACACATATGGTACACCAACATAAATCGTTGTGATGCTCAGGTAGAAACAAGAAGAAAGATTTTGGCCCATCATCAAGTACATATAGATATGAAGATCAACAAAATCACATAGCCTATGCAAGCACCCAAATATGAAATATTCATAAAAAGGCCTGGTCACCATCTTTATTTATAACTTTCAGGCAAAGAATTTTTAATATGCATTGAAATTCCACCACCAAAGCAATGATTCTCAGCCCTGGACAACATGGTAAATGTCCATATGGAAGTATTATCCTTTTCCCCTATATGTCTAAGATGACCCATGTAAAATGATCACAAGATGTGATGGAGAGGAGGAAACTTCTTTCCTCATAACCTTTCATAGCATGGCCATTTGTCCAACTGTGATAAAAGATATAGTATTCACATCCAATACATTATATTTTGTAAAACTAAATGCATTGTCAGCATTGATTCTTCTTTTAGCAATATTGATTTGTCTTTTATGTGTCATGTGTGCACACATGAAGAAAGAATTTTTCAAAATTAAAAAATGAGATAATTTGGATATACATCGGTGTCTTAATATTTTTATGCCAAAGATCTAAATTAATTTCTTTGATATGATTACAAAAAAAGTTTTTAAGTAAACATAAAAAATCCATATAGTAAAGATCTTTTTTTCTATGGCCTTGCCCAATCAGCTTTCCTGACTTTCCTAACTGAAGATCCTGCACCCAACAAGCCTTAGATAAGAGAATACTTTACGCCTATAATAAAAAATTTGAGATACCGAAAAAAGGTTTAAATCTAATTTAGGAATAACCATCACATTTGAAGCAATTTTTTTTTTTGAAATATTGTTGAGGTTTCCTATACTTTTGACATACCATCGACTATTGACAAACATGAAAAATATGAATTAGTGAAATCAGATAAAAGCGACAAATTGTGAGTCATGTGAAAAGAGGCTCCTGAATCCAAAATCCAAGAAGACTTACTCGAAGGAGAAGAAGAGGAGATGGCGGCACTAGATGTAGAAGGAATGACTTTTAGAATCTAAGAGACAACCACCGATATTTGGGCAATTGTTAAATCATTGAAGTCGCCCCCTTTTTTTATTCTTGAGGTTCTTCACTTACGGTGGCCACTTTCTTAAGCTTGGGACAATTCGGTCTTATATGCCTCGGTTCTTTACAATGATGACAAGTAATTTTACCTTTGTATCGTCTTCCATTATGTCCTCCATTGGATTTTCTTTCAAAATGATATAGTTTATAAGTTTTTATAATTTTTTTGGGTCTTGATATGGCAAAAGCCTCATCATTAGACTTGTGCATTCCAAATATTGTTTCTTCTTAACAAATTTAAGTAAGTGCCTCACTTATAGAAGGAGTTGAAGTCCTATAAAGCAAGGAGGACCTCACTTGCTCAAATTCCGGTCGAAGACCATATAAAAAAGAGAAAAGGTTTTCTCTTTCATCTTGTAATCTTCTCATCTTGATAGCCGAAACTTTCCATTTTGGTTCTAACATAGCTAGTTCATCCTCAATAGGAGACAAGATACCATAAAAGTCTCTTACACTTTTATCTCTTTGTTTAGTATTACGTACTTTGTCTTGAAGATAATATAGCCTAGCTATATCTTTTTGAATGAATGCGCTCTTTAGGAAGGTCCATGCACCACATGCCTTTTTGAATTTGATGATGTTGGTGGCAATCTTGAACTCCATGGTATTCATAAACTATGAGAGTATTTGAGCATTGCTAGCTTCTCAATCTTCTAACTTGTTTTGGTATTCTTGTAAAACTTTCTTTTTTTCTTCTTCGGATAGAGCTTTGACTTGATCTTCTTCTCTACTTGTTAATTTAAGTTGAGGTTCATTAGTGATTTCACTAACAAACCCCCAAAACTTTTTACCTTTGATGTGATTTTTCATTGCGGTAGCCCACATCAAATAGTTGCTTTCGTTGAGCTTGTAGGAGATGACAAAGGAGGAATCTCTTTATCCCATAATGAAGAAGGCTTGTGTTTGAAAACAAAAGATTGAAGAGCACCACAAAAAAAAGAAATCTCAAGATAACTTTCAACACTTCAAAAACCGTAAGCTTTGATACTATGTAATGAAACAAGATGTGACAATGCCAACAAAGGGCTGCACAAGTGCACATATCCAATATGGTCTCTAATGGACCGATAACAATCTCATAAAAGAGATAAAAAACATGAATTTCACAAGAGCACAATGGCACAACTTCCACACAATTACAATATAAAAAATTGAAATTTATATATGGACAAATAAGCTTAGAAAAGCTTAAGATACATTGAGTAGTGAGAGCCTCACATATAATAAGAGGGAGGCAGTCCAACTAGTTGGACTGCCATCCCAATAGTCATATTGGACGACAATAAAAATAAAAAATAAAAAATAAAAAAGCAAAAATAAAAAATAAAAAGACTCAACAGTCCCTATTGGACTGTAGTATATTATAAGCCATTTAAATAATCAAAATACCCTTGATATATGTATATTGTACAAATATACGTATATCAGTTAGGTATACAAATATATACACCATATTTTAACAATCTCCAAAAAAAAGAAAGATCTATGAGAATACTACAATGCTCTTTCTCTCTTTTGGGATAAATTGGTTCTTTTAGAGCCTAAGTGACATTGTCGACTTGACATAGAGCTTCGAGAAAAACAAATCAACTTAGAGCATTTCTACCATTTCATAAACGAGCTTAGGTCTGAATTTGAAGAAACAAAATTGACCCTTCTTCATAGACATGGTGTTCCTTCCATAGTAAAAACCTTAGAAGAATTAACTATGGAAGAGAATAGATTAAAGAAATCCTCTCTTAGCAAAGATGAGGAATCAATGCTTGCTATGTCAAGACCCGAAAATCATACCAAAGTATATAGGCCTCTTTACTTTAGAAGAAGCCAAAATGACTTTGGGAAGAGCTCAATTATGAAAGAAATCCAAGTGATTATGAATACAAAAAATATGGTAAGATAATATGCTACATCTGTAAAGAGTCGGGTCATATCAAACCATTTTGCCCAAAAAAAATGAAAAGAAAGCGGCCTCTGTGAGATCATCAAGTGAAATAGGTGGCATAGATGAACACTCCAAGAATGTTTCATTTGCTCAACTCATGGAAATCCTTCAACCACTAATCAAAGGCCAATCTTCCTCACTCTCCGGTGCGGTCATATCAACATGCGTGGACCCCGGTTAGAACTCTTGGATTATTGATTCCAATACCTCTTTTCGTATGACTCCTAATGAGTCCATACTATTCAAATGTCTTATTAACTCTAATGATTTTTATGTTTCAATCGTCGATGAAACATCTTTAAAAATTAAAAGCTTGGTTACTTTACACATTCTTCTAAAATTAATCAATTTTTTTTTGTCCCAAATATTAGAGTATTTCCTAAACTTAACCTCAACCTTTTATCTGTTTATCAAATTACAAACCATAGATGTATGGTTATTTTTTCATCTAAGGATTGCTTGGTACAAGATCTCCAATCCAAGAAGCCAATTGAACGAGACTATAGAAGGTGTGACCTCTACTACATGGACAATTTAGAGCTATTAAATCAAAATTTTTATAATTTTTTTGAGAAAAAAATATTGAACATTAACGTAAGAGATTAGGACATCCAAGTATGTCAAAAATATATTTATTCTCTTTTCTTGAAAGTTGTAATGAAAAGGATTTTGTTTGTGAAGATTGCCTTTTCGAAATAGCTAATTTATATCTAAAGAACCTTTTGAGTTAATACATTCCCAAGGATTTTGTTTCATATATATATATATATATATATATATATGCACAATTATCTTATATTTTATAAAATGCTCTAGATATGAAGTTAGATTATCAATTACAAACTAAAATGTCTATTGCTACTATTGCTATGAAAGATTATTGATGTTTCTAATTTTTTTCTTTAAAAGAAAAAAAAAATAAATGAGAAAAAAAAAACAAAATCGTGGTGCAATGCTATAAATCGTAACCATACAATAAGGTTTTTGCTTGTAAAATATGTTCGTTGTTTTTCCTGTTTATTTTTAATAGATCATGGACAATGGGAGTCTCAGAGAGAAATGTGTTAGAAATCTATTCTTCAAGATAAAAGGCTTCTTGATTGGTAGGTTTTCTGATTTTCTCTTATTATCTGTAGGCACTGAGGTGTCATATCATTCGGTTGCATTCTTCCCATGCTTATCAAGACAAATGCACAATATTCTTCTTTCAAAACTTCAAGTCTAGGTACAATTATGTGTCTATCCATCTTTCATAGATTGTTACCAATAGATTGTTAATTTTGATATTTGTGCAAAATAAAAAAACAAAATCATTGTTATTGCTGATAGAAATGGCATAAAGGAGACTTATAAGTAACCCCAATTCACATTTAAGAGATTAAAATAATGGGAAACAAGAGAGACCTTGAGTGCTACTTTAGTAGGCATTTCAGTGGTACAAAATAAGTGACCATTGCAAGAAATACCTGAGTCGTTGCAAATTGCACAAATCTCAGCTAATGTCAGTAGATTGCTATCCATATTGTAGTAACTCCAATCAACAATCCTGCCATCCTTTGGATTATATGTTGTGCCTTCAATATTTATTTGAGATTTTTATTTTTTGTTGGTTGTTGCTTCATCAATAGAGCATTTTTTATTTATTTATAATTTTCCAACCATGGCCCATAATAGCTAGACGTTTTGGCTTATAACCTTTTAATGAGGCTTGGGGGTTAGAGCCTATATAAACACAAATCCTTCTACTCATTTCTCATCCCTCATTGCTCTTTTCTCTCTATCTCGAGCTCTGGTCTCCTCTCTCTCTCTCTCTCTCTCTTGAGTTAAGAAGATTTATCTGTCTCTCTTTAATTTTGGCGCTTCTTTTTCTTGGGTTAGATCCAAATTCAGGTAGAGATCTAGATCTGGTTTAGCCCAGATCCAGGCCTAGTTTGGATTCATATTCAATTGTGGTTCAAATTCAAATTTGGTTTTAGATCCAATCCTAAGATTCAGATCTGTTATAGTTTGGATTCCTATCAAGAATCTAGATCTGATTATAGTTTGAATTTCTATTTAGGATTTAGATCTATTATAGTTTAGATCCAAATTCAAGATCCAGATCTGGTTGCTGATCAGACTCATATCCGGTTGTAGTTTAGATCCCGACCTAATTACTGTTAGAATCCATATCTAAACTCAAGATCCATACCTGATTCAACCCTAGTCAAGAGGCTGTTACATATGGTCTGTGTCGAGGTTGTTGGACTCACCCAATGCAGGGCATGGTCTGATCATTCGTGAGAAGGCAAAAGCTCGGTTGTGTCCTGGGAGCGCAATTGCACAAATACTCATTGCATAGAGGACTTGATCCTAAGTGGGTTAACTATCGCTTGAAAGACAACGTGTTTGCACGTGCTTCCCATATCATTGGTTCAATCCCAGTTGCCTGACCCACTAAATAAGATATAATATAAAACAATGTAGGTTTACAGGTACATGTTGGCCGTTGTAATTTTTTGTTGATTTTGATCCAATCTTACCTAAAAATTTATTTTTCTTTGTAATTGAAAGATTTCAACTACTAACTTCCCCCAAAAGAAAAGAAATCATTACAAAAATAAACTAATCAAGTTTGTCATTAGAGCCAGAAAAGGATTAGAGACTTTCTCCCTTATTCTGCCTTCGTCAATCAGGAATCGTTTTACGCCGTTTGAAACTTGTACAGAGGGAAAGAGAGATAATGACGCCATAGAGTGACGATACATATGGTGACTGATGGACTTCTTTGCCAAGAGGCTCAAAACAAGTTGATAGAGAAAAGGAAAGTATCGACTTCCCATATCAAATGATTAGCCAAAAGAGGATTTTTTTTTTTAATTCTAATTTGCCAATTAATTATGAATCCTCCATATTTAATTTTTAAAATGCTGCTGATTGTCATTTTCAACGGCCAAGAGTCCCACTAATAGGGGTGTCAAAGGATCGGGTATGACCTGACCCCAACCCGTACCGGATCCTATAAGGTTGGGGGTTGGTTACAAAGAAGGGGTCGGATTAACTATTCTGTTTGGATCCATGGGGTTGGATTATTAAATGGGTTAGGTATGGTTTATGCAATTTTATACGAAAACCAGGTCCCAACCGAGTTCTGATTAAGATCCACAACTTTCAATATAATAAACTTAAAAAAATATTATTTTAGCGGGTATGAACCGGGTTGGGTTTATATAATTCTTATCAGATCTGGGTATTGTTTTTCTTAGTCTGATCCAGGTTTGGACGTTGACACCCCTACCCACCTACCTAATATAGAGGGCAGGTACATTGGCATTCCATTGTAAAGCAGTTATAAATTAGTGAAAATGCATTATTAGTTTTGTCGTATTTATATCATTTAAAAATATTATTTCCTCATTAATTTTAAAATTAGCATATTTACATAATATTTTATTCTTTGTTTCGTGCTCCGCGTATCCCGCGTTTTGCTTGTCTTTTTCGAATTAAATACAAATTTTTTCTTTCGTGTTATTAAAGTTTGATATGACCCTTTAGCAACCTCTTCTGGAGTTTTTTCGGCTGAATTGTAGTCATAAAATTCCACGGGAACTACGGTTCTGAAGCGGTCTGGCTTACAGGATACCTTCTATGTAGATGCAACAATATACCGGAGAGCTTCGTGACTGTGCATCTTACCCACCTGCAATATTTTTTTATTCTACGGAATACCGTGTGGCCCTTGATCCCATATCTTTTCAATTATTGACAGGAAGCGAAAACATAAAAAATTAGGCTTACAGGAACAATATGTACTTTTTATTTCTTGCCTTGTTCAGCTAAGGAGCATCCTGCTGCAATATGAGAGAGAGAGAGGATCAACATTATCACTCATGAAGATCAACAAAATGTTGAACCATGAACCTAACAAAATAGAAAAACAAAAGTAAAATATAGAAAAACAAAAGCAAAAGAAAAAGAAAAAGAAACTACAGCCAGCTAGCAACAAACAACAAAGCCAAGCTCAACCAGGATCCTCTCGATAAGAAGGAACCACCGATGAGTGAACGTTGTTGAGACGAAAGGAGAGGTCTCTAAGATGCATACGTAGAATCGCGTATACATCAACCAAGATTTTATGGACAAGATTATTAAGGATGACCGAAATTTGACAGAAAGTAGCATCATTGCGTGCCATCCAAACAAACCACCAAGTAGTAAGCAATCATGTCTTCCAGATCAGTCTCCACCGCTTGCAACGTCTAATTTCAATAGGGCCTAAGAGCAGATCAAGCGCAAAAGACTCCTCTTTGACAATTACGTTCGAAGATCTCCACGTGCTATTAAATAGGGCCACAAAGATTGGGCAGGACCAGGATAAATGAAACGTAGTTTCTTCAGCAGCTTGACACAACACACACCAACTTGGAAACTGAAAGCCCAACTTCTTTAAATAACTATGAGTCTGAACCCTATCATGCAAAATTAACCAAGCCAAGACCCGAGATCTTGGGGTAGGGCCCTTACCCCATAACTCACACTCAGGGAACCAATCTGCCCCTGGGGGGAGCAACGATCTATACACTTTGTGGGTGTGGAACGCACCATTTGGTGCAATAGCCCAATGCAACCACTGATCATAATTACCTGCATCCCCAATTTGATCTCTGAAGGACGATAAGGCTCTCAGCCACATGCTTCGCAAGTGCGAGATCGCCAGCCCCCGGGTTTCATGACGAAAATTAGATAAATCAGGAGCACCATATTTAGCATGAAGCAAACGAGCACAAGGAGGACCTGGTTGATGGGTCATCCAACATTGCTTGGCCACAAGAGCAATACTCCTCTGTCTTAGAGCAAAAACACCTAAGCCAGCCATACGCTTAGGTAACACCACCGTTCGCCAACCAACCAAATCACGCTTACTCTTAAGCTGACACCCAGACCAAAGAAAATCCGTCATTAAACGACAAATCTGCTTCTCCACGCCCACAAGCATCATGAACATTGACATGAAGAATTCAGAGATAGAAGAAAGAACATGTCTGATTAAAGTCAGACGGCCAACAATGGAGAGATAAGACGCCTGCCATAAAAAAAGCTTGTTTTTCACTTTTTGAATAGTTGGAGCCCAAGCAGCGGAAGAGAGGCGCTTCACTTGTAACGGCAGGCCCAAATACGTCATCGGCAACTTAGAGATTGCACAATTGAAAATCCGTTGACCCGCTGCAAGCATAGGATACTGAACATTGAACATAGTAATAGAGCATTTGCTATCATTTAGGGAAAGCCCAGAAAGAGAAAGAAAGAACTGGAGAATAAGCTTGAATCTAAGCATTTGCTGCATGTTTGTTCGCCCAAAAATAATCATATCATCAGCATAAATAAGAATATGGTCCAAAAAATTCAGAAGATCTAGAGGATCTATCAGGCGCTTCTCCGCAGCATGCTTGAGCAACACCACGAGACCCTCAACAATGACATTGAACAACAAAGGCGATAGAGGGCAGCCTTGCCTTAGTCCATGCCCCAATTTGATCTGACCACCTCTAGTGTCGTTAATCTTAATCATGGCTTGAGCATTAGAGACCAATTCCCTCACCCACTCAGAAAAACGACGACCAATGCCAAAATTGGATAACATTTGAAATAAGAAGGACCAATGCACAAAATCAAAGGCTTTATGAAAATCTAATTTAAGAGAAAAATAGGCCTGACCACTAAGATGTAAAGAGTGAATGACTTCAGAGGCCAAGATGAATGAATGTTGAATCCTCTTATTATGGATAGAGGCGAACTGAGAGTTCGAATTTTTTTTGGTGAACCACGACCTTCAACCTATTAGCCAACACCTTGACAATCATCCGATAAAGTGCACTCATAACAGAAATCGGGCAAAACCTAGAGATATCAGTTGCAGCATCATCTTTTAGAATTAAAGAAATAATTGCAAAGTGGGTTTGAATAGGCAATCTGGAGTTGCGATAGAACTCATCAAACATGTTAATTACATCAGGCTTCACACAAGACCAAAAAATTATGAAGAAATCCACATGAAACCCATTATAACCTAAAGCTTTCCACCCTGACAAACCTTTGATTGCCCTAAAAATGTCATCTTCAGAGAACTTTATTTGCATAATTCTAGCTTGATCTTGCCGAATCGAACCAACAGAAACAGGACCAATGACACCCTTCGCAGTAAGGGAAACATAATATAAATCTTTGAAATACTGAGTGACAGCTGAAATAACGTGCTGATTAAGGTACGAAACATGCCCAATGGTGATTGATGGGATGGCATTCCTCCTATGACGATGAGAAGCATATGAGTGAAACAATTTAATATTACCATCTCCGGCCGCAAGCCATTTCACCCTTGCCCGTTGCTTCCATCTAATTTCCTCTTTGACCCTCCAGTTCTTCAAAAGCGTTGATAACTCAATAGATCTGGCCTGCAAACTTTGCAAGTGTGAATCAGATAGAGACTCTGGGGAAGACATAGTTTGATACAATGCTGAAATCTCTTGCTCCCAAGCAGTCATTTGCTGAAATTTAACCACGTCTTGATTATGGAGCCAAGCTTTGATATCCTTAGCGAGATGAGATAGCTTCTCATGACACCAGATAGCTGCCCACTGCTCATTGGAGGGCTTGTTCCAAGAGTCTGAAATAATAGTATGAAAATCTGGCTCCTGGAGCCACCATTGTTCAAACACAAAACTCCTGGCGTAATTAACCCCCCCCCCCCAAGTAGTGATTAACTGACCATGGTCCGAGATAGAAGAAGCCAGCAAGACACATTTGACATCTAGAATAAGATCCAACAAATTTGGAGTGACAAAAACCCTGTCAAGAACTCTGCAGCATGGGCGAATCCGCCTATTCGACCAAGAGTAACGCTCCCAAATAAAAGGAATTGGGTAAAGGTGATGCCGATGAACAAAATCTTGAAAACCTCGCATAGATGGATTGGGAAGAACGAGGTTATTAGAATCCTGAATAGACAAAAGGCAATTAAAGTCTCCCATAAGAAAATGATACTCCCTGTTTGAGACGATGATCCTATTTAAGTCATTCCAGAAAGCAGGCCTCATGACAGCGTGATTAGGGCCATATACAACAGTGACCACAACCCTTCTGCCACTGTCTTGCAAAATGAAGGCAACCGACAAAGAAAACAGACCCATGTCCAGTTGAGAAATATTTAAATATTGCTTCCCCAAAATAAGGATACCACCGACTTGGTTGACCGCAGGCTTAAAAAAATAGTCAGCACTCCTCCATATACTAGAGGCAACAGAGCGAGAAACTTCATCCATCTTAGTTTCACAAATAGCAATCAGGTCAGGCTTCTCCTGTCTAACCCAATTCGCCAGAAACCTACGCTTAGAGGGGCAATTCAAGCCCCTGATATTCCAGCAAAGAGACTTCATGACACACAATCTGGAAAAATCCAGGGTGTGTGTGACCTCGCTGACCTTCGCGGAGACCTGCCATCGGAAGTCGTAACATTGAGTGGGTTGCTCCTCTTGCTTCTACTACCACTGCTAACTTGCCGGTGCCGAACAACCCCCATACTCTCAGTAGCCCTCGAAGGACCGGAAGAATCACCCCTTAGATCAGAGACAACATCAAGTGGAGGACCTAAGGAGCCACCTAGGATAGTAGAGACTACCAAAATGGTAGATACCATATCGACAGTTATATGAAGCAGCTGAGATAAGGAGAGAGAGAGAGATATCAAGCATCCGGGCTGCCTCTTCAACCTCAACACCCAAGGGCGACAGAGGGGGGGACTGTCGAGGAACGGGTGGAGCGGAAGGGAGAGCCACACTTGGGAGAGCCCCACACCTCCAAGAACTATACACAGAATCAGTGACGGTAGATGCAGTAATAGTGGCCTTAGTAACGACCGACGATAAAGGAAAAGGAACCGATAGACCAATAATCATGCATCTGTGAGCCTCAGTGGAACGAGCATTAAATGCCATAATGTGAACCGCCATATAATCAAAGTGCCTCAATGGAAAAATAATGAAAGACGATGGCAAAATTGACCTTTTCCCACCTTTTGCATGACTGTCTAACCGAGTTGCCAATCCACCTCGAGAAGGGGCGCTAGTCGTGTAAGGCACAGAGTCACTAACAGATAAACCATGATGGGCATGAGCATGTGGAATAATGATAGACTTATCACCAGTAGGATAATATTCAGAACTAGTTGCGACCGATATCTTAGGGCTCCCCAGCAGCACGTTCGACGACCGTTGAAAGCGAGATGCGAGAAGTCGAGCAGACGTGCTGGGTTTGGCAACGAACATCAAAGATGTAGATGATATAACCAGAACCGTATTAGAACAAGATTTTCTGGTAAGCTGCCTTGGTAGAGCATGTGATAATTGGACCGAGACCTAGATAGTCCCAATCTTAATGGCATGAAAAAAATCTTTGGCTCCTGAAGATCTCCAATCAGCACCCATGGCAAAAAAAAAGTATGTCACGAAGGTTGCTTAGAACTCTGACAGGCAAAGTGGGTCCCCAACACAAAAGGTTAGTTGGAGTCAAGAGTCTTCTCGGTTGAATGTTGGTGAGAAGAATTTATTCGCTTTCGCTTCCAAAAAGGATGACGACGAGCAAGGAAAGATGAACCACACCTATGCCAATCAAAGCGTTTCTGAAAATTCAAAGACAAACATGATGCGCACCACCAGTCTCCCGGTCTAGCGCGTCGCAACTGAGATCTTGTGCGAAGGGCACAAAAAGAGCGTTGCCATGAAGATTGAACCTGCTGCCAACCCCGATCAGCGACCCAACGCGGAAGCTCCCGAAAAAAGAAAGGCGGGTCAAGCAGCGCCATGACAGAACAGGCTTCGAGAGGCTCTCTCCTAACGGCACAGATAAGTTTTCTGACATCCGAGATATGAAGAGAGCCCACATCCAAGCATGAACCAAGGACATTCGAGAGATTAAAAAATAATCGATGCTTGAGTCTGAAAGGCAGGTCAACATCGAAACCCCACCGTCGAAGGGCGAATGCTGCGCCCCAGTCATTAAGAGCATCCTGAATGAAATGGAGGGCCCTCCGATTTGCTCCCAAGGAGCGATAAGAAGCAAAACCCCAAAAAACACGCGGCAAGCGACTCATGAGGAAGAAAGGAGAGAGAGCACCTGGCTGCCGGAGGGACGTTAGACGGTTGCAGAGGGGGGTCGAGGCGATTGCAGTTGGTTATGGCTCCGATGCAGTGAGGAAAGACGCTGCAGAGGTCCGTCGATGGTGGCTCCGATGCAGTGAAGGACGACGCTGCAGAGGTCCAGCGATGGTGACCCTAAGGTCGGGGCGTAGCTGTAAAGGAGGTCGAGCGATGGTGGCTCTGGCACAACGAGGGGCGTCGTGCAGGGGAGGGCTGCCGACGGTGGCTCCTGAGCGGCGATGAGCGTCACTGCAAAGTTGGTCTGGCGATGGTGGTTCCCGCACGGAGAAGGTCGTCACCACCCACGATCGTTCCTCCCTTTCCACTGTTTGGGCATCTCCCACACGCAGCAGTGAAGGGAGAAGAGGGATGGCTTCCTGCAGCTGTCCACTATGGCAACAATATGAGGAGGAGAGGAGGGCAGCACTAGAGGGGGAAGTGCACGCCGGCGATGGTGGCTCCGATGCAGAGAGGGAAGACGCTGCAGAGGTTCGGTGATGGTGGCTCCGATGCAGTGAAGGACGACGCTGCAGAGGGTGACCCTAAGGTCGGGCGATGGCGGGGCGTAACTGTAGAGGAGGTCGAGGGATGGTGGCTCTGCTTTGGCGAGGGGAAGAGGGAGACGATGGTTGGGTGAGCTGTCGTGGTTTAGAGAAAGAGTTAGGGAGAGAGAAACGCGGCATCAGGGGGTTCCGTGCCTTCGGCGAGGGGCGTCGTGCCTTCGGCGAGGGAGAGAGACAGTGTTGGGGACAAGTGTGCCAATGAGAGGTAGAAGGAGACGAGGGGGGAGGAGGGAAACAGAGAGGTAGGAGGCGTCAGAGGAAAGCTAGGAGGTAAGGGGGCTCCGGCGTGCCTCTGGCGAGGAAGGGTCGGGGCTCAGGTGAGCGTGCCGGGGCCGGTGTGGTTCAGAGAGAGAGAGAGAGTTACAATTTGATGCTAATAAATTTGACAAGTTTAAAAGAATTCTCTTAATAATTTTAGTTCTCTGGACAGTATTAAGGGCTTGACAAAGTTCTCAAATCTCGAAGTTGATAAAAATTTGACTAAGAATAGCCTTTTGGGGATCAAAATAAAGCAACTGGCCAATGTATGACGGGTAGTTTACATTGACTTGGTCACTTGGGAACTAAAAATGATTTAACCAATGCGCCTAGGACTTATCATCTGTTTTGCATTTGTAATCCTCACCGTTCTTTCTCCGTTTCTCACATGAACAATGCATTAATCTTCATATAATTGGCCAACTAGTCAACTGTTTGGTCGTTTCTTGCTATATCAACATGCACAATTATTTGTTATCAAGATTTAATCATATCTACCAATTCATTCACACATAGCTTAATTTATCCTTCATTGTTTTTATCAAGGCAAAAATTGGTCAAGGCCTGGCACCATGTTCTGGATATGTGCCTACTTAGTAGCTAAGAGGATCATAGTGACAAATATCGCGAGATTTTCATATCACGAGAAATTGCCTGAAAGTTTAAAACAACAATTTCATGCGAGATTTTCAAAATCTGTGAAAATCTCTTAAGATTATTGAAAAACATAAATACCGCTATTTAAATGTGATATTTACTATTTAAATGACTATTTCTCACGAAAAAATGTGTTTTTTTATTTTTAAATAAATTTTATTAATATTTTCTTATAAAAAATAAATTTTATATTTTTTAATTTATTTTTTTATTGTTGAGATTTTGCCAAAAAAATGCGAGATTTATGAAAAATTTTCAATTTCTTGTGAGTTTTTAAAAAATGAGAAATTGTCGTTTAAAACGTTTGTCACTATGTGTTCAAGCCGCTCATGCCATTTTTCTTCAGAAACCTTTGTGAATCGAGTGGAGAAAAATATCTCTGGGCTTTCACCAAGAGTATAGAGATTACCTTTTTTACTCTCTTTGGCCATTATTCTCCCTGTTTTTCTGTTCTTTATAACACAATCCAAAGAAAAAAATTCAAAAATATAAGGCAAATCCTTCGTTAGCTGACTTACTGACACAAAATCTTTCTTGATAGAAAGAACATATAAAACTTCTTGTAAAGGAATAGAAACTGAATCAACATTTATATGAGTACTACTGGTATGAGTAATGAGCATCTTTTCATCATTCCATACCATCACAAGATCGTTGCCAGTATAAGGTTTCATGTTAAGCAATTTACCTGAGTTTTCACACATATGCGTCATGGCCCTGTTGTCAGCAAACCATTCAACATCCCGACTTTCGTTCATAGTGAGAGTTGCTAAGGCTTGAGTCGCATCTTGAGGTTGGTAAGTGATTAAAATGATTGAAACACTTCACAGTGGAGTGTTTTTTCTTATTACAAATTTGACAAATGACTCCTTTTTTTCCTTTCTTTTTATCGTTTTGCATTTGATATTCACCAGTTTTCTTGAAATCACGAGAATTTTTATTTTAAAAAAAATGCCCATTTGAATTAAATTTGAAGTTATGATTTCCATTTCTTTTTTCTTTATTCGAAGCATGTTGACCAAAGAATGCCATTTGTAGCTGATTGGACTCATGAATCTTGGTCCGTTCTTCGTGACTTTGTAAGAGAGGAATAATTCTCTTGTACGAAAGAACATGCGGTTTTAACATGGTGGTCACAAACGACTCATAATCTGGACCAAGTCCTTGCAGCAACAAAAAAAAATCTTTTTTTCATCTTCAACAGGTTTTCCAATTGCAGCGAGATCATCATAAATGGATTTGAAGTTTTGAATATAAATGTCGAGCGTGTCTGTAAGACTCGCAATTTTTCAGAAAATATCTGAATAAATTCATGAGGCATTTACCAGTAAAAATAACTTTTTTTCTCAGAATGCGAAACAAATCAATTCCTGCGAGCCAGTTATACTTAGAATATTCGTCGAATCGCGAATATATGCTCAAACACTCTGAAAGCCATAACTTTCTATCTAAACAAAATCAAAGGATTCCAGCGAGCCAACTTTCTTCGTTGCATCAATACGAAGATAATGGCCTACTCAGAATTTTTCGAAAAAAAATCACCGAAAACCCAAATTTTTTGCGGGACCCACGGAAATGTTGGTGGGACCCACATAAATATTTCTCAGAAAATATTCTAGAATATTTTAGAATATTCCAGAGCCTTCCACAACCTTCCAGAACCTTCTAGCTCCTTCCATCACCTTCCATGGAAGGAATTTCTGAAAAGCCAAGGGGTAAAGAGGTAAAAGTGAAACTTGGGGCCCAAGTTTCACTTCTTATAAATAGAAGAGCCCCCCTCTCTCTAAAAATCGCCAACCCCTCTCTCTCTTCTCCTTTTTCCAAACCTCCCCTACCTAGCCTAGCCCACCTGACCTGGTCTGAGCCTGCCTGACTTAGCTTGAGCCTGCCTGATCTGGTCTTAGCCTGCCTGACCTGGTCCTAACCCACCTGATCTAGGTCTGAACCTACCTGACCTAAGTCTGAACCCAGTTGACTTGACTTGAACCTGGTTTGGTTCAAAGTCAAAGTCCAAGTCCTTTTTCGTCCGAAGTCCGGAGTTGATCCTTTTTCAAAGTCGAGTCTCGTTCGAAGCGTTTGAAGCAATCAGAGTTGTTTCTTCCTCAAATTGAAGTAAGTTCGCTTCATTAATCCATCTCTCTCAAGTATTTGATTGTTTGTATATAGCATATACTTTCTGAAGTAGTATCTTTCTTTAGTTCTTGGTTGAGCCATCTAGGACGCTTCGGTGTTCACGCGCTCGCTTCGTAACTATTGTCAGATATATATGTTCGAATGCGCAGTATATGAATTCTTCAAAAATAGTATCTCGCCCTAGTTCTTGGTTGAGCCCTCTAGGACACTTCAATGTTCACTCGCTCGCCTCGTAACTATCGTTGGATACAGATCTAGGTGTATATCTGTTGATTCTGCCGACGCGTCCTATATCGCACAGGCTATGTAATTTACCTTTGCCGTCGCGTCGTATGATGCCAAGGCTCCCTGCTTTCTGCACTTTCCGATTAATGTACTTCCGATTATGCATTAACTTACGCTGTCGCGTTGAATGACGCCAAGGCTCCTGTTTTGTTATATATGTAGAATATTTCATTCAGTTACACACCCTGAACAATAGTACATGCATTTCCTTTACGCCACCGCTGTATAAAGCACATGCTTCTGCTTATACTACATATATGGCGCGTAAATGAGCGTTCAAATGGAGATCAAACTCCAAATCGTCAATGCGATTCCCTTACCGCTCCTCGTTCAAGATTCTGCTTGACGAATGAAGCCCCTATTGAAAAGGCTTCGGTTTTTGGCAAAATGCTCTTTACGTAAAGACTAAGTCAATTACGTATGGCCTAACTATGGCCCAGGGTTCCTGCAACCTTGATGGATGCAAAGTACTCACAACGGTGCGCATCCATTTCCCGAGTTAAGCGTAGCGATTTCCCGCCAAAGAGGGGAGATGCCGCTGAAATTGATAAAAGAAACACATGCTTTCTCCGTAAAAAAGAGGAAGTGCTGCTAAAATTTCTGAAGAAGCTAATGATAGCTCAGAAAGAATGTAGCAAGATACTCTACCATACAGCAGAGTGCTACTCGGTTCATGGAATGCCCTCTACAACGTCGAAGGGTTCGTCACACCACTGCCGATGGAGCAGGGGAGGTGCTGACAAAATGGTTGGCAGAAGAGCTGTCGGAACCAGTTAAACGGCATAATAATGTCCGTTGATGGAACGATGCCAGAACGGCTCGTATCCTTGTGCCTACGAGGGCACCTTGCTCATAAGGGCCGCTGAGCCAGAGTAGAGGTTGCGCCTTGGCTTGGTTTGGACTCGTTGCGTAAAAATACGCTGAGTAGCCAATCTATTTAGATCGAGTCATATGCATGCTTAATGAGAACGGTTACGCAACCAGACTCGTAAGGGCCGAAGAGCCAGAGTGTGTTGTTTTCACCCAAAGAGGTGTGATGCTCGTGGTGGCCGAAGTGCCAAGAGCGGTGTTCTGCATGCATATGAATAAGACTTAAGGTCGCACATGCCCCGCGGTTGAAAATCGTGTTAGGGGTACCCCCTCAGTAATGACTGTGTTGGGGCAGACTGAATGGGGTCGGGTACATACTCCCGTAGTGCTAAGGCACGGGCTGCCTAAATGGTATGCAGATTCTGTCCAAGTAATTGTAAGACTGGCAGACCCCTTCAGGAATTATACTCACTGTGGAATGACAGTGATGGTACAACCTTGAGTGACACGTATTTTACTTTGGACCTGATAAAGTCCACGATGACCTCAGTCACTCATGGATTTTTGGGTCATGGTTATCCTTAAGATCTAAGGATTGAACCCAACTACTGCAAGTAGAGGATGCATTCGAATATGGGCCTAGTAGGGTCCTCCCAGTTGAAACACACTGCCCTACTATGGATAGGGTCAACAGGCCTCTGGGGTATCTAAAATACATAGAATAATCAACCCCCAAAACGTCGCGTTGATGCCCGGACAATGCTTCGCCCGCGTACCAAGGGTGGAAGAGGCTAATTATCGAAACAATGCATTAGCTTAGGTTTAGCGATGCTTGAATGTATGAGTGGATGACGTTGTTGAGTCAGTCCTGCATAACCTTTGTGAAGGTGTCATGTTCGGTATACGACTGGATCGACTGGGCAAAGACCCGTGTTGTATCCGCACGACTAAGCGAAGCTCGAAGAGCTGTCCTTAGATGCGTGGGATACGGATGTGCCAAGTATGAAGACTTGAGCTAGACATCCCTTTGAGACTCGGAAGAGGTCATGGCTAAGTCATGAAGACTTAAGCGGTTATCCAAATCACATCCCTAAAAAGGCTTGCTCTAAGTCCTGAAGACTTGAGCGGATGTTCAACTCATAGCCCTGCAGAGACTCTTGCGATATACGCTAAGTCTTTGAGGCTTGAGCGTCGTTATTGCGCATTGCGACCCTGAGTAGTCATTATTTGTACTTGAGTTGAATGGATGTATGACTGCATGCTTACCAGACCATCAGTGGTTCTGACCCCGTTTAATGGAGATTTCAGGTGTTGTACCTGCGTGGCGATATGCGGAGCAAGGCGGCATCGAGTTTCAGGGTTTCTCTAGACAGAGTTATACTGCTTCCTTTTTATTGAACCTATACTGCTTTTCCAAGCAGTGATGTTGTAATAAACATGTGGTTTCCGATAAAATGGAACACTTCGGTGGTCAATGAGTTGCTTGGCCACATACCTGCAACGTGCTCGAAGTTTTCTAAAACCGACGAGTCATTATCGTCTGATTCCGCTGCTAAAAGCTTTTCTAAGTTCCGCTGCAAAGAAAAAAAAAAGAAATTAATGAAAATTTTAACTTATCTTTGTTTTGGAAATCCGGGGCGTTACAGAATTGGTATCAGAGCATGTGTCTGAGAAACCTGGTTCAAGATCCGTCATGTCACGATATCGCGCAATAAGTATATAGTTTATACTTGTGTTCTGATCTGGGTGCATCTTTGTATAGATGGCAACTCACGACTTCCAAGGATACTGCTATCGTTGCCGGATCATGCACGATGAGTGAGTATGCCCATATGAGGTCCAAGACTGCCAGTTTTGTGGTAAAGAAGGGCATTCCACCAATGAATGCCAAATGAAACATACCGCCGATATGGGTCGGCGGGGATCGCTTGGTCTTAGGGATGAGACCTCGCGTGTTAGTGGGCCACATTACTCCAGTAGAGGGAGTAGCCGTACCCCAACAACTTCTGATGAACTACCGTCTCTGGTAGAATTTGACTTGAACTTTCTTGAGGGATTCAGTTAATCACAAGGCTATCAACAGGCATCATGTACGCCTAGCTTGCACAGTCGGGATGAGGGATGCAACAACTCCTTCTATAATCCCATTATGATTTCAAATTCCTCGAATCATAGTGCTATTATATGGGAGAACGGAGCGGCTTCACAAACGCCGAGCCTGAATGGCCAAGGAGAGGGATACAAACTATATCATCTCATTATGGTCTCAGATTTCCCGAGCCATGATGCCACTGAATGGACAAGTGGACCGGCATCACTGATCTACCCACAAGATTCGCTTGAGAGTGCGGAAGTGCCGCCCAAGCCAAAACTAGTAGTGCCTGCACCAAGGCAATGTGGAAGCAAACGATACTTCAGGTTGTTTGGGTCAAGAAAGAAATCCAGTTCCTAGAAAAGACTGGTAGTGTTTTGGAGTCAATAAACTCATGTATATAGTTTCTCAACGCCTAAAAGTCTGCCAGTGCGGCATGACATTTTGTTTAAGGCGATGCTTGTGTAAATGCGATGTATATTAAGTAAATAAAGCTTTGCTTCGATATAGACATTGAGAAACTAAAACACAATGCTTGTATTTGATAGATAAATGGCTCCTTGTAAACACCCCAAATTTTCACTCACCTTCTTGACATCGCCCTCAATCGGCACATTTCAGTTCTTCAGAAACAATGAAGGGCAAAATGGTCATTTTCTGAGATTGAACTTGGCAGAAAATCCAAAATTTCATTCTTGAGCCTCAAAAATTTCTATATTTAGGTTCAGAGACATCTTCAAATTGCAAAATTTTAAAAATCCTTTTTCTGAACAAGAAGCTAGAATTTCCAAGTCCGAGCTCAGAGTGACATTTCATAGAACATGTCTTTGCATAGCATTGCATCATTTCACTGCATAGCATGTCAGTTTGAGAGCCAAAACTCATGATTTTCAAAATTGTCAATCCAGATTTGATTTTTAAACTTTTTCAAATTAATTTTTAAAACCCTGGGTACTCAAAATTACCAATTTTTCCCATTTTACCCCCAGGACTTTGAATTACAAAAGTTTTTCTCAAAGAAAACAATCTGGATATTTGGATATTGATTTTAAAGATTTTATCTCAAAACTTTTTGCAAAAAGATTTTAAATCTCTTTACAAAAATTTTTATATTTATTTTATACATATTTTGCCCTAAAAACCAATTTTTCTAAATTCTTGAAAACAAATAATGTTTTATCTTGTATTTTCAAATGAATGGAGCAGGACCCGCCTTTGAACTAGCATCATACTCAGACTCTCAGGTAAGTTTTTTATTCTCAAGCGGGACCCACCCGAAGTTCGTACCAATTTGCAAATTTTTCTTTTTAATTTCTCAATATTTATTTATTGATTTTTAGTTAGTGAGCCCACACACATGTGGAACCCCACTTGAAAATAAAAGATTTACAAAAACAAAATAAAACTTTATTTTCTTTTCAAAAGGATTTTAAAAGTGGATTGAGGTGGCATTTCCATAAAAGCCTCTCATTTATTTCAATACTCATTTTTTTTTATTTTTCCTTTTTATTGATTTGTTTAAATAAATTTTTTTTTAAGAAGGAAGCAGCTTTAAATGGCACAGTCGAATTTCCCTAAAGAAATAAATTTAATTTTGCCTAAAACTTAGGGAAATGAAACCAAAATTTTGAAAAATCTAAGATTCAAACCTTTTGAAAACGGCGGATTTTCAAAACCAAATAAATTTTGAGTTTCAAAATTTTCAAAAGAAAGAAAAAATAGTAACGGAACCACAGAGAGGAAAATGCGATTTTTGTTTTAGAAAGGGTTCAAAATCTTTAAAAAGAGGGTTTTGATGGAAAGCAAGGGAGGGGTGAAAGGAATTGATTTCTGAATTTCTTTTTGATTGCAGGAGTCGCTCTGTCGTGGAGGGTGCCCCCACTGAAGATTTTATTTTGAGCATCTAGGTTGAAGGGCGGCAGGTGGTGGCTGCCCCTTTTCTTCAACCCACCAGCAGTAAGAGATCCAGTCGGCGATTCCTACATCCAGCGTGAAGACCATTCACCTTCAGTCCAGCAGGGGTCTTCTTATCAAACGTCAGCCTACCTTCCTTCAGCCCAGCCACCATGCATTTCAACGGCTCTGTATCACCTTCCACCTCCAGCCGGTTGCTGCCCATCATCCATCTCCATTTCCTTCAGCCACAGCCCAGCGTGAACTCCATCTAGCATTTCCCACCTTTGCTTCAGCCCACCAGCAGGGGATCTAGCTGCTGTCATTCACCTTCAACCCCAGCAACAAAAGGTCCATCCGCTGTCCATCTTCTCCAACCCACGTGCAAAAACTATATCCAGCGTGAAACACCTAGCAACAGAAAACACCCTTTTTTCTGTTGTACATAGCAACCATTGGTGTAAGAGATCCAGTAGCATTTGGTTTTTATCGCAGGAAGCATTGGGAAGTGTTTTGGTTCCCAGCCATCTAATTTAAGCTTGGATTGGAAAATCTGGAGGAGGCTGATTCTTTTTCATTATGTATTTTTATTTTTTTTGACTTATGTCAGAGATGTAATAATCAAACTTGGAATAATATTTACTTTTACTGCTTAGATTAGGCTGCATCTCATATAGTTTGATTTCAGTAATATCCTGATTCTATGATGCATATACCTCAATTTTCAAAATTCACCGTGGATGAACACGAATGGCACGTGCACCCACTCTTAGAGAGATGATGAACTCGGTGGAGTCCATATTTACGGCCCTAGTCGGAATATGGACGAGACCCAGATCCATCATCTCTCTACCAGTCACATTGAGCCTACACTCTTAGGCTATTTTAAAAATGCACATCATATTTCCAATTTTTCAAAATATTGTGAATTAACTCAAATAAACTCTGAACATATTCAAGGCCACAATCAGAATATGTGAAGGTTTTACTTTGGCTTAATCCACATTTTTCCAACCAATTTTTCAGAAATCTTTTCAAAGTGCATTCATTCATTCAAATCATCTGCATCATCTGTTTTTCTCATGATTTTCTCAAGAGATTTTCACTTCATGGAATCGATTTCTCAAGAAACTATGATGATATTCGGAGTTGGATTTCCCAAATCAAAGTTTTCCCGTGATTTTCCCTAAAAAGTTATTTTCTTAAGATCTATTTTCAAAAGGAATTTTCATCTTTCTCAAGAATCAAAAGTCGATTTTCAGATATTTCAAGGACAATATTTTCAGGATTTCAATTTGCTAAGTTCTGAATTTCCTTCTCCAATGAGTTTTCCTATAGATTTTCCCTCATTTTCCTAAGAAAATTCTCAAAGTCCGAGTTTTTCTGACAAGTATTTTCCTTTTCAAATATTCATCTTTTCTCAAGAATTCCTTCAGTTTTCCTGAGATTCTCATTTCTTTATGATTTTCCAAATCTTTATAAACTTTCTCGAGATTTTTCTGAGATTCTCATCTCTTTATGGTTTTCTAAGTCTTTATAAACTTTCCCGAGATTTTCAAACCTTCTTCGTCTGAGTTTCCGGAGAGATTGATTTCCATCTTTTTCCTGAGAAATGCTTTTCAACTTCAAATATTTTCTAAGCATACATCATAGTTGTCCAACTTATATTTTACCAAATCTCATAGCACATGCCTGAATTCCCTGTGCATTTAGGATAGAACACAATTTCGATGATTTAACTATGTCAAACACAATTTTGGTCCTTGGTTCGATTACCCCTGTTAAAGGCGGCAGGAACGGTCGAACCTCGTACCGACAGGTCGAGCCCCATCCCATGGATTTTCCCGTAATTTTCAAAACAGAGGCAAGTATTTCAAAACAATTTCCAAAATCCGGTCAAGTTTGAATCGCGAAAGCATTTTCTTCTCTCTTCCGCAAGGAAGGGAATACGAAAAAAAATTTGTGACGAAAACAGGTTTGGCGATCGTGATGGGACCTGTCCTTGTCTGACCAAAAAAGTGCTTGACTTAGTTTAATTATCGAAATTATGTTCACAAAATGTCAGCTCTTTACTTTTGCTATCATGCGAACCTAGGAGCCTAGATTCTGACCTAGCTGACATTGACTGCATATAGACTAGGCATGGTTTGGTAGGACCAGATTGAGGAGATATTTTCATGTTCACATAGACTTAGGTCTAAACACAACTCTCCTCAATTTAGGATCTGAATGCAAACAATGTATGCTTCTTCAAAGTTTTCAAAATCTATTTCTCTAGGATTTAGAGTCCTCTATTTCTTGCATGTGATCATTTTTCAAAATCTCCATTACCTATTATTACCCGGTCTTCACGTTGCTGGGCACTCTTCCAGAACCCTAGTTCGGGACAGAGCCTCACAACTGGGCCAATTATTTGGGTTAACGCCCCCCTACCACGTACCGCGGGCCACAGTCCAAAGTATATCGGTAGGCGCTCAAGGATGTTGGAAAACCTTACCTTAGAACCAGAGTTGAGATTATATGCCACGTACCTCAGATTTCGGTTCAGGTATATCGGCATAACTGGATTGGACAAAGATGATCTGAACCTAGAGTTAGGATTAGGGTCCTATAACTGTTTTCAAAATGATGCATCTAGAGTCAGCCTTTTAGGGAGTGATGAATGTGCATGAATGATTGTGCAGGATGTGATTGTTTGTCCTTACATTTTTCCCCAAATATTTTCAAATATCCATATTTCTCACATTTTCCTTTATTTTCTCAAACCCTGGATGATTTTTTCAAGTATCCCATTTCTTTCAAAACTCCAGGTGGCTTTCCATTCTATCACTCTACTGGATCTCGAATTTCCAGCTACATTTTATATCCTGCCTGCAAATTTTTAAAAATTTCCTACATTTGCCTAAGTCTGATTTCAAGTCTTTCTCTATTTTCAGTCTGATGGCATCCAGTCAAGTCGATCCTATCTTTCCTGAAGGTCACATCTCCTACGAGGTGCGACAAGGTCGTCCTGAACATCGAGCCCTTAGCACCGAAACTTTCATTCACCGATGGTACTATTCTTGGCTCAAAAGCTTTTCCCGTATATTCCCAGACCATTTAAGCGAGTGTGGATTAGAATTGGCGTCAGCAGTCGAAAAGCAGACCATCAATGGCAACCTGATCCATGCAATGGCAGAGCGATGAAATCCACGAACATGCACCTTCTGGTTCCCATGGGGAGAAATGACCGTGTTAATAGATGAATTTTCAGAAATTATGGGGTTACCAGAACCAGCCGGTCAACCAGGAGATCCCTTAGAACATCAATTCCTGATCAATGTCAAGGGTTTGGACCCCCGAGACTCATTAGCTTGTATGACAGGCCGCCGATCCTGGCCCCTAATCCAGTTGGACGGAAATGAATATGTCAACCTGCTCGAGTTGTACCGCCAGTACGGAACCTTCGTCGAAGTCAGCTTGCTATCAAGGACAGCTAAAGAAAGGATTCAGAATGCAATGGTCCTGTGCACTGTAGGATTGGCCCTCTTCCGAGACTGACAAAACTACATGGACATCAGAATAATCCAGCTTATGAGAAGATGGGGAAGTCGACAAACCAATCGCCTCTCCATAGCCATGGCAGCGCTCGCCTTCCTATATCGTGGTCTGACTCTTTTCTCACTCGGAGAATCAATTTTAGTTGAAGGTTGCATTTACGCGCTTCAATCCTGGTTCTTCCAGCATATTCTAGCCCGAGCAAATTCTTTCAGATACAATGGTCAAGAACTTCTCCCAGTGTCGCAGTACCGAACCATGATCAACAACATTCAAGAAGATGACGTAGTCTGGGATTATTTTGATCGACAACTATCTCCTCCCAGATACACATATGCTTATGGAAAGAGGTTCAAATTGCTGGGACCATTCTTCTGCACTTATTACCAACCAGAGAGATGTGTTCGGCAATTCTCCCAGAGGCAGCAGTACGTTGAAGCCCGACTGCTATCAGGAGCTATGGAAGAGTTTGATCTCACTTCCGCACAATGGTCCGATGCATATCATTCTGCCCGCTACAACTGGGATTCCTTTGTTTCTCTTAAAATCTTTCCTGGTCCTAGAGTGTCTGCCGACTATCGTGAATGGTGGCAAATTGTCTGTCCTCCACCTCTTTGTCAAGATCAATAAAATCATATTTCCTCATTTCAATAAAATTTTCTTTCTCTCTATTGTGGTTTGACGACCTCGCCTAGGTAACAAGGCACATGTTCGTTGTTTATTTCTCTATCTAAGAATGACAACACAATTGTCGTGATTCTCGCGACGACTCAATCCCTAGTAATGGGATATCTTTTTCAAATTGTCTACCATAGTTTCAACAAATATTTCTTCCAAAAGCCAATTCCTTCATAATCTAATCAGGTCTTTGCCCTGCAGAGAGCATCCATAGCATTTGATGGTTCGAACAAGGTCAAAAAGAAGAACCACATCACCACATCACTCCTCAGCCTCAGAAGGAGAAATGGATCATCCCGTGAATCAAGAGCAACAACAAGAGGATGATGGCATAGACCCGCAAATGTATGCCATGTTCCGAAAAATGATGAACAAAATGATGAGTGAATAGGCTGGGACCAGTGTAGAGAAGAATACATTCAGAGAAAAGTTCCATGGGCATAAGAATAAGAAGGCTTCCAAGAAGCAGGTTCAGCCAGAAGAAATTTCAGATGAATCAGAATCAACAGAAGACACTGAGGAAGAATATGAGGTGCCTCCGACATTTCAGAAACGTGGCCGAGAACAAAGAAAGAGCCGCAAATCAAAGAATCAAGTCACAGAAGAACCCCTGCAGTCACAATTCAGGGAAATGGCCAGAGTGGTTAAAGATCTCCAAGCCCGCGACAAGGGCAAGAAAGTCTTCACCAGTGAGGACTTCTATGACGACCTTGAAGGGGATGACGATCTCGAAAACCTTCCCCGAAAATTCATCAAGTTCGATGGTTCTAGCGACCTGAAAGCCCATCTCGCCACTTTCTTCGTAGAGTGCTCAAGATTCAAAAGAGATAACAGAGCACTATTCCTATGTTTCCCTCGCAGCTTAGAAGGAGTTGCAGCTAAATGGTATGCTGAGCATATTAATCCCATCGAGCTCAAGAAGTTCGATAAAGTGGTGAACTTATTTATTGAACGCTTCTTGTTCAACACAGAAGCGCTCCCGACATTAAATCATCTATGCAGTCTGAGGCAGAATGAGAATGAAAAAGCACGGGACTTCATTCACAGATGGAGGTCAGCCTGTAATAAAATGAGAGATCCCATTTCAGAAAGGCACGCCCTGTCCCTAATCCTTAACAACTTTTCTTAACCTCTGAGAGGATTGATCTCCACCGCACCATCCCGGACCTTCATTGAATTAACTGAGCGAGCAGAATGGCTCGAGCCGAGCGTAGAGAATGGAGTCTATAAAGGCTTCACTTTTTCCAAGAGCAACCCTCAAGGTGAGCAAAAGAAGAAAGCCCACTTCACCTTCTCTGCCAACAACAACAACAACAACAACAACAATAGCCGAAATCACTACAAAGGGCAGAAGAAAGATTACTGCTACGACATAAGCAATTCCAACAATAAAGGAGATCAAAAAATGAAGCCTGCTCCTCAATACAGCAAGCCTTCTCAGCAAGACTAAGGGCCGAAACAACGTAAAAAAGTTAAACATGAAGGATGAAGCTATGACCGAAAATTCACTCCTCTCGACCAATCACTCGAAGATGTGCTCGAGTATATGCTATCGAAAGAGATGGTCATGTTGCTTAGACTGGCTGATCCTCCTGTGCCTATGGGGAAATTGAAGGATCAATTTTGCAAGTTCCATAGAACAGTGGGACACAACACTGAGAACTGTTTCGTTCTCAAGAACATTGTGCAGGATCTTATTGACAAAAATTTATTGGTAGAAGGAGAAGAAGAAGAGAAAATGGATATTTTAAAGCAGTCTTTTCCTTCACACACTACAACAGTAGTATCAGAACAACCCTTCTTACCTCACGAACACATCAAACCGTGTTCCACACAAGATCTACAAGTTCAACATCAGGTGTCAGTGCTTCGACAAGCAGCCCCAGCTTCTATAAAAATGGACCTAATCTCAGCATTCGGCAAGATGAAAGTTTCTGAAGCACCTGTAAAGTCATCCCCCAAGTTAAAAAGAATTCTTGATTTCCTTAATCAGTTCATCAAGCCTATGCCGGAAAAGGAAACTCAGAAGCCAATGACTGCTTTATCCAATGTTTCAATATTAGACCTGGCCAAGAGTTCCTGCAAGCATCAGCAAGTACTGGATGATTTGCTCAGAAAGATCAAAGTTAAGCCCAGTACCACTCCTGAAGACATGGCACAAATAGTGAATTCGGGCATGACCAATGCGCCAATCACTTTCTCGGATGAAAACCTTCCAAAGCCTCATTCCTTTCACAATAATGCTCTCTACATCGTCGTTCGGGTAAGGAGAATGACAGTACCCCATGTGCTAGTTGATGAAGGCAGCAACCTCAATATATGTCCCGAAATGACGGCAAAGGCGCTAGCCATTAAAGAAGAAGAATACATTCCAGATCCTATTACTATCTACGGATTCGACAACCATGGTCAAACGGCCAAAGGCAAGATATTCCTGGAAGTGTTCATCAATTACTCTGTAGATTCAGTACTCTTTCATGTGGTCAATGTGCCACCCACCTACAATCTGCTACTCGGAAGGACATGGATTCATAATGCTAATGCGGTGCCTTCCACCTTGCATCAATGCGTAAAATGGTCCAAAGGTGGAATGATTACAACAGTGCTCGGAGAGGACCCAGAAGAAAGGCTCCCATAGCCTATGATCCCTCGATCATCATTCACTGCAGATATTCCTAGCATCAGAGAGAGTGAAGAAATCAGTCTCGGAGAAAGTCAGGAAATACTCCAGGCAACGTCAGAATTATCCTTGCACACTGTAGCCATGACCCGATGGAGAGGTCCCAAGTTCTTCAAGATTGGAGGTCGTGTCAGCTACGACACTGTCAAAGATCATCCATTGTTCCCACAATTCATGAAAGCAAGAAAGGGATTTGATTTACTTCTGAAGCATGGTTATCAACCCTTTAAAGAACTGGGCAAAAATGAAGATGGCCACATCGAGCCAATGATCCAGAAGCATCGTCCCCACAGGGCAGGATTAGGGTTTTCCGGCGGGAGCTCACCAAAGAAGACTGTTTTTGTTAAAGAGGCACATTGAGAATCAATTGTTGATTTTCCTTTCTATTCATTTCAGAATAAATGTCTCAATGTCTTTTATCAAGTCAAATCAATAAAATGTCAAGTTTTTTTGTCTATCTGTATGCCATCTGTCTCCTTTATCTCTATATCCTCATTTTATAACTCAATGTCATTTTATGCATAATTCTTTTTAAATGATTGTTTGTCATATGATGGGCGATTTTCCTAAATCCAATTTCTTATCCAAAATTTCAGAAATGTCTTCCCGAGCAATCAAGAAACTCGTTATCAATCCAAAGGCTTTCCAGAAATCGGCAGCGATTCATCGAGTCAAAGCGAGCACAGAAGATAGCCAGGTTGCAAAGCAGTCAGATGATTATGCAGAATTTGATCAGTCTCTTCAGGAATTACCAGAATTCGCCTCAGTTCAGAAACAGGATGAACCATCTGATCTAGTACAAGACCCAACTGAAGATGTCAATATCGGTTCAGAGGACAATCCCAAGGTTCTCAAGATCGGTACCAGTCTAAGTCCGGAAGAGAAAGAAAGGCTCACCAATTTCCTCAAGCAACATGAAGAAGTGTTCTCATGGACATATGAAGATATGCCGGGTTTAGACCGAAAATTGGTCAAACATCGCCTCGTTTTGAAGCCAGATGTTAAGCCAGTTAAGCAGAAGCTGAGAAAAATGGATCCTAGAATAGAACAACAAGTCAAACAAGGACTTGAAGATCTGCTCAAAGCAGGATTTATCCGACCTATTGACTATCCAGATTGGTTAGCCAATATTGTCGTTGTTCCAAAGAAAAATGGCAAAGTGAGGATTTGCATAGACTTCAGAGACCTCAACAAAGCAACTTCGAAGGATGACTATCCACTGCCAAGCATTGATCTTCTGATTGACAGCACGACAGGACATGCCATGTTCTCCTTCATGGATGGATATTCCGGCTACAATCAGATTAAGTTAGCCGCTCGCGACCAATCAAAAACTTCCTTCACTACGCCTTGGGGCACTTTCTGCTATATAGTGATGCCTTTTGGGATCAAGAATGCTGGAGCAACATATCAACGTGCAATGGCCGTTATCTTTCACGATCAGATGCGAAAAATCATGGATGCGTATGTTGATGATATCCTCGTGAAATCTAAAGAGGAAGAAGATCACCTCGAAACTCTTGACCAAGTCTTTAAGCGACTCATTCTTTATAAGTTAAGGCTTAACCCGCAAAAGTGTGTCTTTGGAGTCGAATCGGGCAAATTATTGGGTTTTCTGGTCAGCAAAAAGGGAATTGAAGTTGACCCAGCCAAAGCAAAGGCTATCATTGATATGCCACCCCCAAAAAATCTCAAATAATTGCGTAGCCTTCAGAGACGCATGCAATCAATTCGACGGTTTATTTCCAACTTGGCAATGAGATGCGAACCTTTTAATCACTTGCTCAGAAAAGGAGTGAAGTTTGAATGGGGACCAGAGTGTCAGCAATCGTTCGATCGAATCAAGAAGTATCTTCTCAATCCTCCAATCCTGAAGCCGCCAGAATTGGGAAAACCTCTTCTGTTATACATCTTAGTAAATCAAGTCGCATGCGGCGAATTCTTGGCGCAATACAAAGAAGGCAGCATGATAGAGCACGCCATTTATTATGTGAGTAAGACTTTCATAGACTATAAAAAGAAATACTCTCACATAGAGAAGACCTGCCTAGCTCTGGTATGGATGTGTCAGAAGCTAAGAAACTACCTGTTGGCATCTGAAGTCAAAATTTTGTCTAAACTCAATCCCCTCAAATACATTTTGGAGCAACCTTTCCTCAGCGAACGAGTCGCCAAATGGCAAGTCTTATTGATGCAGTATGACTTAGAATATGTCTCGCAGCAATCAATCAAAGGCCAAACAATTGCAGATCAATTGGCGGATTTTCCTCTGGTAGAAGAAGTGAAAGCCGAAGATGACTTCCCTGATGAGCAAATTTGCAATATCCAGCAATCTCTAGTCTGAAATTTATTTTTCGATGGTTCTAAGAACATGGCCGGAATAGGCATCAGAATTCTATTAATCACTCCAGAGAAAGAGATGATTCTATTTTCTCTCAAGTTAGATTTTCAATGTACCCACAATATGGCTGAGTATGAAGCCCTGATTCAAGGTCTAAAGATTCTACTAGACTTCAATGTTAAGAGAGTGCATGTTTACGGCGACTCATTACTTATTGTCAATCAAGTTCGAGCCGAATGGCAAGTCAAAGATAAAAAGCTATTCCCCTATCAAAAAATTGTTTCAGCTCTTGTCAGCAAGTTTGAAGAATTTCAGCTCTTCCATATCAAGAGAGATTTTAATCAAGTGGCTGATAGTCTAGCCAGTTTAGGCTCCATTATGGCATTTAGAAATGGAGAATCTTGTCGCTCTTTTGAAATTGGCAGACTTGACCAACCCGCTTTCCTTCCAGCGGAACAAATAAACCAGGCTGAGCCAAAGAAGAAGCCTTGGTATTACAATATCAAGACTTTCGTAGAAACTGATTAATTTTCTTCAGAACTCTCAAAGAAAGAGCAACGAGCAATCCAGCGTATGTCTACTCGATACTTCATTCTGGCAAATGTCCTCTATCGTCGAGGATTCAGTTCAGAGTATTCCAGATGTTTAGATGAAGACAAAGCCAAAAAAGTTGTGCGAGAAGCACACGAAGGCATTTGTGGCAGCCACGTCTGCTACCAAACCCTTGTCATGCAAATCATCAAAGCAGGTTACTACTAGAAGACTATGCAGCAAGACTGTTATTATTATGTGAAGAAGTGTGTGCAATGTCAGATACACGCACCTTCTATTCATGCTCTGGCAACTTATTTACAGTCTGTTGTCTCTCCATGGCCATTTTCTATGTGGGCCTTCGATGTCGTAGGTCCCATCACTCCCTCTGCTTCAAATGGCCACAAATACTTCCTTGCCGCAATGGAATATTTCACCAAGTGGGTAGAAGCCATCACTCTCCGTACAGTAGAAGGACGACACGTAGTCTCTTTCATCCACAAGAGCATCCTTTGCCGTTTTGGCATCCCACATGATATCGTGTCAGATAATGACAGTCATTTTAAGAATGAAAAGATGAAGACATTTTGCTCAAAGTTCAAGATCTATCATCATTTTCCGCTCCCTACTATCCTCAAGGGAATGGTCAGGCAGAGGCCACCAATAAGATCTTAATTCGTATCTTGGAGCGAACTATGAAAACAGGCCATGATTGGCATGAGAAGATCCACGATGCACTATGGGCCTACCAGACCACCATTCGTAGACCAACGAATGCTACTCCATCAGAATTGGTCTATGGAACATAAGTAGTATTGCCGCTACATGTTCAGAAGCCCGCTTTGAAATTCGCATCACTTCTAGAATTACCTCTGGATCAATACCAACAACAACGACTGGTGCAATTAGACTTGCTCGACGAGAAAAGGCTAAAAGCAGCAGAGCATGCTCAATCCTATCGCCAGAGAGTAGCCAAGCAATATGCGAAGTCTGTCATCGAAAGAAGATTCAAAGTCAATGATTTAGTACTTCGATCCACAACCTATCTCAAGCATCATCCTGGAGGTAAATGGTCGCCAAATTGGGAAGGCCCATATGTCGTCAAAGAAGCATTACCCCACAAATATCGGCTCATCGACGTCGATGGGGTAGAATTGTCGGATCCCATTAATGCTCGACACTTGAAAAAGTTCTATACTTAAAGCATCTACTCTTCCTTTGTAATCTTCCTATTTTCTTTAAATAATGATCAAACTTTCTTTTTCAGTTACACTGGGGCATTTTAAAAATTTTGTTCTGTATGCAGGCAGAATAAACAAATTCCTCATTTCACGCACTTGTGCATTCATGTGCATCGATTCATATTCATTTGCATTCAACTGCATTAACAACAATCCGATCAATATTGGGATTTCAACAAACAGTCCCATCACAATTCCTAATGATTCAAAATTGAAAGATAATCACCAGTATTGAACCAAAACCCAGCGCTCGAACTGTTATTTCAAAATCCAGTGTTCAAACTGGTACATTTTCAAAATCCAACTTTTTGGAAAACCGAGTTCCGACTCTGGTTTTTATTCAAATTATCCTCCTTTGTTGATCCGGGTTCCGACTCAAGATCTCTTTATCTTATTCGAGCTCTCACTCGAGCTCTTCATTTTTCTCTGTTGATCCGAGTTTCGACTCGTGATCTCATTACCTTGCTCGAGCCCTGACTCGAGCTCTTCATTTTCTTTTGTTGATCCGGGTTCCGACTCGAGATCTCTTTATCTTATCCAAGCTCTAATTCAAGCACTTCATTTTCTTTTGTTGATCTGGGTTCCGACTCGAGATCTCTTTATTTACTCGAGTTCTGACTCAAGCTCTTCATTTTCTTTTGTTGATCCGGGTTTCGACTCGTGATCTCTGTATTTTATTTGAGCTCTGACTCAAACTCATCATTTTCCCTTATTAATCCAAGTCATTTCGATCCTCAGGGTCTGTCAATTGCTCAAATTTGATATTTTGCCCACCAATCTCCAATTTAAATCTTCAAATCAGGCAATTCTCCAATTCCGACCTTTGGGTCACCCAATTTTCAATTCTCAATTTCAATTACCAATTTCCAATTTTTGACCTTCGGGTCACTCAATTTCCAATTTTCGACCTTCGGGTCACTCAATTTCCAATTTTTGACCTTCGGGTCATTCAATTTCCAATTTTCGACCTTCGGGTCACTCAATTTCCAAACTTCGACCTTCGGGTCACTCAATTCTCAATTTCGACCTTCGAGTCACGCAATTTCGACCTTTCGGTCAATCAATTCTCAACTTCGATCGTCATGTCATCCAATTTTGACCTTCGGGTCATTGAAATTTCCAACAATCAATTTTCCAATTTTCAATTTCGACCTTTGGGTCAATCAATCTCAATATCCAATTTCAATCATTTTCTCTTGCGAGAGACCTTTTTTAGGGAGAGTTTGAGGGAGCTCGTTCTTTTCGCATGCTATCCAATCCGTTCACTTAGCCCTTATTCAGGGAGAGTTTGAAGGGACTCTCGTCTTTGTAAACCGTTTGCAAAACAATTTCCAATTTTACACAAAGAACTCTTTGATAGGGAGAGGCTCGACGGAGACTCGCTTTTCTTGTGACCCCCCAACTTCATACTAGGCCATTTTCGTCATGAAGGACTCTCTTGTCAGGGAGAGTGTGATGGACTCGTTCCTTTCATGACCCAATTTTCAGACCTCACTATTATCGGCCCCCTTTCCATAAGAGAAGCCTAATATTAAGGAGCTTTGACGAAAGCTTAATTTCTCTTCGAAAGTTTGTTTTGCAAACACCTCCTCTTCAGGGAAAAGAGGAGTATTTTCCATTTCCCATTCAGGTAAGGGCTAAGCCCGAGTCTCTCTTTTTGGGGAAAAAGAGAGGAGAATTTTCGTCACGGATGTATCGAGCTGGACCTCAAATGCTCTCGTTCACCTAGGATTTCAAGAAAATTTTTATCAATTTGTCAATCAAATTAGTTGTTGATTTCAGAACCTTATTATACAAATCTTTACCTCAGTTACCTTCAATATTACTTCCAAAAGAGTGAAGCTTTTGCGAAAAAAAGTTTCAAAACTCGAATTCTTTTTGGCCAACCAAAAGGATGAAGGATAAATCCTCGATATGACTAGAAAAGAAGATTCAATGTTTTTGCAAAGCCATAAATGATTGATATTGATCGCAGTTATGGCACATCTTTAAAGATTATTCTTGTAAAGATGAGGTAGTGAAAATATCCTGAGCGCTAGAAAAAGAGAGCATTCATCAAAACCCTGTCTCCTCAAAATCACCTAAGCTGCAATTAAATATCCGCAAAAGGGATCTCTCAATTGTCGCCAAGATGAATGCGAATTAAGCGAGTAGACCCCCGGGGCCAAAGAAGATTTGAAACATCTCCAAGATGATGGAGCTTGTGACGGATCCTTCCAGGGAAAGTCCAAAGCACTGTCGAGATGAAGGCAAATGCTATGAACCTCCCAACAATCCCCAAAAGATATTTAATTTCAACTATCATCCAAAAATCTCTAAACTCATAAGCCAACATTGTCTAAGAAGGATCAGAACATCTCCAAGTTGAAGGAGTTTGTGACGTACCCTTCCCAAAAAGAGAGCAAGAGAGGAAAAAGAAAGAGAGAAAAAGTCAGAACATCTCCAAAATGAAGGGGAATGTAGCAAAAACCCAAGAGAGCCAAAAGAGTGCAGAAAGATTATCATGAGAGAAGCTCCCAGGATATCAAACTGCCAAATTTATCAAGGATCCTCTTTAAATTTGTGAAATTCTATTATCAATATTTTTTCATTAATTGCTTTCATGATATCAAATTCTCTTCTCTGTTAGCTTCTTTGAAGAAGGTCAATTACAAGCAATTTGGATTTCAAATCTCGATTCTACGAAGTCAATCTCGTTTGGAGGTAATACTTCAGGTAGAAAAGAAGGAATATCTTTGCAACAATGTGCATCATTTTCAAATACTTTGAATCAACAACAAAATTCTGAGCATTTTGACAATATTTTTTTTAGCTATCCTGTCGTGAAGTGAAAGTTTGATGACGTTTTTGATACATCCTGACACCAATTTTAAAATCCCTCTTAAGGACTTGATTTCTTCCCTTCTTTAAGAGCGTGAGCTCTCAGATTCGCACACTTTCCTGTGTCCCCACTGTCCAACCATAGACAGTCCCATTTCGGTTCGAGGTCGAACCACCAATCATTTCTCGCAAAAGGCAATTTCAAAAGCTATTTAGTCTCAGCAATGAGACGCCCAAAATCAACTCCTTTTCAAGCTTTAGGGACCCCATTTTTCTTCCTTTTGCAAAACCCCTGTCGGACTTATTGTGCAATATCCGAAGGTTCCATCATGGTCTCTTCTTTCGAGGATTCCATCTCATTTTCCGCCCAATCAGGATAAGGGTACAAACCTGAGCCTCCTTTGATGAGGTATTTCATTCTCCGCCCGATCAGGATAAGGGTACAAACCTGAGCCTCCTTTGATAAGGTATTTCATTCTCCACCCAATCATGATAAGGGTATAAAGCTGGGCCTCATTCAAAGAGGTATTTCATTTCCACCCAATCAGGATAAGGGTATAAACCTGAGCCTCATTCAAAGAGGCATTTCATTTCCACCCGATCAGGTTAAGGGTACAAACCTGAGTCTCATTTTTATGAGATATTTCATTCCTCAATCAGGTTAAGGGTCAAACCTGAGCTTCGTTCCATACGAAGCGTTTTCTGTCTCATCCAGGTTAAGGGCAAAAACCTGAACTTCGCTCTCTCAGAGCAAATCTATTTCCTCTTTATTCTCCATTTCATATCTACCATCTTCCTCGGGCTAATTTCTTCATACCCAGTCAGATTCCTTTTAACTGGGGCATTTTTATATAGCCCAAATTTGGTGTGTTTTCGTTGCCACTAAGCTCGACCATAAGCCGGCTTAGTAGCAAAGAGGGGCATCTGTAAACACCCTAAATTTTTACTCACCTTCTTGACATCACCCTCAATCGGCACATTTCAGTTCTTCGGAAACAATGAAGGGCAAAATGGTCATTTTCTGAGATTGAACTTGGCAGAAAATCCAAAATTTCATTCTTGAGCCTCAAAAATTTCTATATTTAGGTTCAGAGACATCTTCAAATTGCAAAATTTTAAAAATCCTTTTTCTGGACAAGAAGCTAGAATTTCCAAGTCCGAGCTCAGAGTGACATTTCATAGAACATGTCTTTGCATAGCATTGCATCATTTCACTGCATAGCATGTCAGTTTGAGAGCCAAAACTCATGATTTTCAAAATTGTCAATCCAGATTTGATTTTTAAACTTTTTCAAATTAATTTTTAAAACCCTGGGTACTCAAAATTACCATTTTTTCCCATTTTACCCCCAGGACTTTGAATTACAAAAGTTTTTCTCAAGGAAAACAATCTGGATATTTGGATATTGATTTTAAAGATTTTATCTCAAAACTTTTTGCAAAAAGATTTTAAATCTCTTTACAAAAATTTTTACATTTATTTTATACATATTTTGCCCTAAAAACCAATTTTTCCAAATTCTTGAAAACAAATAATGTTTTATCTTGTATTTTCAAATGAATGGAGCAGGACCCGCCTTTGAACTAGCATCATACTCAGACTCTCAGGTAAGTTTTTTATTCTCAAGCGGGACCCACCCGAAGTTCGTACCAATTTGCAAATTTTTCTTTTTAATTTCTCAATATTTATTTATTGATTTTTAGTTAGTGAGCCCACACACATGTGGAACCCCACTTGAAAATAAAAGATTTACAAAAACAAAATAAAACTTTATTTTCTTTTCAAAAGGATTTTAAAAGTGGATTGAGGTGGCATTTCCATAAAAGCCTCTCATTTATTTCAATACTCATTTTTTTTATTTTTCCTTTTTATTGATTTGTTTAAATAATTTTTTTTTTAAGAAGGAAGCAGCTTTAAATGGCACAGTCGAATTTCCCTAAAGAAATAAATTTAATTTTGCCTAAAACTTAGGGAAATGAAACCAAAATTTTGAAAAATCTAAGATTCAAACCTTTTGAAAACGGTGGATTTTCAAAACCAAATAAATTTTGAGTTTCAAAATTTTCAAAAGAAAGAAAAAATAGTAACGGAACCACAGAGAGGAAAATGCGATTTTTGTTTTAGAAAGGGTTCAAAATCTTTAAAAAGAGGGTTTTGATGGAAAGCAAGGGAGGGGTGAAAGGAATTGATTTCTGAATTTCTTTTTGATTGCAGGAGTCGCTCTGTCGTGGAGGGTGCCCCCACTGAAGATTTTATTTTGAGCATCTAGGTTGAAGGGCGGCAGGTGGTGGCTGCCCCTTTTCTTCAACCCACCAGCAGTAAGAGATCCAGTCGGCGATTCCTACATCCAGCGTGAAGACCATTCACCTTCAGTCCAGCAGGGGTCTTCTTATCAAACGTCAGCCTACCTTCCTTCAGCCCAGCCACCATGCATTTCAACGGCTCTGTATCACCTTCCACCTCCAGCCGGTTGCTGCCCATCATCCATCTCCATTTCCTTCAGCCACAGCCCAGCGTGAACTCCATCTAGCATTTCCCACCTTTGCTTCAGCCCACCAGCAGGGGATCTAGCTGCTGTCATTCACCTTCAACCCCAGCAACAAAAGGTCCATCCGCTGTCCATCTTCTCCAACCCACCTGCAAAAACTATATCCAGCGTGGAACACCTAGCAGCAGAAAACACCCCTTTTTCTGTTGTACATAGCAACCATTGGTGTAAGAGATCCAGTAGCATTTGGTTTTTATCGCAGGAAGCATTGGGAAGTGTTTTGGTTCCCAACCATCTAATTTAAGCTTGGATTGGAAAATCTGGAGGAGGCTGATTCTTTTTCATTATGTATTTTTATTTTTTTTGACTTATGTCAGAGATGTAATAATCAAACTTGGAATAATATTTACTTTTACTGCTTAGATTAGGCTGCATCTCATATAGTTTGATTTCAGTAATATCCTGATTCTATGATGCATATACCTCAATTTTCAAAATTCACTGTGGATGAACACGAATGGCACGTGCACCCACTCTTAGAGAGTTGATGAACTCGGTGGAGTCCATATTTACGGCCCTAGTCGGAATATGGACGAGACCCAGATCCATCATCTCTCTACCAGTCACATTGAGCCTACACTCTTAGGCTATTTTAAAAATGCACATCATATTTCCAATTTTTCAAAATATTGTGAATTAACTCAAATAAACTCTGAACATATTCATGGCCACAGTCAGAATATGTGAAGGTTTTACTTTGGCTTAATCCACATTTTTCCAACCAATTTTTCAGAAATCTTTTCAAAGTGCATTCATTCATTCAAATCATCTGCATCATCTGTTTTTCTCATGATTTTCTCAAGAGATTTTCACTTCATGGAATCGATTTCTCAAGAAACTATGATGATATTCGGAGTTGGATTTCCCAAATCAAAGTTTTCCCGTGATTTTCCCTAAAAAGTTATTTTCTTAAGATCTATTTTCAAAAGGAATTTTCATCTTTCTCAAGAATCAAAAATCGATTTTCAGATATTTCAAGGACAATATTTTCAGGATTTCAATTTCCTAAGTTCTGAATTTCCTTCTCCAATGAGTTTTCCTATAGATTTTCCCTCATTTTCCTAAGAAAATTCTCAAAGTCCGAGTTTTCCTGACAAGTGTTTTCCTTTTCAAATATTCATCTTTTCTCAAGAATTCCTTCAGTTTTCCTGAGATTCTCATTTCTTCATGATTTTCCAAATCTTTATAAACTTTCTTGAGATTTTCCTGAGATTCTCATCTCTTCATGGTTTTCTAAGTCTTTATAAACTTTCCCGAGATTTTCAAACCTTCTTCGTCTGAGTTTCCTGAGAGATTGATTTCCATCTTTTTCCTGAGAAATGCTTTTCAACTTCAAATATTTTCTAAGCATACATCATAGTTTTCCAACTTATATTTTACCAAATCTCATAGCACATGCCTGAATTCCCTGTGTATTTAGGATAAAACACAATTTCGATGATTTAACTATGTCAAACACAATTTTGGTCCTTGGTTCTATTACCCCTGTTAAAGGCGGCAGGAACGGTCGAACCTCGTACCAACAGGTCGAGCCCCATCCCATGGATTTTCCCATAATTTTCAAAACGGAGGCGAGTATTTCAAAACAATTTCCAAAATCTGGTCAAGTTTGAATCGCAAAAGCATTTTCCTCTCTCTTCCGCAAGGAAGGGAATACGGAAAAAATTTTGCGACGAAAACACTCCTACGACGAGGAGAACCATGCCGAGCGAGGAGTCCCATACTCAAGGATTCCTACTAGAAACGCTCAACAACCTGGTTACTGCCATTCGTGAAAAAAGGCCAGAACCAGTCGTACCACGAAACAAGCACCTGGGAGGAGTGACTTATGAGAAGTTCCTCAAGCTTGACCCACCGGTTTTTGTTGGCAGAGCCGATCCGGAGTTCGTGGAGAGTTGGATCGAAGAGACTAAACGTGCATTCTTGGTACTAGGAGTACCAGAAGAGAATAAGACCAACTTTGGCACGTATCGATTAAAGGACAATGCACGGAAGTGGTAGGATACCACTAAGCTTATCTAGTTCTCACAGGTCGAAGTCATTCCTTGGACTGACTTCCGGAGAACTTTCTTGGATAACTACTTCCCGTTGCACTCTAGAAATAAGAAAAAGATGGAGTTTCTGGAACTAGAGCAGGGTAGTATGAGTCTTATCGACTATACTACCAAGTTTCAGAACCTTGAGCGATACTGCTCTCGGTTATTCGATACTGACCAGGAGAGGGCCGATAAATATATCAACGGATTTCGGGAAGGGCTACGATCTCGAGTTATAACTAGCATGCCCCAAACATTTCAAACCGTTGTAGCAGCAGCTTCAAAGATTAGCACAGACTGGGAGCGATGTAAAGGGATCATAGTAAAGCGATCGGTAGCAAGTAATGGGAACAACAAGCGGACGTTCTCTGGTAGCCAGGAATCACGACCAGCTTTTTATAAGAGGGATTTTCGGGAGAACAACTTTACTCCACCGGCCGAGCGGCCATTACAGATGGTAGAAGCTAATCAGCCCTACCAACAACCTAATTTTCGATGCCCGAGGTGTAGCTCAGATCATTTCGGAGGGGTTTGTCCTCGCGATACAGGAGGTTGCCTGTATTACGGCAAACCAGGGCATCATGTAAGAGAATGTCGCAAGAAGGCCTCAGATCTTCAACAGAGAAATATGGGATTTGGAGGACCCTCTCAACAAACACAACAACAACAACTATCACTACCCAGGATAGAGCAGAAACCTGTGGCAGGTCGTGTCTATGCGGTGACAGCCGAACAACTCACGAATGATGACCATATCAAGGAATCTAGATACCTTGATAGATAGAGTTGTAATGGGTAAAAAGCGATTGAAAGACAAGATCCAATGAATGCTTGAGACAAGTGGCTTATGACCTTGTGTACGGTCATCTCGATCGATATGTATCCTTGCTCTCTAAAGTAATGTTGGATTTGTTAAATTAAATCGTAAGTGCTTATGCCCAAAATTTATGGCTATAGACCCCATGATTGAGAAATTAAGTTTACGTAATTAGAACGTTAAAAGTTACTTAATAAAATAAACCATCGAGGAATTGTTCCCAAGAAGAGAGTCCTGTGAGGTTTTACATATTCAAGATCAGATCGTCTAGCCAGAGCGAGCCTGTGAGGGTATACAGCTCCGTGCGAGTGTATATGTTCCAAAACCAGTAGCTTGGCAAATATGATTATGTGAGGGTGTACTGATCCAATATCAGGTAAGTCTGACGAAGGCGAACCTGTGAGGAGGTACGTTTCCAATACCAGGTAGTCTGACAGGGGACTTATTCCAATATGGTTAATCTCTAGAAGAATGATCTGTGTGTATGGAATAGTTACACAAGATGACTATGTTGATAGCCGGTTGAAAGAATATTGATTCAACAAAACTATCATGGTTGTAGCATGATTTGAACTCAGATATGAGAAACATACCTCATCGATCATGAATCATGATATGAGGTTATGATTAGAATAAATACGATGTTGAACTAAGTGAATAAAATTATGAATCTAACATATGAGAGAAATATCCCGAGTTACGCACTTAGTACTCTTAACTGAATTTGGTGGACGAAATTACTTTAAGAGGGCAATGATGTAAGACCCGTAATTTTTCAGAAAATATCTGAATAAATTCATGAGGCATTTACAGGTAAAAATAACATTTTTTCTCAGAATGCGAAACGAATCAATTCCTGCGAGCCAGTTATACTTAGGATATTCGTCGAATCACGAATATATGCTCAAACACTCTGGAAGCCATAACTTCCTATCTGAACAAAATCAAAGGATTCCTGCGAGCCAACTTTCTTAGTTGCATCTATACGAAGATAATGGCCTACTCAGAATTGTTCGGAAAAAATTTGTCGAAAACCCAAAATTTTTGCGAGACCCACGGAAATGTTGGTAGGACCCACATAAATATTTCTCAGAAAATATTCTAGAATATTCCAGAGCCTTCCAGGACCTTCCAGCTCCTTCCAGCACCTTCTATGGAAGGAATTTCTGAAAAGCCAAGGGGTAAAGAGGTAAAAGTGAAACTTGGGGCGCAAGTTTCACTTCTTATAAATAGAGGAGCCCCCCTCTCTCTAAAAATCGCCAACCCCTCTCTCTCTCTTCCTTTTTCCAAACCTCCCCTACCTAGCCTAGCCCACCTGAGCCCACCTGACCTGGTCTGAGCCTGCCTGACTTAGCCTGAGCCTGCCTGATCTGGTCTTAGCCTGCCTGACCTGGTCCTAACCCACCTGACCTAGGTCTGAACCTACCTGACCTAAGTCTGAACCCAGTTGACTTGACTTGAACCTGGTTTGGTTCAAAGTCAAAGTCCAAGTCCTTTTTCGTCCAAAGTCCAGAGTTGATCCTTTTTCAAAGTCGAGCCTCGTTCAAAGCGTTTGAAGCAATTAGAGTCATTTCTTCCTCAAATTGAAGTAAGTTCGGTTCATTAATCCATCTCTCTTAAGTATTTGATTGCTTGTATATAGCATATACTTTCTGAAGTAGTATCTTGCTTTAGTTCTTAGTTGAGCCCTCTAGGACGCTTCGGTGTTCACGCGCTCGCCTCGTAACTATTGTCAGATATATATGTTTGAATGCGCAGTATATGCGTTCTTCAGAAATAGTATCTCGCCCTAGTTCTTGGTTGAGCCCTCTAGGACACTTTGGTGTTCACTCACTCGCCTCGTAACTATCGTTGGATACAGATCTAGGTGTATATCTGTTGATTCTGCCAACGCGTCCTATATCGCACAAGCTATGTAGATTACCTTTGTCGTCGCGTCGTATGATGCCAAGGCTCCCTGCTTTCTGCACTTTTCGATTAATACACTTCCGATTATGCATTTACTTACACCATCACGTTAAATGACGCCAATGCTCCTGTTTTGTTATATATGTAGAATATTTCGTTCAGTTACACACTCTGAACAATAGTATATGCATTTCCTTTACGTCGCCGCTGTATAAAGCACAGACTTCTGCTTATACTACATATATGGCGCGTAAATGAGCGTTCAAATGGAGATCAAACTCCAAATCGCCAATGTGATTCCCTTACCACTCCTCGTTCAAGATTCTGCTTGACGAATGAAGACCCTATTGAAAAAGCTTCGGTTTTTGGCAAAATGCTCTTTACGTAAAGACTATGTCAATTACGTATGGACTGGCTATGACCCAGGGTTTCTGCAACCTTGATGGATGCAAAGTACGCACAACGATGCGCGTCCATTTTCCGAGTTAAGCGTAGCGATTTCCCGCCAAAGAGGGGAGATGCCGCTGAAATGGATAAAAGAAATGCACGCTTTCTTAGTAAAAGAGAGGAAGTGCTGCTGAAATTTCTGAAGAAGCTAATGATAGCTCAGAAAGAATGTAGCAGGATACTCTGCCATATAGCAGAGTGCTACCCGGTTCATGGAATGCCCTCTACAACATAGAAGGGTTCGTCGCACCACTGCCGATGGAGCAGGGGAGGTGCTGACGAAATGGTTGGCAGAAGAGCTGCCGGAACCAGTTGAACAACATAATAATGTCCGTTGATGGAACGATGCCAGAACGGCTCGTATCCTTGTGCCTACGAGGGCACCTTGCTCGTAAGGGCCGCTGAGCCGGAGTATAGGTTGCGCCTTGGCTAGGTTTGGACTCGTTGCGTAAAAATACGCCGAGTAGCCGATCTATTTAGATCGAGTCATATGCATGCTCATTGAGAACGGTTACGCAACCAGACTCGTAAGGGCCGAAGAGCCAGAGTGTGTTGTTTTCACCCAAAGAGGTGTGATGCTCATGGTGGCCGAAGTGCCAAGAGAAGTGTTCTGCATGCATATGAATAAGACTTAAGGTCGCATATGCCCCGCAGTTGAAAATTGTGTTAGGGGTACCCCCTCAGTAATGACTGTGTTGGGGCGGACTGAATGGGGTCGGGTACATACTCTCGTAGTGCTAAGGCACGGGCTGCCTAAATGGTATGCAGATTCTGTCCAAGTAATTGTAAGACTGGCAGACCCCTTCAGGAATTATACTCACTGTGGAATGACAGTGATGGTACAACCTTGAGTGACACGTATTTTACTTTGGACCTGATAAAGTCCACGATGACCTCAGTCACTCATGGATTTTTGGGTCATGGTTATCCTTAAGATCTAAGGATTGAACCCAACTACTGCAAGTAGAGGATGCATTCGAATATGGGCCTAGTAGGGTCCTCCCAGTTGAAACACACTGCCCTACTATGGATAGGGTCAACAGGCCTCTGGGGTATCTAAAATACATAGAATAATCAACCCCCAAAACGTCGCGTTGATGCCCGGACAATGCTTCGCCCGCGTACCAAGGGTGGAAGAGGCTAATTATCGAAACAATGCATTAGCTTAGGTTTAGCGATGCTTGAATATATGAGTGGATGACGTTGTTGAGTCAGTCCTGCACAACCTTTGTGAATGTGTCATGTTCGGTATACGACTGGATCAACTGGGCACAGACCCGTGTTGTATCCGCACGACTAAGCGAAGCTCGAAGAGCTGTCCTTAGATGCGTGGGATACGGATGCGCCAAGTATGAAGACTTGAGCTAGACATCCCTTTGAGACCCGGAAGAGGTCATGGCTAAGTCATGAAGACTTAAGCAGCTATCCAAATCACAGCCCTGAAAAGGCTTGCTCTAAGTCCTGAAGACTTGAGCAGATGTTCAACTCATAGCCCTGCGGAGGCTCTTGCGATATACGCTAAGTCTTTGAGGCTTAAGCGTCGTTATTGCGCATTGCGATCCTGAGTGGTCATTATTTGTACTTGAGTTGAATGGATGTATGACTGCATGCTTACCAGACCATCAGTGGTTCTGACCCCGTTTAATGAGGATTTCAGGTGTTGTACCTGCGTGGCGATATGCAGAGCAAAGCGGCATCGAGTTTCAGGGTTTCTCTAGACAGAGTTGTATTGCTTTCTTTTTATTGAACCTATACTGCTTTTCCAAGCAGTGATGTTGTAATAAACATGTGGTTTCCGATAAAATGGAACACTTCGGTGGTCAATGAGTTGCTTGGCCACATACCAGCAACGTGCTCGGAGTTTTCTAAAACCGACGAGTCATTATCGTCTGATTCCGCTGCTAAAAGTTTTTCTAAGTTCCGCTGCAAAGAAAAAAAAATAAATTCATGAAAATTTTAACTTAGCTTTGTTTTGGAAATCCGGGGCATTACAGTGTCAGTATCTTTCTTGATGATTGTCATCATGTGCATTAGATGAAACTCCTATTCTTGAGATTCCTGAACAAAAGTATTGACCAAAGCTACCGATATTTTCCTTGACGTCTCCAAACCGACCACTAGTTTGAGAATACTTTCGGACATGGTTCCAGTGATCTTGCCTTTTAAGAGACAATTAGATTTTTTCTACACCAGGTATTGAGGATTCAAAACCTCCTTCAATTCAGAATTGGCATCAGTGCCAATATTGTGAATCATCATAGGTGACATGGGCGTTTCATTGAAGAGACACCCCTACATATATTGTCTTTCAATCGAGGTCATGATTTGAGTTCTCCACAAAAAGAAATTTGAATAGGACAGTTTCAAGGAAACAAAATTTGACACATTCAGTGTCGCAGAATATGGCTAGGTCGATGGATGAGGTGCAAAGGAGGACATGGAAAACGTGATGCATAAATCACCTCGATAGCTCTCAAACCATTAAGACAAAAGAGAAGAGCGAAGAGCGAGAGTGCACAAGATGTACGTGGTTCTGATATGAAAATTTTACATCCACGAGAAGGAAAAAATGATACTCGTTAACTTTATGGAAAAGAATACAAATTCTTCAATAAATAACGAGAAATGAATGTCAGGCTTAAGAGGGAATCCATCAACCGTTCTTCATGCATGGCAATTGACTTCACATTTGATGCTTCAAGTGTGGCAACCGACTCCACATTTTAAGGAGCCGATTCCTCAACCAGTCGTTCTTCACACATGGCAATTGACTTCACATTCGATGCTTCACGTGTGGCAACCGACTCCAAATTTGGTGCAACTGACTCCACATTTTGAGGAGCTAATTCCTCAACTTCATCTTTGATAATAGCTGATCCCTTGCACTAACTCTTTCTGTCATGAGATGGATCTCTTTATTTTAGGAATTGGTTTCTTGTAAAGAGATTATGCAATTATCGATAAGCTCTTATTATCAATATTTGGTTTTGATTGAGCTATCTCTTTGGCTAATGAAGATTCCAATGTTAATTTGGATTTTATCTACACCAAAGTGACCACAAATGTAGCAGTATCAACTACATTTCCTCCTTTAACATATGTAATATTAGACTCCTTATTGTCATGTATTCTTTTAAAAGAAAATCTCTCTCTCTCTCTCTCTCTCTCTCTCCCTCTCTCTCTCTTTCTCTGCTGAGCCAATTTTGATATTCCAAGTTCCCTAGGTAATCCTACTGGGAATACTGCCCCCTATTCACTGGGTAACTACCAATCTAGGTAGGTCAATGGTCATTCAAATTGAGTTGGTTGATCCTCTCCATAGTGACAAACATTTTAAATGACAATTTCTCAAAAAACTCGCGAGAAATTGAAATTTTTTCATAAATCTCGCATTTTTTGGCAAAATCTTGGCAATAAAAAAATAAATTAAAAATTAAAAAATTTATTTTTTATAAGAAAATATTAATAAAAATTATTTAAAAATAAAAATACTCATTTTTTGCTATAAATAGTGGTTTAAAACATAAATATCGCATTTAAATTGTGATATTTATGCTTTTTCATAAATCTCATGAGATTTTGAAAATCTTGCAAGAAATTGCCGTCTTAAACTTTTAGGCAATTTCTCGCGATATTATCGCGAGATTTTCATAAATCTTGTGATATTTGTCACTATGCTTGGACACCCTCAAATGAGTATTGTGCAATTCTTGAATAAAAGTATACTTATTGATTTTATTTCTAGTAATAAAACCACCATCTATGCTAGTTGTCAACTTGGTAAGGCTTGTCGCTTACCGTTTTTGGATTCTGATAATAAAACTTTTACACTATTTAAAAAAGTGCATTCAGATATATGGGGACCCGACCCTATCATGTATCAACATAATCACTGCTATTATGTTGTTTTTATCGATGACTGTACTTGATTTACATGGTTATATCCCTTGAAACAAAAGCCTCATTTTTTTGAGAGCTTTGTTCATTTTTATAAATACGTCAAAAATCAATTTGAGAGAAAAATTAAGGTTTCTCATTTTGATGGTGGTGATGAATTTACTAGTCTCAAGTTTGTTAAGTATCTTGATGATATGGGAATCAAACCTCAAATATCGTGTCCTATGACCCCTCAACAAAATGGCATTGCGGAAAGAAAGCACTGCAACGTCACTGAACTGGGTCTTACTATGCTTTTTCATAGTTCCATGCCAAAGCGATATTAGGTTGAGGCCTTCTCTACTACTATTTTTCTTATCAATCGGCTTCCTTCATCCAGTTTAAACATGGTCTCCCCCTATTTTTGTATGTTTGGAGCATACCTAGATTATTCTAGTCTTCGGGTCTTTGGATCACAATGTTTTCCCTATTTAAGAAACTATAGAAAAATAAATTCAATCCAAAATCTCTTCACTGCATTTTTCTTGTATACATCATCAAATATAAAGGCTATCCATGTCTTCATCTAGCAACTGGGCACATATATATGTCGCAACACATTGTCTTTAATGAGTCCACTATGCCTTATCGGGACCCGACATCTCTGTATAAAGATGACACTATTTTCAGCAAATTTTCTGTCCATGAAGAATAGACTCCAGAAGGTTCTTTTGAAAATTGGGAGACAGATGGTAATTTTAAACATGCAGAAGATTTGCCAATCCTTGACCCTCATAATGTTACCGCTCATGAGTCGATAACTGAGAATGTGTAGAATTATAATAGCCACAACTTGATGGCCCTGTCGTAGAGATCAGTCCTCCTCACCTCCTTCCCAGTCACCTTGAGGACGTCACCCAGAAACCAGTTTTTCACCTCTTGATGAATATTTCACTGAACAGAATCTGCCAAGCAATGATGGCGAGGATTATCCAATTGACCGTATTGTTCTTCCTTCCAACACCCCGGACCGGTCCCAACCTTCTCGTCATATGGTTACCCGCAACATGACAGGTATCATCAAGCCTAACCCTAAATACCTTAATCTTCATGTTATGTATGACTATATTCCCTACAAGCCAAGGTCCATCAACGAAGCTTTGGCTTATCCGAGATGAAAACTTGTCATGAATGAAGAAATTACAGCTTTAGCCAATAACCATACTTGGGACTTGGTTCGATGGGAACCATCCATGAATGTGGTCGGTTCTAAATGGGTTTTTAAAACCAAACTCAATGTTGATGGAAGCTTAGACAGACTTAAGGAATGTCTGGTTGCTTGAGGTTTTAATCAAATCGAAGGAATTGATTTTCAAGAGACCTTCTCACCTATTATAAGTCATGCTAGTATACAAATTGTTCCCATGGTTGCTACTGTTAAACACTAGGCTATCAAACAGTTTGACGTCAAAAATGCATTTTTTCATGGTGCTTTAAATCAAGTTGTCTAGATAAAACAACCTTCTGGATTTGAAGATGATATTTATCCTCATCATATTTACAAACTCAAGAAAGCCTTATATGGGTTGCGTCAAACTTTTCATGCTTGGTTTGAAAGATTAAGAACTTTTTTTGTTTACCTACGATTTTATTAGCTGTATATCTGATCCCTCTATGTTCACCTTCCGTTCCAAGCAAGATATCATGGTTTTGTTAATTTATGTTGATGATATGGTTTTGATGGGCAATAACACTACACTACAAGAAAAATGTTAATTAGCGATGGAAAATTATGAAGGATTATTTTTGTCACAAATTTGCGATGAATTAACTAGAGAAAACTAGTCGTCGCTAAAATTAGAATTAGTTACGAAATTAACGACAGAGAAATTTTGTCTCAACATCTGTCGCTAATTAGCGATGGATTAGCAACAAAAAAATTCTGTCTCAAAATCCATCTCTAATTAGCAACGAATTAGCGAAGGAATTTGTTCATCTCAAAATCCGTCTCTAATTAGTGATGGATTAGCGATAGACAAATTTTGTCGCTAATGCATCACTAATTTGTAGTCGAAAATTCATATTGGTTGCCACATTGGCAATCCGTGTGCTACAATGTTATAAGTACATCACCATCTTTAGATGAGGGTAAGGGCGAGGCAGAGAAGCGACGACGAGTTCTGGCTGAGGAGGAGATGGAGGAGGCAGAGGTGGAGGGTGGACGACGAGTTCTGGCTGAGGAGTTCTGCTCTCTTATCCCTTTGTGGAAGCCCACACATCTTTCTCTCTCTCTCTCTCTCTGTTGCAGAAAGGAAGCTCCACCCCCAACTCTCCGGCCAACTCCAATCCCCCCAATGCCTACTCATCGGAATTTAGTGTTGATGCTTGAAATGAGAAGATTCTAGCCCGGTGTTTCTCTGACAGTGTGTCCCCTCTTTCAAACCCCTGTTGGATGCATGCTTTGTAGCAATCATTTTTTTTTTTCCTTTTCCTTCTCAAGTTTGTAATTACTGTTTTGATCAGAGAGAGTTTTGGTGTATAGAAATGGCAGATTTTTCTGTGATCCGTTTAAATGTAAATATGGTATCTAGATAGATGGCTTCTATTACTGTTTGCTAAGGGAGTACACAGAAGGGACTCTATAATTGGGATTTGGAGGACCACTACAAGAAATACTTTGATTAGCGACAGAAATTTGCGACGGATTTTTTCCATCGCAAATTCGTGATGGAATTAGCGAGAGAACATTATCCGTCACCAATCTTTGAAATATTTCTGAAATTAGCGACAGAACAAATGCCGTCGCAACTCCGTCGCTAATTATCGACAGATTGTGACAAAAAATTTTCGTCGTAAAATTTGTAGTAGCTTAGCGACTGATTTGCGACGGAATATTTCCCTCGCTAATTTTCGTTTAAAACTACCAAATTAGGGCGCTAAATTCTCCCTCCCTCTGTCTCTCTCTCATTACGCTTAGGGCGTTTCGCCTCCCTCCTCCCCCAGGTCGACTCCGTCGTCGTCTGCGTCATTTTCGGCGACGACGACAACGACAGTGACAGTGATGACAACAGTGACGGCGACATCGAGGTGATTTCTGTTGGTGTTGACAATATGTCATATCTGCATGAACTCCAACACTCCCCCAAGTTGGTTGCTCTTCAAGAAATACTGGAGGAATGTGGAATAGGCACAGATACAACCGGCTCTGAATCTGCTATTTCTGGTGGTGGGCAACACAGGGCTTTGATTTTTTCACAGCATAAAGTATGATTCTGGAGTATCTTCTATTTTTTGTCTAGTTTTGCAAATGTGTTATTTCACTAACCTTCTTGCCCCATTCCGTTTCAGTCCTTGTTGGATATCATTGAGCGAGATTTGTTCCAAACACACATGAGGAGGTTAGCTAAAAAACAGAGACCTTCCGTGTCATTGGTTTCTGTGTCTTAGTGCAGTTGGATTCAATGGTTTACTTTAGATTTTGTTTGTTGAAAATTTTGGAAGGAAAACAAGTTTGCATTTTGTTTTCTATCCCATCTTTGATCTTCTGGAGAACAAACTATTTAGGTATTAATAATAGCTAAGTCGTTGTATGAACATGACCATAAATTATTAGATTAAAATGCCTAACATGTAAGGTGGGAGGGAGGGAAGTATTTTTTGATTTTGCAAATACTTTGAAGTTCAGATTACTTGCTAGAGAGAGCTGTTATTACATCAGATATAAAATGCTGTATTATGAGAGTCTGTGGCATTACTATTTTAATTGTTAGACTTGGAATTATGTACATGATTATAACGGAAGAGAAGCTAACCTAATATAGTTGGATATATAGATAGTACTTTATGCAATGCATTTTCTATTTATGTTATGATCAACATCATTCTAGAAGCTTATTTTTAATCTATTGACATAAGAGGATTTTGGTTCCTGTGTTGTTCAGCACAAAGTTGTGGCTCAGTAAGGCTTTTTTTTCTGCTAATTGTATATCTTTGGCAAACATAACTGCTTCTCTTGTCTGTAGATTATTTTTCCTTCTTAATGTGCATATGCATCCACACCCCCACACGTATAGACAAAAAATGGTTGCTTGGGAAGCCATTAGGTCTTGAAACAACGTAATTTGCTATTCTCAGCGGTCCAAGGTATTTTCTCGCGTACTTATCTTTATGCAATGTATATAGGTGATCCTTATTTGTATACTATTTTTTTTACTGTTAGAGAATCCAAGTTCAACTTACACTGTTGCTTGATATATATGGTTTCCTCTGTCTGCAGTATCACATATTTGTGACATGATGTATCGGTTGAACCAAAAAAATGTTTTGAAATTGTCAAAACTTATAATTCAGACCCTACTATTGATGTTCTCCTGCCCACGACACATGGTGTGTAGAATTAGTTTTATGCAAGCTTTTTTCTTTTATTTTTTTTGTGATAAGCAACTGGAGTTAGGTAGACATTTTTATGCAATCCATTGTTAGTGAAAATCTAATATTTTTGTGAATGAATTTCAATTGGAGTTAGGCAGACATACTCCCTTTGATCTCTGAAAACTTGGGAACTTCACATTGACCCACATCAGTTGAGCAAGGAGCGCAACTGAACTAACAAAATGAATAGCATGAGAAAAATTCAGGTTGTGAAATACTTGAAGATATGGGACTTCCATATATCTAGGCTTCGTACTTTCTTTTATTTGAGTATCAAAATTCGTTGCACAATTTGTCTGTTGCATGCTTGTGATTGGACTAGTGGTGTCATCTTTCAAAATAAACAACCCACAAGCCTAGAAAATACCTAGAAGTTGCAGTCTTTCACTTTAGACAGCTTATTTAAGGCTGCCTTTTTAAAATGTGCTGACGAATATTATCCCTCTAAAATATTTCATAGATATAAGTTTCGACATTAGGATACTGGCTCTGACCTTATTCGAACTGACAAATTATGCTTCAATAGCACTCTAAAATTCCCTCATTATCCTGCATTGCGGGATAACACTGAATTTTCTTAGCCACTTTAGATTGCATAAGCAATAGACTAAGCCTATTCAAGCGCTTCCACTTCTCAAAAGCACTCTTTTGTTCAGCAGTGCTTTGATCTATCTGGGCGGCAGACTCATCCATTATTAAGGCCAAATCCAAATCCATATACCCTAATGTAAAAAGAATAGTTTCTTTCCAATCACTAAAATTAAATCCATCAAGAAAATGAATAGTATTGGAGCCATCTAAAATCACAGAACCAGAAACTGCATGACAAAAGATATGTATCAAAAGAAAGCATATTCGAGACAAACCTGATGAAAAAGCAATAAATAAAAGGCCTTAATATGCTTATTTTCGGGCGAGTATAGGGGGTCATCAGAGTCCTACTTTGGTAAGAGCTCTGACATGCGTAATCACTACGCCTACCGACCATATCTAGTAACACTAAAATTCATGTGAAGCTAGACCATCAATACATGACACCTTTGGGTACACATGCAAGATGTATCTCAACACACTTGTTTTATTTTACCCTACCTAAAATTCCAAACACGATAAAACTTTCTTTGGGTCGTTTATCGTTTTATGAATCTAAGTACAATATTAATATTGGCTAAAGCTATATAATAGAAAAAAAATTAACAACATACGTGTATTCGGTCACTTTGGTAACATTAATTCATTAAGTTATCTAACCATTCTTGATGCCAATATTATACATTCATTTATGCATGCATAATTACAAATAAAATGCATGAACATGACAAAATATGAACTTTAAGATGCTGCAACTTGATGTTTATGCCCATGAAACGAAGAAAGATAAGTATCCAAATAAAAAATATAATGAACCAGCAAAAAAGAGCCTTAAACCAATCTTAAAACCGCATGAAACGGTCACTAAGACCCTCAAATTGCTCCTAAACTGTATAAACCGGCTATAATAAACCTCTGAATCGGTTCAAAAATCACTGAACTGGGTCTGTAACAGTCCGAACTAGTCCCTGTAACACTGAACCGGTTCCAGAGACCCAAATCGGTTCAGGACTAATCCAAACCAGTTGAAACGATTCTCTGGCACTCTTACAGTGCAGTGGATCTAGTTCTGTCATGCTGTTAGATCCAAAACCATATAATTCAGTTTCAACCGAATTATGGATCTGTCATAGATAGAACCAAAACCAGTTTACCTAAATCTGATCCAGAGACTTAGAGGTTTTCAGATTTGGGTTCTGAGACTTGTAGCTCTATACTTGGATCCAACTCAGAGGTCCTTATAGGTTGGTACGGGTCGACTGATTCAGATCCTAACAGTAACCCGATCCAAAAAAACATAATGGATCGAGTATGGATCCATAACCCAGATTGTGTTTCACAAACCCAACCCGAATCCAAAACCAAAACAGGTCTAGGTTGCAAGGGTCTTTGTTCTCTTACTCAAGAACCAGATCTGATCCAAAGGATCTTTATGGATTGGTATGGATAAGTCAGATTCAGATCCAATTATGGATCTAATCCTAATCCGAAGCTACATGTGTCTGGGTTTCTGAAAATATTGGATCCCTCACCCAAACATAGATCTGATCCTGTTGAACCTTATGGATCAGTATGGGTGGGGCAGATCCAGATCCAAATATGGACCCAACCCAAAACTTTAAAACCCTCTTTTTACGAATTAGGGTTTTAGAAACCCTTAACCCTTTCTGAATTTTTCTCTTTCCTCGTGAAAAATTGCCGCCATCGCCCCTTTCGAAACCACATCGCCGAAAGAGGTCACCGGCAGCTAGAGGCCAACTACTTCTATTGAAGATGAAAAAGGGGGTGGTAACTTTCACCCTATTATGGCCGAGCACCGAAAGAACAGTGGAAATATTCCGCGATCTAGCCATGACTGGAAAACCAGAATAGGCAACGACCGAGAGTCGGCGACCCGACCGGCTGATTGATCTTCACTGGCAGTGAAGATCGACTGGCTGCCTTCACCATGGTCGTCAGTCGACAGTGGTCCCAAAAAGCCCTTTTGCAGAAGGAGAAAAAATTCCACCAGCGATCGGTAAGTTCTTTTGATTTGGGCATTTCGGGAAACAACCATCATAACACCAGGCATTCCTGAAACTGACAAAGTATCGTCTGGCACGATGATGCATTTCCCTTCGCAAACCCAACAAGGTCATTTTCTTGAAGGAGAGAGACACCGACGTCGTGCAGACGAACAAGGACCACTCTACCAGAAAAATGCAACATCAGAGGGGCATAAAAACATAGCAACGCACAACGGTATGGGTTGTGGGCCGATAACTCAATATTGAGGGGTTTCTCTATGCATAATAAGTTCAAAGGAAGTGTACCTGAAGAAGTCATTTCCGTCTGGCGATGGCTGATGATGTTTCGCAGAGTAGAAGAAGCAGATAAGATTCACTCCTCATCTAGACTGCAACCCTCTAATTAGTGCAGGCACCTTCAGCAATCAGTGAATTCGATCCGTTTATAGCCTTAGATAGGGAATAACTAAGATAACTATTCCCTCTAATCTTTAGTGTTTATCAGAAGGGACACCTTTTGAGGAGTCCCGGACATGGGTAACTACCACACAACGTGTGCTACTCTAACATGTTGATGTTGAAAAATATCTAGGTTCCTCTCTGATCATTCATTATGTGAGTTCAAGCTTGTTATTTCGGCCTATCCAAGTTATTGATTCATGGCAGTTAAAGTCACTTGCAGGTTCGATTGCTGAACGTATAAGGTTACACCATCCTCCTATGAATTTCTTCTCGATAGCAAACCTTTATCTTGAACAACTCCCTATTTCTGCCGAGAAGGTGCTTCCATATGCATGTCGTATCTGTGAATGATCGATGCCACCATATCTATGGCTTTTTGCTCACCATTGTAGGATTCTATCTCGTGTTTGTGTGATGTCCATATTGATTGTGGCCGTAAGGCTTGTTTACAATATAAATGGGCACAATCGCTGAGAAAGAAGTCTAAATTTGTGGAAAAGGATGGCCGTAAGCATAAATCAAAAAAGAAGGATGTATCTGTCACCTATGATGATATGGGGGCTCCTCAGGCTGCATATAATACTTCAAATGAGTCCTCTAGAACAACCAAGCCCAATTCCTTGTAAAATACCAATTGTTCCTATTCAAAAACTGCTGAACTCCTTCACAACCTTGAGGCAAAGTACAAAAATATCACTGGTACACATGGTAACTAGCTGAAATGATGTTTCATAACTTATGCTTTCTGCTTTTAGTTTAGTCGTGAAGGTCCTTGTCGATAATAACTAAGTTGGTTATGGTTGGGATATATGTCGTTCACATGCACTAGTCATACCAGACCTTTTTCGATACACAAAGTTTATGCTAAGAGATGCTCTCCTTGCAACTCCTTCTTGAGCCGACATCCAATCTTTTGTTATTCGCCCATGTACTGATTGAGCTCTCTGATGGTGTGACTGGTGAGTTCCTCATCCGTAGGACTGTAGTTGCTGCCCATAAAACTGTGACTGTCACTCATTTGTAGTGTCAGGGTAGTTTTGTCGGTACATATCTCTATCCTCGATTATGATATAAATCGGTGGGGGTTGTAGTGTCAAATATCTAACTATTTGAGTCATGCTTGCCATGACTTTAGTAGTCATCGTCATTGTAGCGACAAACTCTTCTCTTCCTACGACCTTGGGTCTTCATGATTTTCGCGCTCGCCAGCCATTTCTAATTATAAAATAATCTAATTACTAGAGTGTTTTTATCGAGAAGAGACTTATATCATATTCTATGCCATTGATGATATATAAAATAATCCTACATGGTGGATGGAGAAATTGGCGCTGCTGGTTTTGTTTGTGTATGGTGTCCTGACAGGGGAGAAGGGGCCCCACAAATGCAGCCTTCCTGAACGATTACAGGAGCTTTGAGCATCACGGATTGATGATTTTGCAATTGCTTGCTTTCCACGAATCATTTTCATGAGCCACGGTGCTCATTTTACTTATTAATTGGTGAACTCGCGCCTGTGTGTGTGCACGCACACGTGTTGTCTACCTACGAGTACAGATCCCATCACTTGACATAGCATGAGTTTCCATCCTACATTCAATCTTAACCATAGAATCAACAGCTTGGATTGGTCCACATTTTTACCTTTGTGTATACTGATCCTACCAGTCCACATGCTCCAGCTGGACGGTTAGGATTGATGTCAAAGGATGGGATGCTTTTTGTCTACCTAGCTACTGGCATTGCACCAAAAACATGCACCATGTTTCCCTATATTCACCAAACGGGCCTGTATCTGGACAAGTGAGAGTGATGCAGATTTAGATTGGATATCCAACCTACTTGAATCTATGTAACCTGATGTTTGTTAAGCTAAGCCCCTGATGGAACGAATGATGGGTCTGTTGTGGGATTTTTACTTTTTAACATTGAAGCTCTGTAACATAGGAACGAATACTAAATCAATACGATGATGCTGATATGATTTACAATTTTACATAAAGATTTATATCCCACAAGGATGCTTGCTCCTAGTCCCAGCCAAAATCTCTAGGTAACCTAGGAGTACCCTTATAATCAGACTGATTTGGTTGTACAGGAGGGGTTCAATTCAACCAAGTCACACATCTCTGTATAAGGATTTCTCGATAATGATAAATCTCAAGCTAAATTAAAAATTTTGTCTTCATAAAAAATATTGAGAAAATCTGGGTGTATATTAAAAAAATTTAGACGTATTTTTTCAAATACATGCCACATTTTTAATCCTAATGCAAAGATCCGCATAAGGTAGGTAACTACCGTCAAATTTCTGTATTTAAGACATGAATATACCTTTATAAATAAACAAGGCCCATTTTACAAACTTTCATGTCTCTAACGAAGCCATCAGTCATTTGAAACCTTGCCTCAGTCTAGGTCTAGCAGCCTCGGATATTCAGCAACAGTGAAACTTTGATATGTTAGGCAAAAAACTACCACTATTGAGCTTGAGCAAATAACAAATACATAGATTGAGGGTAAAGAATTGTAATTATATACTTAAAACCAAGGTATGGAGGTGAGCTCATAAACCCTACTGGGTAGTCCATGGATTTTCCTTATCTCACATTTCATTCAAAGAGTTGAAAAGAAAAGGTGCACCAACTTATTTCATGAGGGCTAACTTGATTTTCTTTCATATGAAGGGAGAAATAACCATGCCACATACATGAATCATACGGAATGCGGGGGGGCTAAATACATCCATCCGCACTATTCGGTTTACCCATACGTGTCGTTTCAAAAGAACCAATGACCGGCTGAGGTCCCGTGGCTGACCCGGCGCGGCGGCTATAAATGAAGAAGGGCTTCGTTCGTTGGGGGAGGGGTAACTCGACTGCTTTACCTTTGGGTTGGACTGAGAGAGAGAAAGAGAGAGTCTCAGAGGGAGAGAATGATGGGAGGAGGGAGCAGGATTTTGGTGATCGGGGGCACCGGTTACATCGGCCGATTCATTGTGAAGGCGAGCGCCGCGTCGGGCCACCCGACGTTCGCCCTCGTGAGGGACACCAACCCCTCCGACCCCGCCAAGGCCCAACTCCTCCAGTCCTTCAACTCCTCCGGCGTCACCCTCCTTCATGTGCCACCACCTTCCCTCTCTCTCTCTCTCTCTCTCGTTTTTTTCTTTTGGGAGGGGAGGGTGTCTGAAATGTCTCTGCATCAGATTTCTTAACCCAAGCCCCCCTCTCTCTCTCTCTCGTTTTTTTTTTTTGGTGTGTGTGTGTGTGTGTGTGTGTGTGTGTGTGTGAAATGTCTCTGCATCAGCTTTCTTAACCCAAGGGAAAGCTAGCTGCCTATGATTCTCATCCCCCCCCTCCCCCCCCGGCCATTTTACTAATCGAAACTGATGATCCTGAAGTCTTTGGGAGTGCATTCTTCTATGTTTTTTTTTATTGGGTGCTCCTTGTTCTGTGAATGTTGCAGGGTTCTATCGATGATCATGAAAGTTTGATCAAGGCCATCAATCAGGTTGATGTTGTCATTTCAGCAGTTGGAACTACACAGATCGCAGAACAGGTCAAGATTATCGCTGCTATCAAAGGATCCGGCGGAAACGTCAAGGTAACCATCTTCATCTTTTTCTTTGGATTGAAACCAACTTTCTCTATTTTTTCTTCCCTTTGCAATTTTTCTATATTTTGATCCTTGAATTGTGTACCGGGTGCATTTATACATTTTCTCCTGTAAAAAACGATGAAGGCAATCTTGTTATATTGCGCGAGGAGGAGGCGACCGGAAAAAAAGGAAAATGTTCATCTAGGAGAGGAGACATTGATGACTGGAAGCTTTCATGATGATTTTGCATCTGTACCAAAATCCTGAAGTTTCTTGCATTTCAGAATGGCCCCGTTGAATTCCTTCTTTCGGATGCTTTGCTTGGGTTGTCCCTTTTCGTTTTTTTTAATCCCAACACTTTGGGCTGTTAACGTTTTAGCTGTAGGGACGGCCAGATGTAGGCTTTAGTTTGCTTCAGCACAATGGGGCCATCGGTAATTAGACAGAACAAATCTTTGTGAATAACGTACTCAAGGACGATGAAAACTGGGGAATTGATATTCTTTGACACCATAAAGAACGAAGCAACTAGTTTATATACGTAAGCAATACTTTGCCCATGAAAACAGGGGAATCGATGTTTCTTTGCCACGATGATATAGCAAAGAGAATTTGTTAAACATTACCTGAGTAAAACACTTCTCCAAACTACCGATAGGCTTAAAAACCCTTGAATTTACCCTTGTCAACGAAAGAATTCTCATTAGAAAGACAAAATTTGTCATCATGATTGATTTTATTATCCTTCTCGACTCTTTTTGTATAAATGCTCTTTAGATGGTGCTAATTAAAAGCAAGCGGAACAAACCTGGTGGCCTTTTTTTTTTTTCCTTGCAGAGGTTCTTCCCTTCAGAGTTTGGAAACGATGTTGATCGACTTCATGCAGTAGAGCCTGCGAAAAGTGCCTTCGCCGCAAAAGCAAAGATCCGGCGAACCATTGAGGCAGAAGGCATTCCCTACACCTATGTCTCTTCCAACTTCTTTGCTGGATACTTCCTCCCTAGCCTCTCTCAACCAGGGGGACTAACCTCCCCACCAAGAGACAAGGTCATCATCCTAGCAGATGGGAACGCCAAAGCTATATTCAACAAAGAGGATGACATTGGTACCTACACCATCAAGGCTGTGGATGACCCGAGAACCCTGAACAAGATCCTTTACTTGAGGCCACCTGCCAACATCTACTCCTTCAATGAACTGGTCTCGCTTTGGGAGAAGAAGATCGGGAAGACGCTCGAGAGAGTGTACGTTCCAGAGGACCAAATTCTCAAGAACATTGAAGGTGAGAACCAACAATTCTGCACTTCAACAATGCTACACTTTTAAGATATAAATTATGCAGTTTTCTTCTTCAACGGGCTGTGGTTTTGCAGAATCGCCATTTCCAATTAATATTGTGCTAGCAATCGGGCACAGTGTCTTCGTGAAAGGTGACCATACAAACTTTGAGATAGAGGAGTCTTTTGGAGTGGAAGCGTCTGAGCTCTACCCTGATGTTAAGTACACGACTGTGGACGAGTACCTTGATCAATTCGTCTAAGCTTTTCCATGAAAGAGAATGCGTTGCTCAGTTGTCTATGAGATGCCTTTTCCCGTCTTCTGTTTGTGGAAGCTCTTGGCTTTTGTGAAGCTTCATTTCTCTTTGGTCTTTGTTTTGCACCCCCGTGATGCTGGCTTAGTGTTCTCCCCGCACACCTGATAAAGAATAATGCAATTATATCAGTTGCAAATGTAAAAGCTTTGTACCTTTATTGTACTTTCTAAAATGTAGGATTAGTTGTGCTTGATAGAACTTTTTCTAGGGAGAGAAGGGATGCACTACCACACACAATGCAGGTATGCTGAGTGAGGACACGCACAAGAACTTTGGCTTAGGTTGGCGATTGATCTTTAGACGTAATGTGAAGGACCTGCGTCATTTGATTGGAATCTTAAGAGTGATTGGTTCTTTTAGAGCCTAAGTGACATTGTCGACTTGACATAAAGCTCCGAGAAAAACAAATCAACTCAGAGCATTTCTACCATTTCATAAATGAGCTTAGGTCTGAATTTAAAGGGACAAAATTGACCCTTCTTCATAGACATGGTGTTCCTTCCATAGTAAAAACCTTAGAAGAATTAACTATGGAAGAGAATAGATTAAAAAAATCCTCTCTTAGCAAAGATGAGGAATCGATGCTTGCTATGTCAAGACCCGAAAATCATACCAAAGCATATAGGCCTCTTTACTTTGGAAGAAGCCAAAATGACTTTGGGAAGAGCTCAACTATGAAAGAAATCCAAGTGATTATGAATACAAAAAATGTGGTAAGATAATATGCCACATCTATAAAGAGTCGGGTCATATCAAACCATTTTTCTCCAAAAAAAAAATGAAAAGAAAGTGGCCTTTGTGAGATCATCAAGTGAAATAGGTGGCATAGATGAATGCTCCATGAATGTTTCATTTGCTCAACTCATGGAAATCCTTCAACCACTAATCAAAGACCAATCTTCCTCACTCTTTGGTGTGGTCATATCAACATGCGTGGACCCGGGTTAGAACTCTTGGATTATTGATTCCGGTACCTCTTTTCATATGAGTCCTAATGAGTCCATACTATTCAAATGTCTTATTAACTCTAATGATTCTTATGTTTCAACCGTCGATGAAACATCTTTAAAAATAATCAATTTTTTTGTCCCAAATATTAGAGTATTTCCTAAACTTAACCTTTTATCCGTTTATCAAATTACGAACCATAGATGTATGGTTATTTTTTCATCTAATAATTGCTTGGTACAGGATCTCCAATCCAAGAAGTCGATTGGACGAGGCTATAGAAGGTGTGACCTCAACTACATGGACAATTTGGAGCTATCAAATCAAAAATTTTGTAATTTTATTGAGAAAAAAATATTGAACATTGACGTAGGAGATTAGGACATCCAAGTATGTCAAAAATATATTTATTCTCTATTCGGATTTTGTTTGTAAAGATTGCCTTTTGGAAATAGCTAATTTATATCTAAAGAACCTTTTGAGTTAATACATTCTGATGCATAAGGACCGACACCGATTATGTCTAAAGGAGGAGTTTCCTATTATGTGGTTTTTGTGTATGATTATAGTAGACACACATGAATTTATTTTTTTAGACACAAATCTGAAGTATTTGAGTGTTTTCAAAAATTTCATAATTATGTTAAAAATCAATTCAAAACCTTCATTAAAATCTTTAGATTCGATTCCGGGGTATAGTTTTTGTCAAAAGATTTTAAAAGTTTTCTTGATCAACAAGAAATTGCTCATCAATCCTTGCACCCCACAACAAAATGGGTTGGCTGAAAGAAAGCATTAGCATATTATTGAAGCCACTATGACTCTTTTAATATCCAAAATGTTCCAAAAAAGTTTTGGGCTGAAGCCACTCTTGCATCGGTTTATTTAATTAATAGAATGCCTCTACCATTCTTGAAAATACTTCTCCCATTGAAAAATTATTTTAAATCTCTCTTGATTATTCAAGAATAAGAATTTTTTATTGTAAATATTTTGTTCTTTCCAATGAAAATGATAAGCTTTCTGCAATTCCTTGTATTTTCTTAGGATATGCCGAAAACCAAAAAGGGTTTAGGTGTTATGATATTGAGAAAGACAAACTTTATGTTTCAAGGAATGTAACTTTTCTTGAAAAAAAATAGTTTTGGAAAAATTGAGTCTAAGAAACCATGTGAGTATTCATTTTTGTTTGTTCTAATGCATGAGCATAATGATGATACTATTGATGAAAGTAATAACATTAATGTGAATGAAAGTAATGATATTCATAATATATATGAGAGTGTCGATGGTAACACTCATAATGCACATGAAGGCGATATTACTATTGTTGAACCTCATAATGAACTTTAAATATACTCTTGTCTTTCACAAGGCCAACCACCATGTGCATTAGAAAGATATATCCAAAGTCAAGATATAAATCAATATATTGTTCGAAGATCTTTGAGAATATCTCAAGCACCTAGTAGGTTTGTATTCTATGAGTGGTTTGAGCCCTACTCTTGTCTTATGACCATATATAGAACCCTCCTCCTATATAAGGTCAAAAATCATCATGAATGAATTGCGGCCATAAATAATGAATTAAAAGTTTTAGAAAAGGCCAAAACTTGGGAGATTTAATCATTATCTATAAGAAAGAAAATCATAGGTTGTACATGGGTCTTTAAAATTAAAACCAAAAGTGATGGAACATTAGAAAGCTAGGCTAGTCGTCAAAGGGTATAGTCAAGAATATGAGATAGATTATAAGAAAACCTTTCCTTTAGTAGCTAGGATGATCATAATTCAAACTCTCATCACCATCACATCCATTAGAAAATGACCTATCTTTCAAATTGATGTTAAAAATATCTTTTTAAATGGAACCCTTAACGAAAAAGTCTATATGAAACTTTCACCCGGGTTAAGTTTGGTACATGAAAAATTTCTTCATTTACGAAAGACCTTGTATGGTTTGAAACAAGCTCCTAAGGCTTGGTATAATCGTTTTAGTAATGTGATGGTTCAACTAGGATTTAGATATTGTTATATTGATACTGCCTTGTTTGTTAACTTCTCTGATACATGTATAGTTATTTTGCTCTTCTATGTGAATGATATGATTATCACAGGAGGTGATAAAAAGGGAGTTAGTCATATCAAGAATGTTCTAAAAAAATACTTTGATATGACAGATCTTGGCTTTCTTTGATATTTTCTTGGGATAGAAGTTGCTTACTTACCCTAAGTATATTTTTGTCTCACACTAAGTATGCAACCAAGATAATTGAAAGGTTAGGTCTTACAAATGAAAAGAGAGTGGACACGTCAGAGGTCATCAATGCAAAGATGAAGGAGAACCTTTGAAAGATCCAACTCTATATCACCAAATGATTGATGCCTTAACTTACCTTTCTATTACTCATCCTGATATTGCTCACACTATTCATACTGCTAGTCAATTTCTATATTCTCCCACTATAGTACATATGAGTATTGTAATGTGAATAGTTAGATATAGTGTTATTAAAAGCATACCTCAAGGCACAAAAAGCGAGCCTCGCCTCAAGGTGAGTGACTTTATGCCTTGAGGTGCAGGCATAAGGCACAAAAGCCCTGAGGCACACACCTCATAGGCGTACGCCTCAAGGTGAGGCGTACACACCTCACCTTGTTTTGGAATTTTTATTTGATTTCACCCGTTCTTTATTACAACCAGCATAGGACATTTGTTGAACTTATGCCATGATATATTGGCATTCATCAAATGGACAATGTCTGCCTTATCATTTAAGTTTAAATACATGATATATATATATATATATGCACAATTATCTTATATTTTATAAAATGCTCTAGATATGAAGTTAGATTATCAATTACAAACTAAAATGTCTATTGCTACTATTGTTATGAAAGATTATTGATGTTTTCTAATTTTTTTCTTTAAAAGAAAAAACAAATAAATGAAAAAAAAAACAAAATCTTGGTGCAATGCTATAAATCGTAATCATACAATAAGGTTTTTGCTTGTAAAATATGTTCCTTGTTTTTCCTGTTTATTTTTAATAGATCATGGACAATGGGAGTCTCAGATAGAAATGTGTTAAAAACCTATTCTTCAAGATAAAAGGCTTCTTGATTGGTAGGTTTTCTAATTTTCTCTTATTATCTGTAGGCACTGAGGTGTCATATCATTCGGTTGCATTCTTCCCATGCTTATCAAGAAAATTGCATAATATTCTTCTTTCAAAACTTCAAGTCTAGGTACAATTATGTGTCTATCCATCTTTCATAGATTGTTACCAATAGATTGTTAATTTTGATATTTGTGCAAAATAAAAAAATAAAATCATTGTTATTGCTGATAGAAATGGCATAAAGGAGACTTATAAGTAACCCCAATTCACATTTAAGAGATTAAAATAATGGAAAACAAGAGAGACCTTGAGTGTTGCTTTAGTAGGCATTCCAGTGGCACAAAATAAGTGACCATTGCAAGAAATACCTGAGTCATTGCAAATTGCACAAATCTCAGCTAATGTCGACAGATTGCTATCCATATTGTAGTAACTCCAATCAACAATCCTGCCATCCTTTGGATTATATGTTGTGCCTTCAATATTTATTTGAGATTTTTTATTTTTTGTTGGTTGTTGCTTCATCAATAGAGCATTTTTTATTTATTTATAATTTTCCAACCATGCCCCATAATGGCTAGAAGTTTTGGCTTATAAACCTTTAATGAGGTTTGGGGGTTAGAGCCTATATAAACACAAATCCTTCTACTCATTTCTCATCCCTCATTGCTCTTTTCTCTCTATCTCGAGCTCTGGTCTCCTCTCTCTCTCTCTCTCTCTCTCTTGAGTTAAGAAGATTTATCTGTCTCCCTTTAATTTTGGTGCTTCTTTTTCCTAGGTTAGATCCAAATTCAGGTAGAGATCTAGATCTGGTTTAGCCCAGATCCAAGCCCAGTTTGGATTCATATTCAGTTGTGGTTCAAATTCAAATTTGATTTTAGATCCAATCCTAAGATTCAGATCCGTTATAGTTTGGATTCCTATCCAGAATCTAGATCTGGTTATAGTTTGGATTTCTATTTAGGATTTAGATCTATTATAGTTTAGATCCAAATTCAAGATCCAGATCGGGTTGCTGATTAGACTTATATCCAGTTGTAGTTTAGATCCCGACCTAATTACTATTTGAATCCATATCTAAACTCAAGATCCATACCCGATTCAACCCTAGTCAAGAGGCTGTTACAGATGGTCCGTGTCGAGGTTGTTGGACTCACCCAATGCAAGACATGGTTTGATCATTCGCGAGAAGGCAAAAGCTCGGTTGTGTCCTGGGAGCGCAGTTGCACAAATACTCATTGCACAGAAGACTTGATCCTAAGTGGGTTAACTATCGCTTGAAAGGCAGCGCGTTTGCACGTGCCTCCCATATCATTGGTTCAATCTCAGTTGCATGACCCACTAAGTAAGATATAATATAAAACAATGTAGGTTTAGAAGTACATGTTGGGCGTTGTAATTTTTTTGTTGATTTTGATCCAATCTTACCTAAAAATTTATTTTTCTTTGCAATTCAAAGATTTCAACTACTAACTTCCCCCAAAAGAAAAGAAATCATTACAAAAATAAACTAATCAAGTTGGTCATTAGAGCGAGAAAAGGATTAGAGACTTTCTCCCTTATTCTGCCTTCGTCAATCAGGAATCGTTTTACGCCGTTTGAAACTTGTACAGAGGGAGAGAGAGATAATGACGCCATAGAGTGACTATACATATGGTGACTGATGGACTTATTTGCCAAGAGGCTCAAAACAAGTTGATAGAGAAAAGGAAAGTATCAACTTTCCATATCAAATGATTATCCAAATTAAGAGGATTTTTTTTTATTTCTAATTTGCCAATTAATTATGAATCCTCCATATTTAATTTTTAAAATGCTGCTGATTGTCATTTTCAACGGCCAAGAGTCCCACTAATAGGGGTGTCAACGGATCGGGTATGACCTGACCCCAACCCGTACTGGATCCTATAAGGTTGGGGGTTGGTTACAAAGAAGGGGTCGGATTAACTATTCTGTTTGGATCCATGGGGTTGGATTATTAAATGGGTCAGGTATGGTTTATGCAAAAAATATTATTTTACTGGGTATGAACCGGGTCGGGTTTATATAATTCTTATCAGATCTGGGTATTGTTTTTCTTAGTCTGATCCAGGTTTGGACGTTGACACCCCTACCCACCTACCTAATATAGAGGGCAGGTACATTGGCATTCCATTGTAAAGCAGTTATAAATTAGTGAAAATGCATTATTAGTTTTGTCGTATTTATATCATTTAAAAATATTATTTCCTCATTAATTTTAAAATTAGCATATTTACATAATATTTTATTCTTTGTTTCGTGCTCCGCGTATCCCGCGTTTTGCTTGTCTTTTTTCTAATTAAATACAAATTTTTTTCTTTCGTGTTATTAAAGTTTGATATGACCCTTTAGCAACCTCCGTTGGAGTTTTTTCGGCTGAATTGTAGTCATAAAATTCCACGGGAACTACAGTTCTGAAGCGGTCTGGCTTACAGGATACCTTCTATGTAGATGCAACAATATACTGGAGAGCTTCGTGACTGTGCATCTTACCCACCTGCAATATTTTTTTATTCTACGGAATACCGTGTGCCCCTTGATCCCATATCTTTTCAATTTTTGACAGGAAGCGAAAACATAAAAAAATTAGGCTTACAGGAACAATATGTACTTTTTATTTCTTGTCTTGTTCAGCTAAGGGGCATCCTGCTGCAATATGAGAGAGAGAATCAACATTATCACTCATGAAGATCAACAAAATGTTGAACCCATGAACCGAACAAAATAGAAAAACAAAAACAAAAACAAAAGAAAAAGAAAAAGAAACTACACCCAGCTAGCAACAAACAACAAAGCCAAGCTCAACCAGGATCCTCTCGATAAGAAGGAACCACCGATGAGTGAACGTGGTTCAGACGGAAGGAGAGGTCTCTAAGATGCATACGTAGAATCGCGTATACATCAACCAAGATTTTATGGACAAGATTATTAAGGATGACCGGAATTTGACGGAAAGTAGCATCATTGCGTGCCATCCAAACAAACCACCAAGTAGTAAGCAATCATGTCTTCCAGATCAGTCTCCACCGCTTGCAACGTCTAATTTCAATAGGGCCTAGGAGCAGATCAAGCGCAAAAGACTCCTCTTTGACAATTATGTTCGGAGATCTCCACATGCTATTAAATAGGGCCACGAAGATTGGGCAGGACCAGGATAAATGAAAAGTAGTTTCTTCAGCAGCTTGACACAGCACACACCAACTTGGAAACTGAAAGCCCAACTTCTTTAAATAACTGTGAGTCTGAACCCTATCATGCAAAATTAACCAAGCCAAGACCCGAGATCTTGGGGTAGGGCCCTTACCCCATAACTCACACTCAGGGAACCAATTTGCCCCTGGGGGGAGCAACGATCTATACACTTTGTGGGTGTGGAACACACCATTTGGTGCAATAGCCCAATGCAACCACTGATCATAATTACCTGCATCCCCAATTTGATCTCTGAAAGACGATAAGGCTCTCAGCCACATGCTTCGCAAGTGCGAGATCGCCAGCCCCCGGGTTTCATGACGAAAATTAGATAAATCAGGAGCACCATATTTAGCATGAAGTAAACGAGCACAAGGAGAACCTGGTTGATAGACCATCCAACATTGCTTGACCACAATAGCAATACTCCTCTGTCTTGGAGCAAAAACACCTAAGCCAGCCATACGCTTAGGTAACACCACCGTTCGCCAACCAACCAAATCACGCTTACTCTTAAGCTGACACCCAGACCAAAGAAAATCCGTCATTAAACGACAAATCTGCTTCTCCACGCCCACAGACATCATGAACATTGACATGAAGAATTCAGAGATAAAAGAAAGAACATGTCTGATTAAAGTCAGACGGCCAGCAATGGAGAGATAAGACGCCTGCCATGAAAAAAGCTTGTTTTTCACTTTTTGAATAGTTGGAGCCCAAGCAGCGGAAGAGAGGCACTTCACTTGTAACGACAGGCCCAAATACGTCATCGGCAACTCAGAGATTGCACAATTGAAAATCCGTTGACCCGCTGCAAGCATAAGATATTGAACATTGAACATAGTAATAGAGCATTTGCTATCATTTAGGGAAAGCCCAGAAAGAGAAAGAAAGAACTGGAGAATAAGCTTAAATCTAAGCATTTGCTGCACGTTTGTTCGCCCAAAAATAATCATATCATCAGCATAAATAAGAATATGGTCCGAAAAATTTGGAAGATCAAGAGGATCTATCAGGCGCTTCTCCGCAGCACGCTTGAGCAACACCACGAGACCCTCAGCAATGACATTGAACAACAAAGGCGATAGAGGGCAACCTTGCCTTAGTTCACGCCCCAATTTGATCTGACCACCTCTAGTGCCGTTAATCTTAATCATGACCTGAGCATTAGAGACCAATTCCCTCACCCACCCAGAAAAACGACGACCAATGCCAAAATTGGATAACATTTGAAATAAGAAGGGCCAATGCACAAAATCAAAGGCTTTATGAAAATCTAATTTAAGAGAAAAATAAGTCTGACCACTAAGATGTAAGGAGTGAATGACTTCAGAGGCCAAGATGAATGAATGTTGAATCCTCTTATTGTGGATATTATGGAGAAAACTGAAAACTGTGATCATCGCAAATTTTTTTTCTCTCATAATGTTCTCTCTCTTCCTTCTCTTTTCCTTTTCAACCTCTTATTTTCCTCCTTTTTGAAGGGAGAAAAGATAAAAGAACGGAAAGAAAGAGAGAAGAGAAAAGAAAGAAGAGAAGAGGAACTCTTTTGCGGGTCTCACTTGACCTTAATTTTGAAAATATTTGAAATAACTCGCCTCCGTTTTTAAAATATTTGCGGAAAAACTGGGAGACGGGATTCGCTCGTCGGTACGAGGTTCGACCGTTCCTGGCGATTTTACCAGGGGTAATCGAACCAAGGGTCGAATTTTATGCCTTTTGCTTCGCAATGAATTTATCTAAGTATTTATCCTAAGTCTAGATGCACAAAGAATCATGCTTGTGCAAATGCAAAGATGTATGCTCTTTTTGAGATATTTTGAAGATTTTCCAAAGTGAGATGAATATGATAAAGTGAAGAAATGATTTTAACTTAGAACTTAGGATTAAAGTTCTAAGCTTTAAGAAGAATCAAAAGCTTGGGAATTTGAATCTGGTTTTGGAAAATGATCTCGAAAACTTTGAGATGAAAGGAATTTTCAAAGTCATAAATGGACTTTGAATCAGAATAGAAATGAAAAAAATTGAATCAGAAGGAAAGATAGAATTGGGAAATTTGAACAAAATTGAGAAATGGAATTGATTTGAAAGTTGGATTTTTTAAAATGAAATTCGAATCCAATATCTGGATTCTGAATAGAGTTTCAAAGTTGAATTCTGAATTTAGGATCTGAAATGGGAACTTGATCTGAAATCTGGAATGAAATGGAATTGGTTTTTAAGGAAAGTAGAATTTGGATTTAGAATTTTGAATGAAATTGGATTCAAGATTTGGAATTCAAGAAGGTATTTAGATCTAAAATCTGAGATCCAAGATAGGGTTGGACTCTGGAACCTAAGATGGAATTGGATCTGAAGTCTGAGATCCAAAGTAGAATTGGTTTTGGATCCTAAGATGGAATTGGATCTGAAGTCTAAGATCCAAAGTAGAATTGGATTCTGGATCCTAAGAATTGGAATTGGATCTAAAGTCTGAGATCCAAAGTAGAATGAAATTCTGGATCCTACATGGAATTTGGATCTGTAATCTGAGATCCAAAGTAGATTTGGTTTCGGATCCTAAGATGAAATTTGGATCTGTGATCTGAGATCCAAAATAGGGTTGGGTTCTGGATTCTAGAATTGATTTGGATCTGAAATCTGAGATCCGATATGCATGTTGAATCATGGATCCTAGAACAGGTTTTGGATCTGAATCTGAGATCCAAAATAGAAGTTGGATTCATACTCGGAAATCTGGATCCAAGTTGGGATTTTTAGAGTTTAAACTTTGGATTTGGGCTTTTGAAAGTCCAAATGGGACTTTTGAAGATGAATCTGGGTCTTGAAAACCCAGATTGAACTTAGGAATGTTTGGATTTTGAGATTCAGAGTCAATCTCAACTTTGATTTGAAACTTGAAGAAAACTTGATTTTGAATCAGAAGATGAATCAGAAATTTCAAAGTTATATTGAACTTTGAAATTGGATGTTGAATTTTGAGTTGGAATTTTGGAATTTCAAAATTGATTTGAGAATTCGAATTTATAAATGAACTTCAAAGTCAATTTGAACTTTGAATTTTGGAGTTTGAATTTGGAATGAATCAAGAAATATAAAGATTGAATTTTGAAATTTCAAAGTCAATTTGGACTTTGAACTTGAAATTTAAATCTTTGAAATAAGATAGAAGAATGAATTAAACTATAGACTTTAAGAAAGATATTTGAGATCACTTGGATTTTAGAAGAGAATTTTGAAAAATATGATGTAATTCTATCCTATATGATGAATGAATTTGAATAAGTTTGAAATTGGAATTTGAAAAGCTATTTCATTCTTTAAATGAATTAAAATAAGATTGAAAATATAATACATCCTTGACTATGGTCATTGAATGTATTATATGATAATCTATATTTAAATTCAAAAGAAGAATAAAACACATTTTAGTGCTTTTATAGAATTTAAAATGAAATTAACCCTCAATATACCCTGACTATGGCCATTGGTATATATTTTGAATTAATTTTAAGTTAAATTCTGATAAAAAATAAAATATTTTAGGAAAAATATGATGAATTCTGAAAATGGATCTAGTGTGAATCCAGTGTTATTTTGTAAAAGATAAAAATTCTAAGTTTTGTTTACACCCCGACTATGGCCGTTGATGTAAATCGTCAACTTAGAATTAACTTACCTCTTACAAAATGGTGCACGTGCCATTCGTATTTTCACCATCGTGAGAATTTGAGAAATAAAGAAAAAAATGCATAAACAACAAGTAATTCAATGATATTTACAATGCTCATCCATTCTACCTAAAGCAGGAAAGGTAAATTCTTATTCCAATCTAACTATTACAATGGATAAAATTAAATGTACAACCTTAAGTAATGATATTTTTTTCCATATTTCCTGTAAAAGAACCAGGTTAGTAAAAGGGAAAATCATATATATATATATATGGAAATCAAGTGATGACAATGATAAAAAGGATGGAAAAGATATCTATATACTTACATACATATATATACATACAGGTATTGGTGTATTCACATAAATGTGTATATCTATGTATAGGCATATATACATATATATACATATAGGGGTATATTTAATGGAGAAATGTGCTGAGGGACAGATTATGTCCAGGTTGCTGCAAGCAACCCCTTTTGGTAATGGAGGCAATTTGTGATAAATAAAAAAAATGAGGTACATAGTGTTTGGGAAATGTGAATTTCTAGGTGCAGCAGTGAAGGTGTTTATTTCAGCTGGTGACAACAGCTGGTGGAAGAATGTTGACGATGGATCAAGAATAAACGTGGATGCACAGAAATTCTGTGTGGCAGGGGAGGCTGCAAATCATTTTGGCAAAGGTAGCAGTAAGAATTACATGTAGTGGCTGTGGGGCTAGCTACAAGGTGTAGGTATGAAGATATTAGGTACTGTGTGTTTATAGGATGCTACTGTGCTGTTGGCGCAAAAGGTAAAGAGTATGGCAGAGGCTAATATGTAATACATCTACAGACATATATGAACAAAAGGGGGGGGGGGGAATATATATAATACAATATTATATGCTGGTGGAAGCAGTGAGTGGCGACACACTGCAGCAGTGCAGGGGATGATGGTGGTTGATTAATAACGAGATGGAAGTTGGAAGTGCTGTGTACTAAATATATAACACGTGGGATTGTGAATGGCTAATGTGTCGCGACAAGGGCAACACAGGGGTTCAGAAAGTGAATGTAAGAAGCAGTGCTCTGAATTTCAGCAGGATGAAGGTGATGGGGAAAACTGCAACAGGTAACTTCAGCAATGAATAGCTAATGCTGAAATGTTGACAATTACGGTATGGCGAGTGTAGAATGAAAGATGCTATGAGGTGGTGAGAAGAGCGCATAAAATAGAAAGCACATCACTATGTTGGGGCTGCTGCCACAGCGGGTGGATGCTGCAAACAGATGCCTCGCTGCTGAGAGAAAAAGTCGTGGGATGATGGCACCACAGCACCTACACAGTTCCGGCAAGTGGCTGTTAAGCAGTCTTGCAGCAGAGTATTGCTTGGCCTACAGGTGTTAATGATGGCCTCACCAAAAGAGAGATCAAATATTTGAAAACAGCTATGTAGATTGACTACAGTTGTTGATTACTTAATTTGAGCCCTGAAAATAACCAAGACAATGAATTAGTTTTATCAATAGACCTTACTCTGCAGACTGGATATGCAGGAAACCAAGGAGTTTTGCTTATGGTTGAAACCATGGATCCTTTTTTCGATACTGAAATATCAAACTAAATGGTTGTGGTTCCATCATCCATGATCACCATCTTGTTTTGTTAGAGTGCTTCCAGATAGCAAATGCCACACACAATTACCTGGCAACCCAATGACCAGCAGTCTCCACCATTTCAGAAATAGATTTTGATATTTCAATAAACCCTATAAGCTAAGCTGCTTTAAGATAGTCCAGGGCTATACAGAGGATTTTCAGCTCTCATCAGGCTCTAAAGTCATAACCGAGATGACTTGACAGAAAAGGAAAGAAGAAAATCTTCCCCTGGTTTACAGAGGTGTATAAATGAGGAGCCGGCAAGAGCATTTTACAGGAGACGTTACTTGATAAATTCCCTCCAGTGCAGGAAAATCATACCTCCGAATTGACTAGGATAACTATAGCATGATTCAGGTTTTTGATGTCTCCCTGCATCACCTGTATGGGTTGGAGGCATGTCTTACAACAAACCAAAAAATTGTTTTTGGATCAATAAAACACCTCACCTTCGGCTTGATAAATTAAGCAAACCACAGAACTTTCTTTTGGGCCACTTAGACCCCTAATTCCAACTCCTTCAGACCACGTGCTTTACCAATAGAAATTTATGGTGGCTGATAAGAAAACATTCTTGAATCCAGGTAGTTTTAAGGCGGATACAGCCTCCAGCCAAAGAAACAGAGTCTTCTGCTATGACTATTAATTGAATCCCAATCACAGGCAAATACGAATATGAGAGAATCTGCAGCATGATTTATGCATTGTCTTGAGCATTACTGGTAATTAAAACTTAACGATTTCACCAAAACATGAATAACCCAGAAAGATATACATGAACTAAAACAATCAAAATATAGCAGGGGGAAAGCATTAGAAAAGGATACTACAGGAAATCTGATATGATCGTGGCAAACTGTGTTAATTTTGTAATGTAAATCGAAGACACAGTAAAGAATGTATAGATCGTGGGACCTCAGTTTTCTTCTTTTTTTTTTTTTTTGGCAAACTGTGTTGATTTAAATCAACACAGTAGAGAACGCATGGCAAACTGTGTTGATTTGGTAATAAGAGACCTCAGCAATCTTAATGGATGGTTATGAAAACCAACATCGCAAGAATTCAAGGTGAACTTACTGTGAAAATTGAAAGTCTACAGTAATTCTAATAGACCACCGTGAAAGGTTTGAAGCTACAATGGTTTAAATAAAAAAAAAACTACGGTGGAGAGGAGAGGGAAGAAATTTTAAAATGGCAAATGGGGGTGACAATATCCGATCGAGCATTGCTTGAAAATCAGATTTCATTATATAACTTGAAGGAGAATTTTGTGGTAAATTTGATCGCATGGAATCCCCTGGTTAATTAAAACAGATGGGGTCACTCTAGGCAAATGTTCAGATCTTCCTTCATGGTAGATCGGAAATTAGATGCATATGCATTTGAACGAATGACCAAATTTAGACCAAAGACACGAAGTAAGATAGGAGCAGAAATAAATGACAAATTTATGCAAATTAAACCAAAAGGGAATTCAGAAATGAACGGCAAAAGAAAAAAAAAGAAATGTCAGGAATTGAAGGATCCTGTTGTTATTGCACAGGATGGGTTGAGGTTGGTATAAACAACCCAACACCACCCATAGTGCTTTTTAAAAAAAAAAAATGAATCTCAGAGAAAATCACAGGAGAAGGAATTAGAATAAAGTTGGATTGGCGACTTACCAAGGTTCTACTGAAGTTCCGAGGGATGAAGAAGATGGCTTCGTATTTACCCCGGAGAGCTCCTCCTTTTTGCTGAACGAAGAGGCAAGTTGATTGAAGAAGGGAAGCGCGAGAAACTTCAGTTGATCGACGGATGGTGCTTCCCTATAGTCGACGTGAAAATGGATATCTGGAGAGGAAAACGGACGGATGCCGAAGGGGGGAGTTGCTACGTGAAATTTTGATAAAAAAAATGGATGCCTCGATCATTGGGGAAGTTCTCTTCTTAAAGAAGAGACAGAAGGTTCGAGTGAAGAATTCGTTGAAAATGGAAGGTGAAGATCAAAGGATTTGTTTTAGATCTGCGATGGAGAGAAGAGAAAAGAGGAGTGCGGGAGGAGTTTGTTGTGGATTTTCTCTTTTTCCAAAAAGAAGACTCCTTTTAAGAAATTTTTTGTAAAATGGCTTTTCAAATGAGGTTTTTAGCAAAAGACAACTTTGAAAAGCTTGAAATCGTTCGTTTTTCCTCGCAGTTTTTTCTAAAATCTTGTTCTTTTTGGTTTTTATGTTATTTTTCTATTTTTTTGTACTTTTAGAATAAAATTCTAAAACTTTACGAGAAATCAAAGATTAAAAACTAATTTTTTTGTGTTTTTGTAAAATATTTACAAAAGAGAATTTTTCTGAGAGTTTTAAAACTATTTTGAGAAAATTTCTTCAGAAATGGGTTTTGATCCGGATCTTGAGAAAATATGGATTTAAAGCGCTGGATTCGGATCCGGAGTTGATCAATATGAATTTTAATTCAGAGAATTTGAAGAAATGACTTGATTTTCTCAGAAAAACGGGGTTAGGGGCAAAAGAGTCATTTTTACAAAACTTTGAAAATTTGGGGTGTTCACAGCGAACTGAGAGTTTGAAAAAAAATTGGTGAACCACGACCTTCAACCTATTAGCCAACACCTTGGCAATCATCCGATAAAGAGCACTCATAACAGAAATCGGGCAAAACCTAGAGATATCAGTTGCAGCATCATCTTTCAGAATTAAAGAAATAATTGTCAAGTGGGTTTGAATAGGCAATCTGGAGTTGCGATAGAACTCATCAAACATGTTAATAACATCAGGTTCACACAAGACCAAAAAATTCTGAAGAAATCCACATGAAACCCATTATAACCTGGAGCTTTCCACCCTGACAAACCTTTGATTGCCCTAAAAAACTCATCTTTAGAGAACTTCATTTGCATAATTCTAGCTTGATCTTGCCGAATCGAACCAACAGAAACAGGACCAATGACACCCTTCGCAGTAAGGGAAACATAATATAAATCTTTGAAATACTGAGTGACAGCTGAAATAACGTGCTGATTAAGGTACGAAACATGCCCAATGATGATTGATGGGATGGAATTCCTCCTATGACGATAAGAAGCATATGAGTGAAAAAATTTAGTATTACAGTCTCCGGCCGCAAGCCATTTCACCCTTGCCCGTTGCTTCCATCTAATTTCCTTTTTGACCCTCTAGTTCTTCAAAAGCGTTGATAACTCAATAGATCTGGCCTGCAAACTTTGCAAGTGTGAATCAGATAGAGACTCCGGGGAAGACATAGTTTGATACAATGCTGAAATCTCTTGCTCCCAAGCAGTCATTTGCTGAAATTTAACCACATCTCGATTATGGAGTCAAGCTTTGATATCCTTAGCGAGATGAGATAGCTTCTCATGACACCAGATAGCTGCCCACTGCTCATTGAAAGGCTTGTTCCAAGAGTATGAAATAATAGTATGAAAATCTGGCTCCTGGAGCCACCATTGTTCAAACACAAAACTTCTGGCGTAATTAAAACAACCCCCTCAAGTAGTGATTAACTGACCATGGTCCGAGATAGAAGGAGCCAGCAAGACACATTTGGCATCTAGAATGAGATCCAGCAAATTTGGAGTGACAAAAACCCTGTCAAGAACTCTGCAGCATGAGCGAATCCGCCTATTCGACCAAGAGTAACGCTCCCCAATAAAAGGAATTGGGTAAATGTGATGCCGATGAACAAAATTTTGAAAACCTCGCATAGATGGATTGGGAAGAACGAGGTTATTAGAATCCTAAATAGACAAAAGACAATTAAAGTCTCCCATAAGAAAATGGTACTCCCCGTTTGAGACGACGATCCTATTTAAGTCGTTTCAGAAAGCAGGCCTCATGACAGCGTGATTAAGGCCATATACAACAGTGACCACAACCTTCCTGCCACTGTCTTGCAAAGTGAAGGCAACAGACAAAGAAAACAGACCCATGTCTAGTTGAGAAATATTTAAAGACTGCTTCCCCAAAATAAGGATACCACCGGCATGGTTGACCGCAGGCTTAAAAAAATAGTCAGCACTCCTCCATATACTAAAGGCAACAGAGCGAGAAACTTCATCCATCTTAGTTTCACAAATAGCAATCAGGTCAGGCTTCTCTTGTCTAACCCAATTCGCCAGAAACCTACGCTTAGAGGGGCAATTCAAGCCCCTGATATTCCAGCAAAGAGACTTCATGGCACACAATCTGGAAAAATCTAGGGTGTGTGTGACCTCGCTGACCTTCGTGGAGACCTGCCATCGAAAGTCATAACATTGAGTGGGTTGCTCCTCTTGCTTCTACTACCACTGCTAACTTGCCGGTGCCAAACAACCCCCATACACTCAGTAGCCCTCAAAGGACCGGGAGAATCACCCCTTAGATCAGAGACAACATCAAGTGGAGGACCTAAGGAGCCACCTAGGATAGTAGAGACTACCGAAATGGTAGATACCATATCGACAGTTATATGAAGCAGCTGAGATAAGGAGAGAGAGATATCAAGCATCCGAGCTGCCTCTTCAACCTCAACACCCAAGGGCGACAGAGGGGGGACTGTCGAGGAACGGGTGGAGCGGAAGGGAGAGCCACACTTGGGAGAGCCCTACACCTCCAAGAACTACACACAGAATCAGTGACGGTAGATGCAGTAATAGTGACCTCAGTAACGACCGGCGATAAAGGAAAAGGAACTGATAGACCAATAATCATGCATCTGTGAGCCTCAGTAGAACGAGCATTAAATGCCATAATGTGAACTGCCATATAATCAAAGCGCCTCAATGGAAAAATAATGAAAGATGATGGCAAAATTGACCTTTTTCCACCTTTTGCATGACTGTCTAACCGAGTTGCCAATCCACCTCGAGAAGGGGCGCTAGTCGTGTAAGGCACAGAGTCACTAACAGATAAACCATGATGGGCATGAGCATGTGGAATAATGATAGACTTATCACCAATAGGATAATATTCAGAACTAGTTGCGGCAGATATCTTAGGGCTCCCCAGCAACACGTTCGACTACCGTTGAAAGCGAGATGCGAGAAGTCGAGCAGACGTGCTGGGTTTGGCAACGAACGTCGAAGATGTAGATGATATAGCTGGAACCGTATTAGAACAAGATTTTCTGGTAAGCTGCCTTGGTAGAGCATGTGATAACTGGACCGGGACCTAGATAGTACCAATCTTAATGGCATGAAAAAAATCTTCGGCTCCTGAAGATCTCCAATCTGCACCCATGGCGAAAAAAAAGTATGTCGCGAAGGTCACTTAGAACTCTGACAGGCAAAGTGGGTCCCCAACATAGAAGGTTCGTTGAAGTCAAGAGGCTTCCCGGTTGAATGTTGGTGAGGAGCATTTATTCGCTTTCGCTTCCAAAAAGGATGACGACGAGCAAGGAAAGATGAACCACATCTATGTCAATCAAAGCGTTTCTGAAAATTCAAAGACAAACATGATGCGCACCACCAGTCTCCCGGTCTAGCGGGTCGCAACTGAGATCTTGTGCGAAGGGCACAAAAAGAGCGTTGTCATGAAGATTGAACCTGCTGCCAACCCTGATCAGTGACCCAATGCGGAAGCTCCCGAAAAAAGAAAGGCGGATCAAGCAGCGCCATGACAGAACAGGCTTCAAGAGGCTCTCTCCTAACGGCACAGATAAGTTTTCTGACATCCGAGATATGAAGAGAGCCCGCATCCAAGCATGAACCAAGGACATCCGAGAGATTGAAAAATAATCGATGTTTGAGTCTGAAAGGCAAGTCAACATCGAAACCCCACCGTCGAAGGGCGAATGCTGTGCCCCAGTCATTAAGAGCATCCTGAATGAAATGGAGGTCCCTCCGATTTGCTCCCAAGGAGCGATAAGAAGCAAGACCCCAAAAAACACGCGGCAAGCAACTCATGAGGAAGAAAGGAGAGAGAGCACCTGGCTCCCGGAGGGACATTAAATGGTTGCAGAGGGAGGTCGAGGCGATTGCAGCTGGTTATGGCTCCGATGCAGTGAGGAAAGATGCTGCAGAGGTACGTCGATGGTGGCTCCGATGCAGTGAGGGACGACGCTGCAGAGGTCCGGTGATGGTGACCCTAAGGTTAAGGCGTAGCTGTAAAGGAGGTCGAGCGATGGTGGCTCTGGCACAGCGAGGGGCGTCGTGCAGGGGAGGACTGCCGACGGTGGCTCCTGAGCGGCGATGAGCGTCGCTGCAGAGTTGGTTTGGCGATGGTGGTTCCCGCACGGAGAAGGTCGTCACCACCCACGATTGTTCCTCCCTTTCAACTATTTGGGCATCTCCCACACGCAACAGTGAAGGGAGAAGAGGGACGACTTCCTGCGGCTGTCCACTATGGCGGCAATATGAGGAGGAGAGGAGGGCAGCACTAGAGGGGGAAGTGCACGCCGGTGATGGTGGCTTCGATGCAGAGAGGGAAGACGCTGCAGAGGTTCAGTGATGGTGGCTCCGATGCAGTGAGGGACGACGCTGTAGAGGGTGACCCTAAGGTCGGGCGATGGCGGGGCGTAGCTGTAGAGGAGGTCGAGGGATGGTGGCTCTGCTTTGGCGAGGGGAAGAGGGAGACGATGGTCGGGTGAGCTGGCGTGGTTTAGGGAAAAAGTCAGGGAGAGAGAAATGGGGCATCAGTGGGTTTCGTGCCTTCGGCGAGGGGCGTCGTGCCTTTGGCGAGGGAGAGAGACAGTGTTGGGGACAAGTGTGCCGATGAGAGGTAGAAGGAGACGTGGGGGGAGGAGGGAAACAGAGAGGTAGGAGGCGTCAGGGGAAAGCTAGGAGGTAAGGGGGCTCCGGCGTGCCTCTAGCGAGAGAGGGTCGGGGCTCAGGTGAGCGTGCCGGGGCCGGTGTGGTTTAGAGAGAGAGAGAGAGAGAGAGAGAGAGAGAGAGAGAGAGAGAGAGAGAGAGAGTTACAGTTTGATGCTAATAAATTTGACAAGTTTAAAAGAATTCTCTTAATAATTTTAGTTCTCTGGACAGTATTAAGGGCTTGACAAAGTTCTCAAATCTCGAAGTTGATGAAAATTTGACTAAGAATAGCCTTTTGGGGATCAAAATAAAGCAACTGGCCAATGTATGATGGGTAGTTTACATTGACTTGGTCACTTGGGAACTAAAAATGATTTAACCAATGCGCCTAGGACTTATCATCTGTTTTGTATTTGTAATCCTCACTGTTCTTTCTCCGTTTCTCACATGAACAATGCATTAATCTTCATATAATTGGCCAACTAGTCAACTGTTTGGTCGTTTCTTGCTATATCAACATGCACAATTATTTGTTATCAAGATTTAATCATATCTACCAATTCATTCACACATAGCTTAATTTAGGTCCTTCATTGTTTTTATCAAGGCAAAAATTGGTCAAGGCCTGGCACCATGTTCTGGATATGTGCATACTTAGTAGCTGAGAGGATCATAGTGACAAATATCACGAGAATTTCATATCACGAGAAATTGCCTGGAAGTTTAAAACAGCAATTTCATGCGAGAATTTCAAAATCTGTGAAAATCTCTCAAGATTTATGAAAAAATATAAATACCGCTATTTAAACGTGATATTTACTATTTAAATGACTATTTCTCACGAAAAAATTGTGTTTTTTATTTTTAAATAAATTTTATTAATATTTTCTTATAAAAAATAAATTTTATATTTTTTAATTTATTTTTTTATTGCTGAGATTTTGCCGAAAAAATGCGAGATTTATGAAAAATTTTCAATTTCTTGTGAGTTTTAAAAAAATGAGAAATTGTCTTTTAAAACGTTTGTCACTATGTGTTCAAGCCGCTCATGCCATTTTTCTTCAGAAACCTTTGTGAACCGGGTGGAGAAAAATATCTCTGGACTTTCACCAAGAGTATAGAGATTACCTTTTTTACTCTCTTTGGCCATTATTCTCCCTGTTTTTCTGTTCTTTATAACACAATCAGAAGAAAAAAATTCAAAAATATAAGGCAACTCCTTCGTTAGCTGACTTACTGACACAAAATCTTTCTTGATAGAAAGAACATATAAAACTTCTTGTAAAGGAATAGAAACCGAATCAACATTTATATGAGTACTACTGGTATGAGTAATGAGCATCTTTTCGTCATTCCATACCATCAGAAGATCGTTGCCAGTATACGGTTTCATGTTAAGCAATTTACCTGAGTTTTCACACATATGCGTCATGGACCTATTGTCAGCAAACCATTCAACATCCAGACTTTCGTTCATAGTGAGAGTTGCTAAGGCTTGAGTCGCATCTTGAGGTTGGTAAGTGTGATTAAAATGATTGAAACACTTCAGAGCGGAGTGTTTTTTCTTATTACAAATTTGACAAATGACTCCTTCTTTTCCTTTCTTTTTATCGTTTTGCATTTGATATTCACCAGTTTTCTTGAAATCACGAGAATTTTTATTTTTAAAAAAATGCCCATTTGAATTAAATTTGAAGTTATGATTTCCATTTCTTTTTTCTTTATTCGGAGCATGTTGACCAAAGAACGCCATTTGTAGCTGATTGGACTCATGAATCTTCGTCCGTTCTTCATGATTTTGTAAGAGAGGAATAATTCTCTTGTACGAAAGAACATGCGGTTTTAACATGGTGGTCACAAACGACTCATAATCTGGACCAAGTCCTTGCAGCAACCCAAAAATCTTTTTTTCATCTTCAACGGGTTTTCCAATTGCGGCGAGATCATCATAAATGGATTTGAACTTTTGAATATAAATATCGAGTGTGTCAGTATCTTTCTTGACGATTGTCATCATGTGCATTAGATGAAACTCTTGTTCTTGAGATTCCAGAACAAAAGTATCGACCAAAGCTACCGATATTTTCTTTGATGTCTCCAAACCGACCACTAGTTTGAGAATACTTTCGGACAAGGTTCCAGTGATCTTGCCTTTTAAGAGACAATTAGATTTTTTCTACACCAGGTATTGAGGATTCAAAACCTCCTTCAATTCAGAATTGGCATCAGTGCCAATATTGTGAATCATCATAGGTGACATGGGCGTTTCATCGAAGAGACACCCCTACGTATATTGTCTTTCAATCGAGGTCATGATTTGAGTTCTCCACAAAAAGAAATTTGAATAGGACAGTTTCAAGGAAACAAAATTTGACACATTCAGTGTCGCAGAATATGGCTAGGTCGATGGATGGGGTGCAGTGGAGGACATGGAAAACGAGATGCATAAATCACCTCGATAGATCTCAAACCATTAAGACAAAAGAGAAGAGTGAAGAGCGAGAGTGCACAAGATGTACGTGGTTCTGATATGAAAATTCTACATCCACGAGAAGGAAAAAATGATACTCGTTAACTTGATGGAAAAGAATACAAATTCTTCAATAAATAATGAGAAATGAATGTCAGGCTTAAGAGGGAATCCATCAATCATTCTTCAAGCATGGCAATTGACTTCACATTTGATGCTTCAAGTGTGACAACCGACTCCACATTTTAAGGAGCTGATTCCTCAACTAGTCGTTCTTCACACATGGCAATTGACTTCACATTCGATGCTTCACGTGTGGCAACCGACTCCAGATTTGGTGCAACTGACTCCACATTTTGAGGAGCTAATTCCTCAACTTCATCTTTAATAATAGCGGATCCCTTGCACTAACTCTTTCTGTCGTGACTGAACTGGGTCTTACTATGGCATTGCGGAAAAAAAGCACTGCAACGTCACTGAACTGGGTCTTACTATGCTTTTTCATAGTTCCATGCCAAAGCGATATTAGGTTGAGGCCTTCTCTACTACTATTTTTCTTATCAATCGGCTTCCTTCATCCAGTTTAAACAAGGACTCCCCCTATTTTTGTATGTTTGGAGCATACCTAGATTATTCTAGTCTTCGGGTCTTTGGATCACGATGTTTTCCCTATTTAAGAAACTATAGAAAAATAAATTCAATCCAAAATCTCTTCACTGCATTTTTCTTGTATACATCATCAAATATAAAGGCTATCCGTGTCTTCATCTAGCAACCGGGCACATATATATGTCGCGACACATTGTCTTTAACGAGTCCACTATGCCTTATCGGGACCCGACATCTCTGTATAAAGATGACACTATTTTCAGCAAATTTTCTGTCCATGAAGAATGGACTCTAGAAGGTTCTTTTGAAAATTCGGAGACAGATGGTAATTTTAAACATGCAGAAGATTCGCCAATCCTTGACCCTCATAATGTTACCGCTCATGAGTCGATAACTGAGAATGTGTAGAATTATAATAGCCACACCTTGATGGCCCTGTCGCAGAGATCAGTCCTCCTCACCTCCTTCCCAGTCACCTTGAGGACGTCACCCAGAAACCAGTTTTTCGTCTCTTGATGAATATTTCATTGAACAGAATCTGCCAAGCAATGATGGCAAGGATTATCCAATTGACCGTATTGTTCTTCCTTACAACACTCTGGACCGGTCCCAACCTTCCCGTCATATGGTTACCCGCAACATGACAAGTATCATCAAGCCTAACCCTAAATACCTTAATCTTCATGTTCTGTATAACTATATTCCTGCAAGCCAAGGTCCATCAACGAAGCTTTGGCTTATCCGAGATGAAAACTTGTCATGAATGAAGAAATTACAGCTTTAGCCGATAACCATACTTGGGACTTGGTTCGATGGGAACCATCCATGAATGTGGTCAGTTCTAAATGGGTTTTTAAAACCAAACTCAATGTTGATGGAAGCTTAGACAGACTTAAGGAATGTCTGGTTGCTTGAGGTTTTAATCAAATCGAAGGAATTGATTTTCAAGAGACCTTCTCTCCTATTATACGTCATGCTAGTATACAAATTGTTCCCATGGTTGCTACTGTTAAACACTAGGCTATCAAACAGTTTGACGTCAAAAATGCATTTTTTCATGGTGCTTTAAATCAAGTTGTCTAGATAAAACAACCTTCTGGATTTGAAGATGATATTTATCCTGATCATATTTACAAACTCAAGAAAGCCTTATATGGGTTGCGTAAAACTTTTCATGCTTGGTTTGAAAGATTAAGAACTTTTTTTGTTTACCTACGATTTTATTAGCTGTATATCTGATCCCTCTATGTTCACCTTCCGTTCCAAGCAAGATATCATTGTTTTGTTAATTTATGTTGATGATATGATTTTGATGGGCAATAACACTACACTACAAGAAAAATGTTAATTAGCGATGGAAAATTATGAAGGATTATTTTTGTCACAAATTTGCGATGAATTAACTAGAGAAAACTAGTCATCGCTAAAATTAGAATTAGTTACGAAATTAACGACAGAAAAATTTTGTCTCAACATCTGTCGCTAATTAGCGACGGATTAGCAACAAAAAAATTTTGTCTCAAAATCCATCTCTAATTAGTGACGAATTAGCAAAGGAATTTGTTCATCTTAAAATCCATCTCTAATTAGTGACGGATTAGCGATAGACAAATTTTGTCGCTAATGCATCACTAATTTGTAGTCGAAAATTCATATTGGTTGCCACGTTGGCAATCCGTGTGCTACAACGTTATAAGTACATCACCATCTTCAGATGAGGGTAAGGGCGAGGCGGAGAAGCGACGACGAGTTCTGGCTGAGGAGGAGATGGAAAAGGCAGAGGCGGAGGGCAGTGGGCTTCTGGCATTGAAGCTCGGGGTGGAGGAGGAGATGGAGGAGGCAGAGGCGGAGATGGAGGAGGCAGAGGCGGAGGGTGGACGAGGAGTTCTGGCTGAGGAGTTCTGCTCTCTTTTCCCTCTGTGGAAGCCCACACCTCTTTCTCTCTCTCTCTGTTGCAGAAAGGAAGCTCCACCCCCAACTCTCCGGCCAACTCCAATCCCCCAACGCCTACTCATCGGAATTTAGTGTTGATGCTTGAAATGAGAAGATTCTAGCCTGGTGTTTCTTTGACAGTGTGTCCCCTCTTTCAAACCCCTGTTGGATGCATGCTTTGTAGCAATCATTTTTTTTTATTTTTCCTTTTCCTTCTCAAGTTTGTAATTACTGTTTTGATGAGAGAGAGTTTTGGTTTATAGAAATGGCAGATTTTTCTGTGATCCGTTTAAATGTAAATACGGTATCTAGATAGATGGCTTCTATTACTGTTTGCTAAGGGAGTACACAGGAGGGACTCTATAATTGGGTTTTGGAGGACCACTACAAGAAAAACTTTGATTAGCGACAGAAATTTGAGACAGATTTTTTCCATCGCAAATTCGTGATGGAATTAGCGAGAGAACATTATCCGTCGCCAATCTTTGAAATATTTCCGAAATTAGCGATGGAACAAATGTCGTAGCAACTCCGTCGCTAATTATCAACAGATTGTGACAAAAAAATTCGTCATAAAATTTGTAGTAGCTTAGCAACCGATTTGCGACAGAATATTTCCCTCGCTAATTCCGTCGCTAATTTTCGTTTAAAACTACCAAATTAGGGCGCTAAATTCTCCCTCCCTCCGTCTGTCTCTCATTACGCTTAGGGCTCTTCGCCTCCCTCCGCCCCCAGGTCGACTCCATCGTCGTCCGCGTCATTTTCGGCGACGACGACAATGACAGTGACAGTGATGACAACAGTGACGACGACAACGAGGCGATTTCTGTTGATGCTGACAATATGTCATATCTGCATGAACTCCAACACTCCCCCAAGTTGGTTGCTCTTCAAGAAATACTGGAGGAATGTGGAATAGGCACAGATACAACCGGCTCTGAATCTGCTATTTCAGGTGGTGGGCAACACAGGGCTTTGATTTTTTCACAGCATAAAGTATGATTCTGGAGTATCTTCTAATTTTTGTCTAGTTTTGCAAATGTGTTATTTCATAACCTTCTTGCCCCATTCCGTTTCAGTCCTTGTTGGATATCATTGAGCGAGATTTGTTCCAAACACACATGAGGAGGTTAGCTAAAAAACAGAGACCTTCCGTCTCATTGGTTTTTGTGTCTTAGTGCAGTTGGATTCAATGGTTTACTTTAGATTTTGTTTGTTGAAAATTTTGGAAGGAAAACAAGTTTGCATTTTGTTTTCTATCCCATCTTTTATCTTCTGGAGAACAAACTATTTAGGTATTAATAATAGCTAAGTCGTTGTATGAACATGACCATAAATTATTAGATTAAAATGCCTGACATGTAAGGTGGGAGGGAGGGAAGTATTTTTTGATTTTGCAAATACTTTGAAGTTCAGATTACTTGCTAGAGAGAGATGTTATTACATCAGATATAAAATGCTGTATTATGAGAGTTTGTGGCATTACTATTTTAATTGTTAGACTTGGAATTATGTACAGGATTATAACGGAAGAGAAGCTAACCTAATATAGTTGGATATATAGATAGTACTTTATGCAATGCATTTTCTATTTATGTTATGATCAACATCATTGTGAACACCCCAAAATTTTCAAAGGTTTTCAAAATGACCCTTTTGCCCCTAACCCTGTTTTCTGAGAAAATCAAGTCATTTCTTCAGATTCTCTTAATTAAAATCCATATTGATATATTCAAAATCAACTCCGGATCCGAATCCAGCACTTTAAATCCATATTTCCTCAAAATCCGGATCAAAACCCATTTCTGAAGAAATTTTCTCAAAATGGCTTTTAAAATTCTCAGAAAAATTCCCTTTTGTAAATATTTTTTGCAAAAAACACAAAAAAATTAGCTTTAATCTTTATTTTCTCACAGATTTTAAAATTTTATTATAAAAATACAAAAAAATTAAAAAGATAATGCAAAAACCAAAAAAAATTAGGAAAGTTATGAGAAAAACAAATGGGTTTAAGCTTTTTAAAATCAATTTTGCTAAAAAAATCAATTTAAAACCGTTTTATGAAAAATCTTTTTACACGGAGCCTTCTTTTGGAAAATCCAATTTTTTACAAATAAACCCTTCTTAGGGTTTCTCTTTGAAAAACCTCGGAGAGGAGTGGCGGCGGACTCTCTTCATCGCCCCCCTCTCTTTCTCTCTCCTCCATGGTCGATCACACTAAAACCCCTCTTCTCAGATGGCTTCCTCTCTCCATCACCATCCATCTCTAACAACCGCAAACCCTAACCGCTCGGCCCTTCCCGAACCTTCTTTTCCTCTTTAAGAAGAACTCGCAGGAGGCCCCATTGGACCATCCGTTTCCACCCTTCCCCCTTTCTCTTTCCTTTAGAAGATCGATCTTCACCCCTCCACCCGGCTTCTTCTCTATCTCCTTCTTCCTCTCTTCCGTTCCCTCCCATCCAATCGACGTTTTTCTCTGTTGAAGCTGGGATTGACAACCATTCTCCTTCTTCCCACACTCGATTGAGCAAGGAAAATCCTGTAGCAGAGAGAAGCAGGCCAGCCTTTCTTCTCCATTCGGTTTGAACGGAACCCTACAGCCGAGTTCTTCTTTCATCCAAAATTTTGCAATTACAGGTAAGTATCTACCCTACTCTCTCCTCCTATTCTTTACAAATACTTTGTTCTTTTCATTTTCCAACATTTTCTGGTTTGATCTTCCCTGCTATTCTGTATTGATTTCTTCCTTTTTTTTTATCTGCATCTTAAGGCACAATAGGTAGGGGTCGGCCTGCATATGGCAGGACCGTCCCACCTGCGTGCTAAATCAAAGGAATACAGTCATTTCCAACAATTTTTTTTTTCTTTTTCTTCTTTTTCTTCTTTTTCTCTTTTTTTTGTGATTTCCTATATGTACTTTGATCGCTTATGTGACTTTTCTTATTTTCGTTTTCCCGGTGCCTTATACCTATTAATGTCTGAGTTTCCAATTTGTATTTCCCTTTTCTCCAATGTCTATACTTTTACATTCCTCTTTGAAGATCTGTTTATAAATTCACCAATCGTAAATCGACTTTGTATTGCCAAAAGTGGTTATCCATTTACCACTACTATCTCGATGAAGCTATTTTCTCCAGAAATCAATGGGACCTACCTGTTAACAAGGTCATTCGTGAATATCGCCAGATCGTATGGTACTTAGCTGCATCATTATGGCTTTCATAAATCATCCATCCCTCAGTATGAATATATTTTCCCCTCTCAAAGTATAAGAGATACCCCCGTTTGTTGGGAATGTACTCTTCGTCAATCATCATTTCGTTTCATTTCCTGTAAACATTCGAATTATCCTATTGTAGTTTTGAAATTCCATGATTCTGCTAGGTAGTAGTCACAATATATGCCAATGTGGTGGCATCATTACAGAATGCTCTGTGTATTGCATAATATCCCTGCCCTACTCGTATGCTTTACCATGAATGATCGATCTGCATAAATTAGTACATCATTTGTGCACCCTGTAACAGCATCTACTACATGATTAGTTCAAAACAAAAGAGAAGACGAAATTCTTTTATATGATCCAGCTTGGTGGAGCTGAGATATTAAGGTATCTAGTCATTTGGTGATCTGTCATGGCAAGCCATTTGAATTATTTGCGTTTTACTTATTCAGCAAAATGATTATTTACATTTCATTCACATGTCACATTAGTTTTCCCTCTGATTAGGAGCATCCTTACTTTTGAGTCTTCAGCATATGTGCACGATTGTACTTTGGATGGCTTTCCTGTACAGAGTTGTGACATGTACCTCTGTTTGTGGGGAGCTCTGATTCGCTGTAACTCATGCATATTCTGGTTGCATTTCTGATTGCTCCTTTTAGCATGATTTGGATTTAAGACATTTTAACTCAATGTCGAGCTGATTGATATAAATTCTGCAAGAAATATCCAGTTCATTGAGAAGGAGAATGTCAGGCCCTGAATCAATATTGCAGGCTTTTGAGAGGTTGTATAAATGAATCCCAACATTTCCTTTTGTTCATACTGTGGAATCCAGCATTATTGAAACTTGATATTCCTGGATCATGATCCCTCAAATGTTGTTTTTAGGAACATGAGATTCTAAACCTCGCATGGTTATGATTTGTTGTTACTGATTTTTATACCCTCTGTTCATTTTTAGCAGAACGATACTTTCAAAACTTTGAAAATCACCTGCTATAAACATTTTGATATGACAAAAACAGTGGTTCATTAAGATCAGAAAGTGTTTCCTTCCATGTTAAAAGGACATCTCTTCACATATTCTGAATTTGGCTCAAATGATAATTAGGTGGGTCGAGATTCCCAGGCTAAGGTAAGATGGGTCAATGGTTCATAAAATGTCCAAGATATTGTTGTCAAGTCAGTTGAATCTATAATCAGTTGCAGAAGTGTTAATAATTCTAACTGTACTAATTGTTTACTTTTTTTTTTTTTGAAGGTTAAACTAGATGTTCCAATATTTTCCCTACATCCACTACCTTGATTCATCAATGAACAGAGCTTTACCTAAGGAGTTAGCCTTAATAGGCCATCCTTTTCTTTACATTCTATTACTGTGACTGATATTTCTGCTAAAGGGGGATCACCGAGATCAGCTCATCTGTATGAGCTCTCTACATGGGGTCAGTATGCTGAAAAGGTGTACTCATACACTAGTTCCAACGGTTATAAATTGCAAGATCATTTCGGAAGGAACATCAACATCAACAAAACTTGGGTGAGACGGGCACCTCGACAGAGGATTTCGGAGGTACTGAAGATATACATCTTGGAGAGCTGCGATTTACTTCTATTAATTTTCTGATGAGCCAACCTTTCATGTCCCAGCACATGAAGGTTTAAAACGAAGGTTTTTTTTTTTATAAATTGAAGATAGATCTGGAAATTCGGATCTAAGCTTGTAGAAAAAGGAATGTAGGATCAAGGCTCTTGAAGATTTGTTCTAAGTTCACAGAGAAGATTATACATTTTTTTTGACAGGTTTTATCGATTGTTTGATTCATTCTAATTCATTTGTTTACAGCTGCTTACTCCACTTAACATTTCTTTATATACTCAAACACTATAACATCTGTTATTAGCATAGCATTCACAGCCATGTCTTGTACACAGTCACTGTATAATCACACTCAGCTACACTTGCTCCCACCTCTTCATTGCACCCCACTTATCGCCCCATCTTACCATTAGTTCAAGATAGCGGGCAACATAGGACAATATTCATTTTTTTTCAGCAGTTTGGCATATTGCATCTCCACCTAGGTGATAGATATGTTCTAATTAATTCAGGACATCTCCTGTATATTCCTATTGCACTCATACATTAGACATGCCTTCATGCTCCCGCACATACTCTTCATCATGCTACAAACACCCATCACATGTTTCACATTCCAATTTCCCTTGCCTCTCATGCCATCAGTTAGGATTACACCACTTTTGCATACCATTGTTCTCCATCTCTACGTAGGTTCCATGATCCTGCATTAGGAAAATCATGAAATAGGTAAGTTGCTATCCTCATCTTCCAACTGGGCTTAATTCTGGCCCTGACAGGAGAAGCATTGTAAATCCAGTTATTAGCATAAGTCAGTAGAAGCCTTTTTGCCGTGTGGCATTACCTACAAAACCACCTGAAAAATCATCTTAAAAGGGGTTGTTTGCAGCAACCTGGACATGATCTGTCCCTCAGCACATCTCCCTATTGTATACACCCCCATATATATATATATATACCTATACATAGATATATATACCTATATACATGTGGATATACTCATATATGTACATATATGTATACGCATATAGGTATATATATCCTTTCCACCTTTTTCATCATTCATATCTTGGTTTATGAATCTCTTTTTAGATATCCATGTGATATATGCCATTATTCTTCTATTTTTCATGTTAACTCAGTTGTTTTGCAGGAAACATGTAGAAGATATCATTACTTGGGATTGTAAAATTGATTTTATATATTGTAATAGCTAGATTGGAATGAGAATTTATATTTCCTGCTTTAGGTAGAATGGATGAGCATTGTAAATATCATTGAATTACTTATTTTTCATGCATTTTTTCCTTTATTTTTCAAATTCTCACAAATGGGAACACGAATGGCACGTGCACCATTTCATAAGAGATAATAAATACTAAGTTGATGATCCACATCAATGACCATAGTCAGGGTGTGGACAAAACTTAGCATTTTTATCTTTTACAAAATAACACTGGATCCACACTGGATCCATTTTTCAAAATTCATCATGTTTTTCTTAAATATTTTCTTATTTTATCAGAATTTAACTTAAAATTAACTCAAAATATACCAATGGCCATAGTCAGGATATATTGAGAGTTAATTTTATTTTAAATTCTATAAAAGCACTAAAAATGTATTTTATTCTTCTTTTGAATTTAAATATAGATTATCATATAATACATTCAATGACCATAGTCAAGGATGTATTATATTTTCAATCTTATTTTAATTCATTTAAAGAATGAAATAGCTTTTCAAATTCCAATTTCAAACTTATTCAAATTCATTCATCATATAGGATAAAATTGCATCATATTCTCAAAACTTTCTTTTCAAAATTCTAAGTGATTCTTCTTCTTAAATCAAATCTTATCCAAATCCAATTCTATCTCATTTCAAAGATTCAAAGTTCAATTTCAAAGTCCAATTTGACTTTGAAACTCCAAAATCATTTTATATTCAAAACTTTAAATTTCCAACTCAATTCAAAATCCAATTTCAAAGTTCAATTTAACTTTGAAGTTTCTGATTCATCTTCTGATTCAAAATCAAGTTTTCTTCAAGTTTTAAATCAAAGTTGAGATTGACTCTGAATCTCAAAATCCAAACCTTCCCAAGTTCAAATCTGGGTTTTCAAAACCCAGATCCATCTTTAAAAGTCCTATTTGGACTTTTCAAAACCCAAAACCAAAGTTAGATCCTAATCTTAGATCCAGATTCCTAAAGTATAAATCCAATTCTACCTGGGATCTTAGACTTCAGATCCATTTAGGATCCAGATCCTCATTTCCACTTTGGATCTCAAATTTGAGATCCAAAATCCATTTAGGATCCAGACCCCCATTCTACTTTGGATCTCAAATTACAGATCCAATTCTATCTTAGGGTCTCAGATTACAGATCCAAATTCCACTTAGGATCTAGATCCCCATTCTACATTGGATCTCAGATTCAGATCCAAAGCCATCTTAGGATCCAGAACCCAATTCTACTTTGGATCTCAGATTCAGATCCAAATCCATTCTAGGATCCAGAATCCAACCCTATTTTGGATCTCAGACTTCAGATCCAAATCCATTCTAGGATTCAGAATCCAACCCTATTTTGGATCTCAGACTTTAGATCCAAATCCATTTTAGGATCCAGAACCAACTTTACTTTGGATCTCAGATTACAGATCCAAATTTCATTCTAAGATCCAGAACCCAATTCTACTTTGGATCTCAGACTTCAGATCCAAATCCATTTTAGGATTCAGAACCCTGTTCTACTTTGGATCTCAGGCTTCAGATCCAATTCCATTTTAGGATCCAAAAACCCAACTTCATCTTGGATCTCAAATTGAAGATCCGAAATTCGTTTAGGATCCAGAATCCAATGCTACTGTGGATCTCTGACTTCGGATCCAAATGCCATCTTGGATTCCAAACCTTGAATCCAATTCCATTCAAAATTCTAGATTCAAATTCCATCTTGAATCCCATATTCCAAATCAATTTCTGAAATTAATTCCACTTCATTCCAGATTTCAAGATCAAGTTCCCATTTCGGATCCTAAATCCAAAAAATTCAACTTTGAATCCTATTTAGAATCCAGATCTTGGATTTAAATTTCATCTTGAAATTCCAACTCTATCTTATTTCTCCAATCTATTTTTCCCATTTTTTCTCCTAAAAGTTTCAAAATAGACTTCAATTCCATTCCAAATATTCATCCAAGTTCAAATTTCTAATTCAAAGTCCATTTATGACTTTGAAATCTCCTTTTTCTCTTTTCTCTCAGTTGCAAGATCATTTTCCAAATCCAGATTCATATTCCCAAGCTCTTGATTATTCTAAAAACATAGAACTTTAATCTTAAGTTCTAAGTTAAAATCATTTCTTCACTTTATCAGATTCATCTCAGAAACACTTGGGAATTCTTTAAAACATTTTCAAAAAGAGCATACATCTTTGCACAAGCATGATTCTTTGTGCATTTAGACTTAGAATAAACTCTTAGATAATTTCTTAGCAAAGCAAAAGGCATAAATTCGACCCTTGGTTCGATTACCCCTGGTAAAGGCGCCAGGAACGGTTAAACCTCGTACCGACGAGCGGATCCCGTCTCCCAGTTTTCCCTCAAAATATTTCAAAAACGGAGGCGAGTTATTTTCAAAAATTTTTCAAAATTAAGGTCAAGTGAGACCCGCAAAAGAGTTCCTCCTCTCCTTCTCTTCTTTATTTTTCTCTTTCTTTTCTCTTCTCTCTTTCTTTCTGTCTTTTATTTTTTCTCCCTTAAAAAGGAGGAAAATAAGAGGTTAGAGAGGAAAAGAGAAGGAAGAGAGAGAATATTACGAGAGGAAAAATTTTGCGATGATCACAATTATTCTAGAAGTTTATTTTTAATCTATTGACTTAAGAGGATTTTGGTTCCTGTGTTGTTCAGCACAAAGTTGTGGCTCAGTAAGGCTTTTTTTCTGCTAATTTTATATCTTTGGCAAACATAACTGCTTCTCTTGTCAGTACATTATTTTTCCTTCTTAATGTGCATATGCATCCACACCCCCACACGTATAGACAAAAAATGGTTGCTTGGGAAGCCATTAGGTCTTGAAACAACGTAATTTGCTATTCTCAGCGGTCCAAGGTATTTTCTCGCGTACTTATCTTTATGCAATGTATATAGGTGATCCTTATTTGTATACTATTTTTTTTACTGTTAGAGAATCCAAGTTCAACTTACACTGTTGCTTGATATATATGGTTTCCTCTGTCTGCAGTGTCACATATTTGCGACTTGATGGATCGGTTGAACCAAAAAAATGTTTTGAAATTGTCAAAACTTATAATTCAGACCCTACTATTGATGTTCTCCTGCTCACGACACATGGTGTGTAGAATTAGTTTTATGCAAGCTTTTTTCTTTTATTTTTTTTGTGATAAGCAACTGGAGTTAGGTAGACATTTTTATGCAATCCATTGTTAGTGAAAATCTAATATTTTTGTGGATGAATTTCAGTTGGAGTTAGGCAGACATACTCCCTTTGATCTCTGAAAACTTGGGAACTTCACATTGACCCACATCAGTTGAGCAAAGAGCGCAACTGAACTAACAAAATGAATAGCATGAGAAAAATTCAGGTTGTGAAATACTTGAAGATATGGGACTTCCATATATCTAGGCTTCATACTTTCTTTTATTTGAGTAACCAAATTCGTTGCACAATTTGTTTGCTGCATGCTTGTGTTTGGACTAGTGGTGTCATCTTTCAAAATAAACAACCCACAAGCCTAGAAAATACCTAGAAGTTGCAGTCTTTCACTTTAGACAGCTTATTTAAGGCTGCCTCTATAAGCATTAGCAACAACACGTGGGTATCATTCATCTTAAGTGATCACATGCATGTGGATCCCTGATTGTATGATTCAATGTACATCAATTTGAATTGGTAAAAATTTGTGCTTGAAGATTCACCGTTTTCTCTTTTAGATTTCTGTTTATTGGATATGAATTGTATCTCTAGGCATTTATCACTGACATGTGACCTTAGTACAATTATTTTGGATATGTTTCTGGGTGTTTGATTAGGCCATGGATAGAGCACATAGGCTGGGGCAGTGCAAAGTTGTCAACGTCCACAATAGATGGTGGGCACGCGCTCAGGTGCAGTGGCACATAAAAAATCTTCAATGTGATTGCACCTGATCCAGCCTCTTTTTCTCCTATTTACTACTTAGAATTCATTTTAGGAAAACATTACTTTCTCTTTACAGGTTCATGACTCATCAAGAGGCATTGCCTCAATACTAGCCCTTGCTGGCATACTAGTAAGATTACGTGAAACCTAAAAAAGAAAAAAGAAAAAAGAAAAAAGAAAAACAAAAATAAGAAGAAAAATTTTATACACTTTATCCAGAATCTAATGTTTAGCTTATCTACGGTTATTGGTTTTCATCCCCTCTTTTTTGTCTTTATTTGTGTCAAAATCAGGTGTACATAGGGTCATTTTTTATAGGCTTGGGCGCGGTACCATGGCTTATAATGTCAGAGGTGAGTCTTCTGTCATGAAATTTCATAGCTAATAGATGCTAGTAATTGATCTAAATATGGGTTTGAGCTGACTCGATTTGATTGCTTCTGTGTATGTGTAACATGTGCAACCTTTGTGTTTTTGTGAACACCAAAGAGTGTCTTGATCGAGTCCACTAGCGGCAACACTGGCATTGGGTTGGCATTCATCGCAGCAGCCAAGGGTTACAAGCTTATAATCACCATGCCTGCTTCTCTGAGTCTTGAGAGAAGAACGATCCTTCTGGCTTTTGGAGCTGAACTAGTGCTCACAGACCCAGCTAAAGGCATGAAAGGTGCTGTTTAGAAGGCTGAAGAGTTGAAAGCAAACACTCCCAATTCTTACATGCTTCAACAGTTTGAAAATCTTGCTAACTCAAAGGTACAAAATTGCATTTTTTTTGTTAATCTCTGAAAAAATGTTATGCAGAATTGGTATGTTTGCAGATTCATTATGAGACAACTGGACCTGAGAGCTGGAAAAACTCTGGTGGCAAAACTCTGGACCTGAGATCTGAAAAAACCCTGAAAAAGGTACATGAGGCGCACGCCTCGGCTTCAGGCGTGCCTCAAGGTGTATGAGTGTGCACGCCTCAAGGCGTATGAGGCGCGCCTCAAGGCGTATGAGGCGCACGCCTCGGGGCTATTTTATTTATTTTTTTTTAATTTTTTGTGATGGATTAGCGACAGATATTTTCCGTCGCTAATATTTAGCGATGATATGTTTTGCGACGGATTGTATTCTGTCACAAATCTGTCACTATCTTGTCGACGAAGAGTTAGCGAAGGAATTTATCTGGATATTCTCTGTCGCAAATCCGTCACAACGTAGCGATGAAACTGGCGACAGATACATTCTGTCGCTACTTAGCGACGGAATGGGCGACATATATATTCTGTCGCTAATTAGCATCGAAAAATTTGCGATGAAAGCAATCTGTCTCTAATCCGTCGCTAAACTGTTTAGCGATGGATTAGCGTCGGATTAGAGACGGATTTAGGCCATCGCTAATCCACAGGTTTCTTGCAGTGGACGTGATTCCTATCATCGATCTGCCTTTAGTTCTTGCGGTGAACAAGAAGAAGACCAAGATGCTCGATTAGATTCAAGATTTTACTGAAACAGAGAAAGAAAAGAGCAAGGATTTTTTTTTAATTTTGTGACAGATTATTGACGGATAATATCCATCGTCAATTTAGTGACAGATTAGGGATGAATATTTATCTGTCGCAAAACCAAATTTAGCGATGAACTCACGACGAATCATGACATTCGCTAATGCATTGTAAATTAGCAACAAATCAGTTATGTCGCTAATTAGCGACCAAAGAATTATGACAGACTCTATCCATTGCTAATCCATCGTAAATCTGTCGCTAAACAGTTTAACGATGGATTAGCCGCAGATAGCGTCCGTTGCTAATCCACATTTTTCTTGTAGTGCTAATCTTCTTAACAATTTTTTTGGTGAGTTGCAAAAGGAGTTTCCAGTTAAATACCTTGCCCACCTACATTATTTTCTTGGAATTGAAGTTCTTTATACTCATGATGGTTTCTTTCTTTGTCAAACCAAATATGCTAAGGAAATTCTGGAATGGGCGGCCATGTTGGATTGCAAGTCGATGACCATACCGATGATATCCAAGGGACAGGTCAACACAAACAATGATCAAGATTTTAAAGATCCTACCCTATACAGAAGCATCGTGGGATCCCTGCAATATTTTACCATTAAAAGACCAAAACTTCCTTTTGGAGTTAATTATGTCAGACAATTTATGCACGATTTTCAAGTAGTTAAACGTATACTTCGATATGTCAAAGACACCATCAATTTCGGGATAACAATTCTGTCTCACAACACTTTGGATCTATATGCCTTTTGCGACACTGATTGGGCTGGATGTCCTATCACAAGATGGTCTACTACTGGGTATTGTACTTTTTTCGAAGGCAATTGCATCTCATAGAGTGCCAAAAAGCAAAACACTATTGACAGATCTAGTTCTGAGGCAGAGTATCGTGCCATGGCATCCACTGCAGCTGAGCTCACTTGGATATTTTTCTTTTTACGTGACATTCAGATTCCTATCATAAAACCACCTATCCTTTATTGTGATAACATTAGTGCTTTTTATATGTCTGTTAACCTTGTCTTTCATAATAGGTCCAAACACATTCAGATCGACTTTCATTATGTGAGGGAAATGGTTGCCTATGAAAATCTCATTACAAAGTTCGTCAAATCTGATAAACAACTTAGACATATTTTTACCGAAGCTTTGGGAAAATCTTCTTTTGGAGCCTTAAGGAGCAAACTTGGAATATTCAGTCGGCTTAGTTTGAGAGAGAGTAAAAGAATACAACAATAAAGAGTCTAATGCTGCATCAGTTAAAGGAGGAAATGTAGTTGATGCTGCTACATTTGTGGTCACTCCGGTGCAGATAAAATCCAAATTAACGTTGGAATCTCCATCAGCCAAAGAGATAGCTCAGTCAAAACCAATTATCAATAATGAGAGCTTATCGATAATTGCATAATCTCTTTACAAGAAACCAATTCATAAAATAAAGGGATTCGTCTCACGACAGAAAGAGTTAACACCATATTTGAAGGGATCAACTATCATCAAAGATGAAGTTGAGGAATCAACTCCTCAAAATGTGGAGTCAGTTGCCACACATAAAGCATCGAATGTGAAGTCAATTGCCATGCGTGAAGAATGGCTGGTTGAGGAATTGGCTCCTCAAAATGTGGAGTCAGTTTCCCCACATGAAGCATCAAATGCCATGAGTGAAGAACGATTGATGGATTACCTCTTAAGCAAAGGCAAAGCTGGGGGGGGGGGGAGGCAGGACTGAGGTGTAGACCAGTCCTACCTCCTGGGCCAGTTATTTTTTTTTTAAACGCCCAGTCCTAGCCCAGCCTTGATTCCAAAGGTGAAGCTGGGGGGTGGAGGGTGCAACCCAGTCCTGCCTTTCGACCCAGTTATTATTTTTTTTTAAAGCCCAGTCCTAGCCCATCCCTGATTCCCGGGTCGGATCCAGCACCTGGCGAGTGCGGGCACCCGCCCGTGCTCGATCTGACCCGTTTAACTTATTACCCCTCAGCCCCTCTTCATCTTCGATCTTGATTTTGAGTGACCTAGCCCTTGCCCTCATCTTCCCCAAATCCCCTGACTCCTGACGACCGATCCAACGTCGCCTAGCCGCCCAGCCTCTTCTCCGACGCTGGCCGCCCATGCTTCTCCTCCAAGCCTCCGGCGCTGCTTCTGTACTCTTGAGTGAGCGAGATGACAAGACACCGACCAAGCACGATGACAAGACACCGATCTTTTTGGTAATTTGACTCATCAAATATGTGCTAGTTTGATTTAATCAAATTATAGGTGGATTAGAGTGAATTGTAGTGGATTTAATCAAATCAACTTCGAAGTAGGGTTGATTCTGACCTGAAACAATTCACTATATTTATTTTTGATCAAATTTTATTTAAAATAAAAAACAATTTACCCATTTTGGGGATAAATCCTATTTTTTGTTCCTGAATGAGCTTCTATGCATATATTCCTATGTATATATGTATATATTATATGCATATATACATATATGCAGATGCCTCTCAGTCTTTTATCTCATGTTAATTGTTTGACTCACAAATTAAATTAAAGTGGAAGATGAATGTTGACTGTTGATGGTAATTTATATTTTTTGGTGCAATAATTATACTTTATCTACTCATTTTAGTTGGAACAAAATTAGGAGAAGGTTGTGAATCAATGACTTCTGAATTTTAGAATAAGTCTTGATTTCTAAATTATAGAATCAATTATCTACTTTATCTACTCAAATTATATAGAATTATAGAAAAGTTCTCACTTTTAACTTGTGTTTTAATGTTCTGATATCCAAGATATATTTTACTTGAAAGCAGAGTTACAACATTATCAGATTGATGTAGTTTATGATCCTCGATTTCAAGTACCTACTCTACTTGATTTATATCAAAAGTTGGTTGCGAGTGGAAGGTCAGAAAGTTATGTCATGCTAACTAGATTATTTCATCTTGTATTGACATTACCAGTTTCTACGACCACTACAGAACACGCATTTTTAGTGATGAAACATGTGAAGACAGAAATTCATAACAAAAATGGACGACGATTTTGTTGCTGACTGTATGACATTGTACATCGAACAAGAATATACTATGACTTTAGTTATAGATTCTCTTATAGATGAATTTTATGCTGCGGGTAACCGTCGGGGTCCATTTTAGTTGGTACTTTTGTATTTTGATTTATTTTATCATAAAAATTATCGCACAAGTGTTATATATTGCCATTAGATAATGTTTAAGAACTTTCCGTTGAGGTTGAGAAAGACTGCAGCAGATAGTTTGATTTGTCCATATGAAATAGATTTTTATTAAAATTTTTTTTTTTGGGGGGGGGGGGGCTGCCCCAGAACCCCCCCCCCTCCCCCTCCTCACATGAATCCTAGCTACGCCCCTGCTCTTAAGCATGACATTCATTTCTCATTATTTATTAAAAAATTTGTATTCTTTTTCATAACTCCGCCTGTGTAGTTATACACTGCCGGTCCCAAGCCCGGATAAAGGAGGAGGGTTGCGGTAGGCCTGTGACAGCCAACATAAAAACTTTGTCATATCCTATGAAAATGAACCAATATGAGAATTTCGTTGGGGCGTTCCCTACTGAGCGACGCGCTGTACTCTCTAGGCCCGGAGGCAGTGATAAATGTGCAAGGGTTGCTAGGTCGTCGCCCAGAAGCGACGCGTCACACCGGCGCCCGGGTGTGGTGTCAAATAGGCAAGGGTTCCCTCACTTTGTTGGACGGGTGGGGGTAAAGAAGTTAGTCCAAGACCATAAAATTAGGTTAGCCACTTGGAACATAGGGTCTTTAACTGGTAAGTTGGTAGAGTTAGTAGATGTTATGTGTAGGAGAAAGATTGATATTTTATGTCTTCAAGAGACCAAATGGGTAGGTGAGAAAGCTAAAGTGATAGAACCTTGGGGATATAAGATTTGGTATACAGGAATAAATAGGAATAGGAATGGAGTAGGGATTGTTATGAGTCGTCAGTTTATAGATAATGTAGTTGAGGTCCGTAGGAAGGGTGATAGAATTTTACTTATTAAATTAGTATTAGGTACAGATATTATTAATATTATTAGTGTTTATGCACCTCAAGTAGGTTTAGATGATTCCATTAAGCATCAATTTTGAAAAGATTTAGATGGAGTAGTACAAGAGACATCTTATGGAGAAAAGCTTTTCATCGGCGGTGACCTTAATGGACATGTAGGCATTAGTAGGGATGGATTTGAGAATATCCATGGAGGCTATGGTATAGGAGAAAGAAATGAAAGTGGAGAAAGGATTTTAGATTTTTGTTTGTCCTATGATATGATCTTAGCAAACACTTGGTTTAGGAAGAGGGAGTCTCACCTAGTAACATTTAAAAGTGGGGTTAATACGAGTCAAATAGATTTTTTCCTACTTAGAAAGAGAGATAGGGGTTGTTGCATCGATTGTAAGGTTATATCAGGAGAAAGTGTAGCTACACAACATAGAGTCTTAATTTTAGATCTTAGAATTAGACAATGCCGCAAAAGGGATAGACATAGGATAGATCCTAGAATTAAGTGGTGGGCACTGAAAGGAGCTAAACAAGGAATGTTTGTAGAGCAGGTAGTTAAGGAAGTTGATTGGTGTCTCGAGGAGGATTCAGAATCAATGTGGAATAAGATAGCGGGTGGTATGAGAAAAGTAGCTAAGGAGGTATTGGGTGAGTCTAAAGGCGGTGCACCACTAGGTAAGGATACATCATGGTGGAACGAGGATGTCAAATTAGCTATTAAGGTTAAAAGAGAGTGTTATAGAAATCTAAGTAAGAGTCGTGATAATGAGAATTTGGAGAAGTATATGATAGCAAAGAAGGAAGCTAAAAAAGTTGTTCGAAACGCGAGGGCTAAGGTATATAAGGAGGTTTATGACAAGTTGGATACCAAAGAAGGCAAGAAGGATATTTATAGGCTTGCAAAGATGAGAGATAGGAAATCGAAGGATTTGGGTATGGTTAGATGTATCAAAGATGAAACGCAAAGGGTTTTAGTCAAAGATGAGAAGATTAAGGAGAGATGAAAAGATTATTTTGATAAGCTATTTAATGATAGTCATGCTCAAGATCTTGGAGACTTCTCCATTCCTTTTCATGAGATAAATCGTGACTTCATGCGCAAGATTCAAAAGAAAGAAATTGCAGAGGCTTTGAAGAAAATGAAATCAAGAAGGGCAGTTGGCCCAGATGGTATACCTATTGAGGCTTGAAAATGCTTGGGAGAGAAAGGTTTAGAATGGTTGACAAATCTTTTTAACTTGATTTGGCGAACAAATAAGATGCCTAATGAGTGGAGGAAGAGTACTTTGGTGCCTTTATATAAGAATAAGGGTGATATACAAGATTGCACAAACTATCGTGGTATAAAACTCATGAGTCATACTATGAAACTTTGGGAGAGGGTGATTGAGTCTAGGTTGAGGAAGGTTGTCATGATATCGGAGAATCAATTTGGTTTTATGCCTGGAAGATCAACTATGGAAGCTATACATCTTCTTAAACAACTTATTGAAAGATATAGAGAGATGAACAAAGATTTGCATATGGTTTTTATTGATTTAGAGAAGGCATACGATAGAGTACCTAGGGACGTTCTCTGGTGGACAATGATGAAGAAAGGTGTTTCTCTCAAGTACATTAGTATAATTAAAGATATGTATGAAGGAGTAGTAACCAATGTCCGCACTTGTGGAGGGGTGACAACCAATTTTCCGATAACGGTTGGGTTACATCAAGGATCTGCTTTAAGCCCTTTCCTATTTGCGATAGTGATGGATGAACTTACGAGATCAATTCAAGAAAATGTACCGTGGTGTATGTTGTTTGCTAATGATATTGTTTTGATTGATGAGTCTAGAGCTGGGGTTAATGCTAAGTTAGAATTATGGAGACAGACATTGGAAGCTAGAGGTTTTAAGTTGAGTAAGAGTAAGACTGAATATATGGAATGTCGGTTTAGTAAGCAACGAAGTAGTGATGGGAGTGTAGTGAAGCTTGGTGAGCAAGATATACCGGTGAATGATTATTTCAAATATTTGGGATCCATCATTCAAAAGTATGGAGAAATTGATGGAGATGTAAATCATAGGATAAAGGTTGGGTGGATGAAATGGAAAAGTGCTACTGGAGTGCTGTGCGATCGTAGAATGCCATTGCGGTTGAAGGGAAAGTTTTATAGGACGACTATTAGACCCGCTTTACTATATGGTACGGAATGTTGGGCTGCCAAGAGACATCATATTCAAAAAATGAGTGTAGCTGAGATGCGGATGCTTAGATGGATGTGTGGAAATACAATAAAAGATAAGATTCGGAACGAAGAGATACGTAAGAAGGTAGGTGTTGCACCCATTGAAAATAAGATGCGAGAGAATCGTTTACGGTGGTTTGGACATATTCGGCGAAGGCCTAATGATGCTCCAGTTAGAAGGTTGGAGAAATGGGAAAATATATTAGTTAAAAGAGGTCGGGGTAGGCCTAGGAAGACTTGGATGGAGATGATAGGAAAGGATATGAATGCTTTGAACCTCACCGAGGACATGGCGTTGGATAGAAATGATTGGAGGAAAAGGATTCATGTGGAAGACCCAAAATGAATTTCTTTTTGGTTCATATCGCTGACCCCAATTGTTTTGGGATGAAGGCGTAGTTGTTGTTGTTGTTGTATTCTTTTTCATCAAGTTAACGAGTATCATTTTCCGCTTCTCGTGGACGTTGGATTTTTATATCCGAACCACGTACATCGCTCTTTGCTCTCCTCGTTTCTCTTTAGCTTTACATATGGGATTTGACAGCCACTTACTCTACTAATTTAAAAAGGGTAATAAAAAGATGTGGAGGAGAGAAGGTAACATCGATAGCGATGGATGAACGTGATTGGTATTGAAGGGAACGTTGCAACCGATACCTCAACAATTTCTTGCATTAGACGGGAGGGATCCAATGTTTCTCATCACTCTTCCAGAAGGAAAGTGACATTCTATTATTTCTATAGATCATATCTCAGCAATGAATGCCATTTTTTCTTTTTCTTTTTTGTCTCTTTAACGATTGAAATAAATATAGGTAGGTTACCATCATCTTAGTGGCCTATTAACTTGCATGTGGCTTAAATGGTTTAGAGCGGTTTGATTTAACGAAAATCCGGGCTTCTCAGTTCTCACGATATAAAGATTTAATCGTGTCTACCACAATTCATTGCATGTTTTTTTTTTTTTCCATCTTTATATAAGATCTTGCTGACATCGTTACATGTTTAATGGGCCATCCACAGTAGGCCGTAGCTTCTTAAAAAACTTGGATGCCAAGTGTAGTCTTCCCTGCTTCTTAACATTTGTTCCTTCCTAAAGAATGAAAATTTCTTTTCTTTTGTTCGATGTGAGATGAAATGCTTTTTATGTTAAAAATATACTTTTCATGTTCAAATTATATTCGCCTTTGTTTTGTAAACAATTAAGAAGCTTCTCGCCCCCACGATATCACGGATCGCATCTTTCATTCACTTCTATAAGGATCGCACCTAGTAACTACGTACGGGTCCATCATATCCAGTTCGGTTCTGCTCATCCCCTATGTCATTCCCCATCTTCGTACCCCTCTTAAATCTTATGATACAAGTTGTTGTTTAGGTCACATCTGACCTTATTGATGGATTCAACGTGTTCGATTTAATAAGAAACCCTTAGGATGTAATTTTTATATGAAAACATATGATCTTTTAAATCACAATTTTGTGTTTTGTTATCTGATGATTTTTGAATTGCCAAAAAAATGTTGAACACAGGTTGGATTTCAGCGACTTTGAATGTCAATCTTCACTAAATGCATAATGTGGATCACATTTATGAAATCCGATTCGGATAAAAAAACAACTTGCATCAGTGAAATCCTAAGAAGGGATATATATGGAGATAGGGATGACATGGGAGATGAGTGAAACCAATTTGCATCATATGGCCGACCTGAGGCTAGGGGTGGGCAATGGGCTGGGCGGCCTGATGGGCCAAGCTGACCCGGTCCTCCATGGGCTAGGTTTGGGCAAAGGTTTTAATTAGGCCCGTGCCTGTTATATACGTGGCCCGGCCCGGTAGCCCACGGGCTGGCCCGATAGCCCTGAGTTATTTATTATTTTTTAATAATACAAATTTTAAAAACTTTAACTATTGCATAGCTAGTAACTTGGTAACTATTACTATTTACCTAATTAGTTATATTAATTTTATAAAAACTAAAAAGATAATTACTTGGGTGTATATATGGGAAGTTGAAAATTGTTATTTATTACTATTTACAAATGAATTTGATCCAGGTCAGGCAGGATCCGGCCTGTTGGGCTAATGGGCCGGGCCATGAACTGCTCTTCAAACACAAGCATGTTAAGAACAGGACCAAAACCCAGCCCGTTTACCATTAGTAAACGGGCAGGGCCATCACTGTACAGAGGCACACTTAGAGCTTGGCGGGCTGGGCTCTAAACAGACTCGGCCTGGCCGGGCCCCATTCCCACCCCCTACTTGAGACTTGGCCGAGCACTGGGTCCAAGTCGATGCCTACATCAAACCTAGCTAGGGCTTGGCCGTGTAGCTTGAGCAATCTACCTTAGCCACATGCGTCCAGTCCAATCGAACCCGATTTATCCACGAGGGAGTGTGAACGTCCACTTTAGAGAGCGACAAAATCAGACCTTTTTTTCCCCCTTCTTTGTCTCGCATATCGCCGGATCCGCGTCCACGGGCAACGCTTAGAATCCCGGTGGATTGACAAAGGATATCAATTTTTTGACTTATGAAATGACTAGAAAACTCACAAAACAATCTCCAATGCACCACTCGCTCCCTGAGGTTGTTTCCGTTGTGGCCTTCGTAAGGGAGCTTCTGGAAATTGGACAAAAGTAGGAGACTAGCATGGTCATTCAGTGAATCTTGCCCGCCTTTGAGGGGGCATTTATGTCAGATCCGCAGATTCAGTGTCGTTTCCGTCTCTTGTTTGGACGTTAATGGTGTCTCAATCTTCCCGTTAAGTGTAGATAAGATGTGAACGGGGGTCGTTCTAGAACGAATAAGGGACAGAAAAGTCCAAAATGACAGGTTGTGGGTTTTGAAAAACAAGCACTAGTTATGCAACTATACCATTGGGTTTTGAACTTGCAACGTCCCATCACAAGGTGACGTTTGCTAGCAGATCCTACAAGACAAGCGGAGTCCCCGTTGGTGAAAGGGGGATAAATGTTTGATACCCTCTTGGGCTTCAAAATCTTGGTGTAAAACTTTTTTTTTTCTTTTATTCTTTTTAATTTTCTTTCGTCAACTGATCCACAAAATGTGATTGACATATTTGGTTTATTAAAAAGTAAAAAACTAGGGGTAGCTATCGGGCCAGCTTGATTAGGGTCCAATAAGCCTGACCCATATTCTGATCTGACCTTGGGTCGGACTTGGGCTAGGCATTTAAGCCCGACCCAGTTAATGGGCTGAGCCCCTTTTGTGTCTTTTACACATGGGCTTCGCCCGTTTCCAGCCAAAGTTTAATCGAGCTTGGGTTGCGTTTTGCAGCTCGTCAAGTACTGGGCTTAATCGTTAACATATATATAGTTGGATTTTGGTAAAATATCAATTTGTATAAAATATATCAAATTTTCAACATTAAAAAAAAATCATATTTTTACATTTAGAAAAATATGATCCAAGGGTTGTGCTACTATTGTGACCATGCTAAACACATTCATAGTGTCTTTGGTCAAAAACAACATGTCTCTATGAGTTTAAGAAGGGGTTTGAAACCTAAAAAGGGTAGCAAAAAAGGTTAAAAAAACAGAAAAAGTTCATCTACATTTGACTTAGCAAACGTTTAAATAGAGGGAAGATCAGGTGCAATGTGATTGCGGATTTAGTGTGCTGCTGCACTTAATCACCTGCCATCTTCAGGTTACAGCCTTTCAGCCGTGAGGCCCAACAGGAGATGGTGGGTGATGAGGTGCAGCCACACACTAAAAGAGTACAACCACTGGATCTGCTTCCCTTAGTTTCCCAAAAAGTAAGATGTATTTAGATTTGGCTTGATTGTGGTATATGTCCTTAGGATCTCAAATTGTCTTGGATCTAAGATCTGAGACAATCTAAGGAGGACTTAAGGTGCATTTGAACTCCTCACATCTCATTTTTGTGCAATAAATGTCTCTTGAGCCCACATGAAGAACAAAGGCAATGTAGCGCCCCCAAAATCTAACTTTTTATAACTTTTATATTTTGAAATTTTTGAGATAAATCTTTTTATTATATTGCTTGGTTAAAACTTTTCAAAATATAATTTATCAACGGATTTATTAATAGCTACGTTTCAATTGTACCAAATGCTAAAGGTATTGCATGATTGCAAATGCGGGTGTATTATTATGCTACTAGCATCAGGTGTAGTACAGAACCACTCGTAATCCAACCCTATTGAATTTTATTACACAAAAAAAGCCATAACAAAAAAAAAGTCTCAAGGATAATGCAAAACAATTATTATCAAAACGGCTAAGATCATTGGGTGAGGTCAAAAATGAAAAACAGATGAGAAAACATAACGATATGTGATATTTTTAAACCACATACATAAACAAAGTTTAACGTTCACAATATACTCTCATTCCAACATATAAAGACAAGTTTATCGGCCTTTACAAGTCCTTAAATAAAACACAAGTCTAAAAACAACGCAATGACTGATCTCCCTAAAAGATCGAAAAAGGTAACAGTGTAGCCCCCATGGTGTAGCTCGATTCGCCCTTCGCGTCAATTGTCAAAAATGAATCTATAATGTTTTTTAGCATCAATACAACTTGCGCATTCAAAGGCATAAACATGATGTATCATATATCATTAATCAAGTGATGAACAAGGATAAATGTTTAGTCAAATCATTCATCATAGCAAGAATACATAATACTCACAAACAATAAGCATAATCCTTATGCATTCATAACACAAACATAACTCATATACATTCAAATATAAGCGTAATTTTTTCTCAATTCAACATATGACATGTAGTTATCTCATATGCACATATGCATCCTACATTATATCATCCTAAGACATTCTACTAGCATTTGAAATTACGCATGCCCATATGTAAATTAGCATTTATCAATAGTGTTGCACTCATATGCACTTGCATTTTTCGAGTTATGATTTAACATACTTTCATGCATTAGTATTCATCAAACATAATGCTCACACACTAGCATACAACAATTGCATCATGCTCATATGCACTAGCATGTAGTCTAACTATTTACACATTTCAATCACGTTATCAATGCATATGACAAAAAGAATACGCGATATTTTTAAGTTACTGATGCATTGTTCATCTTGAATTAGTTAAACCCTTCTGATACAAAACAGGGTACAACCGCTCAGAAACAACCATCGGTTCATTATACTATGTATTTTAGTATTTTTCCTGAAAGCTTAACTGGGTCCATCCCGAGCGATCAACCCTGTAGTGTAGTGGCTAGAAGATGAGTTCATGGTTCTTGTGTTGACCTTGACTTGATACATCGTTGGGCTAAAATTAAGCATAAATCCCTAACTCTAAAGACTTGTGGTACTCTTGCATAGGACTCGTGGGTAGACATGTCTCCTAACATCCGTGGGATGATGACGAGAGGAACCTATAGCCCTTTATAAGTTTTTAATGTCCCACGAAGCTTGTACCACCTACCCTCTCCTAGGTAGAACTCATGACACTAATGTCTTGTGAGATCAAGACATACCCAATCATCTCGAGAGCTCGATCACCGACGCCTCATAACAATTCAATTATCAAGGACTATCTTTTATTAAAGTCATAGATCACAATTTCAGTGTCATTAATTCCTTTTAAATAACCATTTGAATCTTGTATTTAAAGATAGCTTAAGCTCACATATTTTTCACACACAACCTGCTCTTATGCATAACACATGTCATTATTAATCCATTCTTATATGCATGATACATGTCACAATTCATTCATGCTCTTATGCATGATACATGTCACAATTTATCCATACTCTTATACATGATACATGATACACGATACACTTTACTCATGCTTATACAATTTATTCATAATCTTAGGCATGGCGCATTCATAGCATGCTCACTTTATGTATCATGCCCTAATGCATGGCATACTTAATTCATATACTAATCATATGGTATGCATATCTTATCTCTACATATAGCATGCTTCAACAATCACTCATTTCATTCAAGCATCATAAAAATCATGGGTTTATCTCAGGCACACGCATAGCTCATGGCTTATGCATAATTTCAAATATACCTGCAAAAGCACTTTATATCTTCACTACACTAAAGTCAAGTCTAGCATGAAACAAGAAAACACACTTTATATTTTCACTAATCTACATCATGCTATACAAGACCCCAACTTCAACAAGTAAAACACTTCTATTTTCATTTATTCATTCATGCAATGACATGACTTTGAACTTCACAATTATAATTATGAAATCAAAGCACTTCATATGCCCATACATTTCATTTATGCATTGCATTAACTCCAAACTCTATTTATGTTGTATGATTATTTTATCACGCTACTTACCATTGCACTACATTCATTTTGACATCTTTTCATTGTCATACACATTTTTCTTAAGCATTGCATTTTTCAATTCATACATCAATGAATTCATTTGTACCTATCAAGAACACATACATAATCAATATAAATCATAATATTCAATCTCATTTTCAAATCAAATTTTCAGATGTGAGCCCTTTTGCACTCTAATATGAACTTCAAAGTCTGATATTTAGATGTACATATAATCACTTTTCAAAACTAACTTTTAGAAATGTACAATTGCATAATCAAAACTGAAATTTAGATGTGCACATAATTACTTTTAAAACTGAATTTAAACTATACACAATCAAATATACATGATTGAAAATTTGATGCGCGTGTTAACACATTCAAATCTGAATTTTTAACTATGCATAAACACGTATCCCAATATATATTTTAGATGTGCATAATGACATAATAAAAATAATATTATAAATATGCACAAGGTTACCTTCCAAACTGAACTTTTTAAATGTGCACAAACACCTTTTAAAAACTGAAAATTCAGATGTGTATATTATTATATTCAAATCAAGAGAGAGATTTTCAGGGTGGCTAGGTGAAGAGGAAAGAAGAAAATGGAGAAGAGGAAAAGAAGATGAGGGAGAAGAAGGGGCTTCTCACTGTGGCTAGGTGAAAGAAAAAGAGAAAAGTCATAGAAAAGAGAGGGGGCGGCTGGGCTGAACCCAAAAGGAAAAAAAAAATGAGAGGGGGAGTCTGTTGCCCTAGTGGGCCCCCACTCGCCCCCTACCTTCCTTTCTCAAATGCGCCCAACCCATTCGGGTTGCAAGGTGAGATGGGTCCTGACCCAATTGGGTCCGTTCCCACACCGAACCACAACACACAACAACAAAATAAAAAAATAAACTAAAATAAAAAAACAAAATAGAAATTTAGTTAATAGTTTAAATAAAAAATAAAATTCTTCAAAACAAGTAAAAAAATAAAATAAAATGTTGAACACACACTAGATTGGGTCCAAACCCATTTGGACATGAGTCCACAACAAGATCCATTTATACTTAAAATCCTCTAAAATGTGCTTTAAAACTCTAAAAAAGATCCATTTTTACTAATACAATTTCACAAAAATAAATATTTAACTCGTGCGAATGCTCACATAGCACCATTTTATAAAGTTTTAATGAGCATAAACTTTCACGGGTCTTACGGGCAAAACAAAACACGGTAGTGAGATTCAACGTTCGTTACCTGGGTTTCTTGTCACATGGACGCGGATTGAATTGAGATCAAAGGAGCGGTCAAGTGTACTAGCCAATCACATGAAATGCTGTCAACCCACACGACCGCACCCTTATCTAATATTTACCGTTCGATGCAACCAAAGGGACGATCTTGATGGACCGCCAGTTGTCACCCTGCGTCAACCAGGTCAAGCGACAAAACCAAGTCGCCGTCAAAAACTCGGCGCGACCTAGCTGGACCGATTCACAAGAAACGACCAAAGCCCTGAGCCATTCATACGTGCAACATCAAGATTGGCCGCGAATTAGAAAATATAACAAATCTTGTCATTGAAGGTTTTGCCTTTTCGTCTTCCAAAAATTTAAGCGCCTTGGACAAACCACTTTGTTTAAGTTGTCACCTAAAAAAATAAGGCACCAAGTAAGTTGTCGACTGAAAAAATCAGGTGACATGTAGGTTGTCGCCTGAAAAAATCTGACCACCATGATTTTCACCAAACAAAAGAAACTAAATTGTCAAGAAAAAAGCAACAAGTTACGTTATTGTGCCAGAACTTAGGGACATCCATATCACTGTCGGTACTTAAAAAGCCTGATATTTTCTAAATATCACTTATTTAGGAAATATAACATTCTATAGTATATGTCTGTGTTTTATATTTTTGTTTATTCCTTTGCATATATTTTTATATAAGATTTTGTTCTAGAGAAAAGCCAAATTATACAAAATTTCACCAGATTATTTTTAAGCATTTGACATTTTCATGGTTTGTGAGGAAGTCAATACCGTGGGGTCATTGCTGACAATAGAGGGACATAAGCGGAATTATATTTTCCTTCGCAATAAAACCAAAAAAATCCGTGTTCGGTAGAGTAGGTGGCGATGGCGGAGAGACAAAATTATTGAGGGGGGGGGGGGGGGGGGCGCATTTCTCCTTCATATACCCTCCCACCATATCACCCTCTCGCCATCTCTCTCTCTCTCTCTCTCTCTCTCTCTCTCTCTCTCTCTTTAGCCTGTGCCTGTAGTGTGGTGCTGCACCAGCACCCGCAACAATGACATGGATGGATGCATTTGCAACTTGTTTCAGCGTTGAAGATGAAAGGGATTCCAAGAAGGAATGTAGGAGCAGCAAGGGGAAGCCTAGTACAGCAGGCAAGAACATGGTCAAGCAGCGGTCTATGCAAAGGCTTTCCTTCTCGGACCTAAGCAATCCTGGATCCCCAAACTTTGCTGAGGATCTCTCCATCTCCTTGGGCTCTAACATCTGCGTCTTTACGACCAACGAGCTCCGATCCATTACCAACAACTTTTCTTCGAGCTATTTGTTGGGAGAAGGCGGTTTCGGTCCGGTTTACAAAGGCTTTGTCGACGAGAAGCTGAGGCCTGGAGTGCTGAAACCGCAGACGGTTGCTGTCAAGCTTCTTGATTTGGAAGGTCTTCAAGGCCACAGAGAATGGCTGGTAAGAGAAGAAGAACGCTCTCCTTCTTATCATTCTTCCATTTGTTATTTAATTTGCAATCTTATAGAAATCAGAATAACATACCGTAGTGATACTAGACAAGGTTTGCTTTAATTGTATGATTGTTCTAGTCCTTTATTCTGCAATAGCCAACTGAATTCAGCACAAAGCAAATCAAGGAAGTTCTTATAGATGCCCGTTAAAATGATGGCAATTTCAAGAACCGATTAGACTTAGAAAGTAGACAAATGGTTATATAAGTGGGTGCTTAGATGTACCCATTTAGCTACTTGTCCAGAAAAGTGAGATAATCTGGAAATCGTGTCGTCATTTACAGTGAAAATTTCCAGCTTATCCCATATTTCAAGATGAATGGGTGCAACCAAACACCCCATTAAATAAAGGTTGGAGATCTCTTTATATAAGTTACTAGAATTAATCTGTAAGAAAATTTCGTTGAACAATTAAGTGAAAGTATTTACTCGTTCATGCGTTTACAGGCAGAAGTGATATATTTAGGTCAGTTGAAACACCCTCATGTGGTCAAGTTGATAGGCTACTGCTGCGAAGAGGAGCAAAGGCTGCTCGTATACGAATTCATGGCACGCGGGAGTCTGGAGAATCATCTGTTTAAGAGTAAGATATGCCTTTGACCTTGTATATTGATCTCATCCATATTTGATCAATAAATTTTCTTACCAACAAATTACCTAACCCTCTGATTTTATATTCTTGGAAATAAGAGAATTAATGAAAAAGAAAAGCACCATGGTTTCATGGGCTACAAGGAAAACCCACTTTGGGATATTCTTTGATTTTTTATTGTGTATTGTTGAAACTTTTGTTTGAAAAAAAGCAGGCCTTCATTGATTTGGTTTTGGTGGTGAATGGTCAAAAGAGGGCGCTTTGACAGAGCAGATCGCTTGTCAAAGGCGTTTGGGTCATTTCGGTTTTAAGCAACCAAACGCGTTTCATTAATGAATGTCACAAATCACAACCGTTCCCCAACCTCCAATCCACAACCATGCTGTCAGTTGAACAAATTCAGGATATAGTTTTGAGTTTTCAACGGACATAAAAGGAGATTTTTGGGAAAAAGTACTGTTTAACAGGTGGAGGCAAAGCTTTCATGAATTATTTTATCACAGGGTCTTGATATCATTTTCTTATTTATTTTCTAAAGATTGAGTTAATAATCAGCTGAATTGGTCATGAGAATTTCGGAAGTTCAGGTTTTCTTGTTTCACATATGTCAATGCTCACTGAACGGCATATTACAAAATTCCCTTGTTTCAGCATAGAAAATAAGACTTGTTTTATAGTTCATGAACACGCCTTTGTTTTAGCTCTTTGAATCTGAGCGATGCCTAACCTTTATTCATCTCTCCCTCCCTTTGATATTTGCAGGGTTTTCTAGTTCATTGCCATGGGCAGCAAGACTGAAAATAGCAGTTGGAGCAGCCAAAGGACTTGCTTTTCTTCATGGACTCGAGAAGGCAATCATCTATCGGGATTTCAAAGCCTCCAATATTCTGTTGGAGTCCGTAAGTTTTTCCTTTTCTTCTTCTCTGCTTCTGCATCCTGTTCTCTGATTTCAGACAACTAAATTCCTCTGTTCTCCAAACAGGATTTCACGGCAAAGCTCTCTGATTTCGGCCTTGCAAAAGATGGACCTGAAGGGGAAGAAACTCATGTTTCAACCCGTGTCATGGGAACACATGGTTATGCAGCACCAGAGTATGTTATGACTGGTAATTCTCAAAAACTTTGATCATTCGGTCATTAAACACACAATATCTTTTATGTTTTTTTAACTCGGTGCGTTTATTTTCAGGTCACTTGACAGCAAAGAGTGATGTCTACAGCTTTGGTGTTGTTCTTCTGGAGCTGTTGACTGGGCTGAGATCAATGGATAAGAAACGGCCTAGTCGACAGCAGAACCTGGTAGACTGGAGAAGGTCCCACCTGAACGATAGCCGGAAACTTAATCGGATAATGGATCCTACCCTTGATGGGCAATACTCTGCTAAAGGAGCACAAAAGGCAGCTGCCTTGGCTTACCAGTGCCTAGCCCACAACCCCAAGAACAGGCCTCACATGAGTGCGGTAGTGGAAACACTTGAGCCACTTCAAGAACTGAACGATGTAGCAATCGCCCATTTCGTGTACACAGTGACACCAGCACATGGAAAGGGTGATGAGGACGGAAAACCAGCAGCTGAAGAGAATGGGAATGCACCGCGTACACGAAACAGACAACAGGGACACCGGAATCGTTCCCCAATTTCAGTGATGACAACTAAATCTTGGTCAAGTTATTCAGATGGTTTACCCTACAAGAACTCTCCGAGTCCAAAACACAGAAGCAGAGAAGGGCAATTAAAGCAGTGAAAAGGAAGCAAACTGCAGAAGTGAGGCAAAGGCTTTTCATAAACTCAGAAACGTGCATTGAACTTCGAGTTATGGGTTATGCACGCCTTGCCACAAGTTAGTGGTGCGGTTGGAAGTCTTGAGAATTCAAGGCTGATCATAGAAGGCAAATAAAGTCCAGTTGTGTATATACAAAACGATTATAGTTAAAATTTTTTACAGTTCCATGTGCATGGGATATTTCATATGTTTATGCAAGAGGCTATTCAACTTTATTGTTTCAATTTCAAACGGCATGTGTGACAAAGTTTTTGCATCTCAATTCAGGACAGTCTTTGCTTAAAAGCGACCGAGGATTGCAACAGAACTACATACTATTCTTAATCTCTCCATATATACAGACGGTTTTGCTTGCTCAAGGACCATAATAATTGCAAAGAAACTACAAATTAAACAAATTTTGCTGGAAAACCCACATCTGACTAAATCATCGGAGGGGATAAAGTCGAAAAAAAAAAATTGAAAGGGGTGGGGGGGGGGGGAAGACGGTTCCCCCAAAAATTTGGGAACCGCCTTCCCCGATCTGCATAAAGGAGTGGGGGATGAGTATAAACTTCACCCCCATGATGGGGGGGGGGGGGGGGGGGGGGGGGGTGTGAGGGTTATCCTCATAGCCCTCATGGTGTGCCTCTCCCCCTCAATCAAGGGGGAAGGAGAAAACGGCAAAGAGCGAGGGAGAGAGAGATAAAAAAAAGTTAGGGAGCTTACCCGATTCCGATCGGCGGTGAGGTAAGGGCTCCTTCTTCTTCTTCTTTTTCTCCATTCTTTTTTCGGGCTGATGGTGAGTTGCATAAACAATGAAAAAAAGGAAGAATGCGAGAGAGAGAAGGTCGGCCGACCCCTCTACAATAGGAAGACGGAAAAGGGCTTTGCCTCTTTTTCACATTTTATTTTTGAGGCCGGGTTGGCTTGGGGGTGACCCAGACCGAACTAGATCGTCTTTAAAAAAAAAAGGGTCGGTCGAACCGGTTCAAACCAAATCGGTCTTGGTCAAACCGGTTCAAGTAGAGTCAGTTCAGAACAAACAAGTCTAAATCGAATCGGTCCAAACCGATCTGGTTTGGACTGACTCAGTCAGACCGAACCGATCTGGGTTTGAACCAGACCGAGTTGGGTCTGATTGGGTCTTGAATCCATATTGATCTGATCTGTACAAGACCGAATCTAGATCTAGTTCGATCTAGTCAGTCTGAACATATCCAAATAGAACGAGATTCAAAGAGATCTGGGTCTGGATCCAGAATAGAACTGAATTTGGTTCAAATCAGTTCTTGATCCAGATCAAAACTGGGTCTGGATCCAGTCAAACAGTCTTTGATCCAAATCAATAATGGGTGTAGATCCAGTTAAACAATTTTGGATCTAGATTAGAAATGAATCCGAATCGGGTTGTGATTATTTTTGAATTTTAAGAATAATTTTCAAAATAACCCAAATGCCTTTATGAGTATCTGTGATCATCGCAAAATTTTTCCTCTTGGTATTCTTCTCTCTTTCTTCGCTTTTCCTTTCTAACCTTTATTTCTCTTTTTGAAGGGGAAAATAAAAGATAGAAAAAGAAGATAAAAAAAAAAGAAAAAAGAGAGGGGAACTCTTTTGCGAAGGTCTCACTTGACCTTAAAAGGATTTTGAAAAAGATTTAAAAGATTACTCGCCTCCGTTTTGAAATATTTGCGCAAAAATTGGGAGACAGGGTTCGCTCGTCGATACGAGGTTCGACCATTCCTGGCGCCTTTACCAGGGATAATCGAACCAAGGATCGAATTTATGCATTTTGCTTTGCTAAAATTTTATCTAAGAATTTATTCTAAGTTTGAAATGCACAGAGAGTCATGCTTGTGCAATGCAAAATGCAGAAATGTATGCTTTAGAGAAGAATTTAGAAATTTTATCCAAGTGGTTTTGAAATTATGAAGAATATAATTGAAGAAACAATTTTTGAGAGTTGAGGACGGACTTGGAGAGGTTAGATTTTTCTAACTTAAGATTTAGAATAGATCTTGAGTTTTGAAATAATCAAAGATTGCGATGAACCTGAATTTGAAGAAGGGAGTTTAGAAAATAAGAATTGAAAGTTGAATATGGACTTTCAAAAAATGGATCTAGAATTGAGAGTCAAGATGAAATTTGAAAATAGAGTGGAATTCTAGATTTAAAATTTGAAATCAGAATGAAAGGTGGAAGAAATATAGATGGGATTTGGAATTTAGAATTGGGTGTGAAATCTAGAATTCACGATGAAATTGGATCCGAAATCCGGAATCTGAGATAGAATTGGATCTAGAATCCAAGATGGAATTGGATCTGAAAAACCCAGAATTTAAGGTGAAACTTTGAAAATTGAAATTGGATTCAAGAAATCCAGATAAATCTTGATGATGGGTTTGGATTTGAGAATCCAGATTGATTTTTTTTTTTTTGAATTTCAAAATCGATTTTTAGAGCCAACCTAAAAAACTTTGATTCTTGATTTCCAAAATGAATTGAACTTTTGAAGATCTAAACTCAGAAAATTACAGAAAGAATTTGAGAATTTGAAGAGAGAATAAACTTAATTTAAAATTCAGATTTTTGGAATCAGCTGATGAATCTGAGATTTCAAAGTTGAATTGAATTTTGAAATTTGATATGGAATATTGAGTTGAATTTGAACTCTAAAGAATGAATTTAAAAATTTTGAGATGAACTTTGAAATTTGATTTGAAATGGAAATTGAATTCTGAATCTAGAAATGAATTTTGAATTTTCAAAGTCAAATGGGACTTTGAAATTGAATTTTTGAATAAAATGAATCTGAAACTTCAAAGTCAAATTGGACCTTGAAATTGAAGTTTTGAATTTTCAAAGTAAGATAGATTTTAAGAATAGAAAGGAGATTTTAAATTTACAAATGAGAATTGAAGATTGATCTGAGAGATGAAAAAGATATTTGAAGAATATATCTCAAAATCACTTGATTTTGGAAATATGATATAATTTTATCCTAAATGATGAATGAATTAAAAGAATGTTTGAAAATTGAATTTGGAAAATCATATTTCATTCTTTAAATGAATTGAAATAAGATTGAAAATATAATACATCTCTGACTATGGTCATAAAATGTATTATATAATAATCATATTTAAATTCAAATGAAGAATAAAATATATTTTTGGTGCCTTTATGGAGTTTAAAATAAAATTAACTCTCAATATATCCTAACTATGACCATTGATATATGTTTTGAGTTAATTTTAAGTTAAACTCTAATAAAGGAAGAAAATATTTGGAAAATATGATGATTTTTGAAAATAGATCCAGTGTTATTCCATAAAAAATGAAAATCCTAAGTTTTGTTCACACCTTGACTATGGCCATTAATGCAAATCGTCAACTTAGGATTTAATCACCTTTTATTAGAATGGTGCACGTGCCATTCGTGTTTCACCATGATATATTTTTGAGAAATAAGAGAAAAAATAATATGAAACAAGCAAATTTGTGCTATTACATGCTCATATATTCTAATCTAATACATGAAATGTAAAAATTTTCATTCACGTCTAATTTATTATAATTTGAATGGAATTGACATCACAAGTTTCTAAATTAAGCAGGAAAATAGTCTTTTCTACCTAATTCCTGCAAAAACTCAAGTTAGGACAAGGTAAAAGAAATATAGAAACGAATATCATATTGGATTTGAAATGTAAATGATGGAATGCTCATGCCTATGTTTCAAGCTAATTCTAATGTGTCATGAATGAGGAAGCTATATTTAAATGATGGAACAAATACCTACGACGCCTATATGATATGTTATGACAAAATGCAAAGGTATGATATACAGGGGGGTGGGGGGTTGATATGTATATGGCTTTTGAATCATGATGAACATATACAGTGATATAAGATACCTAAGTGCAGGGGATAAAGGCATATAAGCACTAACGATGTAGGGGTAGTGTTGTTGGAAGGCGGCCAGCATGCATAAGTATGGACAATGAATGTTCCAGATGAATGAAAGGTGGATGTCTTCATGCTATGGGTAGGATTAGCCTGGGAAAAACAACAACTTATTTGCTGGTGTTGTGACAGTGAATGTCATAGCAACAGACAGGTAAATGGGCAATGTTGTAGTAAGTGGTGTGTTGATGCTTACTGTGATAAGTAACAGGGAAGGGATGCAGTGCCGCAATAGGGAAGATGCATGGATTGGTAGATGTTCTGACACAGGTAAAGGGTTGGTGGTTGTGTTGCTGTAGCAATATACAGAAAATGGTGAGGATGTTGCTGTGTGCAGTGAGAAAGGGTGAAAAAGATGGTAAATGACAAGTGCAAATATGTGTATGCTGCAAGGTGTTGTAAGTGACAACAGTGGGGTATAGAGAATGTAGATGATAATGGCAAGGTAGGTGCCTGAGGCCGCAACAATTACAAGCTGTTGTGTCAGGTGGTTAAAGTGTTGAACATAGGTGGATGTTAATGCAAGGATACATGTAAATGTGATAGTAATGAGGAAGGTTTAGAGATATCATGCAACAAATGTATACAGTGGGTAGGGAGGCTGTGGATGAGTGGGTGAAAGTACAAGTGGTCATAATAGAGTGAAGTCAAGTGTTGGAGTATGCATGCTATAGTACATCATTAATGGAAAATGAACTTACAGGTGATGGTGATTGGGTAATGGGCTGTGTTTCCAGCAAAAGAGTACATGCTGGTATCGATATAATGATGACAACAGAGTGTGAATGTGCAAGTGGTAGGTACACAGGCTATGCAACAAGTGTTGCTACCAATGGAGGATGGTACAACAGATAGCAACTGGGCTGAAGATGCCCCATGAACATATACTATACACATGCAGCAATATGGAGATGGTGCTTTTGCAAGGTGAACACCACATCAGACAAGAATTTTGCAGAAATAGAGACATTTCAACAGTGAACAAATATTTCTGACAATAAACCAAAACCAGATGTTTATGAGATGCAGGGGATAAAGTAAATGTATCACGCTACAACAATGTACAAAAGACGCAGTGTTATGCCACAATAATGCATAGAAGATGAAATGAAAATGTTATATTACAATGATTTCACCTGTTTAGCAGAAACCACCCATCGAGATTTTGTGGCTGAATTCATTGGGGGAAGCATCTCTTGTCGCACATTTTCCTTTGCTTTCTGTACCATTGGTCTCTTTTTCAGAATACACATCCTTCGGCATGTTGTGTATAGCAGTGACGAGGAAGGTGTTTGACAACTAAAGTGGGCTCTTTGAATTCCAATAATAAAAAAAATCTTCTGTTGATCCAAAAAAAATCCCAAGTGCAGTATTGGCAGTGTCAGCAGAGAGATTTTTTTTAACAGCTATGCATGAGCAACCCATTTACAATCATTTAAGATGTCCATCTCTGAGGTTCCCCTAAGTATGTTGATATTCATTAACTGCAGGACCTTTTAAAACTAGCAGATCCACATCTATATTGTAGTTTCCCTAGGAGATCTGAGGGCAGCGAATAACTTTACCAATAAGTATTGCCAAAGGTGTAGAATAATTAGATGCAATTTAATCCAAAATATTTGAAATGGTGGAAACGTTTGCAAGGCACTTTCCTGTTAATATTGAATGGTATGCGCTTAGGAAGGAGGCGTGGCAGATGGAACCTACAAAACAAAAGTTAGCAAATCGACCTCCATGGATTAATCTGATTATTACCGCAGATCATGCATAGGCATACAGTCCACTGGATGGACGTATGAAACTCCCCAAATCCAACGAGTCTACTATCTCGCAAATGAGAATTCTATTAAGCAGAGGAGCCTAAATGCTCTTAAAGCATTGGAAGGGCATGTCACTTCGTCGATTGAATAAGAGTGTTTCAGTTGGAACTGGACAGGGCAAAAGCTCTTGATCGACTTCTAGAATATGGGATTTACAATGGCCGAATCATCGAATCAATGTGCCTCTATCTGATGTGCTATATTCAGATCAGACTAGTGTGAGCTCAATCAACGTGCATCAAGACAGAAATCGTCACCAGACCTTGATGGGTGCAACCGATTACATGTGTAATCGGATTTTTTTTATCACTTATGCATCATCTGTGTATAATAACGCCTCAGAAGCTGGAATGGCATAATTTTTTATGGGATGATTCCAGCAGAACCATGATTGGTATCACGAATGCGGATATTGGCGAGATGTATGCAACACAATATACAAAACGAAACAGAGACCTCGAATACAAATCGGAGATCATAAGAAAAAAGTATGGAAGATCACCAACGCAAATAAGAAACCACAGGTGAAAGATAATAAAAATGAAAACAGGAGAGTAGTCACTCAAATCATGCGAAAATCAACGAGATAATGTAATAAATCGTGAAAAGGAAAGAAAAAAAAAAGAAAAAAAGAAAAGGAGAGAGAGTGTCAGAACTCATACATTCCAATTGTTCTTGCACATGTGTAGATCAATCTTGCCATCAGCAGAATGACCCTACACGGGTGCTCTAATGAGCAAAAATAGGGAAAAAACAGGAAGAAATAAAGAAAAAGGAGAAAGGGAAGGGTACTTACTTGATTAGGAAGAGGGAATCGACCTCTCTCTGTTACTTGAGGATAACCAGAGGAAAGAACTTGAGAGAAAGGGGATCAGAGGGAGAGGATGATATCGAGAGGTAAAGACGGATCACATGCAAGAAGGGTGGAGAGGTGAAGGCGATATGCCGAAGGAGAGAAAGGAGGGGGGATTTGAAAGAGATGCAAGAAGGGGGCTGGAGTGAGAACAGATGCTTTGATCGACTCTTGTGATCGTTTATATAAGAAGAGGAGGAAGAATCAAGAAGGAAAAAGATCGAATGGAGGTTGGAGATGGACGAGAGAGGAAGAGCCTCTACGGTTTTTGCAACGGAAGGCCGTTACTGGCTTTTCACAGGGGGTCCTCGGGTTTTTCAATTTTTTTCAATAAAAAGGCTATTTCTCAAAAGGGGTTTTAGCTAAAGAGAGGTTTTAAGAACTGTCTTTTTTTGACTTTTTGAGAGAAAAACCCTGAAAGCATAAGGAAAAACATGAGAATTTTTTAAAGGACGAGGTATTTGAAGTATTTTTGCAAAACTTTTATTTTGAGATATAAGATTTTTAAAAATAAGGTTTTTGAGAAAAGAACTTCAAAGATGGCTCTCAGTCCGAAAATTTTGATAAAACATTAGAATTCAGATCTTGAATTGAGATCGGACCTTGTATTGAGAAAAAATATGAGAAAATACAAAGAATTTGTTTTTTTTTATTTTTTGAAAAATAAGAGATTCAGTTTCAGAATTGGATCCAGATATCAGATCTGGATCCAGGATCGGGTCAGATATGAAAAATTGAGTTTGGATTCCAGCGAATCTGAGAAATGAATGAAAATTTGATAAAAAATTCACCCAGTTATTCAAAAGATGGGCCCAAGGGAAAAAAGGGAATTTTTAGATTTTTTAGAAAATTTGGGGTGTTCACAGTATCCAAAATCTATTTTGGTAAAATGGACATAACTTCGCACCTCAGACTGAGATTCGAGTGAAGTTTGGTGCATTAGACTCGTATCGTAGAAAGAAATCTATTTGTCCTCTGATTTTAGTTAAATTAAGGGCACAAAAAGCGATGTTTGAAGAGTCAATTTAGAAGAGGTATTTTGGTAATTTTGTTAAAATAAAAGATATGATATGTATTAATACGAATATGCATGTGTAATGACTAGATCATACTGTTAGAGCATCTTGAGACTCGATTACGATTAAAACACAATATTCATATTCGAGGTAAGGGATATTATAAAATTTAGATGTGAATAAACCTTTTTACATTGCATATTATTGTAATATTATGAATTTGCATGATATCCTTTTAGTGTGATCTTAATGTGCATAAAATGATCATCCATGATATTATGAGATGATTATATACACATATTAGTTGTGGTATGTCATGCATATTACAAAGAGATTATTTTGTGACAACATATTTGTGTAATAAGTTGCTAATAACATGCATTATGATGAGATTGTGATTAGATTTGAGTTTTTTTATTTTATTTATGTTGTAAATGAATATATTGAGATTAACATGCATAACCCCTTAAATCCAAGAAGTGACGACCTGGTTCACGGTCAGAGTGCAGCCACCATAGAGAGTGGGCTACCAGTGATTTAATGATGTAAAGACCTTACATCGTTGTGTGCTTATTATGAGGTAAGTGTGATTCCTAATGTCATTCTGAGATTAAAAAATGAGATCTGTCATAATTATTTCATGATATCACTCATGAGAGAATAAGTGAAATACGAGATTGAGAATGTGGTTCAATGTGTTGAACTTAGCTTATGACTTAAGGTTACACTCACATAATATTTAGGGACTCTAGACGACCATGAATGATTGAGAATCATCATGATTATGATGTATCATGAACCATACCGAGATTGAGAATGAGCCTGACCTCCCCGCTAGCTACCGATGGGGTCTCATTTTTATTTCATTATAGTGCCTAGTGGTCCGGGGACCACTAGGAGTGTATGATTTATTGTCTAGCCAACATATAGAAATGAGGTATTCTACGTAGGTTGCTACGCCCATAGACGTCTATGACCGATATAGACGACTTAGAATTAGTTTGATGTGATAGAGGTTTTAAGAGAATAGTGGGGGGATAATTAAAATGCACAAACTTGTGTGGTATGTTGAAAATTAAAATCAGACTAGGAGCTTATAGCCCACTATAATTATAAGTTTAAGTGTTATTTGCTTATAATTATTTCTTACTGGGTTGTAGACTCACTTCCTATATAATTACAACTGTAGGTTTTAGGCATATTAGCACAGGCATGACGTAATCAACTTTTTTTTAGTAGAGTACTTAGTAGTTTTATCTTTCTTGTCATTGAACATTCATGTATTTGTTATAAATGATAAACATTGTAGAAGAAAGTGAGTTATTGAAAAATAATGAAAAAAAAAGTAACCATATTTTCTTTGTGTGAACTCTATATACTTTTCCTTTGGGAAGTAAAACCAACCAAACTAGGACTCTCGAGGTCCCAGATCAGGGTGTTACATTTGCAGTCTTAAATTCTATATTCAAATGCAATGGACTCAACAATATTGGACTAAAGAAGTTTTTAAATATGAACTTGATTAAAACTATAAGTATAATGTCATTATGGCCATTTCCCCTCATTTTATATGTGGAAGTTGCAGTTGAAACTAGAGTTATTGGAAGCTTCTTAAATAGGTGGGAAGCCCGCTTCTCAGAAACTCGCTTCGGAAGCACGATACTCCTCACTTTCGAAACTTGATGAGAATCTTGATTCTCCCACACTTTTCTTATGCTTTCCACACTTAATCTATTCTTCTTATATGTTCTCACTTTATTTTTCATGGTTTCTATGTGTTTCTTTTCACACTTCTCACTCACTTTCATGTGCTTTCTCTAAATTGTCGGTCATCATTTTTAGATTTTATTAAAAAAATTATTCTTACACTAAAACGTTCATGAAATTTAAGAAGTCACTTTTATTTTAGTTTTTATTTGTGTTCTATTTCGATTTCTATTAAATTCCTATATTGTTTATTTTATTTCTCGCTTCCCGCTTGCTATACATTTTAAAATGCTATAGCTTGTTGCTTCCATTTTAGCTTCCTAGTCTGACAACCTTGGTTGAAACTTCAAACTAAATGGTATTATCTTTCTTGTTAGACAATAAAGTGATGAAGACAATAAGCTAATCTTCAGGTACAAAAGAATTGCATTATCTGTCGACACAAAAAGTTATAAAGAATGAATTGTTAGCAATAACAAAGAGAACGGACAGATGCATGAGGACAATACCACACACTTTTAGTAATGATTCCTGTAAAAATTTACAGACTGTTCCCCATGGCAGCTACTATGCTACAGAGTACCATCCAGTCCTCTTATTGGATACCTTCTTTGGCTGAAGCAGCACATGAATTGACAGTAGTTATATATCCAATGGGTAGAGCTACGTTTTCCAACTGCTGTGTGTGTGTCTTTTGGAATCACGACCTCAGGCCTCAAGTTTCCATCACCCTGAACTGTTTACCAAGCAATGAATCTCCCGGTTTAGGTGGTAGTTGTACTAGTTGTGGATAATTTGCCCTAATCAGCTAGGAGACTTCAGACTCCAGCATACTTGTCGGTGGTTGCCACTTGCCACAGCACGACCATGTGATTATGAAGGAGTAGTAGCCATTCCGTCCCAGACATCCTTAGATCTGTCTACATTTTGAAGTTTTGGATGGTATGCATGATGCTCATCATCATATGGAACAGTTTTTTCATCAACAAAAGGTTCACCTACAATCAAGAATTAGGAACAAGTTTGAGATTTGAAGATTCGACTGGTCATGGTTCAGGACCAAGACTCTCAGCTACTCAAGACTGTATCCCAATCGATCAATTCAAGTGAATTATGGACCCACCTGCTCTAGTGACAGAGGTAAATCCAGAGGAAACGAAAGGATGTGTTATAACGAAATCAGCAGCTATAAGGCTACCAACACACTAACCAACCAAGGAAATTAAACGAGTCGTTGGCAACCATTCATTTTGTGAACTAGTGAGAAAAAGTGATGCGAACGAAACATGTTTCAATTGATTATAGTCTCCGCTAAAGCGATTATACCAGCGAGAAGGGGAAGAATCTGAAGATACACATGCAATCAATAAAATGTTAAGGTGTAGTGTACTCGAATTCTCAAAATTGTTACATGGGAAAAAGTCATGGCCTTTTTTCCCTCTACATACCAACAGTAAAGACGCACATGGTTTCTAAAACATGATTAGTAAGAACTAAGAAGACCTGACCATATTTTCTTTTTCGAATATAATTTTCTCAAGTGGGCGTGTAAGAAACAATAAACCCGATGGAAATGATACGTCCACACGGCACATTTTGTTGGTATAAGGCAAATAAGTACAACACCCAAAAAAGATTAATGCTAAAAGACAACTAATATCTAAAAGAAAGGCTATTCCGGGGAAAAATAGCAACAGAACACAATTCCATACGTTTAACTAGTCACATTCATAGTCTTTTGTTTTTTGAAAGGCAAGCTGGGGCTAGGCGAACCCCTACCAGAACAATAGCCACCCCATGTGGTAGAGGGATCTGATCTTGGGCCTTCAGCTTTGGCAAAGGACCCCGCTTACCACATGGGATATCACCTCGATAAAACCTAAAAAAAAAAAATGAGAACAGGGGAAGACGGTTCCTTCAATTACGGAACCAACTTCCCCCATTATTGTCGCAGGAGAGTGAGGATAAACCTCACCCTTCACGACCGCACGGTGGAGTGAGGTTTATCTTCACCCATTGTGAGGGCTCTATAACGGTGAGCCTCCTTGCCCACTCAACACAGAAAGTGAGAGAGGAAGAGTTGCATAGAGTCAGAAAAAAAAGAAAGAGAGAAAGTGCTTACCTCAAGAGTGTCAGGAAGGAGGGAGGCAATCGCCGAAGCACCGTTGGTGACCACCGCAAGTACGCTATCTTTTTCCTCTCCCCTTTTTCCGTTCATTTGGAAGGCCGACAACTATGGTTGCAGGTAGGTTGTAGAAAAAAAATAGAGACAACAAAGTAGCCTTGTTGGAGAGAGAGAGAGAGAGAGAAGGGTCAGGAAGGGGTTGTTCTTCTTCCACCTTATACCCTGTTGTTGAGCATGGGTCGGTCAGGGTGCGACCTAGAATGAACCAGGTGGTCTGGGTCGCACCCAAACCAAACCAACTAAAAAAAATCAATCATATCGAACCGGTCTGACTCGGTCATATCGAATCAACTTGACTCAATCATACCTAATCAGTCTGAGTGTGAACCCAAACTGACTCGGGTCTGACCTAGACCGACTCAATTCAGTTTAGTCCAGACTGAGTCTAGTCAACTATTTCGCACTCAACTCGATTGACTGAATCGATTATGACCAAGTCGGGTCTGACAGGCTCTCAATTTTCTACTTAGCTTTGGTCTGATATAGACTAGACTAGATCTGGGTCTAGTTTGATCTAGTCGGTCTGGACTGATCCAAGTTGAACTGGATTCAGACAAAAAATGGGTATGGATCTTGTATGACAAATCTAGATCTAGATCAGAATTCGATCTGGTTCAGATCAGTGTTGGATTCATATCAGAGTTGTATCTAGATCCAACTAGATGGATTAGTTCTAGATTCAAATCAGAACTGGGTCTTGATCCAGTCTAACCATTCTGAATCCATATAAGAGTTGGAGTTGGATCCAACTCATAGTTAGATGAATCAGTTTTGGATCTAGATCATAACTAGGTCTGAATCTAGTTTGCGAGTTTTAGATCTATATCAGAACTGAATCTGGATCCAATTTGTGATTAATTATGAATTTTAAGAATCCAATTGAGTTTTTAAACCAAACCTAGATGGGTAGAGACTAGGTTCAGTAAACCTAGTACTCTAAACTTATATTGAACATGTTTCGACCTAGGATGAGTCAGGTCAAATAATAAGAGTTGAAATGACCAAATTACTCATGTGTATCCAATATTCGATTAAGTAAAATAGACATAACTTTGCACTTCAAACTTAAAACTGGGTGAGTTTTGGTGCATTGGACTCATATCGTAGAGGATAATCCTTTTGTCTTCTGGCTCTAGTCAATTAAGGGGCACAAAAATGGAGGTCTGACAAGTCAACTTGAGAGGGGTATTTTGGTAGTTTTATAAAAATATAAAGAAGATATGTGTATTAATATGAATATGCTTATGTGATGATCAAATTATATTATTAGAGCCTCTTGAAACTCGATTGCGACTAAAGTATAACATTTATATTTGAGGTAAGTGATATTATAAGTAATCTTAGTTGTGAACAAACCATATTGTGTTACATGTTATTATTGATGTTGTATATTAGCATGTTTAGATATATAACTTTTGAGTGTTAATATGATATGCATAAAATAATTATGCATGAGATTATTGCAATGAGATGGTTATATTCACACGTTAGTCATGATATGTCAAGCATATTAAAAAAAATTTATTTTATGCTAACATATCCATGTTATAATCTTTCAATAACATGCATTGTGATGAGATTGTAATTAGCCTTGAGTCCCTTGAATCTGGTCATGTTATTTAAGTTTTTATATTGAGATTAGCATGCTTAACCCCTTAAATCCCAGAAGTGGCAGCCTGTAGAAAGGGCTACTTGGTTCGCGGCTACAGTGCAGCCACCATGGAGAGTGGGTTGTTGATGATTTAATGACGTAGAGACTCTATATCGATGTATGCTTAGTATGATACAAAGTGTGAACCCTAATATCATTCTGAAATTGAGAGTGAGATCCATCATGATTATTTCATGATAGTACTTGTGAGAGAACGAGTAAAACATAAGTTTGAGAGTAAGATTCAATGTAATAAACTTAAAATATGACTTAGGGTTATATTCATACAATATTTGGGACTCTAGACAACAATGGATGGTTGAAAGTCATTATGGTTAACCATGCTGAGTTTGAGTTTGAGCCTAACCTCATGACTAACCATCGGTGGGGTCCCACTTGTTGTTTCACTGCAGTGCCTGGTGATTCGGAGATCATTAAGAGTGTATGGTTTATAGTCTGGCCAACAATGTCGAATTGATATGTTCTACGCGAGTTGTTACGTCCATGACGGTTATGCTTGACATAATTGACCTAATGTTATAGTTTTGTATGAGTGAGTATTTGATTGAGAGAGTTAAAGGAGAAGTTTAAATCATATAAACCTTGTGTGGTGTGTCAAAAATTAAACTCAGATTAGAAGCTTAGAGCCCACTACAGTTGTAAGTTAAAGTCATTATTTGCTTATAAATATTTTTTATTGAGTTATAGACTCATTCCTTATATAATTATAATTATAGGTTCCAGGTACACTAGCACAGGCAGGACGCGATCTACCAATTTGCAACAAAGTACTTATTAGTTTTAATTTTCTTGTCATTGAATACTTATATAGTTATTATGTTCATACATTATGAATGATAAACTTTGTGAAAGAAATTGAGTTTATTAGAAAAAGAAAAAAAATTAACTAAATTTTCTTTGTGTGAACTCTGTATGTTTTTCTTCTAGAAAGTAATACCAACAAGACTATGACTATCGAGGTTCCAGATCATAATATTAGAGGATGAAAATAACCCAAAGCACATTTGGCAAATGTGAAAATGCCCAAATTAACCAAGATGGTACCTCAAAATTCATTCAAAATCAGATAAAAGGAATGAAACAAAAGCGACACCATATTTAAACTTTACACCCGAATGCATACTAGTGAGAAACCGAAAAAATAATTCCTCACTTCATCCTCACAGCAACAAAAGAAAAGGAAAAAAAGTGAAAGACGCAAAGAGAACAACACAATTGAGAATGGTCATCGGAGTAAACCTGTAACGCCCTAAAATTTCAAACTTATAAACATTTCAGAAAATAGGCAAGAGACTAGAAAAATCTTTTTCCTTCAGAGTTTGTTTATGAAATCAGTGAAAGACTATTTTTTATTAAATTCAGAAAGGCAAGCTGACAACCTTGGGCACGTTAGCTAAAAGAACCAAAACGCACAATCCATGTTACTTGCAAAACACTTGGAAAAGGCACTTTCATTTAAGAAGTTTCCCAAATAGTATGAAATTCAGATATCCCAAGGAAAATCCGTTACAAAACCCAAAATGTCCAGGATGCGAGCTAAGAGCAGGAAGAGGAAATCTTGAAGTCATCTTGCAATCATGCCATCACCTGTGGTGTACCTAATCATCACTTGTACCCATAGAATGAGTTAGTTTCACGAAAAACTAGTAGGTGCACAAGAGAGACTACAAGAAATTGAATTAAGAGCATTTAATTAAGTATGTTAAGCAGTTTAAAGCATATATGCAGTTAAATATGTAGTCGTGCAAAACAGGTAAGCAGTTCAAGCAAGTAAGTAGTGCAACACAGGTAAGCAGTGCAAACAAGTAAGCCGTTCAAGCAAGTAAGCAGTGCAACTGTCAAACACAACATGACAATTCATTTGATCGTAAGCTGTGAACTACTACGCAATAAGCAAGTCTCATGACCCATCAACCAGTGTGAACAGACTTTATGTTTCGATATTACTGGCCTACGGGTACGTGCAGGCAAAACGTAGAAACAACTGAGACTAGTTTGGGCGTATGTTATTCTTTGCATTTTCAATAACCTGAATAGCTAGCTGGGTTCGCTCCTAAGGGGACAACTTTAGCCGAGAAATGATTCCCAAAGATAGGTAAGTGGCAATGGATGCATCCAACTTTTGGAGAAGTCCATGGGATCTACCACCTAGGATAATATTTGGTAGTCCCTTCCCCTAACTCAAATGACTAATAATATGTAGATATCTTATGTGTCCTTATATGTCAATTTTTTATTTTATGATGGGTTGAATTAGAAAGAAGACTATAGGGTGGTTACAATTAGGTTATGATTTCCAAAACCATATATAGTGGTTGTATTTTTTTGCCTCCCTATCAAAAAAAGAAAAATATTTCACTCTCATTAGGTTTAGAGAAGAAGGAAAGGCCACCTATAGAGGTTTTGAAAGATCAGATCCCATTAAGATCTACCAGTGCAATGATGAATTCGGGTACACTTTCGTATTATGCTTTATTTATTTGTTATCCTTTCAATGATTTAGCATGAACAAATTTAAGGATCCAGAAATATGTTTTCCCTAAATCAAACTCAATAATTGGTATCAGAGCCTCTTGTTCTTGTTAAATCGTTGAAATATTTGATTTTTCCATTGTATAATTTTTGTTAGATCGCTAAGATCCCATCAGATTCATTTTTTCCCCTTTGATCATCGATATTAGCGGTCGTTAATAAAAAATTTATTTTATTATTGCCACAACTGACGACGTTGTTAGAGGGATGATGGGACTAGTGACCTATCGTAAAGGGTGGCTCATCCTTTTTTGGTGGGCACAGGCCACTAGACGATGTTGGATGGCTTGTCAAACGACGTTGAACGTTGTCTGGTTTTATGTAGGCATTGTCGGGTGTCTGCACAGGAAAGTAGAAGACAAGGAGGACCAGACGATCCTCCCTGATTTTCGATCGAATACGAAAGGGAGCTAAATGGCTCCATCCTCCATCTGGCGATAAGGCGCAGACAGAGGAGGGCTGGATGACCCTTCTCATGCCGTTAGGCAACATCGAACGATGGAGGGGCCAATCCGGACCTTCCCTTAGGATTTTGATGACTAGAGGAAGGGCCTATTTGGCCCTTTCCTTTGGTTTTTGACTGCTGAGAGGTGTTGGCTAGCCCTCAGCTGGTCACCCTTGCCGAATGTCATGTCGGCATCCAGTGACGGTGGTCTGGGGCCAACTGTGCACCCCAACCACCGTTGGGTGACCCGGATCCAACGATGGGCGGGGACAGGTTTGGCCCCCGTCATTCTATGCAGAGCTGACCTAAGCCGGGTCAGGTCTAACCCGACCCGCTGGCCCTAGACCCCTTTGCATGTGCCTTAGAACTCATAAAAATATTTTTTTATTGGGTCCAGACTATTAGGTATGCCATTTGGGTCTCTGTAGTGGGTTGACTTCAGACATCTTAGACCTAATTTGGATTATGGCTTTATTTTTTTTATTCATATGCATGTAATCATATATTATATTCAAATTTTGGTATTCTTCTTTGAAATAAGGGTATGATATTCTAAAATGAGTTGATTAAAACATCATGTTACCAAAGTAACCTCTCTTGTAAAGATTCACTTGTTTAAAATATTAAGATATTCATATATTTAAGTTCATGCGAATAGTGATCGACCCAAAAGAAGATTACTATTTGGACGACATCAAATATACTTTCAGTAATAAATATAGGATGATTATCAAGATTTCTATGTGAACAATGAGTTGGTCTAAATAAAAGCTTATTGTTTGACACAATTAATTATCCATGTTTGATTATTGTAATAAAAGTACCACTTACAAGTTCACATTTCTATCTAAAGACTAAATGTCAATGTTGTACTGAGGTTCACCACAGTTTAAATATGTCAATTAATGTTAATGCATGTGAATATGTATATTAATTGTGAGCCTATTGTGATTTGTATTGTTCTTGATTCAGTAAATTATTTTGCTTCTACAATATCTACAAATATCAATTCAATTCTTGTTTTGAAAGGCACAAACTTCAAAAACTAGAAAGAGAGTGTGGTTGTTCTCAGGTGTATGGATTTGGATCTTACACTTCAAGAGGGTCAACCCACTGCTCTCACAGATAGGAGTTCCACTCAGGATAAAAGAAACCATGAGAAGTGAGATTGATCCAATCACATCAGTCTTATGATCATGAAACGTGCAATTTCAGAAACCTTAGGGGCATTATATCTGAAGAGGTTAATGCCAAGAAGTTCCATGAGAAAATTAAAAAACATTTTGCTAAAAATGAAAAGGCTGAGGTAAGCACTCTCCTTTCGAGTCTTGTTTCAATCATGTAAAAAGGTAAAGAGAACATAAGGGTGTACATTAATGAAATGTCTCATCTTGCTTCAAAACTAAAGGCACTAAAGTTAGAGTTGTCTAAGGACTTAATTGTGCATTTAGTTCTTATATCTCTTTTTGCATAATACAATCAATTTAAGGTTAGCTATAACTGCCAAAAAGATAAATAGACTCTAAATGAACTTATTTTCTATTGTGTGAAAGAAGAGGAAAGAATGAAACAAGAAAAGACAGAAAGTGCGCACTTGACAGTTACATCTAAAGAGAAATATAAGAAAAGAAAAATGGATAAGAAAGCTGCAGTGGACCCTCCATCGCAGAAAAAACATAAGAAACATCACGATGCAAAGTTTAGTTGTTTCTTTTGCAAGAGCGAGAGTCACATGAAGAAGGATTATACTAAATATTATGCTTGACATGAAAAAAAATGTACCCTCCTTACTTTAGTTTGTTCTAAGTTTAATTTAACTTTTATACTCAAACACACTGGTGGATGGATTCTGGTGCTACCACTCATATAAGTGTGTTTATGTATGGTTGCTTAAGTTGCCAAACGTCTTAGAACTTATTCATATGGATATTTGTGGGTAATTCTCTATAGCTTCTTGGAATGGTCAACAATATTTTTTACGTTCATAGATAACTATTCACGTTATGAGTACCTATATTTGATTCATGAAAAGTCTCAATCACTAGATGTGTTCAAATCATTTAAGGCCGAAGTTGAAATTCAACTTGGCAAAAAGATTAAAGTCGTCAGATTTGACCGTGGTGGTGAATACTATGGTAGATACGATGGATCAAGTAAACAATGTCCAAGGCTATTTGCTAAATTCCTAGAGGAATGTAGTATCATCCCACAATACACCATGGCAGACACTTCTAGCATGAATGGTATTGCTAAGAGACAAAATAAGACCTTAAAAGATATGGTAAGAAGTATGATTTGTCATTCTACTTTACCAGAATCTCTCTAGGGAAAGACTCTAAAGACTGCAGATTATGTACTGAATAGAGTACTAACTAAAGCAATAACCAAAACCCTACATGAAATATGGATATGCAAGAAGCCTAGTATGAAGTATTTTCATATTTGGGGATGTCCAGCTGAAGCTAGGCCATATGAAAAGAAACTGAATTTAAAAATAATTAATTGTTATTTTGTTAAATATTCTGAAAGATCTAGGGGTTATAAATTTTATGACCTTGTGAATAAGTCATTTTTTTATACGAAAATTGCTTGTTTCTTTGAGGATGCTGAGTTTGGGGGAGGTGATAAGGTAAAAGACATTGCTTTTGAAGAAGAATTTGTTTCTTTTCCTACAGTTGTTGACAATGATCGGATTTTAATTTCTTACATTGTTCAAAAAAATTTAGAATAAGGCAATATTCAAGATCTTCCTATCCAAAATCAAGTTTTTACTCATGGAGTACAAATTGAACAACCTCAAAAAATACCTCAAGTAAATCAAGAACAAGTGCCATTAAGGAAATCCACTAGAGAGAGGAGAAGGACAATTACAAATGATTATATTATTTTTCTCAAAGAACATGAGGGTGATACTAGCTCAAAGGAAGATGATTCAATCAACTTTCATCAAGCTATACAAAGTTATAACTCTCAGAAGTGGATAGATGTCATGCATTGTGAACACCTCAAATTTTTCAAAATTTTGTAAAAATTCCCTTTTTAGCCCCTGACCCCCATTTTTTGAGTAATTGAGAATATTTTAAATTAAATTCCAGTTATTTCTCGAGTTTTACTGGTATCAAATCCATTTTATATATCTGACTCAATTTCGGATTCAGATCCAGTATCAAAATCTAAATCTGAGTCTCGTTATCCAATTTTAAAACCAAATTTACAAAAATACCAAAAATAATTTCTAAAAGGCTCAGATTGTTCATTCAATATCTATTTTGGATCCACTGTCCTATATTTCTCGATTCGAGGTCCAAAAACTCGAATATTTTCTCAAAACTTAGATCCAAAACCCGTTTTCTGCAGAAAATTCCAAAGATCAAAACCTGAATTCTCAGAAAACCCCTCTTGTAAATACTTTTAAATTTCACAAAAATATTTCAAAATCCTTTGTTTTCTCATAGTTTTAGAGTTTTTATTTCAAAAACACCAAAAAAATACAGAAATTACAAAGACAAAGAACAAAAAATCAAAATAGAAAAAGAAAATACAAAAAGAAAATAGTTCAAAAGCCCTTTTTTGAAAATCGTCTTTTGTTAAAAACCACTATTTAGAAAACTTTTAAAAGGAGCCCCTTTTTCAAAAAAAAATCCAGAACCAAGAGGGACCTCCTTTGAAAATTTTCTAACGGACTTTTGTTATAAAACAGAGCCGATGTTGCATCTTCCCTTCATCGCCTCTTCACCCCTGCACCCTTCTTCTTCTTCACGATCATCCTCTCCTTCTCCCCACTTCCCCCTTTCTCTCCTTCTTCTGATGATTTTTCTCTTTTGATCTTCCCCACCGACTGAAGGGACGACCCTCCGACAACACGTATAGAAGATTCACTCCTTCAGTTTCAATCTCCATTAAATCCAAGGTAAGCGCTCCTCCTTTCTCCCTTCAGATCCTCTGTAAAATTGTCGTTTCAAGCTTTCTTTTCTTATGATCTCCATATAATATCCATTATCCTCCTTTCACTTTTAATTTTCATTCACTGAACGCATGATTTGCGTGGTCAATTCGTATATAGCGAGATCGACCTGTATATTGTGATATCAACGGAATGAATGCATTCCTACATTTTGTTTTTCTCTATGAATTTCCTTTTCGCACACTTTGAATGTTTGTTTATTTTCGATGTTTTGTCTTTTGTTTTCATTTCTTTACATGTATATTAAATTCCTATGCTCATTTTGATTCCCAATTTACATTATACTCCATCCATTGTGGGTAATCGAGTGAACACCAAACCTCCAAGCTTTCTAGCTTCAGGTCGGTGCCAATGACTCTTTTTCATTCCTTGTGATCGGATATTAGCATCTGTTCCCTGATCGGTTTTTGCCCATGTCTCGTTTCCAGCATCATGACCCTGTAGGTTGTTTTCTGTAATTTCAGACCAAGTGCAGTATCGAGTTTTCTTTTTTTTCTTATTTTCGTGACTTGTTATTTGCTGCTAGGTGATGCTCATTCATGCATTTTGTTTCTGCTCTTTGTTAACATGATGATGATGATCATGTTGTCTCAACATATGTTCTCTTGTCATATAATTGGGAATCTTCTGCAGTTTTGAATACATCATCCAGGTCTTTTCAGGAGTTCTAATGCTTCTGTTGCCATTTTAGTGATGAATTTGCTGGGTCCTAGACAAGCCTCGACTTGGTCAAAAAGGGGTGTTGGGTATAAATGTTTGCTGCCATATTTGCCTTGTCCAATTTGTCCCCGACCCCTTGGCTATAATGGGATGTTTATTTTTTTTATCTTGGGTAGCAGGTTCTGTCATGGAGTTCTTGCAATGAAAACATGATATCGGCCAAAGGATGGTAAGGTTTGGAATTCTCTCAGATATTGCAAATCCGACATCAATAAGGTATGTGAAGATTGTGCTTTCTTTTTATATCACCCAGTGAGTCAAGCAACATTAGTATGCACACTACTACTCCATTTTGCATATGTATACCTTGATTCATAGCAGCATTACATTATCCATCTCATTTCACCTGTCATTCATTAGAATTGTATCATATTGTATATGTAGGGATTTTAGGATATAATCCATCTTGTTTCTCATTTTACTTTAGTTTATTATGTCATTCTTTGCATTTACTTTGATTGTCTAGATGATTTGTTCCATTCTGTTTCCTTTTTATGTTCATTAGACTCTCCATTCTATGTTATGCCTGAATGATCTTTTGGTCATTTTTTCTTTGTCCCTTTTGTTCCCTGTATGGTGTCCCTCTGCTGGATATAATATTTCGATCATTTCTCGTTTTATGTATCATAGTCTATCTGTTACATCTTTCTCTGTGCGATCCATGTTTTCTTTACTTTGAGTTACATTATCTTTGTTCCACCTCTCAATAATTTGATGATTTAGTTAAACAATATTTTGCCATCTCTAAAATTTTTAAGTATATGCACTCACCTTACACAATACCCATTTGCATAGCCTTCACCATACAGCATCCTCAGCACCTGTTGTAGCCGTTGTACCAATTCCCCTGTTGCCCTTCATTGCCCCTTTCATGTCATCCACTATGCTGCCACCATCTCACCTAGTAGCCATCACAAACCACAACTTCCACCTTCTATCAACCACCACCACTGCATTTCTGAATATTTGTAAGCCCCATCTCCCTTCACAGGACCCTTAAGGCTGCTGTAATTTTGTTTTAGCCACCCATGAAAAGACTCTTCTATTTACTTTATGCTTGCATCTCATTTAACACCCATTGCCACTTCACCTTCTGCTGTATCACCCCCATATACACAGCACCACACACCCCTGTACATTTTCTGCTATATTCACCTTGCAATATGGTTATTGTTAAATGGTTTGGTTCATCAATGTCGGTCTGAGAGGTTTAAGCTAACATTGGTAAAAGCTATGCTGGCCATGCGATATATTCTGTAAAATCCTCCCTGGAAATCGATTTACAGATTTGGTAGTTTGTTTCTTCTTCATTCTTTTAAACCATTTCTGAGATGGGAGCCCTTGCTTCGCCCAGGATTTAACTATTCGTAATTAGGCACCATTTTTTATTATCGGGAATCACCATGTGAAAAGGTTACCTCTGTGAACTCAAAAGTAGTTCCAAAGTTCAAGGTTAAAACATCAATGCTCCTTGTTTAAACCTTCCATCTGACTGTCGAGGTTGAAACCTTTTGGTGGTTTAGATATGCCCTTTTTCTTTTTATATATGCATGAAACTTTGTTGCATGCAACATTTTAGTTTAATAAGCAGAAGTAGTTGAAGAGCTAGCCTGGTTTTTTAACGTACCATAAGAAATGGTCTAAAGAGTTTAAACTTGGCTGTGATGAACCAATCTGAACAAGGAAGGTTGCGATTCATGGTTTACTGGGTCTCATTACTACTTATATATTTTTTTTGAGAAGGAAAAAAATAATTGAGAGATCATTACTGCTTATATATGTGTAGCTCATTCTTTATCTTTCAGAAAGGTTGTGGCAGTAAGGGATCATGCATTGTACATTCTTATGCCTGAAGCTCTGTCCTAACGAATAATACTGTTTGAATCATGCAGGCTGCCTGCCTAGAAAATATTACAATCTTAATTCATCAAAGTATGGCATTGAGGCTGATCTGAGAGCCCTCATAAGGACTTTCCATGCATCAAAAATCAAATGCATAGCTGATATTGTGATCAACAGGAAGGACAATCGAGGCATATATACAGTGCGTGTTCGAGGGAGGGAAAGCTGATGTCAGCCTCGACTGGGCCTGGCCCCTGGTCCATCTGCAAGGATGACACCCAGTACTCCGACGGCTCTGGCAACTATGACACCGGAGAAGGCTACAATCCGGCCCCGATCATCAACCACCCGAGAGGGTGCAAAAGGAACTGACTCATGACTGGCTCAAATATTGGCTGAAGACCGACATTGGGTTCAATGGCTGGCCACTTGACTTCGCCAAGGGCTACTCCACCAAGGTGACCAAGGGCTACATCTAGTGAGCCAAACCGGGGTTCGTGGTGGGTGATATGTAGACTTCCTTGTGAAGGTTGCGGGTGGGGTTGCGATGGAGTTTGTTTCCTACCTGGATATAAATTCTTAATTTTTACAGATGTAACTTCATGGTAAGTTGGCAGGTGGTTGAAGGGTGTTGGTTTCCTACCTGTATGGGGAGGGTTCGGGCGTTAGCTCCGAGGCAATTTTTTTTATAAGTTTGAAAGATAGTTTTATAATTTTACCTTAGACTCCTTGTTGAATAGAACAACAATTCTCGTAGACTCCTTGTAACACTTAACTTTTATTTAAAGAAGGCAAATTTGTCTCATGTAGATGTGTGGTATCTCAATTGAATAAGAAATTTCAGCACAACTGTGGATCAATGTAGGCAACTTTTGCTGAACTACGTAAAATCTTTGTTCCTTGTATGTGGTTTGATTTCTTCTCTTGCCTCTTTTATTTTTTGTTTGTCGATTCGTAGGTAGTGTGTCGTTCTCAAAACTGTGGCGTTGAAGGATCCACAAAGAAGAACTTCAGGGCTTATTGGAATCTCTCCGAAGAAATCTGTCACCTTTATAGACAACCATGACACTGGCAGGATCCACTCAGAATAATTGGCATTTCCCAGCTGACAAGGTCATGCAGGGATACGCTTACATCCTCACACATCCAGGGATACCTTCAATTGTGAGTATTGCATGTTTAACATGATATTATGCTAAGGTGGTGATTGGAATTTGTATGCTGCCACTTGACCAGATAACTGGGGGAAGTTGGAATAACTCATTATGAAGTGTAATACATAATACCAGCTCATCCCAGTTTTTTGGATAAGTGGGTGCATCCAAACACCACCTAAATGCTGTTTTTACTTCCTCTAGATTCAATACTACTCAAACTTCTTTTATTGAATTAATTCAGTAGCAAACGATTGAAATGACATTCTCAATTTGTGTTCATTTTTCCTGTGCAGTTCTACGATCACTACTTGACTGGGGATTGGCAAAGGAGATCAAGATATTGGCAAGCATTAGGGAAAAGAACAGGATTTTGCCCGGAAGCACTTGTGAAATAGTAGTAGCCGAGAAGGATCTCTACATGGCGAAGATTGATGGGAAAGTCATTACAAAAATAGGCTCAAGGGAGGGAGCTGTGAGGGCCTGATCCCACCGGGATTCCTTATGATTAATGGACGGAAAGGCTATGCTGTGTGGGGGAGAATTTAGTCCCATATGTTAAGTACCCTTAATTAAAAGGAATAACCATCCAGCCATCTGCACAAAAAGGGTTTCTAGGTTTCCCGTTTTCTTTTATTTAGCCTTGGAGCCACTTGATGTGCTTGTTATTTTATGTAGTTTTTTGTATAAAACCTCTTAACCATCCGACTGCTTTTTGGTCAATTAAGTGAATGTTATGTTTTCACCAGAGTAATGATAGCGAAAAATAATCTTGGATAAGCCCTATAAGTGATAATTCTTTAACATTGCCCAAGTACTCTGAACTTTTTTTGTTTTCTTGACAGAGCAATCCAAAGATTTAACAATGAATAACAAATTGATTGACTTCAATTAAAAGGGCAAATGGCCAAAGAACCAGAGAAAGACTTGAGTGTTGGCATCAACCACGTCTAAGCGCTGAAGCCCTTTCGTATGAGCTTATATATATTTATTTGTGGGGGGCGTTTGGATGACACCCAAAACCAGGTTGAAAACTTGGTTTTGAGCATTGACCAGGTTATTACATTCAAACCAGGTTTGGTTTGCATGGAAGGCACCGAACTTCCTTTTGTGCCAAATCCAGTTTTTTATTTAAAGACAACTTATAATTTGAGGTTCATATGACACTTAAAATATAACATTAAATTCACAATATTTCAAAATACTGGGGCAGAAAAGTGGACCAAATAAGGAATGAGAAGGAAGAGGAGGCAAAAGGAAAGTGAGCAAAAGGTCTCCGGTTGTGGGGAGCCATATTTGGTATTATAAGAAATGCTCCTTGACAGAGTTTTGGGTGCACTCCTAATTGCCCCCTCCTCAGGGCTTTTTATAACTCAAAGCGAATTTATTGCTGTGGTCATAAAGAAGATATAGTTGATAAGTGAGGAAACGGATTTTCTTGAACCTAGAAGAGCTAGCTAGGCCCAATGTCGGTTTTCCCACGTCCCATTTGGATAAAGGCTAAAAAGGAGGTGGGGCCTCAGCTCTCAAAGCCTTTGATTTGGATTTTGCTTCCGGGGTCTGAGTCAGTTAATGGATTACCAACCTTAATTACGTGTCAAGGAACTAATCAACAGAGTCCGTTCTCCTGTGAAAAAAAAAACTTTTGCTCTCTGCACATATTACAACCCAACAGCTTTGGCTTCTTGCGTTGAATTATCGTGTCCTCAGCCCCGACCTTGGCGGGCTCATTAAGTGACCTGATTCTCGGTGAAGCTTCTTTCATCAGCAAAAAAAAAAGTCTACAACTAATGGCAAGAGAAAATGGTAAGAATTTTCTGGACTTAGGAAACCAGCTGCAGTAATAACGCTTGGTCTTTTGTTCTGTTCTGTAGGATAAGAATGTATGTAACTAACCAAGAGCTCTCCATATTTATCAACAGAATTACGGTGAAAATTGTCCCTTATTGCCAGCTGTTTTAAAAAATCTTGTTAGTGACGACGACATTAATTGCATGAAGATAAGAACCGTCTCATAGCAAAAGGCATAAAGCCTATACCACTAAGTTCTGAAAGTCGGTTTAATTTGGAAATGGGTTGGTTATTTTTGGGCCCACATCCTTGGTCACACCAGTCAAGCTTGTGTAGAGAGCAAGCATGCAGGAATTAGCTAGGCATCCAGCGTTGGATTAGGAAAATCAACGTTCTAAAGCTGGGCAAAGACAGACCCAGCTATCAATGATCGAACCAATGATGACTCAGCTAGGTCTGTAGCCTTCATTTACGAATCAAAATCCAAATACAGCCACAATGGATAATTGGATATTAAAGCAGCAGTCATGGGAACAAGATAAGTAACTTTACTTATAGATGTGTAAATATGAGTATTGTACTTAACCCAGCTCTAGGTTTGAAAAATAAATCTTGATAGCTGCAGTGGCGGAGCCACAAGTTTTTTGTTGGGTGGGCAGACTTCGGGTGGTGATCATCGACCTCTGTCGGTGGCATAGTGGCACGAAGCTTCCATGATGGTGAAGATCATACATCGAGATTGAAAGCCTGTTTCGGTAGTTGAGCCACCTCCTCGGTGGTGATCCAGCAGCAAGTCGAAGGTCTTCCAACTGAGGTGCCTCCTCAACTCTCTCTCGGAGGGGACGGTCCTCGCCACAACATCGAGGCAGAGCAACTCTGTATCTGTAAAACCCCCTCCGGCAAAGTCGCCAGAGGAGATAAGCTTTATAAAAAAAAAAAAAAACTGCGATTTCCCCCAAAGGGGAAACCGCGTAACGGGAGGGGGTGAGGATAAACCTCACCCCCCAAAATCCGCGAGGTTGAGGGTTATCCTCACCCTGCGTGAGGGCTATAAAAGCCCTCACGCAGCCTCCCTCCACCGCATTGCAACGAGCGGCAGAGGGAGACACAAAGAGAAAAAGGGAGAGAGAGAGAGAGAGAAGGGTGCTTACCGGCGGCAGCAACAGTGGCAGTGAGGTAAGTCCGAACTCCCCATCTTCTTCTTCGTTCTTCTTTCCTGGTGGGAGCAAAAAGGGGGGGGAAGGGGACAGCAGCCATTGCTGCCGGCGAGTTGCAGGTAATGAAAAAAAAAATCAACATAGAAAGAGAGAGGGGGGTCGGCCAACCCCTATGGCGGCCGACTCCGACGGCCGGCCCCGGCGACCGGCCGACACAGTTGGCCGGTCCCCGAGGCCGACCCAGGCAGGTGGGTGCAGAGAGAGGGTCGGCAGGGGCCGACCCTCTGCACCTGAGATCGGAAGGGGCACAGCCCCTTCTGCCCTATTTATCGGGGGACCGGTTCGGTCCGGGCACCCGGATCGAACCGGGTTGGTCTGGGTGCGACCCAGACCGAGCCCACCGGTCTGGGTCGCGCCCAGACTGAGTTCTCAAAAAAAAAAAGTTTGGTTTGGCATGGGTGCGACGTAGACCGAACCGGGTCGGTCCGGGTCGCACCCAGACCGAATCGGGTCAGGTGTTTTGGGTGAACTGGTTCAGATCGAACCGGTTCGGGTCGAACCGATTCAAGCCAAACCGGTTTGGGTCGAACCGGTTCAAGCCAAACCGGGTTGATTATTTCTGGTTCGGGTCGAACCGGTTCAGACCAAATCGGGTCTGAACTGATCCGGTTGAACCAAGGTCTGAACCGAACCAGTCGGGTTTGGATCTGGGTTTCAGTCTAGACCCAGTTCAATCTAGATCTGTCTTAGATCCAGATTAACCGGGTCTAGATCTGACTGGATCAGTCTCGGATCTAGACCCTGTCAGACAGGTCTGGACCTAGTTAAATTATCCTGAATCCAGTCAGGCAGATCTGGACCCAATCAGGTTGTTCAGGATCCAGTCAAACAGGTCCAGATCCAGTCAATATGTTCTGGATCCAGTCCGAATACAATGGATTTGATTCAGATCCAGTCAATCAATTTTGGATCCAGTTATGTAATGAATCTGAATCTAAATAGACAGGGTTTGGATGCAGATCAGAATTGGATCATAAGATAGTCTCGAATTGCCCTGAAATCCGAAATGTATCAAGATATTCATTTGAATAATTGAGATTCATTTCAGTAAAATGGACATATCTTCGCACTCCGAACTCAGAATCGAGTGAGATTTGGTGCGTTGGATTCGTATTGAAGAGGGGAATCCATTGGTCTATGAACTTTAGTCAATATAGTAATGCAGAAACTGTGGTTTCTTGAGTAAGATTCAGGAAGGGTATTTTGATAATTTGGTAAGAGGTTTCGTGAATTAAACTAAATATGTTTATTTATGTAACCAGATCACATTGTTAGAGCTTCGTGAGGCTCGATTTTGGAGAGAGCACAGTGTTCGCAGTTGAGGTAAGGGATATTATAAGTAACTTTAGATGTGAATAAACCCTTTTTCACGTTGCTTGTTATCGTAGTACTATAGATGTTATGTGATTAGCATGATAGCTTTGAGTACATGCATCAATTCCATGCTTGACATTATGAGTTATTTTATATACATGTTTATGGTGATATGCATGTTAGTTTTGATATGTCATGCATGATAGAAAGCGATTGTGTTTGTGATTGCATGTTAAATTAATCATTAATATCATGCATTGAGATTAAGTTTAGATTAGAGTCTCATTAGTTCATTCAGGTGATATGAATGAATATTTAGAGTTCAACATGCAGGACCCCTTAAATCCCGGAAGTGGCGACCTGTGGCAAGAGCTACCCGGTTCTCGACTAGAGTGCAGCCATCATGGAGAGTGGGCCGCCGATGATTTAATGATGTAGAGACACTATATCATTGTGTGTTATGAGGGAGCGGTGTGAGTCCTAACGTCATCTTGAGATTAAGTATGAGATTATTGTGATTAGTCATGTCACCACTCGTGAAAGAACAAATGAATTATAAATGTGAGAATATTGTTCAATGTGTGAACTTAGTTATGACTTAGGATTTCACTCACACTGGTTTGGGACTCTGGAGGACCCTAGATAGTTGATGACTATCATGTTTAGGATGTAGCATGAACCATGCCGAGATTGAGAGCTTGACCTCCCGGCTAGCTACCGGTGGGGTCCCCGTGGTGGTTCATTGCAGTGCCTGGTGGTCCGGTGACCACTGGGAGTGTATGGTTCATTGTCTGGCCAGCATGTATTATTGAGGTGTTCTACAGGGTTGCTACGCCCATAGATGACTATTATCGGTATAGTCAGCCTAGTGATAGTTGAGAGAGAGATAATATTTGAGAATGATAATGAGAGTAATTAAAATATACAAACATGTGTGGTGTATCGAGAACTAAATTAAGACTAGAGGCTTAGAGCCCACTACAGTTGTAAATTGTTTGTTTATTTACTTGTAATTATTTTTTACTGGGTTGTAGACTCACCCCCATTTTTGTTTAATTACAACTGTAGGTTCCAGGCATTAGATCAAGCACTTGTGAGCAGTTTTTTCCGTCTTCAGCAGAGCATTGGTATTTTTACTTTCCTTGTCATTGAGAATAATGTAATTGCTTTTCTTTCGTTATGAATGATGAACATTGTAAGAAAAAGTTGATTATGGTAATAAAATAAAAAGTTTTTTTTAGCCACGTTTTCTCTGTGTAAGCTTTACACTCTTCCCTCTAGGAAGTAATACCAACTGAACTCGAACTCTTGAGGTTCCAGATCGGGGTGTTACAGTATCGCAGGGAGGCGTGATCTCCACTCCTGCACGACTTTGCTCTGATCTTCTTCGACAAGCATTCGCAAGGAAAGAATGCAACCTCCAAATCGTGGGGAATGAAGAAGAAGACCCGAGTCGTATCATATTTCAACTCGGTTTCTAATTCTGGGGTGGGCGACCGCCCACCCATGCCCACCCCTGGCTCCGCCACTGGATAGCTGGCTTTTCCTCAGAAAAACGTTTATGCACCCTTCTTGTTAATTTTAAGGTGGCGCCTTGTTGTATGCATAACGAGGGGTTACTTATTTATGTGTTTTCACATATGAGAATCTAATCTAACAGCATAGAACTATATTGGACAATCTGCAATATATGACAAGCAAAACCTACTCACATCTTAATAAGGGTAAATCTATTGTATAAGATTCATTTCACAATGCAGATAATAATACAAATCGCAATGAGTTTTTTTTGGGTTAATAGGAATCTGATTCAATCCTTTCATGTACCACTCAGCCCTTATATAAAAAAGGGTAGACTTTTGAGCCGGGGTGATACAGGCTTTAGGTCGGCTGCGGACGTATGGTTATTGGTGCTTACGGCCACCGCTAGAACCAAAATGAAATCGGGCTGTATTTGGGCAATGAGACGCATCCGACTGAATGTGAAACGGGCTGCATGATAGGACCAGCCTCGTTCCAATCTTCACTGGACCTTGGACCCAGGACCGATTAAGCGAGTCAAATGTGCTAGTCTTGCTGATAGATTCACTGAGCACAACCCGAGCTCGATCTAGCTCATTTGAACCTCAAAAAAAAAATAAAACAATAAAAACCCTTAAGGAGATACAAGGACAGAATTTTGCATTTTATTTTTTCAAAGAAAGATAAGGTGAATGAATGAACGCCCAAACTTCTTGTACCAAAAGTCATGCCTGGCCTGGAACCAATTTACTTTTGAGTTCTTTTCCATAATCCTCCCCTCCTTTATAAGGCAAACCTAAAACCATTCTTCTCCCATCCCATTTTCCAAAATCAACGATCTTTTTTGTTAATTATGACAAAACTATTCTTAAGGCCATCTTTTTTGCTAATTATGACAAAACCATTCTTAAGGTGACTACACGTCACATGATGGAAGCTTCTCGGCTGCCATTATTGGGAGGTGGGTGGTAGTGTTGAGATGGATGGTGGAGATGGATAATGGAAAATCACTGTAGGGGAGGGCGTGTAATGCTCCATATTTTTGGACTCTTTATTTTTGTGATTATTTAATTAAGTATGAGCCTTTGCATTGGGATTGGTGTTTAATATTGATAAATATTGAGTTATCATAAAATTTGAATCTTAAACTGGTCAAAATTTGGTTTGGATCAAACCCATTGCGATTTGAGGACATAGTCATTATTTTTTAGGAAGTTAATGGCTTTTCGGGGCAAGAGACATGTTCAATATTTTGGAGAAAGACTATGGAGGATTTTGGCATGGAGATATGCTTGGTATTGTTGAAAAAACCTTATTTCAGTAGAATGGCAGACTTGTTATTTTGGTTGTCACTAAGGTCATTTTTGGTATGAAAAGGTTATGTTTGGCATTGAGTTTGCTTTTAGGGGCATTTTACCCAATTTTTGGATGTTGCCATGTGACTTCCACCTTATCCCTTATTTGGCCATGTTAACAACCCCTAATCATCGCCTTAATGGGGTTATTTGCTCTTAACCGTCCCTCTCTCCCCCTAATGCGTGTTACTCCCCCCTCCCTCACATCCCTTCTATCTCTTACCCTCACCTTCCTCACCTCTTTTCTCTTTCTCTCTTAGAAGAGGGCGGTCTTGGGTAGAGTTCGGCCAGTAGAAGAGCTTTTTCGCTGTGGTGGAGTAACTGATTAGGAGGAGTGTGATTTGTGAACGTAGGATCGTGTCTAGGTGTTGGTTTTGAGGAAGTCTTCTCATATTTATCTTGGATTTCTTGCGTAAAGAGGTATGATCTAGTACTCCCATACATGTTTTGCATGCATCATGTAAGTAGGAATTGTGTGTTGAGATAGAAGAACCATGCTTGGATGACATTGAATATGGGTTTTGAGAGTTTGAAAATTGTGATTTGGGCTTGTCTATCATCCCTTCACCAATCACTAAGGAGCATGTAACACATAGACGGATTTATATGCATGAAATATGTTGAATTATGTTTAGATTTCGAAATAACAATATGATTTGAGAACATTCATGCTTAAATTACATAGATTCTGGATATAACATGCTTAGGATGTGTTTAATCCATGAAAATCAGGAAAAACTGTGTTGGGTCGTTTTGAAACACCTCTTAGAGTGTTGGGGTTGATTTTCAATTAAGTTGAGTGCTTGAACCCCTTAGATTTTTAAGTTTTGAAAGAGGAAACCCGAGTTGGTGGTTGTCAAGGATCTGAGGGTCGACCCCTAAGAGCTGGGGTTCGACTCCTGCATGTCAAGGGTTGACTCGTTTGTACTGAGTGTCGACTTTGTCCTAATATTTTGATATGTGAAAAATATTTTACAAAATCAAATTAGGGATCGAAGAATGCTTTTGGTATCATCCACTAGGTAGCTAGGGATTATTTAAAAAAAAACTTATTTTTTTGTTTTATTGTATTTAATTTATAGGAGACAACAGACTAGAAAGGCTTGTTTTTACAAAGAAACCAATAAAGTCATGTTTGGAATCGACAAAAATGGTAGGAAAACAAATGGGTAAGAAAAAGTGGCAAACTTTTCCACTGGTTTCAAACAATAGGAGATTTTTGAAAAGAAAACTTTCATGTTTTGCCCTAATCTTGATGGGAAATGAAAATTTTCCTATAAAAATTTTCAGTATCCAAGGCAGCCCTCACCCTAATATAACATTTTTTAACCTGATTTTCTCATGCCTTCTCAACAAGACTATTTTTCATACAGAAAAAATTCACATGAAAACTCCTCATAAGCAATTTTTTTATTTCAAACGTGCAAGGCGTAAGCTCACGGAGTTTTACGCAGTCAGGACAGTGGCTGTAAGTACGGCAGGCTGAAAACGTGCACTCTAAGTTTAAAAAAACAGTCAAAATGTTCACATTAATGATTGGATAGGCTTCACTTCTTTTGAATTTGGCTATTTACGTGACACAACATTTCGTTACCGTAAATGTTGGAAAGCTGGGCGTGGTTCAGTGATCTTGCAGGAGGTGGAAGAGATGTGGAAAGCAGTGATTGGATCGAGCGATTCCCAAAAGTATGTGATGTCAAATGAACTCAAAACAATCCATATCTCCAACGGACAACGAGCATTATTCTCTTTTGAAAGCCGCGGTTTCCACTTATCTTGATAAAACAAGAACGAGATGCTGATTTCCGACTTAACCAACAGGAAACCAAAAGAAGACAAGCCACTGGTTACACTTGGCATTTGTAAGAATGAAAAAAGAAATTTTATTTATTTATTTCATATAATAATCTCTTTCAGATAATAATAATAATAATAATAATCGGAGAAGAATGAACTTATTACACCGTTTTATCGTGTAACAATTTCTCGACTACATTTTCTCCCAGACGGCGTAGTCGGAGCCTGATGCCACCACTTTGTACTGGGGCGGAATGAGACCCGACACGTCGTTCCTGGGCCCGATCTTGGTGATGATCTTCTCGTCGATGGCCGCCAGGTAGAGGTCGGCCTCCACCTTGATTATCCTCAACGTGCTGTTGGGATGGATCCCGTTCCTCACTCTGATGGCTGCCAATGCGCTGATCTCCTTTCCCAGACCCCAATCGAAGAAATGATCGTAAAACTGCAATACCACCAACAAATTAATCAAATTATATTTAATTGATTTTTTGATGAACGGGAATGAAGAAATAAGACTAGTAAGAAGCCGACCCCACGTAGTTTAGACAAAGCTAGCTTAATTATAATGACGAGGAACCCTCGCCAAAGCCAGGACTATAAGGAATAAAGGTGTGAGATTTAGTGCTTACAATGGAAGGAACTCCTGGATGAGTGAGGATGTATGCATAGCCCAGCGTGACTTTGTCCGAAGGGAAGGGCCAGTATTTCTGGGTGGATCCGGTGTCATGGTTGTCGACAAAAGTGATGGCTTTTTCCGGCATCCAACCGATGAAGCCGGGAGCCTTTCCCTGGGGATCAATCATTCTCCACAGCTCACCCTCCACCGCCGCCTGAAGTATGCCTTTGGTGGTGAAGTCGAATGCTCCGGACGCCCCGCCGACGCCATTCACCCAGTTGGCGAGCTCCTGCCGGTGAGCGTCCTGGTTGTAGAACGGCTTACCATCTTGGCCATACTTCATGGTGCCCCATATCTCGGCGACGGCGAAACCCGGCGAGGTCCGGTCGAGGTACCCCTTTGCAATCGCCGCAGAGTATCCCTTGGCGAAGTCGAGGCGCCAGCCGTCGAAGCCGATCTCGGTCTTGAGCCAGTTGAGCCAGTCCGTGAGCTCCCTCTGCACCCGGTCGTTGAGGTGGTCGATGTCTGGCGCAGCCCCGAAGTCCTCGCCGGTGTCATCGTGGCCGGTGCCATCGGAATACTGGGTGTCGGTTCGGCATATCGCCCAGGGACCCCAGTCGAGGCGGTCGTCGGGCGTGCCTCCCTCGAAGATGCACCATATCCCCCTTGAGTCCTTCCTCTCCGCAGTTCGGTGGTTGATCACGATATCAGCTACAGCCTTGATGTTGGAGGCGTGCAGTGTGTTGATCAGGTCCTTCAGGTCGGCCTGGTTCCCGTACTTCGATACGTTTAGGTCGTAGAGTCTGCCCGGCATGTAACCTTGACGAGAAGCGTACAGATAAACGATCAAAAGTTTGTTATGTGGATTTCGAAGGATATAGTAGAAAAGCTTGGAAGGGACCCAATTAGCCGGGACGACAATCTTATGACCAATCCCACTCATCCATACACAGTACACACTTTCCTTCAAAGTTCAAAAAAAAAAAAAAAGAACACATGCACACTTAAAAAGAGCTAGAAGACGACTAAAGCAGACGCAGTTGGTCGTTTTTGTTCTTTCCTCAGAAGATGAAAGTGAAAGCATGCCACTTGCCCTTTCAATGTACTTCGCCTGAAAGCAGGAAAAATTTTGCGATAATCCAGGACAAAAATGAGAAAGTCGTGTACGGTAACAGACCGCCTCAATTGATATAAGCAAAACCGCACAAATCTGTAGCTTCGGGGTTGCTAAGAGCCTGGAGACATCAGTTCAAAATCCCAAGCTAAGTTTTGATTCACTTGTTTGGGCCAAGCACCATAATCCTCTTTCTAGCTAAAGATATGAATCACACTTGTTGATTCATCGAGAAAAGAAAAAACTTGGGGTTGGTTTGCTCTCTTCCATATCCCCAGTTTATTACTGAGTAGTAGTTATAAATTTTTTACTAAAATAGTTGGTACCGAGTTAGTACCTTCGGGAGAGACAGACTGAGATGGTGGTGGCAGCCATACGTGTGTAACACCGGCTGCAGCCAATTGTGGCACCAGGTTCTTCAATACTCTGTACCATCCTTGTGTGTTCTTCCACGACTCCCAATTAAAACCCTGTAATGAGCAGAACAAAGTAAAAAAAAAAAATGGCAAGTGAAACTCTAGCATGCGAACACGTAGAGAGATGATGCCAGATTAAATTTGATTCTTTACCTGAAAGAGGATCTGTGAATCTGCTACATGGCAGCCTTGCAAGATGACGATGCAAAGGATGGACGAAAGGATAAGCACACGAGTCATTTCGAGAGAGGGGTGGTGGTGTATTGCCTGCTCTCTCTTCGGTTCATTCGGTGGTGATTTATACAAGAGGAGATTGTTAGTAGAGGACAATGTTGATAAGAATAAAATGGGATTTGTTTTGCCGGGAACAGGAAAGAGACAAGCCGTGAACCGCTCCCCACGTCCTACTCGGTTTCACACGTCCTTGGGGGATATGGTCAAGATTTTGCAAGGGGGGCAGAGAGGGCCCCTTCTCTCTCCAGCTACAACGAATTGCGTCTTAACGATTTTCTGCATTATCTACTTGTCTTTCTGCTGATTAAATTCAATACAATGGAGGGAATCCACAGGGACGACTTCTTGTGTGGACAGGAGTTTTGTCGCCGTAGATTTGGGGTTCTATTCCATACATGGTTTACAGAATAAATGAAAATAAAAATTCGTATATTGCTAAAGATTGTGTTTGATGCCTAATCTTGGTACCAAAACTAAGGTGCCCATGTTTCTTTAGATGGATTGATGTATTTGTCGTGGGTGTTTGAATTTTGGACCTGTTATCTAGAATATTTGGGTGACTAAACAACAGTAAATTTCAATGAGATTTGTGGTTATATATATATACAACAACTACGCCTTCGTCCCAAAACAATTGGGGTCGGCGATATGAACCAACAAAGAAAATCATTCTGGGTCTTCCACATGAATCCTTCTCCTCCAATCATTTCTATCCAATGCCATGTCCTCGGTGAGGTTCAAAGCCTTCATATCCTTTCCTATCATTTTCATCCAAGCCTTTCTAGGCCTACCCCGACCTCTTTTAACTAATATATTTTTTTTTCTCCATCCTTTTAACTGGAGCATCATTAGGCCTTCGCTGTGGATATTCAGGGAATATATATATATATTCCCTGAATATCCACGGCGAGAATATCCAATTTTAGATTTTTTTGGCAGTTTCCAAGGTAAATTTGTCGATTCTTATAGTTCAGTCCCCTAACATTCCACGACCCTATTTTCATTTTGATTTTGATGTTTGTCTACGCGACCCTCTATAAGTTCCATGGGAAGAGGCCAAGAGCGGTACAACAGTGTCTGCACGATAAAAAATCGCAAGATTCTTGATTTCACGCTTCAGCTTTGACAAACAGGGAGTTTTTTTGAAGTGCTTGAGTGGGGGGAAGGCCCTATTGCAGAGGGTTTTGGAGACAAAGAATATGTTGTTCACGTTGGTCATTTTGAAGGGAATTGTAGGCCTCTTTAACGGTTATACCTATGGTGGTCCCCATCATATTGTGGGTTTGAGGACAAGGAAGGGGCAGGGCGAGTGGTGGGGGGAGGGCTTGGAGAGGGTGGTGTGTGTTCTCCCCCGAAGATGGACTCTTTGCTACAATGCGTGTTCAAGGGTCTCAATGAGCACCACATATGTAAACACATGGGGCTCGTATTCCAGTGTGTTGGCATCACTTAGCATCGAAGTCTGGTGCGATTGCAAAGACTTAAGTACCCTTTCTTGATATTCTTGCCATGAAACGATGGTTCAAAAAAATGACAAAAATGACCTCTATTCAAAAAAAGAAAAACGACAGTTCGAAAAAAAGACTAAAATATCCTCCATCAAGAAAGTCGAGAATGATGTTAACTCTTCAAAGTCCAAACAACGAAACAAACATGAAACACTCTTTTTCTTTTTCGTTTAAACTTTCCGTTGTCATCTTCTTCTTCCTTCCTTCTTCGTGAAACACTGTAAAACCCCTCTCTCTCTCTCTCTCTCTCTCTCTCTCTCTCTCTCTCTCTCTCGAGAGAGAGAGAGAGAGAGAGAGAGAGAGAGAGAGAGAGAAGAAATTAAGGGAGGCAAAGAGCCGACTATCTGATGGTGATCGTCGTCCTCTTTCTGCTAGCCATGGCCGAAATGCTGCTCTCATCCAGCGAGCAACCGACTGCGGCGGCCCCTCTGTCGCCTTCGAGGGACACCTACAACAGAATCTTCCTCCAGTACACCTACAACAGAGTATTTCAAAGTACAATCGGTCTACCCTTATGTCTCCAATACTTCTGATCAGGGCTATGTCTTCTAGGCCACCCTGACGTTGCTCAACACGGGCGTTCACACCCTCAAGTCTTGGTGGGCATTCGTCGGGTTCTGGCATAGCGAGGTCCTCATCTCGACCTATGTCATCGTGCTCTCTGACAGGACCCACCTTCCCGCCAACATCGAGAATGGTATGTTCCTCTCCGGCTTCCCCATCACGGACCTCAAGACTGCCATCGGGTTGACTGGCGACTACAACCAGATCACGACGAAGATCATGCTCAAGGGGGCGGTGTCCGACATCGTGATTTACGATTTACACACAGTAGCGATTTACGAAAATCGCGTAGCGTAAAAAAAATGACAAATCGCAAAATCGATTAGCGATTTATGAAAATCGTGTAGAAAAAAATAAAATAAATGGCAAATCGCTATGCGATTTTCATAAATCGCTATATCGAGTAGCGATTTAAGAAAATCACATAGCGAAAAAAAACAAAAAATCGCAAAAAAGGGTGTTACGAAAACCTCGAGCAAGAAACAACAAAAAAAAAACATATGAGTGTCACGATCAAACAAAACACTTTATTGCTCTTTTTCGACAGTTACAAGAGAGAAAGAAAAGAAAGAATTTATACAAGGCTCAAAAAAATAGGGACCCACGCCGGGGGGAGCCCCCGGACCCCCCTCCTGTAAGGGCAAAAACTCTGAATCAGGCTCCATAATTCATTAAGTGCTACAGTCAGTGTGTAGGTCAGTCGATGCTTGATGGAGCAGTGTAGGATCGTCTGTTGGATGTGCACAGAGGTAGAAAGAAAAGGGAGAGAGAGAGGGTTGATGTTCATGACCTTCTTCAGGGGAGAATCCTTTATCAGATAATCCTGCAGTGCAGAAACTGGGTCTTAAATAACCATCTTCGGGATACTTAAGTCTTTGCAATCGCTCTTTTTCTAGAATCATTGTTTTATGGCACCAATGGAGGAAATGGTACTTAAGTCTTTGCAACCGCACCGAACTTCGATGCTAACTTATGCTGACAAACATGGGGATACAAGGTGCACATGCTTACATATGTGGCACTCATTGGGACCCCGAACAGGTGATGTGGTCGTCTTTGAGAGGGAACATATAACCTGCTTCGGAGGGCTTGGGATGGACAGTGAGAATGGAAGTTGAGTTAGGTGGGGCAAAAGTTGCTGGTTGTAACGGTTCAAGATGGAGGGCCGAAGACTCGTGGAAATCAGGAGCGGTAGAAAAGATGGAGTTGGTGGGAAATTGAATGGAGGACCCACTAACAGGCGGCATGAGAGAGAGAGGCTAAGACTCCGTCTTTTGGAGCAAGAGGAGATAAAGAGAGATGAAAAGGCACTGACGAGGTGACATGGTTAAAGCATACATAATGGACATGAATACCTTGACCATGGGGAAAGCGAGTTCATTAGGTGGTCCGTTAGGTATCATTGGGAGGGATGGGATTGGGACTTGGGGGTCGTTAAATGGGCTTCTTGGGAACTGGGGGAGTCGTCATCCGCCCACCCAAGAACTGCCTCTGAGAGGTGTATGGCGGCTGCGATGGGGGGCCGGTTTGGGCGACGGTTCCGCTTCCGGAATCCGGGAGACGCCGTGAGGTGGTTTCTAGCAGAATTGGTGCCGGAAAATAGGTACCAAGCATTTTTTCCGATGTTGATGAGTCTATCAGTTGAGGTCTCTGATGATTCCCTGTGGGAGATGTGTTCAACCTACCCGTCTGAAGTTCAGATTTTGACAACTTGGAATAGCTTTTGCTGTTGTGGACCCAGTCACCTCTTCCTCTACAGTGAGGTTTGGTTTGTTGCGCTCTCTACTCAGAGATCAAAAAAAACACCAATTTGTTCTTTTAAAATTTAATTTGGTGCATCTTTCGCACCACCAGTCACCTTGCCTAGCCCGAACCTTCTTGGTTTTTCGAAGGAGAGACTTGATATGTTTTTCTTTGCGAGACAAAACCCTGATCCAATCGGTGTCCTGTGAATCTTGGGTGACAAAAATATGGAAATCTCTCCGAAGTTTGGACTCCACAGTCAATTGCAACCACTCTTGGACCGCGTCAACGCAGTCTTTCAACATTCTTGAGAGACGAAGGAGGAAGTCTTGGTTTATCTCTTGGTAGCTTTCTTCTGGTTTCTAGAATCTCCATTTTGAGAGGCATTGTCTGATATTGAATAAGAAATCCCTATTAGCGTTTTCTGCTTGTCTCCATTGGATTCCCCAATCGTTGTCTTCGGAGAGCAGTAATATCCTTTTGCTGGGATATGGATTGATGTCGTTCACGTATACAAAGGGTTGCAGCCCTCTCCTGTTCAGATGTCTAGAAGCAGTCCATCTCCGGTTAGAGGGCTCCACCATCCGCAGAGGAAATGGTTCACGAAAACGATGGTGATGAAAGCACTACAATAAATAGAACTTTACTGGAACTAATTTACCGCCAAGTAGTTTATCGCCGGTAAAAATAAGCCCTCTACGGGCGCGCCAGAGTAACGCGCCAGTAAAGGTTTTTTTTTTCTTGTAGGGAAGAAACTCAGACGTTATAGAGGTCCCATCTTCTGGGTTCAATGTCTGTGCTAAAAAAAGCAAAAAGAAGGAAGGTGGAGCCGGCCAATCAATAAGCAAGGCATAGTGTGGTCGGCCATGCCCAAAATGAACTTACAATTAATCAATTGCTAACTCCTTTTTCCCCACCACTACAAAAAGTTGAGTTGCCGTTTATTGGTGCAATCAAGTTTTACCTCAACTTTTGCTTCAAGAAAAAGGATGTCATTATTTTTCTTTTGACTTGTTCAGGCCATGGGTAGAGAGAGAAAACGACCCTTGATTTACTTCCATTGGCACCTTTACCTTTTTTCTCCATTTATTACTCGAGAAAACTGAATCTGGGATTGAAGACCTAATTAATCACGCTGGCTCAGGCCTAAAACTCTAAGGCTAAGAGTACCCTCACCCTCAGGGCCTATGCTGGATGTCGGCATTCGCACCTTAATCTTACAGAACAATCATCAAGAATACAAGACATATATGGTGGTCTGATGAGCACCCAAGAGCAGAATGTAGTTCAGCGTTGAGATTCTGGTTTTCTTTAGTGCACTTGGAATTTATAAATGTCGGGAGTTCGTGATCTTGGTCATTTTTCAATGGATATATCAAGCCTGGTCCTAATAGAAAACAAGTGAAATTGGAAGTAAAAACAATGGGAGTTCATGAACTTGCCCAGCTTTTGCTTGATATGGGTTTATCCTTGTAAGGATTTGAAATTGAGCAACCTTTGTGACAGAAGGAAAGTGGGCGGAAATAGGCATATCTTGGGGTGCTCGCACTTGTTTAAAGGCAGATTAATATGTCTAGTACATGGCCTCATGCTCCATGGGGGATTGGCCTCATGACCCCAGAAGGAAAGTGGACGTGGCTATGTGGTTAAAGGGTTCAATCCTGTGGGTGTCACTGTCCTGCATAAATGGACGCCCCAGCATAGCCCTGAGGGCGAGGGTCCTAGCCACATAGTTTCCTCCTCTGGGGTCGATCATTGATCTACCCGTTCTCAGGCCTTGGGTTTTTCTGTAACTAAAAAGAAAAAAAAAACGGTGCATGGCGTCACCCACCACCTTTCCTGTTTATCTCTATCTTTGACTGTCAGTTATTTGGAACGGTTCCATAATGCCCTGCCGACTTTGGAGGAGCGGGGGACCCACTTGAAATCTTCTTTACTGGGTCCACCGGTTTATTTATATGAATATCCAATGCAACTCCCCCCGTAATGTGCGCTATTTAGGCATGCAGTGGACCCATTTCAGCCACTGCCCTTTCCTTTGTGCACACTTATTTTTCAAGGAGAACAGGTGAGGGCTGTCAACGGCTCGGGTTGGTACGGGGTACCTGACCTAAACTCAACTTCCAGGGTACGGGCCTGAATCCAAGCTAAGGGGCCAGGTTTGGGTTATGATTTTTGCTGGGTACTCAACCCAACCCGACTTTTTTTGCTAGGTACCCGACCCCACCAAGTATTTTATATGTATTTTAAGTAAAAGTAAACTTTTCAAATTATATAGATCCGAGCTTGGGTTTTTATTTTCATAACCTGACGAAACCCAAACCCAACACTTTGGGTCACGTACCCGACCCATTGATAGTCCTTAGACCTCGTCAGGTCCTGCCAATGAGTTAGATCCAGTTTAAATTGCACTGTTAGTTCAGGATTTATTCCTTTATTTTTCTTTTAAGAGTTGGAATTTTTTCGTGGAAAATAAAAATTCTATTAAATATAGAAAGAATTCAGAACATAAAGCAAACAATTAAATACAGTGAACAGAAAGAGAAAACAGGGTGCAGTATAACAGTAAGAAAAAAGTCGTGACGACAAGGTGAAAAGATCAGGTGCAATATGATTGCACAAATACTTGTGCATTCAGTACCTGATCACCCTCAATCTTTGGGATAGAGCCTGTCAGGTCTAAGGCCCAATACCTGATGGAAGACGATCAGGTGATTAATGAACAATTTTTGTGCAATCATACTGCACCCCAACCAGATTCGATAAGGGCTATGTTGGATCAGGAGCCTGAATCCACCCAAATAACAAGAAGTTGGATTCTGGTATCCAACCCAGATTATGTCGGGTCAAGAAAATGAAACTTAAACCCGACCCATATAATTTAAAGCATATATAAAGAGTAATTTAATACAAAAACACACGCGCGCGCACACACAGTAAATACTTAGGTCAGCTGGGCAAAATTATATTACAAATCTGACCCACATGTTGCCTAGGTCAGGTTCGTGTCATTCTGAATATTTTTTGGGTTGAAAATTTTCATGCTCATACCCGGGAATTCAGATTCAGTTCCAACAAAAACACAATCCATTGGCAACCCACAACATCTTTACTTTTTAACTATTGAAACTTAAGTCTTTTTTTTTTTTTGCCACGAGGGCTTGTGAATGTCACCAAGTTGACGGGATGTCACAAGTTCGAAACCCAAGAGTGGCGTCCCTTGCTTCAAGGTCGAAAATGGGTGTACTCCGGGGTGGTCTTGGGGACCTTGAGGGTTTTACCAACCGGAGGCCAGCCAAGGTGCTGTCGGTGATGGGGCTTTTACCTTCGATTATCCAAAAAAAAAAAACTTTTTTTTTCTGAGAAGGCAGCTCACAACATCGCTTAGGCTAATTTCCATATTTATCAGTACTAAACCGCGGCAGGTGACAGCAAACAAATCCGCAATGCTGCTGAATAGGTATGTCGGATTTGGATCCTATGTGCATGTTCAAAAGCTTTTGGGATCTGATAATTGAAAACTTCATAGCGCATGTCGATGTTCAAACTCTATGGATATGCTACCTGTGAACATGCCCATATCAGGCGAACTGTATAAAATCCATGATGATGAATTATAAGCAAACGAATATTTTTAACATTCCATGGGATTCAGATCCATATCCAAAGCAGCTTTCATCTTATACTGATTGTTCCAATCCAAATATGTGGGCAAGTTGGATCCTTTGTGCTTAGATCTGGATTTAATTAGATCCACTTGGGTTCATCATTTTCAGTGTCTCCTTTTCACTTTTTGATGGGGCCAGGCATACTTCATGAACTACAGACTGTGGAGCCTTCGCACAAAAACATTGCATACATGGAGAGCGTACCTGAGGCAGCCATCGAAGAATCGGTTGATGGCTGGTGGTTGGCACTGGTGGTTAGAACAGGATGAGCTTCTCTCCTCAACTGGATTGCAGCCCTCCAATGAGCGCAAGCACCTTCAGCAAGCGGTGAGCAGGATCAGTGTGACAAATATCATGAGATTTTTTAAAATCTTGCGATAATATCGCGAGAAATTGCCTGAAAGTTTAAAACGGCAATTCTCGTGGGATTTACAAAATATCGCGAGATTTATGAAAAAGCATAAATACCATGATTTAAACACGATATTTATGTTTTAAATGGCTATTTATCTCAAAAAAATCATGTATTTTTATTTTTAAATAATTTTTATTAATATTTTCTTATAAAAAATATTTTTAGATTTTTTAATTAAATTTTTTATTGCCGAGATTTTGCCAAAAAATGTGAGATTTATGGATTTTTTTTATTTCTTGTGAGTTTTTTTAAAAACAAGAAATTGCTGATAAAAACGTTTGTCGCTATGACAAGGATCCCTCTTCCCTCTTTTTATGAAAAATGCTCAGAAAATGTAATTTCTAACTTAATCATTTTCTCTGTTTTTCTTTTGATCTCACTTGATTCAGGTTTCTCATTAACACCTGTTTTATAGCCTTTAGTTAGGGAGCAGTTATCTTAACTGTTCTCACTAATCCCTTATGTTTATCAGAAGGGACACCTTTGTGAGGAGTTCTAAAACGTGGGTAACTACCATGTAAAGGTGGGTTACTCCAACATTCTCCCACTTGTCCCAACGATAAACCCTTAACAATAAAACTTTATGGGAATAACTTGATGAATATATTGGCCTTTATAAATCTATTCTACAGATCCTTAGTTGAATCTCTAATCTTTATGAGATTAACAACAAACAACCATAAAGAGAATCAATATGTTGAATGTGATCACTTTATTCATATGCATATGTCAAAATGAGTTTAACAAGCTCATCCTCAATATATGTTCGAAATACAATCTCGGTGCTAGCCGTTTAGTAAGAGGATCAACAATCATCTCTTTGGTACCAATATTAACAATATGCACTAGATGATTCTCTGTCCTTTCTTTAACAACAAAGTACTTTAATTTCATATGCTTACATCATGTAGTACTTTTATTGTTATTCGAAAAGGACACCATACCTTTATTATCACAATAGACCTTCAGTGGCTTCTTGATGGAATCAACCACCTTTAACTATGATATGAAGTTCTTCAACCATATGGCCTGCGAAGTAGTCTCGTACAATGCTATGAATTCTGTCTCCATGGTGTGAGCAACAGTGGTCGTCTGCTTCATACGCATCCAAGAGATCGTGCCTCCAGCAAGTAAGAAGACATACCCAGTAGTAGACTTTCTACTATCAAGGCATCCTCCTAAGTCTGCATCTGAGTAGCCAATGACCTCAAGGTAATTAACCTTATGATTCGTCAACATATAGTCTTTTGTGTCTTGCAAAATACCGCATGACTTTCTTAGCAGCCTTTCAATGAGATATGTCTGGGTTAGATTAAAATCTACCAAGCACCCCTACTGCGAAAGAGATATTTGGACATGAACAAGTCTGTGCGTATTGTAAGCTGCCAACAACTGATGCATATGGATAAGCACTCATCTGTGCTTTGTCAATATCATTCTTTGGATAATCTTTTAGGCTCAATTTATCACCTTTTGATATGAGTGTTGTACTAGGAGAACAATTCTCCATCATATATTGCTTTAATACCTTATTTATGTAGTATTTTTAGGAGAGACATAGAAAGCCTTTTGTTGTGTCTCGACGGATCTCTATGCCAATTATATAAGCAGCCTCACCCATATCTTTCATATCAAAATTTGATGCAAGAAACTAGTTTGTCTCTATTAGAAACTTTATATTGTTGATTGAAGCAAAATGTCATCCACATACAACATAATATTATAAACTTACTTTCACTTTCCTTAAGAAATATACATTGATCAATAATGTTTTCTGCAAACTCGAAAGTCATAATGACTTAGAAAAATTTAACATACCATTGTCAGGAAGCATGTTTAAGTTCATATATTGATTTGTTAAGCTTGCAAACCAAACGATCATCTTTAGAGAAACTAAGAGGCTATTCCATGTATACCTCTTCATTTAGATCCCCGTTGAGAAATGTTGTTTCACATCCATCTGATGTAGCACTAAGTCATAATGAGCTACGAGGGCTAAAATTACTCTCATTGACTCCTTAGTTGAGACTAGAGAGAATATCTCATTATAGTCAATGCCCTCCATCTGGGTGAATCCTTTAGCAACCAATCTTACCTTATGTCTCTCTATGTCACCTTTGGAGTATCTTTTGGTCTTAAAGACTCATTTACACCCTATGGGTTTTACTCCTTTACGTAACTCGACAAGATCCCACACTTGATTCTTAGCTATAGAGTCTAACTCTTCTTTCATGGATTTTATCCAGTGCGAAGATTGTTTGTTTTTAACAACTTTCATAAAAGTCAACAAGTTATCATCTATATCTTTGAAATCAACAGGCTTTTGAAGGTACACCACATAATCAGGATGTATGGCAGATTTTCTAACTCTTATGAATCTCCAAATAGGTTATTCTATAGATTCAGATTGAATATATTCATCTTGTTTGTGCTCTTCTGCATTATCCATAATAGGTTCATTTTGGATTTGTGCATCAACAACCAGGTGATCAACCACATCATCATTAGGGATAACAATATGGTATCTTTCGGTGTTTTTCTTAATAGGTAGTGAAACTAGATTCTTTATCTCCTCAAAACCAAGGTTTTGAAGTGCACTTAATCCTACTGAACCATCTTCAAGAAATTTTGCTTTATCTATTTCAACAATCTGTGGTGAATGAGATGTACAGTAAAACATGTATTCTTTTGATCTCTTTAGATAATCAATGAAATATCCACTAGTTGTTCTTAAATAAAAGGCTTTAATGTGGAAGTTATACAACTGAGCCTCTGCAGGATATCCTCATATGTGCATATAAGACAGTGATGGTTTTCTACCTGTCCACAACTCGTAGGAAGCTTTAGGCACAAATTTCGTAGGAACTTTATTCAAAATATACAGAGCAGTCCTTAAGGCTTCACCCCCCATAACTTTATGGAAAGTGTTGAATAATTCAACATGGCCCTGACCATTTCTTTAAGCATACGATTTTTCCTTTTAGCTACACTATTCTGGTAGGTACTACCAGGCATGGTATACTGTGGCACAATGCCTTCCTCTTTTAGAAATCACACTAATTGTCCTTCCCTTTGCCCCATCTCAGTAAACCTACCATAATATTCGTCACCTCTATCAGACCTGACTATCTTAATAACTTTATCGGTTTGTTTCTCTACTTCTTTCTTAAATTCTTTAAACATTTAAAAAACATCAAATTTTTCATAAATCAAGTAGAGATACATATACTGAGAATAGTCATCAATAAAGGTAACAAAATATCTTTCACCTGTGTAACAGAGAGTAAAAGGTCCACATACATCCATATGAATTATCTTCAATATCTCACTATTACGCTTGGCACCCTCTTTATATGTATTTGTTTGCTTAGCCTTTATGTAATCAACACATGTGTCATTGTTGGTAAAATCTAAAGATTTTAATATCTCTTCATTCACGAGTCTCTTTATTCTCTTTTCAGATATATGACCCAACCTTCGGTGCCAAAGCATGTAGGATTTATCATTAATCATGTTATGTTTGTTCTCAACCAACGCGTATTCAGAAGTCAAAGACTCCTGAGTTTGGATCTTCATGTTTAATTTGTATAAATCATCATGAACTAATGCAGAACCAATTTCAATAGAATTTCTGTATATGAATAACTTGGAGTTTTCAAATTTAAAATAATATCCAAATTTATCTAACCTTGAAATTGAAATTAAATTTCTACTATATGATAGAACATAAAAAATATCATGAAGATACAAATCTGTGCTGGTATCTAAAGTGATTATGTAGGTCCCAACACCCTTCACATACGAATGCATCTTGTTTCCTAAATAGATGCTCTTCTCATGCATTGTTGGTTCTCTTCTGTTCAGGAATGGTTGTAGATGTTGAAGTGGTGATTCTTCAACAATGCCGTTAGAGTGGTGATTCTCTAACGATGCCGTCAGGGTATTGATTCTCTGACAATGTCATTAGGGTGGTGATTCTCTAATGATGCTACTGGAGTGGTGATTCTTTAGTAATGCCATCAGGGTGGTGATTCTCTGATGATAAGCTGCGACGCCCCAGAATTTCTGACTTTGAAAATCTTTTAGATTTTAGGATCATTTTTTTTTTTAAAATACATTGTGCGAAGCGGAAAAACCGAAAGGGAAAAACAAGTGGAAAGCTCTGGGTGGGTCACAGGGTGAAGCAACAACATTTATGAAACATCTTTATTTAATACATTTTACAAAATGGTACAATCATTTCCCTTTACAAAAACTCTGCCAAGATCCTTGATGTTCTAGAAGTGTGGGTTCATGTCTTCCGCAGCACATCGAGCTTCATCGCATGCCTAAAAGCAAACACCTGTATCCTTATAAAACAGGGTCAGTACTCTTGCGAGCTGGTGAGAAAAACCAAAACACAATATACCAATATGTGGAAATCGAAAGCAAAGCTTATCATGAAACAATAAGTGATAACTACTAGCATGAGTCAATGCAATTAGGCAAAACATGAGAAAATGACCACGACTATCTGTTACACAATTCATGGCATTTATATCATGATACGCATCACAGAACATAATCAACCAATGTAACAACACAAGAGAATATGTATGTGGATCGTGCAACAAGTACGAGAACTAGCCATGTGACAATACAAAACATCGAGCTTCACGATAAGACAGTTAGAAATATTTTGTCACGGTAAGACGTCTCTAGAAACGAATCATGAGACATGCAAAAGCATATAAAACTACGTATCTCTAACATGAGCGAGCTCGTCACACGAGGTGGGGCCATCACCCACACCAAACTCGCCAAGGCGTTCCAAATATCACATAAGTCTCAAAAGACAAAATCTCCACATTTGGGCCTCAAGATCCCTTCGTACTTAGGGAACACATTTAATTGTCAAAGTGATTTGTATCCAATAATAACATTATACGAGCAGATGTTAGCATACATTTATGCACTAGCTTTCGTGCTAGAGTGTGCGACAAGAACAACACCGCAATTATACCATTTTGAGCTAAATGTTACGATTCAACATACACGGTAAGCTTCTTAATTACCTAAAATCCTTATATCATCTTATTGCGCACTTTGTTACGATATTATTTGTGAACACCATGCATTCCATATCGAAAAAGGGAAAGAAATGCACGAGTGTGAACCTGAGTCTGCTGCTCAGCTTGGTCTTCATCCAACAGAGTAGCTACCTCAATAGCCTCTTCGAGCGATTTTGGTCCGCTAATGAACACTTTGGTTCTCAGAGTAGGCCTCAAACCATGAGCGAACTTCATTGCTCGATCCTTCTCTGCGACATAAACATTTGGACAATATTGCTCCAAACAACGAAACTTAGTAATATAGTCGGACAAGATCATCGTCTCCAGTTACAAGTCTAGAAATTCTTGCATCTTCTTACTTCGTTCATGCTTAGGAAAATACGTCAAGTTAAAAACTTCAACAAATTCATCCCACGTAACATTCATGTCTTTGTATTTAACTGATGAGATCGTGTCTCACCACTTCTCAGTGTGGTTATTCAAATGATAGGTATCAGAGTTCACTTTCAGTTCCTCTGGGACATCCAGAACACGAAAAATACGCTCTATCTCATGTATCCACGATTCTGCAGCTTCAGGGTCTGTTTTACCCTCAAAAGTCGGAGGATCCAATTCTATGAAACGCTTATAGGTAACCGTACTTATGTTCTGCCCACCTTGGGCTACGTGTTGAAGGTTCACACCCATCGTTTGCATCGCAACCACTTGTTGTTGCACAACCTTCGCAAGGTTGTTCACAGTGCCCATAATATCGTTGCATCTGGTATTCCAAGTCATCTATCATGACAAAAAGACATAACAATAATTAATCGATAGGTCTGACAACCAGGCTCGCTAAACAATAATCGCAGCAATCAGTCAAAAATTATTGGGCGCACTACACACAATTCAAGCAAAATGTGTCACAACTTAATCATGCAGCAACACGACATATAAACATGTTCTACGAACAACCTCAAGCGACACCATACAAGGCCGCTATCGCTAGAAAGTTGTCATTCTAGACGACCAACGTTAGAGAATCACTACTCTAACATAACAAAACAAAGAGAATCATTATTCATATGACATCGTTAGGGAATCACCACCCTAGCGGCATCGTTAGAGTAGACAATTGGAAATATGAACAGTAGCACTAGAGTCAATCCACCAGCTATTTTCAAGAATTTATAATAAATTATATTCATGAGAAACAAATAACAAATTACCTTTCTTTTCTAAACATTTCTTGTATTTTATGCAATTTGCCTTCTTGTGACCCTTCTTCTTCAAAAGAAGCACTTTATGGAAGCAGAATTAGGTTGCTTGTTTTGAGATGTCTTATCTCTTGCTAACTTCTTCCTAACATTTTTCTTAAATGCATTCTTCTTTGGTCCTACCATGGATCTATGAGAAGCCATATGTGCACCTTTCACCTTCTCTCCTTTCAATCTCTATTATTTCTCAACACACTTAGACATAAGTTTATTGAATGTTCATTCATCATTATGTTTATTATAAGAGATTTTGAAAGGTCCATTTTCTAATGGTAAGGACGCCGAAATCTAATACAATAGGAATGAATCGGAAATGGTCAGCTTCATATCATTGAGTTGAGACGCTATGTTACTCATTTTCAAAATGTGCTGGTGAATATTATCCCCTCCAGATATTTCATAGTTATAAGTTTTGACATTAGGGTACTGTCCCTAGCCTTAGTCGAACTGGCAAACTGTGCCTCAATAGCACTGAGAAATTCTTTTACTGTCCTGCACTGCGGGATAGCACTGTGAATATTCTTAGCCACCTTAGATTGCAAAAGCAACAGACTAAGTCTATTCGAGCGCTCTCACTTCTCAAAAGCACTATTTTGTTCAGCAGTGCTTTGATTTGTCAGGGCAGCAGACTCGTCCTTTTTTAAGGCCAGATCTAAATCCATATACCCTAATATGAAAAGGTCAGCTTCTTTTCAATCACTAAAATTAGATCCATCAAGAAAAGAGATAAAATTTGAGCCATCTAAAATCACAGAACCAAAAATTGCATGGCAAAAGACATATATCAAAAGAAAGTACATATGAGTCAAATTTGATGAAAACAACAAAAAATGAAATGCCTATTATGCTTATTTATGGGCAAGTGCAGGGGGTCATTGAAGTCTTACTTTGGTAAGAACTCCAACATGAGTAATCACTTTGCCTACCAACCACAGTTGGTAAAACTAAGGCTCATGAGAAGCTAGACCATCAACACATGATACCTTTGGATACACATGTACGATGTATCTCAACACACTTGCCTTATTCTACACTACTTAGATTTCGAACATGATAAAACTCTCTTTGGGGTCGCTCATCATTTTCATGAATTTAAGTACAACATCAATATTGTATAAAACTATATGATAGAACAAAATTGGCAATATACGTGTATTCAGTTACTTTGGTAACATGAATTCACTAAGTTATCTAAACTATCCTTGATTTCAATATCCATCCTATATAATGTATGCATAATCTCAAATAAATGCATGATAAATGACAAAACAAGCTTAAATGGGTAAACCTCAGGGTCCACTAATAGGAATCAGTCTGAAAACACCCTGAACTGGTCATCCAAGGGTCTGAACCGGTTTTGAACCTTATGAACCAGTGCTAAGTATGAACAAAAGTTCATAAAACCCTATAATTGTATGCCAAAATCCTTATATTTTCTTATATTTATGAAAACAGGGTCTTAGCATCTCGAAATCGATAAAAAACTATAAGGAACTGTTCAAAAATGACTCTAAACAGGTCCCGAAAAGAGCCAAATCAGTCACAGGTCTGGTTTAGTTTCAAATAGTGCCAGGATTCTAATCTGGATTATATTAGATCCGAGTCTGACCCGGTATAAGCTGCATTCAAGTTTAACCCGGTCTTTACTGGATTTGGGTCTGACTCAACACAAACCAGATCTAGGTCTGACCCGGTACAAACTGGATTTGGGTCTGACCCGACATAAACTAAATTTGGGTCTGACATGATACAAACTGAATCTAGGTCTAACCCAGTACATACTAGATCCGGGTCTGACCTGGTACTAACCAGATCCAGGTCTTACCCTGTACTAACCAGATCTGGGTTTGACCCGATCTAGTCATAATTTGGGTCGAACCCAGTCTTTTCAGATCAGACCTAGACTCAGAACCTTTATAGATCCAGGTCTGATCCAGTGGAAACGGCAGACCCGATCCACCCAAAATGGGTTTAGATCGGGCCTGTCGTCGGGTCATAAATACCGAATCCGATCCGGATATCCAGCATAAAACAGAAAACTTGATTTCTGTTTACATATACTGAGAAACCGAAACAGTTTCTCTTTCTCCAGTTTCATCGATGACCCACATCGCCTGAGCGCTGACCCACGTCGTCTGAGCAACAGCCCACACCGCCTATCGGCGACCCACACTGGAGCCCCGTCAGTGATGCTCCTCCCACCTCGCCCGATGGTAGAGGGGAAGCAAAAAAAAAAGGGCTCGTCGCCCTGGATGTTGCGTGATGCCAGACGGACCACAGCACCGATGAAACGGTAGGCAAAGGTTGCCTCTCCCTAACGATGCACCCACGATGTTCTGCAATCGTCGACAAGAAAGCTCCACTGCACGACGACAGATGAAACAGAGGATGGAAAATAAAAAGGGGGGGTTTTAAAACCCTTGTCCGAAGACTGGCAAAAGATGTCGACGTTGAACTGCAGCGACCCTGGCGATGGCTAATCACCCTTCAGCCTGATGGCCATAGGTAAAAACTAATCTTTATGCAGTTTTTTTTGTTTTTTTTGTTACTGTATCGCCCCACGGTGACCCGCTGTCGACCGCCAGCATCCGGTGTAGGTAAAACCCTCTTTGATTTGGGTGTTTCAAGAAACAGCCGACACAACGCCTGACTTTCCCGAAACTGGCAGGGGATGCCCGTCTGAATCCTGAATATGATGTCTGCTCCTCCCTTTTTTAAGAAACCGACCTGGTTGAAGTCAAGAAGAGGAGCGTCACCATTCAGACGGGGATTCTGCCAAAAAAATATAATCGAGAAAAAATACAGGCATAAACGCACAAGTGCAACGTAAGTGTGGGCCCATAACCCATTGTTGGGGCCTCCACAAGAGAAGGGTGATGGCATACGTGTAGCGGCCATGTCGATCTGCAAACAGTCGATAAGTGAACCTGAATCGGCGACTTTGAGATGTTTGACTCCTGCTCGCAACCCTCAAATGAGTGCAGGCACATTCAGCGACGGTGAGCCGGATCCAATCCTAGCAATGGAAATCACGTATGATTTCTCTTTACTTTTTTGCACTGAGGTTTCTCATCAACACCTCCATTTATAGCGTTAATTCTTATTAGGTGACAGTTACGTAATTGTTCCCTTCTAAGATTGTAGGGCTTATTTGATAGGCACACCTTTACGAGAGTCCTTAATGTGGTTTACGCCCACATTAAGTGGGTGACTCCAACGGATGTGAGATAACATGAAACAATTTAGTGCTTTCACCAAGTGATGATATCGATGATGGTGATGACGATATGGGATTAATTTAACAAGAAGCGACTTGGTGTTTTTCGGATACTATATCACAATCATTATCTTCTTTCTAATATATTCCATATATAATACAACGTTAGACTTTATATCTAGATGATGAAAATATCCTCCAAGGACCAAGACCATGAAGCAAGCATTTTCACCAATCTTCTTTAGTAAAACTCGTAAGAAACACAAAGAAAGCAAAATAAGAAGAATAAGCTTGCACACGATTCTACATAGGCCAGAGCACATTTGAGAGAGTAGCAAGGAGGCTCAAGGCTGTGCCTGTGCCTTAGAAGCAAAGTAACTAACAAGAGCGAGCGCGTTGCTCGTCATCTCCGTGACACACGTGATCTTGCCTGAGACAGCGTCGCCGACGGCCTCGTCGAGGCCCTCGAAGCCGTCGGTGCACGTATTCTCGTTCGTGAGCGCTGCACTCATCCATGTCTGCACGTTGCTAAGCTGCCACCGCAGCGTCTGCCTTTTCAGCACCTTCAATTCCTTCATGGACGCCCGCATCCGGGTGGCAGCGTCAGCCAACACCTTGGTGCAGTCAGACAGTGCAGCCTTCTCGGCGTTGCCGCCAGTTGTCTGCCGGATGCTCAACATGTATGCTGCTGCATCGGACACAGAGGAGAGGCTGACCGAGATTGCGATCCCGGCGAGGTTCCTGGGGTTCCCTCTGATCCGGTTGGCATGGGAGGAGAGTGTGGAGAAGCAGAGGGATGGGTGTAGAGTCGAAGCACAGGCATTTTTTACATACGAGAAATCGCCGGCGGTGGCCGTGTAGTACGCCGCCGTGGCGGAGGTGGTAGCTGAGATCAAGAGAGCGATGATCCAGAACGAGTTTGCCATGTTTGGCTAGTTTTGATGGTGGCTGAGTTGTTGAGTTTGTTTCAGACCGAAGGGAGGAAGATGTGTATATATAGGTGGCTGTGGGGGTGTGTGCAAGTGGCGCAAGTGTAAATAAAATGACTAGGATTTTTGTTTCACACACATTTTCTTTTTCTCTTTTTTCTTGCTTGTTCTCACTTCCATTATGATAGGCGGCCGCCCAACGGCAAAGGCCTCTCCAGCTTGGTGATTGGATTAATGGAGCAGTCAGATTAATAATTAATTAATTGTAAAAGTGAGATTAGGGTGGTAGCCTGCAGGTTGGCGTTTTATCATTTAAACTTAAACTTTTGAAAACAATCCTTTGCATTTTCCTTAAAAAAAAACACGATACTTTGCATCACTATTTCTGACTTGGGTCCGGTCCCCGTTTGGTAAATCCCTCTTCTGGTTAAGCCATATGGGTTCCCAAACTTTTTGCTGTATTATATTTGTAGCAGGGATAGACTGTGTTAGTTAGGCTGGGTTGGAAATCCACTAGAAGGGTAAACATCTAAATCAGCAGCCAGCTGCCATTGAATCAAGCAGTTCTTAATTTTGAAGCTTGCTACTTAATTACACTTTCAACTCAAATAGAAGACTTAAACCAACATGGCAATTAGCGAGATTGAAGAGGAAAAGAGAATGAGAAGTCTACTAACATAGGGTACAGCTTGTGAGTCATATATATTTCCCTGATGGCTTCTAGTAATCATTGGAAGATGGCCAGAATTTAGGCCAAAGACAACTTGGGCGTGTCTTTCTGACTCAACCCTCTTAGAGCTGACTTTTGGAGTTTGTCCCTGTGGAGCCAAGTGTGCTCTTACGAAATTGACAAGAAACATAACAAAATTAGGCTCAAAACGACAAGTTAAATTGTCCTAGCTAGCTTTTAACTTCATCAACTTGAGGAGCTAGCGCCGTCCAAGTTAACCACTCAGTCACCCGAGAATTATCTGTAAATTTTACAGAGTTGGCATAATACATTGCGGTAGATAAATGCAACGCTTGCTCCAAATAGACAAACAGCATGAGAAGAAGTTCAGCTCTGACAAAATCTTCCTAACTCGTCTTTGTCTTCATCACGAGCCTAGCCAAACTCAAGACCGGAGAGCTTTCAGATTGGCATGATTCGTGCCTTCCTGTCTTTGACATTCATGACACGGACCCACTTAATCTCAATGCAGTTCTTCTAAAAGAGCAAGGCCCAAGGATTTCAACGAGAAGTTAACACGTTGAATATGATGCCCCCCCAATCAGGAATGTCTGGCACCTAATTCTCCGCAATTTTCGGCATAATGACCCAACTTTGAGGTCCATCATTTATAGCACAAAGTCCTCCTTGCATAACCTAAAATGATACACATAGCCCCTTAAGGTTCTGGCAGGTTAATTATGAGCTTTTGTTTTAGGCCATCAGCTTGATTCTTGGAAATGCCATCACGAGCCCATGTGGTTCGTACAGATAAATTGGCCAACTTACAAAGCTTGTGGCAATAGGGCATATGGTTGTGTTGTGTGTGCACATGGGTTTAGACTTCTCATGAGAAACAGGATTCTCACTCTCTCTTATTCATAATCCAAACAATAGCTTGGGATGCACCCACTTATCCAGAAAATTTTGGATAAGTTGGGATATTGCATTTTTGGAGCTTGATGCACTATCTCATTTTATCTGACCGGATTTCAAAACCACACTCATTAAATTGGAAAGAGTTGGGTCACCATGCCAGTCCAACCAAGCTTTCAAGATTCTGATCACCCAAACGGGATCCAGCTACCGGTCATCCGTATCTGGTTGCGTAGCTTGCTTGTTTTACAGAGAGCATATAAAATGAATCCTTTATGAAGTGTTAGTGGGCGTCATGTGCAAGAGTGACCAAGTTCAGGAACTGGGTCACGTTCCGTGTGGTGAAAAACGTAATAAACCTAAAAGAGAAAAATTAAGCTACATGATAAAAAATAAGATTGATGAAGTCTTTATTCGATGTATCATACAGAATGATTCATCTAGAGGGGAGCCCACGTTACTTTACTAAGGCACCACCAAACGAGAGAGAGAGAGAGAGAGAGAGAGAGAGAGAGATTTTTTTTTTTTTTTTTTGAAAGGCAAGCTGGGGTTAGGCAGACCCACCAATTATTATTCAACTTACCACTGGGGTTTTGAACCTGCAACGTCTCACCACAGGGAGGCGTGCAATGACAGCTCCTACCAACCACGCTGAGCCCACGTTGGTATAGAGAGGGAGATTTAACATGCACTACGACTCACAAAAAGTAGCTGCTATATAATATAGAGCAAATTAGATTACACAGCCTGATAATCCCCCCAAAAATAGATTACTCAACTAAATCCACGTTTTACTCATAATTTAACATACTTAACACGGACCAATAGCATTTGTTGTTGGTTACTTTGCATCCAATTTCAAGGTTGTGTTCGTTTGTATTGAAAAAGAAAAGTAATCGTACATATTTTATTTCTTAAGAGTTAAAAAGTGAAGCAGTACTTGTTACTTCCCTTTAGGAAGGATCGATATCGACGTTGATAACGGCGAACACTATTGAAAGGACCGCTTAAACTAAGAAAGTTAAATTACACTTTACAATATCAAAATCATAAAGTTCAAATAGTTTCCAAAAACTTTTTCTTAAAGTTGAAAAAAAAGGGGATAAAGCATGGAAAGTGGTGGACAGGAGATTCACTTTGTGTGCGCACGCGTGCATGCATTAGAAAAAGAAAGTATGTTATCTTAACCATGCGACAAGGGCAAGGCTTGTAAGTTCTAATTAAGTTCTATGGTCGAAAGCGTTATGGTTTGATGTTTTTTCTTATAATGGGGTGTGGTGGGGGGATGTTGGAAAGCACAAGTTACCCTTCTGTGTCATGGAATGATGTTGTAAGTTATAATAGGTTCAAAGGCACTTTTTCAGTTGCCTTGTCCCAATCATAGTAAAAAATATGAGTGATATTGGTGAAGATATTATTTTGTAGTAAAAGTATTTTCAAAATATTATAAGATTTCCAAAAAATAATTAATTCATAATAATTAAAAATATTTTCTGTATTTGATAAAAATTTTGGCCTTACTGAGAAAATCCTGATGACCAGGATTGTGGCCCCATCTTCGCGGCTACAACCCTACCAGCAACCCCATAGCCGCTCCCACTCACTCTCTCTCTTTCTCTCAATTCGCTCTCAGAATCCCACTTGTGAGCATCTCTCTCTCGCCCTCCACGGCTATGTCCCTGCCATGACCCCCACATGCCACTACAGCAATACAGGCTTCTCTCTCTCAAGAGTGGATCCTGTCAAACCACCCAGCATTTACAGCTGTGAACCCCACCGCTCTGTGGGTCTCACTTGTACTGAGCTACAATACAGAGGGGTGGGGTTCGTAGTTGTAAAAGCTGGGTGAGATTGCTAATCTCACCCAACGTTTAACACGATCGGCTCTCCTCTCTCTCTTTCTCCCTTTTTGCATGGTCTCTTCTCCTGACGATGACCTGCATCTGATCATCTGGTGCACCACGCACGCCACTGCCGCAACTCACACAAGACGATGCCAACTCTCTCTTTCTCTCTTGTGTTTAGGGCATAAATGTTGGATCATATTTCAGATCACATTGTTTCACACGATATAAATCAAAATAGGTATAAACACGATAAACAGTTGATCGAAACATAAATAGGGAGCAAGCATGACGAATTCCATAATATGCCAAAATCCAGACACATGCAAATGAACAAACAGATGCAAAGAACATAATAGAAACAACCAAAGCATGTTAATATTATGTAATAGGCTAAGGCGTACGAAAGTACTCCCCTTAGAGAAGATTCAACCTCATATACAGTGCAAACAGAGTCCGGCGTCATTCTCCCAGGATATAATAGCATCGACGATCAGGATCGGTGCACTCTGACGGATCGTCCTTTGAAGACAACCTCTCTGAACCGCTGTACAGAAAACCCCTTTTCGGGAAAACTTAGGAGAGAGAGAGCCAGAGTAGCTGGGAGAGAGAAAACGCAGAGAGAGTCGGGCGACTTTCCTTTGTGTATTTGTAACCCCAGCCCTAACCTCGTTTTATAACCCATAAACGGTTACAAAACGTAGAAGGGACCCGTTACGGAATACGAGGGGTAGTGACCCGTAAACGGATTTATCCATTCTCCATTTCTCATAACCCATAATTTGATCTAAATAAAAACAAAAAATTGGGGCAAAAAGAACATTGGACTCTGATTGGATATGACCCTAAAAGGCCAATTACCCAGCCCAGCCCGGCCCGACACGCGCGCATGTGTGTGGTAGTCATCCCAACCCCTTGTTCTTTGGAACAAGTGTTAGAGTCTCCATATAGGTTATAAAGCTCATAACATTCTTGAAACTCTTCAATATGGGACTATTCCATATCATCAAGTCCAAACACACTCCTAAAGGAGTGTTAGGAGTATCTCCAATGTTTTTTATTATTTGGATTCCCACATCTTTCCTTCCTACATCCAACAATAAATGCATAATTGACGATGTAAGAATTAGGGTTTCAATTAGTATTTAAGTCTTTAATGATATAAATATTTATTAGTTTTATTTTTAATCAACATTATATATGATCTACATACTTGATTTTAGTTATAAAGTTGGAGGTTTTGTTATTTTTTATTTTAATTAGTTTATGTATGAAAACTATAAGTGATAGTTGCTAGGATTGAGGTTTTTATTTAATTTTTTTTATTAGCATGAGCATTTAATTAAGTTTTAGAGTTTAACTATACAATTTTGCTTTACCATTTGCTAGTGTAGTTTATTGTCAGAGAAATTATTTTTCCTTTTTATATGCATTGCCCACCTTAGCTTAAATTGCTGGCTCCGCCCCTGATTACAATCTCCATTGCAAGTCACTGTTTCCCTCTGCATTACTTTCAAAACTATTATATGGGATTTGTATATACTGATAATGAATTACAAGACACGAAACTAGAAATAGATGTAAAGCGTAAAGCGTGCTTACATCTTACGCAAAAAAAAAAACGGTTCCTCCTGCATTAAGTTTGGTGGTGCAAGAACCAACTAAAGTTGGCTGTTCAAACAAGGATAGATTTGGCCGTTGATGCATGGACTGTAGCAGTGGACAGTGGTATGCTTGTTGGGTTAGGTAAGACTCAACCACTCATATATCGTCATGAAGTGAATAGAATTTTGATGTTTATAAGTTTTGATAATCCGGCGTTTGCCCATATAGGCCTAATTATATAACAAAAGTGTTGTTAACATCCGCAATCTCTAGTGGAGGTTAACAAAGTTTCCCTAACTATTTAGCCTCTAACAAATTTTAGGCTATTGTGAGTTGCCTATAAAAGGATGCCCACACGCTTGCAAATTTCAAATGGTAATGCTTTGCTTGTTGCAGTGGCCATATTAAAGAGTTGCTCATGCTGTTGGCAAAGCTTTGATGCGTTATTGGTTAAGCATAGGCTGAAAATGGGCTAACATCCATCAAATTAAGAAACACAATCTCCCCATGTTCAATAATTCCTACTCGTCATCTATAACATGTAGGGCAAAAAACAGCTCATCTGAATCTCACCATTAAACAAAATTTTTTGTCTCTCGAGCATCTAGGACGGACTCATCAGGAGTGCTCCCAAACCCGTCCAAGCGATGAGAATTGGGGTTCGGATTACGGTTATGTCAGGTTCAGAAAATGGAATTCCAAAACTGATCCATATAACCTCTAGGGTATTTTTTAATATATTTCTTTATGTAATATATACCCAGTGTGTGAGGGAGACCTAAAGGGTTTTACACTACGAGAGTTCTGCGGATTAGCGACGGATGCTATACGACGATAATTCGTCGCTGAACTGTTTAGTGACGGCTTGGTGATGGATAGCATCCGTCATAATTTCTTGGTTGCTAATTAGCGACAGAACTGGTATGTCGCTACTATCATCCTTAATTCGCGATAGATTAACGAATGTCATGATCTGACGCTAATCCATCGCTAAATAAGCACTAATTTGGTTTTGTGACAGATACATATCTGTCGTTAAAATTTAATGACAAATACGTATCCGTCACCAATTTAGCGACTGATTAGTGATGGATTACATTCCATTGCAAAACATCGGCAGATTCAGTTTTTGAGACAGATAAATATCCATCCCTAATCCGTCGCTAAATTGGTGACGGATATTATTCATTGCCAAATACCGTCCAGTACAAGAAAATAGGTTATTAGCGACAAAATTTAGCAACGAAATTATTCCGTCGCTAGTTAGCGACAGATTAACAAGTGAAACACATCCATCGCTATAATCAATGAAATTTACGAAAATAGCAACGGAATATATTCGGTCGCAAAAGCCGTCGCTAATTAGCGACGGAATATTTTGTCGTAATGGACGCAGCATTTAGCAACGGCGGTTGCGACAGAAAATCTTCTATCGCTAATTAGCGACGAAATTGGCGACGGAATATATTCCGTCGCCATTTACGTGTTTTGATTTACGGAGGCTTAGCGACGGAATTAATTTCTCGCTAAGTCGTCGCGAATTTTCGCATAACCCCAATCTCAACCCTCTTTTTCTTTTCTTCTTTCGCTGCTCCCGCTCCCGCCAGCCTTTCATCGCACGCCGGCCCCACCGTCCATCGTCTACTGTTCGTCGTTCGTCGTTCGTCGCCGCCCGGAGATAGGTATTCTAAAATACCTTAAGGGGGTCGGGCCCCCCGCGTTTTCCGGCAGGGGGTCGACCCCCTGCTGTTCCGGCAGGGGGTCGACCCTCTGCCGGAAACGCAGAGGGTTAACCCTCTGCCTGTTTCGACAGGGGGTCGACCCCCTGCGTTCCTGCAGGGGGTCGACCCCCTGCGTTCCTGCAGGGGGTCGACCCCCTGCAGTTTCGGTAGGTCATTGGGTACTGGGCTTCTCAAGGCCTATGCAAGATGTTTTCATTTGCCTCAATTTTTTTTTTTGTGACTTCATTTTAAAACAGTGTTTTTTGCAGATTTCTCAACGGAACTCACTTGTGCTCAGGCACCCGTGGTAAGTAAGTGACAAAAACAATGCAAATCGGGTAAATACCCATGGTGAGTAAGTGATGCAAGCATATCACATGTTATTTAATTTATTAGATGTAACACTTTATTGTTCACACACTCACTTAGTTGTTGATATCTAGGGTTGCTTTTTTGAAGTTCGGAGATCATGCTGAGCATGATTTTAATGTATGAATATAGAAGTGTTCTTATTTTTGGAGTACGGATTTCATACTAGGCATGATAGTAGTTAGTGTAATATTGAAGTGTGTTTGCTGCAGGTACATGTTTGCCATTTGTTTGATATGAACGATTACGATGTATTGCAATGTTTGATGTAATTGTATTCATGTTTGCATTTAGTTACTTTCAATTTGATTATGGCTTCCATATGAAATTGTATAATAAAAGCATGCTTCAAATGATTGTATCGTGTCATTAATAGTTTGCACATGAAAATATTAAGTTATCAATGCATGCATCATAATTCTTGTTATTGTATGACATCATATATTGCATGATAAATTTGATATTTTCTTTATCATAGCATTCTGATGGTTCTCTTTTAATTGGTTAGGTTATTATTCTTAACATCATAAGAAAATGACTGCAAACCGTGAATGGATGTACCGTAGGATAGTGAGCAATGAGTTATCGCATGAATATATGGATGGTGTTGAAAGTTTTATTGAATTTGCAACGGCAAGTGTCAGTACAATGGATCCCACAGGTCAGATTAGGTGTCCCTGCAAGATTTATAAGAATAATCGATTTATAGAACCTCATGGCGTTAGACATCACTTATACATGAAGGGTTTTATGAGTGATTATCAGAATTGGACGTTTCATGGAAAAGAATTTAGAAACAATTTTGATGTACGAGTGAATGTAGTGCACGATAATCCATATATGGATTTGATATTTGATGCCGCAGGAACAGAACTGGATTCTGTTATGAGTCCTAGTGATGTAAGAACTGTCGTAGATGAAGAATCACCAAACGATGCAGCTAGTAGATTTTATGATTTACTTAGAGATGCTGATGAGCCACTTTGGAACAGTTGTGAGAGTCACACTATCTTGTCTGCAGTTCTTCAACTAATGAATTTGAAGTCCAAGTATAATTTGAGTCAATCATGTTTAGACCGTTTGTGCATGATTGTGAAGAGTATGTTGCCCAAAGATGAGAAATTGCCACAAAATTTTTATCGTGCGAAAGTTATGGTCAACGCTCTAGGTATGGGGTACAAAAAGATTGATGCTTGTCCAAATCACTGCATATTGTATTTCAAGGATCAGGAAAACAAAATATCATGCCCGTCATGTGGGCATCCTCGGTTCAAGCCAAAGACAAGAGGCAATGGTAGCACGAGATCAAAGAAAGTTTCATACAAGTCGCTCCGCTACTTTTCTATCACTCCTAGATTGCAACGATTGTATATGTCTTCAAGGACAGCTAAACACATGAGATGGCATGCAAATAAAGTTCGACACGATGAAAACAAGATCACACATCCTGTTGACGTTGAAGCTTGGAAGCACTTTGATCGTATTCATCAGAACTTTGCAATGGAAGTGCGAAATGTTAGACTCGGTCCATGTACAAATGGATTTAATCTATTTGGGGGTAGATCAACTCCATACTCATGCTGGCCAGTATTTGTAACTCCATACAACCTTCCACCAAGCTTGTATATGAAACGTCCAAATCTTTTCTTGTCTCTGTTGATCCCTGGTCTGACCTCATCTGGCCAAAATCTTGATGTATATTTAAGGTCATTGATTGATGAACTAAAAGTATTGTGGGATGACGGTATTACCATGTATGATGCCCACAAAAAACAAAATTTTAATATGAAGGTCGTTGTTCTATGGACAATCAGTGACTTTCCTGCATATGGTATGCTATCTGGTTGGAGCACACATGGGAGGTTGGCATGTCCATACTGCATGGAGGATTCCAAAGCTTTTAGATTGATGCGTGGAAGGAAGCTTTGCTGGTTTGAGTGCCATCGTCGATTTCTACCCAGCGACCATCCGTTTCGACGACAAAAGAATGTGTTTAAAGCAGACACAACTGAAATGGAAGGTCCATCCACAAGATTGTTTGGCATAGAGATTCTAAGAAAATTGTGATACTTTTTAGATGTATTAACAGATGCCCGCAGTCCTACACCCTTCCATAGATTTGGGAAGGATCACAATTGGACAAAGAAATCTATTTTTGGGAAACTACCATATTGGTTGACCCTATTGATACGACATAATTTGGATGTGATGCATGTGGAGAAAAATGTGTTTGATAATGTGTTCAATACAGTAATAAATGTTAAAGGAAAAATGAAGGATAATCCGAAGGCTCGTATGAATTTAAAAGTAATATGTAAAATACCAGAATTGGAACTCAAAGAGTATAATGGCAAAGTACTGAAACCAAAGGCAAAGCACGTGCTTGGACCTCATCAAATAAAGCATGTATGTCAATAGTTGAGACAATTGAGATTTCCAGATGGATATGTCTCTAACATTGCTCGGAAGTGAAGATTGACAATGGACAGTTATATGGGTTGAAGAGTCATGACTGTCATATCTTTATGCAACGATTGATACCCCTAGCATTCTATGATATGTTAGACAAACCTATATGGGGGGTATTGTCTGAGTTGAGTGGATTTTTTAGAATATTGTGCGCATCGGAAGTTGTAGTATCTGATGTAAAGAATCTCGAGGACTCTATTATCACCAATGTTTGTCTGATAGAAAAGATATTTCCGCTAGCATTTTTCGATGTTATGGAACATTTGATCATAAATTTGCCATATGAACTAAGGGTTGGTGGCCCTGTGCAATATCGATGGGTGTACCCATTTGAAAGGTATATGTTTTTTTATATTTGTCTCTTTAATGATAGATATTCAAATTTGAAATATATATTTTTGCCAGATGCATATTTGACCTCAAAAAAAAGGTCCGTAATAAAGCAAGAGTTGAAGGCTCTATTTGTGAGGCATACACTTTAGAAGAAATTTCAATTTTTTCATTTATGTACTTTGAACCTCGCATTCCAACATGTTACACATGTCCGCCCCGTAACGATGATGGAGAACAAGTAACTGTAGCTGACAAGCTGTCGATATTTTAACCACTTGGGCATGCATTTGGTAGTTGTCTCAGCACAAATCTATATTCTTTTTAATTGCTCAGCGATCGACCCATACATCGAGAAAGTATATGTAGACGCAACACAATTATAAATCCTTTTATGTTCTATATGTGCATACATGGTTCAGTAATATAAGTATTTGTGGTTTGCAGACAATTTGATCTAGAGTTGCAAAGATAAGTTTCACATCTCACTATGTAAAAGTACAAAAAAAAAATGTGAAACTAAGTTTATAGAGTAGTTGAAACAATTGGTAAGGATGCTAACATAAATTTTGTACTTGTAAACAACACTACTTAATTGGTCGTGATCATAATCATTGTTTATGTCTGTGCGCAGGTCCGCCATGGTGATGTTAAAGATCAAGGAATATGTGATTTAGAAAATGATCCGACCAAAGTTGTGCAATGCTATAATGGGTACATCGTAAATGGTTATCGATTCCATACAAAAGATTACGGTATAAACAAATCAACGATGAATAGTTGTGTGTGTGTCAAGGGTAGCAGCTACGGTGAAAATAAACATGATTACTACGGTGTTATAGAGGAAATAATGGAGTTGACTTACTTAGGCATAAATAATAGAGTAACTTTATTCAAGTCTCATTGGTTTGATCCAACTGCAACAAGACTCGACAAAGCTTCAGGCATTGTGGAGGTGAATCACAAATTAAGGTTTGGAACATATGAACCATTCATATTAGCCTCGCAAGCTCAACAAGTTTATTATACTTCATATACGAGTATAAAAAAGTCAAATAGAAATGAATGGTGGGCAGTTTGCAAGGTGAAGTCCAAACTATACCCTGAGTATGATCAGTTACAGGAAGACAAGTTAGCTGAAGATAGTGATTACTATCAATCAGATGATATCTATGACTTCGCTTATGGTCACGATGTTGCGCATGATATGCATGTCATATCTCCATTGGCCGATGAAACATTCATAGAAGAATGTGATCCAAATGATATACCAAGTGGATGGGTAAACAATGAAGAAGAAGAAGAATATGAAAGTCAAACAAGTGATGAGGAAGAATTCTCAAGCTAGTGAGCAAAATCTTGTAATACAAACCTCTATTTGAATGCATTGCAATACTTGATGTGAATGATTTGAATTATTTGAATGTATTATAATACTTGATGTGAATGAATAAGTTGTATTGCAATACTTGATGTGAATGATTTTAATTATTTGAATGTATTGTAATACTTGATACAAATGATTTGAATGCATTGCAATACTTGATGTGAATGATTTGAATTATTTGAATGTATTGTAATACTTGATGTGAATGATTTGAATTATTTGAATGCATTGTAATACTTGATGCGAATGATTTGAATGCATTGCAATACTTTATGTGAATGATTTGAATGTATTGCAATACTTGATGTGAATGACTTTAATGCATTGTTATACTTGATGTGAATGACTTGAATGCATTGTAATACATGATGTGAATGACTTGAATGTATTGTAATACTTGATGCAAATGAATGAGTTGTAATGCAATACTTGATGTGAATGATTTGAATTATTTGAATGCATTGCAATACCTAATGTGAATGATTTGAATGCATTACAATACCTGATGTGAATGATTTGAATGCATTGCAGTACTTGATGTGAATGATTTGAATGCATTGCAATACTTGACGTGAATGACTTGAATGTATCATAATACTTGATGTGAATGACTTGAATATATTATAATACTTGAAGTGAATGACTTGAATGTATTGTAATACTTGATGCGAATGAATGTGTTGTATTGTACTTGATGTGAATGATTTGAATTATTTGAATATATCGTAATACTTGTTGTGAATCATTTGAATGTATTGCAATACTTGATGTGAACGATTTGAATGTATTGCAATACTTGATGCGAATTATTTGAATGTATTGTATGACAATTGTTATTTGTTAGAATATGGTTCGTGGAGGTTACAGTGGTTGTTCATCCAGTAGTAGTCAGGCTCAGCCTTCATCTTCACGGGCTCCTGTGATAGGTATATCATTTAACTAATTTGATGCTTGATTAGTTGAAATGCGCATTCTAAGAATTTCTAACGTATTTTTTTATATATGATGTTTCGCCTGTATACGACCCACCTACACCAGTTGATCACACAAGTAAGAAACCAACACATGATGCAGGGTCTTCTCAATCTGGCACAAGAAGACTCATTCGAATAGTGTATATCAATAATCGATCGTAAGTATTTCATTTTCAATTATTGTATATCTTATAAATATTTTATATTGATATTTACTGTGTACCAATTCATACACAGCACGAGGTTTGACCCACAAGAAGTAGTACGCGAAATTAGGAATTCACCTCTTCAACATCTACCAGGACCAGTCGCTCAATGAAAAGAGTATCCAAAAGAGGTGATAGATAGATTGTGGTCCTCATTCACGGTATACAGTTGTTTCTCATAGTTAGTGTGTTTCATATTTAATTTTTTTTAGTCATGTCTACTAACTTTCTGAAAATATTTGTAGGCTTCGAATCGCTTCACAACTACGGTGGAGGAAAATGATGCAAGGAAGATGTGGCAGAAGGTGACTACCAATCAATTTGCAGACATGCTGCACAATATAAAGACTACAGCAAAAAAAACATCTGGCGGAATAGATGATTCACTACAGTAGAAGGGTCATGGCCCTATTACTATCAGGAGAGATTATTGGGATGGAATGTGTGATAAGTGGGCAGAGGATGCATTTCAAAATCGCTTTGCGAAGGCTGCACAAAATCGAGTGAAAATGCTCGAAGTCCATCTACACACAGGTGGATCTAAGACATTTGGGAGCCACCTGAAGAAAATGGTAATTCATCAATATATAATATTAATTTTATAAGTATTGTTGCAAACTTGTTAACTAAATCTTTTATCATTTAACTTCGCAGGAAGCAGAAAAATGAAGCATTGTACCATATAAGAATGTGTTTGTTGAAACACATAAACGGAAGACCACGGGACACTTCGTATCAGAGAAGGCGAGAACGACAATGGTACGTATTTATTCTATTAATAATCATTGCAATATGCAAGTTATAATAATGTTATCATTAATTATTAATGCATACTTTAAACATTATTTTGTAGGAGGCATATGAGCAACAGATGGTAGAGCGATATGGCGATGACGCTACTCAGCATCCATCATTTGATCCTGCAGCATGGGTGACTGCAGCAGGTGAACCCAAAAAGGGTCGTGTGTTCGGGTTTGGGAGTAATATGAACACTTCATCTATTATTGATTCTTCCAGTTACGGCTCACAGACTTCTTCTGTCGATATAAGCTCCAAGCAGCAGCCTATTCTTTCCGGTGATGATGTACGCCAGATCGTTAAGGATACAATGCGTGACTATTTCCATGAAACTGTCACCGACGTTCTCTGAGCTGAGTTCAACAGTTTTTTGCTGAACAGGGGAACTTCGATTGCAGGTCTCTCTCAGGTATGAAAGTTTCATGCAATATATTGCATGTCGTTAGATTTCATGTAACTTTGATTGCCTTAACATATTCAGTTTTTTTACTACCTTAAAACACATATGAGCATGCTATAATCACATATTCAGTTTTTTAACTGTCGTAGAATACATATGAGCATACTAGAATCACATATACAGCTTTTTAACTGCCTTAGAGCACATATAAGCATAGTAGAATCACATATAGAGTTTTTCTGACTGCCTTAGAACACATATGAGCATGATATAATCACATATTTAGTTTTTTGACTGCCTTAGAACACATATGAGCATGATCGAATCACATATATAACTTTTTGTCTGCCTTAGAGCACATATGAGCATAGTAGAATCACATATAGAGTTTTTTGCCTGCCTTAGAGCACATATGAGCATGCTATAATCACATATAAAGTTTTTTGCCTGCCTTAGAGCACATATGAGCATGATAGAATCACATCTAAAGTTTTTTTGACTCCCTTAGAACACATATGAGCATGCTATAATCACGTATTCAGTTTTTTAACTGCCTTAGAACACATATGAGCATGCTATAATCACATATTCAGTTTTTTGACTGCCTTAAAACACATATGAGCATGCTAGAATCACATATAGAGTTTTTTTACTGCCTTAGAACACATATCATTCATGATAGAATCACATATAAAGTTTTTTGCTTTGCCTGCCTTAGAGCACATATGAGCATAATAGAATCACATATAAAGTTTTTCTGACTGCCTTAGAACCCATATGAGCATGATCGAATCACATATATAGCTTTTTGCCTGTCTTAGAGCACATATGAGTATGGTAGAATCACATATAGAGTTTTTCTGACTGCCTTAGAACACATATGAGCATGATATAATCACATATAGAGTTTTTTTACTGCCTTAGAAAACATATCATTCATGATAGAATCATATATAGAGTTTTTTTTACTGCCTTAGAACACATATGAGCACATGATAGAATCACATATAGTGTATAACGTATTTCAATATATTTTGTTTATCAATACTAACTGTTATTTTCTTGTAAAGGTTGCTAGCGATAATCAGCGTAGCGGAGCTGAAGGGACAGATCAAGGCAATGAACAAGAAGACACGAAAAATCTTGGCAATGATTAGATTAATGTGTTGAATTTGTTATATTTTTTTTGTTTCGAAAATGTAATTGTTGAATTGTAAATAATTAAACTTGTTAATTTTAAAGTGGAACGATTAATTGTTTTAGATTCCTTTTATATGAAATTTTATGTGTACTTTGTTTTTTATTTACAGAAAATATAAATTGTAGTGTTCTCAATATTTAATTTTCAAATATTTTTTTTATTTTTTTCTTGTTTGGGACGGATTAGCGACAGATATATCCGTCGCTATACATATAATTTAGCAACGGCTTAGCGACGGATGTAAATCCGTCGCCAAGCCGAGGTCGCCATCGTTCGTTATTCTGTCGCAATTAGCGACGGAACTGGCGACGGATTTATTCCGTCACCAGTTAGCGTCGAAAAATTTGCGACGTAAGTTGTCCGTCGCTAATCCATCGCAAAGCCGTTTAGCGACGGAATGAGGTCGTCGCTAATCCACTGCTTTGTTGTAGTGGTCGCCATATTGCGAGTGAATTTTTTCAAAAAAAATCATCATTGAATATTAGTGACGGATAATATTCGTCGTTAATCCATCGTAAAATTTTAAAAAAATAAAACAATTTTGTTTAAAATATAAATATCGAGAATTTTTTTTTCGTTATACAATTTATATAACCTGTGTATAAAAAATAAAGTACACATAAAAAATATATATACAAAGTAGATGAAACAAATTTAACACAAGTTATAAGTGAAACAAATTTAACAACCGAGTATAATCCTTGCAAAGTTCCAATTAGTTACAAGTGAACATATACAAAGAGTTTCGTTTGAAACAACAAGTATGTGAAACAAATTCAACACATGAAACTAATCCTCGCCAAGATTCGGAGCATCATCATCTTCATTGTCTCTATCTGTCCCTCTATCCATGCCACCAATATCTCCTCTACGTTGATCATCTCCAGCATCCTACAAGAGAACCGAAATGTTAGTATTGATAAACAAAATATAATGCAATAAATTATATGCAATGCACCTAATCTAAGGCAATCAAAGTAATATGGCTAAATGACACATAGACTAGCAATAAAGTGGACATTAACAGAATTCAGAGGTTGTAAAAAAAAATTTATAGTAATGAAATCATGTTTATATGTGTTTTAAGGTTGTCAAAAAACTTTCATAGTGATTCAATCATGCATATATGTATTATAAGGCAGTCAAAAAAGTTTCATAGTGATTCAATCATAGGATGTTCCTTAGGTTGTCTTAAACTTTTCACTGAAATGTTGGTACACAGGGTGAAGCAAAAGAACGATGGCATAGAGAGTCACTCTAAGGAATTTGTCTATTGCGGAGTTGAGTTTGAAGGCTAGAAAGGCATTCAACATGGCACACCCACTTGAGTGGGCGCAATTGGTCATTCAGAGAATGGATATTTGGTTTATGCGTTGAATTTTTTCTCTCATATACATCAGTCAGGCTTGAAACCCATTAAAGTTGCAATGCTTATGATTTGAGGCCTTGAATGCTTTGTATTAGTATGTACGCAAAGAGAGGGGATATGAACTTGCATGCGCATTGTTCTATGGAATGCATAGCAGATACGTGGTCACCTGGAATATGCTGACCACTGCTCGTGACTGCATTAGGAAAATGATAAAGAGTACTGGATTGTATAGCATCCATCGAGGTATCATGTAAAACTTCATTTCATTTTTATAACTATTTCATTCAATTTCTTTTGCTATTTGATTAATTCATTCAAAGATCAATAAGCCAATGGTCAACACGATGGACATTGATTATTCTGTTTTCCTTTCCCTTTAGGTTTGATTTGACGTTATGGAAGTTAGACAACAACCTGAGAGATTGTTTGGTAAGAAGAAAAAGGCGTTCACATGTTGGAAAATTTATCCACAAGTAGAAAATGCCTAAATGGCTCTGACTAGTAAAACAGGGAAATTGTATTTTATGTAATTAGGCTATCACTAAATTTCAAAGTCGATCTCTCAATGCCTGAGACTTCTTTCCAGAAATCGGCCAATTCTTTTGTTTTCCAGACACTTCCAGCTATGATTTTTCAAATTGTGCATTGCATTTGACGTTCAACCTCAATACTTATAGGAGCAGGGTACTAACAAATTGTACAAAATGCTCTATGAAAAGAAGATGCCCAGTTGGAAGATGAACTTTTTGATATGGTATTGAGGATCGAATTATTTGACTCTTTACCATATAGTTGTTCACTCATAACTGTGATACGAGACACTGAACCAGGCAATCTTGCCAACTAATGTTTGACAGGCCTCGAGCTTTGTTCTGTGTGATGTGACATCAATTGCACATTTTCTTCAATGACAGGTTTTTAGTGTGATCTAGTTTATGGTAGTGATTTTTTTTTTCTTTTTGTTGACGAAGAACCCAACCCAAAGCCAGAAAATCCTTAGTTGGATGCCCCACGACCACCCTGCCTTACGTGGTCCACTCTAAAGGCTAGGAACACACTCTTCCTCCAGAAGGGGTTTGATTCTACATCTTCAACTCAAATCTTTTACCATAACCTTGGTAGCTATGCAGGTGATGTAACGACTCAAATCGAGGCCTCTCAAGCCTGAGTTCTTGAATGTTAGTTTTCAGAGAAAAAAAAATACTAAAATAACCTCAAAACCATGCTAATTTTTTTTCATAAGAATTAAAAACTCATACTTTCATCAATAGTAATTATTACCATCCAAAAATGTCACAAGTACCTAAGCAAATATAAAATGAATAATACTTCATATGTTGTGATATCGGGTGGCAGATGAGTCAAAAGTCCACGGTCAATTCCTCATGTTGGTAGCAGATTGAAACCAAGAGAGATGATGAGTCTACAACTCAGTAAGTTTTGATTTACAAATTAGTTACAACTGTAATGAGCTCTAAGCTCCAAATCTTAGCTTAGTTTGCTAACTAAGCATACATGTTGTTTATAGATTTTACCCTTTTTATCGTTTTTTATATCATCATTATCAAAGTAGACATTTATATTCTATTCAAATCGGCTATTTTAGAATATTCTTCTTGAGCATAGCAACCCGTGTAGACAACCCAGAGTATACACTGTTGGCCATACATATGAACCACTTATAAGAACAGAGTTCAAATCGGCTCAGACTATGGACATAAGTGTTATAGCTACTCACCGATTGTAAGCCGAAAGCCACAAAATGTTCAACAGTAGCTAGTCGAAGAGCTAGGTCGGTTATACCTTCCCCCAAGGTACTCAAAGAGATATACCTGCCGCCAAGGTATCGAAAAGTTATACCTGCTCCTAAGGTTTTGTAGTTCATGTTATATCCTACATGTGTCTAGTAGACAGTGTTTTAACCCCTAAGGGTCACCTAAGAATTTCTAAGCAAATTCCAAGGTACAAGCGAGGTACACATTTCCAAGAATACCCTACATCATGCCTCACCTAGTAGAGTTTTTTATCATGCTCTGTATTGTTACCCTATGCACATTATTCTTTTAACTTTTATTTTTTAAAGTTAGTGCCTTATACAATCATCAATGTATATCCACTAACTACTTTAAACACGTATTCACATGTTATATATTTAAGGATAACAACCCACTATAGTGTCAACTCATTAAATCATAACACAATGCCTCTTCCAAGGCATAAGCATGACATTCTAAAGACAAATCCTATCTCAAAATTCTGAAACTCTACACTCATTTCTCAAAATCATACATCAATCTTTTACATGCAGTAATGTCATGATTATCTCTACACAAGATACATTCATAATTTGAATCATGTTATAAATCAAGAAACATGTAACATATAGCATCATATTTAAGCATCATACTGAACATCAAGACTATGGATTCCTAAGCATGTTAAACAGTTCTATTAAAAAATAAAATAAAACTAATATACTTAAAACACATGCAATCACATTGAAATATGACTAAACTAACTAGCTTATATATTATTTAACCAAGAAAAAATTACAAATGTTCACTTACCTAGAATGCTTAAATTTCAACTATAAGGAATAACTTTAGCCATCTTGCAAGTTTTGATCTAAAATAGATGAATATCCTGTACTATCATTTAAAGTATCATCTTATGAAAAATTATGAAAATACATATAGGCTTTAATGTCAAACTTTAGCTCTATTCTTTCAGAGTATATTATCAAGTTCTCTGCTAATGGATCCTAATCGAAGAGAAGAATCCAAGGATCCAAAAATCACTTGAATTCGATATCAGGGTAAAAAGTTATGTCTCATTTACTAATTGAGTATATTGAGGGCAAAATGATCTTTTTACTCTTCGACCATTTATGGGTTCATGTAATTTTTTCCTGATTTATTTTGTCTTTACACCATACATAATTCACATTTGTTACCATTCAAATTTAGTCTAACATGATCTTTCGATTGAATTTTGGATTCAGATCTACTCTTATTTCAAATCTAATCATTTAAGTTTTCAACTATAACCCTAACTAGATCTTAGATCCGGTGTGCACAATTTGAACCTTTTCATGATGGTTTAGCACAAGTATGGCTTTCATTATCAAAAAGACTTGGATTTGGACTAACCCAATTTGATCCAATTAGGTTTGGATCCACTTTATGTATAATTGAAGTCTTTGCCTTCTCAATTTTCACTCCTATCCGTGTACATGTCTATATCTGCTTTCATATATATATTTATATATATATATATATATATATATATATATATATATATATATATATATATATATATATATATATATATATATATATATATATATATATTCATTATTTCTTATACATTTTCTTTTTTTTTGCTAACACCCAGACTGAGTCAGCTCGGTCATTTGCTGACTTGGCTCAGTCTAGGTCATGCCCAGACCGAGCGGCATAGCTGACTTGATCAGATATTAATCGTAGATCGAGTCTACCTGATGCCCGGGTTGGCTCTATCTCTCCTTTATTTCGTTGTACAACTGCCTTCGGCAACCTCACGGTTGTCGGTGGTTGTTGTAGAGCACTCCCTATTGTTTATCTGAATGCGGCGATATTGCCATGTTCTATGCTTTTTTTTTTTAGGTTGTCGGATTACAGTGAAGCCAAAGGGGCCGAACCCTTCTGCGCCTTCTCATCGCAAACGTCAGGCAGCAGCGCCCCCCCCCCCCCCCCCCTTCCCCTGCCGTTTTCCCTTTTATTTTTTTGTCACCGACAACCTGTCGGTTGCTGGTTGTGAGGGCAAAAGGAATCCCCTCTGTGCCTCACCATTGCTATGAGTTGGCATCCTCTATTTCTTTTCAAAGAAATAAATAAGATTACCTGGCCAGCAGTGGCATTTCTTGTTGTTGTTGTGCCTCCTCCTCTTATCCTTCTTTATCTTTGAATCTCTCTCTTTCTCGGGGTGTCCCCTTTTTATCTCCTCGTTGCAGAAAATGATAGGTGAAGGGAGGGGGGACCCATGGCTTTTATAGCCATCGGTGAGCGGTAGCCATTACCCCCCCCCCCCCCCTCACCTATCTCTTTTCTTTTTCGGGAAGAGATGTTTCCCCCCTCTCTCTCTCCCTACTTTCCATTTATGAGAGAGAGAGAGAGGGATAACACCCCCTTCTCCTCCCATAACCGCCTCAGGTGGGCAACGTAACCCACCTGGGCGGCATTACAGGTGACCCAATGGTGGTAGTTTATGGTAGTGAGTTTGACATGGATAACTACCTCAATATCTTTTTATAGTCTCCGCTCTACATAAGATGGTAAAACCACAACTGAAATGCTTTACTTTTCGAAACATTTTCCTGTGTTTTGTTTATTCTAAAGTGATCACCATGTTAAACTCTCACTGGGTGTGCAGGGAAGCAGATCAGGTCATGCTGAACATGAGCATTTTTGCTCATGCAACATCGTAGTTGTCTATTTGCATTTTGGATGAATGCCACATGGTTTTGTTGACTTTTGAACTGCTTAAAATGCAAATTGGATGGTCACAATGTCAGCATGAGCAAAATTGCTCATGTTCAGCATGACCTGATCTGCTTCCGGTGTGGAGGTGCCTTTAACTAGTGGGCTCCCTATGAGCTTGGGTGTCGGTGACCCCACCCAAGATTTAACTCACAGAAAAGCAGGCCCATTAAGCAATCTGCTCGTCATAAAAAAAAGACTATAGTGAAACATAAAAAATTCTCAAGGGAGATACATTATTTATGTATCAGTGTTACTTTTAATTTGAATGAAATCTGGTAGGGGCCCTAGCTTTGCCTTTAAAAAAAATACAATAAATTCAAGAAAGAAAAAATCAACTCCAAGTAAGGTGACAAAAAATTAATATTCTTATTTGGTAGCTAAAAAAAAGGACGCAATATTCATGCTTGGGGGCAATTGTATTGGTATTTAAATATTTGATTCATCAAAATTCTCAGTTTAAACTTTCAAGTTAGGGAGAGTGTTGGGTGTTCTTCCCCGAAGACGCATTGTTTGCTACAGTACGTGTTTGGGGGTCCGAATGAGCGCCATATATATAAGCATGTGGGGCTTGTATTCCCGTGTGTATTGGCATCACTTAACATCAGAGTCTGGTGTGGTTGCAAAGACTTAAGTACCCTTTCTTGCTATTCTTGCCATGAAACGACGGTTCGAGAAAATTATAAAAATGCCCTCCATTCAAAAAAAGGAAAACGACAGTTCGAGAAAAGGACATAATAATCGTTGCACACATGCTATCACAATAATCGTTATACAGAATCATACCCATAACAGTAAATCATTCACAGTAATCATTGTACATAGTAACCACTATCACAGTAATTGCTATACATAGTAATACCTATCACAATAAATCGTTCATAGTAATCGCTATGACAGTAATCGCTATCACATTAATGGTTACACATAATAATCGCTATTACAGTAATATCTATCACAGTAAATCGTGACAGAGATGATGAATTTATGTACCTTGGTCACACTTTTCTTCTTTTCATCCCCTCTCTCCATCCTCTACCTTTCTTGTTGCTCTGTCACCTCCCTCTGCTTTTCTACTTTTTTTTCCTTTGCTCCTTCACCTCCCTCCTCTGCTTTTCAATTTTTTCCTTTTTTTATTTCCTTCTTTTTCTCCTCCTGCTTTTTCCTTTTCCTTTTTATTCTCCTTTCCTTCTCTTCCTCCTGTTTCTTCCTTTCCCTTTCCTTCTCTTCCTCCTCCTGCTTTTTTCTTTCCATTTCCTTTTATTCCTCCTCTTGCTTTTTCCTTTCTCTTTCCTTATCTTCCTCGTCATCCTTCTCCTTTCTTTACCTTTCCTTCTCTTCCTCGTCCTCCTTCTCCTTCATTTGTCTTTCCTTTTCCTCCTCATCCTAATGCTTCTTCATTTGCCTTTCCTCTTCCATCTTCATCATTTGTCTTTCCTTCTCTTCCTTTTCCTTCTTATTCAATTGCCTTTCTCTCTCCTCCTCCTCTTTATTCTTTTTTTTGCATTTCCCTCTCCTTCGCCTCCTTCTTCATTTGCTTTATCTTCCTTTGCTTTTTAAAATATTGTTGCTTCATCATTTTTCTTTCCTTCTCTTCCTCCTCCTTTTTCTTCAATTGTCTTTCCCTCTCCTCCTCCTTCTTATTCTTTTTTTGCCTTTCCCTCTCCTCCTTCTCCTTCTTCATTTGCCTTTTCTTCCTTTGCTTTTCATTCTCCTCCTCCTTCCTCTGCCTTTCCCTCTCCTCCACCTTCTTTCTTTGCCTTTGCTTTTCATTCTCCTCCTCCTTCTTCCTTTGATTTTCCTTCTCTTCGTCATCCTTCTTCTTCTTCTTTATCTTTAGTTCTTCATAATTCTTCCTTTGCTCTTCAGCCTCAATATTTGATGGATAATCCTCCGCATAATACAATTCCAATGCTTTGTCCCTATTGCTATCATTCTCAATCTTCATTATATTTTGGTACCTTTCATAACGCTCATATAGATGGGACTGGCGGATAACTTCTCTAATAGTCATCCCATAGAACGGCATGGGATTTCTTGTCTTACGAGCTTTAGACATTGTTAACCTATACAACACATAAATTTAACTGCATCATTATATGTTACAACTGCTTCTCAAGTATATAATAATACAAATTATCTCATTTGTTAAACAATCACCAACATTATAAATCGCCATAATATTTGGCTTCATAAGTAAACATCATTGTAAGATTTAGCAAACTTAAGTACAAATCGAGGTAACTTCATAAATACACATCGCTAGTGCTTTAAATGTATAAATCGTTGCTGCTTCAAACTTACAAATTGTTATATAAATTATAACCTTCATACGTACATATTGTTGTAACGTTTGGCTTCATACGTAAACATTATTGTACGATTTATCAAACTTAAGTATAAATCATGGTAGTTTCATTAAATCATTATTGTTTCAAACATATAAATCTTTGTTGCATTAAACATACAAATCACTACGGATTTAAATGTATAAATCGTTCATGCTTCAAACATATAAATCGTTGTAGAAATGTAGTCTTCATAAGTATATATTGTTGAAATGTTTGGCATTTATAAGAACAAATTGTGCTAACTATTTTTCGATGCCCAGAAGGTGGATAGGTATAAATCAATTTGTTTCAGTATGAAAATAGGTGTTATTTAGCATGAAGACGGTCACCCAGTTGTAAGATTTAGCATTCATATTTACAAATCGATTTGTTTTCATAACAAAACCTTGGTAATCCGGCAGTAGAGAAGAAATACCCAGAAGGTAGACGTAGCTGATGGTGGCAATGATATTGTCACTGTGTAGACGATGGCAAGGGATGCTCCGGCGATAGTACACGACGACAAAGGGCGCTCTGGCGCAGATGATAGCAAAGGATGCTCCGAATGCAGCAAACGATAGCAAAGGAAGGTCCGGTGGCAGCAGATGACTGCAAAGGGGGTGTCATCAAAGGGAGCTCTTATTACAACAGATGGTGCAAAAGTTTATTGCTTAGGGCAAAAATAGAACGTTTGGACTTTGAAGAGTTAACATCATTCTTGAACCGACGTTTCACTTTTCTAGATGGAGGATCTCAACCCGTCGTTTCCCTTTTTTGAATGGAAAACATTTTTGTTATTTTCTTGAACCATCGTTTCATGACAATAATGACTCGAACCGGTATTTCATTTTTCTAGATGAAGGATCTTGCATCATCGTTTAACTTTTCTAAATGAAGGATACTTTTGTCCTTTTCTTGAACCATCATTTCATGATAAGAATGGTGAGAAAGGGTACTTTAAGTCTTTGCAATTGCACCGGATTCCAATGCTAAGTGATGCCGACACACACAGGGATACCACCCCTGCTTCGTTCAAGTTAGCTTCACACAATGCTTTAAGCTGCTGACCCAGTTGGTGAAACAGTGGATAAAATGTCAACGAGACATGTCATTACTATGGCTGTACAGTTTAAATAATGCTGTAATTTGTTAACAGTTTGTCTATTTGATCTCCTTTTGGACCCTTGAACAGCCATATATGATTTTCTACGCCCGAATCTAAGAGCGCCTTAGAAAAAACAAATGGTGGGAAGTTTTTATATTTGGGTGCAAGTACGGCATCTTACTGACCACATAAAATCTAATTAAAATGTCAACCGTCCAGTTTGTATCTATGATTTAAGGTAACAGAACAGCCTGACAAACATCGCAAGATTTATAAAAAATGTGTAAAAATATAGTGATATATCAGCTAGGGTTTTATGCCCTTCGTCACATATAGAGACATCTTCTTTTGAAAATTGGGTACGAGAGTTTCGGGCGTTGGGATGAGGGTTTTGAGGCTTTGTATCAAGCTTCTGTATTTCTTCACATCTTTCTAGTGGATTTTGTTCTAAGTGTGAAACCAGGTAAATATTGTCTTCATTTGTTTCTTTCTTCTCTCTATTTTATAGTTTGCTTCCTATTTGGTTGACGTTTACATAACACGTAAAATAATTCGGAGAGAGACAGAGAGAGGATAACGTTGAAACCTCAAAGCAAATACATGGTTAACCATCCGTGGACGGCTCACCTTGCCACATATTAGAGGAAGGGACCCTATCATGAACGTCAACCCTACCCGAATTCCACCCTTTTCTCATTCATCATCATCTCTCTCTCTCTCTCTCTCTCTCTCTCTCTCTCTCTCTCTCTCTCTCTCTCTCTCTCTCTCTCTCTCACACACACACACACACACACACACACGCACAGACAAAAAACACAAAAACATAATCAATAAATACAAGAAAACATAAAATGGTAGCAACCCTTTGTAATCCTGTGTCTCCTTCCTTCACGCACCTCAATTTTCGATATTTACATAGACACTCCTCACAATTCAATTTTAAGAACTCCCACGAATTTCTTTGTCAACAGAAAAAAAACAAAAAAACAACAGAAGACGAATAAAACTCAACCAGAAGAGCAACAATAATTCTTTCTTTTGGTGGCAGAAACTTCATCAATGTTCAGTATGGACTGGCCAGAACCCGGTTGCTGCGCCACTGCAACTGCGGCTTCCTTCCTCCTTGCCTCCAGTCTCCTCTTACTCATGATCTCGTGGATTTTGGAGATCATCCGCATGAAGGCCTCCTCAACATTCTTGTTCTCGAGGGCCGATGTCTCCATGAAGAAGAGATCCTCCCTCTCTGCTAACTCGACACCGTCCTCGACGCTGACCGCCCTCTGGCCGTCGAGATCCGATTTGTTACCAACAAGCATAATCACCATGCAGGGATCGCTGTGTTCCCTTAGTTCATTTAACCATCTCTCCACATTATCAAAAGTAACACGCCTAGTGATATCATACACCAAGAGCGCCCCAAGTGCACCACGGTAGTAAGAACTCGTTATGGCTCTGAATCTGATACAGTTCCATTGGTTATGATGCTTTGTGGTTAGTGTCATGATTCAATTCTTTTATATATATATATATATATATATATATATATATATATATATATATATATATATATATATATATATATATATATATATATAGTGTGTGTGTGTGTGTGTGTGTGTGTCCTAACCAATTTTATATATCCCAAAAAAAATTTATATATGCCCTAAACAATCTCATCTCCTAAATTCCCAGATGGCTTACCAAGCATGTGTAATTGTTTGCTAAAAACTTATAGATGTATTTTGTATAATTTGATTAACATAAAATTATATGCTTTTGATAAGGCATTTTCCATATTTATATGCGTTTTTATAGAGGAAAAAATCGACAACAAATATCACACTAAAACATGATGATGAAAAAACAAAGTTTTTGGTGAAATTGATTCGATCTAAAACAAGATTTTTAGTAAATAAACAATGATAAACATATTTACAGGTTCGCAAGAAATACTGGAAACTATGTTTTTGCGTTTAGGACGTTTTATAGCAGATAAAACTTTTTAGAAGCTACTAATTTTCTACAATAAAACTTATTTGTTTATTTGAGAGAGAGAGAGAGAGAGAGAGAGGCATGTTTACCGTTCTTGGCCGGCTGTGTCCCATATCTGAGCTTTTATGACGTGATCGCCGATGGTGACGGTCCGGTGCGCAAACTCAACACCGATGGTGGGCTTGGTGTCGAGGCGGAACTCATCGCCAGAGAATCGAGAGAGCAGGTTGGACTTTCCCACGGCCGAGTCCCCGATCAACACAGCCTTGAACAGGTAGTCGCACTCGTCGTCCACTGCCTGTACAACCATGCTTCTCGATCGATCCCCACTTTCAAATAAAGAGGAGATATATAATTGGCGATATATATATGCCAGACCACCGACCCACCACAAAGAATAGAAAAAGATCAGATCGATCAATATGGAGAGAGAGAGAGATCATAGGACCATATAGCTGCTGCTTGCGTTATGTTTTGAAAAATTCCCCGCTTTTCCTTTCTTTCCTTATTATTCTATTTTCTTGGCTATGGCTGAATCCAGGTTAGGCTGTTGTCAATTCCGGGTAGGGCTGGATCTGGTCAATACATCAGTCCAGGCCCTACCAAACCATGGAAAAGGTCCGGTTAGGATCTTGTTTCAATTGATAGATGGACCTTGCAACATGGTCTACGAAAAAGCTGCCTATTCTGTAAATCAGAACTTTGTAGTGCAGTAACGGTGGATTACACAGACGAAATTTACCAGTGGGTCACACTTAGGTAGCTCATTAACTCCCTGCTATGACCGGACTTGCTATCATTGTGTACTATTGTCGGTTCAAGCAGCATGTGATAGATGGCCCCAGCTAAGATCAGCAGCATGTTTAGGAAGACCCCTACCAGAAATTACAAAAGACATCTAAAAGGAAATTCCCTAGGACCTTACTATTGCCCCAAGCAATAGCCCGCATAGTTTTGATGTTAACTAAAAAGAATTAAATGGCAAGTTCGTCAATGTGGTTCGAGCGTCTGGATCTGTTCGTTATGGTGTTGGACCATGTGATGGATCTTTTTCCTTTCCAACGTGAGCAGATAATGTGCTCCCCTAAGATCCAAAGGCCCACCACTCGTGGTGAGAGCACAAAACTTGAGCACTTGGTCGACAATCCAAATCATTGATACACTACGCCGGTGGAGCTACATGTTGGAAGCATGCACCTAACGATCAATGGTTCTCATTTTTTTGCTTCAGTGCGTGTTCGGGGGGTGCACATATAACCTGACCCGGAAAGGGACTCAATACTAAACAACTCTGCCAACGAAGGTTACACTGTTGCCTCTTGCAAAATATTATCTTATTCTCTTGCTTTTCCATTCCAACCTACTTTTCTTGCACACGGTCTGGTGTCTCATTCTTGGTTGACAAAGATTTTGAAAGATCCGAAGAGGATTATACCGAGGGCAGTTTGCTTGCCATGGAAAACACCGTGTGTTTAACCGCGATCCCCACCACGGCAATGCGCATGCGCACGGCAGTCGGCTTTCCATAAGGAGTGATCTTTCTGTGAAAGAAGCAACGCATAAACACCTCGATTAGATTTGGATCCTTGAATTAATCTGCTGTTGTAGCCCTGCGATAAAAGTGTTGCATGACAGTAAATGTGAAGCCACTCACTGTCGTTGTGCAGAACATAGTTATCAGGAAATGAAATGGATACAAGAGTGAAGCGGAAACGGCAAAGCGAGTGTTAAAAAAGTAGCATGAAGCAGGAAGTAATATATAGTTACCAAGCAATTGTGCAAATTCTCAAGAAAATTGATCATGTGAGGAGACGCATCATCAATTGGACAAAACATCAAGGTCAAACCAGATTTAAAGATATCCAAACTAGGGAGGAAAAGTTAAACTCTATACAAAATGCTATAGACAATATTGTCAGCACTGCCCAAGCTGAAATTCTTGCTAGGGAGCATGACTTCCTTGCTAGAGAAATGGCGCATAAGACATGAGATTAGATGGAGGCAACGTGCATGGATCACATGGCTCAAAGATGGAGATCATAACACAAGGTACTTCCACTCATATGTCTTTAATAGAAGAAGATTCAGCCACATCTCTTTTATCAATCATGAAAATTTACAGGTTCAAGGTGACTCATTACAATCTCAGTTTACTAGTGTGTTTATGAAAAGATATAGCTGTCACTCAACTTGTAAAGTGAATCTTGATCGGATGTTGCTTAATGCTCTAAATAATGAGCAAAAGGTCTTACTTTCAAGCTCGTTTACAATTGATGAATTACGGCTTGTTATGTGGTCCATGCCTACAAGTAAAGCAACTGAATCAGACGGGTTTCCCATTGAGTTCTTCAAAGCTATTTGTGATGATTGCAAGGAGGACCTATGCAGCCTACTTCAAGAATTTTACTCATTTGCCTCTCTATCTAAATCTTTGCGTAGATCTATGATAGTGTGAATATAACACTAAGTCATATTTTAAGTTCATTACATTGAACCTTACTCTCAAGCTCGTGCTTCACTCGTTCTCCTACGAGTGCTATCATGAAATAATCATGACAGATCTCATTCTCAATCTCAGAATGACATTAGGGTTCACACTTTGTATCACATTAAGCATGCAACGAGGTAGAGTCTCTATATCGTTAAATCATCGGTGACCCACTCTCTATGGTGACTAGACTCTAGCCATGAATTAGGTAGTCATTTCCACAGGTCACCACTTTCGGGATTTAAGGAATTAAGCATGTTAATCTCAATATAAAATTCAAATGATACAACCATATACAAGGGACTCAAGGCTAATCACAATCTCATCACAATGCATGTTATTTGTAGATTATAATATAGATATGTTTCATAAAACAATCTCTTTCAAATATGCATGATATATCATGATTGGCGTATACATACAGTCATCTTATTGCAATAAACTTATGCATCATCATTATATACATATCATGTTCACACTCAAGAGTTACTGTAATATCATATATTTTCATACTTAGTCATTTTCTGGGTTTTTTAAAATTTGGCTAAGTATAGAAGAAAATTGTTTGAACCTCGATCTTAAACCAATGATTTTGAGTATGGGCTTGGCCTAGGTCTCATCAACTAGGTCTAAACGAGCCACTTAAAACATGAAGAAAAGTTTAATTTTCAACTTTTCAATTCAAGCAAAATTCAAGTTATTTTTGGGCGAAACTCAAAAGTTGATATTCGTGTAATATGTCGTCGGATGCATCTCAAAATGCCGAGAACAACGGTATGTTATTTTTTTAAATTTGAGTTTTGGTTGGCTTAGAAATCATATTTTTTTTTAAAAAAAGATCAATTTATCGTATTGGATACAGATTTGGATCATACTGAATTCAATGGGTTTGATCCAAATTATTATGGATATGGACTCTATCCAAGACCCATAATAATCTTGATTTGGTCCCGTCCAAATTTTATTAGGATTTTGAAAATAGATTTGGTTCTTGGATCCAAATTCAAATTCATGCCCAATAATTTTATAGCTTTAAATTCATTTAGGAGCTTTAAATTGGAGTTAACTAAGGTTAAAAAACCTCCTTATATAATTTTGTTATTTTTGGAAAGTTTTAAATAATTATTAATTATTTAATGGGCTTCCTGTCAACCCTTGTTTATTTAAAAAGTAAAATCCCACAAACATCTTGTCAAAGTTGAGATGTGACCTTGATTCACTTTTCTTTCCTTCTTTTTTTGGTCATGCTTTGACACTGATCACACTATTGTTCTCAAATTTGTCAACTGCCATGCATATAATTTGGATTTCATTTGCTTGTAAGCCAGAAGATTCCAGCCATGACAGTTTCATTGTTAATCAATATACTCAAATTATACTCCCCAAGAACTGGTCAGCATCTTAGACAATTCAAGGGGCAGGTCTAGCAACACCTGACAGGTGCTGACAGACCTTGCCAAGGCCCAGCTGATTGGCTGGGCAGGTATTTCTTAAAAAAAAAACTACCTCAGTTATGCATTTCCAAATTTTTATTTAAATTAAATTTGGTTTTGTGCATGAAAGGAGAATGGGACTTTCACTTGTCTTCAAAATTTTTATTTGTTTCTTGGTGGTAAATAAGTTTTCAGATTTGCTTATGATGATGGATGCAGTTTTATGCACGTAAACTAATGAATATTCACATGATTGCAGTTGGAAGATCATACTTAGTTAAAGTGTTATTTGCATAGTTGCTTCACATGCTTGTGTATACATGAAGTTGATACATTTTTTTTCATGTAAATGATTGCATGAGTGTTCACATGTTTTAATTAAAATGATTCATGAATGAAAATATATATTTGGCATGAATATGTAGATTGGATAAAAGTATGCATATGTGAATTCATGCATATGAATATTATTGTTTCATGCACATGGTTAAATTGGTATATATGAATGTGCATTTGGAAGCATGTTGACATCATTGCATATATTGTATGTTATTATGATTTTTGCACATGATGCATAGGTGATAAAAATGGATCATCGTGGGTCTGATGAGCTTTGAGCTTGGATTGCTTTTTTGATTATTTTTCATGCATTGCAAAAATCACATTGACATTATTTTTTATATTGCATTGTTCTATGTTTTCCACGGGGGGTGATTCTGTGATGAGCCTCACATTTAAAAATGCAAATTGTGGTATTAATTTGGTATGTTGAATTGCAAATTAATGAAATGACTATTAATAATAAGATAAAGAAAAAAACAGTGTAATATATGTTCTGAGATGTCTCATCAGGAGTATAGGACTCTTGGAGATGCAGTTTTGGGAAAATCGAAAGGATACAAAAACTCTGTGTGCATTGTTATTGCTCCTGAACTCGATATTGAAGTTCTTTTTCCTGACCACGGTTTTAGGGAGTTTATGTCACTTTGCTTGGGGTGATGTGTAGACACAACTATTATTTTGGTATACCAATAAAAGTGATGCTTGTGAATGGGTGGTCCCTAGTGTCCGAACATTAGATGGGTAGTCTAATATTCTAAAGGATGTTTCGGTCGAGGGCTAAGTTTAGAATACAGTAATAAAATATTACTTGTGTGCTAAGTTACCTTGAGAACCCTACTTGACCTCCGGAATTCTTACCCATTTGGTGTATCCGCAGGCAACTGTAATAAAAAGAGAAACTTAAATTGTGTGCATATTAATAGAGACATGCATATAATAAGAGAACTTGATAAAGATAAAAATTTATTCATACATGAGCACTAACATCATGCATCTTTCTGTTATGCATTAGATCATGCATATTTATTTATTTTCTTTACTTATGATGTATGGTTGAATTTTATGATATTGCATCATGTTGCATGATGAATGTCTTTACTGCTTATGAAATTATGAAAAGTGTTTGAGTAGCATCCCTATTGCATGAATCCTATATGTATTCTTTATACTCATTTGTTTTATTAGAGATATTCGCACGTAGAATTTTTTGGATTCTGACACCCTACTTTTTATGTTTTTTGCAACCTCAAATGCCCAGTGAGGTGACTTGCTAATGAGAGGAGCTACGAGAGGATCACGTGACTATTTGGTAAACTTCTATGGACAGCGGGGCTCTTTTCTTTTATTTTTTTATGCATTCTAATGTTCTTATTTAATTGTCTCATGACTTTATCATTTTTTAATTAATAAAGTTGATTCAGTTTGGGTTGGGTTTGAAAGATAAGGTGTAAGATCCCTTGTGGTTGGTTGAGTTATCTAGTTGGGAATGGAACTGTAAAGGCCCCGAGTTTCTGGGGACACTTTCGCAATTGAGTAAAAAAATTTATACTTTTTCATGAGTACGATTTGAGGTCGTTACAGCTACATTTCTAAACATGCTAATATACAACAATAATAATAATATACAACACAATATGGTTTGTTCACAACTAAGACTGCTTATAATATCCCTGAACTCGAATATGAATGTTGTATTCTAGTTGCAATCAAGTCTCAAATAGCTCTAACAATAGAATCTGATTATCACACAAGCATATTCATATTAATACACATACCTTCTTTATATTTTTAAAAAATTACCAAAATACCCCTCTTGAGTTACTCATCAAACCTTAATTTTTGTGCCACTAATTTGACCATAACCATAAGACAAGAAGATTTCTCTCTATGATATGAGTCCAATGCACCAAACTTCACTCAATTTTAAGTTCAGAATGCAAAGTTATACCCATTTTACTTAATCGGATATTGGGTACACATAAAGATAATTTGGTCATTTCAACTCTTATGATTTGACCTGACTCATCCTAGGTTAAAATAGGTTCGGTCTGAGTTTAGAGTACTAGGTTTATTGAAAAAAAACTATCAGACTGGATCCAGATCTAGTTTTGATTCTCAATTGGATTCTCAAAATTCATAATTAATCACAAAATGGATCCAGATCTAGTTTTGATCTGAATAAAAAACTATCAGACTGGATCCAGAGCGAGTTCTGATTTGCATCTAGAACTGATCTATCCAGTTATGAGTTGGATCCAAATGCAGCTCTGATCTTGATCTAGAACTGGTCCATCTAGCTATGAGTTGGATCCAAATCCAACTCTGATATGGATCCAGCACTGATCTAAACCATTTTAAAATGGATCTAGATCCAGTTCTGATCTAAATCTAAATTTGTCAGAGAGGATCCAGATTCAAATTTTGTCTGGATTCATTTTAACTTGGATTGGTCTAGATCGACTGGACCCAGATCCAAGCATAGAACTGAGACCCTGTCAGACCCAACTTGGTCTGGGTTCACACCCAAACCAGTTCGGTCTGCTTGAATCGATATGATTGAGTCAGACCGGTTCAGTCAACCCCTTTTTCTTTTTTTCTTTTTTTACTCGGTTCGGTATGCACCTAAACCGACCTAAGGCTCGGTAGCTGGGTATAAGGAAGAAGGGACACAGCCCCCTTCCTAACTTTTTCCCTCTTTGTGGCCGGGGTCAGCAACCATGGTTGCCGGTTTTGTTGTCTGTGTTTTTTTTTTCTGCAACCTACTGTAAGTTATGGTTGTCGGCCTTCTAAACGAAAGGAAAAGAAGAAGAAAAGAATTGCATTCCTATGGTGGTCGTTGGCCTCGTGATAACTCTCTCTTCCTTTCTCTTTGCAACTCTCTTTCTCATTTTTTTTTTCAAACTCTCTCCCACTTTGTGTGTATTGAAGTGAAGCAAGAGGGTGCAACGTCAAAGCTCTTTATAAAACTCTCACGGTGGGTGAGGATCGTGGGGGTTAAGGTTTATTCCCTCCCTCCCCCCATCCCATTACGCCAAACTTCTTTGGGGCTTGTTTGCGAGCTTGTTTGGCGGCATTTGCCAGTTTCAGATGAAATCTGTGTATAAGCAATTCCATGATATTAACGTCTATTTTATGACTTTTGATTATGGTAGCAGTACAATTAAAAAGGAAGACTTCACCATTGTTCTCTCTTTTCTTTAAGAAAGGAATAAGATCAACGAGGTGTAACATTGATTATCTGCTTCTTTTGTACAGTTACCTATTCTTGTATGAAACCATAACAGGCACAAATGTTGAGTTGCTAACAGCAGATGTAGATACTGCTTCCATCTTGCTCTCAATCTGGTATCTTCAACTGTGAACACTAACCATTTCAGTTGATGCCACTTTTGTCTGGGTTTGTGTTTTCAATTACCAGAGAACAGGGCCAAACTGGGTATGCGTTAGTAAACAAATATCTAATTTTTTGGGTCATATAGAAAAGATGAATTTTTCTTTGCCCTTCCAGATCCCGTTTGACGGATCAATGGCACATGTTACTTAGTGAGAGCATTGTGGAGTAACTAGGGGTGCACACTAGCCAGGTTCGAGCCTAGGGCTGGCTTGAACTCAGGTCGTAAAAAAGCACATGTTCAAGCTCTGCTCGAGCTTGAGCCAAGCTTGAAAAGTGGCTGTTTGTGACTGGATCGGGCCGAGCTTGAGCAGGTCTCATCTCAGCTTGAGCTGACCATGCTTAACTAAAAAATTAGATGAGTGGAAGAGAGCTAGGATTTGATCTCAGCACTCCATGAAAACCCACTGACTTACACATTAGGGTGAAGCCCCTTTTTTCATTAGATTTGTCAAAAAAATGGTATATATACTAAACCTAAGGTATCATATACCTATATGAGCCGAGCTTTATCAGTCTAATCAAGCTTGACTACCTGTTCAAGATCAGCTTGTTTATCTATATCGAGCTTGAAGCATTGTTCAAACTTGGCTCATTTATTTTTTCATACGAATTCAAACCGAGCTTAAATAGGTCGGGCTTGAGCTAGCTCAGCTCATTGTGCAGCCCCAGGTAAAACTACATCCCATGGCGTTAGATGAAAGGAGTGTTTGATGATTCTTTGGTTAATGCATCTCTTGGGATATGCATAGAAATTGTTGCTTAGGATATCAACATTTTTGGCTATTTACAGCGCGCTCAATGTAGCCTTTGGGCTGAGTGAATCAAACGTGTCTTGATGGACATATTTGTGAAAAAGATTGCCTCTAGTCTCCGGTTGTATAAAGATGATCACATTGAAAGCATTTTCACACTGATCACAACTTAAATCTTTATTCAATAAACTTTGTTAGACCAAAGCACAAGATGTAAGATCTCTGGCACTAAACTATGACAGCAAAGGTTAAAGTGGGATGATCCCTCATCAATCTTAGTAGGCTTGTCCAACCAAGCCTTCTATGCTTTCTTGGGGATGTACATGCAAGTTCGACTGACAATTAGATGAGGACTTAAAAAAGCTACCCATAGAAATATACAAACTGCTTTCAACATGGCATCTCTTAATCTCCGGTCTTTTGAGTGTCTAAAATTCGACAAGAGATCTTGTAATCAACGTATTAAACCTTACACTCACCAAATCAACACCCTATATGCGACACAGGACCATGCATCTACAATATAATTCTTTCCTTGGTTAGCTTTCAGCCAATACAAAACGACACATGGTGGTAAACCTTGAATCTTGATCTTACCATCGATGCACTGAACGTCGTTCAACAAGAGAACTTGAATGGTAACATGTCAGACTTTTGCCTCACTACTGAAATTTAAACGCGCTCATTGTTGAACTCAAAATCACATCCTGTCATTGTCCTTTAGCCAATATGAATATCCCTTTCAAACCAAGGAGAATCAGCACGATGCAGCACATCAATTGAGGAATACTTGCTTTCTCACCTGGAAGTCTTATATTTGAGAAGCTCTAGATAAAAGGAATCATAGCATGCATAACTCTGCAATTCCTCAACCAACCTCCACCCCCATGCCATGGCAAAATATGAAAAAGATACAACATCCTGGAAAAAAACTGCCAACTTGACCTCTGAACAACAGCACATCACATAACTTGCATCCAATAAATCGGTTTACAAAGCTCCTGAAGATAAGAAGCGAGGGCTGCCGATTGAGCTGTAGGTGCCTGAAATCGAACTCGAACCATGCCAAGCATGGACAAAGACAAGCTGGGCCAGAAGTTAAAAACAAGTTGAACCAACCTCAAATCAAACAAGCACTTGCAAGTATTTGTTAGCTCTCATAAGTGCAGGGGATGAGAATGGCGGGCAGCATGCAAAAGACCGAGGAAAGGTTCATCAGCTATTGTTGAATGCACCACTGTTCAAATCCGAAATAAGTGCTCGAGTTTCTTCATCCAAGTCAATCTTGTCCTTTTCAATCATCCCAAGAATTTCTGTAGCTGATCTCTGAGTGCGCATACACAACCGGAGCAGTGATTTATACAATGAACCACTCGCCAATCCTAGCCGATGCAGAGTTTTGATATACCTTATTGCATCATCAAAATTCTCCTGCAACTCGAAGTACTCGGCGATGGCCAGTACAATAGAGGGAGATGGGCGCCAATCACAGCCCTTCAGCTTAGAAAATCCTTTCTTCATGGCTTCAACAGCCTTGTCCATCTGCTTCACTTTCACCCACCCTTCCATAAGAATTTCCCACGTCTTATAGTTTGGGCGCCCGCCTTTCCTCAAGGTGTGAAGATGCAGGGACTCGGCTTTATCCATCCATCCTTCTCTCATGTAAGCACCAAGAAGCACATTGGAAACTCTGATGTCATACTTATGATATTTTGATTCCCATGTACGAAAGGCCATCTCGGCTTTCCTGAGATTACCAACCTTCACCAGAGAAAGCAGTATATGCATGTAATTTGTGCTTGTCAATCTCCCTTCAATTCTTTGGATAAGCTCCCATATTCTGAGCACTCCTTCCTCATTGTTTACTGCAGTGTGGAGCGTTAGAAGGAAGAAGTAACCGAGATGCTTCTTAGGTGACAGTTTCTGCTCAGCCAATCTCAGAGCAGCGAGTGCCTTGCTGGTAAGATTAGCTTTCACATAGATATGTGATAATGTAGAGAGTGTGCTCCAACCAACTTCCACATTGCTGCTATTCACCATTTCCTCGTAGACTTTCTCTGCATCCCCAACACCTGACACCAAAGCACACGCATTCATCCAGAGGTTGTAGGAGAGAACATTAAGGGGTATCTTGTTATGTTTCATCTGACGGATTACCAATAGGACTCTTTTGGTCCTGCCAGTAGCCATATACAACTTCATCACTTCATTGAAAGGATGAGCATCTACAGCCAAACCTAACTGCTGCAGCTTCATCATAAGAGCTTCAGCATTCTCCACATCCCCATCATGCACGTAAGAGTGGAGAACTGGCATACAGGCTGCTTTTTGTGAAGCGCTATCATGGAGGTTCTCAAAATATTTCTCACCATAAGACAAGCCATGAACTTTGATCATGCACTCTACTGTGATGGCATGGTCAGCAGCTGACTTTGAGAAACCACCCTTGGCATGCATCCATTCCAAAATCTGCAGTTTATACAACTTTAGGCTTTAATTTTTTTCTCACATCAGTGAAACATGAAATTAAAATGATCAATAGCATGCTTGCTGTCTAGACCAGTCAAACAAAAATAAGCACACTACACTTGGTTGCAATAAGAAAAAGGACAAAGCACCCTGATTGAGTTCTGCCCTGGACTTCATATCATTATATGACCATCACTGTGGGACTAAAAGATGACAAAATATGTGGAGTATTAAATTTTCAAATGCAAACACATGCTCCATTACAGATAGCCCCATGAATTGATGCAGGAGTTTTTTAAAGCATAATGATCTAATCAATCAGATATAACACAGAGATACATGAATAGACTTGGTGAAACCTGCTGCCCTCTCAGTTCTCCAATAACAACAAGGGTTTTGTCTAACTGACCAGTTGGCATTATACAGCGTGATCATTTAATTGTAAGGGAGTATAGACTATAGCGGGGGTCAAGATAGAACTCTTAATTTTTCTCAAAGAGCATCTCGCCCTTTTCGGTAAGCTTTGCTCAAGCATATGAATAAATTATTGTAGTGCAATTGGAGCATGTTTTGGCGATTGAAGAGATCGCCTTAAAGAACCTTTCAGCAGCATTAAAAGCATGAGCTTTAAGTAATCAAGTCGATTCAATCTGCAGTCTCCCTCTGACTGCGATGATTCCCCATCCACTTAAAATCTCAACATTGATTTTATTTCGCAACACGCTCAATGTTGGTCCATCAGAACCACATAAAAGATTTCTTTGCAGACCACATCAATAAGAAGCTAGAGCAGTGGTTATGGTGATGACTAATTCTATCTAGGTGGTATCATGGTTTATGATAAATCATAAGAAGTAACAAATAACTAAAGACAAGGAACAAAGGAGGCGAAAAATGGGGGGAACGAATTTCCGGAAACCCAACCTCAAGAGCGTGCTTGTAACGCTGAGACATCGCGAGTTGCTTCGCGATCGCGCGGAGCTCCGACTGCCGGACGCGACTCCCTTCGCAGATCCACCTTTCGATCGCCGCGGCCGCGCTCCGCCTGGGGAACCTCAGTCGAAAGATCCTGCCCCTGAGGTCGTCTCTACGAACGTCCTCCGGGGACGCCGATTCAGAGTCCTCCCCCTCAGTAGCACTCCCGATACTGCTCCACGACGCCGAGGAGATCCCTCTCCGTAGAAGAAGGGACGCCATTCCCTGGCGGAGAAGGAAGGAGAGGAATCCATGGCGGCCCGGCTGCTTAGAGTTTCCAGATTGAGAGACTCTGCGAACACAAAGAGATGCCAGGGAGAGAGGTAGTAGCAAGGAAGAGAGGGTATGGCGGAACTCCATTCCCCGTTTTACGTTTCTAGGGGTTTTGGGCTGGATTTTGATCCGTTCTCTAATCAATCTCATCTATCGAATTTATCTTCGGGTCGGGATTCAAATTCAATATGTTTCCGCTTTTTTGTCATACACGGCCCGTTCCAAAGACCGGCACCAATACAAAAAAGTAAATATATAACCATACCTGAACAGAAGTTTAATAGTGAAATATAATAATAAAAGGCAATTGAAAAATAAAAATAAAACAAACAAAAAGTTTTTTTAAGTATTTTATGTAAATAATATTTATCTTGAAAAAAAGTCTCATAAAATAATATCCATTTTGCAATTTCAATATTACTCAATAAAAGATGTCTAATAAAGAATTTTCCTGACTCAAAATATTTTATAGCTGGTCATTATTTTCCTTTGTTTTAGTTTAGTACTAAATCTCATAGCACGTGAAACATGCAATTCTATTTGCTTCAAAATCACTGACAACATTAATCAATAATTTAAAATTGCTAAAAAATATTATATAATTAAGTGAAAATAACAAGATGTTAGATATACTTTACTAATAATGAGTTTTAAGTGTACCAACAGGGGCTCCACTTGTGTGGCAGGAGTAGGGATAGCAGTGGATTGGGGGGGGGGGGACGACCCCGCCTCGCCCCGTTTGTACCGGGGATGGAGGCTCGGATGAAGGTTCAAATCAAAACCCATGCATAGATAGAGGTAGGGATGGACTTACGCTTTCCCCCGCCCTGCTCCATCCCCGTCCCGATCCCCGCCTTGCCCCACCCTGCCTCGTCCCCAATCCTTCTAAGGATGGCAATGTATCGAGGGAAAATGGGGCCCACTCCCCACCTTGCCCCGTTTGAACCCGGGATGGAGGACATGAAACAGAGATGGAGGACCTCCGTCCACTGCCATCCTTAGACAGGAGCAGTTACTGCACGTTACCTTGTGTTGGGACGTTGCAAGTTTGAATTCCCCTAACCCCAGCTTTCTCTGACAAAAAAAAAATAATGAGTTTTAAGTTTTGCATAAATAGGATCAAATTACATATTAGCAATTGCAATCAATTGAGATTTGTCAATAACATTGTACAATAGGTAGTATGAAAAAGAAAACCATCTATTTAGATAAAAAAAAATTATGACATAAATTTTGCATAAGTTATTTAGTACTCTAAAATACTAGAGTTAAGCGATCATCCATGTGGCCCGGTTCTGAGTAAGTAAAACTTATGTCAATGTTTTATTAAGAGAACAACTAAAATTAATAAATGTATGAAAGCAAGTCTACATATAAAAAATGAATTTTCTTAAAGACACGTAAATATTAAAGCAAATGACTTATAAAACTTATAATTGAAAAAGAAAACTCTTAAAAGATTAACCAAGTATCTTGTTGATGACAACTAAGATGAAAATATAATGAAGCATCTAATTTTTGACACCTATTATCCTTGTTGGATCCTGATATGGATCCAGTGTGACCAGATGGGTCTCACATGGAATCCAATGACCCATTTAGTGGGTCATTGAGATATGTACCACTATAATCATGGTGGGACCCACTACACATTGGATTCCCAGCATGCTTGAGAATTCAATGAGACAGTTAGGCTGGATAACGGCTACCCAGAGGAGGTTAAATTCTCCAGCCTCCTGCCTCTGCAAATCAACTGAAAGAGGTTTAAGGATCCTCTCTGATGCAGACTGTTAATCAACTCACTACAAGAAAAATGTGTATTAACGACAGACGTTATCTGTCGCAAATTATGTCGCTAACGTGTTTAGCGACGGATAGCGTTCGTCGCTTAATCTTAGTCGCTAAATGGCACCGAAATTTATTTGTCGTCAGTCCAACGCTATTTAGCGATGACTTATGTTCGTCTCCAGTCTGTCGCTATTTAGCGACGAACTATATCCGGATATAATTTGTCGCTAACTTTTCGTTGGCAAGTTAGCGACGGATTAGTCTGTCGCAAACTATCGTCTGAATGAAATTGGCGATGGCTTGGCGATGGAAATAATCCGTCGCTAATTTTAAAAAAAAAACTAAAAAAAATGAATTATGAAACTCGAGAAAAATTTCTCGTAATACAATTCATATAATCTGTGTATAAAAAACAAAATACATATACAGGTGAAACAAAATTAACATAGGTTCTAAGTTAAACAATAAAATGCATTCAATCAAATAGAAAATAGTACTGATTCAGTACAATATGGTAATCACCTACTGTCAATCAAATAGAAAGTTGGCAATGAGGAACTGGAACAACACTAGAACTACAGGCCAATGCTAACAATGGCCAAAGTGCTGCAACAAAAAAGAAAGGATAATGCTAGAAATAAATGTGAGAGCATGTCCAGTGATATAATACTTCAATAACAACAATAAGTGGAAAATTTTCAATACTTGATGTCCCAGAGTAGTCTTGAAATTCAGAATCAAGCAACATTCCATGTGAATATATTGAGGAATCAAGTACATAAATGTAGCTTCCTATTAGGGATTGACTACTAAATATAGTGAATCAATTGTTCGATCTTTGTCCCTTCACCTATGACTGTCACTATGAACTTGAACTAAAACTATGGAGGAATTTACTTGCAAATTTCCAATGAAAGCATAATATGGAGTGATTAAAAGGCGATGAAGCACAGACTACTACTATATGATAAATACACTAAGCAATACCTTAAAGCAAGAAGACGTCCTACAAACCTGACCAGCATAGGTTTATATAAAGTTTATATTACGAAAGATCATGCTAAATAAAATACAAGAAATTTAAGCCTCTTGTAGATCAAGGTACGAAACAACAAGGAGCAATGTCTCCATTTTATTTTAATGCCAATGAATTTACCAAAGAACAAGCACAAATGAGAGGAAATTTACATTGTTCTAAATACGAAGTTTTCAGGGAATTATCCTGGCAGTGCACACCAAATCCCGTATGTATCCAGTTCAAGTGGTCTTCCAATTTTTTCAACAAGCAATCGAGCATTCTGAATAATTTTAGCTCTCGTATAAGTAACAACTCCAGCCATCTGCATAGAATACCATCTGGCACCCCTGTATAAATTTACACAAAACAATTGTTTAATCATTATCAGACAAATGATACAAAAGATGAAAAATTAAAAAAGAAATCAATAAAACATAGTCGTCCATACTCAAAGGAGGATGAGTAAAAATGTGAAACTATAACAAAACATGGATAGCCAATTCATCTCAAGCTAAAAAAAATGATGAAGAATGCAATCGTGAATGAAACCCTAACCGAGAAACTGAAAACCTGCAGAGAAAGAGAGAAGCTTACTTCATCTCACCGTTGGATAGCATCCACGACCTCATAAACAGGGAATTCCTCCTCGGATTCAAGAAGATTGAGGTGTTCCACACGCACGGTTTCTCCCCTTCGGCTCCAACTACCATCTCCACTCTCTCAGCCAGCGTCCACCTCATCATGACCGACTCTGACTCAGTGAAAGGTAAGATTGGTCCTCGCGGCACCGAAAGATGGACGAGAACCAAAAAGGCTAGAACCGAAAGAGGAAAAAAGGCCAGAAGAACATGCTCTGAACCACAAGGAGAGCCCGCCGAAGGGATTGCCGAGAGAAGATAGCCTGTCGGAGTTTGCGAAAGACGGGGATGATGTGGCCGCTGGCTAATGGCAGTGATACACTTGCAGCCAGAAATACTCAAGCTCACCTGTTCAATAGGCATTTGTGGCAGAAATGGATGAGGAACGACTTGTTCGAACGCACATTCTTGCATCCGGCACTGAAGTCCATGGTCTTCTGCCAGCACTGCAACCCGAAAACCTCAAATTTAGCCCCAGAACTAACTTGAAAGTATAGGATAGAAACCACACCGAGAGAATGAGGGAGAGAGAGATACTTGGTGGCGAGGTGGGCGAGGACGCCGCCCAACTTGGTGTTGCCGCCGGCGGAGGGGTCGTCGCCATCGCCGGAGATGACACGGACGACGACGATGTCGACCTGGAGGAGGGGGCTGGCGAAGCGCCTAAGCACTCTATAACGAGAGAGAGAGTGAGGGAGAATTTAGCACCCTAATTTGGCATTTCTAATCAAAAATTAGCGACGGAATTAGCGAGGGAAACTTTTCATCGCCAAATTCATCGCTAATTAGCGACGGATTAAAGATGGAATATTTTTGCCCCTTATTCATCACTAAGTTGCGACGGATATTGAGACGAAAATTTTTTTATCGTCAATCTGTCACTACTTAGCGACGGATTGGCGATGAAAGTTTTTTTGTCGCTAAGTTCGCAAATATTTCAAAAGTTAGCGATGGATAGTTTTTTCTCGCTAAATTTGTCACAAATTTACGACGGAAAAAATCTGTCGTAAATTTTTGTCGCTAATCACGGTTTTTCTTGTAGTGACTTTACAACTCTCTTCTCTTCTCCTCGAGTCCTCCGTGCACACACCCTCATCCTAAATCCTACAGTGCTATCAAAGCGAGGTTGCAGGTGTGCAGGCATTATATGGATTTGTCATTCACTTGAACCAAACAAAAGATGGAATCACTCATTGTTGCTGCAAAGAGGCCACGTCCACCGATGAGGACAGGGTTCTCGATAGAGGAGCTGAAGCTGGAGGTTTCGGTGGTGGCAAGGGCCAACAAGAGGCCTGCAGCCAACGGCGACAGCAGCGGAGGCACCTCCTCCCCAATGCATCACCGAGGAGCAACGGTCATCAAAACTCGGGGACTATATGGAGTAGAGCCATCCACTTTCTGAGGGCATGCACCCCTCTGCAAGCGCCTTAATGGCCCCCAACCACAATATATATATATATATATATATATATATATATATATATATATATATATATATATATATATATATATATATATATATATATATAACTCAAATGGGGATTCTGCGTGTAGTGGGATCGATGGTGCCTCGAGATGCGAGGTGACGGCTCATCGGTGGAGTTAGAGAACAGTGCAATAAAAAAAAATGTGTCTTTTGTTCTGCCTTTATGTCGGTGGTGGCGGCTTCATGGCCAGTGGGAGAGGTTTCTCTCATCAGCGGTGGCACGAAACCGTTTGCCGCTGTCGGACGCAGAGAAACCTGTGAAAAAAAAAACAACAGAAGAGGAAGGAAAATCTCTGCATCTAAGTAAAAACAAAAGAGGGGGAGCGGAGACTCACGGAGTTGGATGAGAGGAGCATTCAAGACATCACGATCCCCGACGAGCGCAACATCCCTGTTGTTCCCAGGAATATCAGTTGCAGGTGATCGGATATGGTTCATGTTCGACCTCACTCAGAACAAGAAGACGGTGATGTTCGCATCCCATTTGGCTGCCAATTGGTTGTCTAAGACATTGAAGCCAGAGATAGAGGCATTGGTGATCGGGAAATTGGGGAGTTGGAAGCAGAAGATGAGCCAAATGATCAGGAGATGGAATCACTGATTGTTTAGCCATTTTTTGCAGAGATGGTGGAGAACCCTTTTTCGTGGGGTGGTTGCACCAGCAAAAAAATCATGTAAACAGCTGCAATAATGGCTACGATCATCACCCCCAATTTTCTATCTTAGATGACACCTTCGTCGACAACGACATCGATCGGCTTGCCAGTGCGAGAAAGCAGACAATGATAGCTGGAGACGACGACGGCATGATGAAATTCCTTCGTTGGTCGATGGCAGCCGGAGGGCGGTGACACTGTCATAGGGTGGAGGAGATCCCCCATATGGTAGCGGTTGCCGGATCTTCCGATGAAGGTGACGACAATGAGGACAAGATCCACCAACTGGACAGGCAGTTGTCGGATCTTTCGACGGAGGTGGAGGCGGCAGCTAGGGTGACGGTCGTCACCCCCGTCCCTCTCCTTCACTCTGTTTCCCCTTTTCTTATAAAGGAAAAACCCTAAGCTAAGTCACTTTTTTTACGGAAAAAAAAAACTTTTAAAGAACTGGTCCAGTTTAAGGAACCGGTTCGGTTCTTTTTTTTTAAACAGAGGCTCTGTTTTCTGAATTTTTCAGAAAAAGACTTGTCTTCTCGTTAATTCCTGAGACAAGCTCATATTTTCTGTTTTGTTCAGAACAATCTTAAAGTTTTTCAAAAATTACAGAAGACCATTTGAAGTTTTCTGTTTAACTCGAAGATATTATGTTTTTAATGTTCTGGTTTGTTTTTATTTTACCCATAACTATTTCTAACTTTTATGATTTTGCAGAAAAGTGCTTCTGGTTAGCGGAATACCTCCCACAACATTATCTTTACAGGTTTGGATCCAGTTGGTACAGGTATTTTTGTAAAAGACCTCGTTGGATCCGGTAAAACTTTTGAATCATGAAATTCTTTTGAGTTATTGCATTGTTCTTATGCTTCACATTATGATTCATGTTTTGGATCTGGCATCAATCCAATTTTCTGGGTCTTAATTTATATGGATCTGGATATGATATGACTTAGTATAGATCCAATTCAATTAGTTTTGGATCCAGACATTGTTATTGGATCTTGTTGAACTTGAACAGATCTAGTGTTGGTTTTAGATACTCGGATACGAGATATGGATCTAGACTTGATTCAAAATTTATGATTGGATCCGGATGAGTGTTATACTCGGATATGGGATATAGATCCAGTTTGATCAAGTTTTGTGATTGGATTCAAATGAGTGTTATGTCTAGATATGTTATATGGATCTAGTTTGATCTAGATTGAATCCAAGTTAGTGACACGCGTGGTTAGGGGATATGGGTCTAGATTTGATCCAAGATTGTGATTGATCCGGATAAGTGTTGTGTTCGGATATGGTATGTGGATTCATAATTGATCTATAGATAAATCTATATATATTTTTTTTATGGATCTAGATTTTTGATCCATGTTGAATCTGGATAGTATCAGGCTACTTATATGGATCCAGGATTTACACGGTTAGATCTAGATAAGTGGAATACTAGATGTGTAATATGGATCCATTGACATTTAAAATATATGATTTTGCATATGGATTTGGATTATAGTCAAATCTTGTAAGATCCATGGTTTTATTTAAACTTGTATGGAGATCCATTTTAATATGGATCGTATTGGACTTGATAAATAACATCTCAAGTCAGATTTGGATATGGAATCCTACAAATCCAATAAAATTGGATACATATATGTGGATTTGGTAATGGATCTGAACTTAAATGTTCAAACTTGTGGTTTGATTAAAGCCTGGTAATTGGCTTATCATATTGTGGCATATCCAAATGATAATGAGATAACTCTCATTGGATATGAATTTGGTGCATATCTAAATTGGATTTGGGTATAGGATTTATGACTTATTTCATGATGAAAAACAACCTAGTTTGCGAATAACCTCATGATAGAGATATATCATGAAAGAAAAATCCAACTAGCGTATGTAAAACCACATGATGTCATGGTTTAATGCAAATATTGCTTAAAATGCAATGCATGAAAAAGTGGGAGCGAAATTATAATTTTTCACATGCATGTGAGGATATTTATCTGTAATAATGATAAATAATCATAATACTCCCTATATTATGTTTGTATAAATGCATGAAGGGATATTTTATTTTTAATGTATAAAATGTTAAATGGTGTTGGTGAGTCACTCTTATGACTATTTGGATCCGGATATACTGATCTAAAATGATCAGGTAGTAATCAATATGTGATAATGCACATGGAAAGTGAGAGTATTTGCTATGTTTTGGCAAATCATAAATTTATGAATTTCATGGTACTCCACTAGTGTGCATGTCTATGGTATAGTCATGGAAGAGCCAAAGAACCCCATGTCTATGTGAGACCCATATTATGATGTATTCGTGGACTGCATGACTTAATATGCAGTAAATGGTAAATACTTGAAAGTTATGACATGATGAAAAAACAACCTAGTTTGTGAATAACCTCATGATAGGGATATATCATGGAGAAAAAAATCAACTATCGTATGTAAACCTCATAATGTCATGAGTGTAATACGTAATGCACTGGTTATGATAAATATGGGTGTTCGCCCTATATGGTCAAGTGAGAGATATTGGATCCTGATATGGATCCAGTGTGATCAGATGGGTCTCACATGGAATCCAATGACCCATTTAGTGGGTCATTGAGATATGTACCACCAGGATTATGGTGGAACCCACTACACATTAAATTCTCATTATGTTTGGGAATCCAATGAGACTGGTAGGTTGGATAATGGCTACCCATAGGTGGTTAAATTCTCCAGCCTTCTGCCTCTGCAAATCAACTGAAAGAGGTTCAAGGATCCCCTCTTATGCAGGTCGTTAATCAACTTTACAATCCTCTTCTCTTCTCCGCGAGTCCTCCGTGCACACACCCCGATCATAAATCCTACAATTCTTGCTTATGCTTTTATAATAGTTAGAGTTAATTAAATTTTTATTTACTTATGATGCATTAATTTTTTATTTTTTCAATCTATGCGATCAAATTATTTATAAGTATGTGAGACTTAATTATTTAAGTTCAAAATTTTTTAAAGTTAATTAAAATCAATATTATAAATAGTGTTTCAAATTTGTGATGTTCCGTTAACTTGTTAACATTTACAAGTCGTCCCTAGAAGATGAGCAAAGCCCTTGTGGGCTCTTTCGAGATTTTATAGATGAATGGCATCAATGGTTGAAAAATAAACTGCTATAAATTTCGTGCACAACTAAAAGTGTGTTATGTTTTGAGTGTTGTTTATCTTGACAAGGAACGACATCTAAAGTGCCAAGGTTTTTGAGATCTATCTTATTCATTCTCGTTAGTTGGGCTACCTTTACAATGACCCCACCATTCAAGTCCTAACAAATGGAGGGTGACACTTTGATTAACCATTTGATCCTACTTGTACATATGGGGATCAGGTGATAACTATTATCACCATCTTCTAGTGATAATGCATGACAACCGTTCATCATTATCCCATTACAGTTTTGAGTGAACACAAAATGATGACATTCATTCATTGTAGATTCTATAAACTATTTTTTTATTATGATTAAGGCTCCCCACCTTTAAGTACAATAGACATGATTAAGGATGTCAATAGGGAGGTTTATCTTTTCATACAGCACAGTCCCCATTAGGGGTGGCAATCCGGTCGGGTCGGGTTGGTGGGTCAAAATACCTCAACACGAACATGACCCGTTTATTAAACAGGTCGGATGTGGCAAACACAAACACGACCTATTTATTAAACAGGTAACCCGACACGACACGGTTAACCCGTTTAATAAACAGGTCGAGTCGACCCGACACGATTACATGACACAGCGACCCATTTATTAAACAGGTCAACCCGATAACATAGACATGATTATCGGTTGACGGGTTGGCGGTTAGATAAGTTAATATATATAGAGTTAGGGTTAGATAAGTTTATATATATATATATATATATATATATATATATATATATATATATATATATATATATATACAGGTTGCGGGTTAACGGGTTCGTGTAAACGGGTTGACCCGCCCGCCTAACCCGTTTATTAAATGGGTCAAACAGGTTGGCATACCCCTAACACAAACACGACCTATTTAATAAACGGCCCCTCTATAAAAAGAGGAACAAGGGAAGGGATCGAGCACCGCCTTTTCACCCCACCATTGCCTCCTTCTGCACATATTTTCTTCCTTCTTCCAGTGATTTCCCTTCTGGGTTACTGAAGAGATCGCTCTTCACCTCCCCATTATCTCTCCTTCTCGATCGCTCTCCAGCATTTCTCGACCCTTCTTCTCTTCACGATCCACGATCATCCCCTCTTGCCTTCCTTCTTCCCTCTTCCCCTTTCTTCCCCTCTTCTTCTTTATCTTCTTTCCTCCTTTGTTCCCCTCCCAACCGGCAGAAAGAGGTGGACCATCCCTACAGCAGAAAGATGGTAAGTATCCCCTCGTTTCTCTGTTATTTCGGATTTTTCTTTGAGTTTTGTTCATCGTCCCGTTAAAGCACTTCCTGTTATATTGAGTTGCTTATAGCAACGTCGATTCACATCTGTACAATAGCAATGGAATACATATATTCCCACATTTTTCCTTCTTTTTCTAACTTATTTTCGGATTCTCTTATTTCAAGAACCTATTTATGCTATTGTTTGTACCATCGTATATGCCAATATCAATATTTCTTCTTTCTTTCTTTTTTATCATCTTCTAAATCAATAGTGCATCTCATTTGTAGATCCTTACCTGCATCACGATGTAGCATCTCTTAGCATTATTCATTCTCTAGGCTTCATTGTCCACTCTAATTCCACTGTGTCAATGTGATTTGTTGCATTGTTTATGCAACACATATTTGGCTTCATCGGAGTGAATGTCGATCCCTGTTATATTCGCCATTTCGCGTTACATAATCCTGTTTAATCATTTCACACAGTGTACAGAGTTTACATTCTATGAAGTCGGCTTGCATATGCCATGTTACCTCTATACGTGGTCACAAATAGGTTACACCCAGTAGATCAAAACCCTTGAACAGATGAATCCTCTTCACATAGCTGGTCAATTTCAAAGCCCTGTTAAGAATCAGCATGTACGACACGAACCCGTTTAAGCCAAACATTAACCCGGCTAAGAAGCGGGTTGGTGGGTCGGGTTGGCGGGTCGGGTCAGATTTTGCCACCCCTAGTCCCCATCTCAAACGATAATGATACACACCATCATATCTAGTTCCTTTCACTCGGAAGTGACACTGGTGTAAAATTATATCTCTTACTCTCTTATGACCTTGAAATTCAGACTAACCTTTTTGTGTTGTTATCATGAGCGAAATCCATCTTTTGCTGTTAGAGTGAACCCAGAGCCAAGACTCAGGCTTCAGAACCATCTCAAGAAGCTCTTCCAGGATTGAAATATAAGGATACATAAGTTTCTGCACCAATTGCTAAATAGTGCCCTGATGCATCTAGCATAGCATATGCAACCTTGGTACTACTGTCCATTGTTGGGTCGCTAGTTCAGAAAATGCATCGCCTGTCTTGAATGGTGGTGGCCATGCGTAAAGACAGAAAACACATAACAAAAATACAGGGAACGCATACCTGATCCGGCCATTTGGATGTTGTGGTTACCGGAAATGGAGGTTGACGGAGGTTCTCTGCTCAGCCGGGCTGCATCCACCACAAGCACATACTTCCTTAGGCAGTCGATGAGTAGGCCTGTATTCCTCGTCACAGGGTCGCTCATGATACACTGTATTTATAAAGTATAGAGTGGTAACGATTTGCATAACTGTTCCCCCTTATCCTATACCTTATTTATCGGATGGATCATCCCTGATGTGGGGATGTATCCACATCGTGGATAACCACCACGCCAATCGTGGTGGTTAATCCAACATTCTCCCACTTGATCTGACGATAAACCTTTTAACCAGAAAACCTTATGGGAATAACTTGATGAATAGAATGGCCTTTTTATTCTATTCTATAGGTCCTTAGTTGAATCTCTAATCGCATCCTCCTAAATCTGCATCTGAGTAGCCAATGATCTGAAGGTGGTCAACTTTATGATACGTTAACATATAGTCTTTTGTTTCTTGCAAGTACCGCAAGACTTTCTTAGCAGTCTTTCAATGGGGTAAACCTGGGTTAGACTGAAATCTGCCAAGTACCCCTACTGCAAAAGAAATATCTGGTCGAGAACATGTCTGCGTGTACTGCAAGCTGCCAACAATCCTTTAGGCTCAGCTTGTCACCTTTTGATATGGGTGTAGAACTAAGAGAACAATTCTCCATCCCATATCGCTTTAACACCTTATCTATATAGGATCTCTGTGAGAGGCCTAGAAAACCTTTTGCTCTGTCTCGACGAATCTCAATGCCAAGAAAATAAGCAACCCCACTCATATCTTTCATATCAAAATGTGATGCAAGAAATTGTTTTGTCTCTGAAAGCAACTTTATATCGTTGGTTGTAAGTAAGATGTCATCCACATACAACATCAATATAATGAACTTACTCTCACTTTCCTTAAGGTATGTACATTGATCAATAATGTTTTCTGTAAACCTGAAAGTCACAATGACTTGAGAAAATTAAATATACCATTGTCGGGAGGCCTGTTTAAGTTCATATATTGATTTGTTAAGCTTGCAAACCAGACTATCATTTTCAGAGAAACCAGAAGGTTGTTCCATGTATACCTCTTCATTCAGATTCCCGTTGAAGAACGTTATTTTCACATCCATCTGATGTAGCTCTAAGTCATAATGAGCTACGAGGGCCAAAATTATCCTCATTGACTCCTTAGTTGAGACAAGAGAAAATGTCTCATTATAGTCAATGCCCTCCATCTGGGTGAATCCTTTAGCAACCAATCTTGCTTTATGTCTCTCTATGTTACCTTTGGAGTCCTTCGTTTTAAAGACCCATTTACACCCTACGGGTTTTACTCCTTTAGGTAACGTGACAAGATTCCACACTTGATTTTTAGCCATAGAGTCTAACTCTTTTTTCATGGCTTTTATCCAGTGCAAAGGTTGTTTGCTTTCAACAGCTTCCATAAAAGTCAATGGGTCATTATCCATATCTATGAAATCACCAGGCTTTTTAAGGTACATCACATAATCAGAATGTATAGCAAATCTCCTAATCCTTGTGGATCTCCAAACAGGTCACTCTTCAAGCTCAGATTGAACCTGATCATCTTGTTTGTGCTCTTCTGCATTGTCCACAATAGGTTCACTTTGGATTTGTGCATTAACAACTGAATGATCAACCACATCATCATTAGGAATAATAATATGGTATCTTTCGATGTTTTCCTTAACAAGTGATGAAACTGTATCATGTACTTCCTCAAAACCAAGGCTTTGAAGTGCACTCAATCCTACTGAACCATCTTCTAGGAATTTTGCTTTATCCGTTTCAACAATCTGTGGTGAGTGAGATGGGAAATAAAACTTGTACCCTTTTGATTTTTCTGGATAACCAATGAAATATCCATTGGTTGTTCTTGAATCAAAGGCTTTAATGTGGGGGTTATACAACTTAGCCTCTACAGGACATCCCCATATGTGCATATAAGACAATGATGGTTTTCTACCTGTCCACAACTCATAAGGAGTTTTAGGTACAGATTTCGTAGAAACCTTATTCAAAATATGCATAGCAGTCCTTAAGGCTTCACCCCACAACTTTATGGGAAGTGTTGAATAATTCAACATAGCTCCGACTATTTTCTTAAGCATAGGATTTATCTTTTCAGCTACATTCTGATAGGCACTACCACGCATGGTATATTGAGGTACAATGTCTTTCTCTTTGAGAAATTATGCTAATGGTTCTTCCCTTTGCCCCATCTTAGTAAATCTACCATAATATTCATCACCTCTATCAGACCTCACTATCTTAATAACTTTATCGGTTTGTTTCTCTACTTCTTTCTTAAATTCCTTAAACATCTTAAAAATATCAGATTTTTCAAAGATCAAGTAGAGATACATATACCGAGAATAGTCATCAATAAAGATGACAAAATATTTTTCGCCTGTGTAATAGGGAGAAAACGGTCCACATACATCCGTATGGACTATCTCCAATATCTCACTGTTGCGTTTGGAACCCTCTTTATATGTGTTTGTATGCTTAGCCTTTATGCAATCAACACATGGGTCATTGTCGGTAAAATCTAAAGATTTCAAGATCCCTTCATTTATAAGCCTCTTTATTCTTTTTTCAGAGATATGACCCAACCTTCGATGTCAAAGCATGTAAGATTTATTATTTATCAAGCTACGTTTAGATCTTCACATTCAATCTATATAAACCATCATAAACTGATGCAGAACCAATTTCAATTAAATTTGTATAAATGAACAATTTGAAATTTTCAAACTTAAAACAATATCCAAATTTATCCAACTTCGGAATTGAAATTAAGTTTCTACTATATGATGGAATATAAAAGACATCATGAAGATCTAAAACTATGCTTGTATCCATAGTAATCTTGCAGATTCCAACACCCTTCACATGTGAACGCATCTTGTTTCCCGAATAGATGCTCTTCTCATGCATTGTTGGTTCCCTTCTGCTCAGGAACAGCTGTAGATAGTTAGAAATATGAATAGTAGCACCAGAGTCAATCTACCAGCTATTTTCAGGAATTTGTAATAAATTACATTCATGAGAAACAAATGACAAATTACCTCTTTTTTCCAAACACTTCTTATGCTTTATGCAATCTGCCTTTCTGTGTCCCTTCTTCTTTCAAAAGAAGCACCTTATGGAGTAGAGTCAGATTGCTTGTCTTGGGATGACTTATCCCCAGTTGGCTTCTTCCTAGCATTTCTCTTAAATGTATTCTTCTTTGGTCCTACCTCGGATGTATGAGAAGTCATATGTGACATCTGCACCTTCTCTTCTTTCAACCTCTCTTCTTCTTCAACACACTTGGACATAAGTTTATTGAACGTCCATTCATCATTATGTGTGTTGTAATAGATTTTGAAAGGTTCGTATTTCAAAGGCAAGGACGTTAGAACTAAATGCACTAGGAAAGAATCAGATATGGTGAGCTTCGTGTCATTTAGCTGAAACGCTATGTTCCTCATCTCCAAAATGTGTTGGTGAATGTTTCCCCCTCCAGAATATTTTATAGATATGAGCTTAGACATCAGGGTACTAGCTCTGACCTTGTTTGAACTCACAAATTGTGCCTCAATGGCACTTAGAAATTCTCTCACTGTTCTACATTGTGGGATAGCACTACGAATATTCTTAGCTACTTTAGATTGCAAAAGCAACAAGCTAAGTCTATTTGAGCGCTCCTACTTCTCAAAAGCAATCTTTTGATCAACAGTTCTCTGATAAGTGAGGGCAGCGGGTTCATCTATCCTTAGGGCCAGATCTAAATCCATATACCCTAATGTAAAAAGAACAGTTTCTTTTCAATCACTAAAGTTAGATCCATCAAGAAAAGGTATAGAGCTAGAGCTATCTAAAATCACAGAACTAGAAATTGCACGACCAAAAAAACACGTATCAAGAAGCATTCGTACGAGACTAGAACTTTAATGGAAAAAACAAATAAATAAAGGCTCTTAATATGCTTATTTCCAGGCAAGTGAAGGGGGTCATCGGAGTTCTACTTTGGTAAGAGCTCTGACACGCGAAATCACTTCGCCTACCGACCATATTTGGTAAAACTAAGGTTCTTGTGAAGTTAGACCATCGACACAAGGTATCTTTGGATACACATGTGTGATGTATCTCGATACATTTACCTTATTCTACCCTACTTAAATTTCAAACACGATAAAACTACCTTTGGGTCATTTATCATTTCATGAATATAAGTACAACAGTAATATTGGCTAAAACTATATGATAGTATAAAATTTTGACAACATACGTGTATTCAGTCACTTTGGTGACATGAATTCACTAAGTCATCTAGCTATCCTTAATGCCAATACTGTACACAATCATTCACGAATGCATAATTACAAATGAATGCATGAGCAATAACCCAAGCCAAGCTTAAATGGGTAAAACCTTGGGTCTTTAAACAGGAATCGGTTTGAAAACACTCTGAACTGGTCGGAAACAACCTTGAATCGGTCATCAAAGGGCCTGAACTGGTTCTAAACCTTATGAACCGATGTCAAGTATGAACAAAAGTTCATAAAAACCCTATAACTGTATTCCAAAATTCCTGTATTTTCTTATATTTAAGAAAACAGGGTCTTAGCATCTCGGAACCGGTGAGAAACTGGAAGGAACCGGTCAAAAATGGCTCAGAACCATCCCGAAAAGGGGCCGAATCAGTCCCTAATCCGGTTCAGGCCAAATAGTGCCTGGACCCTACTGGATTCGGGTCGGACCCGATATAAACTGGATCCAGGTCCGACCTGGCTATATAGTCGAATCCGGGTCAGACCCAGTGCTAACCGGATCTGGGTCTAACCTAGAGTTTAACTGGATCCGGGCCAGATCCAGGTCTGACCCGAGAATGAACTGGATCCAGGTCTGACTCTGTATGAACCGGATCCAAGTCAGACCTAGTATGAACAGGATCTGGGTCAGATTCGATATGAAACCAAATCCAGGTCGGACCTGGTATGCAATCGGATCTAAGTTGGACCCGGTGCTAACCGAATCTGAGTCTGACCCGGAGTTTAACTGGATCCAGACCAGACCCGGTAATAACTGGATCTAGGTCTGACCCGAGAATGAACTGGATCTGGGTCTGACCCGGTATGAACCGGATCCAGGTCAGACCCGGTATGAACCGAATCTGGGTCCGAACAAGCACCGGACCCGATCCAGTTTCATCTGGTTAAAAAACAAGTTTTATAAAACTTAAAAAAAAAAATGATTTTTCTGAGAAAGAGGGGTTTTCCCCATCTTCTTGCCGGTGACCAATGTCGTCCGCCGACGACACACGCCGCTTGTCGGTGACCCAGTATCGCTTGTTGGAGACCCACACCGCTTGCCGGCGATGCACCACCGGCAAAACCTGTCGCCCAACACAGCCTGCTACCCTGAAATAGAACATTGGAGTGCCCCGGATGTCGTACGTCACCGAATGGTCCTTGACACCGACGATTCGACCGTCGAAGGCCTCTGTTTCCTAGCGATACAACAGCCTAATGGCCTCAGGTAAAGAAAAAAACCTGAAACCCCCTTGATATTTTTTTTTTTTTGCTATTTGTCGCCTAACGGCGACAGTCGTCGGCTGTCGTCGACATCATGTCGCCCCACAGCGACCTGCTATCGATAGCCTGCAACGTCGCCCCACGGCGATGCCTCTCTGTCGGAAAAAGCTATCACCCCATGGCGACAGTCGCCGGAAAACATTGTCGCCCAATGGCGACAGTTGCCTGAAAAACCATCGCAACGGAGGGGTGGCGTGGGCTCATAACCCATTGTTGGGTCATTGGTTCGGCAAACGCATCGCCTGTCTTGAATGGCGATGGCCCTGCCTAAAGACAGAAAACACAGAACAAAAATACAAGGGACGCATACCTGATCTGGCCATTTGGATGTTGTGGTTACCATAAATGGAGGTCACCAGAGGTTCTCTGCTCAGCCGGGTTGCAGCCACCATAAGCGTAGGCTTTCTTAGGCAGCCGGTGAGTAGACCTGTATTTCTCATCACAGGGTCGCTCATGATAGAAATGAATGGAGAAGAAGGATACATGTGGAAGACCCATAATGATTTTCTTTGTTGGTTCATATCGCCGACCCCAATTGTTTTGGGATGAAGGCGTAGTTGTTGTTGTTGTTGTTGTAAGGTCGCTCATGATACCCTATATTTATAAAGTATAGGGTGGGAACGATTTGCGTAACCGTTCCCCCTTATCCTATACCTTGTTTATCGGTCGATCATCCCTGATGTGGGGATGTATCCACATCGTGGATAACCCCCAGGTCAATCGTGGTGGTTAATCCATCATCCACAGCCTTGGAAAAAATTGCATATCAAAAATGACAATAGGAGGAGGAACCCACGATTGAGGAATGATCAGGTGACGATCCCAACAAGAAATGATGGACCAGGTTTCGACAGACCAATTAAATTTTAGGTAATTATCCCTGCAGGTATTTCATAAAGAATGTTTCTCATCTGAGAGAGAAACCTTCTCTCCGTGAACTACTCTATTCCAAGTTTCCAAATGTACCGAATAAAGGCTCCATTAATTGTTACTGTGAATGGCGGAGATAACAGTAAAAGATGGTTGCGATGTGTTGTCACCAGCAAATGGTGATAAGGGTTATCTCTTGATCCACTCACATTGGTAAACTGCACAACATTTGATATTATGGACATTAAAATATATTTTTCTATGCCTTTTTTATAATGAGTTTTTTTGCACATTGTGATCATTGATATATATATATATTCCTTTTGGCATTGACGGTTTAATCAACGCATACAAAAAAATCTATATAGTGAATATGCAAGCAAGTACTTACTTCTAATGTAAGATAACATGGGGTATTACATTATGAAGTTTAAGGCAATTTTCTGATTTATCCTATTTTCCCCTAACCGCTTTTTGTTAATATTTGTATCTGCTTGGGACAAAGTTTGGATCTTGGTGGGCATGGACATTGATGATTCTTGGATCAAATTCACATGGGCTGAATCTAACGTGGTCAAGAAGGAACTTGTTTCTTTTTTTTCTTGTGACATATACCTTTGAGATGGATTTAAACCCACTTAGATACCTAGTTGGTATTAAAACAACATCACAATGTTTCAATTATCAATGTGATCTAACCCACTTACAAACCAGATCAGCATGCTTGGCTCAACCTAGCAATACTACCTCTTGCACCACAAGGCCATCCTAAGTCTAGCCCACAGTGAAGCAGATTAAGCTGGCTAGGTTGATCAGCCCAACACAATAGGTCTATGAGTTATGAGTCTTAGATGCATATCATATTATGCAATGTAATATAATAATATCATTAATTGATAGTTGATTTGGTAGGAGCTGTCAGTGCAAGTCTCCTTGCGGTGGGACATTGTAGGTTCAAAACCCCAGTAGTACGTTGAATAATAAATGGTGGGGTCTGCCTAACCTAGCTTGCTTTTAAAAAATATATAATTAAGACATGATATACTAAATTAGAGAACATATCATGACACTGTTACGGAAGCAGATCGGGTGATGCTGAACATGATCGTTTTTGCTCATGCTGACATCGTGGCCATCCGATTTGCATTTTAAAAATATCAAAAGTCAACTAAATGACCACATAGAGGTGATGTGACTTTGCCAACCATAGTGGAGAATCTCTGTTAAAGCAATGAAATTGACCCCAGTTTTGGCTTGAGATCAACAAGAAATGAAAGCCGAGTTTTGGTGGAACCGAATTCTAGTCATTTTAAGAATCTATATTTTCAAAATCCTCAATATGATTGGAATTTGAGAGCACTTATGGATCAATTTTTTTAAGCATAGTTGCAAAAATGTACAGTTTCACATGGATGAACTCTATTAAATAGCTAAATCGCCAAAGAGCCTGCAAGAAATCCTTAGTGCTAGAGATTCAGTGCCCATCCAAAGTGATCTCTCTCTCTCTCTCTCTCTCTCTCTCTCTCTCTCTCTCTCTCTCTTCTCTCTCTCTCTCTCTCTCTCTCTCTCTCTCTCTTAATTGGGACAAAAAAAAGGAGGAGAGCAACAAAACTTGGAGCCAACAACATTTTCACCCTCATTTTGTTACTCATAGATGGCCTCTTCCTCTTGGAAAGTCGTTTTTCACTAATATCTCAATTATCGAATAATATTTTCCTATGTATTAAAACAAAGTTTATTTTTCAGCCCATGCGACCAAATTATTTAGAAGTGCATAACTCATTTGTGCTAGACTTAATAATTTAAATTTAAAAAACTTTAAAGCTAATTATATCAATGTTATAAATAATGTACCATACTATATGATACAATCTCTGTGACAAATATTGTGAGATTTATAAAAATCTTGCCGATATATAAAGAGAAATTGCCTGAAAGTTTAAAACGGTAATTTCTTGCAAGATTTTCAAACCATGCCAAATATCATGATATTTATATTTTTAAAAGATATTTGTTATGAAAACCCCTGAGATTTTTATTTTTAAATATGTTTTATTTATATTTTCTTCTAAATTTTATTTTTTATTTTTTAAATTTATTTTTTGTTTTTGAGACTTTGCCAAAAAATGAGAGATTTCTGAAAAATTTCAAAATCTCTCGAGTTTTTTGCTTGTCAAGATTTTGCCATTTTTAACTTTTATCACTATGGATACAATATAGTATTATCATTAGTTGATGCCACATGATATACTTTTTGAATTATAAAGTACAACATATCATGTTATTTCAAGCAATATTATACTATATTATATCATATCATGTGATATAAGGTGTAAAAAAGAAAAAAATCTTCTTAGTTTATTATGTTTAGTGAAAAGAAAAAGAAGCATTGTTATGGTACAATAAACAATTATTCAATTTTTATTATTATTACTGTGACATAAGTGAACGATTAGTGCTTGAAAAAAAATATGAGGGGTCAAACCATGAATTAAAAGTTATTCATATTATCTCATTAACTAGCAAAATATGGGACTTCTTGTTTTTTGTCATAAAAAAAAGTGACTTCTTGTATCTCATGCCCTATGAATGCTTCCAAGCCTGAGCCTAGGAAAGAATCCAATTGTTTGCACATATTATATTTGCTTTTGCTTTTGTATATTGTATAATATGATATGATACAACAAAACCTTTTGGTTTTGGGTTTTACCAAATTCGGAATTAGCGTAAAACAATTGGATTTTGAATCCAACATCATTGAGCCCATCAAAATGGCCTCCACAGGTGGAGGTGGAGGCCACCTGCCTATGGTAGACACCAACGTGTCTCACTCACAGGTGAAGGTGATGTGACTTTGCCAACCATGGTGGATAATCTCTGTACATAAGAAATGAAAGCAGAGTTTTGGTGGAACCCAATTCTAGTCAATTTTAGGAATCTATATTTTCACAATCCTCAATATATATGATAGGAATTTGAGAGCACTTATGGATCACATTTCTAAGTTTAGTTGCAAAAATGTACAATTTCACGTGGATGAACTATATCAAATTGCTAAAACACCAAGGAGCTCGCAGAGCCTGCAAGAAATCCTTAGTGCTAGAGATTCAGTGTCCATCCAAAATGCTCTCTCTTCCCTCTCTCTCTCTCTTAATTGCAACCAAAAGGAGGAGAGCAACAGAACTTAGAGCCAACAACATTTTCACCTAATTTTGTTACTCATAGATGGCCTCTTCCTCTTGTAAAGTCATTTTACTCTAATATCTCAATTATTTAATAATGTTGTCTTATGTCTTAAAACAAAGTTTATTTTTAAAGTTCATGCGACCAAATTATTTAGAAGTGCACAACTCATTTGAGATAGACTTAATAATTTAAATTTAAAATTTTTAAAGTTAATTATATTAATATTATAAATAATGTACTATACTATATGATACAATATAGTATTACCATTAGTTGATGCGATATGATATACTTTTTGAATTATAAAGTTCAACATATCATGTTATTTCAAGCAATATTATATTATATCATATCATGTGATATAAAGTATAAAAAAAAAAATCTTCTTTGTTTATTTTGTTTAGTAAAAATAAAAAGAAGTATTATTATAGTACAATCAACAATTATTCAATTTTTATGATAATTACTTAGAGAGGTCATTGACATAAGTGAACAATTAGTGCTTGAAGAAAAACGTGAGGGTTTAAACCACAAATTAAAAGTTATTCATATTATCTCATTAAATAGAAAAATAAGAGACTTCTTGTTTTTTTTGTCATAAAAAAAAGGACTTCTTGTATCTCACGCTCCATGAATGCTTTCAAGCCTGAACCTAGGCCACCCACCCTAACTAATTACCTTGTCATGGTAAAGTTACCTTTTAGTTGTTGATTTTGCTCAGACAGCTCTCTCTCTCAACCAGTCACAAATCTCATTTTTCAAAATATTATTGGCTAGTTATAAAATCTGACAATATTTTTGGGAAAACTAAGTTGTTTTTAACATATTTATATATATTTGGTAACCTGAATGACCGAACTCAGATTAGCCCGAGCAGGGTGCATGCCTTTCTAACTTCTATAAAAGAGATGTGTTTTCTTTACTTATATGTCATGTCTAGCACGACAATTGTAGACGGGCTCACGACATACCTTGTAAGTTGTGTGGATGTCTCTAATTTTCAACAAACCGGGGCTCTGCTTGTCTAGCAGGATCACTTAGTGTGTCACCTTGTGTTGGGACGTAGCAAGCTCGAACACCAAATGGTATTTTTGTATAACTGGTAGGGGTCTGCCTAACCCCAGCTCTCTCTGTCGAAAAAAATTGTTTTTGATTTCCAGGTGTGTTGGTTCGTCCCTCCATAACTCAGCTCATGTCTCTTTTGAAGGCATGCTCGCGGCACTCAATCAATCTGTTTGGTTGTCATATGTTTAATTAAGACTTGGTGATGATGTATGGTTGTCTAGTTTCACAATCAATCCAATTTTATTATGCAATGCACTCCAATGACAAAAGATTGAAGATTACTGGCAGGCAGTTGAAGAGATTCAATAGCTTTGGCTTCTCTTTCTGCCCTTTCTTTTTGGGTTGTGGTTGTTTGGTTGATGGGAAATGGGCTGCAAGTTTTTTCTTTATTCTCCTTTGAGCTTGGATTTTCCAAAAGAACTTCAATCAATTGGAAAAAGGAAGGGACGCAAGGGGTTGACCGGTTCTGGTAGTTAAAGCCATTAATTAACACCACCAACAACCAACCATATATATGCATTGAAAATGATCTTTCCTTCCTTTGGTTTACTTTAGACTATTAAAATTATATGCTCAACTCGAAGAGGTGGAACATGTACTGCTCAAGGAATGACGCACAGGAAGCCTTGTCCATTTTCGGAAGTCAATGTGGTGGAATTATAGAAATAATTCTAAGGAACTCGTTTGTGGAAGTTGGAATTCTCATCCCGGTGGAAAACATTGTCCACCGGGACTTATCAAATATCGACATTGCCTAATAATGTTAAAAAGCTGACATTATGCCACAAGATTGTGATGCTTAAAAAGCATTATGTTTTGATGGCGATACTAACCTTGCTCCAAGGACAAAGTTTACTGCAAATTTATTCCCATGGCAAATCTAAAAGCGGCATTTGATATTTTCATGTACTAATTGTTGCCACCACCATGTTAGATCCAAAAACTGTATCAGTATAGAAACTGGATCTACTGTGGTCATATGGTCTCACTTGTGGTGAGGCCCATAACTCATAGGATACCCAACACTTTTGAGAATTGAAGAGCCACAAATATAGTGGTGGGCCCACAATTCATTGATTCTGAACATGTTTGAGATTCCAAGGGAGAAAATGGCTACCCAGGATTGGCTAATTATACCCAGCCCCCGGTTAGAAGGTAGAGTGAGAACACAAAAAAGTTTGAGTTTCATCCCCTCAAGAAGGTTGTTCACCAATCCAAACTCTTTCCTTTTTCACTCCAATTTTTTTTCTCCTCCTCACTGTACGCACCAGACTAAATGCATAATGACTTCTATTGTTTTTTATTTACTTTTCTTTTTTTTACAGTCACTAAAATGCTCTTGGTCAGTGACTATTAATGCTTTCAATCACCGCAACTTTTTTATAAGCTCAAATCTACGGTGAAGGTGGTAACAATGACTTTTAGGCTCTGTTGGAAGCCTTGCATTGAGATGGAAACACCATTTCAATTTGTTGCCAAAATATGGTATTGTAGATGGAGTTTTCAAAAACATCTTGTGAACAGTGTTGAAATGTGGTGTGGGGAGTGAATATTTTCAATCCAGTGTTTTTGGCTACTCTACTGCTCCATATACAGCTAAGAGCATGAGATCACTGAGGGAAACTGCAACACGATTGAAGACACCCCCACAAAGCCGTAAACTCCTTGAGAATCAACCCATTTGTACGTAGTTTATAAACACGGGAACATTATTTGGATTCATCTGATGGCATCAGTGGTAATAATAACGTCTAGGGTTGTTAAAGAGTTAGATATTGTCAGGTCTAAGGTAATCAGATTTGGAGTTGGATCAGAGCGGACGGAGAGAAGTTATTTCACCGGATCAAATCAAGATGGAGAGAATTCGGTTGTTGTCACCTATTACGAAAGTTCACTTCCAGTTTTTTTTTAGTTTTTTGTAAGGTTGCCATAGGAAAGGTGAAGAGTGGAAACTTTCATTTCTCAAATCTTTCGATATTGAGAAAGTTAAAATGTTTAGAATATGATCTACCTGCCACCGGGACCAGGGTATTCTCCGCCCAAGATAAAAAAAAAAATTCCAGAACTTTACAACATTATGTAGTCTGCAGTTATAGTCCTTAGATTGTTTCCCTACAAGAATGAACATGTTATTTTCAAATACGTTGTGCACGTTGGCAATGCCCTTAATAAGGGCTCTTGAACTTGATTTGTTTTAAATACTGCAATTTGACGTACGAGTAGCCAGTTTTAAAAGCTATATAGAAAGATAAAATAACGATTGCAAAGACTTAAGTACCCTCTCCTCCATTGGTGCATTCTAGAAAAGGAGTAATTGTAAAGACTTAAGTGCCCCGAAGATGATTATTTAAGACCCAGTCTCTGCACTGCAGGATTATCCGAGAAAAAAATCTCTCATGTAGGAGGCCATGAACATCAACCTTCTCACTCTCTCTCTCCCTTCTTTTTTTTGCTTCTATGCACATCCAGCAGAAGATCATACATTTCTCCATCAAGCACCGACTGACCTGCATATTGACTGTTGTGGAGCCTGATTCAGAGTTTTTACCCTTACAGGAGGAGGGTTTGGGGGCTCCTCCCAGCGTGGGTAGCATCATTCAACTAAATAAGTTGTTGAGCCTGATTCAGAGTTTTTATCCTTACAAAAGGGGGGTATGAGGGCTCCTCCCAACGTGGGTAGCATCATTCAACTTGATGAGTTGTGGAGCTTGATTCAGAATTTTTGCCCTTACAGGATGAGAGTTTGGGGGCTCCTCCTAGCGTAGATAGCATCGTTCAACTTGATTTGTTGTGGAGCCTGATTCAGAGTTTTTGCCCTTACAGAAGAGGGGTTTGAGGGCTCCTCCCAGCGTGGGCAACATCGTTCAACTTGATGAGTTGTGGAGCCTGATTCATAGTTTTTGCTCTTGCAGGAAGGGGTTTGGGGGCTCCTCCCAGCGTGGGTAGCATCATTCAACTTGATGAGTTGTGGAGCCTGATTCATAGTTTTGCCCTTACAGTGGAGGTTTGGAGGCTCCTCCCAGCGTGGGTAGCATCATTCAACTTGATGAGTTGTGCAGCCTGATTTAGAGTTTTTGCCCTTACAGGAGGGGGGTCCAGGGGCTCCCTCCGGTATGGGTCCCGCTGCGCGGTTAGCGGGCAGGGGTCCAGGGGGGGCCGCGCCCCTCAGACCAAATTTTTTGGGGGCCTTGTATAATTTTTTTATTTTCTTTCCCTCTTTTACTATCAAAAATGAGCAATAAAGAGATTTGTAGTGTCTTCCGCAAATTACTATAGCGATTTGTAGTGTTATTCAGTAAGCAAATCGTTGTAAATCGCTACTCGAATTAGGCTCAACTTGTCATGGCCATATCTCCCTAACCGGAGGTCATATTCCAAATCCGTAAAAAGTGGTGTCTTCGTTATTGAGTTTAGTTTATTCTTGTAAATTTTCAGTAATTTCTATGGTAATTTCATTCCCCATTTTAACTAAAAACCAGACCCCTATTATTCTGTGTTGTGCAACCCAAAAACACTACAAATCGCTATAATGATTTGCGGAAGACACTACAAATCGTTGTTGGAAGATCGAATAATACTATAAATCGTTGTGGGGCTTATTGAAGACCCGAAAATACTACAAATTATTGTAGGAAGGCCCGTCAATACTACAAATCGTTGTTGGAAGACCGGACAATACTATAAATCGTTGTTGGGCTCGTTGGAGACTTGAAAACACTATAAATCGTTGTAGGAAGGCCCAACAATACTATAAATCGTTGTTAAAAGATCGGATAACACTATAAATTGTTGTGAGACTTGTTGGATAGCCGAAAACACTATAAATCGTTGTAAGAATGCCCGACAATACTACAAATCATTGTTGGAAGACTGGATAATACTATAAATTACTGTTGGGCTCATTGAAGACCCGACAACACTAAAAATCGATGTAGGGGAGTCATTGAAAAAATCGTGGGAAAGAAACAGAAAAAGAAAAATAGGAAATTCGTGGAAAAGAAAACGCTTTGTTGTTCTTTTTCTATAGTTAAAAGATAGAAAGAAAATAAAAAAATTATACAAGGCCCCAAAAAAATTTGGTCTGGGGGACGCTGCCCCCCGAGCCACCCTAGACCCGGGGGGAGCCCCCGGACCCCCCTTCTGTAAGGGCAAAAACTCTAAAAAGAGTCAACATCATCCTCGACTTTCTGGATGGAGGACATGTTTGTCCTTTTTTTGAACCATTTGTTTTTCTTTTTTTGAATGAAGGGCATTTTTGTCATTTTCTCAAACCATCGTTTTATGAAAAGAATAGCAAGAAAGGGTACTTAAGTCTTTGCAACCACATCAGACTCCAATGCTAAGCAATGTCAACATACACAGGAATATGAGCCCCATGTGCTTGTATACGTGGTGCTCATTCAGACCCCAGAACACAGACGTGGGATTCAGTGAATCATCGGGGGAGAACATACACCACCCTCTCCTTACAATGGGCAATATTTTTTTTCTACATAGGGTGATGCTGATGTTCATTGCTTCTGGTTTACATTCCTTTCCAGTATAGGAATTCTTGAAATATGGTAAAGCATCGAACACTATGTGTATCTAACTTCATTTGATAAGACTGGAGGAAAAGAAAGGCATAAAACTCATTGGAATTCATGTAGCAATTTTTTGCAGACTTGACATGTTGGGGGAACCAATAAGAGTTCAAGAATGGTGAACTAACATGGCAACCAACCAATCCCTGTTTCAAAAAATTTAAAAACAAAAAAACAAAAAACATGGCAACCAATCATGTCTTTAGTATTTATTGATATCATTTTTTTTAGATAGAAAGTTGGGGTTAGGCAGATCCCTACCAATTTATTATAAGAATATTAACATATTTACAACGAAGGAATCCAGTCTGGGTTCATATTGCACTAGTGTTTATCATGCTATGTTTGTTAAAGATTCCCAGGAAACTCACCTAAAATAGGCTCTTTTATCGTCCCTAACTGGGCTGAGGCAAGTCCACAACAACACTGCAGGCGTTCTGATCTGATGAAGGGCCAATTGGAGCCCGATTCATGTAGGAGAGGTCGGGCATTATCAAATGCTTCTGCCTTGTAACGACGATGTGTTTTGGAAGGCTCCCCAGACTGCATCGTCTCTTTAGAACCCCGGCCTCCAGTAGAAATGTTTTCCTTACACTCCCAACCGCCCCACCTAAAACCCCGTTCATTATTTCATGATTTCACTCGAAATAAACAAGTTAGAACTTCATGCTGAGAAATTGGTAGGTGTACAACCAGTTTTGGTGGGAGCCTGTGTGCACCATCTTTGGACCATCTAGTGAGAACCCAATATATATGATCTACATGTTTTCTTTAGATAAAAACTATTTTGGGATCATGTGATAACGATGTGTAAGAAGAATTTTTAAGGGCTACAACAAATCACTATCTACCAAAATTTCACAACTCAGCCCATAAGGGTTCTCCTCATCCGGTAGACTGGTAGGAGTGACTTGTGAATGTCAAACTCACAGGTAGCATCCCTTGGCATAAGGTTAAAGGGTGTAATCTCTGTTAGGTATAGGGACCTTAAGGGTTTTACTGACCAGAGGCCAGCCAATGTGCGGTTGGTGATGGAGTGGCTTTTCTTGAGAGATAGGAAATCGAGGGATCTGGGTATGGTTAGATGTATCAAAGATGAAACGCAAAGGGTTTTAGTCAAAGATGAGGAGATTAAGGAGAGATGGAAAGATTATTTTGATAAGCTATTTAATGGAAGTCATGCTCAGGATCTTAGAGACTTTTCCATCTCTTTTCATGAGATGAATCGTGACTTCATGCGCAAGATTCAAAAGAAAGAAATTGCAGAGGTTTTGAAGAAAATGAAATCAAGAAGGGCAGTTGGCCCAGATGGTATACCTATCGAGGCTTGGAAATGCTTGGGAGAGAAAGGTTTAGAATGGTTGACAAATCTTTTTAACAAGATTTGGTAGACAAATAAGATGCCTAATGAGTGGAGGAAGAGTACTTTGGTGCCTCTAGATAAGAATAAGGGTGATATACAAGATTGCACAAACTATCGTGGTATAAAACTCATGAGTCATACTATGAAACTTTGGGAGAAGGTGATTGAGTCTAGGTTGAGGAAGGTTGTCATGATATCGGAGAATCAATTTGGTTTTATGCCCGGAAGATCTACTATGGAAGCTATACATCTTCTTAGACAACTTATTGAGAAAAATAGAGAGAGAAACAAAGATTTGCATATGGTTTTTATTGATTTGGAGAAGGCTTACGATAGAGTACCTAGGGACGTTCTCTGGTGGACAATGATGAAAAAAGGTGTTTCTCTCAAGTACATTAGTATAATTAAAGATATGTATGAAGGAGTAGTAACCAATGTCCGCACTTATGGAGGGGTGACAACCAATTTTCCTATAACGGTTGGGTTACATCAAGGATCTGCTTTAAGCCCTTTCCTATTTGCTATAGTGATGGATGAGCTTACGAGATCAATTCAAGAAAATGTGTCGTGGTGTATGTTGTGTGCTGATGATATTGTTTTGATTGATGAGTCTAGAGCTGGGGTTATTGCTAAGTTAGAATTATGGAGACAGACATTGGAAGCAAGAGGTTTTAAGTTGAGTAAGAGTAAGACAGAATACATGGAATGTCGATTTAGTAAGCAATGAAATAGAGATGGGAGTGTAGTGAAGCATGGTGAGCAAGAAATACCGGTGGATGATTCTTTCAAATATTTGGGATCTATCATTCAAAAGTATGGAAAAATTGATGGAGATGTAAATCATAGGATAAAGATTGGGTGGATGAAATGAAAGAGTGCAACTGGAGTGTTGTGCGATCGTAGAATGCCATTGAGGTTGAAGGGAAAGTTTTATAGGACGACTATTAGGCCCGCTTTACTATATGGTACGGAATGTTGGGCTGCCAAGAGAGATCATATTCAAAAAATGAGTGTAGCTGAGATGCGTATGCTGAGATGGATGTGTGGAAATACAATAAAAGATAAGATTTGAAACAAGGAGATACATAAGAAGGTAGGCATTGCACCCATTGAAAATAAGATGAGAGAGAATCGTTTACGGTGGTTTGGACATATTCGACGAAGGCCTAATGATGCTCCAGTTAGAAGGATGGAAAAATGGGAAAATATATTAGTTAAAAGAGGTCGGGGTAGGCCTAGGAAGACATGGATGAAGGTGATAGGAAAGGATATGAATGCTTTGAACCTCACCGAGGACATGGCATTGGATAGAAATGAATGGAGGAGAAGGACTCATGTGGAAGACCCAGAATGATTTTCTTTGTTGGTTCATATCGCCGACCCCAATTGTTTTGGGATGAAGGCGTAGTAGTTGTTGTTGTTGTTTTAGACGACTTCAAAAAACAAAAAATCCAAGAGTGTGGTTCACAGCAAACAAACAGTACTGAAGGCATCTATGGTGATTACTGTGAGAGGTAGCTAGTGAACAATTAATGCTTGAAGAACAACTTGAGTGTTCACACCATGGATTAAAAGTTATTCATATGATCTCATTAACTAGCAAAATAAGGTACTTTTCATCTCTCGCGCTCCATGAATGCTTCCAAGTCTCAACCTCGGTGCCACCCACCCTGACCAATCAAAATTCACTTCTTTTACACCTCAAGGGCATTTGTTACACCCCCAACCAGGAGAAACTCCTTTCCTTTGAAAGGGACGCCTAAGACGAATTATTGCCTATGTAGGAGGTGTGAACACATTTTGACATGGAAGATGCTTTTTTCATTTATTATGTGAGCTTTACCACATATTTCTCGTGACGTGATGCCTCTCTACATAGATCAAAACCCAATAGCAAGGCAAAAAGTAGAGCAAATCTCACGAGTTTTTGTGGAACGGGAATTAGGTGAAATGTTTTATGTAAAATGTCTTAACATAGAAGTGATACCTGTCATGTATTGTGGGATATGCAATTGCTTTTAAGAGCACAAGAAGAGAGGTGTCACGTAGCTTTTTATATGAACATTGTAACCCACCATTTTTACCTCATCTACTCTTGATGAGTTTTAGCAAAAGCAAAAAGCATCCGGTTTCGGTGTAAATTTGGAGCAAGGCATTGGGTTAACGCGTACCACTGGTCAACAGGTGATTTTACTAATGGAGACAATGGGCCCCAAATCTAAAAGTCCGATTAGATTATTGTTCCAGGCCAGTACAGGGGAGCCTTAGTTTCAGTTTCTCTGCAAATTACAAATAGTCACCCAACCTTTGACCATATTACTTTTAGCCTATGTTTGGGAGGAGGTGTTTAGAGGGCTATGAATGGAGTTGAGGAAAATCAAATTACAGGAATTCAAGGGAATTGGTTCGGAAGTTAAATGTAGATTTTGTTTTTTGTTTGAAAACACTAGGAACTCAATTAAGGGAGTTGGGGCATTTTGTGTTCACGTGGATACACGACACTTTTTTCATAAAGACACGCCAGAACTACGATGGCATCCTTTTTAAACAAGGAGTTGTAAATACCTAAGAATTAAAACTAATGAAATCAGGGATTTAATTAGAAGCTCCTGATTCCTAACCGATTCTTACGACTCTCTAAAATCCATTCTCCCAAACAGCAGGCACATACGTTGTGAATGCTAAGTGCCTGTAACACCCTCTCATTCCCTCCATGTCATCCTCCCAAACACAGCCTTTAACTGCGTTGCTTTTGAAGTGTTACATCTAACCGCCTAAGGTTTGAACAGTTTCGACATACCCGCTTCAGTCCTCGGCCTTTTGGCTAAGATCACGTATAGAACTCACACAAAGAGCAATAGGAAGCCCAATAAATCACCTGAGTGTTTGATAGAGAAGAAGAATACTGTTACCGGTACAACTTACCAGAAGTTTTAAAGGATTGGGGCTATTATGACATGTATTATGGCTAAATGTTGGGCAGCATTTTGTAATTTGCTCCTCCTTATCCCTTTTCTCCTTCTGTCGTCTGTGTGGTCTTTATTCTTTTTCTTGTCCCTTTCAAGCCACTATATGCGGTCACGTGATGTGGGTAAAGTTCGGGGTGCAATGTGATAATTTGCTCCTTTTTTACTTTCTTATTCTGTGTTGCCTGTGTGGTCTCGATTATTTCTCTTGCCCCTTTCAAGCCTCCTTGAAGAAGTAATCTTTTTTACTTTATAATCTTTAAGTTCCAACTATTCTAATCTCCACGACTTGCGGCTGAATTAATGGAGTAAGGTGATACAGAAGTGGATGGGACTCCACATCTTTTGGTTCTCTTCTCGATAAGTGGACCAATTGCAATGGAAGGCCACACCAAAGTCACTGTTTGGTTCCATTCCCTCCGGGATACTTCACTCAAGCAGCCACATTAAAAAGGAAATTTGTACCCCTGTCCACCCTATGAGAGATCCTCTATGAAACACCCACAATAACCACTCTCACTAAATTAAAATTGAGTTTTATTAAAAAAAAAAAACATCTTTCAATGGGTTTTGTTGTTCCACTGGTTTTTCGATCACAAACTGGAGATTAATCACTTTCATTTAATTTCAGCCCTTTCCAGCCTGTACCATCCCTACACCTAGTCTTCGACTAAATTCGATGATTTTTGCCCAAATTGCCGTTTTGAATACGGCCCAACCCAACAAAACAGGCAAAATAATTATTTTTTTTTAATTTATAAAATGAAGAAACCGCACCCGAAGACCTGGTTATGCCAAAATTATTCTGTTTTGCCTAGAAAAATAAAGGCACGACCCAGGGTTTTCATCCATTAGACCGGTACGGCTTGACTTTGGTAAAAGGACGCGGGGAGCAATTTCTAAATCGATGCATCAGCTCGACCCCAATATGATGAAAGGATCCTTTTCACATTTGGAGATCCATTCCAAATCCCACTTTTTTTTTTGAGAAAACATTCCAAATCCCACTTGACCCTCCCGTGCCAAAACCTTGTCAACAACTTGAAATTCATGGCCAACATCTCCATCTGTGAGCAATCCGAACACCAAGTATCCAATTCAGACCCGTGACCCCAACCAACTCAGAGAGAGAGAGAGAGAGAGACTACCCCAACTAAAAGCCAGGTTTCTTTCCTAAGCCAACACTAACACCGGCAACAAAACAGACCCATCATCATGTTCATTCATGTGGACTCTTCCAAGACTTTGACGACTCACCAAGTTGGGGCCATTTGAGTGGCCAGCGTGCACGCACCCCAACTGACGCAGCGTGCAGGTTAATAGCCCTCTTCTGCTCCCCTCCATCATGAACCTAGACAGCCAGCCAGCACGAACCCACGTGCCTGCGTACACGGGACCCACCAACCCATCACGAGCCCCACCAGCTCCATCGTTGACAGCGCCGTACCAAATGACAACCACACACCGACAAAAAGGAATCCGCGTCCTCCTCCAACGGCCCCAACTGACAACGACCACCCTCACGCGTTTTCCAAGCCCATACGGAAAAGTACCTGCTGATTTCCACCGTCCGATTATCCACGTGGCTTCCTCCCACCTTCCTATAAAAGGGGCGCGCCTCCCTCGCTACTGAAATTTCCGTCCGACGATAGAGAGGATGAAGCTGAATAGCCTGAATTGCTTCAATCCGAACCATAAGAGGAAGCCCTCAAAACGGAGCCCTAACCCTACCCCAGCCACCGCAACCTCCTCCGGCTCGTCCCCCAATGACTCCGGCCCCTGCACCTCGACGTCTGCCTCCTCCGCGCTCTGCATCCAGGACTCAGGCGACATGCGCCTCGTCTTCGACAAGTTCGACACCAATGGCGACGGCCAGATCTCCATCGACGAGCTCGAGTCGATGCTCCGCTGCCTCGGGTTCTCTGGGCCGAGGGAGGAGGTGGAGTCGATGATGCGGGAGGCGGACACAGATGGCGACGGGTTCATCAGCCTGGAGGAGTTCATGCAGATGAACACGCAAGAGACCGACTCTTCCAAGTGCATGGAGGACCTCAGGAACGCATTCACCATCTTCGACCGAGACAACAACGGCCTCATCTCCGCCGAAGAGCTCCACCAGGTGCTCAGGAGCATGGGGGAGACCACCACCCTCACCGCCTGCAAGAACATGATCCGCGGTGTCGACGAGAACGGCGACGGCGCCGTCAATTTCGAGGAGTTCATGAGGATGATGATCAAATCTCCCAGATGATTCTATCGCGGTTCAATAATTCGATCCACCGTCCGATTTCGGTATCTTTTTTTTGCTCTGAGATGTCCTCCTTTTATCTTTTGCCATTCAAATGTGTAAACAGAGATTCGTCGAAAAGATAGACTCTTGGTTAGTTTTAAACTGAAAGATTTATGAACCTGCTCAAGATTTTGCGTTCATCTATGTTTTTGTATACAACCAAATTGCCAAAAAGGATCAAACATCTTCTGAATATGTGAGTGAGAGGGTTGGGGGGTGGGGGCATTTGTTATCAATCCTCGATCTTTACATCGAACATGCTGTCTATATCTGGGGTTATGACGGCACGCTTGGTGAGTTCCCCGAGATTGCAGAAGTGCTTCGCTTCGGTATTGATCACATATACGTCTTGGGCGAAGGTGCATTCTGGGCTTGGCGAAACCTGTACCACCACCAACATAAGAAAATCACCTTTACTGCATTCACATCAATCACGCACACACGCACAGAGAGAGAGAGAGAGTAAACATGTTGTTCCATGCCACCATGATAAGCGATTGGATGGTTACAATTGGTATAACTTCTTTCGCAGCTTAATCGTGATACTAAAACATTATGAATTTTGAGACCCAACATATTCTTTATGCCCGGCCTGCAACTTACTTTACCGATTGCCTCTCGACAGATTTGTTGGGAAGAGATTAGATAGTGACTAACAATGCAGTCTTTCTTGTTGCAGAACCACGAAAGTTGTGGTGCTCATACTGTGAAGAGTCCAAATTTCACTTCTTGGACAAGTCACTGGGCTAGCTGTGTTTTTGGTTGTGTTCTATCTACTGTGCGATTGTGAGCGAGTTGTACGTGAGGATTTTTAACAAGTAGCACCCTCTGTTCCATGATTCCGTCGTGGTGTAAAGACAGGACAATTCAAACATGCATAGTTTCATGTTAGCACAATCAAGAACATCAAGTACACGCGAATCAAGAATTTCATGTTTGAATACCAGTATTACTGTGTTTGCACGAATGTGTATGAGTCTGTGTGTGCACGCATGTGTGTGCACGAGTGTGATGAATAATGACAACCATCAACCGAAGCGTTATGTTACGTATTGATGTGGGTGGGTGGGTGGGTTCAGCAAACTGGCCTATGCGGATGCATTTGAACTACTTAGTGTTTGAATGTGCCTCGTTTCTCAGCTTCTCAGCTGGATTTATGACCTACTTGGTATTTGAATGGGCTAGTCACTAGAATATGAGAAATGAAATATGAGAACTAGAAATATGGGCATTTTCAACACTTTTTTGCAAATCCAACCATGTGGATGTGTGGATGTGCTTGGCATGGTAATTTGTTAAGAATCAACCATTGGATAGTGTATTTTCCTTGAAAAATGTGATTTTTGAATGCTTGAATATTTATGAAGATTATGAGCTATTGATTTTAAAGCCTTTAAAAAATCTTGTTTATGCATCAAAATCGGATGATTCAAGAGCGGGTTCTTATAAAACCAAACATGTAAATCACATCCATACGGTTAGATTCAAGAGAAAATAACAAAAAATCCATAAAAACCATGGTTCACACATTAGTTCTCATATTTCCCCTTCTCATATTCTAGTGACTCTTGAATGGGCAATTGAACTACTTGGTATTTCCAACTCATCTGGGTTTTATGACCCATTCTTTCGCCTATTGTGTGGTGGTCCAATATGACACGCTAAACTAAACCACGTCAAAACGCACGAATATGGTCCCTTAAGACAATTCGGTAGCATTTTACTGGTCCATACAAAATTAACAAACTAAACATCAGACACATGAACATGGTCCGATTTACTCAAAGAACACAAACCCAAAAAAAAATTGTAAGGATTAAAATGAAATAAGCAAGACATGTGAGGAAGAGAGAAGGAGACATACGTCAAACAGTGTATCTCCAACTTTCATCTTGATGGTACCATTCTCATATATCATCATTTTCCCCAAAAAGCCTGCCTGCAGATCTTCTAGTCTGCATGGTATTTGTGACGTTGAACTGGGGTCACCTTCTGCTTCTTTACCCGTTGCAGTTGCAGATCTCTTGAACAAAGGCAGAGTCATTGGAAGTTGCAAAAGGAACATTTGCGGCTCTTCCTTCTCCTCCTGTCAGTGGTATAAATTTAGATCAAAAACAATGTACAGTCGAAAATATAAAATAACCATGTGATCAATAATGGGAACTTAACCATCAAGCCAAGCTCTACAGATGCATTTATAGATTCTTCGTTGTATAGATTTGAGGAAGAAGCTCCTCCAAACTCCCTTTCATCAAGAAGTTCTAGTACAAGACAGAAAATTTTGTTCAATTAACATAGGGATTGCTTCACAAACAAAATCAAACACTCCTTTACCAAGATAAGGAAGAGAAAGCAGAAAACAGTAATAAGCATACACACCAGGGTCCCCCGAGTATGGCCGCCTCAAAGGGAGACGAATAGGATAATATGAGTAATAGTTCTGCAATTAAAACATCAATTTGCTCGTGTTTTACATTTCTTAGTATCAAAAAGTTTATTAGAACAAGACTTACAACACCAATATGTTTCAGGAAAGGTAAAAAAACGCAACTTACAAAGGGCTCTTCATATTCATCCTCAACTGCAGAGGCTGCAGTTCCACTTTCATCTACCAGAAACGGTTGTATGAAGGATACAGTGAGCATCAACAAGGTACACAATTAGCCCTTAGATATAGAAAGAAAAAGTAGTACCAGAAGCAGAAGCTGGTTGCTTGGGTCCACTCCCCATGAATCTGATCTGCTGTTGCTTGGAATAACCAGATGACTGGCCATATCCGAATGCAACTTGCACTGGTGCAGCTGCAAGAAAACAAAAGAAACACTAGTTTGCATAGTTAACCAGAAAGACTTCCATAAATTTCTGAATTATGCATGCAAAAACACATGCACATGCATGTCTTAGCATTAAGATAAAACGATCATTGCCAGGGTCTTCTGTTGTGGGTCATGGGCCATTAGGTCCCTAAAACCTAGTTGAGAACTTAGCATCACCTGAACTTTAAAGTCCCCAAAATGTTGATATGCTGGGTTGCAATTCTCTAGTCACAACTCAAAATAAAGAACCCACTGGCTATGGATAAATTTCCAAAGCCAATGAAAAACAACAATGACGGCAACAAACTACCCTTACATCAAAATTGGCGCTGTCTGGCACCCTATAAGGTCATACGTTTCCAATCTCATAATAAGCTTTTCTTCTGGTAGGTTGAGGGCATTAGCAAGTTTAATATTTGATGTCCATGAGAGTACTTAATGTTAGTTTGGGAAATGATTATTAAACTTTGAATGGAGGCACTCATAGTGAATATGAGGAGGAGGCTACCGCTGGCTGGGCAATCGCCAATCGGCCACCCTGTGTTATGCATTAGAGGGCGGCAGAGTTTTCTTTGATGCTGCAATTCAGAGGAACCCATTGCAATGATCAGCACAACCTGTTCAATGGGGCTTGGAGGTCAATGGAGGCAAGGAGAAGCTTTTATGCTACAAGACAAAAGACCAGTGCTGGAGTTCAGATGTGGAAGGTTTGAGCATGATTAGGTTTGAAGTTGAAGATGAAGGACCCCCTGATGTGGAAAACAGCATCAAGAGTATTCATTTCTGTAACTCTCTAAAAAGACAAGACAGAGTTGGTGGTGGAGCTGATGGTGTTTCTGGATAGGTTGGAAAGGTCATCTAAGAGGGACTTCTCTAAGGAGACAGGGCATCCCAGCCACCCAACATACCTTTCTTTTTCAGAGACCCCGACATGTGTCTATTGCAATGTTTACAGGTGGGTACAATACATAAATCTGATGGGCTACCTATCCTTTGGAGATTACACCCTATTCCAAGAAGGGAAAAAATTCTAATCAAAATAACTCTAAGGGAGTCATGAAAAGGGTCAGAATCTCGATGGTAGGCCTGAGCAGCAGAGATTAGTGAACCCATTGAATATCCTAGACAAGGAGAACATAATCCAATTAGGAATGTAGCATGGAGTCCTTTTCATTGTGTTCACGAGGGGAGTGTGCACAGATTCCACTGATTTTCCTCTCGGGGGCTGCTTGCTTAAGTAGGGGTTTTGTCCACCCGCCTACCAATCAAAGAGGCAGTGAGTACACACCCCCTACCCCTCCTGCAACCAAAAACCAAAACCTTTGTTCCTCTTGTCTGCTTCTCTTTTTCGGTGAACTCTCCATATATTACCTTGTTTTGAGAGTGCACATTAAGCACTTTTCTTTTCTCTATTAAAGAAAGCAAAGGGGGAAGCCCAGATCCAAACGAGGCCTGTGCTGTACATGTCTTTTGTTCGCCCTCGTGCTTTCTTTTTTTACATTTTTGTTTGTGGCACGTGTGTTTTGTTTTTGTTAGGCATGGCACCTGTGCTACCGGCAATAGTCTGTTGGGAATATGGAAAGAAAAGAAACCTTCCAATTTCTAAAGAAATGCCACTCAATCAGATAAGCTGCCTGCACTGAAATAATGTGTGCAATTTGTTGAATAGATTGAGCTCCATGACGAGCAGAGAGAACGAGTTAGTTTACCTTCTAAACAACATAGAGAAAAAATTGATAGCGAGACTTGGAAGTATGGAGAACAAGATTTTCTTCATATAATCATCTAATGAGTGGAAATTAGCATACATGAAATCTTATAATATGCACCTTGAACAGTTAGATATTATATTAGTAATACGAACGCTGAAGAATGTTCTAGGTGGTGCTAGAACTGTTGGATATTGAGTGAAGGTTGGAGAGATAATTGCATTTTTTGCAACTTCAACAAGCTTAGGGATAATAATACAAAGTTTATCATCACTGGCCAAAGGGACGAGAAAGTGGGCAAAGTTGGGGAGCAAGAGGTAGAGAAAGGAGGGCTTGGATTAAGGTTAAATCAAAGAGATCAAGATGGAAGGAAAGGTCCAGGGAAGCCAATGCTCCTATCAGAAGTAAGGGTGGTCGCTCAAATCTTAAACATAGAATTATTTGTAGAAAATGTAAGGGTCCTTAACAGAGGAATCTCAGCAAGGTCAATGGAAGTTTATTGGTGGATGAAGATTCAAGACAAAGGAGACTTTTCAAAGGAGTTTCATTCATATAGGAGAGCTTGCTATTGGTTTATCTATTGATTTTGAGGGCACTCATTCAAATTTTGGAGGCTGCTAGAACTCAGACCCTTGCCCCCACCAGGTATAGAGGTTTCAGAAAGTTTTACAATAGGTAAGGATGATCTGAATTCTAAACAGAGCATTTGGGAAGGCTCATCTGGTATTAAAAAGCCAGTGCTGAAGAAACTCAGAAGGCACCATACTTTGCTGGAAACTCATAGGAAGATAGAAAGATTCCTAACTTTCCAAAGGCTCTGAGTTCACATAGGATGCATTTCCATGTCCTCACCTTCACAACAGAAGCTTCTCTCAATAAGGATTTCATTCTTGATAACTAAAAATACCCATTGATGAAAGTGAAAACCTTCTCAAACTACTACAACAACAACAACTACGCCTTCATCCCAAAACAATTGGGGTCAGCGATATGAACCAACAAAGAAAATCATTATGGGTCTTCCACATGAATCCTTCTCCTCCATTCATTTCTATCCAATGCCATGTCCTCGGTGAGGTACAAAGCATTCATATCCTTTCTTATCACCTCCATCCATGTCTTCCTAGGCCTACCCCGACCTCTTTTAACTAATATATTTTCCCATTTCTCCATCCTTCTAACTGAAGCATCATTAGGCCTTCGTCGAATATGTCCAAACCACCGTAAACGATTCTCTCTCATCTTATTTTCAATAGGTGCAACGCCTACCTTCTTACGTATCTCCTCGTTCCGAATCTTATCTTTTATTGTATTTCCACACATCCATCTCAACATACGCATCTCAGCTACACTCATTTTTTGAATATGATGTCTCTTGGCAGCCCAACATTCCGTACTATATAGTAAAGCGGGCCTAATAGTCGTCCTATAAAACTTTCCCTTCAACCGCAATGGTATTCTACGATCGCACAACACTCCAGTTGCACTCTTCCATTTCATCCACCCAACCTTTATCCTATGATTTACATCTCCATCAATTTCTCCATACTTTTGAATGATAGATCCCAAATATTTGAAAGAATCATCCACCGGTATTTCGTGCTCACCAAGCTTCACTACACTCCCATCACTACTTCGTTGCTTACTAAATCGACATTCCATGTATTCTGTCTTACTCTTACTCAACTTAAAACATCTTGCTTCCAATGTTTGTCTCCATAATTCTAACTTAGCATTAACCCCAGCTCTAAACTCATCAATCAAAACAATATCATCAGCAAACAACATACACCACGGCACATTTTCTTGAATTGATCTCGTAAGTTCATCCATCACTATAGCAAATAGGAAAGGGCTTAAAGCAGATCCTTGATGTAACCCAACCGTTATAGGAAAATTGGTTGTCACACCTCCACAAGTGCGGACATTGGTTACTACTCCTTCATACATATCTTTAATTATACTAATGTACTTGAGAGAAACACCTTTCTTCATCATTGTCCACCAAAGAACGTCCCTAGGTACTCTATCGTAAGCCTTCTCCAAATCAATAAAAACCATATGCAAATCTTTGTTCCTCTCTCTATTTCTCTCAATAAGTTGTCTAAGAAGATGTATAGCTTTCATAGTTGATCTTCCAGGCATAAAACCAAATTGATTCTCCGATATCATGACAATCTTCCTCAACCTAGACTCAATCACCCCCTCCCAAAGTTTCATAGTATGACTCATGAGTTTTATACCACGATAGTTTGTGCAATCTTGTATATCACCCTTATTCTTATATAGAGGCACCAAAGTACTCTTCCTCCACTCATTAGGCATCTTATTTGTCCGCCAAATCTTGTTAAAAAGATTTGTCAACCATTCTAAACCTTTCTCTCCCAAGCATTTCCAAGCCTCGATAGGTATACCATCTGAGCCAACTAACCTTCTCAAACTACTATAGGTTTAAATTTTGGATTATTTATTTCCCTAGTGATTGATGATTATTTTGGTGACTATACTCTTTAAGCATGCTCTTGAATGAAATTACTTGAAATGCTCAAACCATTCCACATCCCATAACACCAATTATTTGTATTTTTATCTCCAATGAAAGATAAAGGGAAAAACAGCTAGCTCTTTCCCAAATTTACCTTATGTTTCCTGACTAAAACCCAAGCAGACACCAAAATAAACAAATTGGAAACATAATAAAAAGGAGTTTGATTGCTCATAGAATAAAGGAGAAACAGAGACTATCCAACATCAAGTATGCAATTTTTTCAATTAGTGTAATAAAGATGATTCCCTAGACATTCCTGCATTAGCAGCACATAGTGTAAAGCAAAGCCTGTGAGGATACAAGAAAAGGTACCTTTTCTTTCAGCTTTGTTTTTTCTACTCCCAGACTCTTCTTGAGATTGCTGCACAGTCCAATTTAACACAACACTACTAAGCACCAGTAACCCAAATCAAAACCATAAGAATGGAATGAGGTGGGTGAATGACACGGCTGGATTGGTTAAGGTCACATCACCCTAACCAAGAGTTCCTAGGTCCAATCAGGCTCTATTCCAGCTTGACCATCAGGTGAAAAAAGTTATAAGGTGAAGAATTTGAATACCTTCACAAGCTTGAGCAACTCATCGGACAATGTTGTGTCAGCTAACTCAGATGCATCACTGAAAGAAGAAAAAAGAGGAAAAAAATAAGAAACAAACAGAAAAAATAAACAAACAAAACAATGAACCACTATGAAAGTTATGAGTTGGATGAACATACGATTTAGGTGCAACAGGTTTGGGTGGTCTTCGTGGAGGGGCTTTTGGCTTGAACTGGAACTGCAAGACATCACATACATGGTCAAAGAGTGTTGACGGGTCAACTTTACAGTACACAATGAAGTAAAATATTGACCTGTGGGCGACGGGAGCTAGAGTTATCTCCCATGGCTTTTCCTGCAAAACTGTACAGCAATATATTAAAATTTTGTGATTCTTATTGAATTCAAAGAGTTTGGGAAAATGACAGCTGCCATATCATCATATTTAATCTATGTAGTAATTTGATTAGATACTTGGAGTTGTGACTATAACCAATAAACTTGATAATTTCATCAAACATATGCATGCAGAATCAATTTAATGTAACAAAAAAAAAACTGAATTATAATTTTGTTTAAACAAACATATGGCAGGTAGTGGTTGCCAACAAAAAGACTAAATTGATTTCGGTGAGTAAATCAATCAAACACATAGCATGCCAATAAAACCATTTTTTTTAATTAGCTCATTCAAACATATGGCCCTGCACAAATTGGTTCCTACAATGCGATTGCATAAAGAATTATGCATGCATCATCCAGATTCAAAATCAAAGTGGCATTTACATGATTCGACCTCACACAGAATCATTTTCAAGCAATTGTATCAAACAAATTGTACATGCAACTCTAGCCTCTACTAGATACCCTCCACCAAAAAGGATATCAACCATGCATCCATACTGTTCTGACTTGGTCGTATTTTATACACCCTTCACATAATAAACAAGCTTCTCCGCCCATCATTAAACATATCCGTATGGCTACATGCTATAATAAGGGGATCCATGAACATAATCCTATCAAATATATGCCTAACTTGATCGTTTGTGAGAAGAGAGTGATGGAACAGGTTCCACATTCGTGTATAGCAAAGCTTGTCATCATGATACTCCATGATTCCAAGTTTGTAGGATCTCCCTCCAAAAAAAAAACAGTATGCAAAATCTACACTGCCACATTTAGCACACATATGAACAAGAGAATTTCTCAGCACCACAGAACCTTCAATCTTTGCTCGAACAATGAAAGCATGCATTCATTTTCCTTACGCAAGAGAACTCAATTGTGAACAGGTTGAAAGCACATCAACAAGCATGATATAATTGGGCCTCACTCTAAGAAACAGCGTCCCATGAAAAAGTTCAACAACATCCCAAGAAAACACGCATTGGATGTACACCGATGTCAGAGCGTTCTAAGCTACCACATCTCTGTCAGGCATTTTATCAAACATTTATCACGCGCCATTATCACTAGTCATTCACCACATGCTCAACCAATTTAGTTGTTTTAATCGCCACTGGCTCAGTAATTCCATCAAATACTTGGCGTGTAGCCCAAACGCAGCCACGCCCAGAGTACATATGAATCAAATCACCTCGCACCAGAAAGGCTGCCAGCTGGCCCTTTTTCCGGACAGAAACAAGGAAAAATGGCTGTCCAGCAAAGGGACTGCCAGCTGGCCCCTTTTCCGGCCAGCAACAGGGAAAGAATGGCTGGTCAGCAAAGGGGCTGCCGGCACGCCCCTTTGCCAGCCAAGAACACACACACGCACACACACCGAGCACCTGCACCGGTCGAAGGATGCTAGTCTATGTCTGCCGGAATAGATCGGAAGATGCCGGAAGGTAGGTGGCTGTGAGGAAGGACGCACGACGGTAAGGAGGGGAGGGGTGTGGGGTTTGGGGGCGTTGAGAAGGAGGATCCCGATAAAACGGGCTTGGGTGGTGAAAAATCCACTCTAACCAAGTTTTTCAAAACTGTCTATCAATGGGTCGGGTTGATATCGGATACCCGGACCGACCCAAACCTGAATTCTCAGGTATAAACGTAAAAGTGCCCACCAGAATAATATTCGGGTCGACTCGAACCTGATCCGAGCAATATACAGGCCAGATTTGGGTTATGATTTTTGTTGCATACCCGATCCAACATGACTTTTGTCGGGTTCACGACCTGACCCGAGTGTTTTGTATGTATTTTAGGTCAAAGTAAACTTCTGAAATTACGCGGATCCGATGTTCAATGCTTTTCTCTCTCCCAAAAAAAAAAAATTACGTGGATCTGAGTTTGAGATTTCATTTTCATGTCTCGATAAAACCCTAACCGGCAGTTTGTTATTTGAGCAGGTTTGAGTACACCCTTATGGATCGGGTACCTGACCCATTAGTTAAAATCTATTTTGACCCAGAACTTGTGAATGTCAGCAAGTTGACAGGACGTCACAAGTTCGAACCAACCGGTGGTGCCTCTTGCCACAAGGTCGAAACTGGTTGTACTCTTCGGTGGACTGGTTGTATTCTTCGGTGGGCAGTGGGGACCTCAAGGGTTTTACCAATCGGAGGCCAACCAATGTGAAGTCGGTGATGGGAGGTATCTCCCTTGGATTATTAAAAAAAACAGTTTAACCCAAAACTTGTTTTGTGAATCTGCATTTTAAGTGTCATCCAAACAAACACAAAACCCAGTTTCACAATAAAAACCAAGTTTGACCCTCAAAACTGAGTCAATAATCTGGTTCTGGCGTTATCAAAACGAAGCCTAAATTGGTTAAGTGAGACCAATTACTAATTAATCACAATTAGCCTAAAAGTGGTCTGGACAAAGTTGACTAACTTTGTTCTTAATTAGTTATGATTTGCCAAGGGGATGACTCCCAGTTAGCAGAGACAACTATTGTGTAAAGTACAATGCAGGTTTTGAGAATCTGTCCATTCAAATCGCATTTGCCCAATCACAATACAAAAGGGGTCAATTCACAATGGTTCAATTCATTTTTAAATATTTGTAAATAAAATAGAATACTTGAAGGAGAACACCAAAGTGCCCAAAAGGATTCCATCCTTTGACATAGATGGGTTTCATCCTATGTCCAACATTTCTTGACGGCTAGCATTAGTCCACCTCCAAGTGAAAATGTGGATCAATCCTACACTATAAGAAAAACTCTATTTAGCGATGGAAAAAAAACCATCGCAAAGTGCCATCGAATTAGCGAGAGAATGATATTTGTCGCTAAAATATCATTTATTTTCGATTTTAGCGACGAAAAATATTTTGTCAATAATCCGTCGCAACGTAGCAACGGATTAACGATGAATATTATGCAGTCGCCATATCCGCTAAAGCTTAGCGGCAGATCAACAGCAGACCTATTTTGTCGATGAGTCATCGCCAAATAGTGACGACTTAGCGATGAAATTTTGTTGCCGCGAATCCGTCGTGAATTTCCCCGTAAATCCTTAATTTTTTCCCCTTTCTTTCTCTTTTCTGTTTCCTCTCTGCCGCGTCTCCCGGGCCCGCACCCCGTCCCGCCGCCCGTCTCGCCGCCTCTGTCCCTCCTCCTGTCGGCCTCCTATTGCCCCACGGCCCGCCGGTTGTCGCCCCCTTCATGCCACTGTTGACCCCCGCTCCCCCCTTCCACCCTCCCGTCGGCCCCCGGCCGACCTCCTGTTGCCCCACGGTCAGCCGGTCGTCGTCCCCCTTCCCGACGCTTGTTGACCCCCGGCCCGCCTCCTCCCCCCCTCTTCGGCAGCCTTGTCGAGCCCCTTTCACCGTGCACCCGACCTAGGCCGACACCCCCGTCTGAACATCCACTTTCTCCCTCTTTTTCGCTCGTGTTCCAGACATCTCTGACGCCTTTATCCCGTCTTCGGCGACCTCGCAGGTAACCCCCTAGCCCGCCTCCCTGTATTGTATTGTATATTTATGCTTTGTAGGTATGTTGTTGAGCCAAAGACACGTGATGCTTAGTGCTAAGCATCGCATGTGGCTAAAAATATAATGCACAATTAAGTAAATACTCGTGGTGAGTAAGTGATGTAAGTGCATCACATGTTATTTAATTTATTGGATGCAATATTTTTTTGTTCACACACTCACATAGTTGTGGATATATATGATTGTTTTAATGGAGTTTGGAGATCATGCTGAGCATGATTTTAATGTATTAGTATAAGTGTTCTTATTTTTTGAGTATTGATTTCTTGCTCAGCATGGTAGTAGTTAGTGAGATATTGGAGTATGTTTGTTGCAGGTACATGTTTGATATATGTTTTGATATGAATGATTTGAATGTATTGCAATGTTTGATGTTTCTGTATCCATGCTTGCACAAAGTTATTTTTCATTTGATTATAGCATTCATGTAGAATTGTATCATGAATTTTTTGTTCAAATGAATGTATCCTTATATGTAATGTGATTTTAAATTTCTAAATATCATCTTGATGTGTATAAATATGATGTGATGGTGTATTACACACGAAAAATCTACATATTATTAAAATTTTCTTTTAATTGGTGATGATAATATCTGTAATATTATAGGACAAAATGGCTGCAAACCGTGAATGGATGTATCGTAAGATAGTTGATAATGAGGTGTCGCATGAATATATGAATGGTGTTGACAGTTTTATTGAATTCACAATAGCAAGTATCAGTACAGTGGATCCCACCAGTCGGATCAGATGCCCTTGCACGATGTGTAAGAAAAATCAATTTGTAGAACCTCATGACGTTAGACATCACCTATACATGAAAGATTTTGTTAGTGGTTATCAAAATTTGACGCTTCATGGTGAAGAATTTTGGAATAATTTTGACGCTTGGGTAGATGTGGTGCACGATAATTCATATGTGGATTTGATATTTGATATCGCAAGACCAAAAATGGGTTATGTTGTGGGACATAGTGATGCACCAACTAGGGTAGAGGAGGAAGCAACAAACGATGCAACTAGTACATTTTATGACTTACTTAGAGATGTTGATGAACCACTGTGGAATGGTTGCGAGAGTCATATTATCTTGTCTGCAGCTTTTCAACTACTGAATTTGAAGTCTAAGTTTAATTTAAGTCAATCATGTTTTGATCGTCTGTACTCTATTGTGAAGAATATGTTGCCCAAAGATGAGAAATCGCCACAAAATCTCTACCGTGCAAGGGTTATGGCTAATGCTTTAGGTATGGGGTATCAAAAGATAGATGTTTGTCTCAATCACTGCATGTTGTATTTCAAAGATCAAGAAAATAGCAGATCGTGTTCATTATGTAGATATTCTCGGTTCAAGCCAAAGACAAAGAGAAAATGTAGCACAAGGTCAAAAGAAGTGTCATATAAGTCACTCCGCTACTTTCTTCTCACCCCTAGATTGCAACGTCTTTATATGTCTTCGATGACAGCTAAACAAATGATATGACATGTAAATAAAGTTTGGCATGATGAAGACAAGATCACACATCATATTGATGCAGAAGCTTGGAGGCACTTTGATCGTACTCATAAGAACTTTGCTTTGGAAGTGAGAAATGTTAGGCTATGTTTATGTACAGATGGATTTAATCCATTTGGGGGTAGATCAACCCCATACTCGTGTTGGCTGATATTTGTCACCTCATACAACCTACCTCCAAGCTTAGCGTTAAAATCTTTTCTTGTCTCTATTGATCTCTGGTCTGACGTCTCCGGGCCAAAATCTTGATGTATATTTGAGGCCATTGATTGCTGAACTGAAAATATTATGGGATGACGGTGTTCTCACATACAATACCCATAAAAAATAAAATTTCAATATGAAGGTTGTTGTTCTATGGACAATCACTGACTTCTCTGCATATGGTATGTTATCTAGTTGAAGCACACATGGGAGGTTAGCATTTTCGTACTGCATGGAGAATACAAGATCGTTTAGATTGACGCATAGAAAAAAGTCGTGCTGGTTTGATTGTCACTGTTAATTTCTACCCAGCGATCATCTGTTTCGACGATAAAAGAATTGTTTCGAGTAGGTACAACTGAAATTAAAGGTCCACCAACAAGGTTGTTTGACATAGAGATTTTAAGAAGATTGTGATACTTTTTATGTTGACTAACATATACTCGTAGGCCAACGCTCTTTATTGGATTTGGAAAGGATCACATTTGAACAAAGAAATCTATATTTTGGAAACTACCATATTGGCCAACCTTATTTATACAACATAATTTGGATGTCATGCATATAGAGAAAAATGTGTTTGATAATGTGTTTAATACAGTAATGAATATGAAAGAGAAAATGAAGGATATATAATCCGAAGGCACTTATGGATTTAAAAGTGGTATGTAAAATACTAGAATTGAAACTCAAAGAGTACAATGGCAAAGTACTGAAACCAAAGGCAAGGTATATGCTTAGACCAGATCAAGTAAAGCTTGTATGTCATTGGTTGGGACAATTGAGTTTTTCAGACAACTACGTTTCTAACATTGCTCAGGCTATAAAGATGAACGAGGAACAGTTATATGGGTTGAAGGGACATAATTGTCATATCATTATGCAACGGTTGATACCCCTAGCATTTTATGATATGTTAGACAAACCTATATGGGGGGTATTGTCCGAGTTGAGTAGATTTTTTAGAACATTGTGCGCAACAAAAGTTATAGTATCTGAAGTAAAGAATTTCAAAGAATCTGTCGTAACTACTATTTGTCAGCTAGAGAAGATATTTCCACCAACATTTTTTGATGTTATGAAACATGTGATCATACATTTGCCATATGAACTTAGGGTTGGTGGACCTGTGCAATATCAGTGGATGTACCTATTTGAAAGATATATGTTTATTTAAATTTTTCTTTTCAATTCTATTAAGAAATTTATTGTAATCCAAAATGTATATTGTTGACATATGCATGTTTGATCTAAAAAAAAAAGGTTCAGAATAAAGCAAAAGTAGATGGTTCTATTTGTGAGGCGTACACCTTATAAAAGATTTCAAATGTCTCATCTATGTACTTTGAAACTCACATTCCAACACATTACACATGTCCACCTCGTAATGATGATGGAGGACATTTAACTGTAACTGATAATTTGTCTATATTTCAACCACTTGGGCGTGCATTTGGCAGTTGGCGGTCAAGACTCTTAGAAGATCGAGAGCAAGACGTAACATAAATATATATCCTTTTTAATTGCTCAACAATCAGCCCATACTTCGAATAAGTATACTTAATACGTAAAACGTGCGTATTTCGCACTGATACTTAGGTATTCTAGTTAGCTTGATTTTGATCATGAGACAAACTCTCTTATCCAATTGAAAGTGAAACTTGAAATTCCACTAGAGGGGGGTGAATAGTGAAATATGATTATGATCGATAAAATAAAATAATTAAGCAATAAGGCACAACACATAAAACACAGAAGTTATACTGGTTCGGTCAATATCCAGACCTACATCCAGTCCCCAAGCAAACCACTTGAGATTCCACTATAACATCCGAGTTACCGGATAAATAGTACAACACCCTCTTCCCAAGAGGTCTTCTTCTCTCAACAGAGAAGGGGCACACCCTCTTCCCAAGAGGTCTTCTTCTCTCAACAGAGAAGGGCAACACCCTCTTTCACAGAGGTCTACTTCTTTAAACAAAGAAGAAATACAGTGAATAACAGAGTTACAATACTTCCTATAGAACCTTCAGAATGATATGAATGCACGAATGAAGGATTCTAAGAATGTTCTGTTTGTCACTCAGAGGATACTCTTTGTCAAAGAGCTGGACTTGACTTTTTCTCTTTTCTTTCTTTTTCTTTTTCTCTTTATTTTTCAAGGCTCTCTTTTCAAATCACGAATAGAAAATTTTCTCTTTGTAAGCTCACACGTCTATTCCATTCCCCTGTTTGAATAGTTTATTTGAGTGTGTTTATATAGCCTTTAAAAAGTAGTCGTTACATTTTGGAATTGTAACTTTTTGAAATGTGAAATGTTATGTCATTTCAAAAATATCTTTTAGAGAAGATTGAGAATGCCTTTTTCCATAAGAGTAAAATAGAGGGTACACTAGTCGTTGTATTGTTTTTAGGTAATACATATTTTATGTAAAAAGTCTATTGCTTACAATAGTACATTGAACGTTGGGTTGTAGTTTTGTCTTTATTCTAATTAATTATTTGAGGTACATTAGTACTTCTTTACTTTAAATGAGTGTAAGTACTATGAGTGCTTTGAGATATTTATTTATACATAGTCATGTCAAGTGTATTCTTTATGTAGTGTATTTCAAAGTCTCTAGAGAGAATGAGGACCAAAAAGAAGGTCGACATTCTTTGGGAAGGATATTTAGAAAGGATTTGTTACAGAAGGCATTTAATGCTTTGTAGAGAGAATGATGACTTCAAGTAAGTTGACATTTTATGGTTATGAGAAAAAGTAACTAGAGTCCTTTAAAAAACATATTTTATTTGTTTTTCTTTTGTGTAGCCGATTTATGTTTTTGTCTTCTTCTTGTATTAAGAAACATTTCATTAAAGAAGATAACTAAAGTCTTTTCAAAAACATATTTTATTTGTTTTTCTTATGTAGTCGATTTTATGTTTTTGTCTTCTTCTTATAAAAAATATTTCTTTAAAGAGGGAAACTAAAGTCTTTTCAAAAACATATTAAATTTGTTTTCTCCATGTAGTCGATGTTATGTTTTTGTCTTTTTCCTACATTCCTTTTTTCATGTTGTCTTGTATATAGTACAAGGTACAATTATTATATGACAAAATATCTTTTTCATGAAAGGTTGTAAGAAGGTACAATTATTAGTTTTCAAAAAGGAGCTTTTTGAAACTATCGTATACTTTTATGATATAGTGTTTATGAATGAGTATGTAATATGCAATATGCAAGTTTCTGAAGGTTCTGTTACAAATGACTCTAAAGAAGAAAAAAGTCTTCATCTTGAGGTAGCTGATCTCTTCATTTGAACTTTAGGAAAGCATGGCTCATCAAGCTTTTTCTTCAAGGAGTATGATTGCACCATAGTTGTACTTGAACAGGGAGTCTCCATCCTTATTGGGTGAGATATTGTTGCACCAAATACTCGTTAGATTTATGGCAAAACATATTCAGTCATAATAGAACATTATTTCAAGAGAACATATTATCATATCTTATAAAATCAAATGAGACAGTGTATCATATTATGTGACATCAAAACTGAGTTTCTCAACATTTTCCCCCTTTTTTATGATGACAAAATATGCTCCCCTTGTCAAAAAGACATTATGCATAGAAATAATAATATGATAAAAAAAAGTGAAATAATGTTTAAAGAGAGAATATTTCTCCAATAATGGAGACAGGTTTTCTCCCCCTTTGTCATGGACAAAAAGGAGGGATCAGAGTAAGAAAGTTATTACAGACCAAATATAAAAGGAATTTAAAAGTTATTATAAAAAAATGAGTCTATCTCGAAGGTGGAGAAGGTGAAGGTGGTCGGTTGGCACGATTCCGCTTGCGAGTCTGCTGCAACAGGGCTTGATTACGAAGGATTCGATTCTGAGTTTGCTCGATATCCATCATAGCAGAAAAGTAATTGAAGGAGGACATTGAATCTGCTTCATTAGAGCCGAGCATATGCAGGGACCTTAGATTGAAGGTGGTACCATCGAGGACTTGAGAGGGACGGAGAATGACTTCGTTGTGAAGTGGTACATGGAAGTATTTGAGAATGGGAGTTATAAAACACCCAAAAAGAAGAGGCTCAAATTTCTGATAACGAATAAAGAGGTCGAAAAGAATGGATGACCAATTTATCGGAAGAGAAGAAAGGATTGCGTAGATAAGAAGAGAGATTTTTCGAGGAACTAATCCCTGGCGGGGACGCTTGGGATAGATGTTATGGAGAAGAATCTGGGCAAGTAGCTGAGCATGAAGTTGGAGATTCCTCATGTGCCACGGAAGTTGGTAGCAGTTGGTGCAGAGAATTATTTTTCGAAGTACCGATCGGTCGATTGGTACTATGGTGTTAAGGTCGGTACCGTTGGAAGGTAGGTTTAGAATTCTACCCAGGGCGGAAGCATCGAAAATCATCAGCTGTCCTCGAACTTTGCTGGTGATTGAGGTTTGTTCATGATCAGTAGAGAAGTTGGTATAAAACAGTCAGACTAGTTCGGGATAATAGGCAGCTGGGGATGAAGATCCTATGAGAGGTTTGAGTTCAGGGAGATAGGTGTCTAAGTCGAAGAACATGAAGTCGTCAAAGTTGATCAATTTTCCTTCATGAATGAGGCGAGAGCAGAGTGAGTTGTAGTTGTGAAACAAATCAGGATACCTTAGATCAGCGGAGGTGATCACATTGGTAGAGGAGGAGGCCATTATCGAATGTCTTGAAAATAAAGCACTAGGAGAGAAAGGAGCTTGAACCGAGAGAAAGTTTGTATAAGGATAGAAAAGTTCGAATGGAATGGTAAGAGATGAACCAATTGATTAAATAGAAAGAAGAAAATAATTGTTGAATGACATTGGAAGTGAGTAATTTTTAGATTTTAGTCAAATAAGGAAATCCGTGAGTAGTAAGTTAAGAGACTTGTGAATGACAAATCAAATCAATGTTTGAGGATAGTGTATTATATTAGATTGAGGAGGACATAGTTATTGAAATATATAGATTTTACTATGGGTGAGTTTATCGACTAGTGAGAGAAAACATTAATAGAGTATGGGGTGTCATGTTGAATAAAAAAAATGATTGATCTTAAAAATAATGGCCTAATAAAACAAACAACTTGTTACTCAATGTGGAGGGATTCTAAATTCGTGAATGGAGAGTTAAAGACATAACAAAATGATGTGGATATCTAGAGAGGAGAGAAAGAAAATAAAGGACAATATTTACTTGATTTAGATATGACATAAAGTAGAGTTAGAATAAAGGTTTGCTTGGAGACAAGACTTTAAAGGTTCTCGATTTTAGAGGGATATACAATAAGAGAGAGGCAAGGTCACGGATGGAAAGAAAGGTCATAGGGTGATCATGTGATGTGTACTTTGAAAGATATGACATTTTAAAGAAAAGAGTGCCTTTTTAAAAAAAATGTTTCATGATTAATATTTGTAATTTTTATGAGTATACGTGGATATGAGAAGGACACATTTTGACTTTGACTAGTGGTAAGAGATATGATGAGACAAGAAGGAGAAAGAGTTAAAAATATATAAGAATTTAAATAAGAATAGACATGGAGGAGTCGGATTCAAAAATGTATAATAAAAAATGTATTCGAGAGATGAAATGAGGAGACAAAGAAATATTTATGAATGAAGAGTAATAAATGTGAGTTGTCATAGAGAGAAGTGAGATGACATATATGGATTTTTGTGAAGGATAAAGAAGTAATAAAAAAAAAGATTGATGAAAGACATAAAGTTATGATTGATATGAATTATTATTTATATTCTTAAAGAAACTCGACAAGGTTAAGTTTTAAACAAGAGTTGACAAGAATGGAGGCTTAATTTGTATGCGAAAGAGATGATAATAGATAGTTTGTAGGGCTATGATATAACAGATGATATAGTAAAAAAAACAATTTACATGAGAATATAGCAACTAGATCTTTTAAAGGAACTAAATAGTCATTCGATTTTAACTAATGAAGAGTATGAGTTCTCATAAACTAAGTAGGACCATTTATCGTAAGAAAAGTTTTTATAAAAGGACAAAAATAATAAAGGAGTTGAGTGATGTAAACATTGTTATGATGACTTTTAATATAATTAGTTTTTATGGATATGAGAGAAAGGAGATAGAACAAGGAGTTATAATGGATGTGTACTTGAAAGATGACAAGTTAAATGACATAAAGAATGAGTCTTATAAGAATACGTGAATATGGAAACTTAGTTTGACTAACTAAAATCGATAAGAAGGAAAGCAATTTAAAATAAGATTTAAACAAGACTTATAAGAAGTATTATAATAAGTGTGATTAATTTATAAGTCACTTAGTTTGCATATTCCTAGTTCTCTTCTAATTCATGTGAAGTCTTCATGTTTTAATGGTTTAGTGAATATGTCTGCTAACTGTTGATTAGTGGGTATGAATTCTAATTTAATTTTGTTGTTTAAGACTTGTTCTCTTAAGAAGTGGTGTCTTATTTGAATGTGTTTAGTTCGTGAGTGTAAAATAGGATTCTTAGATAGGTTTATAGCACTCGTATTATCACAGAAAATAGTTGTATTTTTAAAATTTAAACCAAAATCTTTTAAAGTTTATTTCATCCAGATGACTTGAGTACAAGCTAGGCTAGCAGCAATGTATTCGGCTTCAGTAGTTGATAATGATACACAGTTTTGTTTCTTACTGAACCATGATACTAGTGAGTGCCCTAGCATGTGACATGTTCCACTTGTGCTTTTTCTGTCAGATTTACTTCCAGCAAAGTCAGCATCGCTGTATGAGATTAGATCAAATGTAGAGGATTTTGAATAGAATAATCCAAAATCAACTGTGTCTTTTAAATATCTCATTTTTTTTTTACAGCTTTAAGATGTGATTCTTTTGGATTTGACTGAAATCTAGCACACAAGCAAACACTAAACATTATATCTGGACGGCTAGCAGTTAAATAAAGAAGTGATCCTATCATACCTCGATATACCTTTGTATCAACAGACTTACCATCTTCATCTTTGTCCAACACAGTAGTAGTGCTCATAGGAGTAGATTTTGAAGCAGTTGAGTTCATGTTGAATCTCTTCAGAAGTTCACGAGCATACTTAGATTGATTGATGAAAACTCCATCCTTGGTTTGCTTAATATGCAGTCCAAGAAAGTAGGTGAGTTCTCCCATCATACTCATTTCGAATTCATTCTGCATGGACTTAGAAAAATCTTCACAGAGAGTGCTGTTAGAAGATCCAAAGATGATGTCGTCGACATAAATTTGAACAATTAGGGTATGATTATTCACTACTTTGACAAATAGTGTAGAATCTGCTTTGCCAACGGAAAAACCAGTTTTTAATAAAAAGGTTTTAAGTCTTTCGTACCAAGCACGAGGTGCTTGTTTTAAACCATATAAAGCACGTTTGAGTTTAAAAACATGATCTGGGTATTGTTCATTTTCAAATCATGGAGGTTGTTTTACATAGACTTCTTCATTTATAAAATCATTTAAGAAAGCACTTTTAACATCCATTTGAAATAATTTGAAATCCATATAGCTTGCATATGCTAAGAGCATTCTAATAGATTCAAGTCTAGCAACAGGAGCAAATGTTTCATCAAAGTCAATACCTTCCTCCTGGTTGTATCCTTGAGCTACTAGTTTGGCCTTGTTTCTTATAACATTATCTGTTTCGTCTAGCTTGTTTCTGAAGATCCATCTTGTCCCAACGATTGGATGATCCTTTGGTCTAGGTACAAGATCCCAAACGTCATTTCTTTGGAATTGATTCAGTTCTTCAGTCATGGCTAGCATCCAGAACTCATCAATGATGGCTTCATCAATCTTCTTTGGTTCAAGTTGAGAAATGAATGCCATGTTTGCAATCCGTTCTAACTGAGCTCTAGTTTGAACCCCCTTTGTTAGTTCTCCCAAAATCTGCTTTTGAGGATGATTTTTGATATCGACAAAGGTTCTTTGGTGATCATCTTCATTAGACTTAGCTGTGTTATCTAAAAATAAATCTGTACTTTCAACATCATCATCATTAGTTTGTATATGAACAGATTGATCAATAGATTCACAAAAACTAACATGCATAAATTCTTCAATAGTATTATGACTCTTATTGAAAACTCTGTATGCTTTACTATGACTTGAATATCCTAAGAATATGCCTTCAACAGATTTAGCATCAAACTTATCCAGGCTATCTTTTGTGTTTAGGATAAAGCATTTACATCCAAAGACTTTGAAATAGTCTATTCTTGGAGTTCTGTCATAGAATAGTTCATAGGGAGTTTTATTTAATAAGGGTCTAATGAGAACTCTATTTGTTATGTAGCATGCAGTATTAACAGCTTCTGCCCAAAAGGATTTTGCAAGATTATTGTGTTGGAGCATAGTCCTGGCAGATTCCTGAAGGGTTCTATTCTTTCTTTCTACTACACCATTTTGAGAGGTGCAGCTCTAGGAAAGGCAAAGTTATGAGAAATACCATGCAAGTTACAAAAATTTTCAAAGAGTTCATTTTCAAATTCTCCTCCATGGTCACTACGGATATTAACAATAAAACACGATTTTTCGTTTTGTAATTTTTTACATAAGATTTCAAACTGACAAAACGTGTCACTTTTGTTTTTCAAAAATATTACCCAAGTAAATCTTGAGTAATCATCTACAATGACAAAAGCATATCTATTATGATTAAAGCTAGCTACCCTAGAAGGACCAAAAAGGTCCAGGTGGAGAAGCTCTAAAGGTCTTTACTTGAGATGACATTTTTTGATTTGAAAGAAGATTTTGACAATTTTCCTAATTGACATGCATCACAAAAATAATCCTTTTTGAAAGATATGTTGGGTAACCCACGTACTAACTTATCTTTAGCTAGTTTAGACATGTATTTAGAATTGACATGGCCCATTCTCATGTGCCATAGATGTTGAGTGTCATTATTAGCTATGAGGCAATGTTATGTGATGTTTTCTAGGTATAGTTCATATATATTATTCTTTCTTATACCTTTTAAGATGATGTTTTCATTGGTGTCAGCTATGAGGCATGCATCATGATTAAAGCTAACATTATAACCTGTGTCACACATTTGACTGATACTTAGTAGGTTATGTTTTAAGTTTTTAACAAGGAGAACGTCTTTGATAAGAGGTTTGTCTATGTTACCAATATTTCCAATACCAATTATCAAACCTTTGTTGTTGTCTCCAAAGGTGACGGTTCCTCCTTCTTTATGATGAAGAACAGAAAAAAGGTCTGGATGTCCTGTCATGTGCTTTGAACATCCACTATCTAGTATCCATCTGTTCTTCTTCTTTGGAGCCTGCAAAACATTAAGTAAATCTCCTTTTTGGTACCCAATCGGGTCCTTTTTTGTTAGACTTTGGAACCCATATCCATTTGGATTTGGGTTTGTCTATCTCTTTAGAGGAGTTAAAAAGATTATCATTATAATACTCCTTATTTGGTTCAGATGAACTTTTCATAAACGTGGTCTTTTGATTTATACAAGAAGGTTTTTTGAAATGAGAATAGCCAATACCATTCTTGTAAAAGGAGACCTTCTGAGAGGATAAGAGTTTATCCAAGTTCTCTTTACCTTTAGTAAACTTGAAAACCGTTTTCATGAGGTTCTCAGTTTTACTTTTTAGCTCTGAAATTTCTACTTGCATATCTTTAGTTTTGGAGCTAGTAGAAGAAATTTCAGACATAAGCAAAAGATTTTTCTTTTTTAACTCAGAATTTTCACTGCTGAGTTTTTCATTCTCTTGAGAAAGCTTTAAATTTTCAGATTTTAAAACTTTATTTTTGAAACTCAATTTTCTAGATTCTTCAAATAGTTCTTGAAAAGCATCTAGAAGTTCTTTAAAGGGAAAATCAGATATTTCACTTACCGAACTTTCGTTTGCCATGAAGCACATATTTGCAGTTTCGGCTTCATCATCACTTGACTCTTCACTAGTGGATGGTTCTGAATCATCCCATTGAGCATGCAGAGCCTTTTTCTTGAAGAACCTCTTCTTTGGTTCCTTAGTTCTGGACTTTCTTTTGAGAAGGGGACAATCACGTTTTAAGTGGCCTGGCTTATTACACTGAAAGCACATGGGATCTTCTTTAAGATCTTTTCTTTCCTTGTGCCTGTTTGGAAGCCGGTTCCTTCTCATGAAGCACTGGAATTTTCTGGTAAGTAGCGCAATTTCTGATTCTTTATCTGAGTCTTCATTCTCAGATAGGGCTGGGAAAGCTAGAGTTTTCTTTACTGGTTGCTCTTCTTCCCTTCTTTCTTTCATGTGGACTTCATAGGCCATAAGATTGCCTATTAAGTCGTCCAATGTAAGTTTAGATAAATCTTGAGCTTCTTCAATAGCAGTAGTCTTTTTCTCTCAATCAGTTGTGAGAGATCTCAAGATTTTCTTCACCTTTTCAGTCTGGGAATATGTTACACCCAGAGATTTCAGGTCATTGGTGATGTTGGTGAATCTGGTAAACATCTCTGTGATGGGTTTATCTTTGTTCATTTTGAACAACTCATATTTTCTAACAAGAGATGATATTTTGGCTTCTTTTACTTTGTTGGTTCCTTCATGAATAACCTCCAAAGAATGCCAAATGTCATATGCAGATTCACATATAGATATTCTGTTGAATTCATTCTGATCAATGGCACAATAAAAGGCATTCATAGCCTTTGCATTTAGGTTTGCCATTTTCTTTTCTTCATCAGACCATAAGTTATAGTCTGCGGATGGAGATGTGTATGGATGCTCAACAATTTTCCATACAGCAAAGTCTATGGATTTGAGAAAGATATCCATTCTGCACTTCCAATATCCATAGTTGGAGCCATTGAAGAAAGGAGGACGAGATGCGTGTTGACCTTCAATATCACGAGCATAAGAGGTAGATGTCATTTGTGCTGGAAGACTTGTTACGTCGAAACCAGCAAACCTGCTCTGATACCGAATGAAATTCCACTAGAGGGGGTGTGAATAGTGAAATATGATTATGATCGATAAAATAAAATAATTAAGCAATAAGGCACAACACATAAAACACAGAAGTTATACTGGTTCGGTCAATATCCAGACCTACATCCAGTCCCCAAGCAAACCACTTGAGATTCCACTATAACATCCGAGTTACCGGATAAATAGTACAACACCCTCTTCCCAAGAGGTCTTCTTCTCTCAACAGAGAAGGGCAACACCCTCTTTCACAGAGGTCTACTTCTTTAAACAAAGAAGGAATACAGTGAATAACAGAGTTACAATACTTCCTATAGAACCTTCAGAATGATATGAATGCACGAATGAAGGATTCTAAGAATGTTTTGTTTGTCACTCAGAGGATACTCTTTGTCAAAGAGCTGGACTTGACTTTTTCTCTTTTCTTTCTTTTTCTTTTTCTCTTTCTTTTTCAAGGCTCTCTTTTCAAATCACGAATAGAAATTTTTCTCTTTGTAAGCTCACACGTCTATTCCATTCCCCTGTTTGAATAGTTTATTTGAGTGTGTTTATATAGCCTTTAAAAAGTAGTCGTTACATTTTGGAATTGTAACTTTTTGAAATGTGAAATGTTATGTCATTTCAAAAATATCTTTTAGAGAAGATCGAGAATGCCTTTTTCCATAAGAGTAAAATAGAGGGTACACTAGTCGTTGTATTGTTTTTAGGTAATACATATTTTATGTAAAAAGTCTATTTCTTACAATAGTACATTGAACGTTGGGTTGTAGTTTTGTCTTTATTCTAATTAATGATTTGAGGTACATTAGTACTTCTTTACTTTAAATGAGTGTAAGTACTATGAGTGCTTTGAGATATTTATTTGTACATAGTCATGTCAAGTGTATTCTTTATGTAGTGTATTTCAAAGTCTCCAGAGAGAATGAGGACCAAAAAGAAGGTCGACATTCTTTGGGAAGGATATTTAGAAAGGATTTGTTACAGAAGGCATTTAATGCTTTGTAGAGAGAATGATGACTTCAAGTAAGTCGACATTCTATGGTTATGAGAAAAAGTAACTAGAGTCCTTTAAAAAACATATTTTATTTGTTTTTCTTTTGTGTAGCTGATTTATGTTTTTGTCTTCTTCTTGTATTAAGAAACATTTCATTAAAGAAGATAACTAAAGTCTTTTCAAAAACATATTTTATTTGTTTTTCTTATGTAGTCGATTTTATGTTTTTGTCTTCTTCTTATAAAAAATATTTCTTTAAAGAGGGAAACTAAAGTCTTTTCAAAAATATATTAAATTTGTTTTCTCCATGTAGTCGATGTTATGTTTTTGTCTTTTTCCTACATTCCTTTTTTCATGTTGTCTTGTATATAGTACAAGGTACAATTATTATATGACAAAATATCTTTTTCATGAAAGGTTGTAAGAAGGTACAATTATTAGTTTTCAAAAAGGAGCTTTTTGAAACTATCGTATACTTTTATGATATAGTGTTTATGAATGAGTATGTAATATGCAATATGCAAGTTTCTGAAGGTTCTGTTACAAATGACTCTAAAGAAGAAAAAAGTCTTCATCTTGAGGTAGCCGATCTCTTCATTTGAACTTTAGGAAAGCATGGCTCATCAAGCTTTTTCTTCAAGGAGTATGATTGCACCATAGTTGTACTTGAACAGGGAGTCTCCATCCTTATTGGGTGAGATATCCTTGCATCAAATACTCGTTAGATTTATGGCAAAACATATTCAGTCATAATATAACATTATTTCAAGAGAACATATTATCATATCTTATAAAATCAAATGAGACAGTGTATCATATTATGTGACATCAAAACCGAGTTTCTCAACAAAACTGAGTGGACGCATTCAAAGATGTTGGCCAACTTACATATGTAATTCATCTTTACTCTCTTATTTTCAATCATGACCATCAAAATCCTATTGGTTATTTTATTTTTAAATTGTTTATCACACCTGCTTTGTTGAAAATTTTTATTTAGAAAAAATAACTTTGTAAAGAGTTGAAGACTTAACAATTGGACTATTGAAACATTGTTTAATCAATACATTCAGCATGGTCCATTTACTAGGAAATGAACTTTTAATCAAGTGGTTTCAGCATAAATACATGATTTTATCAAATATGAATGTTTACACATTGCGGATTGTTGAATTTTGAAGTCCTTAAAAATCCGATTATACAATGTGAGAAATCTAAAACATGTTGTTTGACTAAACAAACCAAATAAATCATATTCGTAGAACTTTATCTGGAAAAAGAAAATCAATAGAACGTGTTGGAAGAATGTGTTTCTACTAAAGGATGTGGTACAATTGTGGATAAAAATTGATACCTGCATCATGGTTTTTTGACAAGAAAAATAATTTTTTGAGCCTTCAAAATTTATGAAGATTTTGGACCGTTGATTTTTCAAACTTATAAAAACTCATGGGTGATTTTTTTTGTTTTCAATTTTTTAGATTGAATCTTCCAAATATGATTGATTAAGTATACACAAATTGATAGGAAAACTCCTCCAAGATGGGTGGAGGAGTATTTCCTATTAGAGTCTTTCCTACCAAGAGGGATGCCCCCTCTCTCTACCACTCAAGCACCTCCTACTCCTCCCTCCTCCTCGACCTCGCCAACACCCTCTCCTCTTGTCGCTTCTTCTTCTCCCTGATCGTTCAATTGCATTTAGCAACAACGGTAGGGTGTCTAGAACGACCCCTCCGTCTACACCGACCTCGTTGGCGCTCTTGCTTGCATTGATATGATGAAGTTCTAGATCAAGGTTGATGAGGCATCGGGGAAGATTGTTGACGCCTACTTCAAAACGTTGGGTGCTGCTTTGCAATCACCTTGTGCTCGCTGAGTTAGTTTCATCTTTCCATTCTCCTGATTTCTAAGGTTTTTAATCATTTGGTTTTTGGTTGGAGGAGAATTCTTCTAGTGTTAATTAGGAACTATGATGCAAATTTGTTAATCGATTTGTGTAGCGCCTCTTTTAACTTACAATTTGAGGTCTTGTTTCATTTTTCATAGGATTGCTATGATTGCCTGATTTTTCATTCATGGATTCCGTTAGAATTGAATTAGTATGTTATTATTATTATTATTAACAAATTTCTTTTTTAGGTTCTTGCTCTGTTTTCTGCATTTGTGTTCTTTTCTTCTCTTGAAAACAAGTTCAAAAATATATATGGCCTTTCTTTATATTTCATAATTGTGTGGTATCTTCACTCTAACATCTTGTTGTTGCTTTGATATATCTGTAATTTGTGAATTGATTTTTTTTAATATAATATCAAATTTAATGTTGCTTTTAAGTTGTTTGATTTTCTGCTTTAATTCTTTTTTCTTTTCAAATTGCTGTATTGGTTAGAGTTGACCAATTATTTTGTTCAGTTACTAGTGAGCCCCAACTGTCCAATAACCAACTTTTTGTGTAGCATGAGAACATTTTTTCATGCACAAACAAACACGCAAAAAAAAATTCTGTAGTTTTCAGCTTGTTTTTCTCATTCTACACAAACAAGAGAAAAGTTTTCTTTTAAAAAACTTATCATATCAACACTTTTCTTTTAAGAAAATTTTTGGCTTCCAAACGTGGCCGTAGTCCCTTGAGTGTGAAGCTTATGCTGCTTACATCTTTGATGTACTGTTCACATACAAAATAATACTTTACTTGAAATAAATGATTTTGAGCGGTAAAAGCCAAAGCAGGTTATATGTCCCCCCCCCCCGAACAGGGCAATTAGCTACATCTCATGCTCGGGGGTCCCAAAGAGCACCACATATGTAAGCATGTGTGTCTCGTATCCCCATGTTTGTCAGCATTAATTAGCGTTGGAGTTTGATGCGATTGCAAAGACTTAAGTACCCTCTCCTCCATTGGTGCAAAAAAAAATGACGATTCTTGAAAAGGAGTGGTTGTAAAGACTTAAGTGCCCCGAAGATGATTATTTAAGACCCAGTCTCTGCACTGCAGGATTATCTGAGAAAGAAATCTCCCCTAGAGGAGGCCATGAACATCAACCCTCTCACACTCTCTCTCCTTTCTATTTCTGCTTCTATGCACATCCAACAGAAGATCTTACATTGCTCCATCAAGCACCGACTGACCTGCACATTGACTGTTGTGGAGCCTGATTCAAAGTTTTTACCCTTACAGGAGGAGGGTTTGGGGGTTCATCCCAGCGTGGGTAGCATCATTCAACTAAATGAGTTATAGATCCTGATTCAGAGTTTTTACCCTTATAAGAGAGGGGTCTGGGGGCTCCTCCCAACGTGGGTAGCATCATTCAACTTGAAAAGTTGTGGAGTCTGATTCAAAGTTTTTACCCTTACAGAAAAGGGGGGTCTGAGGGCTCCTCCCAGCGTGGGTAGCATCATTCAACTTGATGAGTTGTGGAGTCTGATTTACAATTTTTACCCTTATAGGATGAGGGTTTGGGGGCTCCTCCCAATGTGGATAGCATCGTTCAACTTGATTTGTTGTGGAGCCTGATTCAGAGTTTTTGCCCTTACAGAAGAAGGGTTTGGAAGCTCCTCCCGATGGTCATCCGACGAAACAAACCTGAGCCATCAAAAATGTTTGTTTGAACTTTTCATCGTCATCTTCTTCTTCTTTCTTCTCCGTAAAACACTGTAAAACCCTCTCTCTCTCTAGAGAAGAAATCAAGGGAGGCAAAGAGTTCCCCCTGGAGAAGGCCATGAACATCAACCATCTCACTCTCTCTCCCTTCTCTCTCTACTTTTGTGCACATCCAACAAATGATCCAACATTTCTCCATCAAACACCGACTGACCTGCACACTAACTGTAGCATCGTTCAACTTGATGAGTTGTGGAACCTGATTTAGAGTTTTTGCCCTTATAGGAGGGGGGTTTGGGGGCTCCTCCTAGCGTGAGTAGCATCATTCAACTTGAAGAGTTGTGGAGTCTGATTCAAAGTTTTTACCCATTCATATTTTAAGGCATTAGATCTCATGTTTGAACATCCTTGCATGTGCAGTTTGCTTTCATCATGTTCAGTTGCTTTCTGGATTATACTTTAATTCTGGTGCATTTTAGATCTATCGATTTGTATGTAACCAGAGCTCATTTTAATCTGAATTTTTTACTGCAACTTCATGCATATGTCTTCATGCTCTCCACCAAAAATCAGATCATTCTGAGTTTGTTTGACCCACTTTAAAAATTGAGATTCAAAACCTGTTATTTTGCACCGTCAGGATTTTAGCAGAATCAGGACCAACTTGCGGGAGTGATTTCTCCCTAACCAGAGATGATCTTTTCAATCCGTAAAAAGGGTTGTTTTTTAAATTAAATCTAGTTTGTTTATACCAAATTTCAGCGATTTCTAAGGGGTTTTCATACCAGTTTTTGGTCAAAAACCATAACCCTGTCACCCTATGTCATTTTAACGGCTCAGATTTTGATCCATTTTGTTTAAATTTTATTTCCCTAATGGGAGATCATTTTTCAATTCTGTAAAACGGGTTCTCTTTGTTTATGTGTCTAGTTCATTCCTGTAAACTTTCAAAAATTTTCATGGTCAATTACTATTTTATTTTGATTAAATACCAGAACCTTGTATCCAGATTTTATAAATGTTCTGATTTTGGTCCCCATATCATGACTGTTGTAACACTTCTTCAACAAATCGTTATTTGATTGACAATATTATTTAGCAAATTGTTGTTATGATTTTTTGGGTCTCTAATGAGTCCCTACTATGATTTGTAGTATTTTTGGGTCTCCAACGAGCCTCACAATGATTTATAGTGTTGTTCGGTCTTTTAACTATGATTTATAGTGCTTTGGGGTCTCCAACGAGCTCCACAGCGATTTCTAGTGTTTTCGGTCTTTTAACTATGATTTATAGTATTTTTGGGTCTCTAACGAGACCCACAGCGATTTATAGTGTTGTTGGACCTCGCTATAGCGATTTGTAGTGTTTCTTGCTAAACACTACAGCGATTTATGATACAAATCGCTATCCGAATCAGGACCAATTTGCCAGGGCCATATCTCCCTAACCACAGACCGGATTTCAAATCCGTAAAAAGTGGTGTCTTTGTTATAAAATCTAGTTTATTTTTGTAAATTTTCAGCGATTTCTATGGTCATTTGATATCCCATTTGGATCTAAAACCAGACCTCTACCAGTCTGCCTTATTTGAGTGAAATAGGTTTTTATTTCATTTTGTAAGAGTCATATCTCCCCAACGGAAAATCATTTCCAAATCCGTAAAAAGGGTTTTTTCCTCTATGTGTCTAGTTTATATCTGGAAAGTTTTATAACTTTTTATGCTCATTTGATATTTCAAACCTGTTAAAAACCGAGAAGAGTTATAATTAACTTCCATCCACTCACTTAAAACAGAATAATAACATGTCTCGGTTTTTAACAGGTTTGAAATATCAAATGAGCATAAAAAGTTATAAAACTTTCTAGATATAAACTAGACACATAGAGTAGAAAACCCTTTTTACGGATTTGGAAAATGATCTTCCGTTGGGGAGATATGACTCTTACAAAATAAAATAAAAACCTATTTCACTCAAATAAGGCAGACTGATAGGGTCTGGTTTTAGATCTAAATAGGGTATCAAATGACCATAAAAATTACTGACAATTTACATGAATAAATTAGACTTCATAACAAAGACACCACTTTTTACGGATTTGAAATCCGATCTCTGGTTGGGGAGATATGACCCTGGCAAGTTGGTCCTGATTCGGATAGCGATTTGTATCACAAATCGCTATAGTGTTTAGCGAGAAACACTACAAATCGCTATAGCGAGGTCCAACAACACTATAAATCGCTGTGGGTCTCGTTAGAGACCCGAAAACACTATAAATCATAGTTAAAAGACCGAAAAACACTACAAATCGCTGTGAGGCTCGTTGGAGACCGCAAAGCACTATAAATCATAGTTAAAAGACCGAACAACACTATAAATCATTGTGAGGCTCGTTGGAGACCCAAAAATACTACAAATCATAATAAGGACTCATTAGACACCCTAAAAAATCATAACAACAATTTGTTGAAAAATATTGTCAATCAAATAACGATTTTGTTGAAGAAGTACTACAACAGTCATGATATGGGGGCCAAAATCAGAACATTTATAAAATCTGGATACAAGGTTCTGATATTTAATCAAAATAAAATAGTAATTGACCATGAAAAATTCTGAAAATTTACAAAGATGAACTAGACACATAAACAAAGAGAACCCATTTTACAGAATTGAAAAATGATCTCCCATTAGGGAAATAAAATTCAAACAAAATGGATCAAAATCTGAGCCGTTAAAATGACATAGGGTGACAGGGTTATGGTTTTTGACCAAAAACTGGTTTGAAAACCCCTTAGAAATCACTGAAATTTGGTATGAACAAACTAGATTTAATTTAGAAAACAACCCTTTTTACGAATCAAAAAGATCATCTCTGGTTATTGAGAAATCACTCCCGCAAGTTGGTCCTGATTCTGCTAAAATCCTGACGGTGCAAAATAATAGGTTTTGAATCTCAATTTTTAAAGTGGGTCAAACAAACTCAGAATGATCTGATTTTTGGTGGAGAGCATGAAGACATATGCATGACGTTGCAGTAAAAAATTCAGATTAAAATGAGCTCTGGTTACATACAATTTGATAGATCTAAAATGCACTAGAATTCAAAGTATAATCTAGAAAGCAACTGAACATGATGAAAGCAAACTGCACATGCGTGGATGTTCAAACATGAGATCTAATGCCTTAAAATATGAATGGGTAAAAACTTTGAATCAGACTCCACAACTCTTCAAGTTTAATGATGCTACCCACGCTGGGAGGAGCCCCCAAACCTCCCTCCTGTAAGGGCAAAAACTCTAAATCAGGCTCCACAACTCATCAAGTTGAACGATGCTACAGTTAGTGTGTAGGTCAGTCGATGTTTGATGGAGAAATGTTGGATCGTTTGTTGGATGTGCACAAAAGTAGAGAGAGAAGGGAGAGAAAGTGAGATGAGGTTTTACCTCTCTCTTGTAAGGGTAAAAACTCTGAATCAGGATCTACAACTCATTTAGTTGAATGATGATATCCACGCTGGGAGGAGCCCCCAAACCCTCCTCCTGTAAGGGTAAAAACTCTGAATCAGGCTCCACAAGAGTCAATGTGCAGGTCAGTCGGTGCTTGATGGAGCAATGTAGGATCTTCTGCTGGATGTTGTGATCATCGCAAAATTTTTCCTCTTTCATTGTTTCTCTCTCTTCCTTATCTTTCCCTTTTCTAACCTCTATTTTCCTCCTTTTTGAAGAGAGAAATAAAAGAAAGAAAAGAAAGAGAGAAGAGAAAAAGAGAGAAGAAGAGAGAGAGAGGAACTCTTTTGCGAAGGTCTCACTTGACCTTGATTTTTGAAAAAGATTTAAAAGATTACTCGCCTCCGTTTTTGAAAATGTGCGGGAAAATGAGAGACGGGATCCGCTCGTCGGTACGAGGTTCGACCGTTCCTGGCGCCTTTACCAGAGGTAATCGAACCAAGGATCGAATCTATGCCTTTTGCTTTGCCTAAATATAATCTAAGAATTTATTCTAACTCTAAAATTCACAAAGAATCATGCTTGTGCAATGCAAGAATGTATGCTCCTTTTGAAAAGATGTTTTGAAAACCTCCAAGTATTCTGAGATGAACTTGGTAAAAGGATGAAGAAATGGTTAAATCTAACTTAGAACTTGAAATAGATCAGAGGAGTTCTAAGTTTTTGAAGTAAATCAGAATTTGGAAGAATAAATGAGAAGGGATGACTTGAAGTTTTGAAAATGAAAGAAAATGAAATTTCAAAGTTAAAATGGACTTTGAATTTGAATTTGAATTTAGGAAAGGAAATGAATATTTGAGTTTGAATCTAGATTTTGAAATTGGAAATCTTAAATTTAGAATGGATCTGAGAAATCTAAATGGTGTAGAAAATGAATTCCAGATATGATCTGTAAGTGGATTTAGATTTGAAATCTGGAAATAGAATTGGATCTTAGAAGGGAAAAATAGATATGGACTTTAGGAAATTCAGATGAGATTTGAAAAGGGAATTGGATTTGAAATTTAGACTTGGGAATGGAATTGGATCTTAAAAATAAATTTGGATTTTGGAATCTGAGATCCGAAGTGGAATTGGATTCTGGATCCTAAGATGGAAATTGGATCTTGAAGTCTAGGATCCAAATGTAGAATTGGGTTCTGGATCCTAAAATAGATTTGGATTTTGAGATCCAATGTGGAGTTGGACTCTGGATCTAAGGTGGATTTGGATCTGAAGTCTGAGATCCAAAGTGAAAGTTGGACTCTGGATCCTAAAGAAGAATTGGATCTGAAGTCTGAGATCCAAAGTGAAAGTTGGACTCTGGATCCTAAAGAAGAATTGGATCTGAAGTCTGAGATCCAATATGATTGTTTGAATCCTGGATCCTAAAATGGATTTGGAGTAAAATTCAGAGGATGAATCAAGAACTTCCAAGTTTAATTTGAACTTGGAAAATAAATTTTAGAAATTGAATCTTTGAATATATAAATGAATTTCAAAGCCAAGTTAGACCTTGGATTTGAAATTTAGAAGATGAATCAAGAATCTCAAAGTTAAATTGAACTCAGAGATTGGATTGGAGTTTTAAATGAATTTTGGAATGTCAAAGTCAAATTTGATTTTTGAAATCTGATTTGAATCTGAATATGAAATCTCAAGGTTAAATTAAACTTTGATATTAAAAAATAGAATTTTGAAAAAAATGAAAGGATGAATCGGATTTGATAAGGATTGAAGATAGATTGAGGAAGATATTTACATTTACTTAGAGTTTTTGAAAATTGAATTTTTGAAAGTATGATGTAATTTTATCCTAAATGATGAATGAATTTGAAGGATTTGAAATTGGATTTTGAAAAGCTATTCCATTCTTTAAATGAATTAAAACAAGATTGAAGATAATACATCCTTGACTATGGTCATTGAATGTATTATATAATAATCTATATTTAAATTCAAGAGAAGAATAAAATACATTTGGTGCTTTTATAGAATTTAAAATGAAATTAACTCTCAATATACCCTGACTATGGCCATTGGTATATATTTTGAGTCAATTTTAAGTTAAATTCTAATAAAAGGAGAAAATATTTAAGGAAATATGATGAATTTTGAAAATGGATCCGGTGCGGATCTAGTGTTATTTCGTAAAAGATAAAAATCCTAAGTTTTGTCCACACCCTGACTATGGCCATTGATGTGGATCATCAACTTAGGATTGATTTACCTCTTACGAAATGGTGCATGTGCCATTCGTGTTTCCACCAATGTGAGAAATAAAGGAAAATGCATGAAAATAAGCAATTTATGATATTTACAAATGCTCATTCATTCTATCTAGGAATCTTATTTATTTACAACAATTGGATTTGAGAACATCAAAGATATTTTTGATCTCAGCCTTCCTTATATTCCTACCAGAGAGAATTTGCACAAGAGGAGATTTAAAATATGAATGTAAATGACTATCCAAAATCTTACACAAGATGCTTAGTTTATATTTGAAAAAGAAAGGCATATGGTCTTCCCTGTACTTATGAGAAAACACACATATATGTAGGAATATATATCTACACGTATGTACAAAGAGAGAAGGAATTTACAGTGGTTCCTGTGAACCACTTGTAAATGAATGATAAAAATATGATGATTATGATAGTTCAAGAACGAACTATCATAAAGAGAAGAATTTACAGTGGTTCCTGAGAACCACTTGTAAAAGAAAGATAAAAATATGGTGATTATAATAGTTCAAGAGTGAACTATCATAAAAAGAAGAGGAGAATTTACAGCGGTTCCTGAGAACCACATATAAAAGAATGATAAAATGTGATGATTATGATAGTTCAAGAATGAACTATCATAAAGATAAGAGAAGAATTTACAGCGGTTCCTGAGAACCACTTGTAAGAAAAGAATGATAAGAATATGATGATTATGATAGTTCAAAAGTGAACTATCATAAGAAGAAAAAGGGATTACAGTGGGAATTAGTAATGAACATCATACTGTTGTGGTACTTGGCATGATTATGAAAACGTGATGAATCACCGCAGTGGTGCGGTGAAGGTGGCTGTAGGAAATTACAGCAACCGCTGTTGATATGAATGGTGGTGGCTGTATGTTAGTAAATGTAGCAATGCCATGGTGACAGCATGCTGGAGATGGCGACAATGTGCCCTAAGTGGGAATTACACGGCAATGCAAAAGTGTTTATTGTAAGTGCAATAAGTGATGAGATGAAACAACAGGCTATAGTAAATAATATGTGACATACAGGGTGTAGGGTGCAGTGAACATACATGTTGGAGAATTTTCACAGAACTATTACAGCAGTATTTGTAAAAAAAAAAAAAAATGTACAGGTGTTTGCTAGTGATATATTAAAAAAAAAAGGAAAAAGATGTATACACAACTATTTTTATACACTAAGCATGATGAGTCATTGATGACAGCAAAAGGGGATTCAATTCAATTGACAATCTATATCTTCTCATAAGCAAAGAAAATTACCCATGTTCCGGCACCCAACCCACCTACTTAAGACTCATGGTGAATATTGAACTATATACAGAAATGCTTAACCATACAGATAATAAAGCATGCATTCTTACCTGTTTAACGGGATTTCCTTGAGTGACAGCACACAGTATATGAACCGTTTAAGATTTAGAGAGCCGTTTCCTGTTTGATTTATCAATTCGTGGTTGATGAAACTTCTTGCTCTACCGGAATAATTGTGAAGATCTGCCAGACTCTTCAGGTACTTGCTGCCAAACGATGAATATCCTGAAAACATACCAACATTCTGTCATGAATGAGAAAAATCGTAAAAAAAAAAAATACTCTTGCTTCAACCTGAAACCCATATTTCACTGGGTAAAAGTCCCCTGGAGGTCTCTTGATATTGTGCAGCAAATGAAATCACTAACAGTCAAGCCTTCGATGACATCAAGGTGGGATCTGTATTGTTTTAGCAAAACCCCCCTTTTTTTTTAGCCGCAGGCTTCTCCTTCCCAAGTTTCAAATATCCATCAACACTTCCAGTTATGAAAATTTTCACTGGACTCCCAACATACTTAAATCACGCGAACGAATCGACTTCAACTATCTCACGACTTTGGTTGGTTATTACCAGTCTCTTGAATTGCTGATTGCAGACAGTGTATATATATGCTTCTCAAAGGCTTGATACACAAGTCACTGATGTTGGTTTTACTATCCACATTCATTATGATGAGATGGAGTCCAGCAGCAGCATCTCCTGTTCAGGGGCTTACCCGGATGACTCTCTCTGTTTTCCATCAATGACTAAGGCTAAGAATTAAAGATGGTTACCACAATCAAGCATGTTATAACTATAGGCAGGCCCAAGGCCCAACTGAAGAGACACGGTTTCCTTTAGCATTATTAAATAAACCTATGATGTGGCAGTTCAAGCAAAATCAGATGTTTTAGTTTCATCATTTTCCCCAGACTTTATACCCAGTGAAACTTCATTTGAAAAAGGACCAAATGGTGTAACAACAAGTTGTCAAATGATGCTATATTAACGATATATCCTAATTCTCTACAATTCTGGAGAAAAAAAAAAAGAAAAGACCCTGCTAAAAAAAAAAAATTTGCTTGGTCACCATGATATGAAGTACAAAGAAACCTTTTTTTTATATTAATTAGAAATGTCCTGGACAAGCATTATAAACAGGAAAGTCAAAAGACCCTATCCTAACCAACCTCCAATGGACAAAGCTTCTACAGAATTTCAGAAAGCCAGTACAGAGATTAAATAATGAATAATGCAAATGTTTCAAACTAAAGGAACAAATTAGCAGATTGTTTCACTCATGTTTTGATGTTGAGCAAAACGAACAGGCTTTTGATATATCTAGTTTCAATTATCAAATGACTGCTACACAAATATATTCCTTCAAAATCCTATCATGTGGATTCAGAATTGACTAACCTGTTCTGGATGACATTTTTTTTTAACATTGGGAGTAAACCAATAAGAGCTATCTAAACATTTTCTGAGCTTACCAGCACCCCTGTTGTTCAAACCTGCACAGGTGATCATGTTTGTGCCTCTTCCCTCAGTGAACGAAGACTGCAGATCACATCCGATAGCCATATCCCCATGCCAATCCACAACACTGCCATCCATGACCATCTTGAAACAATTTATTTGACAAACTCCTTTATCTCTTGGAACTGATTGGAGAGTATAGGTAATGGAGGCACATGCCATGATATTTTAACAGAATCAGACGCCATATCTAGGAATAGCCTGGTTCCTTATGAGTTCAAGAAAGACCCTCAGCGTTCCATTTATTGCGTAAGATTAAAATGTAACCTGAACCATAACCTTGATAAAAAAAAAAAATAAAGCAATTTCACGAACTCACCATGATTCTACCAAAGGAGGCGAACCCATGCATAAAAAAAAATCAGGATTAGCTCGATGATAACTCTTCTCCTGCCTTCGTTGAAAGGTATGGATCTAGAGTGGCGTAGTTAGGAAAACAGATTCTGTAATGATCAAGTAAGCCTGCTGAAGGTTTTCTGCCTTTGGTAATTGCCGCCACCACCTTTTCCACATTTGATGCCTCATTGATCACTCCAACAAATCATTTGGACCCATATATCAGAAATACATAAAGAAAAAGGTCTCTTCATCTTTCATTTCAAGGTCATGTTGTGACAAACCATGCTTGCACAATACCATCGGTTTAGGCAATATATGAATTCTAGCATCTTGGCTATGCCATGGACAAAGTTCCCAATCTTCTGGGAAAGAGGAAGAGGACCTCCTGAGGCTTTGGATGTATCGATCATAAAAAAAAAATGAATGATCGACACCGATTTGAGGCTAGAGAGCCTGCAGAGCCGGTTTAATCCACTAACCACAATGGATAATATAGCTTGAAATAAGTAAAATCACAGAAAAACCAGAGGAAGACATTAACAAACTACAGAACTCCAAGAAAATAGCTAAAATGGGGACGGCGTGATACCATGCCGAGGGTGAGATTATGATGCTCTCATCGTAATAACAAAATTGAGACAAAACAAAGGAATGAACAATGATGGAGAAAAAAAAAAAACAGAAGATGAGAATATACAGGTGCGACATAAAAATATAAACAATATCAAACTGAACATTCGTAATATATGAAGGTCGGGAAAATCTCAGAAATAAAAAAAATTTGTAGGAATACGAGGATTCCGTAAATGTCGCAACACACAGGCCGGTAGTGCTAGAGGCAATACCCACACCACGGAGGATGCTCTTGGTAGACCATAAAAGGAAAAATATGACAGATGGAGGATTTTATAGCAATGTAAAGGGAAAGGGAAATAATTACTTACCGGGAACCAATAGGGGATCCGGCTGCAGAAGACAGCAACCGTTCCTTCAATGTCCCCTTGATAGAGCTTCAGAAGGTCATTCCTTTAGTTGATTGAAAAGGGGAAACACCAGAGGGATATGGAATTTGCAAAGAGGAAGAAGGAGGAGGTGATCGTGGAAGAGGGGTGTCGGGGAGGCAGGAGATGGATGATGGTGAAGGCAGATTTTCTGTGGGGCTCCCTGTAGCCTTCCTGAAGAGAATCGTCGGCTTTCTTCGACCAGTTGGGGGAAAGCCAGGGGAATCCGAAGAAGAAGAAGAGGAACTGAAAGGAGAGAGAAGGATGTTGCTGGGATGAAGAGGCGGGGGTGAAGAGCGATCATTGAAGGAGAAGAAGGAGAAGGTGCAGGGGTGAAAAAATGGTTGGGGTTAGGGTTCTTCCCGCGGTCTGTTAAATAGGGGAAGAGGAGGTTCGAGAAGGGAGATGCCGTTAGGCATCGATGGCGGGGAGAAGGAAAGGGGTTGGAGATGGAGGGCGATGGAGGATGGTCGCACATGGAGGAGGTGAGAGAGAGAGGCCAGAGTGAGAGGGACCCCTCTTCGCCCTCTTCCTTTCTCACGAAGGGTTTTCAAAACCCTAAAACCTGTTTTTACAGAGGGGCCCCCTTGAATTTTCAAGTTTTTACAAAGAGGGACTCCCCTAACAAAATTTTCATAAAAAAATGGTTTAAAATTGATTTTTTTAGCAAAATCGACTTTAAAAAGTTTAAACTCATTCATTTTTCTTTGAAATTTTCCATTTTTTGGTTTTTTGTTTTATTTTTCTATTTTTTTGTATAAAGATCCTAAGATTTACGAGAAATAGAGATTTTAAAACTGATTTTTTATATTTTTTGCAAAAATATTTACAAAAGAGAGTTTTCTGAGAATTCGGGTTTTTATTTTTGAAATTTTTCTCAAAGAGGGGATCGGATCCTATTTGGATCAAAGTTGGGTCAGAGCTAAGACTTTGGGTCCGAATTCTAATGAATCCAGGGGATGAATGAAATTTTTGGTTAAAAATTTACCCGATTATTCAAAGGGGTGGAGGTCAAGGGCAAAAAGGTCATTTTTGGATTTTTTGGAAAATTTGGGGTGTTCACAGATGTGCACAGAAGCAAAAAGAGAAGGGAGTCAGAGGGTTGATGTTCATGGCCTCCTCCAGGGGAGATTTCTTTTTCGAATAATCCTGCAGTGCAAAGACTGGGTCTTAAATAATCATCTTTGGGGCACTTAAGTCTTTTCAAGAATCCTCCCTTGATTTTTTCTCTAGAGAGAGATAGGGTTTTACAGTGTCTTACGGAGAAAGAAGAAGAAGTCTTTGAAGAGTCAACATCATCTTCGACTTTTTGGATGGAGGACATGTTTGTCCTTTTTTTGAACTGTTTGTTTTTTCTTTTTTGAATGAAAGACATTTTTGTCATTTTCTTAAACCATCACTTTATGAGAAGAATAGCAAGAAAGGGTACTTAAGTCTTTGCAACAACACCAGAGTCTGATGCAAAGTTATGTCAACATACACGGGAATACGAGCCCCATGTGCTTGTATACGTGGTGCTCATTCAAAGCCCCGAACACAGACGTGGGATTCAGTGAATCATCGGGGGGAACATACACCACCCTCTCGGTAAATGCACCCTTGTCAAGAATAAATGATGTTGTCAAGAATAATATATTAAGCCGCAAATGGACGCTTAGTCAAATACATGTTGTCAATGCCAATGAGCAAAGTCTTTTGATTGTAAACCTAAACATATGCTACTGATATGCTTATTCAAGCATAAAATGGTTAGGATGAAAAGCAAAGGGGCGACTCATTTTGATGGCTGACAGTGGACATGTCTTCACATGAAATTTGACATAAAGGCTGTCGTCTGCACGCTTTGGCTCTCCCATCGTGGTCTCTAAGCAAAGAGTGACAAACAACTGTCAAAGGTCAACCTCATAGTCATTGTTGGGCATGCAGGTGAAAGAGGGCATTGCGAGACTGCATGGTTGACACAAGAATTGGATAAAGGATGTCTTTGAAGATTGGATAAAGTACCTTTCACTAGGCATGAGATTATCCCATGCATAGCGTTTGATACGCATGGTGGTGTGTGTAGATTAAGCCTAATTCTCTCAAAAATCACATTAGGTGATCTCAATCATGCATGGTAACACAGAGCCAAGCAAGTGGTGCGTAGGGATGAGCATCCATCTAAGCACTTTGTGCATGGTACAGTATCGATGATCATTTCAGTAGTCACACATGAGGTGATGATCCAAAATTAAGGCAGTTAGACTGACCAAGTTGAGTTCGCCAAGCTTGAAAAGAATCAACTAGTGACACCAACTCTAGTCTGTGCCTATTGTCTCAAGACTGGGCCTGGTTAGGTCGACAATGACACATTGACTCCTTTCTTTCTCTCTTTCTTTTTTGTTTGATAACAAGTTGGCAAGTGGCTTTTCAATTAGGAAAACTGCTCACATGTCATAAAACAACAAAACCATTGCGACCATAGAGACTTGAATTGTCAAATTGTAAGTTTGTAACCTTTCTCCTGCCATGTGAGAAGCTTACTTGAGGGACCTTCATTGTCATATCATCAGTTAACGGTGGTCTCACTTGTACCATTAATCTACATTCATGTGTTCCCATCGAGTCATAAAGAGCACGACATATATCCGACTTGGACATGGTCTCCCGTGACATACCATAATATGAGTCGGATCAGGTTCGCATGGATGTCGATTTGGTGGGGTTGGGTTCAGGTTCATTGTGAACTGGGTCTGATCTACAATACAACGGTTTGGGTAAGATGGGTTCAGTTAAAAAGAGCTTTTGAATCCATAAATAGTTTTGTTGGATTTGATTAAACAAACGCCGCAACCCAAACAGGAGACAGCCCGTTATTTTCGACGATCTTTTTTGCCCTTCAGGTCCCCTTCAGAGTAACCGAGTACTTCGCTTCCCAAAACGGAGAGAGAGAGCAGGGTCAGCTTCGCCTGGTTTGGGTTGGGGAGGAAGGAAGGCAAGTGATCAAGTGGAAGAGGGATGCATGCTTACAATCGGTTGCTCAACGGTGGTTACTCCTCGTCTTCCTCCTCTCCGCCGTCATCACCGCTGCGCTCGCCCCGGCTCCGGCACGGGAAGGGCCGGGGCCGCCGGTTTCCGGCCGGAGGAGCCCCCAGGAATGTCGTGCAGAGGGTCACGTGGATCCTCCTCTCCGTGCTCCTCCGGAGGCAGGCCGTCTTCCTCTTCGCGCCCATCATCTACATAGCGATTATGCTCTACTACATGAGCTCCGCCATCCCTAACATCTCCGACACCCCGGCGCTGGGATCCGTCTACCGAAGCCACGAGGTCTTTGCGAATCTCTGGCCGGACGTGAATGCCGATAACTCGAGCTCAGATGTGGTTAGTTTTTCTTTCCTCGTTCGATCTTCAGTGTGTCTATTTGTTTTTCGGTTTCGGTTTCGGTTTCTTTTATCTGAATTTCCTTTCTTTGCGAGAGTCTTTTGATTCGAGATTCTTGAGAGGAGATATGTGATTTTTTGCGTGGCGTGAATTTCTTTGGTCCATTTTATGCAACGGAAGTTTCTATGGTTGATGAGAACTGTGGGCGCCTTTGTGTAAGTGTGATAGAGATCAAGGATCAATTAATGCTGAATTAGTTTTGTTTTTTTATTTTTCTCGAATTTTGATTTTAGGGATCTATGATTTAGTGCAAACGCTTTTTCTTTTTCTTTTAATTGGAAGCCTGTTTGATTTTGTAATTCCGTCCAAGAATCAAGGTTTTAGTGATCTGTAGGATGATGAGGTATCCTCATGATAAGAATGTAATCTTTAGACAAAAGAGGATGAGATGTATGAGGTTGCTCATCCCAAAGCTTTTACCAAGTTGCATGCTTACTACGCGGAACATGACGTTATCATTAAGGGGAATGCTTTTGCTGCCTGCATATAGTGACAATACAACCTGCGTTGATTTTAACTCGGTGTTTTCTTCAGGATGATCAATGACAAAGGGTAAACATTTAAAAACGTGAGACACTTCATAACTAAGATGCGATTATGTAGGACCTTTGCATTTGGAACACCAATGCTGGCTGGCCTTTACCTAGGAAAAAAGAAGAAGAGGAAAAGCAAAACTCCATTATTCGGACTGTGGCAAGTAACATGGGACTTGTGATCGATGTTTGCTTTTCCATTATATAATGTCTGTTATTTGAAATTGGTAACTGCAAGAGGGGGAAAAGCTCTCATAATCTCTTCCTGGCTCCTATATATAGTATCTCTTGACAAAAAAAAAGAAAATAAAAGAAAAAATCTTTACACTTGCAGTGAACTCCTGCTTCTTAGCTTTGTCAATTGACTGATCTTCAATGACAATCTCTCTGAGAAAGTGTTAACCGTCGATTAAATTTGATTATAATCATGGTCTTTTCCTTATTTCATCTCAATCTCAGGATTGCAGCAAAAGTTGCAAAGGAATCAATATTTTTGGAAAAAGAGGCGGTTTATCAAAAACCAAAGAGATGAAGCTGAGTTATGGGACTACCACCTAACGGAGCTGGGAAGCCTGGAGTTTTATGTTTCAATAGGATCAGCTGTATGTTTAGACAGATAGCTAAAGGAAGATTAGAAATATATTCATGCTTGGGCTTTTGTGAATCATTATTGTGACTGAGTAGTGCTTGACTCTGAAGTCAACTAAAGCCATTTGGATATATTGAATGGACTATAACTAGTGAATGGAATTGAAGAAGCAAAGAGCCCCTGTGAAAGTTGGACACGTACATAAATCATGCAAGCACCACAGATATGATATTTTGGTAAACTGGGGTTTTCAACGTGTAATACATCCAAGAGATGTAAATATGAAAATATTTGAGATAACGTGTCTTGCTTAATCTTTAGAATTTAGATTATAATATATTAACTTTTCTGATTCCACTTTTATAAAGAGATGCACATGAAGCAACATGAGCTTAGTAATAGCCTAGTAGGTTAAAGCATGTAGATTCAAAACCCATTAATTATAATATTAGTGGCATAAAAAGTAGTCTTTGGGTGGGTAATTTATTTTCTATAATTGATGAAGCAAATTTAAGTTTGATGATAATCATGGCAGGGAATGAACATATTTATACATGTTAAAAATTGCTGCCCAGAGCTTGCAAGTGGACAGAAGCAACGGGAACCATTCATAAAGCAAAGTTGACATCTCAAGGTTCATTTTAGTTGAGTATTTTTATATCCCTAAGCATTTCAATCAACTAAGTTGGGTGATTGATACCCCAAGGAAACCTGTAAGGTTCTAAAATGCATGTTATTTTGCTTGTGTGTGGAACTTGAGTAGTAAACGGCACAATTCTGCATAAGAAAATAGTAAACTATGATAAATCATGTGAATCCAATATGGATGGGCTTGTTTAAAACAGCAAGAAAGGGAGAATATCTTATATAGGTCATTGAGGATGAAATGAAAATGGGGAACTCTTAATTGTAGCGGGAGATATGATCTTTGAATTTGGTCAATGAGAGGCTAATCCTAGGACATGACAATAGGTTCAGATTTAGGGGTATATTTCGCATAAAAAGGTTGTTATTTCTTGCATCTTTTCATGTCTCTTCAATTTTTTATTTGATGACAACAAAACATTGAAGGTGAGATCAAGTGACTGACCATCTCAAATGTTGAGTTCCAAGATTACTATTTAATACTTTAAGTAAATGTTTATCTTATGTTCTCCATCAGTTTAGGTCTCTGTAGCAAAACTCGGAATTGGAGGCCTTCGACCTATGTCACATGGCTGTGGATAGGACATGGCTATTTTTATGAAATTTTCAATATGAATAGTAGTAAGGGGATGAGGAACAGGAGACAAAATGTAGTGTCTGTGTGACATAGCCTTAGATGCACTAACAAGTATCAATCAAAGCATAGGGGAGTTGTTGCCCATGTTTTTCATTGCCTAATTTTCAGTGTTTATTATTTCCATGTTAACAAAAGCACATCAAATTTAGAAGATCTGGCGTAAAACATGGTATTAAAATATTAAAGAACTGAAAAACACAAGATAATTCATAAGCCGCAGCATTCTTATGCAACCGTTGTTCTACTGGTTTAAACAATATTCTTCTGAGGCACATAACTCTGTCAAATTTCATGCTGTTTTGAAATAGGAGGAAACAATGCCGAAATAAATACTTCACATGGGCAGAGTGGGATATCTTATTGGGATGATAGAAATGGGGAGCTACATTTCTTCTGGGAGCAGCGGTGGTGGAAGAACAGACTTAGCTAATCTTGGACTAGGGCTATTTGATTAAAATTGAAAATCCCCAAGCATGACATGCAACGGAACAAAGAAATGTTTTAAATAAAAAAGAAGACTTCTTTGTCATTATGAATTTTTAAGTAATCCAATTAATATTGCAGCTTACTATCAGGTCTATATTTGCCCTATCTTTGAACTTAGTTGTGAATTATGATATTGACTTCCAGCCACCAAGTTATGAGGAGACAAGAATGTGGATTTCAAAAGAAGCAGTAGTGGACACTTAATTGTTCATACTATAATGGTAGATGACTGAACTGACACAAGGATGAGAGTAACCTTTTGTCCAATAATATAGAAAATACAAATATAGAAATAACACAAGCCGGAGTTAATAGAGATGAGAGTTATGGAGAGGCTCTGGGCAGGCCAGCATATAGAGTATATTTTTTACTCCAAAAAAATATTAATTAAACAGAGATAACACAAGTGAGAGTTGATAAATACGAAATTACAAATATAGATTTTTTTGCCTTCTGTTTCCTTACAAAGTATACATTATCCAATGAGCAAGTCCCAAGCACCTAGTGCAAGAATTTAAAGCAGGAATGCCATTATATGGTTCAATTTTGTCGTGCATATTTTCTTGGTGGTATTGCCATGATGCTGACTTACAGTGTCTAATGTTAGAATTCCAAATGTTTTCATTTAGACGGGATACAATTGATAAGGGAACTTAAATTATATTCATCGCTAAAGCTTGGAAATGTATGTGGGGGTTTAATAATGTCTGTGCACAGCTGGAGCTATTTTTGCATCTATGTCACATAGGTGCAGGTGCAGGTGCAGGTGCAGGCGCGGGTGCGGAGGGTGCGACACAACAGTTAAAAAATTTGGGTGCGGTGGTGCGTATGTGTGTGAGTGTGCATTTATGTGTTTATAAAATATAATAAAGTTAAAACTGGATTTGGTTAGGATTAACCGAATCCACTTTCAGCCATAAATGAACTTCAGTGCGGTTGACTTCACTTGACACAAAGGAAGCCTTGTCCAAGTGTCGCACTTGGATCAGTGCGAATGCGACATGGGTGCGTTGCCCTTTTAGAAGTGTCCATGTTACATAGTTTAGCATGGATTTTTTCAACTGTTAATCAAAGGGATCTGGTATTGTACCTTTTTATTTTGCTTACTTTTGAGAGTATCTAGGTACTCGCAATGAATTTGGTTTCTAAGTTGTAACTTCTTTTGTGTATTCCATACATATTATATTAGCAATCCAAACGTCAGTTGTGGGATACGTTTTGTTTCATTTTGTGCATTTATATCAAATAGCATGCTTTTGTCCTTGATGTCTTTTTGTGTTTTTTCTAAGATAACATATATGCTTGGTGTTGCTTTTTTATGTTTTAAAATAGTTTAATTAAACTGTTTTAGTTAAGGTCTATATGGCGACAACGATATAAAGGTGGTGAGTGGAAGCCATGTATAAACCAGACATCTAAAGGAGGTATAATCTATTACTTATACTATTAAGTAAAATCTATTTTCTTGCTCCCATTTTGAGAACATCTAAAGAACCATGCGTGCATACATGCATACAAATGCCGTATATGTGTGTGTGTGCGCGTGTGTGTTGGCACTTTGCTATCTCGTGCATGTTGATATCCATTATCATATATTTTCTCCCTATAAGTTTCTGAGCTTACACACATACACATGGCAATAGGGCTGTCAATGGGTCCAGTTTGTATCAGGTTCCCGACCTGACCTGAACACGAATTTCCGGGTATGGGCATGGAAAGTTCAGACCTGAATAATATTCAGGTCGACCTGAGCAATATGCAGGCCAGGTTTGGGTCATGATTTTTGCTGGGTACCCAACCTGATCCGGTTTTTTTACAAGGAACCGACCCAAGCATTTTATATATTTTTAATAAAAATAAATTTCTAACATTATGTGGGTTCGGGTTTGGGATTCTATTTTTGTGACCCAACAAAACCTGAACCCGGTTGTTAGTTATATGGGCAGGTCTGGGTCAACCCTGACCCGGCCCTGACCTGACCCATCGACAGCCCTACATGGTAACATGCACGTGTGCACTTGCACCAGCTTATTCACATCTGGAAATATGAACCATGTAGTTCATTCACATATAGATTGTTTATGTGCCATTACATCATTGAACACATGTATTTGGTTTTTCTGTTATACAAAAGGTGATTTACAGAAGAAATTAAGCTATGAATATGATGGACTCTTTTTTCTTTTTCCTTTTGTTTTTCTAAAAAAGTATCATGCAATTCTTTCTTTCTTTCTTTTGTGGACTATCCATGCAGAATGATCTCTAAGACGTTAACTACCTATACTTTGGATATGATGAATAAACACTTGGGAGTCGATCCTCTTTTTTTAGATATCACTTAGATCTTGGTTATGAATTACTTGAGCATGAGGCGTGGTCTTTCTGATGTCTATATTCAATAAAACAACTGGTCTTCTATAATAATTTCATTCTCTGGAAAAAATGTGATGCATGTAGGCCATGACAGTGGTGTTTCTTTTGAGACTAAGAGGGGTTCTTTGTGTTGAATTGTAGACTTACCGGACTCCAATGGATTCATCTACATTGTGGCTAATGGTGGCTTAAATCAGCAACGCACATCGGTACTGCTGTGTCTATATTATCAAGAACTGAATGATTTGTCACAATACTTGGTTTATGTAGGTGGGTAACAGCTGTTGCATTTGTGTTACAGATATGCAATGCGGTTGCAGTGGCAAGCTATCTGAATGCGACTCTTGTAATCCCCAAATTTTATTTGAACAGTGTTTGGAAAGATCCAAGGTAGTGTACTTTTCATTTCTTTTGTCTGCTATTTTTCTGATTGAGTGTTTGACTAATGGGTAGTAGTTAAAAGCTTAATATTGGTTGTTTAAATCATAATCGTAACAATGGTTTAGCAATAACTATGGGGAGTGTTTCTCATGATGAAAATTTAAAAAATAAATGTTTTTTCTTTGAACAATCTTGGAGATTTTGAAACCAAAAAATATAATAATATGAAAGCATGGAAAATATTGAAGAAATTTAAAATACATAATTTTCAATAAACTATTATAATATAATGATGTTATTGAGACACTTTTCTTGCAGTTTGTTTCAATGTATTGTGATATTTTTTAGTTTATTTTAATTGTGATGAATTTAAAAAATGTCATTTGTGACTATGGTAATTTGAAGGCAAGAACTAGAAAAACTTTGTTGGAAAATGACTCTTATGAGAATATCTGTTCTTTAATATCCAAGAGTAGGCAGCTCATAATCTCTATTTCTTGAAGAAGTTTTAGCTCCTTAAGAATTAATGCAAGTGAAGTTTTGTTTAAATTTAAAGGCTTACTCTGCTAAATAGTTCCTGGCACTTTTTAGATGAACTTTTTGATAAAACTGCCAGTTGATTGGCAGGCTTTGTTGACAAAACCGAGAAGGAGTGGGGAGAGAGGAGAGAGGAGAGAGGAGAGAGGAGAGAGGAGAACTCGATCTTTGCTGGGAATCGGCAACCACTATCTTTTCTGGATTGCTGCACTAATCCTTCATTAAGATTAATAGGGTTACAAATACTTTGACATGGACAAAACTGTCCTGTATAAGTAATACATATTACACATACACATATAAGAAGATGTGGATGATATGGATTCTCTACTGGATCCATATCTGATCCATATTCTAATACCCTCCCTCAAGTTGTGCATGGGAGTAAACCATGTGCAACTTGTTCTTCAGATACCAAAAACGATTACTTGTGAGACCTTTTGTGAACTCATCAACGACTTGGTCTTCTGAAGGCACATAAACCGGTTCAATCTCTTTGTCTGCTATCTTTTGCTTGATGAAATGTTGGTCAATCTCAATATGCTTAGTCTGACTGTGATGGACAAGGTTGAGCGTAATTTGTATGACACTTCTATTATCAATATAAGAGTCGAACTTGAGACATTCTCTCCCATTTCTGTAAGTAGATGCCTAATCCGGGTCACTTCAGCTGTGGCAGCTGCTATAGATCTATACTCTGCCTCTGTGCTAGATCTTGCCACAACCTTCTGTTTTCTGCTATCCCATGAGACAAGATTTCTTCCAATAAAAACACAGTATCCTGAAACAGATCTCCTTTCATCTGGGTCCCCTGCCCAGTCTGCATCTATGTATGCCAATATATCATGTTTTGGTGTCCCCCATGAAGACTGTACATATGTGAGTCTATCACCCACCGTGCCTTTTAGATAACGAAGAATACGTTTGACGGCATCCATGTGACCAGTTTTCGGTTCATGCATGAACTGAGATATTTGATTTACAAAATATACAATGTCTGGTCTGGTAAAAGTGAGATACTGTAACATGCCCACTAAACTGCGATACTTGCTTGCATCAGGATACAACTCATCATCACAAATGCTGAGCTTTTGGTTGACAACACTGGGTGTAGGCAGATGTTTGCAATCTGTCATTCCTGCTTTGGCCAGAAGATCAAGAGTGTATTTGTGTAGGGTTAATGACATTTTTCCATCCTGTTTGTCTACCTCTACACCAAGAAAATATCTCAGTTCCCCAAAGTCTTTCATCTTGAACCGCATGCTTAGTAGCACTTTAATTCATTGAATCTGGTCTAGAGCATTACCAATGATCACGATATCATCAACATATATAAGTAAGAAAACCACAGTGGTACCATCCTTGTATATGAATAGCGAATAATCTAGTTGGGAATAGATGAAACCGTGACTCTGAATTTCTAAGGAGAAGCTTTCAAACCATGATCTGGAGGCTTGCTTTAAGCCATACAATGCTCTGGTTAATTTGCATACATATTCCTTTGGGTCTCTTTCTGCATAACCTTGAAGCTACTTTATGTAGACCTCTTCTTTTAAATCCCCATGAAGGAATTTATTTTTAATATCAAACTGACTAAGGGTCCACCCATGTTCAATTGCCAGGCCAAGAATAATACAAATAGTTCTCATTTTCACCACTAGGCTGAATGTCTCCTCATAATCTTGATTGTATTTTTGAGTGAAACCTTTGGCAACAAGACGTGCTTTGTATCGTTCAATGCTACCATCCGGTTTATATTTAATCTTATAAACACATTTTGAGCCAACAACATTTTTATCTGGGGGACGGCCAACTATCTCCCATGTTTGACACTCATGAAGTGCCTCGATTTCCTCATTCATCGTTTAAATCCATTTGTTAGAATGAATAGCTTGACAAAAACCATGTGGTTCAGCGTGTTTTTTAATTTCGGATAGAAAAACCTGAAAATCCATTGAAAAATTATTATAACTCACCCACTTTTCAGTAGGATGCCTTATCCTGCCTGATGTTCTTGGTGCCTCTCTGTTATTGGACAATGCCACATGTTCTCCAGCAGACACATCTGTTTGCTCTTTGAATCTCCTAGTATAGACATTTTCTTTGTATCTCAGACATTCTGTTTTCGATGCCTCATCTGAAACCGTCTCATCATATATGCTTTCAGAAGCCAAAGTAGTGTGTTCTGCAGCATGTGAAATAAGTTTAGCACTGAACCATGGATCATACCAATTATCAGTGTTGTCAATATGTTCACGATTGTGATCTGCTTTATTCCCCAGAAAACTATTTTCATCAAAAATAACATTTCTGGAAATTCTGATCTTTTTGTTGGCAGGATGCATAGCACCTGTAACCCTTGTGTTAATCTGTATAATCTACAAATTGGCATATAGAGGCTTTGTCCTGAAATTTAGTTCTCATGGATTTATCAATATGTACATAACATGTGCATCCAAAAACTCGTAATTCATCATAATCAGGATGTACACCAAAGAGAACATAATATGGAGACTGATTTTCAAGAATAGGCATAGGAAGACGATTTATCACATGAGTGGCAGTATGAAAAGCTTTTATCCAAAGACTAATAGGCACGTCAGAACCATGCATCATGCTCATTGCACTTTCCACAATGTGTCTGTGTTTACGTTCAGCAATTCCATTTTGTTGTGGAGTGTACGGGCAAGAAACTCTACGATGTATCCTATTATCATGGAGAAAATCTAAAAATTCTTTGGAGGAATACTCACCACCTCCATCACATTGGAGAATCTGAATATTTTGAGAGAATTGGGTTTTAACGTAGGCATGAAAGTGACGAAAAACAAGAAAAACCTTTGATTTATGTTTCATAAAGAATATCCAGGTAAGGCGAGAAAAGCTCTCAATAAGGGATACATAATATTTACTTCCAGACGAGGAAAGATTGGGAGCTGGACCCCAAACATCAGAACATATTATCTCAAAAGGCATGTAGGCTCTTTTATTTATTTGATGAAAAGAAAGTACATGACTTTTGCAGACCTGACAACTGGAACACATTTTATTCTTCAACGAAGGTGAAACAGACTTTGGAAGAAATCCATTGGACACTAGTTTTTCAATAAAGACTTGACTACAATGACCAAGACGAGTATGCCAAAGTTCTGGCTTATTACATTGGGATATGCTTAGAACACTTCTAGAGGCGTGATCAGACTTGGGCGGCTTCAGAACACTGAAGGCTGGATCTTCATTGAAGATATACATGTTTCCACGTCGCTCTCCTTTAGCGAACATCTTGTTCGTTTGAAGATCCTTGACAAAGACAGAAGTAGGAGTGAATTCAACAGATGAATTGGTAGAATAAACAAGCTTAGAAACAGAGACAATGCTTTTCTTTATATTTGGTGCATGAACAACATTAGATAAAGGAATGAATGAAGATTCTTACAAAGGGATGATGACGTTGCCTACGTTTGAAATAGGGTGGTGAGTCCCATCTCCAGTTACAATATTAGATTTGCCAAAATAGGGGATCAAAGTAGAGAACTTACCTGCATTGCCAGTGACATGAGTTGCTGCCCCAGAGTCTACATACCATATTCCATCATCATTCTGTTTCAGGTTCAAGTTAGCCATAGCAGACAGAAGAAGGTCCTTAGCATTATCACTGACCCGAAAGGTACCCACAAATCCTGATGTAGCAACATTTCTATTGTTTTGTATTCTATTTCGATTTTGAGGGTTTTGAGGATTGAACCAGTTGTTGGCTTTGATGTGGCCACGTTTGTTGCACTTGTAGCATGTGGGAACATTCCTTGACAGACTGGGAGTGACATTTGGTGTAGGTAGCAACCCACGTCCACTTTGGATTTGTGCTCCCCTGCTTCTGCCACGCCCTCCTTGTGCACGATCAGTAGTCATCCCTGTGGCAAAAACATAAAGCATAGATGATTGCCCTGCTGGGGCATCAGAAATGCTTTTCAAAGACATCTCACACTGGAACAGTTTAGCACGTAAATCTTCAAAACTAGGTAACGTAGGCAAGTACAATAAAGAAGTCACAAGAACATGATACTCTGATCTCAGGGCATTCAGTGTCTACTGCACTTTTTCTTTATCTGACATTGGATATCCAACAATGACTAATTGATCTGTGATGCTTTTGACTTGATTTAAAAATTCAATGATGGTCATTGTCCTCTTTCTTAAAAGCTGAAATTCACGCTAGAGAAATAACACCTTAGCCTCTGATATCTGAGAGTAGGTCTAAGCTAAAGTCTCCCACAATACCTTAGTTGTGCAATCATCAGGAATAGAAACCAATACTTCTTATGACAATGTGGAAGTGATGTACATGACGAGAGCTTGATCACGCTTCACCCAAGCAACAAATGCAGGGTTGCGAATGATGTTTGGAAATCCTCCGCCATCTTTTACTTCTTGTGTGATGAATTCTGGAGGTGTTGGAGTGGAGCCATCTAAGTGACCTGAGAGGTCTTGACTGCGAATGAAAGGCGTAATCTGCCTTTTCCAAGTCAAATAGTTGTTTTTGTTTAGTTTTTCAGAAACTAGCTGCCCCAGAAAATTGGAAGAAAGACCAGGGTGGGCTGGAGTATCCATTTGCAAACCTTGGAAATCAATATTTGAAGCTAAGAGGAATTAAGAACAAGAACAATGACTAAAAAAAAATTGAAATCAAATCAGTGCAGTAGGCTAGACGTAACTGACTTCAGATCGAGTATAGGGCCAGAATAAGGAAGAAGATGCGAAGTAAGAAGAGTGGGGAAAATCGGTTGAGATAAGAATAATGAAGACAGTCGGCTTCTGGAGGAGGAATGTAGTTGCTGATTTTAAGGCTCTATGAATAAGGAGAATAGAGATGTCCCTATAGATTTTAACGGCAGTAGATCTGAATATAATTTCAGATCTGTTGAAAATACACGGCAGATCTGAATGCATTTCAGATTTGCGATAAGATTATATTTGAAGGTAAGGGGCCGACAACGGATCTGAACGTAATTTCTAATCTGTTAAAATAAACAGCAGATCTGATATGTTTCAGATCTGCGATGGGAATACACAGTAGGTGAAGATAGTAGAAGAAAAATAAGAAGGCAACAGAAAACAGAAGGGACGACAGCAGATCTGAATACGTTTCAGATCTGCGATAGGAGTACACAGTAGGCGAAAATAGAAGAAGTAGAAGAAGGCAACAAGAGACAGATGATGACGTCGGAAAGAAATAGAATAAAGAAGACAGAAAAGATGGAAAATAATGTGACTTGTTGACGATGAGAGGAAGCCGACTTTTCACGTTGACGGAGCAAAGCTCTGACAACTCTTCACGCCCAGAAGTTGCGATGCTCTGATACCATGATAAAACTGCCAGTTGATTGGCAGGCTTTGTTGACAAAACTGAGAAGGAGTGGGGAGAGAGGAAAGAGGAGAACTCGATCTTTGCTGGGAATCGGCAGCCACCACTATCTTTTCTTGATTGCTGCACTAATCCTTTATTAAGATTAATAGGGTTACAAATATTTTGACATGGACAAAACTGTCCTGTATAAGTAATACATATTACACATACACGTATAAGAAGCTGTGGATGATATGGATTCTCTACTGGATCCATATCCGATCCATATTCTAATACTTTTCTTTAGAAGTATCAAAATTTGCTGCATGTGAATTATAATATATTGTTCTTTAAAAATATTCATCTTTTTCAGAGTTGAAAGCTCATTACTTGTAGCATCTATTTATCTGTTTTTTATTAATACGCATTGGATTGGTCAATAGGGATGCAGAATGAACCAAGCCGCTTGTTGTTGAACTTGGTTTGGCTCGTCAGTGCTCATTTGGGCTCATAAAAGTAACTTGCAGAGCTGAGCTGCTCATGTAGAATACCGAGCATGGATAAGGGTTGATTGGCTTAGCTGGACTTGTATAGGTTTGTTAAAGTTAAAATATATATAACTTAAGTGCTGTTTATGTCATATAACATTATTTAGGGATAGGTGGTTGAGGTATATAGCTTTCAAATAAGTAGTCTGAGGATATATTCATTCTTACAATGTAATAAACTGCATATATTTTTTCTATAATGAGCTGGCTCAAGCTTGGCTCATCTTGCTTGGGCTCAGGTCAGTTCAACTCATCACGAGCTGGGGCTTGGTATGAACCTGTATGAGTTTGTTAAGATGAATGTACTATTTTTATATTATTTTATATTATATTTGTATATATATATGTATATATTATATAGATTGTATATATATATATTTATATATTATATATATTGTCTAAGTCAACCTAGGGACTTTGACTAGCTGTTGGAATAGGTCCAACGGCTAGAAAGGCTCTCCTTTAATCTATCTCTTCTCTCCTCTTTTTCTAAAAATATGTGTGGGTGTGTGCTTTGTAAAGTGAGAGAGTGATGGGTAGTTTTAGGTTTATGAGTGTGAGTGTATTTGTGTAGTGAGGATATTATGTATTTTTAATTTTCTTTATTAATAAAATTATTCATTCATACACATTTAGTTCTTATGTTTTTGTCCAAATACATTATGTTTCAATTCTTGAAGTTCATTTTAGAGTGCATTGGGATCCATGCCATTTCATAACATGGTATCAGATCAAGGCATCTTGGTCTTGGTATCTTGTTCGTATTTGTCTTTCAAAAGAAAATTTTAATTGATGTACCGCTTGGATTCGAGGCATCTTGGTAAATTTTCAAAGTTTGTTTTTGGTATTTTATGTTGAAAAATTGGACGTGTTTTTAAATTAATTGAAATTAGAGCTTCTTTTTAAATTTTTTTTAAAGGAGTTATTGTTTTATTGGCTCTTGCATTAGCATGTTAATTCAAAGTATATTTTGGGTATGCTAGTATCTTTTTAATTATCTGTGCATGTTCCTATAACATATTATGTTCATATAACATATTATGTTCATATAACATATTAAAAACTATGTTTTAAGTATGTGATTTCTTAAAGATTCTAAATACTATGATTATATGTTTTCCATGCTTCTTGTATTTTGTTAAATGAATAAAATATTTATTTTATAATTGAGCCTTCTTGTGTTTGCCCTTTTGTGGGCTTTGTTGTTGTGCTCTTAGCGGACACTTGTTGTGCTTGTCCACTTAGATCTTTGGTGGACACTTTTGTTCTTTGATTGAAGGCTCTTGATTCATTGCATACTTGTTAATTATAAAATATTAATTTTTATATTGTGCCCTCTTTTGTATATTCTCTTAGTGGATGTTATGTACCCTTAGTGGCCTTTGTGATTATCCCTTGGTGGATAATTAGGCCACATATCAGATGTTACTTCTCATATATATCTTGCATTAGATTAATCTATCACTTGTATATATGCTTAAATGTGTTCCTATGCATATCTTATGTGATTCTTCATAGCTTTTGTCTTAGTTGTCATGGGCGCTAGGCGGTGAGCTCCTAAAAAGGCTTAGGCGGGGCCTAGGCGGTAAAAAAAAAACCCATAAAAAACATAATAAGAAACATGTATATTGTCTTCTCTTTCTTCTTTTTCTCTTCCTCGAAGAAAAAAATAAATGATGTCTTAAAAAAAACTTCAAAAAAAAAAAACCTAGGCAGCCTAGGCGGCAATATAGGGCCCCACCGCCCAGACCTTGTCGCCCAAGCGGTGGGGCTGCGGTTAGGTCGCCTAGGCGGCACCTAAGCACCGTCTTTGACAACTAAGACTTTTGTATAGGATATGTGGCTTTGATTAGATTATTGCATATACATGAATTTTTTATCACTTTGTAAATATCCATGATTAGTTCTACTTGTGTATACTCTTGGTTTTCTATATGGTACTTTGAGGATCTCTATATGTTTTGGCACTCTTTAATGTTATATGCCATTGTTCTCATAATAGTCTTGTAATCTAGATTGAGCTATCTCTCTATATAGCTTGCTTATATTGACTGTGCATATGATTATATATGATTGCATCAATTGACATCTTGTTGTGCATATGATTGCACTATATTCATTCTAAGTTTTCATCTACTTTTATTGGATTTGATTTGAAACTTTGTTTTTATAAATCGATTCTTATATGAACTCACTTATTTAGAAATTGATTTTCATGAGTATTTATTATCTTCTTATGACATTTATTTTTTCCATCACAAAATTTTATACGATGAATCGTTTTTTTTTTTGCCTTGATGTTATTGGGTCGAAGTTAGCCTTTGAGGTGAGTTATATGTGCACCTCAAGTCATCTTATCAGTCTGAATTATCAAGATTATGAGCATCGTATTGACACTTGTCTTGGGTCTGATTGATAGTTGATTGGCCTTTGGATTCATATTTTTGTTGAATTAGCGATGTTTGTTGGGGTGAGGTATATACACCTCAGTTTGTGTCAATTTAGATTGTCAGCTAATAGTTTGGCTCTAATAAATGATTGTGTGATCTTTGGTTCTATGTGTGTATTGTATCACTTATTTGTATATTTGGTTATTGTTATTACGAGGGATGCTTATAATTATGTTTTCTGTGATGGCTATCTATTTTTGAAACCATGGTGTTTCGAAAGTTTGTATCTCTTTCTTGATTTGTAAACCTTTTCTTTTGTCTTCTTGATAACATTAGTTTGATTTCATTACAAGCTCTCTTTACTTCATTGGGTTCTCCACTCATACCTCTTATTTGAGTGACCTTTTTATTGGACAAGAGATTTTTGTTAATTAGTTTTACAACCATGGTTATGATGAGTTATGTGCACCTGTTGTAGCTGATGTTATTTATAGTTTTACAATCATTTGTGAGGTGAGGGATGTGCACCTCTTGTGGTTGTAGCTGGTATTTGGCCCATAAGTGGCATTGTGATTGATCTCTTGTCCTATGCACTGATACACTTGAATTTTGAATTTGAGTTGGAGATCAAAGGTGATTGCTTGTGGTGAGCAAATTGGTGTTGAGATTTGCAAATATCATTTCTTTTGGTATACTGGATTTCTTAAATCTCTCCATGAAATTTTTAAAAAATTTTGCTACTCGTTTGCCTTTATATGAAAAATGTTTATTCATTGAAATATTTTTATGCATTGAATATGCTTTAATTGCATGATGTATATGTTGAGGATATTTAGATTTGTTCCATGATTGGTTGTCTTGTGTGGTTTACATCATGATATGCTTTGGTTGCATAGGTTGGTATATTTTGAATGTATTTATAGATATTGTTTATATTATTGAAATTTAAATTGTTATGATCAGTTTGAGTCTTTGCATCTCTTTGAGACAATGTTTGTCATTGTTGCAAAATATCTCTTGTATGATTTGTATGTGAGATTTTGAACTTCCTTATTATTTCCGCTGTGCATTTAATATGGATATTTGTTTTGAAAAACCATTCTTTATGAATATTTTACTTTTCCCTTGTGTGGATTTAACTCCTTAGTGAGTTGTCTTGTTTAATTGTTCTCTTTTGATCTTGTTCGTAATATTTAAGGTTCATATTTATGTGTTAAATATGACATGTGAAATATATGTGTTGATTATCTTAAATGCATGAAGTTAACTCCCCTTTGTTGTTGGCTGTTTTTGAGTTTTCACATCTTGTTCATGATTGTGGAATGTGGAATTTGCTTAGTATGTTTTACTTTCTCATTTTGAAGTTTTGGGATATTATGCACGCATGATTATTTAATAACATGTGCTTTTTTGCTCAAATTCTCCTATCAGTATCTATGAAATATGTGTTGATTTTGTGATTACATTCTTCTAAATTAGATTCCTTTGAAGTATGATCGTCTTATATATGTTTTGTATTCTTTCAAAATTGTTTTTAACCCTTTTTTTATTATGTTTAAAATTTTGTGCTTAAAATTATTAAAAACATTTTGTCTTAACACTCATTTTTTTGGATATTATATATATATATATATATTGTATTTTTGGTGTCTTTGGCCATCCTCTCTCCATAATATATAACTAATATAGTTAATTTTTTGAAATCTTCTTATGATATATATGTGCATAGTTGGAATGTTTTGTTAGCTCTATTTACAAGTTCTCAAGTATTGATGATATTGAAGATCCTAGAGGCCCTTTGTATAATAGAGCATATGTTTAAAGATCAAGAGCACGCTTTAAGGAAACAACAAATGGAAGAACTTGATGAAGTCAAATGAAAATCTTTTATATAATGGGTTCTTTGTTTGTATTTACCAACCTACATTGAGTCACTTAACTGTAAGTTTGAGGGGGTTGTTAAGATGAATGTATATATATATATATATTGTCTAAGTCAACATAGCTCTCATTTAATCTCTCTCTTCTCTCCTCTTTTTCTATAAATATGTGTGGGTGTGTGCTTTGTAAAGTGAGAGAGTGGTGGGTAGTTTTAGGTTTATGAGTTGGAGTGTATTTGTGTAGTGAGGATATTATGTATTTTTAATTTTATTTATTAATGAAATTATTCATGCATTCACATTTCTTGTGTTTCATTTTTAGTTCTTATGTTTTTGTCCAAATACATTATGTTTCAATTCTTGAAGTTCATTTTGGAGTGCATTGAGATCTGTGCCATTTCGTGCCAGAGCCGAGGTTGCACAGCCCAAGCTTTGGCTTTTTAGGCTAGTTTATGAGCTGTAATTGTCAATCTGTTTACTTGGTCATAGGTTTTCTCTTTTCTTAATTAAACGGAGTTTGCATCTATTTCATCCAAATGAGTATTTGGGATGCATTTTGATGTAGGCAGCACATTTTGGTATTTTTCTTTACAGATGAACAGTGATTGACTTGACATAATATCATTGAAGTGGTTTTGACAAATGTAGGCATGATACTACCCGAGTCAGCCTACTGGGCGAGGCTCTAACTGTACAAAGCTGAGTAGGAATTAGTTTGGAAATTTGGGCATCTCTTGTGGGTAATGGATCTGGATCCGGACCAATTGGGGGAGCACTAGGATTGAGAACCTTATGAATCCTTGTAATAAGCTTCCACAAGGAGAGTGAATAGAGTATATGTTTTTCCATTTTCTCTAACCTCATTGCGCTCTCACACCCCTTGCACCAGCCCTACCTCTGGTGTGTATCAAGGCACCGTCACATTTTTGCTATAATATTGTCTGTGCACAAGATATATAGAAGATTTGTGTATGGAAATTGTGTATGGTTCCCAGTCTGATGTTCATAACATCAGACTTGCAGTTGTCTTCATAAGAATTTCCATTTTTCAGTCTTGTAATTGCAATTTCCTATAAGAGCAAACTTTGTGATGAAGTTTGACAGTTCAGTTTTTACATAATTTGCTGATTGTTGGAGATGAAGACATACATTTGGCTGTTTATGACTTTTGCAGTAAATTTAGTGACATCTATGATGAAGAGCATTTTATCAGAATTCTGAGAGGTGTTGTAAGGGTGGTCAGTAAGCTGCCTGAATACATAATGGACCGTTATGATCACAATATGAGTGAAATATTTAACTTTAAAATCAAGGCTTGGTCTCCTATTCAATATTACAAAGATGTGGTTCTTCCAAAGCTACTTGAGGAAAAGTGAGTACAGACTCTTCCTTCCACTCTTGCTCATCATTGTTGTGATGTGTTCGATTTGAGTTATTTTCTGTTTCCTCTAGTACAACATGAAAATTACTTGGTTGTTTTGTTCCTTCTTAGGGGGTTTATCCACCTTTTATCTTTCTAAGATGTGAGTGTAATAAAATACAAAGATGTCTCTTATGGACACACACAATCACAATGACCACTAATAATCACGAATCCACACAAATCACCCACTTAAGGGCACACAACAAACATAAAAATATGATTTATATTCACCAAAAGCTTTTAGCTAAAGGCCTTACAAGATATGGGGTTTGAACCCCTTTATATACACATGGGAACCAACAGGGAGTCGTTGGGTCTCCAGAACGGCTAAAAATGTAGCTGTTGGGGAGATACCAACGGCTCCATGGTCAAAAGACCACTAAGCCCAATCCTATTCTAGGATTTACAAAAATACAAAATAAAAGGAAGAATAAAAATAAGAAAAAGAAAAAACATACAATGTGTACAATGACCATAATACCCTTGTATGTACAAATAACTAAAATACCCCTATATACCTTAACAGTGGAAGTCTTTAGTTTGTCAATTTCCTTCTTAATTTGCTTAGCCTCTCCAGGAGATCCTGCATGGATTATATCTATCATATAAAGAATTGTATGAGGACCTATTTGTAATAATCAGTGACTGATCCTTCAAGCTTATTTAATATATTGCTATCATAAGCAAACTAATGTGTCACCTCAACTCAAGGACAGTCAGCTTGGAGTCAAGCCCGAATTTGTCTTGGTACATGGGGCTTAATTAAATAAATGAAATGTTGCAGCCACTAAGGTTCAATTATCATTGCTTGTTTGTGTATTATAGCCACAGTGAATCTTAGTGCTGTTTGGCAGTTTTTAGTTCCTGTGTTTGATTTCCAATTTGCCATTAGATTGGCTATAATCTTAATGATGTATTTATCGTGTGCTTAGATGATATTGAATTATCTTTGATTTAAATTCTCGTTCAATTACATGTTCTTGCATATAATAAAATTCACTTTTCCATGGATGTTTCAGGATCATAAGGATCTGTCCTTTTGCAAACAGGCTGTCAGTGGATGCCCCATTACCCATTCAAAAGTTCAGATGCTTGGCCAACTATGAAGCACTAAGATTTTCAAATCCTATTGCCAGTATTTCTGAAAAATTGGTCGAGCGAATGAAAATGCATAGTGCAGATAATGATGGGAAATATGTTTCTGTACATCTTAGATTTGAAGAGGTTTTCACAGTTGTTTTCTGACAATACATATAGAATGCTGATCTCTTAGTTGCCATTTGAGTATTTGATGTTCTTTCTAAATCTACAGCAAATGTTTGTTTTCAATTCTAACGCAGGATATGGTGGCCTTCTCATGCTGTGTATACGATGGGGGCAAAAAAGAGAAGTTGGACATGGATGCTGCAAGGGAAAGAGGTTGGCGAGGAAAATTTACTAGGCGTGGACGCATAATACGACCTGGGACAATTAGACTTGGTGGAAAATGTCCTCTTACACCACTGGAGGTAAACTGTACTTGCTATATTTTCCTGCCGTGTTTGCTTTGTGATGCTTTCATATCTAGAAGATACAGTGCAAGTTAGGCTTTCGTCACTGCTTTCATGCCTTGAGTTTCATATTTCCCTATCTTCTGGTGGCCATATAATTCTGACTGTGCAGCGAGAAATTTATACACAAGGAATGAATAACATTTATGATGATGAATTCTTCTTTTTCTTTTGAAAGACAAGCTGGGGTTAGGCAGACCCCTACCAGTTATACAACAATACCATTGGGATTTAAACTTGCAACATCCCAACACAAGGTGACGTGCACTAGCCCCTACCAGACAAGCGGAGCCCCCGTTGGTGCTGCTCCTACTTGGATGAATTATCGTCCAACTTAGTGCTCCATCTGGATGTAAATGAATTAAACATTTAAACATATGGATTGCTTTGAGGTTGTACTCAGACTCAGCTAGGGTGATTATGGAGTAGTTTCCCCAACGAATTAACATCACATGATTTATATGTTTGAAAAACACTGATCTGAAAAGAATATAGCTTGGTTTATGACATTATCTGTGTTCCACGCTTCAAATTTTGTATACTGTACTGAACCATGTTTGCTTGCTTCGCTCTTAACTTGCTGCCTTTAGAATAGTGCGTAATTGATAATTATAGTTTTATGTTTATTGTCTGTGCTTTCTGTTTCTTGCTGTTCTGCAGGTTGGATTGATGCTTAGGGGCATGGGGTTTAGTAACACAACATCTATTTATTTGGCATCAGGAAAGATCTATCAGTCAGAGAGGACGATGGTTCCCCTAAGAGAAATGTTCCCCTTATTGCAGACTAAAGAGACATTGGCCTCACCTGAGGAGCTTGCACCATTTAAAGTATGATATCTCATGCTCCTTTTTTATTGTTTGTGTATCTGATATGTTTTTTTTTTGGATTTTAATCAGCATATCACTAACACATGGTGTTATTACCAGAAATATTCTTCTAGGATGGCTGCTATCGATTACAGTGTTTGTCTTCACAGTGAAGTGTTTGTTACAACTCAAGGTGGAAATTTTCCTCATTTTCTAATGGGTCACAGGCGATACTTATATGGTGGCCATTCCAAGACTATCAGGCCTGACAAGAGAAAGCTGGCTTTATTGCTAGATAATCCTAATATAGGGTATCTACCTAAAACCTTGATAGCATTAATAACATTGATCTAGTTTTGGTCTCTGGTGCATAACCAGTGGCTGTTCTGCATCCAGTTCTTCAGATTGTTGGTTTAATTGATTAGCATGCAATTACTATCTGTGTTTTCAGTTGGTCATATCTTATCAACAATTGCTTATAAAGGCCCAATATAGAAAGAACCAGGATCAGGTGCCATCACATGGCACACTTTGAGTGTGCCTCTGCACCTGGCTGCCCTCCATCTTTGGCTGACAGTCTGTCAGTTGTGGGGCCCAAAAGCAGATGGAGGGCAGCTAGGTGCAGAGGCATACTCAAAGTGTGCCATGTGATGGCACCTGATCCTGGCTCATATAGAAACCCACTATGCTAGTAACTAAATGTTCATCAGACTTAGCGCCAAGTCCTTACTGGTGTAGACGTAAGATATTATTTGCCTTATTTCTTCTACTTTGGCATGTATGTGCATTGAAACACATGTATGCACAACTTAAGTTGTTTTTTTAAATCTTTTGAGGTCAACCATTGCTGCTTTTGCTTCATTATGGCTTGTGTCCTGCAGATGGAAGACTTTCAAGAAGCAAATGGCTAGCATGAGATCCCACAGTGATGCAAAAGGTGTGGAGATAAGAAGACCAAATGATTCTGTATACACCTACCCATGTCCTGACTGCATGTGTAGATAGAATGATCAGAATTTTCAGACCTGCAACATATCCCTGATCTCCTCTCCTGGGTTGTTATCATGCTGGCATCCCATCCACAACCTATTCATGCCGCCCTCAGCCTAATTCTGCAACATTCTTTTATTCCCCCTTTAACAAGGGCTCTTTGCAATTGGGCTTTCAGATTTTGTTGGATCACATTGCTCCATCTTTGACTAAGCATGTGATGGCAGCAATTCCAATGTACATCTTAGAAGAGACAGAAGATGACCGTTTCTTACTGTTTGAGTTTGATGCACGTTGGGCTGGTGTCTGAGTTGTGCTGTCTACTGGACTGCAGAAGAAATGCATTGTTTCTCTGTTTGTAGTCACAGTTTTGCCGCTCTTGTACATGATTGATCAATCATTACATACATGATTGTGAAAAGGCAGTACTCTCACCATTTCAGAAAATGAAATCCCGTTCTTTTGTCAGTGATCGGCATCTTCTATATCGAGTATTTTGTTTTTTTGTGATTGAAGTATACTGCATGGTTGTGCTTGGAGGATAAGTCTCCACAGTGGTCTGCTGCCATGCATAAAGGTATGCCTTCTTTTTTTCCTTTTGGAAAAACTCGTTCTTCTTTTCTTTCTTTTTGGAAAATCTCATTTATTGTTTTGTTGATCCTGCGAATGCCAGGTGGAGTCCAACCTGAAAGCTGGCTGCATGGTCCATGGCAAATTTGGATTTGATTGTATTCTTCCTATGGTCAATATTGCTATTTATGAAGAAGCATTTGGAAGCGTCTTGCTGAACCCAATCTGGAAGGAGATAAAGCTAGCGCAGCTTGTCAAACCTTGTGGGAGGCAGACCTGATCCTAGAGTCACCTCACAGTAAAGCCTATCTGAAATCTCAACTTGGCTTGATCAGAGGCCGCTGGGATAGCGTTATGTTTTTGAAAGACATGACATGGAATGTTGTACCTGCTTATTGAAGTCAGCTCTGGATTGTAAATAATTATTGTAATTTCCTTTATTTGGAATATTAACTTCTTTCGGTTTTCTGTACTTTGTTCAGCATAATTCTTGAATGCATCATCGCTATATGGTATCTTCTTTGCTGTTTGCTGTACCTTGTTCAGCATATAATTCTTGAATATAATCACTATATTTTTTTACAGCATGATACTCATGAATAATAATGCACATTCTGTTTAGCCTATAGTTTGGGCGATAAAAGGCGCATACTGAAATATGTTTTATGTGGTCTAGTATTTGAACAACTTAGGCCCAACTAGAGCATGGGCTGTAGGGAATAAGGGTAGCGAAGGCTAGGGCATAGTAAAGTGTCGCTTGAGGACTTGGTGTTGATGGTGATATATGCAATTTGAAGGAAGCCTGAAATGCCAACATACTTAATTCACCTGACACGGTATTTCCCATTTTGGGAACGCCTACTGCCGAAGTCACTGAACGGGTAAGTCACCGATCCCTAACCTAAAACTTGGGTAAGTCACCGATCTCTAACCTAAAACTGACGGCGTTTGCCACATAATCTGCATTTGTTGTCAGAATTGATACTATAAGGGAGGAGTTCAAGTCTGCTTAGTATTCTCGGACCAAGCAGCTCATGGCACTCGCAACCACAGGTGGTTTCTGAACCAATTTAATGGCATGATTACCACTATAAAACCTATTGCTACTGTTTGTCACTAGCGGCAAGTGATAATTACCATTATAGACTATATAGTAGCACTTGTAATTGCCACTGCAGACTATAGTTTGCATTTACAATTACCACTATAGATAATGGCTACACCATTTTTGACAAATAGCGTCATCTTTTGTAAGTCTTTAGTGGCAATTATGGCCACCTCTAAAGACTATGTACCAATACTGTAGCAGTTAATCTATAGTGTCATTTATAGTTGCCACTATAGCATAGCTTAAATGGCAATTACCACTATAAAAAATCAGTGGCACTTCCCATTGCTACTATTTGTCACCATTCTATAGTGGCACTGATGATTGTCACTATAGATCTACATTGGCAGTTGCAATTGCTACTATAGATAATGGAGACGCCATCATCACTGGTAATTAGTGGATCCACTATTTGGTAAATAGCGGCAATTCTGCCTGCCGCTAAAGGCCTCTTTTCTTGTATCCCTAAGGCATTATTCAGTATCAAAGGTTAACAGCCGCAGTATTGATCTATACCTTGCAATTGCTATTATAGAAAATTAGTGGCACTCACCATTGCCACTTTTTACCACTAAGGGAACTCTAAATTGGCACTTCTAACTGCGCTATAGCTCTGTAGTGGCAGTTACAATTGCCACATCTTAAGTCGATGTCATGGGGAATATCAGTAGCATAATCAGCAGCTAGAGTGCGCTATTCTTGTCCAAAATTTGTGCGTGTCCTTTAGAGTGTGATTAATTAATGGATTTCAAATTGGACGGTCGGATTTGTCTTGGGGCCTGCACCAATCCATGGGTTTTATGAATATTAATCATAGATCTTTCTCTCTCAAGAAAAAAATCATAGAATTCAAAAGTACGGCCGGTCTGCTATTTCTCACACGGTGTTCGTTCCACCCTGTTAAGAAAGATCCCTCTTACTTGTGGAAAAGGGCCTCTTTCGTGCAGAGTAGGGTGAAACATTCACGAATCTAACTTCACGTGGGAGGTTAGATACGTGATGCTAGATTACCTCCGACCTTAGAATGCAAGTGATCAAACGGACCTTTATCGTGAGAAACAGGATACATGGTTGTCGAGTTTACCACCCTACTTACAACTTCCAAATCCTCGTATGTCTCTCATATGCATTGATATCCGACTGATCGAGTCGAACTTGATCGAACGGGGAAAACTCAGAGGGTTTGAAGCCGTTTTATGAATTTTACGAGACCCCGTACCAAATCTGCCATCGATTCCCGTTGCTACCTTCTTCTCCGCTCTCTCCTTGGGACGTCAACCATCGTCACACCCCAACAATCGCCCACCCACAGAACCAACCATGCCGATCGCTACGAGCAGATCTTGGACGAGTGCACGTCCAGGAGGGAAATCGAGCAAACCCACTCACAGATTCTCGTTAGCCATCTTGCTCCCAGCGTGTCCATAGCGATCAAGCTCGTCAGAGCGTACGCTCGGGCTGGGTTTGTTGCCCATGCGCGCAGAGTGTTCGACGAAATGCCTGAACGCAACGTGGTCTTGTGCAATGTTATGATCAGAGGGTACTGCAATAACCAACTGTATGCGGACGCCGTCTATGTGTATCTCGAAATTCAGAGGTGTGGTGTGAGCCCTGATAAATATACTTTGCCTTGTGTTTTCAAGGCTTGCTCTGGCCTGGGGAGTCTGCGGCTGGGTCTGCAGTTTCACGGCGTGCTCGTGAAACGCGGGTTGGATTCAAATCTATTTGTTGGGAATGCATTGCTGGCTATGTATGCGAAATGCGAGGATTTGGTAGGTGCCCGCCTGGTGTTTAATGAAATGCCTCACCGGGATGTTGTCTCTTGGAATTCGATGGTTGCTGGGTATGCACAGAATGGTCGTTTCGACAAAGCGTTGGAGTTCTGCAGGGAGATGGAGTTGCAGAAGATGACGCCTGATGCAGGTACTATGGCGAGCATTCTGCCGGCACTGGTTCAGGCAAACTCAGAGAACGTTCAACTTATACGGGAAATGTTTGATAAAATGCCTCACAGGGGTTTGATCTCGTGGAATGCTATGATTGCCATCTATGTGAACAATGGCATGGCGAGCGAGGCATTGGATTTGTTCTCGAAGATGGAAGGAGAAGGTGTGCTGCCTGATGCAGTTACGCTAGCGACTGTGCTTCCAGCTTGTGGAGATCTTTCAGCTTTAGAGCAGGGAAGGCGTATCCATGAATACGTTCTGAGAAACAGAATTGGCCCCAACTTATTCCTAGATAATGCTTTGGTTGATATGTATGCTAAATGTGGGAGTCTATCATCTGCCAGGGAAGTTTTCGATGGCATGATTGGGCGTGACGTTGTCTCTTGGACCGCAATGGTATCTGCGTATGGTATGCATGGCCAGGGCCGTGATGCGGTAAATATTTTCTCGAGGATGCTGCAATCTGGCGTTAAACCAGACCAAATTGCTTTTGTTTCTGTTCTATCAGCCTGTAGCCATGCAGGCTTGCTGAATGAGGGGCGCTGCTACTTCGATAGCATGACTCGCGAATACCAAATAGTTCCTATTATTGAGCACTACGCATGCATGGTTGATCTTCTTGGGCGTGCTGGGCAACTTGATGAAGCATATGACTTCATTAAACAGATGCCCATAGAGCCCAACGAAAGGGTATGGGGTGCCCTTCTGGGTGCTTGCAGGGTGTACTCAAATATGTCACTTGGGGTGGTTACAGCTGATCATTTGTTCAAGTTAGTCCCGGAGCAGGCTGGGTATCATGTTTTACTATCAAACATGTATGCATCAGCTGGGAGATGGGATGATGTTTCAGCGGTGAGGAGTCTCATGAAAGGAAGAGGCATCAAGAAGTTGCCTGGATTTAGCAGTGCTGAGCTGGACAACAGAATGCATTCCTTCTTTGTTGGTGATACTTCTCATCCACAGACAATGAAGATATACGCAAAACTGGAGGAATTGATGGGGCTGATGAAGGAGACTGGATATGTTGCTGATATCGATTTTGCGCTTCATGATATTGAGGAGGAGGAGAAAGAAAATCACCTGTCTGTTCACAGTGAGAAGTTGGCGATTGCTTTCCTCCTTATAAACACTGAGCCTGGGACCCCAATTAGAGTAACTAAGAACCTCCGTGTTTGCGGTGATTGCCACCATGCTGCGAAGTTCATCTCTAAGATCACAAATCGCAAGATTATCCTCAGGGATACAAATCGGTTTCATCATTTTGAAGATGGGGCATGTTCTTGCCACGACTATTGGTGAATAGGGGATGATAGATTTTAATGATTTGGCTGGCAAGGGATGTCACAAACGTTCCCCAGATGGAGTTACAGGGTGGTGAAACTGATAGCACCTACCTGCCTCACAGCCCAAGAGAATTTATGCGAGGGGAAAGATTATTGTTTCCTCGTAGCGGGGAGTTGGTGCTTGTGCTCATGCTCTTAGGGCGCGTTTGGGGCCCCATATTTTGGATGAACTTCTATCAGTTCCTGGGATGACACAGTTTAGAAGTTCGGATAGAGAAGTGAAAGGACTTTCAAACATTAATGGTGTGTTTGGCGCATTAGTCAAGGTCTCCTAAAGCACTGTTTTTGTAGTAAAGGACCAGCTTAGCCCCGGCCTTCTAAAATGAGTCGGGATTGGGTAGGTTATAGGTTAAACCTACCTAGCCCAACCTGAACCCAACTGGAGGTGGGTCCAGTTTGGTCATGGGTCGGACCAATCTGAACCCAACTCGAGGTGGGTCGAGTCTGGTGATGAGTCGGGCCAACCTTTGGATTTTGTGTTTTCAACACAAGAACATGACTTTTTGAGGGGTGAAATTTTGGCACATTGTGGACTGTTGACTTACATGGTAAACATAACCAAAAACAGGTTTTGGATCAGGTTATTAGGATGTGTAAGAAAACTTTTTCAAGACTACCATTAGGCTTTGGTGCCCAAATTTTCTTGTTTCTCAATCACAGTTCTCATCTTGTGCAAGATAACTATTAGATTTTAGTGCCCGTTTTTTCTTGTTTATTAGTAACAATGCATCCCAAATTACGAGGCTCACATGAAATCAGCAACCAGAAACTGTATATGATAACATGAATAAACATAGAGAGTTTATTATTTGGAACTTCCACATTTCATAATTCAACAAGCATCCAATTGGAATCAAGTACAGGGATTATCACATCGATGTTTCAACCTTTTAATATGCTCAAAATAATGGTGTCCGGTGAACGATCCTTATGGTTGCTAACAAAGCCGTTTTGGTTGTACAAAATTTTTTTGCTATAATATTCTTGTCACGGGCTTATTTATTTCAATAAGTCATTGTGGCACAACTGTTTTTCTTTACCGTCACAAGCCTTCTTATCGCTCTGCCATGGGCATACTTTGTAAACCCGTGATGTGCCAAGCTGCTCAAGTTGTTCATCCTAACGGCCAAAGGCCGCATACCAGCATCTTTTCATGTGATGAATAATTTTCATTGGCCCTCTGCACCACCCCGTGCGCAGCCGCCTAGCGGGGGCTGATCAAGCATATTTTCAAATGTGCATTCCATTTTGTCCATGCCGCTTAGTGCATAGACGTCTCATACCAACTATCACTTTTGAAAGAAGCACAAACTTTGCCTTAGCCTTGCGTGTCATGAAGCGTATTGTAGCTTCATGTGCATAACATAGTAAAACCTCGTCACTGAAGAAACAAGACCTTTCGACCCCCAGTCTGAAGACCACCATATCGAAGAGCACCATCGAGTCTCATTCGTCGACACTTAGGCATTCACTCACCTAGCCTCGAGTCACTATACCCGGTTAGAATCACCTAACGTGATCCCTTGATAAATTAGCTTTAACTCACATACACCCCCGTGCGTTCAACCGCTACGTGTGGAAAGATCTTGCAAGTTGAAAGGTCCTTAACCAAATCTCCAAAAGCAACATCCTCTGATCTGCTGGCACTGGTTACCGAATAACGCTCTACGTCTGTGCTGTCACACAACGATGCACTAACGACAATACTGATGCCTATCGTATGTCGTGCTACCATCGCACATCACCGATCAAGTGAACACATACTGCACGTTCTTACACTCGATGCATTTTTCACTCAATAGAGCTTCACACTGCATATGCCCTATTCCGAAAGATCAGCCCATGACAATTTCAATATATTATTTTAGTCAACATTGTTAGCATGTGAATGATCACAGACACCACCGGCTGAAATACTGGTTTAATGATGATTAACACATAACATATGTATGAATATATGTTTTCGGTTGTTTCCCCGTAATGAACCCTAAGTAGGCAAAAAACATGGATAAATTGACAGAAGCACCAATAAGAATGATAAGAGTAAACAAAATTGGCCATGATTCACCAAATCATATGATTTAAGACCCATAATCTTCACCTAAACACTACAGTAAGACCATAACATTCATCCTACAATAAATGATTGATCAAATTCAAGAAAAAATGCATAATAACTTATAAAACACCAAGAAAAATGAAAAAATGCAACAAGAAACCTAGATTAAGAACACTGATGCAAGACTTGTCCTCAACATCCAAACTATAGTACCATTAAGAACATCGATGCATGAATAAATACAACCATCCAACAATAAATAAATATCTAGCACCACACGAATGCATGAATAAAGACAACCATCCAACAGTGATATTCCATTGAAAAGAAAAAAAATAAAGATGCAAATGCAAATGCAAATGCAAATATACAAATATTTCTTACTAAAATAGAGACCTTTAATCCTATCTAATAATTTTATGTTTACACATAAGCCGATCAAGCTAAGATCAAGTCTTTAGCAACTTAAATCTCTGTGGTAGAAAGTCATGATTTTGTGAGAGAAAAGTTATATTGGGAACACCCACTATATAATCCAAAACATGTATAAATATTTTACAACTATGAAAACTCTAGCCTTCTAGAATAAAGAGTTCTTTGGATATAGTTGAACTACACTGAGGTTATAGGCTTATAACAAATAGGTTTCAATGTTTCATATAGATCTATGTAATGAGATCAACATATAGAGTTGCAAGTGTAGTGATATGTGTCTTTAAGGCTCTTACAGAACCTTAACTAAAATGCCACTTCCTTGAAAAATATAAAGGTTTTAAAAAAGAAGATGATTGATTCTCTTCTTAATAAGAGTAGGTTTAACTACCATCCCTACAGACAATTATAGCTGCAATATCAAGATTTTATTATAATCATGTGTAAAAAAAAAACAAATAATACGAGTGATAAAATCACCATGAATGGATGCTAGAACTAAAAATATTTGATCCAGAAATTGTTAGCAATAAGCATGACCCATCTTGCTAAAAAGCAGATGCACTTCGTGGTTGGATCTTTTATATATTTCACCCTTTCATCTTAATGATTTTTGTTCAAAGAAAATGAGAGTTCTCTATAAAGCAGGTGGCCCCATTTTTTAACTTGGTTTTTTATTTATGAAGCATTCAATCTGAACCTCTTCACTTTTCAAATGGGAATCATACTAGTAAGACAAAATAAGAATTGGGGAGTTCTACTATCAAAGAAGCAAATTCACATGCATAAGAAGAAGACAATGATGATGAGGACAATTATTTAAAAAAAACATAAAAAATGAGGACTTGGAATGATATACAAACCAAGTGAAACAACATAAAAATATTTGATCCAAAAGGAATGCAGTCTTACCTAGTTTGGCTCAGAAGAATAAAATCATATCAATTCATAACATACCATATCTTTCAGGCATTTCAATAAAAGTTTATGTGCAACTTCTCAATCTCCAAAAGTTCAACCATCAAGAAGAACGACATCCAAAACGTGCCTCCAAATTCTAAAGTTTATCCCAACCACCAACGATGACACCAAGGGATGCAACATCTCTTTTGATCATCGTTTAACAAAACTTGAATATCGAACAAAAAAAAATTCTCTCCCTTAAAACAATCTACAAAAATCCATGAAAATTCAAAGAAAAGAAAGAGAGTCTGAAGCTCACACAACCACCAGTGCGATTGCTCTAAAGAATGGTGTCGAATAGGGAGGGAGGGAGGAATCGACAAAAGTGACAAAGAAGTCTCTAGGTCGACCGTGACATAGCGATAAAATCCTAATGCCAGATATTTATATATGACATACTGTAAATAATAGAACTAGCTTGGATATTAATGTCTAAGCGCATCCTTCCTACGATAAAGAAAACACTCATCTCGTTCATTCCTATGGAAAGAAGTTTTTTTCTTCATAAAAAAAATTGCTTTTAAAATAAAAATTTTAGATGGTAAGTTTTATTTAAGGCTTCTAAACACCTTCCCATCTAGAAAATATGGGGCCCATGTCGTGGAAGACCTTCCTGAATTCAGGATGGGGTGCCAAATGTGCCCTTAAGCATGAATATTTGTTTTGAGCCTTCGTTGGGCTTTTGTTAAACATCACCTCTTGAGCAACACCATATGATTATTTCTTAAAAATGAAAGGGTTTTCTTTTCATTTCGTTGCATATATTGTCTGAGAAAAAGAGGTATGTTCAAGTAGAAAGGGTTCTCTTTTGATGTTGCCTTGCTCAGAATGCTATATGCAGGGTGATAGGTTGCAAGATTACTTATAGTTATATAACATGCTTATCATTTTAAAAGTGGTATGCAATCTTATGGTGGTTAGTGATGAATCAGAGGTTGGTAAAATTGATTTTAGCCACCAAACAATTTTCATATATGTTTTTTGAGATTGAATAATGTGGGTGAGCTTGAGGCAGATTGCATTAAGTTTTATTTTTTAGATGAAATAAGGGTTAGTAAAAATGAATACGGCCAACAAACAATTTTTATTTGTGCCTTTTGAGATGAGTAATGCAGATGAGCTAGAGGTAGATTACATTACAATTTTATTTTTTGACTTGATGGTGTCAATATGATTCTTTGCGTGGATGAAAGATATTCATTAGACTTTAACATATTGAGCTAGAAAATGGTTTTATTACAAATTTTATTTTTTCCTGTACCTCAGTTGAACAAGAGACATGTATATGTAATTGAAAGTATTTATTAAGCAAAAAAATGATGCTATTAATATAAGCATAAACACATAAGCATAACATATATGTCAACATCAAACACTTAAATTAAAACATACAAATGTTTGGTTGTTTGATGAATCATTAACCAAGAATTTTATCCATCCTCTGATACCAAAGTTGTCTTTATCAAAGACAATATTCTACAAAATATTATCTCTAAGCTCTGATACCAAAGTTGTAACACCCCAAAAATTTAATATCAGAATTTTTTTAAACATTAATTTTAATATATAATGATGTAACCTACCAATGGCTACACTCCAACCATACCAAGTACTAGATGATTTGTTTGATTGCAAGCGCAAGAGTATCTTAACCTCTTAATACCAGATCCAGTACGGAACTACCAAAGAAAAACCAATTTTACTACATTATATACTGAAAATTATTTTATAACACTGAAAACAGCGTTTTGTTTTTAAAAAAAATGTTAAGTGAGTTATTGGTATTCAAACACATCAACATTCGTCAATTTTAAACATTTATTAAGTAAATAAATGTTTATATAAATAGTCTTAATTTTAATAATCAAATCAATCCAAAATAAATGTTTCTGAGATTCAAAATTATTGGTTTACATGGCACCCCACAACATCTTGTATAATGGTATTATACTTGTATTTATAAAATATAGGAGTCAGACTACACTGACTCTTAGTGGGAAACACACTAAACATGTATGCATGTACGAAATTCAAGTGCACCTAATATCAAACATGATTCTAAATAATTCTATTGCACAAATAAATCGTAGGAAATTTAACTAAGCATGCATACACAATATTTTTATGCAATATGCCATAAAACAAGAATAGTGCTATGGTTATACATCTGAATTATTAGGGCATATTTTTGCACAAGTTTTCAAACATAAATGTGATCAAGTTTAAGGCTTTATGTTTATTTTTATTATCTTCATGCAGATAGTTGCAATATAATCATAGTCTCATAGGAGACTGCTCGGGTGTTTGTTATGCCATATATTTTAATTCTTCGAGTAACTTACTGAGACTGATCCATTAAGGGTGGTCCATGACCGAAAAAAATGCACCAACGGCCAAGATTTCGAGAATGCACCCTAAACACTTCTGCATAAGACATAAAACTACCACCTATGACTCATTGATAGTCCTGCCCCCCTAACTCTGAGAACTGATGACCCAAGTGAGATGTCATTGCTCTAAAATAATCACAAGACGGTCCAACCGAGTTTTGTACTACCTACCCTCTCCAAGGTAAACCTAAATCTAAATATGTTATTAAGTATTTTTAAAACAAGATTTTATACATTTTCATCACAGGTACCCACATAGCACTACAAAGCTCTAGAAGAACAAGTACCCCTCCAGAGTAACTTGTCATATTGTCCTCCAAGCATGAGCATCATATTACCCATCTTAGTAGTTACACAATTCATTAACTTAACAATTTCATGACCCATTTATTATGCTTAAGACCTTTAAAAATATTTGAGCATTTTGCTTGTAAAAACAATTCCAAATTATTATGTGTGCAGGTATGTAATTATAATCATAACTCGGTGCTCTCACATCACTTATATTGGGTTCTCAACAACCCCTTGCTCACTCAGGAGTGATCTCATATGCATGCATATTTTTTATGCCTTACGACACAATGATGTTACATGCCACAAATACTTTCATTCTTGCACCCATGGCATCATAGTGGTTTTTTTGAACCATAATTTCATTCAAAAATGTGTGCACATATCACTTCATGCCTTGTAATATATCATACATAAAATTATGCAACATGTTAAATTCATACTCTCAAGCACTAATTCAGTTCCTTGAACCATAAGTTCATACATGAGCATTCATGTGTGAAAGCATTTATTTACTGCCTAATAATACATAAGAATAATACATAAACTAACAAGATGCATACCATGATATCACATTGTATATCATAAACTCATGTTGTATATCACAATTCATTTAAGCATGTAAACACATGTATTTCATTTAGTCTTGTAACCGAAAAATTTCAGCATATGCATGATCACATGTTTATAATTGAATACATCAATATGAATCATACTTAGGAATGCACATTGTGCTCTAACCAATAATGTATTCATTTGGTTCAGTTATGTATATCATTCATATCCAACTGATTGACTTTTTGAACCATAACATTAATGTAAACATGAGTTTCAATTCGAAACTGCATGAACAAAATTTATCAGTCGGTATAAATTCTGTCACAGTTAGAATACGTGGTAATAAAATCTAAATTTTTTATAGTAGATATTCAGATGTGTGATCTAACTATAACCGAAAACCTTACCTCAAACTTAATCCGAAACAGAGAGAAATAAATCATTTACTAAAACTAGTTTTCTGTTTAATGAACAAACCTATTCGGTTCGCTCTTACCGAAGAGGCATCAACCAACAAAAATTCATAATGAATCAAATTTTGAAATTTTTATTGTAGTTAGATGGGTATGTCTGACAATATCTTAAAAAAAAATTAGGTATAAACTCCATGTCATCTGAAAATTAAAATTCATGCACTATAGCTTATTCCTGTTCTTGAATAAACTGCAGTTCATAAATTCTAGGTTTATGAAGCCAACTTTCGTGGTTTTTATTTCACAAACCACAATGAATCTATGCCTAAATTTTTTATATTATCTTAATTAATATATAAACTAATACTGATAAATTTTTTTGTCATAAGTAGAATGGGAGAAATAAAATCAATATTCACAAGCAGTCATTATCGAACTACTGTTAGGACAACAATTATGTTCTAACTTGAAGATGCCTTATTTTTCAATCTAGACGTCAAACAAACCTAAATTTATTTTTGTAACTTTCTCTATGTGTCAGGAACATTCTTATAAAATTTGAGAATTTTTTGAGTTATCATTTGGGAGAACCATTATATTCTTCTAAACTGATCAACATGAAAATTCAAGACATAATATAATTTCAATTAACACACCATTTAATTACATGTTTTTCATAAAAAAATGTATTTAACATAACCATGCATCATATTTATTTTATTTCAATATAACACACTATATATAGGAATGCACATAACATTCTCAGAGATCACATTCATCACGAAATCAACATAAGATCCAACACAAAGATCAAGGATTTCTTATAGTTGATTTTCTAAAGAAAGTTATTACAAACCAAAAATTGGTTTTCACAAAAATATGAATTCTATACTTGGATTTTTAAACCAATCATGCACATCTAATATCAAATCATCAAGAATATAATTTAACACATGTTGTACATAAAAAATCTAATACAAACCATGAGTAAAAAATCCCATAAAATGATTTGTACAAAAGCATCTATTGATTCATACAAAAAATCCCAAAAATGACAATTTTAACCTTCAACCTCAATATGAATTCTATACTTGGATTTTTAAACCAATCATGCACATCTAATATCAAATCATCAAGAATATAATTTAACACATGTTGTACATAAAAAATCTAATACAAACCATGAGTAAAAAATCCCATAAAATGATTTGTACAAAAGCATCTATTGATTCATACAAAAAATTCCAAAAATAATAGTTTTAAACTTCAACCTCAATATGATATCAGTTCATGCATGGACCGTGATTGATATATACATTTAAATGCATATGAGAATCCTCCCATATAACTCATATGCTCCTTGACATCATACATACATTCTTAGTTAGAATACACATACCTTAAATTGAAAATCGAAAAAAACACCAAAACTAATTCCGAAACCGTACAAGCTCTTCTTTCTTGATGAGCACCTCCTCCTCTTAGTTGCTCCGACAATGAAAGACCTCCAATATCAGCTTCATACCTTCCAAGAACTCTAATTAAGGGTGTGGAAGAGAGAGAAGGAAGAAAAAAGAAGAAAAGAAGAGAGAGAGAGAGGCGAGGCAGGGGTGTGAGTGGGCCCTCTTAGGCCTCCCGATTTAATTGGTAAGTATCTTTTCTTTTAGTTGGATTCCTAATTGGCTTAGAAAAGTCCAAGCCAACTAGGACTTTCAATCCTTTCTTGTTTTATTTGATTTTATTTTTTTATTTAATTTTTTTATTTAAGTAAGGTAGGTGGGGAAATCACACCTCCTTGGGGATTATTTGCATATGGGATCCATATCATATAGACTCCCTTCAAGGTAGTAGGGCCCACTTAGGGGGCATCCCACCATGGCGCCCCTTCTTACTTAAAATAACACTTAAAAACCTTAATTACATAGCCTATTTTCTAATTAGGAAACTATTGACTTTAATTTCATGTAGAATCCTATGTAATTTGATTCAAGAAGGTGAAAAATTTCAGACAAGGAGGATAAGCTCATATAGGGAGGGGCGTCCCACCTTCTTGGGATTCCTTCTTGATTAATTTATGCTAATTTAATTAATTACTAAATTAAATGTATTAAATTCTTATTTTGAATTTTCAATTCAATTATAAATTGAATTTAAATTTAAATGATATTCAATTAAGTTCACATTCCAAATTCAAATCCAATTTACATCTAAATCAAGTTCAGATCTAAATTCAAATGCCAAATCTAAATTTACTTTTAATTAAATCTAAATTAAATTAAATACCACATTCAAATTAACATTAAATTAATTCCAAATTAAATTCAATTCTAAATGAAATTTCAATTCACTTTGAATTAAATCTTAATTGAAATGCAAATTCACTTGATATTTAAATTTGAATTAACATTCACTCAATTCTAATTCGGATGAAAATTCAAATAAAATTAAATCCATAACTGTGACATGAAATTTATTTTTATTAATTTAATAGTTATCAAAAAATTCGCAGGTATTACACCTACACTTCCATCAAATGACTCACCATGTTCAAGCAGCTACGTCAAAAAAAAAAGGAAAAAAAAATGGTGTCTCGTATCACTGCCATCCCAATGAAAAGTACAAAAAATTCTATAACATCATCAAGAATTGAAGTGAGAATCTTAAAAGACCAACAACGAATGCAGAGGTAAACTGAAGAGAACATGTTTGATGAGGCATATACTACCGCATATAAACAATGCTCGAGACTTCCTATCCAGCAAGTTTCCGATCAACTTTTTCTTTAATTTCTTGACAATGGTCCGTGAGTTACCAGCGGGGGGGGGGGGGCTCCGCTTGTCTGGCAGGACCTGTTAGTGCACGTCACCTTCTGTTGAGGCTTTGCTTGCAAGTTCGAATCCCAATGGAACTGGTAGGGGTCTGCCTAACCCCAGCTTTCTCTGTCAAAAGAATTGGCCTTTCATGAGTTGATGCAAACAAGCGGCTCGCCATGTTTCCCAGCCCTTGCCCACGGGAACCTTAAGTTCGTCTCTCAACTCTATTGTAGTTATGGGCTTGATGTTTAGATTCAATCAACTTTCAACCTTGTCAGTTGTCAAGCAACAAAAAGAGAAGGGAGGTCGGTTTGGGTAAAATTCATCATGTCATATATAATATTTAACGCGATATCTTGCAAAATCAGCTTTTAGGTTTGTAAGAGGCGTTCCTCTCGATATTATCCTCTTTCCCCTCCGCTCTCTCATCCGTAGCAGAGAGAGAGAGAGAGAGAGAGAGAGAGAGAGAGAGAGAGAGATTGCAAAGAATGTCTTCTGCAAACGTATGGGTTCTGCTTGGGCTGGGCATCGCAGGCATCATCCTTATGAGCAGGAGGTTCAAGAAGGTTATCAAAGAGGATTTTGGTGCCTTCGTTGAGAGGTTTCAGCTGCTTCCTCCTCCTCAGCCCGCGCCTCCAAAGGCTCCCCACCCGCTCACGGGTCTCTCTTTCGCAGTTAAAGACATGTATTCTACTGTTTCACTCTCCTCCTACCCTTCTGTGTTCTTTTTATCCGCCGATTTTTTGTTGGTTTTTTCTTTTCTTCACTATGTCGAGAGTTTTTCCCTTGTTGGTCGATCGAATTATGAGGTGTATGTTTAGTTGGTGTGGGTTTAATGGCTTATTTCTACTTGCTCCTTCTATCTTCCTTAATTTTCTTGGTTAATACTTAGTTGGCCTGGGTATATCAGGCCAAAGCAGCGAAGTCACTTGGTTTTGGTACCTCATTTATTTGGTGTTCATTAGTGACGGTATATACAAATTTTCTTCCTTGTGTTCCTTTTCTACTTTTTCCTATGTGGATTTCTAGAAATTTGAATTGCGGTTCATCCGTGGATAGGTTTCTCGTAATAAACCTTGAATTCGTTTTTGTTTATTTTTTGTGCGAAAATTTCTTATTATGATTCTTCATTTTGTGTCATACGGGAAGGGTGCGACCGTATCAATGAGCTTTTTCGATTTTGTGATTGAATAATTTGCATGTTATATTCCATACGAAGAATCTGGAGAGCTAATGGGTTCAAGCTTAGGTACACTCCAAGCAAAAATAACCTTTTCAAGTTCAAGTTGTGGAATTCGCCACTGAGTGCCCCCAGATCTGGATAGCGGACGATCCTTGCTTGATTTCACTGTGATGGAGTGCAGCTCATTGCACTGGATGAAGGGCTTAATCTATTCTGCATATTGGTATATTCATGCTTTGACACAAGAGGCTTGTCTTTGTTGGTGGTTTTTGTGAGGAAGCACATATATATATCAACCTATTAGGCTTTTTGTGGTAGCATCTGCTTTCATCCTACCAACCATCAAATTGGATTTGGTGATAGCGTAATACAACATAGATAACATCCTTACAGTTCAAACTGATTTTCTTCCCATTGTTTTCTTCTGTTTCATTTTGAAAAGCATTTAACTATTATAGAAATTCGAGAACAAACTTATCAAGACAGAGAAAATGAAGAGATGCAAAGCTGTTAACCTGCATCCCAGCAGTAAAACCAAAAAGAAAAAGAATGAAAGAATTCCACATCTTGATATACTGCAGGAGAGCAGTCGGACATGAGTAAAATTTAGTACCAAAGAATGGAAGCGCTGTTCATGTACTCTTCATTTGTTTATTCTTGTGATTTTCTCTATATTTTATGATTTACCGTGCTACCTTGTAAATCTTTTTTTTTTTTTTGATGATATGTCTTGTAAATCTTCTTTCTTATGCAATTAATGAAATCTTGATTATGTAATTGGTTACCAGATTTGATATTGGTGGATACAGTACGGGTTTTGGTAGTTGGGTCTGGGAAAATACACATGAAGCTGCAGCACAAACATCTCCCGTGGTTTCTGCCCTCATAGAAGGAGGAGCAACTTGTATTGGAAAAACTGTCATGGATGAAATGGCATATAGGTATATAAACTCCATCAAAGTTTGTGCTGTCCTTGAGAAAAATTTAGATCTATACTTGTTCTTCTGCACTTTGCATTTTATAACTTTACTTGCTAATTTATTGTTTCCACTGGAATGATACGACGCAAGATGGAGTTGTTGGTCCTCAAGCTTATTTGGACTCTTTACTACATTCTTTATCTATTATTGTGGGGTATTTTTGTTTACCATATGTATTTTCTGTTGTGCCAGTGTTATCATGCATATGTTTATATTCCAATACCTTGTGGAGCTTTGACATAGGCACTTGCAAATTTCACTTATTTGATCAATGTGCATTATGTTAACATGTGATGCAGTCTCAGTGGAGAAAACAAGCATTTTGATACACCAACTAATCCGTTGGTTCCTTCACGTATGCCTGGAGGTTCTTCTAGTGGGTCTGCTGTAGCAGTTGCTGCTGGACTTGTGGATTTTTCGTTGGGTGAGTTTTTGCTTCACCTGTCCCTAATGTATTATGTAAGCGTAAGTGCGTAACTGTATTTGACCTTGAATGGATGAGCTCTCTTCTTGAGCTTTGAAGAATAATCCCCCCAATAACCTGCAGCTTTTTCTGTCCCTCTGGGTTAATTTCTCTTCTGTAGTTTCTGATAAAGTACTTATAGTTAATTATGCGGCCTGAGGAGAAATATCTAGTCCTTCATAAAATGAATATAATATAAAGTATAAACTCATAATATTCAAGGATCTAACATGACTTTAACTAACTTTTGCTGCTGAATGATCATGTATTTTCTTAACTTCTGGATTCATGTGAAATCATTTGTTTTTCTACCATATTTTATATTTCAAGGGTTCTACACAATGGAACTTTTTATTGATGCTGGCCCTGTTATTTGATTGTATTATATGAGCACTTCACCATACTCCTATCCCATGTTCAATGAGGCCATAAAATCTTGAAAAGGTAATAATTATTCACATAGTTCTATATTTTAAGTGATGTTGATATCTGGATTTCCTCAGTCTGCCGTTAAGACTTAAGATATAAGCTGAAGCCCTTAAGCTGTTTAATATTTAGTAACATATTAGATTATTTAGGCTGGTCATTGTTTGACTGTGAATAAGGAAATATCCATGTGAATCAAATGTTTGAAGCAGTGATTTTTTTTTTTAATTTTTTTAACGAGAACTTGGCCCTCTTTTGGTTGCCTCTTTCTTCATTTTTTTTCTCAACCTAGATTCTTAGCAAACACTGAAGGGTTGCATCTTCATTAGTTGATATTTGGTAATTGAATCATGTAAAAATTGATTCTATGGATGGACAATTCAAATATGATTTTTAGCTTTTTATGGATTGTCATTTCTGTATGTCGTTGTCTGTTTGATGATGAATCTTATGTATTGCTGTAAATCAATGCTAGGTACTGATACTGCTGGGGGAGTAAGAATACCAGGAGCATTCTGTGGTATCTTAGGTTTTCGCTCTTCACACGGAGCTGTATCTGGGATGGGCATTATTCCTGTTGCTCCAAGTCTCGATGCTGTTGGTATGTATTTGATAGATTTACCTTTTCTTTTATTTCTCTTGGATACTAATTGTATTAATATTTAATACATTTAATTAAACGACTAACCATTGTGCTAATTCCCAACAATGTTACTATCCGACCTCTTTCTATGATAGCATGTATCAGATAAAATGTTGTGTTAGACAATACACATGATACTTGTCTAGCAAGAGAGTTGTCTTGCAACACATGCACCCTGCTTTTACATGACAAATGATATCATGATGCTAGTAAAATGGATCTTGGTATTTGTTTGTTTTTCCATAATATATCTTGGTGGCATGAAAATGGCAACATTTTTATAAATTTATTATTCTTGTTTTGGACCTTGTTCCCTTCAAAGATGACATTCAGATTTATAGAGTAAAATGGTGGTCATCCTCAGGGAGATGGATTATGATACAGTAGTGATGAAGTTTGATTTCTTCAATCAATAAGAGATCTCCTAGCTGACCCCAATTGTTTTGGGATGAAGGCGTAGTTGTTGTTTTAATAAGAGATCTCCTAGATCAGTCATTTTTTTTCTAGAAGCAAGAAAATTTCCAGACTAGTCATTTCTGTCGCTATAATTAAATGATAGATTTATTTGTACTATTGAAGAACCAAGTAACAATAAAACCTTGCCAGTGCTCATTTTATCTAATAGCATAATTTCCATTTGATATCATTGATAAGCACTCTAATACATATGGCAAAATCTGTAAGCAATAAAGTCCACCTAGTTAAATAACTATGTTGGATTGGTAACTCGAGATGGCTGGTTCCTCGCTTTTAATGTTAGAATGGCTAGATACTGCTATTATGTACTGTTGGATACTATTAAAAAAAAGTTTATATCCACAGATAGATATTTTATTTTTTCGTGTTATTCTATGTCTATGTATATATTCGTAGTCTTTGTGAAAATTTCCTGTATCATACCACCCATACTGTGTGGTATCATTATCTATATCATTATCTAGCCCATGACACATGCTATGTGCATTACAGTCTGATGCTTTTTTGCATGATATGGTTAGGCTATGTGTTTTTCACCTAATGTGACGTTTCAAAAGGCTAACTAAACAGGCATGCACAGTTAGCAGCACGCTGTGTTGTGCATTCTTCTGAGATCAAGGGTTAGCGACACTACTATCATGATTATGCTTGAACTGAACTTTTTACCAGCTTCTCATTTGTTCCCATTTGATAAAAATATATAGGATTGAGAATTGCAAGTAACTTCTCATTTATCACCATATGATGTCAATTTAATGGTTCTCATAGGGGAATTAAATTAGCATAAACCTTATTATGGCTATGTTAGAAGGATTCTTCATTTTCATTTCATACCTATGATGATACAAACCATGGGTATTCACTAGAGTGAAATACAAAGCTAGTTTCTGATTGATAAAGGAAATGATCTTGTCATGTAACTTGTATTCATTTTGAGTTATTTTTCAATTTTAATATTTTAGATAGTAATAAAATCTATAATTCTTTTTAACCAATCACCTTGGAGTTATCCGGGGTTGATTATCATATCAGGTTACTAGAGTTCAGTTTGGAATTGACACGATAAAAAGTTTGAACTTGTTTTTTGGAACAAAACAAAACCATGCTCAACAAGTCAAGCTTAGGCGAGAAGCTCAAGCATGATTATCATAGCGAGTCAAGCCTGAGCAACCAATTCTAAATTCTACCTAGCTTGTTTACATGCCTAGAGTCTTTGATGTCTAAACCTTGGACTTCTAGTCTATGATGGTTGTTGCTTGCTTTCTTAACCTACCCAGACCTCATGGAATTTCTTTTTGTGCCCAATCTCAAGCAAAGTTATTCTTGCAATCTGAGTCAATCACTGATAACATAAACAAGAGAATTCAGCAAAATGTTAGTGTTGTGATATGATCATAGAATCAGAATCATTGTGATAAAAGAAACTATATTATGATTAGATTCAGTCTCGCTCGATATTGTTACAGTTCACCTAGTGTAAGGTTGTATTTGAGTCAAATCTAGTTGGGTTGAGTCTTGTGGGTCTTTGTAATAATGGGTCGTGACCCTTTTCGGAAGGAGAGTAGGTATAAGGAATTGGGTATGGGTCCTAAGATCCATTTGTAATTTGGTTTGGGTTTGGATCAGGTGTGAGGAAACAGGGTCAGATCCAGATCCAGGCTAACCCATTTGGGCATGCAGTTTGGGGAGCTCTAAAGGGCCATGAACCTAAAAATGGGAGGTGAGGCTCATTAGCCTAAGCCTCCTTGGGTGTCTCTCGGAAGTTTGGGAAACTTAAGGGTCTCTCCATATTTGAGGGTAAGATGAAGAATGGGCCTGCTGCATTCACCTTAGCACCTTGATATCCTAAAGATTTCCTCAAGGGACGTTCATGCTATCCTGCCTATACCTTAGTATAGATCGATCTAAGGTTATATGAAGGAATGCTAGTGGTGGGACTGGGTTTTGTTGGATGTATTATTGTATTGCGAGTGCCTCCTCTCTAATAAGGCAACCTCATGTATTTTGAAGTTTTTTGTTTGATTTACATAGCAATAGAGAAGAAATGCATCCTGCAACAACTTTTCCCAGTTCTCCCTTTTGAACAATAGGATGTAGAGCATTATAGTTTTTTTCTCTTCATCTGAAATCTGAATTGATTGTGTTTTTGCATAAAAGCTAAAACATTTCTATTGAACACTTGTTATCCCATGCAGGATGGTTTGCTAAAGATCCTAGTATATTGCGTCGTGTGGGACATGTGCTTTTGCAGATTCCATATGCAGAATCACGGCAGCCTAGATCTGTTATTGTGGCTGATGACTGTTTTCAACTTGTGAAAGCTCCTGCAGACCGGATTGTTCAGGTGGTCATTAGATCCACAGAGAAGTTCTATGGAAGTATGTATTTCTGCTACTTCTGTTTCTCTTTCTTCTTTGAAATTCTGTTGGTTGCCTTCTGCTCATCTGAAGAAGATCTTGTCATTTTTTTACAGGACAAGTTATAAGGCATGCAAATCTGGGAGAATATTTACTGTCAAAAGTTCCAAGCTTGAAACATTTTCAAAAGGAGTCTGGAAATGGGGAATTAAAAGTTTCATCTTTAAGGACACTTGCAGAAGCTATGTTGTTTCTGCAGAGGTGTGCACCTTCTGTATGGGATTTCTTTTAAAGTTTTGTTTTTATGGCAGGTTTTCATCTGATTTTATCAAAATATTATATTGAAATTTGCAGTTATTATCAATGTTTCTGATACTTCTTCTTCCATGGAATAGCTGTAGAAGGTTTATTTAATTAGCAATTTAGCATTCTAGATCACTTTTGCATGTTAAGCTTTCTTGTTCTCAATGTTCTGTGTTTATCGAGTCATGGTTGCATGTTTTCAATGGCTTTTGTTGCTTTGGATTTTCTGTGTCCTCGTTTTAACTTAAGCTTGGTTTTCTTGATCAAACAGGCAGACTAATCACATTTCTTTTGTATATGCTATTCACTTTGTGCATTCCTCTCTTTCTTCCCATGGTAATTTTGTTATCTCATCGCAGTTTGGTCTCTTGATGTTGGAGACTTGGCTCACCATTGAAACAACTAAGAGTTGAAAATCCTCTTCCTTGCAAATGTTTTTGTGAATAATTTTTGGTGGCTTTGTGGATTAATTGGAAAGTCAGGAGGCTATTTATTCATTTTTTCCTACAATAAGCAATTTGTGTGTCCCTGGTTAATGAAGGGCTGTATTTCTGGGGACCCTGTTCTGGTCACAGATTTTGTTCATTGCATGAAGTAATAACCTTCCCCCATAACCTTCCCCCTTGTTCTCTTATGTTAACTTCTTGATAAGCTTTTATCTATTTATTCTTTTGTGTGTCTGTGTAGTATATCTCTTGTCAAACTTGAGAGGTTTCACTACCTTATCCGAGAGGTTTCAGCTGCAAACCATGAGTGCTACTCTCTTTGTTTGGCTATTCAAAGGAGGGGAACAACAATAAGATCAACTTGTGCTTTCAAAAGAAAATGTGATAGCTATTGACAAGCTAAACAGATTTGTTTTGAATTGGCAAAGTTTTGATTGGAATATATTTATTATATGAAGTGTCAATGCTACAAAAATAAATTTCTTAACAGCTATGAGTTGTTGGTGCTTTGCATTTCAAGAGATATGAAGCAGGATCTGTGCTTACTACCTTTTGAAGGTAGTTTGTTTGTAAAAAAAATATAGTTTCATAACATGTTATACGTCGTGGTTGATGTCATAAAATTGAACAGTTCCTGGTGCTGAATTTGAACAAATGTTGAAGCTTTTATATGTTTTCTAAAATGAAGAAATAGGTACAGAGGAAAAAGGGGTACTAAAGATAACAAGTCATCATTCTACAGCAGCTTTCCTATGCTTCATATTTTTTTGGTTGTCTGATGTGATTCGAGTGCTTCATGCAGGAACGAATTCAAAAACAACCATGAGGATTGGATTAATTCTCACAAGCCTGATTTAAGTCCAACCATTTTGTCATATGTGTGTATGACATCAGACACAACAGATGAATGCATCGCCCAGTGCCAGTCAATCAGGAATGAAGCACGATCTGCTCTTACGGCCCTTTTGAAGGTAGATTGTTCCTCGGAAAAAACATGGATTCTAATGTGTTCTTGAATTTCATAGTCACTTGTGAGTTCCAATTCATTGTTTGCTGTTTCGTCTTTTATATTTTTCAAATTCTACCTGCAGGAGGATGGTATTCTTGTGATCCCTACAGCTCCTGGTCCACCACCAAAACTTGGAGCAAAGGAAATATATTCCAAGGAATATCAGTCTCGATCTTTCAGTTTGTTGGCTATAGCAAGTATGTCTGGGTGTTGTCAGGTATGATAGTTTGTCAGTTTAATCTTATGCTAGCATCTACCAGTCAGTCAGTGGACTTGTTTATTCTCTACTTACTGTAAGAGTTCAGCTATTTTATTTTGGTCCCTTTTATACTATATTTTTCCATCTTTGACCCCCCCCCCCCCCCCCCCCCCATCACTTTCTTTCAGCTGGAACTGGCTTTATCTTTTCTTAACTATTGACACTAATAAAAAAACATTCGTTCATTGTGGAGTCAACATTCTGATGAAATTGTATCTTTAATTTTACTAGGGTAATGGATTATTTCAGTTTTGTTTTGATTATTGTCTCTTGACAGGTTACGGTACCGCTAGGATCTCATGACAAGTGTCCTATAGCAGTGTCATTGGCTGCCAGACATGGAGCTGATCGATTTTTGCTGGATACTGTTCAAGCTATGTATGCTTCTCTTCAGGAGGAGGCCAATACAGCTGAGAAATGCAAATCATCGACTAATGCCATCAGTCAAGAAGAGCAGGCTGAGATTGCTAAAGAAAAGGTGATTTATTTTTGTGGTTTGCTTTGTTCATATATGAAACAAATCTAAGCCTTGAGACGACAAATATAGATTTGGAACTCACTAGTTTATGTCATGTTTTGTGAAATGTCCATTAGAACAACATGCTTATTCAATTTGCCTAAAGCATGCTACTGACTCTGTCAGCTTCTACATAAACCACTAGTTATTGCTGAGTCTTATGATTGTTCAGTTGACTACGTTTTAGTCAATTAAAATAAGTTAATGCTGTTAGCATTGGCATCGTTAGTGAAGAAGATATTGTATGGTAACATCATTATTCATTAGCAAAGGGTGAAGTAACTCATTCCAAGCATGTCTTTGGGTTAGATCAGAAAAAGCTGGGCTGTTGAATGTAATCACATAAAAAGAAGGCGGTTATATGTAAACATGTTCTGAGTCATGTTTTGTTTAATTGCTACTATATTATCAGAAGCTGCAGAACTTTTAGAATATTGCAAGAAAGTGACAGCACCTTGTTGTTTAATATTATAGTGGTAATATCATAATAATGTCTCATTGTTATCCGCTTCCTTGGGAAATATCATTTCTTTCTTTTAGAGAAAGCTGGTAACATCATTATTAATTGGCCAAGGGTGAAAAGTTAATTCATTCCAAGCATGTCTTTTGGGTGGGATCAGAAAAAGCAGGGTTGTTCAAAGCAATTACATAAAAAGAAGGTGGTTATATGAAAAAATGCGACAAGTCATGTTTTGTTTAATTTCGACTATATTATCAGAAATGACAACTTTTAAAATATTGCAAGAAAGTGACAATACCTTGTTGTTTAATCTTATAGTGGTAATATCATGATGGCATCTCATTGTCATCTGCTTCTTTGTGAAACATTGACTCTTTCTTTTGCAGAAAGATCTTGATCTGACTTAGCTTTCCAATGGAACTTCAAGGAAATAAAACTGTTGCAAGTCTCTTGAGGACCTGACATGAGCGTTCTTGTTCACTTTGATACATGTGTGTGTGTGTGCTTCCACTGCTTCAGCAGTACCTATTAGTGGTTCAGAGTTTGCTAATGCATATGCAAACACAACATTAGATAATCATGCCCAGAATAGCAATTCAGAAAGCTCTGTTAAGAGAAAAAAGCTAAGTTGTCCATCTTGTTTGGTATAAGCTATGTAATATGGGTACTTTTAGAAGTGTTCCCTACCTTTGTCTAGCTTTGTCAACGCTGGTAGTAGTACTGGTACTTCATAGGTTCGAGTTAGGCCAGTTTCATATCTACTTGATCCAGACCTGACCGGTTACCTTATCTGTTCATCCATTCTTGTATTGCATTTGATACACACACACATGCACATGTGCATGCTTGTGTACATACATATATGTGTATATATACGATATTTTTCTTAAAAAATAGCATACTTGCACATATATGATAGTCGTAACCCCGTGTCCATACTTTTAGAAATTCATGTGTTGTGTGCCCTATGTACCGGCACCTGCATTCGTACCTATGGGACATAGGGCATAAGCAGTTCAAAACAAGAATAAACGCTTTACAGGTAGAGTTATACAAAGATCAGTTTATCTTGTACAGTGTTTCCTATTTCATCATAAAGTTTCTCAGTTTATTTGTTAGATAAGAGTCTAGTTATCTAGTTGTTTTTTGATAAATTTAAGTGCTAGAAGGGCAAGTTATGGAGGCAATGTCTTCATTACATGTTAGGTTTTCTGTCTAATAGTGATCTTTGTTTTTTATTATTCATTTATGCCCTTTATCTTGGCCTTGCCTTGGAAAGTAGAGCAATGCAGCATAACCTTTGACAACAGAGAATGTGTTTTAACATCATGATGTATTGCTGATGCAACCGCCTTAGCATTCGAAGTGATAAATTCAAGTTGGTATATATTGTAAGGTTGGTGTGAAGGATGTTAATAGCTGCTTGTGCAACATGTCACAAACAGTCAATCATATTTTGGGTAAAAGTATTACTATATATTATACAGCTAGAACAATGGGTAATCTTGCATAAATCTTGTTTCTTCTGATGATTTGATGAATGTTAATTAAAGTTGATATGCCTCTAATCATTAGAGGCACATATGATCATTTTTTCCCAAAATAGAAAAATATATTATCTATTGCCCTTTTCTTTAGCAATTAAGGAATAATCATCAAAATTTGAACATTAGTCATTAGGAGATAGTATTATGAGGAAACAACTGTTTCCATTATGTTTTATGTGTTCAAAATTGCCAATTAGCAATCACTTGTTAGTATAGGGAGCTCACGATTGCCAAATCTTATGTATTAGGTCACTCTTAATAAAGAATTTCTCCAAATTTGGCATCCATTTACCATACTCCATGCATCTCTCTTCATTTGTGTATGTTAATAGAGCCTTGATCTAAGTGGAGCTGCCTAAGTTTGGCAGGACCTTCTTTGGTCCTACCTACCCACCAGAGTCCCACCCAGTACAACTTTTGAGTTTTGACTTATCTCAGCCAACTTCTCTCTATGGCAGAACCAACCAGGCCACCTCTATCTAGCCTACATTTTTTTTATTGGCTCCACCAAATCTTCTTTGGAACATGTTTTCCATTACAAAGTCATCCGAATTTCAGTTTGAACACCTTGATTCAGGGATGACTTTGGTCTGACAGGATTTAAATTGAAACTTGCTATCTTGGATGATGTCCATATCCATATATTCTAGATTCTTGTCTCTATGCTCCTCAAACCTGGTCATAGTTTTGGGAAATTGGTATTAGTGAATTCACAAACCTGTGTGTGTGTGTGTGTGTGTGTGTGTGTGTGTGTGTGTGCTGATCTCTTTCAAATATGTCACATTATTATACTAGTCAGAACTTGTACAAATTATTAAGTTTGTGAATATTTGTCTGATTTGATCATCGTTCTTGGTTAATTCTTAGTGAATGTCTGTCTGAACCGATTATGTACCTACACTTTCATGCATGGAATGTTGGTCCATCTGAATATGCTTAGTTTTACCACGTGGTACTAGTCATGAATACATGAAATTGCATGGCTCAAACCTGTTGAATGTGAAAGAGAAGACCCAATGTTGTCCTGCTGCCACATGTAAAGGTGTGCCAGTTTCTGATCCAAATCTCATAGTTGTAAAAACTCTCGTGACTTACAAACACACGGCAGCGTGATAATGTGGGCTTGACTTTTGGATTCTGTTAGAAGTCACCCTATCACTACTCTAGAGGTATTACAATTCATTTCCAGACATGGTAATTTCCACTGAGCCAGTGGCTCTTTGGTCCAGGCTTATTCAAGCACGATATATACTTTTGACTCTTGAGCCTATGATTTCAAGAGAGCTGATACAAATTGTTCTTGCTAGTTTTCCATTTTTATTCAAGCACGTTTTTTACTTGACTCGAGTCTGATTTCAAGAAAGTCAATACAAATTATTTCCTGCTATTTTCACATTCTCATTCACCTATTTTCTGCTATTGTTGCCTTGTGCAGGGAAATACTGCTTACAAAGAGAAGCAATGGCAGAAGGCAATCAGCTTCTATTCAGAAGCGATTAAACTCAATGTGAAGAATGCAACATACTACAGTAATAGGGCTGCAGCTTATTTGGAGTTGGGGAGGTATGATATTGCATCTGTTTCTTGGAATTAAAATAACTGTTCACTACACTTTTGCTTGACAGTTTTCTCTTCTCATGTAGCTTTTTGCAAGCTGAAGCTGATTGTAGCACAGCCATCACCCTTGATAAAAAGGTGGGTGATTAATCAATCATATATTTCTCTGGTTATGCATTGATGGCCATGAATTAAGATAAGGTTCAGGTTGCTCTACTTGAATTTGTATGTTTGGAATTGATTGCATAAGATTTGGATTCTCTTTGTTTTTCTACCTGTTTTCTGTCTTTTTCCTGAATAGGTGGCTGAACAGGAGAAACATGATGAGCATGCATATACACCCACACACATATACAGACGCATATTTGCAATAGTGTTTATGCCAGAGTTGATGGAATAATACACCGCAAGGAAACTCACTATGAATAACTGGGAATATTTGATGGGACACTGACATATTTCTACAGTATGAGTGTTTAATAACTGTTAAAATTGTGCACGTTGGTTGTAAAATAACACGGGTGTGAGAGCATGGTTACATCTCATAGAAATTTTCCCTATAAAAAAGAATGTGACGTTAAAGACTTTGAACTAAAAACTGCTTCTAAAACATTTGCTGCCATTTGTATTTTTGAATCCTAGAGCTTTGAATTGAAGCGTCTGATTTCTTCCATAAACAAATTTGGATAGAAGTCCTCTGGTCATGCTTTTGGATTAAAGCAGACCATGTGTAAATAAAAAACTCAAAAATTTAGTTATTCTCTTGTCCTGTTAAAGCAAACTCGAGAAATGAAGATCAAGCTTCTTACAAAGCATAGACGTCAAGTGAGACTGGGAGAGTTTTTAGCTGATGGCTCTCTTATGGGGCCGTCTCCACTTTATCTTATAGTCTTGGATAGGCCAACACAGATCTTGGGCAGACAATGGAGGATATTAAACTGGATCTGTATTTGGTTTATACCATGGTTGCCAGTCGAGGAAGCGATACGGGAAGCGGGAGCGGGAAGCGAGGCACTTTCAAAATTTTAGGAAGCGGGAAGCGTGGGCAGACTTAGAAGCGAATCACGAACCATCTCAAAAGTGACCTAGGAAGCGAACCGGAAGCGACCTAGGAAGCGGAAAAAGAAGAGAATAAAAATAAAAAAATAAAAAATGAAAAAAGATGGAAGTGAGGGGGAAGCATGCTTCCCAAGAAAAAGGGACGCTTCCCCGCACATTTTGGAAGCGCGACGTTTCCCGCTTCTGAAACGTGTATCGGGGCGCTTCCCCTATGGTATAGGCGCTTCCGGTAACTTTGGTTTATACCTTGATGGCTTGATCTTAGTCAAGGTTTCACCTTTTTCACAATTGGATTCATATGTTTTTAAATCTCTACTGCTTAAGCTTTTGTAAATTTCTGCAGCTTACTATTGGTTGTGGAATGTAGTGAAAAGTCTCCTTGACTTCTTTTTTGCTTTTTTTTACAGAATGTGAAGGCCTATTTGAGAAGGGGAACTGCACGGGAGATGCTTGGTTATTATAAAGAATCCATTGAAGGTAATCTTGCATGATAAAATTTTAAAACCATTTTTAAGCTTTGTGATAGACTTTTGATTAGCCATTTTGTTCATTGCAAGTGCCAGATACTGTAGTGGCTCCTGTATATCATCAAAATTCCATAAATTTTCTGCTTTTGATTGGCCGTGTAGTAGTCGATTCATACACACTGCTATCCGTTTTTATAGTTGCCTCCTCTGCTGATGATACACCTAAAAAGCATTATGGTTCAATATATTTGTTTCATTGTTTTGCAGATTTTAGACATGCTCTTGTTCTTGAACCCACAAATAAGACTGCACAACTTGCTGTCAATAGATTGAAGAAATTATTTTAGTAGTGCCACCAACAATAAACATTCAAGGTTTCGACAGCCTACATATTTTTTCTTGGGGGTTCCAGCGGACTCACGTTCTACTCTTGATGGGGCAAGGGCTAGATTGCTGAGAGGTTCAATCCTTAAATCTATCATTGCTTGTGCAGCACTGAGGGACGTCTGAAGATTGTACAAATTGGCTCCCACCGATACTTTGATTTGCATTCAGCAATCAGGGAAGTTCAGTTTTGTCATTTTTTCCATATTCAAATCAAAAGTGGTCTTCCGGCTTTCATTGTTGTACTTAACTGAGGCTTACGATTCTTCTCACCGTAGTTATTTTTGTTAGTTTATTAATTGCACAAGACATATTGGTTGATTCCTTTTAACTGTTTTGAGGTATCTTTAAATTGCTAGGCTGCTAATTGGCTTTCTCAATGCTGTGCAGTTTCATTCAAAGCTACAATTTTGTGTCTATTACGATCACTTCCAGAACTAGATTTCATAGTTTTCTCTCTTTTTTGTGTGGAGGAAACTGATTCGATTCTATAATAAGATTGGTACAAACTTGGCTGGTATGTTCTTCAATCTATGGTACAAACATGAAGGTCATGTGAAACCACTGTTGTCATCATACTTAGCTTATCAGGGAAAACTGGGTCAAGAAGAGTTTGCACCTAGGGTGTGTTCGGACGCACCTACTTATCCTGAAAAACTGGGTAAACTGAGCTTCTGTGTTATGCCAGCTGAGAATTTCTGACTACTGCATAATGCTATTCCCTAGCTGGTTCTGTGGGGAATCAATCTGTGGGAAATGGGTCATTCTTTCCAAGGAAATGATTTGGTAGACATATTAAACTGCCATGATAGGTTCCTTTCAGATGCAGTACAACTTGCGTCTCTTTTTGGGCAATAAAATAAGATGGTCAAGAAAGTTGTGTATTTTTATTCTTTTGGATACTTCGCCCCTATGCATCTCATGGTTGAATAACAATGACATGAGTTCAACCTCATCCGACTTGGATGGGGCCGTAATTTAGTTAATTGTCTGTTTTTCATGATACTTTCAATGGCTCGATGGTTGGTTGGTAGCTCGCTCCTGTCGGCCACCTTATGGGCCCTTTGGTTAATAAACTATAGATTGCCCTTGGATCATGGCCACATCTGAGCTGAGAAAGACTCGACTTTGCAAACATAAATCCTATATCAAAGTCGTTAATATACTAGAAGCTAAAAATAATTTCTAGATGTAAACCCCCTTCAATGAGAATGGCCAAAAAACACCCTAGAAAACGACTGGTAAATTTTCGAGCTAAAATTTGATTTGAATGAATCAGGGTGCATGTATTAGGCATTCTCAAGAATTTAGAGTCTGCTGGATGGTTAGGTCACGTTTCATCTATGCTTCTAAGCTCACGGGGGTTATCCTCAGCTTGACTATAGAATCTCACCTACCCCACACAACAACTAGTCATGGCTCACTAAATCAGAAGCTAACACTGTGACTCCGTGGGCTACCAGAATGCGATCCACTCACCCTTATCTTCATACCTTAATAACACAGCTTTTGTGAGATTTCATTTTTGCAGGTTTTCATCAAATCTTTTGTTGATGATGAGGAACCCCCACCGATAACCAAGTTACTTAATGGGCCTGCCCTCCTGCGAGGTAAACCTAGGGTAGGGTCCACAATCATCCTGAACTTACGTGATCCACCTTTAAAAGCTATGGACACACCGGCGCACCAGTGAATCTTGATCTAGTGTCTTCATCTGAACACTCTCGTGCCCACCCTGCTATTAGGGGTGCAAACCGTTTGGATTTTGGGTCAGAAAATCCATTGGTGGAGTCTGATCGGATTGGATTTAGGACAGCCAAATTTTGCAAAAGCTCCATACTGAATCCGACCCAGCTGTGGTGATTTTCATCAAATCTGATCCTGTAGATGTGATCTATGTGCTCCATTTAGTGAAGGTCCCCATTTTAAACACTGGAATTGTCTTCAGGATTTGTCAGCGATTCAATAATCAACGGCTGTAAAAACACTAAAAAATTAATAATTCAAAAATTATTATTTTTTGTTAAAATGTACATTCCGAGGGTTGATTCCTATCAAATTAACCTGCTGAATTCATCTGCGGTTTCAGATTTGATGAAAACAACTTGCAACAAAGGGATCTCACGATGGTTACAACATTAAGATATGAAGATGTGGATGAGTGGATCCTGTTTCGTGGGCTACCTGTGGGCACATGGGCAGGCCATGTGTAGGTCAGGTTTGTCTATAATAATGTTGGTTACTGCAGCAACAGGTGTTCCCAAAGCTTGCTAGCAGAGTTTCATACTGCTTGTAGTATCTTGTGGTGGCCATGAACACATAAGATCTCACCAGCATGAATTTGCTCAGTAAAAGATCCGACTGCCAAATCAAGCTTTACGATTTATCAGGATGCTGGGATGTACTTGACCACTTGATCGCGGAGATCGACACTCCACTCATATCGGCAGGTCCTATCATTCATTGGTGGGCGCACCTAATTACAGAGCACCACATGGGGCTCACTGAGATGTGTTATATGATCCGATAGCTGGGATCATATGGGTCCCACCATTGTCATAAACTTCTGGTGATTGGTCCAGGAAGAATATAGTCACAAGCATGTGAACTCACAGAGACGCAAGGGACTGATGTCCCTTGCAAAGATGCAGTGGACCTAAGCTCATTTATGGATGAGGGAAGTCCATGGGTGGGGATTAACATCACCCCCAAAAGAAGAGGGAATAAAGAGAAAAGAGAAAGCAAAACTCCTAGCCCTCTCATTTTGTTGATAAAATTTGCACAAGGGTATTGAAGGCCAAATGTTAAGGAGCATTTATGAGTTAACAAAGAAGTGATTCCTTGACTATTGCATGGTAAGAAGTTCCAGATCGATCAACCGGGATTCCTTGTTTGACTTGCATTGGATCATGGGTGGCCACACACTATAGGTGAAAGCTTGAATACACCGAAAGGTGCAAACCTTTTCCTACAGGTAAAGGAATAAAATTACCAATAGCCAACTTTATCCAGATGTGGACTTTATGGTTGGGAATGAATTCATCAGTTCTTTACTTCTTTATTCTTCTTCGTTTTTTCCCCGATAACAGGGACTCGGGGAGAAACAACTGCTTTGGTTTGGGCATCTTATTAGGGGTAAAAAGGTTCTATGTTGATGTGACCCTTGTTTTTGTGTTCACAGTGCGAAGCTCCTCTACAAGTGCTTTCACCATACCCACTGGGGATAGTAAATAGTTGGCACACCTCTCACCCCATGGAGTCGTGTTGCTTCGTCGTAATGCTGCGAAGGGGGTGATTCCCGTGAGAATAGAACCTTGACCGCCCGCCTACCAGCCAAGTATACCTCCCACTGTGCCAAACCCCTTGGGGCATTGCTGCAGTTTACGCCCCTAAGCATTGAACTCTTGACGTCCTATAATTTGAGTGCCTTAAACACAACCCACCTGACCAGGTGTGGGGAGGCTCTTTACCCAATTACCATGGACCTTAAACCTCTCTCTCCACTACATGGGAAGGGGCATTTTGATCATACCAAAAAGGAATATAGTTTAGAATACAGGACCACCAGCTCTTCATTTGCCTTGGGTGGTTGCAGGCATCCCTGGCTCCTACAAGCTAATCTATAAATTAGGTTGTTTTTAAAAAATTAGTTTTGGAATACACGATAAATGTTGTCTCCTTGACCAACCTATACGCCACACGTAGAGGCGCTATTGCTTATTCTTTAATGGAAGCGCACAATGATAAACGTGGAGCCTTATAATCCACAATTAATTTCTTAATTAAACAAAGTCAGTAATGATAAACCATACCTATGATGCATAAATATTTTGTTTAGTTGATCTGGTTGCCTCATCAGACTAGCGCAAATCGCATGGGTGATAGACCATGATACAGAAAATATTACGAAATCAGGCACACGTTTTGTAATTCTATGGGGCACACTCTGACATGGAGTAAAATAAAGGCCGTCCTATTTCCAAGGTGATAAGGTGTTTGATAAGGATTGCAAGCGTAAAAAGACAAATTTTTTTTTTTTTACAGTGGAAAGCGTTTTTTCTGTGAAAGTTCTTCCCCACCCTTCCCTTACAGGGAAACCATTCGCCAACTACTTTTTCAGATGCGAAAGTGGCACATGGGCTTGCAAGCAATGCGCCATTGCCCAAGTAGGAAGAAACATTCCAGAGAAAACAGCAACAGTTGTAGCCCAGCTTCCCACTGTGAGTGATTGGTCCTAATCTACATAAGCCACTTGATCGGAATTCTTGAATGGATTTAAAGCTTGATAGTCAATGATACAAATTCTTTGGGAACTACAATTGATACAAGTCTTGGTATCAAATCCTTTAACGCGTTTCTGTGATAGTTGTGAAGTCTTGCACCTAGCTAGCTCGGACCGGATGACTTAATTGTAGCCTGCATTCTACCTTTCACATAGGTAAGAGTATATTCAGAGTACCTCCCAAGTCATGGTCCACATCTATGCAACAAATATCAGTGATACTTTGAAAATATTGCAATTTGATCACAATAATTACCAATGCCAATACAACTACGAAAAAATCATGATATATATTTTCAAGATATCACCCATTCACAACTATTTTTTGGGATCGTAGCACTTTTCTTCTCAACTTTTTATGTTTTTATATTTTTCTTTATAAAATTGTATATTTTGTATTTTTTTCCCTTAATGTTACATATGCCAATATTTTCCCAAGAATTTTCTTGGAAAACAAAAATTTTCAAAATTTTTGAGAATAAATTCCCTTTCAGAGAAAATCCCTAAAACTATATCTGTGACATTGGTCACTGGTACGCAGTCCCCTTTATGGATCATGGTGATGCGTCAGCTGCATCCTTTGGAGAATAGTTCAAATGAAGAAACTCCCTTGGATCATATGTATTCTTGTCTATACGTTGTTGACAAGTGAAGCATGAACCTCTTAATGGAGTTAAAAACAGACCATGTGGTCCTCCTAGTCTGCCACTCTGCCTCTTCTTGCAAATACGATATAACTCCGGGTAAATTTTGGTCCCCATCTGTAAGTACTAGTATGGCTGCATCTTATAGAGCTGTCCTTGGCAGCTGGAGAAGCTCCATAACTTTTACCAGGCTCTCAATGACCAAAACACAGTAAAAGTCTGGAACATATTAAGAAGTTGACGAAGCAGTAAGTTATCCCAGTCTCTCACTTAGCAGTCTTTGATGATTCCGGCACTTTAAGCAGAAATGATGCAAGTCCTTCAATGTGCATATCCTACAGTCTGCTTCCTACTTAGCATTTTATATTTCAGAGTTTATATGTTTAAAATGATAGACATGAATGTGGAGAACTGTAATCAGTCTGCATTCAGTAATCACAATTTATTTTCTTCCTTCACACTGTAATCTAGTGGGTTTATCCCAAGTCCCTTTCAAAAACTAGAACCACTTTTATAAAATTGGCCGCTGCTCATTTTGTTGAAGTGACAGGTTGTCAACATACTTACACTGTTGCCAATTTACCAAATCCGGTGTAATGCACATTTCATGAACAGAGCTTCATTTTAATGGCTCGGGTCTGTGTCAACCTACACTAATTAAAGCAGAGTAATTGAAGGCATTTTGATGAACAGAATGCACGTGGGTTGTATCTGAAGGTGAGTACCATATAAAGCATTGAAATTATTAAGGGGCATAAATTTTTATATGACAACGCTAGGAATAGTCTGCCGAAAAAGGCGAAGCATAGAGGGATGGGTAGGTTAGGTATTCTTTGCCATAAACCCTTTATTGTCCATGAAAATTGTGGTTGGCTCTTATTCTGCAAAAGTAATTGCCATTTGTCACAGCTAAAATGCCACAAAGTGCATATAGAGAGAGAGAGAGAGAGAGAGAGAGAGAGAGAGAGAGAGAGAGAGAGAGATCGTCGGATCAAAGGCCTAAAATCTACAACTGATGGTAATGATGCCGTTTCTTCTCTAATGATAGACTTTTTCATGGATCGAACCTTACATATTGGATTTTTATCATTCATTTAATGAGATACATGTATTGGATTATGAATTTTCGATGCATTTTTTTTAAGTGCTAAAAATCAATGGCCTACAATACTTTGTATTGTAAAGTTTTAAATTCATTGTGAGCTGTCAATTTTTTTAAGTTTCTAAAAACATGCCTATATCTGGTAAAGTCTTCGTGTAAAGCATATTTATTACTAAATAAATTATAAACAAATATTGGAGGTCCTCCTTGGTAATAGATTTAGGATCTTCCTTTATTTGGATGGTCCCCCTTCCCTATATATATATATATATATATATATATATATATATATATATATAGAGAGAGAGAGAGAGAGAGAGAGAGAGAGAGAGAGAGCGCAATTAATTAATTGTTTGCAGCCCTATTTATCTCCTTTCCTTGCGATGTTAGGAATCACCATCTACAAATGTTCAATCGGATGATCCTATACAAAAAAAGCTAGTGAACCTAACTTGCTTAGACCAGATTTCTAACATGTGAACCTGACAATTAAACTCAAAACCTTTTTTTTTGCTAAGGTAAGGGAAAACTCTTCTACACATTGGCAGGCATCTGGTTGGTAAAACCTTGAGATCTCCTGCACATAAGGGAGTACACCCAATTTAAACATTGTGGCAAATGGATGCTTACCTTGGGTATCGAACTCATGACAGATCCCCTTCAGCTTGATGACATTAACAAGTTGCCTCTACCAGATGAGCTGAGCTGTTGTGGGCACAAACTAGGTCAACATGGCAATCACCAACAACAGCTAATAAATGCTTTTTCTTCTGAAAAGACCAAATATGTTGTTGCGTTTAGGAATAGACTTCACTAGCACCCCACAAGTAGTGTTCTCAACCCCACAGTCTACTTGCAACTTGCAAGGCCATTTTAGACGGAAAAGTGCTGACCATGGACTGCAACCAAGCACAACAAATGACCCAAGGCAGGCAAAGTCAAACAGCAACCAAAGCAGCACACTCTTGAGTCAACACATCCGCGTGGACCCATCACCTCCACCGCTACTCAAATCATTTCATTTCAAAAGAGAGTGTAGGGCCTATGACTCTATCTGCTATACTACAGTAAAAAAAAGAAGCAGAGGCACCATTGTGACTCTAGCATCCTGAAAGTAAAGAAAAAGGATAAAAGATCCGGTTTGGAATACGACTAATTGTGTTGGCTTAGCCATAATAATAAACACCGCCCTTCTCCTACTAAGTCGTTGATCACGGGGCCAGCTTCATCAATTTTACGTGGATACTTTAATACCAGGGTGGAATATTGAATACATTAATCCTGATCACCAAATACGCCTCCCCTCCATTCCTAGCAGCATAAAGAAAGGCCGAGTGGATCCATTTTAAAACCATATTTACCTTCAAAGTTTCTATTGTTACATAATAAAAAGCAAGAGTTGCGATGTGACTCGACAATGCACTCTCCCCCTCTCTCTCTCTCTCTCTCTGGTCAAAGATAAAACCTAATGACAGATTTACAGACAGGGGATCATCCTACTCATTTTTTAGTTAGGTCACTATTAAGACCCTGCAAAAATCACAGTTGGGGCACGTGAGGCACATAAGGTAAGGCTGAGTGGTCGCGTCTTCAACCCTGAGTTCTACGGCCCATTCAGTGACCCGGTTCTCAGTGAGAGTTTTCTTTTGTAAAAAGGAAAACAAAGACCCTGTAAAGATTATAGTTGTAGATGTTTTTTGGTACATCTAAACCCTTAAATATGTTTTTCATTGTTTACTCGATAGAGAACATGTATTTGATTAGGTATTCTTTATGTCAGGTGTGTTTTCTTCTAGAGATAAAAATTGGATGGCTGATATGTCACTGAAATATGAAACAAAATATTCACCTTTGTTTTTACATAATATTGATTTGAAACCAAGCTTTCTTTTTTGAGAGACAAAGCTTGTTTTTCAGTGTTCAGATTGAGCAAAATATACCTAAAACAGCAATTTTTATAAAGATCCTAATGAGAAAAAAAGGGTAGGATGATCCCCTGTCTATGGATTCCATGATGGCATTGGTATGATGATCAAAATTCATGAACCCAACCAACAACGAAAAACTATATGCTCAATACAAAAATATTACTTTCTTGTTATTGAATACACATTTCCAAGAAGCGAAAAGGAACACCGAAATACATGGCAAAATAAACAAGGGGGTCCAGAAAAAAGAAAGAAAAAAAGGTGGGTAGCGTAACCGGGATGGATTCTGAGAGAGAGAGAGAGAGAGAAAGAGAGAGAGAGAGAGAGAGAGAGAGCAGTGGGCTCACTGTGATGAGGAGGAGGATGGGAGGAGGTTCCAGGCGGAGGTGGCGATGAGGGGGCGGGTGTGCCAGCCGAGCATGAGGCAGCCGTTGTTCTCCTCGACCCTGTAACCGTCGCCGCCGGCGAAGAGGGCAAGCAGCATGCTGGCCTGCTTGAAGGCGTTGGAGCCAAGGTGGACGGAGGCGAAGCCGGCGGCGGCCATGCGCGACCTCCACTGCGCCAGCGTCTCGTGGCGCTCGACCCGCTCAGGTCCCTCGCACGCCACGATGTTGCAGATCTGACGGCCCAGGTAGACCTCCGACATCAGCTGGTCCTGGCTGGTGGCGGGGGACGCCCCGCCGGCGCACCCCTCCAGCGAGTCGAAGAGCGACGAGTAGTAGTGGAGAGCCTCGGTGAAGCGGTCCAGGAAGACGGGCCCGTTGTGGTTGGCCTCCTGCTCCACCACCGTCACGATCTGGGGCCGGAGGTCGCGCACCAGGGAGAGCACCTTGTCGACGGCGCCGGGCTGAGCCAGGAGCCTGTGAAGCCCGAAGATGGAGTTGACGGCCACCGCCTCGACGTCGGAGGGGTGGAGGTCGAGCATGTACGCTTCGATGTCCGCCAGGCTGCTCGCCACGAACCCGCGGTACTCGAACTCGACATTAATGGTCTCGGCGAGCTGCGCCAGTTTCCAGCCCACCTCCTGCAAGGGGTCGGAGTTGTCATGCTGGGGCGGGCCGATGCCCGTCAGGCGGAAGGCCGGAGGACCCCCCGGCCGGAGGGCTAGTGCCTGCATGAGCGCCGGCCACTGCATCCCCTGCTTCATGCTGAAGTCGATGACGTGGACGCGGGAGCGGCCAGAGAAGGCCTCCAGGATGGCCTGGTTGGCGGTGAAGTGGGCGAACTTGAGGTAGGGGCACGCCTCGTAGAAGTGCATCTGGAGCAGGTCGGAGATGGGGTCGACGAGGGAATCCGGCGGGTAGAGGCGGTAGATCCGGCGGGCGAGCGCCTCGGCGAAGAAGGTGGCCACTTTCCTCATGGCGCCCGCTTGAGAGGTGGCCAGGATGCCGATCTGCTTCACGAGGGCCTCCGCCACCTTGAGATTGTCCTGCTGGACCGCCTCCGCGCAGGCCATCAGGGTGTGAACCAGCCGGATGCCTGTCTCCTGCGAGTCGACCACCACCACCGGCCTCGCTTCCGCCGGTGACGGTGCCGCTACCACCGGCTCTGATTTCAGCCGTTTCTTCTCTCTGACACCCTCACGCCCGTACACAACACTCTCGATGCCTGAGATATCATCGTCGAAATCTTGCGGTGGTGGTGGAAGGGTGGTTTCTTTGACGCTGGCGCTGGACGAGGACTCTGCTGGCTGGATACTAACACGGTGGTCGGAATTCCAAACCGGACGGGTGGTAGTGATGGTGGAGAGATTGGAAGCGGCACCCCCCAAATTGGGGGAAGGGGGGTTGAGCTCTGTGAGCATAGTCTCGATCCACGTCGCTATATCGGAGGGGTTGTAGTGGACGGTCTCGGAGGAGAGGTGGGAGATGCCGTCCTCCTGGGCGTTGCCCATCACCATCTCCAATTGCTCCAGCTTCTGGGCCACCTCCGCCATGTCCGACGACCGGACGTTGTACCCCAAGGCCGCTAGCAGCTCGTCCACCCCTGCGTCGGGCTCCTGCATTTTGCTCTTCCCGCTAGCAGCCATCCCCGGGTACCCTTCTTCCCCTCCTCCTCCTCCTCCTCCTTGAGGCTGGTGTTGGTGTTGGGGACGATGCTGCTGATGCTCCCTCTTCATCTCTCTCCCTCCTTATTCTCCTCCTGTCTGTTTTTTTTTTCCGGGAACCCTTTTATTTGGCCCTCCTAACAACGAAGACGATGGACTCCAGTACCTCCATGGAGCTTGTCTCCTCTCCCTCTATCTTCCAGATCCGGTAATCTGATGGTCTGCCGTAAGAACCACTCGTGAAGGGCTCACTCCCCAATGATAAGAAATTACAAAATAATCTATTTTAATAAACAAATGAACATGAAAGAGAAAAACAGAGAAAGATCGGGATAGAGAGGAAGAGGAGGGGGGGAAGGGTTTTAATATCACTACAAATGAAAGGGCGCCACTCCTATTCCGTTTCCTGCAAGGTCGATCGTCCTTCTACTACCTCCAACAAGCGACGAAGCTGCAGAGAGAGATTCCGCCCTGTTTGCTTTGCGTTGGGGCACCCAAATATGCAAACACGAGAGAGAGAGAGAGAGAGAGAGAGAGAGAGTGAAGGTCTAGCTAGTTCCGTAACACAACCGCAACTTTCGGTAAAATCTTCTCTTTATGATTTTTGCAAAGAGAGAGGGCCGGCGGGCGCCCCCACACGAGTGAGACCTCTCTTTCTTTTCTCTCTCTTTTTCTCTGACAGAAGCAGCCCAAGAACGTCAACGTCGTCTGCTCACTCTCACACACTGATTACCAAGACCCATCTCTCTCCCTCCGTTAAGGGTGACGGAACGCCAACGGCTTAGCCTTCTTTTCATAAAGCCCATCCACATCCGGACGTGACGTCTGCATTATTACCTCTCTCTCTAACCCGAGACGTAACGCTGACAAGGTCATGTGAGTGGGACATCGTTGGTGTCTATCGTGGGCGTGTAGTCCCCCCACCTTCACCTGTGGAGGCCGTTGCAAGAGTAAAATTTTTTTCCACATTTCATTTTTCTCTTTCAACCTTTCAATTTATTTCATAACCTTTCTGTCTTTTTCAGCTTATGCTGATTTTTTTTTTAAAGGCAGGTTGGGGCTGCGTTAGGAAAACCCCTACCAGATATCTCTTAAGCTCCATGTGGCAGAGGGATTCGAACCTGAATTTCAGCTTAGCACAGAACCCCGTTTATGCTGAATTGGCCCCAGTGGATAAATCAAGAAAAACTTTTTTGGTTAAAAAAGGAAAGCTAATTTAGGTATGAGCTTACCTACTAATGTTCTTCTTAATAACTTATAAACTTTAAAAATACCAGAAATAAAAGTATCGTTACCATTAATCAAAATACTTGAATGGCAGAAAATGAAGTTAAATCACAGTTTTTTGCTATTTTCTCGCGTAATAAGACGGAAGCTTTTTTTATCGCGTGAAACCGATTTGTTGTTACGTTAAAAACCTTTAAGTAAGTTGTTCTCAACAACGGTCAAAACCAAGTCAATGAGCGTTATCAATTTCATCTGAAACAATGATAATAATTAAAAAGCTGAGAGAGAGAGAGAGAGAGAGAGAAGCAAAGGGTTGCGTCCGGCATTTCTCGAACCCGGAGAGGGTTCTTCCAAAGATTTTAGCTGGAAACGCAGGCATGAGTGTCCGTACATCAACTTTTCCCACCCATGAAAAGTTTTTTTTTTCCCTCTCGATTTTTTAGGCCTTGATAATAAAAAATCCCTTTTATTATAATATTATATATTTTTCTTTGTCAGGAGGCCCTGATTCTGAACCAAGTGAGTTAGCACCGTCGATGCGGAATCCCGGGTACCTGGCAAAGGCCATTTCAATCGATAGGAAAAGGAAAAAAAAACTTGTAATTCAATTGGTTCTGTTATTCCCCAAAAAAATAAAATATTTATGTTAGACTAAAATAATGTGGGGGAAAATAGTTGAGGTACAATGTACCCTCCTTCCATTATCCTGTATTGCCACGTGCACCTATGTGGAACTGCCATGACAGCAGGCCATAATTGTTCATCTTCATCTGTATTATACTTTTTTTTTTTTTTTAAATAAAATTTCTTGCTTTCTCGTTGGTGCCCTAAATTCCTATTATGGTATAATCGCAGTTGTACCACTTATTGAGTTAAAACTTAAGTGACCATGGCCCTTGTTTTTTTTTTAAATAGTATATTCGATATTGTGAAAAGCAGACCATTACCAATAAAAGTAAACCACACTTAATTGCACCAAATTCATGGCTCCTGCCCCACTACACTAGAGTTTGGTTTGCACATGTAAAACCCGCTGAACCAACTTGGTCTTGGCCTTTCGAATAACGATCCCATGCATATCGTATCATAATATAAAGTTGTTCTAAGTTTTAATCTAGAAGAGCTTCACAAACCTGGATTGGTAGGTTGGCTTAAGTGGTTCAAGTTGAAGGTTGTCCAGAGTTGGAAGATCGAGTTTCCTTGTCTTGCGAAAAGGCTGAAAACCAATGAAAAACTCTCTGCAATGAGCATGAGTGCTGAAACGGCTTGATCAACAAAGGGGATGTCTAAACCAAATGTGTTATAAAAAGAAAAACCATGAAGTTCTTAATAAGGCAACTTTGCATTACACAAGTGACACCCCCTTGTTTAACTCTTTCTCGAATCAATATCAACTATTTGTTGAGGAAAAGTAGAGAGCAACCAAGATCAAGACTAGCAATTCGTTGGCTTGATTGGTGTAGGCCCTGTGGCTAGAATCTGAAGCTCTTCGATCAAAGAAGTTTTAGAACATGAGCGATCGTATCTGAAGCTCCTCAAGTCAAGAAGCATTAACTGGCCAATACATCTTAGCTATAGCAGCAGTAACCGGCCAATTCATTGGTAAAAAGAAGGGTCGGTGAGATAAAAAAAAAAGCATCATGGCGTCAAATCAGTTGGGCAAAAATTACAAGGGGAAACTGAGAAAGGTGCGGGAAGAGACCCCCATTTGCACACATTGTCGAGACCGTACGATAGGACACATCATGACAATTGACGAGCATGTGATAAGGTCGAGATAAGAGAGAGAGAGAGAGAAAGCCAGGTGGGAGGTTAATTGGGATAGAGAGGGAGGGTACTTTTTACCAATTATGAATGCCAAATCACACCAAAAGATAAACTTCAATGTAATTTTTTTTTTTACTTTTTTAATGAAATGACCACTCTATCCCCTTCAACTTGTTTGAGCTCTCTGCATACCTCAGATCTCTCTCTAAGTCTCTCACAAGAAAAGGGCGAGATGGGAAGAGGGAGGAGTCAGTAATTTCGAACAAAGGGCCATCTCTGTCACTGGTGGATACCATTCACGCCTTTCTGAGTAAAACCTGAAGCGATCAACATGACCCATTTGCCAAAAGGCTTTTGCAGCTACCCATCGGTCCTCGTCTCTCAGGGAAAGAATCCAATCCGTGGGAATTTATCACGAGGCGTTTCCTTGACAGCATAAAATTTCCTCGGCATGGCAACATTTTTTAATTTCTTTTTTCTTTTTTATACACAAACTAGGGTTAGGCAGACTCTTACCAGTTACATCGAGAATCAATTACATTGCACCCTATTAAGAAAACTAATCCTAAGGTTTACCCTTCCAACACCGATCCAATCCAATGACCCAAGTTGTTCAAGGTTCATCACATTAGCGATACACTCCCTACAAGTCCAACCACATTTGATCCTATCAAATCTCATTAAAAAACAACTATGCTTCTGTCCATCGAGAGCCGATTTATTCTTCCTTTCAAAGCATTTTTCACCATGTGAATCACGTCTTTTCTGGTGCTCTCTATCATGAGATTCTTATCCTCAAATCCTCAAGGATCTCCTTCCACCAAGCCCACTAGATCTCTCTTCTCACTACTGGCCTAACAAACCATCCACCCAACTTTCAGAAACTCACCTTTTTCATTGCTCACTGCAAACCCCACTCTCCAAACTGGAATGATCCTTCTCTATGTATCTTGCATCCTTTTTTCATTTTACATGATCAGAGCTGGTTCAAATTCTAAGTGTTACCCTTCTCTTGTTCAAGTCGTCAACTTCCTATTTAAGAAGGTGCAGCAGTTTTTCCTACTGCTGAGTATTCTCATTGTGATCATTATGGTATTGATCATCCTCTGTTTTAAACATGAGTGGAACAACAACAACTCAGACGTCTGAAAGCACTTCATCTGAGATCAATACCAACATCCCCTTATTCTTGTATGGTCATGTTCTGCTTCTAGTTCCCTCACAGGAGAAAACTATGCATCATGGAGCCGCGCAATGAGAGTTGCTTTATCCGCCAAAAATAAAATGACATTTGTTGATGGATCGCTACCTGAACCCACTGCATCTTCTCCAAATCACACCTTACATATTGCATTGCAATAATATGATTATATCTTGGATGTATAATGCTCTCACCAAAGAAGTTGCAGAGAGTGTTATATATGCACGCACGAAAGCAAAAATTTGGTCTGATCTTCAGGAGCGGTTTGCTCAATCAAATGGTCCACAGATATTTCAGATTCAAAGGTCCATCGTCACTCTCCGACATGATAATTTATCCATATCAGCCTATTATACTAAGATCAAACTTTTATGGGACGAGTTAAGCTCCCACATCTCCTTACCTTCTTGCTCTGGAGGTGAATCAAAGGCACTTTCTGATTATCAGCAACAAGAAAAGCTCATCCAGTTTCTCATGGGGCTGAACGAGTCATACACAGGCGTCCGAAGTCAGATTATCATTATGGATCCCATGCCATCAGTCAACAAGGCATATAGTCTTTTGTTGCAAGAAGAGCGCCAAAGGGACCTGCGTATCTCCTCCAACATGGAAGATAATATGGCGACAGCAGCTGAAAAGTTTGCTCGCAATGCAAAAACTGCACGTGATGGATGCTTTAAAATTTGAGAAAGACCAAAGTGTGACCACTGTGAGAAATTAGGTCACATTAAGGAGAAATGCTACGAATTGCATGGTTTTCCTTTAAGAGGAGGCAATTCCAAAGTAACTGCTAATGTCTATGCTGAACATGAGAAGCCAAATGCTGCACTACAGTTAACCATTGGGCAGTATAATCAACTTTTGCCTCTTCTCGGGTCAGGTAAAGAGGATCCCAAGGTCAACATGGTTGGTAAAATTTTTACCAACTTCTTTGGCTTTCCATACTTGGATATTAGACACTGGTGCCACATATCATATTTGTTCCTCCATGTCCTTAATGCAAAATGTTCAAAAAAACACTGAATCCAAACCTATTAGGTTACTCAATGGCACAACCACTGCTATTTCTCATATCGGTCAAGTCGTCCTGTCTCCCACCATCACTCTTAACAACGCGTTGTTTGTTCCTTCATTCAGTTTTAACTTAATCTCAGTTCACAAATTAACTCAGTCCTTTCATTGTAAAGTAATTTTTGATTCCTCATCATGTTCCATTCAGGACCTGGAGACGAAGGATATGATTAGATCAAGTGAAATTTTCTCCAGCCTCTACACCTTTCATGATAGGGTGGCGGTCACCGTTTCAGCTGATCAGGGTCATAAAATAAACATTTGGCATTGGCGCTTAGGCCATGTGTCATATTCACGTATTAATTTTTTATTACAAAATTATAGTTTAGGAAAGCTTGAAAAGTGTCAATGCGATGATTGTTCTCTTGCCAAATTCACTTGTTTACCTTTCCCTTTAAGTGAAAGAGTCTCAAAACAAGTTTTTGATTTGGTTCATTTCGATATTTGGGAGGGATATGCTGTACCTTCTTTTACTAGAGCTCAGTTTTTTTTAACTATTGTTGATGACTACAATAAGGCCACTTGGATCTACCTTATGCGCCATAGGGCACAAACTCAAGAGATATTGAAATCTTTTGTCAAACTTATTAAAAGGCAATTTGGATATGATATTAAACAAATCAGATCTGACAATGGGTCTGAATTCTTTTCAAATGATGTTCAAAATTTCTTGCGTAACAACGGGATTCTTCGTCAACATTCATGCGTTAGGACCCCCCCAACAGAATGGAATAGTTGAAAGGAAGCACCATCATCTTTTAGAAGTGGCCCACACACTTTGGTTTCAAGCCAATATGCCAATTCAATTTTGGGGCGAGTGCATTCTTACCACGATATACTTGATCAATCGCACACCCACACCTAATTTGAGCATGAAAAAAAGTCAAGTTCCTCATGAAATTTTGTATCATACCCAAGCCCAATACACACGCTTGAAAGTGTTTGGATGCCTTTGTTTTGCACGACATGTTTCTCATGATAAATTTGATCCCCGTGTAAGAAAAGGTGTTTTTGTCGGGTATCCATTTGATAAAAAAGGTTACAAAGTATTTGATCTCGAGTTCAAAGAGATATTTGTCAGTCGTGATGTTGTTTTTCATGAGGAAATTTTTCCCTTCAAAGATTTATTTTTTTTAAACAATTTGATGCTCAAACCAATAAAATTGTCTTGCCTAAACCAATTGAAGATGATTCTCAAGTTAGTCCTTTAGAAATTAATCTGAATCCTGAATCCTGTACATGGTCAAGGTCTTGACAATGTTGAAAATGATCCTAATCATGCTGAAATGGGTTTAAGAAGATCTGGACGAATTAACCAGATCCAAGCCAGCCTATCTGTCTGATTATGAGTGCCATCAAGCCACTCTTTATGGTCACCCGATCCCTCACTCTATCGTTTCTACATCACACCCCTTAACTCATTCTCTTGATTTTTCTTGCATCACTCCACACCATCAAGCCTTTTTAGCTTCCATATTTGCCCATGAAGAACCAAGTGATTATCTTACTGTCGAACACGACAAACATTGGCTTGATGCTATGGATGCTGAATTGCGAGCATTAGAAGATAATAATACATGGGAGCTCATCCCTCTTCCTGCTGAGAAACATGCAATTGGCTCAAAATGGGTATATAAAGCCAAATTTTGCTCTGATGGCAGTGTGGAATGTTATAAGGCACGCTTGGTTGCCCAAGGTTACACACAACAGGAGGGGTTGAATTATCACGACACCTTTGCCCCAGTCACCAAATTGGTCACCATGCGTTATTTACTTTCACTTGCAATCACGCATCAATGGTGATTACATCAATTAGACATCAACAATGTGTTTCTTCATGGTGATTTAGATGAAGAAATTTATATGAAGTTGCCTCCAGGATATGGACGATAGGGAGAGACACGAGTATGTCGTCTTAATAAATCTCTATATGGTCTTAAGCAAGCATCACGACAATGGTACGCCAAATTTTCTAACACTCTTATTCAAGCTGGATATACTCAGTCTCACGCAGATTATTCATTATTTTTTAAATTTAATGGGACAAGACAAGTTTTTTGTGTTAGTCTATGTCGATGATGTTATTATCACTGGGGACGATACTATAGCCATTGATCAACTGAAAACATTTTTACATGAAAAATTTCGTATCAAGGATCTAGGAGAGTTAAAATATTTCCTAGGCATTGAAGTGGCTAGCTCAAAACATGGAATTTTCTTGAATCAAAGAAAATACACTATAGATTTGTTGAAGGAAACAAGGTTTTTGAGGGCAAAACCATGCAACACGCATATGGAGCAACAAAAGAAGTGGGATAACAGTAGTAAAAAACTTAAGGATGGAGCTCAATACAGAAGACTTGTGGAATGACTGATATACCTGACCATCACGAGGCCAGACATTACCTATACTGTTCACACTCTTAGCCGATTCATGCATGAACCATGTGAAGAACATTGGGGGGCAGTAACTAGACTCTTAAGGTATTTGAAAGGTTCACTTGGTCAAGGAATATTGCTAAGATCAGATAGTGATCTTATTTTAAAGTGTTATGTTGACTCTGATTGGGCAAGTTGTCCACTAAGTAGAAAATCAACAACAGGATATTGTTTATTCCTTGGAGAAAACATTATTTCATGGAAATAAAAAAAACAAGCTGTTGTTTCAAGGTCGCCAGTTGAAGCTGAATATAGAAGTTTGGCAGCAGGAACAAGTGAAGTAATATGGTTGAGGTATTTATTAGCAGATCTTGGTTGTAAACAAGAAAGCACAACCTATGTGTATTGTGATAACCAAGCTGCGATGCACATTGCAGCAAATCCTGTTTTTCATGAACGGACAAAGCACATTGAACTAGATTGTTACATTGTTCATGAAAAAATCCTAGCCGGAAGTGTTTGCACGCAGTATATACCAAGCAAAGATCAACGTGCAGATGTGTTTACCAAAGCTCTTGCAAAAGAGACCTTCAAATACTTGATTGGCAAGTTGGGACTGGTTAATTTAGAAGCACCAACTTGAGGGGGAGTGTTGAATATCGTATTTTCAGTTCAGAGATTATCGGAAGTGATGTTGATTAAAGCCTATCTCTTACGTGATATGTGAAGCTTTTTTTTCTTTATTTGTTGTAAAGTAATTTCTGTTGTAACTGCTTTTCTGATTCTAATGCTGTATATCATGCGACGTATGCTTGTGGTTTTGTGTAAGGGTGAAATTGAATGATCCTTCTCTATGTATCTTGCATCCTTTTTCCATTTTACAAATGCTATTCATAATACCCATCACTTGCTCATCGCCTTGAACTTGTTCTTCCTGAAACGTGACCCTGTTGCGAGCTTCCCATATGAATCACACCACAAGTTGGAAAGTTAAAATCCAACTCTTCCTAATGACAACTTGAGGTTCTCTCTAAGAGCCCACCAAATACCAAGCAACTCCCCCACCTTATCTCACACCATGTTGTAGGAATAAATGATTATTATCTTCTTCCACCCCCGACATAGGGAGCACTGTTAGGCATATGCCTACTACCCATACACTTTAATCCATCCCACAAAAGCAATTTTCGATCCAAAGCTAGACGCAAAGAGTATGCTACGCTTGAAAAATGATTTGCCATCCATATATGCTTATGCAATGGATAACCCAAACCATGTTTCCGCACCACATCCCAGGCTTCCTTCGCACAAAACTACACATTGTTCCTCCATATCAATTGATCCTTCTCCTGGGAATGAACCTGTAAAGTTGAAACAACCTACACCACATAATTTTGGACCTACAAGGGAAAAGGCAATATTGTAGCATAAACACATGATCAGAGTTAATGTTATCAACAATTACTCCACTCAGTAACAGGAACCTGTTTCGTTCCTAAGCCCACAGGTAGGTTACTTATGAACTTAAGTCTAGGTTAGGTCAATTAGGCTAAAATAAGTTCAGTTTCAGTTTGAGTTAAGACAAGATTTAATAAAAAAAATCACTTCTTTCAATTCACATCAGATAAAATGATGAAAATTTAGAAGGGGCTTTGGGACACGTTAAGAAAACTTGGATAAAAATTTAAATTTTTTGAGAGTTGTCGTTTGGAAGATAAAATTCTTGCAAGTTTTAAGATTTTTTGGGGACAAGGTTCTATTTGGATTCTTACAAACCATGAGAAATTAATTTATTCTTCTCAAAAATACTAATAAAAAAATTATGAAAAATTCAAGGTAAGCTTAAGATAGGCTGGAGAAACTTCAGTTAAAATTTGAGGTTTAGAGTCTTGAAGGTCAGCAAGATAAAAATAAGAGAGCACAAAAAATAAGTTTAAGTCTAGACTGAGATTTGGCTGATTTCTCTTCAATGTGAATGCGTTTTGATCTTATTATTGGTAGGTAGAGTAAGGACAAGTAGGTTAGTTTATGATTAAATTTTCATGTTTGGACTAAGTCAGGTTTGGGAGAAACGTTCGAGTGAAATCATGACAGTTTTAACAATTAACAACAACAAAATGCTAAACTTGTTGCTGGGTTAATGGGCTTAGGGAGTCTAATACTGAATCAGAGTTGAGGGTTGTATTTATATGACTTACCAGGGATTTAAGAGGTTGGTTAGATGGTCTTCTAAGGGTCCACAACTTGGATATGGTAAGAAAGTCGACTTAGGTGATGCGAGTTGGTTCCACTAATTTTGCTTGATGTGAGGCATGATCCATAATTTGGCTTGCACCAAGTCCGGTTGGAGTCGACCTTCAAGAGGTTTAGGATCAAAGGAGGAAGCCTACTTAAAAATAGACAATGGCCTAGGGGCCAAAGGATAGAAGAGAAAGAAGATGGAGAGAGAGAGAGAGATAGTAGGGAAAGGGAGACAAATGAGAGAGAGAGAGAGAGAGGGTGTGCAATTTTATTCAACTAATTTTATATCCCACACAAAGTGGCTACAAGCCCTTTATATAGGCCTTAGAGAAGGCATTTAATATAAACTAAATAAAAAAAAAATTAAAGAAATTGCAAGATCTGATGAGTTCCCTAGATAGATTTTCAAATCTGATGAGTAATCTGTATTTCATAACTTTCGTTGATGGATTTGTAAAGTTTTCTTATGTTTATTTTATAAAAAGTAAAGATGAGTCATTTGAAAAATTCAAAGTTTTTAATACTGAAGTTGAGAATTTTCACAATTGCAAAAATGCTTTAATAAGATCATATGGAGGTAGAGAATATTTGTCTCATAATTTTATCACATGGCATACGTAGACAAGAACATGAGATTCTTATTATTTGGTTCAAAATTATAAACTTTTTTAACTAAGGTCTTTGGCAAAATAACTCTCCCTTTGCATAGTTTTTTGGGAATGCATTTTGAAAGAGAAAACCCACTTTATGAGAAGTGTTTAGTCTCACATTGATCATTTTTGAAAAACACATTGACTTTAAAATATGTGAAGGTACTTTAGAGGGCAAGGCTCTCAAGGGGCTTGTCAATTAAACTTTATACATTGGACTTGGATTTAGATTTGGCATTGGTTTTGGATTGGGCTTTGTCTGGTTTAACTTTTACCAACTTTTTATTACTTATTTTCGACAAATTTATACATTATAAAACCACTTAATAAGATTTTATTTTTCTTAAATATTTGATGGTTGACCAAGGTAGTCAAAGGTCATTATGACCTTTTTAGGAGGTGCCACCTGGTTTTAACTACTAGCCTCAACATGCCCAAGAACGTTGAGATGTTAGTGGGCATAGGCAGCCTGCTGTAGGTGACCGTTTGAGCCTTAATGGGTATATGCTACCCGTTTGAACTATAATGGGTGCATGCTATCCGTTTGGCCCATAATGGGCTTTTATAAACTCATGCATACTGGAATCTATATAAACCCCAACTGTCTTAGGTCAATTTCATCTTCTCTCTCTTTTTCTTGCGAGGCTGTTTAGGGTATATGTGTCATGGTGACTAGCCTACTTAGTTTTAGAAGTAGCTAGTATTGTAGGTGATATGCAAGCTTGGTTGTATCCTAAAAGCGAGGTTGTGTTCAATCCTATTTCACTCAGGTTCAACCATGGTGGGATAATTGTCGCTTTTAAGAAGATGCCATTGCTGCGTGCCTCCGAGCTTCAGTCTCACCTACTACTATAGAAAAGTTCTGAATTTCCAGCAGGTGGATCCCCCATGTCTGGATGACCTCCTTGGAAGGCCACATTTGTCTCCATCAAAACAAAAAAGTAGATACAGTTGCTAGCAATATTCTTTTTTCAATTTCACTAATGGTATTTGATAGTCACCAGCTGCTGGCCACTAATATAATAAAATCATCCCCGTTGAGTATTTATACATTATTACGTGAGGAACCAAATTTAGGTACCGGGAGAAGATAAGATAATGGCATTGAATATTGTGGAATATATATTTCTCTTGGTTTCAGAATGACAAAACTACGGAAGAAACCATATTGTATTTCCACTTGGTGTTTAAAAAAAACAAAGAAATGGTTAGGACAAGGCATGCTTGCTAGGTTGAGTATGAGATCATCTCTATACGCTGCGTCTTTGCAAGCCATGCGCCCTTTAGTAATGACGACACCAAGTGAGAAGACCTGCAGCATGCGGGTCCCTCTCGGTCTCATGCATGGACCTCATGCCTTCCTAAGCCCTTTACTTAAATTAATGGGTTATGGATTTTAAATGGCTTCAACATATTTCTTTTTCATGACTAAAACGGTAACCTTTCATGCACCACCATGTGGTCTCCTCATATCACCACTTACCACACAAACATTTTATAGTTTTTACTGGTGCATGGCGCTCGATTACTGGTTTAGTTCCGATTCCTGGACAAAAACAATCTCTCTCTCATATGTAAGTAGACTAGCTAGGCAATCAATCCAATGTGCACCTGACATGCCTTGCACAACATAATAATAATAATAATGATTAAAGTAATGATGACAATTACCATATATATATATATATATCAAGAGAGAAAGAGAGTATGGGTGGTAGCTGTACCACGTTTTTAACTTTTCTAAGCTTTGAAGTTTTTTTTTTTAAACAGACATGTGATTTACATGCTTGATTTTATAGAAATCAGCTTTTAAATCATCATGTAGGTTTTTATAGGATTTAATGGTCTATACTTTTTATAAATATTCAATGCTTAAAAAATCATGTTTTTATCAAAAAAACACTATTCAAGTGTTATTTCCTAGCAAATAGACCATGCCAAACACATCTGCAGTCATATTTGCGAAAAATAACCTAGACATACCTATTTGCTGATGGTAGGCTGGTGATAGGTTGAAAAAGTGGTAGGTAGCTACAACATTATATATATATATATATATATATATATATATATATATATATATAGAGAGAGAGAGAGAGAGAGAGAGAGAGAGAGAGAGAGAGAGAGAGAGAGAGAGAGAGAGAGAGAGAGAGAGAGAGGTTGGATGTATACAATCAAATGGAATGGTAAAAAAAGTCATCTAAATGTGACGTGCATGTTTCTTTTTTTAATAAAAAACACATTTTGAATGATATTATTGTTATATGCAGGAGGATTTTAATGAGAGTAAAAAATCAATGGCTCACAAAACGCATACAAAATTTGATTTTGCTTTGAAGAAAATACTATCAAGGGTATAACTCTTAGCAAACAAATCATGCCTAATACATTTATAGAGTTACATTGAGATGTTCTTGACCCCATTGGCACACCAAAACTTAAGGAATTAATCTAACATTAAATTAGTTGAGTTTAACATTAGTAGAATTCAATCTAATAAAAATGATTAAAATACCTTTAAAATAGTGATATTTTAAAAAATACAATGTTACTTTTTGAGGTAAAAAATGTAACTTTGATAGCTTCTTGACTTTTCAATTCCGTGCAAGTTCAAAAGACCTATAATGCCCCCAAAAAGTAATATTTTATTTTAAAAATACTATTATTTTAAGGGTATTTTAGTTATTTTCATAAGGTTGAATCCATTTAATGCTAATCCCAACTATTTATTAATCCACCCTAGTTGGAACTCATAGTAGGAGATCATTGACCAAATTTAACATCATTGATGTGTTAAATATAGTCAAAATAGCAGGAATCAACTCCTTGATCCTAATTTTAGATAACACAAAAATATACTTTTATAAGGGTTAAAAATTCAGTACATTGTGTAACGCTATTTTTTTAATTCCTTGAAAAAATCTCAAGTACGTATTAGAATAACATGATCCAAGTACTGTGTTTTATTAACCCAAACATGTAGAGCACATATAGAGGATTAAATGTACATAAAATATTAAAAAATTAAGCAAACACACACACACACACATATATATATATATATATATATATATATATATATATAGAGAGAGAGAGAGAGAGAGAGAGAGAGAGAGAAATATCAACGTTACTAAGGCAGGAGATCAGCAAAAAAGTTGAGCCCACGAAAACAAAAAAACAACAACAGACCCAAAACAAAGGGCCGAAAGCACGAAAGCAAACATAAAAATAGGAGAACATAGAGATCAGCCAGGGTCTTGAGGAAGTGAAGGCCGCTGAAGGGGGTGGATAACATGGAGTCGTAAGCTCTTGGTCACCTATGCTAATCCTTTATTAAGTCTTGGAAAGTCATAAAAATCTTGAAGTCTCCCAAAACGGAATAGGCGCCATGCAATTATTGTCATGGCTTCCATTATATGCACGATTGCTGTGAAAGCTAAAGTGGCCACATATAAAAGTGGTGTGTGGGCTCCCTCTTGTAGAAAAATGATTGCGCTTACCAACCATCCAATGTTTGGATGAGAACAAGATCCTAATCATGGGTTTTCCAGTTCCTCAACAAGTGATAGTCAGGGGACACTCGGGTTACACAAAGTATTGGCCCCGATGGGAGTTGCCGGTTCATCATTTGAGTCCGCATAAAGCATAATATTATCGAGAACAGTTGCGTTTTTTTTGTTTCATAGTTCATACAAGATTTCATTATATAATGTGGGAGCCCTAGTCCTGATTCGCGGCCTGCTAAAGTTGGTTGTTCCTTCTTTTTAAAATGTTTTTGATTGGCAAACTTGGGGATAACTCAAGACAGATCCTGTGTTCGGAGCCGAACACCTTAACAAGGTGTTAAGGCCCAAGCGACTGGCGCCATGTAATGGCTGCCCCTATTAAAAAGGGGGCCCCTTGCCTGCTGGGGCGAACACTTAAATACTGTTTGCTTTGAGCACTTGACTTATAAAGTGTTTGACCCGAACACTATAACCTAAGTGAGATTCAAACCCATATCCTTGGTTTTGACAGTGCAACCCAAACATCCAACAATCTCCTTTGGCCTTTGAGCAGATAAACCCCCTTGCGACAAATATTGAGGTTTTTTGGAAAATATCATGAAGTATTACAGTATTTTGTCAATTGTTTAAGACGTCCAATATATATCTGACATTTCATTTTCTTTAAACATCATGGTTTTCTTCGGGTGTTCATGTTTTTAATTACCAGCTATATATGTCTCGAGAAAATGGTCTTTTTTTTTTTTGTACTTTTATACTTCTTTTATTTTTTTTCTTACATATTTTACCAAGTTTTAGCTTATATATTTTGCTATTTTAAACTTTTAACACTATGATAAATGCCGTATCGTGGATATCCATTGTTTTCTACCAAACTTAAAAATATATGTGTGCAGATTTGCAGTGCCTTGTTATTCTTGGATTTTTTTTCAGCTAGTTACAAACCACAATTATGCCGCTTTATTAAGTTTAGTGAAACGTGAGAAAGTGATGATTGTGATTCTCACTTGGGAGCACTTCTTCCTTGTCTTGTGAAAGTTGGTCACCCGATTAATGTTGTGACCAACAATGGCAACTTTTAGGATTGTCATCTGTGATTTTTCATCCCACCTGTACCCAAAGCAAACGTGTAGTGGGCAATTCTGGAAATGAAATTCTCAAAAAACAGTCATAATTAGCTTACTTTTTAGCAAGGCTATCATAAGACTAGTAGAGGCATAATTTTGGTTAGTAGGTTCATTGAAGCCATTCAATGGAATTGATTTATTTTCTTAAGGGAAAATATGGTGTGTGTATATATATATATATATATATATATATATATATATATATATATATATATATATATATATATATATATGGAAGAATTACATTAAGATTTAGGATACGAGTGACGAGAGGTCACTCATTAAAGACTAAATAAGAGGCCAAAAGTGCTAAAGATGGGGGAGAGACGTGTCCGCCCATTTGAACCTCATTCTCGCAATCAGTTCATGACGTGCAGTGTTTGCAACAGTGAGTGGGTCCTGCTGCGTTTTCTTATGAATGCGTCCATTCTGTTGGAGCCAGATTAGGCATCACAGTATAAGAACCCAGCAACGCCACAGAAAAGTGTGTTTCTGCCTCCGATGTTGGATGTGTGACTTAATTATGACTGCCCTTAGATCGAGAGCTTTATCCCAAAGAAAGTCTGTTGGGCGCCAAATTTAATTGAAGTACAGGCTTTTGTAGAGGTGCACTCCCAAAGTGTTGTTGGTGGAGTGTGGAACATGTTTCTCCGCGGATCCAACTTCGCGGTAAGTTGGATGGGGGTGGACTCCCCTGCCCATAAGGTGGGAATTCGGGAGAGTGAGCCTTCAGGCAAATTTTTTTTTAAGGTAGTTATGTAATTTTACCTTAGACTCTTTGTTGTATCCAACAACACTAATAGTCTCATTGTAAAATTAGTGGACTCCTATTTAAGGTATCCCAATCAATAAAAGAAGATTCAGTGGGGTGCTAGACATAAATAGTTTTTGTTGAACCACATAAAATTCTTGTTTTTCGTGTATGGTTATTTTGTCTTTTTGCTTTTTTTGTGTTTGTTTCTTTGATCCATCGATAGGTCGAAGGGTCGTTCACTAACAAGTGTATCACCAATTTCTCCTTACTCAGCAGGTAAAAGCCCTGCCTTTAATTTGAGCACATGAGGTGATGAATCTGCGGATTGGGTAGGCCTGGTCCCAAAATGCTTTGGCTGGAAGCCATTGCACTTTGCAATGAAATGAAATTAATTTGTTGAGCATCGTGTCATTCTCTACCTACCAGCCCCTCCATTCACTGTGGAATTTTTATGATACTAGATGCATTTATCAATTTTCTACCAAATCATTTCTGATAGTTTTGGCGTTCTTGAATAGTTTGCAGCCTTTCCCAGATTTGAAAATTGTAAAATGGTCATATCTTTGCATATTTAAAGTTATCATATCTGAGCTTTTATGAGGACGCCATTAGTAATTTGTGCTGTTGAAAAAGAAACTAGTGCAGATTGCGTGATGTTTTATATAAACAAAGTAGATAGGTGTGACAGGCAAAGTAATGGTATCTTGGGCGGTCGGGGAGTTACTTTGAGAAGATACTGCTTAAAAGATGAAGAGCAATGAGAGTCCTAATCATTAGATTGATTTCAATTTTGACACTATGAGGGTTTTGATCTTCCTTTCATTCATTCTTCTACTTTTTCCTTCCTGAACATCGCCACAACCTGGATTGCGTGCTGGTCGCATGGGGGCTGCGTTGCTTTATGATGGTTGGGTGATCGTGTCTTCAACTTGGAGTTTTACCCTACAGGGAGGCGAGCTCCTTAAGTGGGCCAGTTCTTTGTGACGGTTTTCTTTGTCGTAAAAAACAGTTTATAGCAAGTGGTTTTCTCTTTTTTGAAATATAACCATACTAACCCTAGAATAACGGTATTTTTTTGCCCAGTAAAAAGATGCTCCCCATGCTTTAACCCATGTTAAAGTGCTGGGAGCATCTACCTAAGTGGGAAATGGAGCAATCTTGAGTTTTTTTATCCTAATAAGAGGATGGTTCACGGACCGTTCCTATGACGCCCTAGGCACATTTTCTCAATGAAAAAAAAAGCCCATGGTTTTATAGGACGAACCCTAGTTTGATGAGAGAGAGAGAGATAACAAAAAAGCCCAAAAAGATGTTAGATTTTGATGTTTAAAACTTTGATAAAAGATTATCAATTCCTCCATTAGCAATTCTTATAGAGAGCTCTATACCTTAACATGAATAACAATTGGCTTATTAGAAAAAACCCTTCTTCCAGAAAAAGTTAGACCCCCCCCTCCCCCAAAACAAAAAAAGAAAAGAAAAAGAAAAGTTTCAAATTATAGAAATGCATTATGCAATGATTACAACAACAACAACAACAACTACGCCTTCATCCCCAAACAATTGGGGTCAGCGATATGAACCAAAAAAGAAATTCATTTTGGGTCTTTCACATGAATCCTTTTCCTCCAATCATTTCTATCCAACGCCATGTCCTCGGTGAGGTTCAAAGCATTCATATCCTTTCCTATCATCTCCATCCAAGTCTTCCTAGGCCTACCCCGACCTCTTTTAACTAATATATTTTCCCATTTCTCCAACCTTCTAACTGGAGCATCATTAGGCCTTCGCCGAATATGTCCAAACCACCGTAAACGATTCTCTCGCATCTTATTTTCAATGGGTGCAACACCTACCTTCTTACGTATCTCTTCGTTCCGAATCTTATCTTTTATTGTATTTCCACACATCCATCTAAGCATCCGCATCTCAGCTACACTCATTTTTTGAATATGATGTCTCTTGGCAGCCCAACATTCCGTACCATATAGTAAAGCAGGTCTAATAGTCGTCCTATAAAACTTTTCCTTCAACCGCAATGGCATTCTACGATCGCACAGCACTCCAGTAGCACTTTTCCATTTCATCCACCCAACCTTTATCCTATGATTTACATCTCCATCAATTTCTCCATACTTTTGAATGATGGATCCCAAATATTTGAAATAATCATTCACCAGTATATCTTGCTCACCAAGCTTCACTACACTCCCATCCCTACTTCGTTGCTTACTAAACCGACATTCCATATATTCAGTCTTACTCTTACTCAACTTAAAACCTCTAGCTTCCAATGTCTGTCTCCATAATTCTAACTTAGCATTAACCCCAGCTCTAGACTCATCAATCAAAACAATATCATCAGCAAACAACATACACCACGGTACATTTTCTTGAATTGATCTCGTAAGCTCATCCATCACTATCGCAAATAGGAAAGGGCTTAAAGCAGATCCTTGATGTAACCCAACCGTTATCGGAAAATTGGTTGTCACCCCTCCACAAGTGCGGACATTGGTTACTACTCCTTCATACATATCTTTAATTATACTAATGTACTTGAGAGAAACACCTTTCTTCATCATTGTCCACCAGAGAACGTCCCTAGGTACTCTATCGTATGCCTTCTCTAAATCAATAAAAACCATATGCAAATCTTTGTTCCTCTCTCTATATCTTTCAATAAGTTGTCTAAGAAGATGTATAGCTTCCATAGTTGATCTTCCAGGCATAAAACCAAATTGATTCTCCGATATCATGACAACCTTCCTCAACCTAGACTCAATCACCCTCTCCCAAAGTTTCATAGTATGACTCATGAGTTTTATACCACGATAGTTTGTGCAATCTTGTATATCACCCTTATTCTTATATAAAGGCACCAAAGTACTCTTCCTCCACTCATTAGGCATCTTATTTGTTCGCCAAATCAAGTTAAAAAGATTTGTCAACCATTCTAAACCTTTCTCTCCCAAGCATTTCCAAGCCTCGATAGGTATACCATCTGGGCCAACTGCCCTTCTTGATTTCATTTTCTTCAAAACCTCTGCAATTTCTTTCTTTTGAATATTGCGCATTATGCAATGATTGATTGAAAATAAATAAAGGCAAAACTTTTCAGGTAAGGTGTCGCGTCTATTGGCTGGTTGATTGATGCCATGGATATTGAATGCAATTATATTGAATTTTAACCATAAGAATTGATTGATTTTGGTAAATTTGTCACAAACTGAACCTTGAGCATTCAGGGTCCTATGTTGCTAGGCATCCTACAATTTTGGATTTTGAAGTTTGAACACCACGTACGCTAAGAAATTTCTAGTAACTTGAACAAATAATACATACGAATTTGTGAATTCTCCAGGTCGTCATGTGCAGTTTAAGATATTGCAGCTACAAGTGGTCCAAGAGTAATAATTAAGTTGTGGATATGAAATATGTGATTTTAATGCTTCAAGCCATCTTCATCTTGCTGTATCTTTCAGATTTTCACTTCATGAAGAGGAAAAAAAAACTTTATGAAACATAAGAAAAGTTGTCATACACAGTGCGATCTCATATTCCTGGTTGATGGAAAGAGGCCTGCTGGAGATAGACCTAACCTTCTGCCTTTTGCAAAAAGTGGTCGCTTTCAAGACTCATACTTGTGATTCCTCGCTAACAGTTCCAGCACTTTACCATTGCACCAATCAATGACCCTGGTTTGCAAAACCTAAAAGTAAATCACTGTTACCAACGGGGGCTCCGCGTGGTGGGTAGGAGCTGTCCGTGCACGTCTCCTTGTGGTGGGACGTTGGAGGTTCAAAACCCAGTGGTACGTTGAATAATAATTGATGGGTTCTGCCTAACCTCAGCTTGCCTTTCAAAAAAAATAAATGAATCACTGTTTCTGAGTTTGCAACTATTCTTGTTCGGCCAGTCATGCATGGAGCCTGGTAAACCTGCAAGTGCTCTTTAAGTATCTTCCTTTATTCAGATACCTGAAAGGAGACTTTGGAATTTATTATAAATGACCTTGTTTCTGTCATGACACAATGCAAGCAATTTGGAGCTAAAACACACTAAGAGACTGAATAGCTTGAGCACCACACAAGTTTCCACGGTGAGTCCATCGATATAATCTGTAGTTTTATGAGGCCTGACCAAATGGCTGACGTGAGGCACCCACAACATAAGCCACTTTGCTGCAGAACTAGTATAGAACCGCTAATCACTGGTTGGGGGTAATAAAGAGAGGAAATTGGATCTCGGATCACGTGATATTAGTGACATTGCACATGGATTATGCTGTTAATTGTCCCTTGAAAGTAAAGGTCTTGAAGCTATCAATGAACATGCAATTGCACTTGATTAGGTTTTCGATCATGGTCAGGATTATTAAACCAGATAATTTCGCATAATAGGAATTAAATAACAAGTGTTAACCAGCAAAAACAGGCACCTCTCAATCACAAATGTCCCTTTTGCGACAGACTGTTTGATTATAATAAAATAGTTTTTCCTCACGTCAACTATAAAATATGAATATTTGCCACTTCTAAAAAAAAACTGTCAATCAAGATTATTTTGCTGTAAGCAACAGCTAATATGCGTGTTAATAGCAAACCGAATAGACACCATAATTGGATATGTTGCTTTCCTGCCTTGGGCCAGTACAAACACATACATTCATGTAGGATGGTGCATGAGCTGATTCATTCCCGCAAGTACATGGACTAAGTTGAGTAGTAATAGTCTAATAGAATGGACTGCAGATCACATCTAAATTTCTATGTAGTAGTTACACTGGACCCCTTTTTGACGCACAATTTTATAGCCAATGGATGTGTGTTGTGATGCATAATGCATCATAATATTAAAATAAGAGAAGTGCATTATGATGCATTGTCGCATTTTAGGTAGGAAGTCCCATCGTTGCAACATGCACACTATAATGCTTGTAATAGCCTTCTCACCAGTGGTTGTTGTGCATAAAGTGAAATCCATTGTTCACATTTTTCTTTCTGTCATTCTTAGGGATGGCAGTGGACTTTGGGACAACGGCCCCCGCCGTTTGGACCGGGGATGAAGGGCATGAAATGGAGATGGAGGCGGGGATGAAGGTTAAAATCTATCTCCATGCAGGGACGGACTTACGCTTCCCCCTGCCCCGCCCTATCCCCGTCTCAATCTCTGCCTTTCCCTGCCCCGCCCCGTCCCCAATCCTTTAAGGAATGACTATAGACCGAGGGGAAACAGGGCCTCGCCCCACCTCACCCCCGTTTGGACCGGGGATGGAGGACATGAAACAGGGATGGAGGCGGGGGTGGAGGTTAAAGTCCATCCCCGTGCAGGGATGAAGGCGGGGATGAAGGTTCAGATTTTGAAACAGGGCGGGGGTGGAGACCTTGTCCACTGCCATCCCTAGTCATTCTTATTCGTGAACTAGTTGGTGAGAATTAGTATTTTACCTCCTCTCTCTCTCTCTCAATTACTCTTTTATTTAATTCAGTTGAAATGGGTTTGAAGCTTCAAGTTATAAGGTTGGGTCTGAGGTACTAAACATGCCAACCTGGGCAAGAAGCCATTAGCTACCCATTCTGTTCGTCATAAAGGGGAATTGGACGATCGTAGTGACTCACTTTGTTGTTGAGGGGCCTTAGTTCTAATTAAGGGTGTCAATGGGTAGGGTTTGATTCGAATCCAGGTGGAACCAGACCCAAACCTGATTTGAGATTATGGTACTGGGTCTGGACTCAGGTCTAATCGGGCCCACCATAAGAGAAACCATACCTAGATCCTATAAGGATTACATTAACCAGACCTGGACCATATCCATTAAAATAATATTTTTTATCATTTTTGCATTGAAAAATTGTGGATCTTAATTGGAACTCGAGTCAGGTCTGGGTATGGTATGAAATTTCAGAAACCATATATTAATTGGACCCTCTGGGTCTGACCCTGATTCTAACCAGACCTTCTTATTTATCACCAAACCATGACCCTATAGGGTTTGCTTTGGGTCGGTTCTGGTCAAACCCGACCCATTGACACCCCTAGTTCTAAGGAGTGAATGAAGGACTTGACATCAAATGAAAGGAGAGATGCAAACGATTCAGATCTAGAACAACTTAATACATGGGGATTTGGATTGGAATCGGATCCGGAACAACCAAAAATTTCAAAACCCCCATCCTGAATCCAACCCATTTGAAAGGAGGGAATTGGAAAATGCTGAATTTTCTTTCCCCATAGAATTTTGAGGATTCCCTTTTTCAGAGAAGTAAAAACGGTGTCGTTCTCTTAGGGCTGGGTTGTCACTGGGTCAGATTTGCACTGCACCCAGATGGGTACCAATTTTAAGGTGCTAGCAGAAGGCCTGATTCATGAATAGCGTAGATTAGACCAGAGCAAATAATCTTATGACAAAAAATAGCAGATATTAATCAGAACTTCGGTCGATTATCTGGGTCTGCTATACAAATTTATAAACCAGACCCAAGGTTTATATATTATTCCAATCATGTGGGTCCAACTCATTCAGCTAATTGGACCTATACCACTAATTCCATACTCGGATCCTATCAGATCTGACCAGCTAGGTCAGGGTTGTAACTTCTGTTCTTCCAAACAAAACCTTAGACTTTGTATTTGGACGGGTATGAGCAAAGGACTTGGTGAGTAGGATCCAAAATGGAGAATCCAAGAAACCTCTTATTTAGGTGAGATTGGTGTATTTCTTCTCCACACAATCCACAAATGACAAACCAAACCCTATCAGTGTCCAAAGCTCATTCCCCAGAATAATTTTTTGGAGAATTTTGATGAGGATGTTTTCCTTATGCACAAAAAAATGCTGTAAGGACGCATGCATTTGTTTCACTCAACTTTTATGGGAAACTGCCGAGCTGTCATTTTTTCGCCATGATGAAACAAACATCAAATCATTAAAGTAGAAAAGTATTATGGCAAGAGTGGGTCCGTTTTTCTCACCACCCACTAGTTTTGATGTGTATCCTTCCATACCCTCTCCTCCATCGGAGCAGGTTATATGTTCTCCCTCCGAACAGGCCAGTTAGCTACATCTTGTGTTTGGGGGGTCCCAAAAAGCACCACGTATTTAAGCATGTGTGTCTCGTATCCCCATGTTTGTCAGCATTAATCAACATTGGAGTTTGATGCAATTGCAAAGACTTAAGTACCCTCTCCTCCATTGGTGCAAAAAAAAAATGACAATTCTAGAAAAGGAGTGGTTGTAAAGACTTAAGTGCCCCGAAGATGATTATTTAAGACCCAGTCTCTGCACTGTAGGATTATCCGAGAAAGAAATCTTCCCTGGAGGAGGCCATGAACATCAACCCTCTCACTCTCTCTCTCCCTTCTCTTTCTGCTTCTATGCACATCCAGCAGAAGATCCTACATTGCTCCATCAAGCACCGTCTGACCTGCACATTGACTGTTGTGGAGCCTGATTCAGAGTTTTTACCTTTACAGGAGGAGGGTTTGGGGGCTCCTCCCAGCGTGGGTAGCATCATTCAACTAAATGAGTTGTAGATCCTGATTCAGAGTTTTTACCCTTACAAGAGAGGGGTCTGGGGGCTCCTCCCAGCGTGGGTAGCATTATTCAACTTGAAGAGTTGTGGAGCCTGATTCAAAGTTTTTACCCTTACATAAGAGGGGTCTGAGGGCTCCTCTCAGCGTGGGTAGCATCATTCAACTTGATGACTTATGGAGCTTGATTCAGAGTTTTTGCCCTTACAAGAGGAGGGTTTGGGGGCTCCTCCCAACGTGGATAGCATCATTCAACTTGATGAGTTGTGGAGCCTGATTCAAAGTTTTTGCCCTTACAGGAAGGGGGTTTGGGGGCTCCTCCCAGCGTGTGTAGCATCGTTCAACTTGATGAGTTGTGGAGCCTGATTCATAGTTTTTACCCTTACAGAAGGGGGTTTGGGGGCTCCTCTTAGCGTTGGTAGCATCGTTCAACTTGATTAGTTGTGGATCCTGATTTAGAGTTTTTGCCCTTACATGAGGGGGGTCCGGGGGCTCCCCCCAAGCACGAGTCCCGGGTGTCATGGTAAAAAAATGCACAGGGTGTCGTGGTGAGAAAGACATATGTTTGTTTCAAGCAAGGTTGGAAGAAATCAATGGAAAATCCAACAAGGATCATGCCAGAATCAAGACGTGGATGTCAAGCGAGAATGGTGTTGTGCAACTCAAATAACATAGAATAATAGGGGTCTGGTTTTTAGATAAAATGGGGAATAAAATGACAATAAAAATCGCTGAAAATTTACAAGAATAAACTAGACTCAATAATAAAGACACCACTTTTTACGGATTTGGAATATGACCTTTGGTTAGGGAGATATGACCCTAAAAAGTTGATCCTAATTCGGGTAGCGATTTACAACGATTTGCTTACTGAATAACACTACAAATCACTATAGTGATTTGCGGAAGACACTACAATCGCTATAGTGAGATCCAACAACACTATAAATCATTGTGAGGCTTGTTGGAGACCCCAAAACACTATAATTCGCTATATTGATTTATGGAAAATACTACAAATCGCTGTTGAAAAGCTGGATAACACTATAAATCGTTGTGGGGCTCGTTGGAGACCCGAAAATACTACAAATTATTGTAGGAAAGCCCGATAATACTACAAATCACTGTTGGAAGGCCCCAAAAAAATTTGGTTCGGAGGGCGCTGCCCCCCGCCAGGGGCGCACCCCCTAGACTCCCGCCCGCTGACCATGCAGCGGGATCCGCTCCAGAGGGGAGCCCCCGGACCCCCCTCCTGTAAGGGCAAAAACTCTAAATGAGGTTCCACAACTCATCAAGTTGAATGATGTTACTTATGATGGGAGGAGCCCCCAAACCCCCTCCTGTAAGGGCAAAAACTATGAATCAGGCTCTACAACTCATCAAGTTGAACGATGCTACAGTCAGTGTGTAGGACAGTCGGTGTTTAATGGAGCAATGTAGGATCATCTGTTGGATGTGCACAGAAGTAAAGAGAAAAGGGAGAGAGAGTGAGAGGGTTGATGTTCATGGCCTTTGTTATCATCACAAAATTTTACTTTTGCAAGTCAAACTGACATTTGAAAAAGATTTTGAAAATAACTCACCTCCATTTTAAAATGCAAGATAATTTGGAAGAATGAGACTCACCTGTCAGTACGAGGTTCAACCGTTCCTGGCGCCTTTACCAGAGGTAATCGAACCAAGGATCAAAAGTGTGCTTAGCTTTGCTCAACTTGTCTAAATTGTGTTCTATTTCCTAAATGCACAAAGAATCAGGCATGTGCTATGAATTTTCTGAAAATGCAGATTGAAAATATGATGTTTGCTTTGATATTTAAAATACTTGGAAAATTCTTAGAAAAGAAGTCCTTGGAAAATCGTGAATCATGATTGAGAGAATGTTTCTGAGAAAGTGAAAATCAATTTCTGAAGAAATATAAGCGTTTTGTGAAAATCGATTCTAAGAAATTTGGAATAACTTTGGAAAAACATGATTTCTCTGAATTCAAACTTTGAAATATAACTTGAAAAATCAGGATTTTGAACTTGGGAAATGCTTGAAATGTCATTGGAAAATCAATGTTTTGAGAAAATCGATTTTTGAATAAGACTTAGAAATTTTGAGAAAATCGATTTCTCTGAATTGAAATTGTAATTTGCAAATGAATGAAATGAATGAATATGGATTTAAAAGACTTGATTTTGAAGAATTGAGAGAATCCTTTTGTATTTTTGAGAAATGCAATGCATTTTGAAGTTAGCCTAAGAGTGCAGGCAGAATGTGGCTAATACGAAGATCACAAATCTGGGTCTCATTCGTATTCTGACTATGGCCATAAATACGAATTTCACCGAGTTTGTCAACTCTCTAAGAGCTAGTGCACGTGCCATTCGTGTAGAACACATTGGATTTGTAAAGAATGTGCATGAATTGGCATACATAGCAGTTATATATCAAAGTTTAAAACTATATGCATTGCAAATCCTAATCTATGCAGAAATTGAAATTCTTATTCCAAAGTTTACATTTAATTTACATCACTAATTGAATTTAAATATAGAAAATTAAAGGAAAGTAAAGTCTTCAATATCCCTACAAAACTAGAAAAATTGATTAGTGAAGATATGTTGGCTTTTCTAGGTTTATCCAGCAATATCTGGAAATTGCTAAATTTTGCTAGATACAAGCCTCTTTCCATGATTCCCTGATATAAACTTAATGAAATATGAAATAAACTAAACAAATAATAAAGATGAGATTTTAAAATTCGAAATTAGGGTCAAAATGGCCAAAATACCCCTGATTGCAAGACTATGGCCTTGAAATCAGGGTTTTCAGAAAGATATTTGGTACAATACAACTTTTGAAATTCAAATGAGAATAAATCAAACCAAATATGATATGACATGATTAAAAACATAAAAATTAGGGTTTAGAATTTCAAAATTGAGGTCAAATGACCAAAATGCCCCTGATAGCAAGACTATGGCCTTGAAATCAGGGTTTTCTGAAATAAATTTTGGTAAAAACTTTAGGTTTAGGGTTTAAATAAAGTCAAATAAACATAAAATTAATCACGAAACATCCTAATATGATTCTAAACAAGAACAAACCCTAAAAACATGAACTTATATATGAAAATAAAAAAAATATCATGAAAATCACAATTTTTGTAGTGTTTCTGGATCCTGCAGGTACCCTGTTTTGCTATTTGTTCCATTCAAGCATCAAATGGATTCCAAAATTCATAAAAATTGGCACATACACTTATTATAACCCTAAAATCAGATTGGAATTATAAAAATATATTTTTGACATTATTTCAATTCGCAAATTGCATTAAAACCCTAAAATAAGCTATTTTTACCCTTGGTCACAAACTAGTTTCAATGTTAGACCCGAATCAGGGGCCAAATCACCATGAAAATTTCTCAAATTTTACAGAGGTAAACTAGATAGAAAAACAAATATTTACCTCTTTAGAGATTGGAAAAAGCATCTTTGATGAGGGAGAAACCCTTCCGGCAATCCGGACTAAAATTTAATGAATATAAAATTGGTTAAAACAGATATTTCCGGTTAAAAATACATAAACAAATAGAAAACTTCATAAAAAATTCTTGACATTTCAGCAGTGAACATTAGACAAAAAAAAAATAAACTTCATTTTTTACAGATCATGATGCAGGTTTGTCCCCATTAAGCAAAACACTTCTCGCCAAAACATGCTAGTGAAGCATGCATCATGATCGCTGACGATGCTCTCCAGAATTCTCCAATGCTTGATTACGTTCCGCACAAACAACTTTACAGTATCTGCAGTTGAGCAGGCGACAGGGGCATGCATGAAGACAACATACTTTGAGAACCTATCGACATCCACATAAATCAAACTGTAGCCTTGTGCTTTCGGCATGATCATAATAAAATCCATGGTTATGCACTCCCAAAGACAACTTGGCACAGGTAGGGGCTCCAATAGTCCACCGGGTCTCTGATTGATGGGCTTGTTTTGTTGACAAATCAAGCAAGTTTGCACATAAGCATCTACATCATCACGCATTTGCGACCAATAGAACACACGTTCTAACAATGCCAAGGTCCTCTGTTGCCCTGGGTGACCAGCCCAGGTAGTATCATGGCACTCGTGTATCAAGCGCCTCATCAAGGTATCCTACCACAGAATGTATAGATGGTCGTTTGTAGTGCAGAGCAAATTGTCCTCTAGCCAGAATCTTTGCGTCTTCCCTTCCTTCACCAATGTGATCAATTGTTGAGCCATCAGATCACTTTTTAAAGCTTCTTGCACCTGTTCAAGAAGATCGCACGTCGGTTGGCTCACACTACCATCCCAGGAGAGCAAAGCTGCGAGTTTCACCTTTTGACTCAAGGCATCGACCACAACATTGGTCATGCCTGGCTTATACTCGAGGACCATATCAAATTCTACTAAGATATCCTGCCAGCGCGCTTATCTTGGACTCAGCTTCTTCTGAGTCTAAAAGTAGCTTGTCGAAACATTGTCAGTGTGCACAATGAATTGCGACCCCAAAAGGTAGTGTCTCCATGTATGGAGACAGTGCATGACCGTCAACATCTTGCGCTCATGCACAGTGTGTCGATGCTCAACGTCGTTCAACTTTCTACTTTCAAATGCGATAGGATGTCCTTCTTGGAGCAACACCCCTCCAATAGCAAAGTTAGATGTGTCAGTCTGCATTTTAAACGGTTACCGACAGTCAGACAACTTCAGCACGGACTCATTTTTGAATGATGCATCAAACCATCAAAAGCCTTTTGACAGGTATCAGACCATAGCCATGGTTTGTCTTTCTTCAACAGATTTGTGAGTGCAGTAGCTATCTGAGAGTATCCCTTAATAAAGCGTCAATAATAATTTGCAAGCCCCGAGAAGGAGCGCAACTCAAGAACCTTAGAGGGCGGCTCCCATGCTTGAATAGCCTCAATCTTTTTGTAGTCTATTTTGAGAGTGCCTCCTCCCACAATATGCCCAAGAAAATGAACTTCCTTCTGGCTGAATAGGCACTTTTTTTGCTTGACATACAACTCGTGGTCCTTCAGAGTCTAAAACACAATCTGAAGGTGCTGAACATGCTGCTCAATCGAATCACTGTACACCACTATGTCATCCAGGTACACGATGACAAACTTGTCAAGGTGCGGGTAAAAAATCTTATTCATTAAGGTCGAAAAGGTAGAGGGTGTGTTCATCAAGCTGAAGGGCATGACAAGGAATTCAAATGCCCCATATCGCGTTACATAGGTAGTTTTTGGCTTATTCTCTTATGCCACTCTGACTTGCCAGTTGCCAGATCTCAAGTCCAACTTAGAGAAGACCTTTGCCTTTCCAAGCTGATCAAACAAGTCTGCGATCAAAGGAAGCGGATACTTGTTCTTCACTGTCATTTTGTTCAGTGCCCTATAGTCGACGCACAAACGCTTCGACCCATCGTGCCTCGCTTGAAACATCACGGGCGCTAAAAAGAGAGCTTTGGATGGTTGGATGATCTTCGCTTTGAGCATATCATCTAGTTGTTTGCATAACTCCTGCAGCTCAGGAATTGCCATGCAATAAGGAGCTATTGTGGGTGGCCATGCACCCAGTACTAATTCAATTTGATGGTCTACCTCATGCCTCAAAGGTAGCTTCTTCGACATCTCGGTGGGAATAACATCGCCAAACTCCTTTAATACTGGCACTAAGGCCTCTAGAACATCTACGACTTCTTTTGCCTCATCCGTAGTGTAGATTGTGACAAGAAAAGTCTCATCACCGCTTTTCATACCTCTCTTAAACTGGAGTGCAGACACCAAGCACTCAAAGGGCTTTCCTGATATCGCAGTAACCATGTAGAGCTGATCCTTACTCTCAAACTGACAACGTTGAGGTGGGGCATCGGCACTGCTTTGTTGCTTCTCAAGAATTCCATCCCGAGGATGACTTTGAAATCATCTATAGGTGCGACTGATAACGTGATCCTCCCCGATCAGTTATGGATTCACACTGGTGCATCATGGACAATACCGTAGATGACCTTGGCCTTCGAATTGACCGCTTTCATGCGGCTCTCTTTTCGTTTTCACTATAATCCCAACCATTCTGCTTCTTCACGTGAAATGAAATTATGCGTGGCCCCTGTGTCTACCAATGCCTTAGTGATTTTTCCGTTGAGTAGAAGCTTCAAATACATCAATTCTTTACATATTCTCAATTCTATAGAAGCCGCCACCTTCACCGCATTCATCATTTGCATTGCGCCAACCGTTGGCACCTCATCAGGATGGTAATCTTCGTCACCCTGAATAGCATTCGTCGGTGGGGGTGCACGGTTATCTCCATTCCCTTGACCACGATTTCTGTTGGAACATGTATCCTACCAATGATCACCATGGCAGATACGACAATCATGCCAATGATAGTTGCCACCTTGAATGCTATTCCTATTTTGATTATAGTTTTGGCCAACTTGTCAGCCTTGATTCTGCTGGTTCTCGCAGCCAACATTCTACCCATGGTCATTCCTTCAGTTGTCCCTTCGATTGTTGCGGTCATTTCCTTGCTGTCTATCTTGAAATGCCGCATCATTTCTGTCAAGCTTGGCAAGTTTTTCTGCAACCACAAGTGCCTCAAATAGCATCGCTGGGTCATGCCGAATAAGTTCAGTGTTCGCCCCACCCTTGCAAACCGTTAGGGAAAAAGAACAACCGATCCTAATCATCCATTCTCTCGACTTCCAACATTATTGAAGAGAATGCCTTGACATAGACCCTGTCTGTTTCAGTGCAAGCAACCATTTGTGGGCCAATTTCTCTTGATTTTTAGGTAGAAAGTAGTTTCATAATTCCTTTTGGAGGTCCTCTCACGAGACTATAACAACCAAACCCCATTGAACATCACCCAAGCGACGTTTCCACCAGAGAGTCGCTTCATCCGCAAAGTACATTATTGCGGTCCGCAACCTATCTGTGTCGTCCTCTATTCTTGCAATTTCTAAAAAATGGTCCATCTCGTAGATAAAAAATTTGAGATCCTTTGAGTCCCGCGTGCCTTTATACTTTGCGGGCTTAGGTAGCCTGTAACGTAGTCTATCTACATATGTCGCAACGCCGCCAGCTGGAGCAGTCCTCAGCTATCGCTCCAACTGTTCATTCTTTCACCGAACAACATCCAATTCAGCAGTCATGATGTTGAACCGACCCAACAAATCATCAAATCTGGTGGCAAAGTCCTCCACCAAGTAGTTAAGTTTAGTGGCAAGACTTTCTACCGAGTCTTCCACTCCCTCTACTGTTGTTTTGATCTCAGCATTGAGATCCTTAAAAGCCATACAAGTCCCATTAACCAACTTCTCCATGTTGGTCATTGTCTTAGTCAGCTCTGCAACATCGCGTGAGATGGTTGATACTCAATCATCGACCATGAAATCTTCTTCAGCAGGAACCATACTGCCTGAAGGAGTCATGACATTCTTCTTTGGTGCCATTGTCACTTCCAATGTCAAAAAGGCTCTGGTATCAACTTGTCACGGGCTTAGAAGCGAAGGCCCCCGCAATATCTGTAGCTTGAGGCAATTACAAACACCGAAGGCAGGCCTTTTTAGCGCACAAGCAACACACAACACACACGCATGAGCGAAAGCAAGAGTACACGTATGCATAAACATAAAGAGATCAAAGAGACAAGGATGCAAAAAGCTTCTTTATAGATACTTGAAAGCAAAGTACATCAAGAGGGGGAAGAGAGAGTCCGAATACACGAAGTTCTTAAGTCGTAAAGCCTTGTGGGGCACTCGAGAGTGCTCAAGAGGTATATACATCAAAGCAAAAAGGTGAAAATCATGGCAGAACATGCTGATTCCCAGCCAAAAAATCTCACCTCCCTCCAACTCTTCCAAAACTTCAATGAATTATCCATATTCAGTGTCACGTCATTTAATTGTCTTCGATTACATCCCAACTCTTCCTACGACACAAAGCCTTAGTCGTGCCCATGTGACATGGAGAGGAAGGGGAAGAATGGACCTAATTACTAGGCTTTACTTTTCCATAGGTAAAGCACAAAACACTGATAATGTTGCGAAAGGAGAAGGTTATGCAACCCACTATTTGTTTGTTAACAAAGGTAGTACGACAAAAAAGGTGGTCCATAATGGAGATAAAAATCTCAAGCATAAATGTTATAAAGATGGCGTGAACCAACTAAGAGTGGTGATCGGATGACTACGGATATAATATAAAAATCAAGAGGGCATGATTATTTTTTAAAATTAAAGAAAAGAAATTATGCATGTAGGCTGATTTGGGCGACTATACAAAGCACATATAGGTTTTCATAAGAATAAGAAATTAGTCCAAAGGAACATATTTAAATACAATTTTGTGACATTTAAAGAATTTATTTCCTAGGAAGTAGGGACAATGGAGTGGAAGGCGAAAGAAGCTTTAAATTCTCTCCCCGATCGTATTAGTAAGAACTTGGACCAAGCTCAAGCATATCTCCAAATGGTTAGCAAAACACCATAAAAGTAGAGCAAAACTTAGCAGCCGACCATGGGAAGCAAATTCCATGACTGGTGACCACTATCAAGCCGCTTGTGGGAATGCTCCACCCAATTCCTCGAAAGTACATTGAAATCCTTTAAAAGATAGGAAATGGATGCAATGTGAGGTATTTTATTCATGTGCTCAATCCACAATTTGATTGTGACTCTAGATCGCTTTCTAGGACAGTCTTTTCTGAACCAGGCCACTCTAGGAACTAGGGGTGTTCTGGTTCAGAAAAGACTGTCCTAGAAATGGTGAGATTTATTTGGGAGAGCAGAAATAATAAGATTTTTAATAAAGAGCATCCTGACAACCCGACACTTGCTACTAGAATTATTAACAGGGTGAGAGAGCAGCTGCTTCCTATTATGAGGAACTCTTCCGGTGTGCTTAAGATCGTTATTTGCAACATATAACGGTTGGGAAATGCAATCAGGAGTAGCGAGGGTGTCTTTGAAGATTGGATGGATGGGTAGGCAATCAACTACAAAACACACGGGAATGGGTGTGGTGGAAGGAGATTCTAGAGAACTTTTCTTTTCCTACTCATCTCATTGTGGAAATCTCCAAAAAAGACGTTGTGCAGATTGTGAGTAAAGTAAGGAAATGAACTACAAGTTGGGATCACCAACTGGGGCTCCGCTTGTCTAGTAGGAGCAGCTAGTGCACGCCACCTTGTGTTGGGATGTTGCATGTTCAAAACCCAATGGTATAGTTGTTATTTTCAACCTTGTGACAAAAGAATTTAAGAAAGAAGATCTCAAGCCTAGAGGCACGTTCTTAAGATCACTATCTTTAGAACTTCAATCGCCCCACTCCGAGAAGTCTGAAGAAGCGAAAAGGGGTTTGTTGTGACTGAGTTCCTAGGATACAACTAGGCTTGAACCTCAAGAGAGTCACTGCTTCGCAAGGATAGATGATCTCTACCATACTTGTCTCAGCAAGCCAAATCGAGAAGAAGGAAGAAGAAGATTAAAGAGTCAGAAAATTCTTGTGTTTTCAAAAGACGAAAATAAAAGATATTTATAGACTTTTAGATAGCCCAAAATGTTTTCTGATAAATGAGATTAATGGTCATAAATCTGACGGTTTGAAAATAGGACAAAAAGGTACCTGAACGGTCACCCACCTTTGACTGCCAATCAAAGGCCTTCAAAACCATCCAACAGTCACAATGCAACATTAACTCGATATACATGCAACTTAAAGCCTTTCAAACGGCCAGATAACTCAAAACCGAAAAGTCAAAACAAACATTTGCACCTCGCACCGCTGCGAGCGTGCGAGGTGCGCCATCAAAACGCCATCAAAATGCCACATTGCGCCTCAAGCGCTCTTGTGCACACACGCGCGCACGTTATACAACTATACCATTGGGTTTTGAACCTGCAACATCCCAACATAAGGTGGCGTGCACTAGCTGTTCCTACCAGACAAGCAGAGCCTAACCTCAGCTTGCCTTTCAAAAAAAAATGGTGAGATTTATTTGGGAGAGCAGGAATAATAAGATTTTTAATAAAGAGCATCCTGACAGCCCAACACTTGCTACTAGAATTATTAACTGGGTGATAGAGCATCTGCTTCCTATTATGAGGAACTCTTCCGGTGTGCTTAAGATGGTTATTTGCAAACTGATGGAAACCACCTGCAGATGGTTGGATTAAGTTATCAGTTTACAACAAGTTTCATAGCATATAATGATGGTTTCTCAAACGCTTCCTTCCTCTATTTCACTCGTATTGCTTCTTGTATTCATTCTGTATCCTGGTAATTGTGAGTCATATATGCATTTTTTTTTTGTCCAAACTTGTGAGAATTCCAATATCCAATGTGGGAAATACGTGCACAGGACCCTCCAACCTGAAACCACTCGAGCTGACCTGCATAGCATGCGTTATAGTTAAATGTTTAAAAAAAAATTCCATAGAAATAGAACTGTCACCATGAGTTGCTTTTACTGCTACTACTTTAACTTTTGACTTTGGCTTCAAATGATCACCCTTTCTATGCAAAAAAAGCTGAGATGGGTGGGGATCTTTTGGGAAAAGCAGTCACCTCTTTAGTGATACTCTGAGTTTTCCCTGCACCAACTGGGTTCATTCTCAGGAGAACAAACTCTATTTGTGCAGGCGGGCGGTGTAGTGTCTGGAAAAAAAGCAGGCAGCCATGATACCATGTCAAAGAGGGATGGTTTCCCATAATCATTATGGGAGGGTCTTTTTCTACCAGGCATCCAGAGAGCGGTTGTGCCATGACTATTTGACAAACCCAATAACATGACCACATTTCATGTGGGGCCTACGCTGTAGTTGTTGGCTCATGCAATGCTGTCATTGATTGGCTAGTGCCACCTAGCCTTGGCATAGCCAGTCCTTTAATCTCAACTCATTCTTTTCTCTCATTATTTATTTATTTTTTTTGAAAGGCAAGCTAGAGTCAGGCAGACCCACCAGTTATTATTCAACCTACTACTGGGGTTTTGAACCTGCAACGTCCCTCTACAGGGAGACGTGCAATGACAGCTCCTACCAACCACGCGGAGCCTCTTCTCACTCTTCTTCCTCCTGTTTCCACAACCCATCATTCCTTTTGCCGACCCAAATGGGCAGCGCACCTCCATTTCCAGCCAAACCTTCCTGGACAAGTTTGACCTCTGTACAAAGAAAAGAAAATAATAAAGAAAGTTGGTGGGACCCTTCTAACTCCGTTATTGTTCTGGGCCTCACATGACAGACTGTCGCCAGGACATTAATTTGACCATCCACTATAAACGCAGAACATACCAGACCCGAGTCCGATAAATTAAAGCAGGAAGATTAATTATGCAATTTACATGTAATTAGAATCTGATATTATACAGATCATAGTGACAAACGTTTTAAACGGCAATTTCTCGTTTTTCAAAAACTTGCTAGAAATTGAAATTTTTTCATAAAATCTTGCATTTTTTCGGCAAAATCTTGGCAATAAAAAAATTAATTAAAAAATAAAAAATCTATTTTTAAAAGAAAATATTAATAAAAATTATTTAAAAATAAAAATACATGTTTTTTCACGATAAATAGCCATTTAAAACATAAATATCGCATTTAATTCACGGTATTTATGTTTTTTCATAAATCTCACGGGATTTCGAAAATCTCGCAAGAAATTGCCGTTTTAAATTTTCAGGCAATTTCTCACGATATTATCGCGAGATTTTCATAAATCTCGCGATATTTGTCACTATGATACATATTAAGGTTTAGTTTCAAATTAGGATGGGAAGCTTTGTATTATAGATTTGAATTTCCTTTTCTTTTTCCATACTCAAATTGGGGATATAGGCCCCATTCTATGTACTAATAAAGTCAAGGAACTGGTTCCACCAATACCGACCATGACTCAGGTCTATTACACCACGACAAAATTTACAGGCCACACTGTACATTATTTGATTGTAATATTGAAAACTAAAAGATCTAACGTTAGATCAGATCTTCTTTCACAGCCAAGAAACACAAATCAGGCAAGAACACAAGATCACACACAATTTTACGTGCCAGGACATGCCTAAATCCACAAAAATATCTCTCTCTATTCAACGCTGAGAGACAAGAGCTTTATATATATCACCTTATTTGATTCCAAGTGGGATTAGGTTTCTTCAACCTTCCCTAATTTGATAATCTTTACTCTTAAGATTACATATATAACTTTAAGACTCTCTTTTGAATAGGATTCATGTTCATACGTAAATTCTTGAGGTTTTCTTGATTATTAGTCTTTCATATGTGGATCATTTTTCTTGGGTTCTTCAAGATTAAAGTCCTTCTTGGAGTCATGTGGGCTTTCTTGATTATCTTTAACACCCCTTGTAAGTTCATCTCACCAATGATGAGATTGAGCTTGGATCTAATGTCTTGAAACCGCCTAGTGGATAGCGGCTTGGTTAAGATATCTACAAGTTGATCCTATGACACAATACATTTAACTCCAAATTTCTTCTTTTAACTTTCTTCTTGACAAAGTGAAAATCAATTTCAATGTGTTTCATGCGGATATGAAAAACTAGATTTGCCATCAGGTATGTTGCTCCAAGGTTATCACACCATATCACTCGAGTTTCATTTTGCTCAACATGTAATTCACGTAACATATATCCTAACCAAGTAAGCTCAGACACCACACCTGCAAGAGATTTATATTTTGCTTCAGTACTTGATTTGGCAATAGACCCATAAGCATACCTCTTACTTTTATAGATCTATCTGCATCAAACTAGATTTTGAGTAGATGATGCAAGAACAAGGGTCTAGGTTTCATTCCTGATAAGTGCATCATATTCGTCCTGTATAGTCATTTGCCACTTCTTTTCTCTATTGGCTTTAACAAAGGTTTCTGGTTCTGACTCCTAAAATAACTCACTTATTATGGCAGCACTTAAGAGGTATCTAGTTATGAACAAGTATCTTGGTTACAAGGTTTTATCTTGAGACCTGGTAACTATGGTATGAGTTCTGACAGGTTGGGGATCTTCTATAGAATTTAGGTCAACAATTAAATTTATTGCTGAAGAGGCATTAGAATCAGAAGTAGCAGAGGCTATAGGTGACAAATTTCTTGGATTAGGGTCTGGACTAATGATTGGTAGAATAAATGGATTGGGTTCTGGACTGAACGGTTTTGGTAAATACAAGATGGGTATAGGTGAACAACATTCATGATTTATATGACTTTAGTTATGTAAAGAATTTGGCAAAACAAAAATAGAATTTGGTAATTCTTTCTCAGGAGGTCTTGATGGTTTTTGAGTTTGGAACCAACTGGATACGTCTTTAAAAGTGACAGGAGAATTGAAACTAGTATACAAAAAATTTTGTTTCATAAAAAATAAAATGTCTAGAGATACAAACTTTATTAGCCACATGATGAAAGCACAAATAACCATTATAATTAGTTCCATATCTAATAAAAACATAGTGCTTAGTTTTGGGAGATAGTTTTGAAGAGTTGTATGAAACTAGGTAAGGATAACAAGTACATAAATTTTTTTTTTAAGAAAAATATAGTCAGGAGTTTTTTTTAGAAGAAGCACATAAGAAGACTTGTTATTGATATTAGGATTGGAAAGCATGTTTGACATCTACCCAAAACCTAGTACTCATAAAGACATAGATCGTCATACTTAATCTGGTTTCAATATGTTTATGTTTTCTTTCAACAATCCCATTTTGTTGGGGAGTATACAGACAAGAAATCCAATGCTTAGTACCATGATGATTTAAGAAACTTGAAAAAGATAAACTGAGAAACTCTCCATTTCCATCATTGTAAAAAATTTTAATTTGAAAACCATTTTATGTTTCCATAATATTTTTAAAGATTTAAAAATAACTCAATGTATCAGATTTTCTCACCAAAGAAAATAATCAAGAAAATAAAAAACTAATGATCAACAATCAACAAATAATATCTACGACCTTCTCTAAAAATCACAGGTGCATGACCCCACAAATATGCATGTATAACTTTCAGATGATGAGAAGCAATAGTCTTAGATAAATTAAAAGGCAATCTGTGAGTTTTTCCAAGCATGCAACTAGAACATAAATCAAGTAAATAGAGTCTATTTCAAAACAAGTGTTTAGAACTAAAATTATTCATAATATTCTCGTAAGGATGTTTAAGTCTACAATGCCATTTTTTAGATGAAATCTCTTCCTGAACATGAAACGGCCCTACTCTTTTATCTGATTCTTTGCTTTCCTGGTTCAAGAGGAATAAACCTACTTCACTTTGTCTCTTTAGAAGAGTAGCCTTGTTCTTCAAAACCTTAACATAGAAATATGTGGGGTGAAACTCAAAAATATAATTATTATCATGAGTATAACAAGCAACAAAAAGTAAATTTTTCTTTATTTGAGGCACAAGAAGAACATGTATAAAAAATATCCTTTTAAAGAAAGATTTATGTTAACTATACAGGATATATGGAGATTAACACTATTACCAACCATAACTAAATCTATACCCCAATATTCAACCTTATCTATTATGACTTCTTCTTATGCAGTCATATGATGGGTGGCGCATGTGTCTAGATACCAATTGAAGATATGTTCAAGAAAGCATTAAAGACTTTAGGAATATCTCAACACTTCCTTGCAATATGATTTCCATGATCATAAAATTGATAAATAATTCCTTGCTGATTTGGATTTTTTTTTCTTGGTTTTCATTACATCTACATTGATTGTTTCTTGTAGGAAAACTGTGACCACGACCACCAAAATTGTTCTTGAATTTTTTGCCTCTGCCACCACCTCTTCCACCTCTAAATTGCCCTAAAAACCTTAACTTTGATCTTTGCTTTGCTAAGCAAGGAAGGCAGTGGATATAGATTCTTGAAAAGATCTCTGATTCAAAAACTGAATTCTTTTCTTTAAATTTAACAACATATCATATATTTTATAGAAGGATGGTAATCCATCTAGAATAGTAATAATGGTAACAAAGCTCTCACATTCATGAGTAAGGCCATTTAAAGTATAATGCACTAAATCATCATCACTTATAATTTTATTAACACTTAGAGAATCGATACAAAACTTATCATAATTCAAATATTCTGTAATGAACTTTTCTTCCTTGCTAACATCTTAAAGATCTTTCTTCATTTTCATAATTCTAAGGCTAAATTAAGAAGCATATGCTTTCTCATGGGCAACTCATGCTTCTCTAGCACTGGAAATCCTAACAATTTGACATAATCTTAGTTATAGTAGCCTTGATCCAGCTTAAGGCTAGCTTATCAAACCTTTTCCATATAAAATATTCAAGATTTATAGGATAAGATTCACCATCTTTAGTCTCATTTAAATATTGATTTGGAGCAAGGCATGAACCATCAACAAATTTAATGAAATCCTAACTGAAGATAACTGATTCAATCTAAGATTGTCATAAGAAGTAATTATTGCAATCAAGTTTCATCAAGACAAGACTCAAAAAGGTATTTCATTGGATTGCAACATTAGGAACCAAAGATATGGCCATAGATGATGACACAAATGCAAACGAAGAACTCATAATGATAGGTACTTAAACAATAAGAATACAAGAATGATTCCAAAGTCAAGGGCAACACACACCCACACGAACAACTCAAAAATGAATTTTAATGCTCAAAACTGACACTCCTACACCAAACACAATATCAACTACTCTTGCGTGAAACACGATATCAACTAGTATTGACCAATGACTCCAGTCTCTGATACCATGAAACAAACATATCTGACATTGGATCAGATCTTTCACAATTAAGAAACATAAAGCATACATGAACACAAGAGCACACACAATTTTATGTGGTTTGGCTAGGGTGTGCCTACATCCACAAAAAATCTCTCTATTCAACATATTTTTCTTTGAGAGAGGAGAGGTTTATATATATCACTTTATTTGATTATAAGTGGGATGAGGTTTCTTGAACCTTCACTAATTTGATAATCTTTACTCTCAAGATTACATAACTTTAGGACTCACTTTTGCATGGGATTCATGTTCATACGTGACTTTTTCTTGAGGTCTTCTTGATGATTAGAGTCCTCCATCATATGTGGATCCTTTTTCTTGAGTTCTTCAAGATTTTTGTCTTTGGAGTTGTGTGAGCTTTCTTGATTACTTTATTGATTATCTTATTGATTATATTTAACAAATGCCTCAATGATAAAACACAATATTTATGCTTTGACAAAAAAGTCCTGATATTTTGAAAATATGGCAAAAAATTACCATTTAAAACTTTCAGGTAATTTCTCATTGCATTTCCATGATTTTTTTCATAAATATTATAATAATGTGTTACATTGGTTGTAAGATGAGACATCCAACAATGCTGATGAGAAAATATATACAAAGGAATCTATGGTAGATGAATAGATTGAAGGATCTTTTTAAGCTAGAATCAACATTCAGGCATTAGAAGGTCAAAACATATGTGATTCCAACTAGAAGTGCAATAATCATTAGGCAGTTGAATTCGGTAGGCAATCTTGCAGTGTGGGTGATAAATTGCAGTTGCAAATTGGATGTCCTAGTCCTACTGGCTAAGCCTATGTACTGTACTTATGGTTGCTTACCCCTTGTTGCACACGAAGTCTCCGAGAGCCTTGAAACATGCCAATGGTATGAGACTTGGTGCATAAGAAGTGTGTGAATGTCACAAAGTGTGTCCTGTGCCGAGGTTCAACATCGGGCTGTGGAAGGGGCATGGTATGTGCAAGGGTGTGGTGTACCGCAGATGCGGCAACAAATGTTCGGATGTGTGTGAAGTGAGGTGGAATTGCCTTAGGAACAATGGATTGGCTGGCCGCGGCATGCATGGGGCAGTCGGGCCAGCTTCGTAGCAAGCAGGCCCAAAGTGGGTCTGCTCGTATGTGCAAAGGTTATGCACAGACTGCTGGGGTGCATTAGCAGGTGTGCACAGCTTGGTGTGCATGCATATGGCACCCGTGTGTGCTGCGCGTTGTGGTGTGTGGGGCACACTGCGTCACACATACTGCATGCATCACATGCACTGCATGCAGTGTGTGAAGTGTGGTGCATGGTGCACAGTGTGCGTGGCATGCGACAACATGCTGCAGCACGCATGGGCATGCGACTGCAGGGGCATGGCACATGCAGCAGCGTGAGGCACTTTGGCTAGGAATCGTTCACCGTCGACCTCTATCATTTGGTGCTCATAGGCACTCTGTTGAGAAACCACACTCAGATGATGTATGTCATTCAACACACATAGGGGTGAGGTGATCGGCACACATAGGCACAAAGCGATCAACGCATGTAGGTGCAAGGTGATCTAAACATGCAGGCGCAAGGCAAACAATGCACGCAGGTGTAGGGTGTTCAACACACATATCAATGTAATTATAGAAAGTGACATAATATGTCGATGCTCTTAGGTCTGCGATCACAGGAGAATTCGACAACACTAGCAAATTAGGCTTAAAAGTATTAGTGTTAATGCACTTATCTTGATATGTTGGATCGATGTGGTGAGCAAGGAGCTTAGTTATGTCAGAAGTGAATTGGCATAATTTCAGTTGTGCTGCAACAAGGATAGCGTAGATTCAACTCACATGATATTTGATCAGCTTTCTGCAACTAAGAGAACTCCATCAAAACTTATCATTATTCAAACCGAAAGAATATTGTGCTTGCACTCATTTGTCGATGAATTGAGACGTTCATGAGCTAAGAGCTCAATGATCTGTCTGGAGCAAGGCACACTTTATGCCTTGTGCAGCGATCAAATGAGAAGATCCAATAGATGCGATAGAGTGACAATTTATGGTAGCTGGAAGCTATTGCCGAACTGCAAATCCGATCGATGATATTGATTCTATGAAATTCATCATCTACTTGCTTTGGACACTTGATGTAATCAGATGTATGATGAATGAGGAAAGAATGTTGAAAGTAATGATCCTTAGCTAACCTATGGGTGTGACTAGCAAGGTCAATCCTCACAAGGAGGCCATCTCTGATTGGAGCCAAAGAAAAAAAAATATTTCTCCAAAAAATAAACAAAATTACATAATACATAATTTACAAAAGCCACACTATTTATAGATTGACCTTGCACTTAGTGCCAAGGTTCGGAAGGCCCATACTTCAAATCTGACTATTGTCGACCCTATTCTCTCAGTTGACACCACACTGGCTGACCTAAGCTCGGTGCTGCTCATCCTGCCTATCTGACTGGACTGACTGAATGCCCCTGGTAGACCTTAACTGACTCGGTTACTGTGTCCCTATGCTCAACTGAACCTTGCTGGTTCCCTCTGGCGCACACTCGGCTAGACTCTCCAACTGAGTTTTTACTTGAGTTTGCATCAAGCGTGTGCGACATGAGCACGATTGTGTGCACAAACTTTTAAGGTGATAATCCAACATGTATTTGGAGTTATTTGGGGCCAAGATCGAAGACTCACCATGTAAATGAACTATGGGGAACACGTGGGTGAAGGTGGATTCGAAGAATTTCAAAGTTGAAAAATTTATGGTTCCCTAAGTATTTTTCAGGTTCCTCCTATTGGAGGGAGCCCAGCTCCCAAAACACCTATATAGGGGACCTCCTGTTTGAGCTATTTGGCACGGACACCCCCTATATCACACGGGCAGCACTGGGAGTGCATGGGGGTTTTCGTGTGTAGTGCAAATCCCCCATGGGACATAGACAAAGGCTTTGGGTGTGCGAGTAGGCGGCCCTTAGTGCAGCAGTGTGGTCCCAATCGTGCATGGTGGCACGAGGTCATGCAAGTGAGTGCACAACACCAACAAATGAATTTAGGTGATGCTATTAGCTATGGCATGTAATCATCAACTGATCTTCGGACTGGGGGTCAAAAGGGTTTGTCTCTTTGGTGGTGAGGTTCCATTGGGGGTATGCCCATGGGGTCGCTATCCACTCTATGGCATGCGAGGCTAAGGCATCCGTGCGTTGTTGGCTTGAGTGACTTAAATTAAGGAAAAGTGGCTCAGAATAATACTTGGAGGCTTGGCATGCATCGATAAAGGCTTTGGTATGCGCTATGCTCCTCATGACCCGTGTTGGGTGTTCGTTAAGTCGACAGTGCTGCGAAGGCACGTTTCTGCCTATGCTAGCATATGCTTGCCTGTGTGAGCGACAAGGCATGTTTAGCCTTTCTGTTGGAGGTGCTAGCCTGTATGGGATGGCTATGCACGTAAGTGGCTATTAGATGCATAATGACCATATTTAAAAGGATTTCTTGAAAGAAAAGTTTGCTAAGTTGAAGTTCTGTTGTATAAAAAGATTACCTGTGAGAAAAACAAGTGTTGTGAGGTTGACTAGGCCGGGAGGCCTAGTGCATCACGTGCATTTCTTGGCTTGAAAGGAGAAAAATTTGGCCTTGGAATTTAGCCAGTGACACCTTTCTTGCCCTGAGAGAGTCGCTTGGCTTTGGTTGATCAAGGGCTTATGCTTTGCCCTCATTAAAGGGCTTGGGTTTCGATGACCACATGAGTTTACCTCGTAGGAGGAAGGCCCATTAAATGTCTCGGTTTGTTCTCGGTGAGGGTTCTTCATCATAAAAAAAAATCTTGGTGATCCTCTATAAAAGAACTCTTGATATTAAGGACTCTACTGCGTTATCAGTTAAAGAAAAGGATGAAGCCATTTTCATGGTCACTCTGACAGATGTGAAATCTCAACCAATGATGAAGACTTCTCCAACCGATAAGTTTTTGATTATTGATAAAGAGAGTCCATCGATAACCGTTGAATTTTGCCATCTACAAATAAAGGGATTTATTCCACGTGAGAAGGAGTTAGCTTCACTATTGGACGGAGTGCTTATCGTCAAAGACATGTAGCCTCATGCAAGAGTCTCTAATTTTATTGATAACTCTAAGAGGTTAGTTATCGATATTATTAAAATTAAGATTGAGGAGTCACTTCCAGCAAATATGGAGTCGGTTGACACTGTCGACATCATCAACACTAAAGTAGAGGGATCTCTACCACAAAATATGGAGTCAGTTGCCACACGTGAAGGTGGGCCAATAGATACTCTCTTAAGCTTGACATTAAATTATTCTTCTCCATTTAAATATATGTACACTCCACCATTGAGTTAAGAAAGATCTTTACCTCTCTCTTCATGGTCGTAGGATATTTTTATTCAAACCACATACATCTTGTGTTCTTGACTTTTTCTCATTTTTCTTTATGGTATCAGAGCTATCGAGGTGATTCGAGCATCTCGTGTTCCATGGCTTCCTCTGCACCTCGGTCATTGATCTACCCATACCCTGCGACACTAAATGTGTCAAATTTTGTTTTCTTAAGACTGTCTCATTCTAATTTTCTTTTATGGAGAACCCAAATCATGGCCTTGATTGAAAGCTAGGATATGCCAAGTTTTCTTTTCAATGAGCCGCCTATGATGATTGGCACTAATGCCAATCCCAACTTGAAGGAGGTTTTGAATCCATAATACCTGGCATAGAAAAAGTTAGACCACCTCTTAAAAGGCTGGATCATTGGAATCTTGTCTGAAAGTGTTCTCAGACTGATTGTTGGATTGGAAACGTCGAAGGAAATATGGATGGCTCTGGTCGATACTTTGGCTCAAGAATCTCAAGAAAGGGAGTTTCATCTTATGCACATGATGACTGTTGTCAAAAAAGGTACTGACACTATCAAATCTTATATTCAAAGGTTTAAGTCTATTTGTGATGACCTTGCTGCCATTGGCAAACTTGTCGAAGATGACAAAAAGGTGTTTTGGTTGTTGTAAGGACTTGGTCCTGAATATGAGTTTTTTGTCACAATAATGTTGAAACCGCTTGTTCCTTCGTATAAGAAAATCATACCACTCTTACAAAGTCATGAGGAGCGAACCAAAATGAATGAGTTGAACCAGCTACAAATGGCATTTTACGTGCAACATGTCCCTAACAAAAGAAAAGGGCAAGGAAATAACAACTTTAAGAATAATTTCAAGGGGCAATTTTTCCAAAACAAAAGTTCACTTGATTATAAGAAAATGAGTGAATCTCAAACGAAAAATGACAAAAGGAAAGAAAAAAAATAAAGCATCATGTGTCAAGTTTGAAATAAGAAAAGCCACTCTGCTTTGCGGTGTTTTAATCATTTTAATCATACTTATCAACTAGAAGATGTGTCTTAAGCTTTAGCTACTATTTCCATAAACTAAAGTCAAGATGCAAAATGGTTTGCTGACACCGGGGCCATGGCACATATGTATGAAAATTTAGGTAAATTGCTTAACATGAAACCTTATGCTGACAATGATCTTGTGATGGAAGAGAATGGTAAAAAAATTCCCATCACTCATACTGGAAGTGCCTGTATAAATGTAGATATTGTTTCCATCCCTTTACAAGAAGTTTTATATGTTCCTTCTTTCAAGAAAGATCATGTGTCAGTTAGTCAGCTAACAAAGGACTTGCCATATGTTTTTGAATTTTCTTCTTCTGATTGTGTCATAAAGAACAGGAAAATGGAAAGAATAGTGGCCAAGTAGAGTAGAAAAGGTAATCTCTATACTCTTGGTGAGAGTCCGGAGGCATTTTTCTCCACACGATTCAGGAAGGTTTCAGAAGAAATGTGGCATGAACGGCTTGGACATCCTCAAATGAATATCGTGTGGTTTTTTAATAAAAGTAGACTTATTGATTTTATTCTCAGTAATAAAAGCAACATTTATGCAAGTTGTGAACTTGGTAAGGCTTGTCGCCTACCACTTTAGGATTCAGATAATAAAACTCTTAAGCCTTTTGAAAAGGTGTATTTTGACATATGGGGACCCACCCCTGTTTTGTCTTGACATAATTATTATTATGTTATCTTCATTAATGACTATACTCGATTCACGTGGTTATATCCCTTAAAGCAAAAATGTCACTTTTATGAGAGCTTTGTTCATTTTCATAAATATGTTGAAACCTAGTTTGAGCAAAAACTCAAAGTTTTCCAATCCGATGGTGGTGGTGAGTTCACTAGTCACAAGTTTGTTAAGTATCTTGATGATATGAGAATAAAATGACAAATATCCTGCCCCATGACACCACAACAAAATGGCATTGCAAAAAGAAAATATCGCAACATCATTGAATTGGGACTCACTATGATTTTTCATAGCTTTGTGCCAAAATGATAGTGGGCTGCAACATTCTCTACAAAAATGTTTTTGATCAATCGCCTTCCGTTATCCAGTTTAAACATGGACTCACCTTATCTTCATCTATTCGGATCACATTCAGATCATTCAAGCCTTTGGGTTTTTAGGTCACAATGTTTTCCATATTTGAGAGATTATGAAAAAAAATAAATTTGGTCCAAAATCTCTTCCATGCATTTTTTTTGGATACAACATCCAACATAAAGGTTATCGGTGCCTCCATCCTATCACCGGGCGCATATACATTTCAAGACATATAGTCTTTGACGAATATACTATGCCTTATAAGAACCTAGGCTCGTTGTATAAAGATAACACAATTTTTAGAGATTTTTCTATCAGTCAAGAATGGATTCTAGAAGGTTCCTTTGAATACTAGGAGACCGATGGTAATCTCAAGGTTGATCAAGACTTATCTGTTCCTGATCCTCGCAATGCTACTTCTTATGATCTGATTATTGAGAATGTGTAGGACCATGATGTCACCACACCGATGGTTCCATAACAGAGATCAGTTTTCATCATCCCCTTCCAAGTCATCCTGTAAAACCCATGAATTTTAAGGATTTTTCAATGAAATAAAAATGTGTGTTTGTGTGAAATAATATTGACATCCTCTCTCTCTCTCTTAACATTTTTGGCCATCCATCCTTCCCTTCCACTGTGGTGGTTGACCATCGTTGCTGGATGTGTCAACCTCCCTTGGTGATCGTGTGGACTCCATTATTGAAGTGGTGTATTGCTCCAATGAAGGAACGAAGTTGCAGTCGTGCCGTCGTGAGACTCTTAAGAGGTAAGGAGTATTTGATTTATATGTGTGTTCGATGTCTTGTTACACAAACATGTGCAGTGTTTGCGATTTGAGGCTGAACATCGCTACAAATGGGTAGTGGTCGTTGTCATGAGTCACGGTTGGGTGTGAGTCCAACTTCTCGGTTTACCTAGATGGTGAGCTATATAGGTGTAATCGATAGCCTTGGCTGGACAACTGCAAGGACTGTGTGGTGCAAGCACACGATTTGGCACATCAATAATATATATGTATATAGGTATGAGCCTTGCCTTCATGATGACGATGCAGTGGGACAACAATCCAGAACTCAATGGTTCGGATGACCTGCTCGTTCAACTACCCCAGCCATGTTAGGACTTTTGGTCATATGCAAACTGGCACCTTGAGAAGGTGGGAATGGTTTTTCATATAACACCCTGTTAAAATTTCAATCTGAATGTAGATCTGAAACTATACAATATAGAAATGTGTAGGTTATCTCCATGAGTGATTGTTGAACCTAGATCAGAACTTAGGTCTGAACCTACACAGTAGAATGAAAATGAAATATTGAAGCTTTGCTACCTAGATGCATGCTAGGGATCTTGACTCTGTGTGTTAATGTATGTGTATATGATTAATGACATTTTAGACTAGTAGCATGTATGGGTGATTTCCATGGCTGAAGATGAATAGGTACCTGAGATCTTGTTTGAAATGTAGCTACAATATCAAACATTATTTAATTACCTATGGTAATGCTACTTTCATGTATATACAAGTCATGGCACCACCTGTCCGTTTCTAATACATTCTAGTAACTAACCCATGGCTGGACTGTATGTTAGCACATACCTGGATGTCACTATGATACACAGGCTGCTCAAAAAGGGGCTAAATATCAAAACACGGATGGGCCTACACACACACACTATTATCACATGTCTTGCTTATTAAGAAAACAAATTACCGATGGGATGCTAGGTCTGTATACATTTCATGTTTCGTTCTTTCCTTTCTTTCTTTTGTAAGCACACAACAGAATATTTAATTTTTCATAGACTGAAAATATGCAAAATCTATTACATACTAGATCTATTTTTGTTATCAATTGAATCAATGACAGTGAAGACAAACATAAGGTTTTAAAAAGGAAAAAGGGAAATGGTATTGTATGACTCATTGGTCTGTAGGGTAAAATAGATGATGAACATGGATCTCAACCTAGTACACTACTGTTTACCTTAGGTTCTGCATCACACACAAGAACCCTGCTAAAGCATCCTTAGGTGGGTTTGTAAACGGTAAGGTCACATACCCTGAATAACCAGTAATAGCATTTTGAAAAGAAAATTTGTAACAATATATTATTGAAGAAAGGATATGAAATCGATAAGGCTCTACCGAGCCAGTTCGTTACTAAATAACCATGTATTGGGTCAAGGCGAACTGGGTTGCCGACTGGTTCTAACCCAGTTTGGTGGGTTCGGCATCTGGGTATCATGCTCGGGGTTGTGAACTGTCACTCAGGGCAACCACATTGTTCCTCGAGTGTCATTGACATCATGGGTGCCAGTGGCATCGTGGCTCGGTTTGCTTGGTTAGTCAGACCAGTTTGCATCCAATTGGGCAGAGCTGGGACCTTTTTCGCAGAGCAGCACACGTTGTCCTTGCTGGTACGTTTGACCTACCTATGCTGGGGTCGTACCAGTCCTGCTGGGCTGTGGGGTAGTGTTGCACCGGTTACAAGTTGACATGGCCGAATTTGCAACCGTTGTTGCTATGCAGTTGTTGCGACTATGTCGTAGGTCATTACTTGGAGGAGGCGACAGGAAGGTCGCATACCTTGAGTCACATTATCCATGGTGGCAACCACAAAGCCACATCGAGTCGAAGGCTCATTGCATCCGAGTGCATGCCATAAATTCCACCAGATTGTGGCCAGAGCGGTTACACACATGTATATATATATATATATATATATATATATATATATATATATATATATATATATATATATATATATATATATATATATATATAGCAAACCATGCCACATAGAGGGCTTAGTTCGTGGATACAACACGTACGCCATAGCTTGTAAACAAATACGTAATTGTGGGCTCCGAGTCGAGCCATGTTTTGAGAAATGCTATATTGATGGTGCTTATGGCACCCAAACCTTAAAATGCATACAATGTATGTGAACCCGAGTCGGGTTTAGGATTTTGGAAATCCTCGTGGTGCGATGGCTCACACATAATTATAAAGAAAAGGTTAAATAAAAATATAAACATAAAACCTTCGAGATTTTGGGTACACCTGAAAGAAGGTGTATGTTACCAGATTCTTTGGACTCTGGGTACACCTGAAAGACGATGTATGTTACCGGACCCATGGTCTACCTTGGAGAGGGTAGGTGGTACAAGCTTCGTGAACGTTCATGTTTTTGTGAGAGCTAGGCGTCTCACCGTATGTTTTCAATTCACTACGATGTCTATACCTGTGCGTACCCACATGGTAAGAGTAAGATCAACACAAAAAGTTATTGAATTGGTCTAGAAACTTGTTCTTAAGAAATTATAAAAATTATTGACATGAAATCTGTATAAATGATAGAAATAAGCTCATGTTTGTATGAATAAACTTATCTATAGCCCTGTTTATCTCCTGTACGAACAGTGATATAGAAAACATGATTACCTCCTTAGTATAACATAAATTACATGTTATCTCTGAATTTAAATTGTTGCACATATCTGTACACATGACACTGAGCACCACATATGAATATAATACTTCTTACGCAGACAGGGGAGTCTGACCCTTCTGCTTTAAATCTTTTTCAGGTAGCGAGTAAACGGAGCATCGTGGTGTCACATTTGGAAGTAGTCAAGAGATCTCAGTTTTTCAATGTTTTTTGTTTAGACTCTGATTAGTTAGATTAATATTTTCATTTATGAGATGTAGTTAATACTTTAAATTAATAAATGGAATGATTTCAGCACCTCTCTGTCTTACCTGTAATTCGCCTGACACTTGGACTTGTCACTTCCGCTATAAAAAAAAAATTATCCAAAATTTCACGTCCAAATTGTTGGGGTGTTACACATCCTGAGCACCATACTCATGGAGAAAATCTTCTTACTGTTGTTGATTTGCCTTTAGAAGCAGACATGCCGACCCATGTTAGTGAGAGTGGTTCAGCCGACTGTATAGCTCCTACTTTATCCACTTCGAACCGACCTCAGTCTTCCCATCAAATGGTAACCTGCAGTATGATAGGTATTATCAAGCCTAATAAAAAATATGTTAATCTTCATATTTTATATGACTCCATTCCCTGCGAACCAAAGTCCACTAGAGAGGCTTTGACCCATCCGGGATGGAAACTTTCCATGGATAAAGAAATCACAGCCTTTGTAAAAAATCACACTTGGTATTTGATCCAATGGGAATCATCTATGAATGTGGTCGGTTCAAAATGGGTTTTTAAAACAAAACTAAAAGCAGATGGCAGCTTGGATAGACTTAAGGCACGCTTGGTTGCCCGAGGTTTTAATCAAACTGAAAGAATTGATTTCCAAAAGACTTTTTCTCCTGTTATACATCTTGCCATCATAAGAGTTGTTCTCATCATAACTACTATCAAACACTGAGTTATCAAATTGGATGTCAAAAATGCTTTTCTTCGTGGTGCCCTAAATGAAGTTGTTTACATGAAACAACCTCTTAGTTTTGAAGATAAAATCTATCCCAATCATGTTTGTAAACTCAAGAAGGCATTATATGGTTTGCGTCAAGCATCTTGTGCTTGGTTTGAAAGATTAAGGAACTTTCTGTTTACACATGGTTTTTTGAGTTGTGTGTCCGATCCCTCTATGTTCATCTTTTATTCCCAGCAGGGTGTCATGATTTTGTTAATTTATGTCAATTACATGGTTTTGACTGAAAACAACAACATTGTTCTTAATTATTTTTTTAGTGAGTTACAAAAAGAGTTTTCGGTTAAAGATCTTGGCCACCTGCATTATTTTTATCAGCATTGAAGTGCTTTAAACTGATGAGGGCATGTTTCTCTGTCAGACTAAATATGCTAAAGAAAATTTGGAATGAGCAAAGATGTTGGATTATAAGCCCATAAACACACCCATATTATCCAAGGGACAAGCTAATAAGGAAAGTGATCAAGATTTTGAAGACACCACTCTATATAGAAGCATTGTGGGTTCTCTGCAATACCTCACCATTACAAGACCGGAACTCTCTTTTGCAGTCAATTATGTCAGTCAGTTCATGCATGCGCCAAAAGTTGGACATTTTCAAGCAGTGAAACACATCTTCCGATATGTTAAAGGCACCATTGAATTTGGGATGAACATTTTGTCTTGCAACACCTTGGAGTTATATGCTTTTTTTGACACGGATTGGGCTGGTTGTCCAGTCACAAGATGATTTACTATCGGGTATTGTACTTTTCTCGAAAGCAATTGCATCTCATGGAGTGCCAAGAAGCAAACTACCGTTGTCAGGTCGAGCTCTGAGGCAGAGTATCGTTCCATAGCGTCTACTACAACTAAGCTTACTTGGCTACTTTTCTTATTACACGACATTGGGATTCCTGTTGTGAAGTCACCTATTCTCTATTGCTACAACCTTAGTGCTCTTTACATGTCTATTAACCCTATTTTTCATAATAGGTCTAAACACATTCAGATCGATTTTCACTATGTGAGAGAGATGGTTGCACACAAAAATCTGGTTACAAAATTTGTTAAATTGGATAAACAACTTGGAGACATTTTTACCAAAGCCTTGGAAAAATTCAATTTTGGAGCCTTGCGGAACAAACTTGGCATATGAGTCGGCTTAGTTTGAGGGAGACAAAAAGAACTCTTGATATTAAGGACTCTACTATGTTGTCAGTTAAAGAAAGGGATGAAGCCATTTTCATGGTCACTCCGACAAATATGAAATCTCAACTAACGATGAAGACTTCTCCAACCGATAAGTTTCTGATTATTGATAAAGCGAGTCCATCGATAATGGTTGAGTTTCACTATCCACAAATAAAGGGATCTATTCCACATGAGAAGGAGTTAGCTCCACTTTTGGAGGGAGTGCTTAACGTCAAATACGTGTAGCCTTATGCAAGAGTTTCTAATTTTATTGATAACTATAAGAGGTTAGCTATTGATATTATCAAAACTAAGATTGAAGAGCCACTTACAAAAAATGTGGAGTCGGTTGACACATCATCAATACTAAAGTAGAGGGATTCCTACCACAAAATATGGAGTTAGTTGCCACATGTGAAGGCCTGCCAATAGATGCTCTCTTAAGCTTGACATTAAATTATTCTTCTCTATTTAAGCATATGTACACCTCACCATTAAGTTAAGAAAGATCTTTTCCTCTCTCTCGGTGGACGTAGGATATTTGTATCCCAACTACGTACATCTTGTGTTCTTGACTTTTACTCATTTTTTTCTTTACTCTGTATCCCAAACCCTCTACCATTGCACAACTCATGTTGCACCATTTGAAGTACCAGACTCCACTGTACTGCCTTGTATGGTAAAATCTCCTTAGCACGAGGGATCCATATTCACATTATGCCATCATCCTAGAGCACCGTAGAGCTAGGGATCAAAGCAATAATGAAATAAAAGGTACGATTTTTTGCCTTCACGTACAAAGCTCGCACAGGCCTGTCCATCTCATGAGCGCAAAGACGCCATCATTCATGCACATATCACCTGTGGGTTTGCAGCAAGGCAAAAAAAGCGTGCATCCGTGCATGCCTCGCAGAGATGAGCCTAGCGAGTCCAGCCCAGCTCGCCATACTACTACTGCTAAGTTACTAACCAAATGAGCATCTTCCCAGGCCCAGGCCCCCAACCTATTGAGCTTGCCCCGCGTGACAATGCTCACGAGTTGTGTACCGATATAGGTTGGGTGCGCTGCGCGTGTAACTCGGCGTGGCCCGTGAAGCAATGAAGGTGTGTGGGGATATGCCATTAGCCCAGTACCGCTGGCCCACTTTTGGGGAACACACCCTGACGCTTCGTTTTGCTTCTCTCCTTTTTTATGTTTTAAAAATTTTAATGGTGATTTTTTTGATAAGTCTTAAAAGTCAAGTCCAATATTCTCTTGGTCACATGTGTACTACCAAGGTGTGTTTCCGAGACTAATATGAAACAAACAGGGGATTTGGGGACAGCGTTACACGTGGGAGCAGGATATGCAGAACTCTTAGGAGGGAACTGGTATAAAGAAGGACCCTTTTTTTCTGAATAATTGTCACTTCCAAATATTCTGAATTTAGGGAGGTCAGATGTTTGGTTTAGTTTTTTTTTACCGCACAACCTGGTCGTTCTGGCTCAGCCTGCCATACTTATGATCGTTGTGCCGGTGGCATAAAACTCTGATGTTATGACCCTGCCCTCGAGGCCTATGCTGGGTGTCAGCTTGCTTAAAGAGGAGACACCCATGACAATGGAACATTGATCACTCATCTCGTGGCCAGGGCCTCACCCCACTATGCCAACCTCCCTAGGGCTGGTTTTGGTTGGGTTGACGAGCACTTATTTGAGAGAGCTAATTAATTCTATAGCATAGTAATGTATAGAGGAAAGTACTGGGATAGAGTTTGGAGATGGTGAGAAGAATACTTTGCATCTTTTGGATAACAAAGTTGGACGGCAAGCATAATTCAAGCTTAAGAAAGAGAGAGATTGTATGTAACTGATCCGTGGGTTATATTCAATCCCCACCGCACATCTCACTCACTTGATGGAGATGCACATGACCCCATTCTCACAGTTTTCAAGTGTGATGTGCAGTGGGGATTGACATTGTTCCAGGCCGCCATGTTTTTCACCTTTTTGCTATGATATATATACCTCTTTGGCACTCTAGAGTGCCCCACAAGGCTTTACGGCCTAAGAACCCCGTGTATTCAGACCCTCTCTTCCCCTCTTGATGTACTTTGCTTTCAAGTATCTATAAAGAAGCTTTTTGCATCTCTCTCTCTCTTTGTGCTTGTGCATACGCGTACTCTTGCTTCCGCTCGTGCGCGTGTGTTGTGCGTTGCTTGTGCGCTTAAAAGGCCTGCCTTCGGTGTCTGTGATTGCCCGAAGCTACGTCACGGGGGCCTTCGCTTCCCAGCCCGTGACAAGTTGATACCAGAGCCTTGTCGACATTGGGAGTGACAATGCCGCCAAAGAAGATTGCCATGACTCCTTCAAGCAGTGTGGTTCCTGCTGAAGAGGACTTCATGGCCAATGATCGGGTGTCAGCCATCTCGCGTGATGTGGCGGAGCTGACTGGGTCAGTGACCAACATGGAGAAGTTGGTTAATGGAACTTGTGTCGCTTTTAGAGATCCCAATGCAGAGATCAAGACAACAGTAGAGGGAGTGAAAGACTCGGTGGAAAGTCTTGCCACTAAACTTAACTACTTGGTGAAGGACTTTTCCACCAGATTTGATGATTTGTTGGGTCGGTTCAACATCATGGCTGCTGAATTGAATGTTGTTCGACGAAAGAATGAACAGTTAGAGCGGCAGTTGAGAACTACCCCAGCTGGCAGTGTTGCGACATATGTGGATAGACCACATTACAGGCTACCTAAGCCCGCAAAGTATAAAGGCACGCGGGACTCAAAGGATCTCGAGAATTTTATCTACGAGATGGACCAATTTCTAGAAGCTGCGAGGATAGAGAACGACGCAGATAGGCTGCGCACCGCAACAATGTACTTTGCGGATGAAGCAACCCTTTGGTGGAGACGTCACTTAGGTGATGTTCGACGGGGATTGGTTGCTATAGTCTCATGGGAAGACCTCCAGAAGGAAATGCGAGACTACTTTCTACCTAAAAATCAAGAGAAAATGGCCCGCAAAAGGTTATTGGCATTGAAACAGACAGGGTCAGTACATGACTATGTCAAGGCATTCTCTTCGATAATGTTGGAAGTGGAGAGAATGGATGATGAGGTTCGGTTGTTTTACTTTGGTAATGAGTTACAAGGATGGGAAAACCAAGAACTCATTCGGCATGACCCCGCAACACTGGCTGAGGCGCTTGTGGTTGCAGAGAAACTTGCCGAGCTGGATAGGAATGACCCTGCATTTCAAGGCAGACAACAGAAAAATGATCGCAACAATCGAAGGGACAATCGAAGGAACGACCAAGGACAAAATGCTGGTAGGGGAAACCAGTAGAATCATGGCCGACAAGATGGCCAAAATAATAATCAGAATTGGAATAACTTTCAAGGTGGTAATTATCGTCACCGTGAATGCCGCATCTGCCATGGGGATCATTGGCAGGATACATGTCCCAATAGAAACCGCGGTCAAGGGAATGGAGATAACCGTGCACCCCGAGTTGCGAACGCTGTTCAGGGTGAGGAAGAGGATCAACCTGCAGTAGCGCCAACAGTTGGCGCAATGCAGATGATGAATGCAGTAAAGGTCACAACCAGTGTGAAACCGACAGTATGCAAAGAATTGATGTATTTGGAACTTTTGCTCAACGGAAGACTCACCAAGGCATTGGTAGACACAGGTGCCACGCACAACTTCATCTCGCATGAAGAAGCAGAACGGTTGGGATTACAGTGGGAGAAAAAAGAGAGTCACATGAAAGCGATTAATTCAGAGGCCAAAGCTATCTACTGTGTCGCTCGGGATGTACCAGTGCAGATTCACAACTGGTCAGGAAGGATCGCGTTATCAGTCGCATCCATGGATGATTTTAAAGTCATCCTCGGGATGGAATTCTTGAGAAGCAACAAGGCAGTGCTGATGCCCCACCTCAACGTTGTCAGCTTTGAGAGTGAGAGTCAGCCCTGCATGGTTACTGCGATGACAGGGAAGCCTTGTGAGCGTTTGGTGTCTGCGCTCCAGTTGAAGAGAGGCATGAAAAGTGGTGACGAGACTTTTCTTGTCACAATCCGTGCTATAAATGAGGTAGAAAAAGTCGTGGATGTCCCAGAGGCCTTAGCGCCAGTATTGAAGGAGTTTGGTGATGTTATGCCCGCCGAGATGCCGTAGAAGCTACCTCCGAGGCGTGAGGTAGATCATCAGATTGAATTAATACCGGGTGCACGGCCACCCGCAATGACTCTTTATCGCATGAAAATTCCTAAGCTGCAGGAATTACGCAGACAATTGGATGGTATGCTCGAAGCAGGAATCATCCAGCCATCCAAAGCTCTTTTTGGAGCGTCCGTGCTCTTTCAAGCAAAGCACGATGGGTCGAAGCGGTTGTGCGTCGACTATAGGGCACTGAACAAAATGACGATGAAGAACAAGTACCCACTTCCTTTGAACGCAGACTTGTTCGATAAACTTGGAAAGGCAAAGGTCTTCTCTAAGTTGGATTTGAGATCGGGCTACTGGCAAGTGAGAGTTGCAGAAGGGGATGAGGCAAGGACTACTTGTGTAACGCGATATAGGGCGTTCGAATTCCTTGTCATGCCCTTTGGCTTGACAAACGCGCCCGCTACCTTTTCGACCCTAATGAATAAGATCTTCTACCCGCACCTCGACAAGTTTGACGTCGTGTATTTGGATGACATAGTGGTGTATAGCGACTCGATGGAGCAACATGTTCAGCACCTTCAGATTGTGTTTCAGACTTTGAAGGACCATGAATTGTATGTCAAGCGAGAGAAGTGCCTATTCGGCCAAAAGGAAGTCCATTTTCTGGGGCATGTTGTTGGAGAAGGCACTCTCAAAATGGACCACAAGAAGATTGAAGCTATTCAAGCATGAGAGCCGCCCTCTAAGGTTCCTCAGTTGCGCTCTTTCTTGGGGCTTGCAAATTATTACCGGCGCTTCATCAAGGGATACTCGCAGATTATGGTTGCGCTCACAGATTTGTTGAAGAAAGACAAACCATGGCTATGGTCTGATGCCTGCCATAAGGCTTTTGATGAGTTAAAACATGCCTTGACAGAGGAGCCAATGATGAAGTTGCCTGACTGTCGACAACCCTTTGAAGTGCAAACCGATGCGTCTGACTTTGCTATTGGTGGGGTGTTGCTCCAAGAAGGACATCCCATCGCATTTGAAAGCAGGAAGTTGAACGACGCTGAACGTCGATACACGGTGCACGAGCGCGAGATGTTGGCGGTCGTGCATTGTCTCCGCACATGGAGACACTATCTCTTAGGATCACAATTCGTTGTGCGCACTGACAATGTTGCGACAAGCTACTTCCAAACTCAGAAGAAGCTGAGTCCAAGGCAAGCACGTTGGCAGAATTTCTTGGCAGAATTCGATATGGTCCTCGAGTATAAGCAGACAAGACCAATGTTGTGGCCGACGCCTTAAGTCGAAAGGCGAAACTTGCAACTTTACTCGCTTGGGAGGGTAGTGTGAGCCAACCGACGAGCGATCTTCTTGAACAAGTGCGAGAAGCTTTGAAAAGTGACCCAATGGCTCAACAATTGATTGCATTGGTGAAGGAAGGAAAGACGCGGAGATTCTAGCTAGAGGATGGTTTGCTCCGCGCTGCAGGTGATCGTCTATATATTCCACGACAAGATACCTTGAGGAGGCGCTTGATGCACGAGTGCCATGATACTACTTGGGCGGGTCACCCAGGACAACAGAGGACCTTGGCATTGTTGGAACGTGCATTCTACTGGCCGCAGATGCGCGATGACGTAGATGCCTATGTGCGGACTTGCTTGATTTGCCAACAAGACAAACCCATCAATCAGAGACCCAATGGACTACTGGAGCCCCTACCTGTGCCTAGTCGCTCATGGGAGTGCATAACCATGGACTTCATTGTAAGCTTGCCGAAAGCACAAGGTTGCAGTTCAATTTATGTGGTTGTGGATAGGTTCTCGAAGTATGCTATCTTCGTGCCTGCCCCTGCCACCTGCTCAGCCGCGAATACTGCAAAGTTATTCGTGCGAAACATAATCAAGCATTGGGGAATTTCAGAGAGCATCGTCAGTGATCGTGATGCGCGCTTCACTGGAAAGTTATGGCGATAAGTGTTTCGCTTAATGGGGACGAACTTGTATTTCAGCACAAGTATCCACCCCCAAACCGACAGACAGACAGAGAGAATAAACAATATGATGGAGAAATACCTGCGGCACTTTGTCAGTGCCAACCAAAGGGATTGGGTTGATTTACTTGATGCAACTCAATTCTGCTACAACCTTCAAAAGAGCGAGTCATCCGGCCATAGTCCATTTGAAGTCACAACTGGACAACAGCCACAGACTCCGCACTCCCTTGCTGCGCGAGGACGTGGAAAAGCACCTTATGCATACCAGTTTGTCAGGAACTGGCAAGATCAAACAGAGTTGGCGAAGGCATATCTAAACAAGGCAACCAAGCGCATGAAGAAATGGGCAGATAAGAAGCGTCGCCCAGCAGAATTTTGAGTTGGAGACAAAGTGTTGGTCAAGCTCTTTCTTGATCGTACAACTATCTTTCGGGGCCACCACCGAGGCCTTATTCCCAAGTATGATGGCCCCTTCACCATTATCAAACGTGTGGGAAACTTGGCGTACCGGCTGGACTTGCCAGCAAACTTTCAAGTGCACCCGGTATTCCATATATATAACTTGAAGCCATTCCACGAAGATGAAGGAGATCCTCAACGGAGCATGCCTCAACGTGCTCCAATCCCGCAGCGAGCTCCTTCAGCAGTTAGTGTACTAGGCAGAGATCCATATATCATCCTCAACCATTTCAACAACTATCTAGGGGAAGTCAAAAAGTACTTAGTGCAGTGAAAAGGATTGCCAGAATGTGAAGCCACCTGGGAGAAAGCCAGCAACATGTTTCAGCATCGACAGCTTGTAGAAGGCTACCATGAACAATTGGCGTCGAGGACGGCGCCAACTTAGGCAGGGGAGCGTGTTCCGAACCGCCATGTTTTTCACCTTTTTGCTCTGATGTATATACCTCTTTGGCACTCTAGAGTGCCCCACAAGGCCTTACGGCCTAAGAACCCCGTGTATTCAGACCCTCTCTTCCCCTCTTGATGTACTTTGCTTTCAAGTATCTATAAAGAAGCTTTTTGCATATCTCTCTCTTTGTGCTTGTGCATACGCGTACTCTTGCTTCCGCTCGTGCGCATGTGTTGTGCGTTGCTTGTGCGCTTAAAAGGCCTGCCTTCGGTGTGTGTGATTGGCCGAAGCTACGTCACGGGGGCCTTCGCTTCCCAGCCCGTGACAGACATAACCCTTGATTGGTTAAAAACCAGGCGTGCTTAGTTGATCGGGCTGAGTACAAAGTACTTGAGACCACGAACCACAGAAATCACTAATGCATGCAGCGATTTTTTTTGTAAAACACAAACACAGAAAATCACTGTGCGTGCAGCGATTTCTGTGTAAAACACTACACAAAATCGCTATACATGCAGCGATTTTCTGTGTCACTGGATCTGCTCTGATATACAAGATGGCCTGATCTGCTCTGTGAATTGTTGGATTTGGGTCGTGAGAAGCTTTCGTGGATCCATGCTTTGTTATTTTTTCGTTAATTAGCAACGCCATACATTGAGGTTCTAGGTAGCAAGATTCCAAAGGTATAATGCGACTCCATTATTTCTTATTGAGATAAAGCAACAAACTATATTATTTACAGGAGGTTAACGGGCCTATTTTTGAGTTCATAGAAAGCAACAATTGTGCCAATACCACATAAACCGGAGCCGGCATACCATCTTTTTGTCACACTCAAACCTGACTTAGCATAAATATATACTCAAACAGTTCTGCATTAGAGGATTTCTCTCATGCATTTCGAGTTATTCCTTCGTCTTTTTTGAAAGAAGCTTTACTCTCATGATATGCCATAATTCTTTTCATAACGACACATGCTCAACGAGAGAGAGAGAGAGAGAGAGAGAGAGAGAGAGAGTATATCTTCTTAATCAAAATTAACCATTTAAGCTCTTTTCTTTGTTTTTATTTTGTCTGATCTCCCTCTAACCACCAACTTTCTTGTATGGGATTCAGCAACTTTGTGACGGTTCATTTTGCCTTGTTCTAATTAATGTTCTCAAATAATAAAATCGAATTTGATAAGCTACCACTATGTGCATTGAAAAGAGATGCATGTCGCTCCATTGTGGACATGCATCATGATAAAGCCAAAATCATCTTTACTCAAGGTTGCTGGTTCTTTGGCTGACGATACGCAGTCATCATATATATGGCAGTACATTTGTTATGACAGTCTCTCTTATAAACAACTGGTCATTCGTAGCATATTTTGGTAACCGAAGGGGTGTATATCCTCCCTTTGTATTGCACCAGGAGGTTCCACTTATTGTCCTCCAAGAGTTAGAGCTGTAAAATGTGCCAAGCCTCTTGCGGGATGTTACAGTGATTGGACAGCCAAGCCCACCCTCCCCTTTGGAAGGAGGGCGCAGCTCTAGGGCATGCTTGTCTTGGACTTGCTCATGTAAGTTTGAGCCTAAAAGCAAGCTGGAAGAACTAAATAAGCTCAGCCTGACTGCTGCGTGGGAACTTGATTAAGCTCATCTAGAATAAATAGGTAGATAAATAAATATATTAAAATAATTATAATAACAAAAACACGAGGTGTTCTAATCATTTAAATTAGTTGAACATTATTGTAATAACGAAAACACTAGGTGTTTTAATCATTTTAATTAGTTGACAAAACTTATATATATATATATATATATATATATATATATATATATATATATATATATATATATATATATGCTAAATATGACAGTGCCAGATGAAACATTTTATTGGATTTTTTATGTTTTTTAGAAATTCTTATTATACAAGCGTGATCTATATGAATGTTTTTATAGGAATCAACACATAGAGAATTTGATTCGGATGCATGGATAGGTTTTTATATGGTTTCGAAAATCAATGTCCTACAATTTTCATAAATTTTTGAGGCTCCAAGTACAATTTTTACCCATCCAAATGCATATTCCAAGTGTCGATTTCTAGTAAATCAATCATGTTGAACATATTTGTACCATCATGATTTCAAAAAACACCAAAAATTTAATAAAATGTTTCATTTAGCATGGATGTTGTATCCTCTCTCTCTCTCTCTCTATATATATATATATATATATATATATATATATATTGTACCACCAAAGGAAGGTACAAACCGTCTAAATCACTTTTAAAAAACATATCTAAAAGCATTTTTTGGCAAATCTGATCATATATATGTGATCTTCATGATAAAAAAAACTAAGAACTAATTCTTATAGCAAACTTTTTTTATGCATAGATGGAATTTTTATGATCTAAAAAACTTTGAAATTTTCAAACTGTTGATTTTTAGCATATTATAAAATCCTACGTACACATTGAAAAAATTTGCCAAAAGCCGGTTCTTAGATTTTTGGCTTTGAAGACAGCATCTGTATAGTCATATTTGCCAAAAAAACACTATTTAAATTGATTTTCGAAAAGTGAGTAGATGGTCCTCTCTCTCTCTCCCCATATGTATATATAGTCACTAGAATATGAGAACTACGTGTGAACCACAATTTTCATAAATTTTTATTATTTTCTCTTGAATTTAACCGTACGGATGTGATCTACATGCTTGGTTTCATAAGATTACGCTCTTGAATCATTCTATTTTGATGCATAAATGAGTTTTTTTAAGGCTTTAGAAAAAATATCTCATATTCTTCATAAATATTCAAGCATTCAAAAATCATATTTTTTCATGAAAAATACACAATTCAATGTTTTATTCCTATCAAATTCATCATGCCAAGCACATCCATATGGTTGGATTTGCAAAAAAAGTGTTGAAAATGCCCATATTTTCAGTTCTCATATTCTCTCTCTCTCTCTATATATATATATATATATAATCACTAGAATATGAGAACTAATTGTGAACCACTCTTTTCATGGATTTTTTGTCCTTTTCTTTTGAATCTAACTATAGGGATGCGATCTACATGCTTGGATTTATAAAAAACTGCTCTTGAATAGCCCGATTTTGATGCATAAATGTGATTTTTTTTAGGTTTTAAAATCAATGGCTTATAATCTTCATAAGTATTCAAGTATTCAAAAATCACATTTTTTCATCGAAAATACATGATCCAATGGTTGATTCCTAGCAAATTCATCATGCCAAGCACATCCGCATGATCGGATTTGCAAAAAAAGTGTTGAAAATGGCCATATTTCTAGTTCTCATATTCTAGTTAGTATATATATATATATATCGGTGCTAAACAGCATGCTAAATGAGTTTTTCAGCTTCTCAGGTGCTTTTTATGCAGTTTCAGACTCTATAATTGTGTTGGGCATGGTCGATTTACTAAGAATCCACACTTGAATGTGTTTTCAGTAAAAAAATGATGTTTGAAGCCTTGAAAATTTATAAAGATTTTAGACTGTTGATTTTTTGAACTTTATAAAAACTTACCCTATAAGTGTGTTTGGAATCAAATGCTTCAAGAGCTAATCTCTATAAAATTAAGTACATAAATCACATCTGTACGGTCAGGATTTAAAAAAAATAAAAAAGCCCAGAAAACCCATTTAGCACCCCATGGGTTAGCACATATATATATATATATATATAGATATATATATATATATATATATATATATAGAGAGAGAGAGAGAGAGAGAGAGAGAGAGATCAAAGCTTCGAGACCTATTTTCGAATTGAGTGGAACCGTGCCTCACACAAAAGGTACTAGACCAAACTCAAACAGCCCAGCTTTAGTGTGGCTGGGCTGATGTGCCGCCCTTCTAAGAGTTGCGTGACAATTAACGTAATGTTGGTTTTTCTAGCATACATGTCATGACAGAAACTTTTTTATTGTCTAATTAGGACTGTCTTTGACCAGATATAATTCTAATTTGTAAAAAGGAGTTCGATCCTTTCCTCTTTCTCAGAGACAAAAACTAAAAGGCATTTCAAGTCTACCCTCTTTTTGAAACATAAACCATACAATAGAAGTACTTTCCATGCACAGAGAATGTCTAAGAGCCGAAGTCAAAAAGTTCATTAAGCATGGCTTTTACTTCTTGAATGGACAAGCAATTGGGTTTAGCCCATCGAATCAGAGCCACGGACCCCTTAGTCTCGATAGGGTAAATTACCCATCCGGCCAACCCATTGAACCACTGCTTCAACCGAAGATGCCCGGAATTCACTTGCCAATTACATTTTTCTCAAAGAGAAACTCAATTTGCAAAATAACAATTGCCCTCCTTCAATTTGATTCTTTTTAGGGGACAAAGTATGGTGTATAATGGTTGAGAAACATATTTACTCAATAACTATGTTGGAAGTTAGTGTCACGGGCCTATTTCTTTCAATAGGCCAGCGCAACACGACGGTCCTTTCTTACCGCTGCAAGCTTAGTCGTCAGCTCGCTAGCCAGTCACGGAAGCGTGTAATCAAAGTGCAAGAGAGAATAGAGGGAGAAGAATTGTAATCACAAGAAGCAATCACAACAAGGGTGAACAAACGAAAGCTCAACGCATTTAATTCATTCACAATTTTGCCCAAAAGCATTTACAGTTCAAGTATACGGGCTGCCCCTTCGAGGTATTGATTCACCTGAATTGGGCAGCTTACATCAGAGTCAACAAAAGCAAAACATACGCTAGACACAACTTTACAATGTAAGTCGCAAGAGAACATGTTCCTCCCTTCAAATCATGCACCATCTTCGGCGCCATCTATTTCATGGTAAGCCCTGACTTCAGTCGTGCAGCGACTGTTCATCCAAAAAGTTGGCTCCCACGTAGGTTTCATTGTTTTCTCCCACTGCATCAAGTACTTCTTTGCTTCGCCCAAGTAGTTAACCTTATGGCGAAGGATCTTACTAAGGTGTTTCTCGGTCCGTTGTGTTGTCGGGACCCTCTGCATGATGGGAGCACGTTGTGACACACTACGTTCCAGATCTCCATCGTCTTACTACAAGAAAATCATGGATTAGCGATAGACAATATCTATCACTAATTCATCGCTAAACTGTTTAGCGATGGATTGACGATAGATTAGCGATGGATAGCGTTCAGCGCAAATTTCTGGTTGCTAATTAGCGACAAAATTTATCTGTCACTACTTTTGTCGCTAATTTGTGCCAGATTAGCGACAAACATGATCCGTCGTTAGTTCGTTGCTAAATAAGCACATATTTGGTTTTGTGATGAACATTATCGGTCGCTGATCTGTTGCTAAATTTAAAAAAAAAAAAAATTCTCCCTGTTAAGCGGTATTTCGGCAGCAAAAGGCTAGACTTGTATCACACCCCACAGGAGTTGCATAGGGTCTTAGACCCGAGCGGCTCGGCTTGCCACTGCGGGGTCTTTTGCATAGAACCGACGCGTTCTCCGCCGCCCTCCTGACCTTGTTCTCTACTTGTCTGGTCCGGCTCGCCACTACAGGGTCTTCTGCACAACATAGAAGAGTGCACCTCTGAACTGGCGCACTCTCCTGCGTTCCTCCGCCACCGTGTTGAAGGAAAGCTTAGTAGCCCCAAATTGGAGGCATACCTTTGCCTTTGAGATGATCTTCACGACGATGAGTTGGGCTTTGATTTTGCTCTTCTGAGCCCTAGCAAAGCAGGTGTGACCGAAATGTCCCCTCCTGAGCTCATACTTCGCTGTCCTCCAGTATCAGCTCTTTCGCTTCTGCTTTGCTTGCCCCAGCCACTTGGCCAGGGATGCCTTGATATGCTTCACCGACGACGGTCGAGGAAACAGTCGTCAGAAGAACCTCTACAGTGTTAATGACCTCATTGGTGATGGCGTCAACCCGGTCGCAGTGAACTGCTTTGCACCCTCCATGAAGAAGTCATTCAAAGTTCGTCACCCTCTACGAAGAAGTTAGTTTAAATCGAACGACGAAGAGGTCAATTTAAATTTTGCACGGGGAGAGAGGGAAAATTTTGCACCCTAGACGGGTCAGTTTAAATAAAAAATTAGCGATGGAAAAATTTTGTCGCTAATTTGCAACAAAATTTATCCATCATAAATTTTCGTCACTAATTAATGTTTTTCTTGTATTGAGAATTAGCGATGAAAAACTGTCATCGCTTATCCGTCGCTAATTAGTGACGGATTTTCGATAAAAACCTCTCCGTCGCTAAGTTGCGATGGAGTTTGAGACAATTTTTTCGTCGCGAAGCCATCACTAAGTAGCGATAGATTAGCAATGAAAGTTTTTTCATTGCTAATTCGTCGCTAATTAGCGACGGATTCATGACAAAAAGTTTTTCGTCGCTAATTCCACAAATCATTCAAATGTTAGCGACAGATAGTTTTCTCTAGCTAATCCATCGCAAATTTGCGATGGAAAAAATCCGTCGCAAATTTTTGTCGCTAATTAACATTTTTCTTGTAGTGTTTGGATGGAACTGCTTGAGGTTGCACACGTGGAACACTGAGTGCACCTTGAAGTCTGGGGGCAACTCCAGCTTGTACGCCAGCTTGCCCACCTTCTTTGTGATGGTGAAGGGTCCTTCATACTTTCTAAGCAGTCTGCGGTGTCACCTGCAGAAGATGCCTGTGCGACCTAGATATAATTTCACCAACACTTGGTCCCGAACTTGGAACCCAGTGGTCCAACGATGCTTATTTGCCCACTTCTTCATTCTCTTTGCTGCCTTGTGTAAGAATGTCTTCGTCAACTGATTCTGCTCGTGCCAGTCGTGAACAAACTGATAGGCGAAGGATGACCTTCTCTTTTCTTATGCGACAAAAGTGTACGGGGTCAGTGGTTGTTGCCCTGTAGCTATCTCAAATGAGTTGTGTCCTGAAGACTCGCTCTTCTGCAGATTGTAATAAAATTGTGCCACATCAAGGAGCTTCACCAAATTTTTCTAATTGGCACTAACAAAGTACCTAAGGTATTGCTCAAGTATCTCATTGATGCGCTCTGTTTGCTCATCTGTCTGCGGATGGAAGCTTGTTGAAAGCAACAAATCAGAACCAAGTAGCTAAAATACTTTATGTCAGAACTTGCCCGTGAAGCGAGCATCGCGATCACTCACAATGCTCTTTGGTATGCCCCAATGTTTCACCACATGCTTTACAAACAACTCTGCAGTCTTCTTTACAAGGCACTCCTTCAAAGCTGGGACAAATGTGTCATACTTTGAGAAATGATCCAGCACAACCAGGATAGAACTGAGACCCTCTATCTTTGACAGACTAACAATGAAGTCCATGAAGATGCTATCCCAAGAACGTTCTAGAATTGGTAGAGGCTCAATGAGATCGACAACCTTCTGGTTTGTCCCCATATCTTATTGGTAGATGAGGCATGTTCGCACATACCCCTTCACGTCGTCCCTCATCTGTGGCCAATAGTAGCCACGCTCAAGGAGTGCTAAGATCTGCTTCTGATTAGGATGGTCGGCCTATAGTGTATAATGACACTCCTTAAGCAATTCTCGACGAAGGCTTTCCCACCGCGGTACGAAGATGCATCCCTCTTTTGTCACGAGAAGGCTGTCTTGTAGCCAAAATCGTCGAGTCTTCTCTATTTGCACCAGAGAAACAATGTGTTGTGTTGTCGGATCCTGTTGCATCCCTTCGTAGATGTGGCTCAATAATGCACCCTCAAAATGTACTTTAGAAGGCTCTGCGCGTGCAGCTGCCAGTTCAGCCCTATGGCTCATAGCGTCTGCCACAACATTGGTCTTTCCAATTGTGTACTCCAAGGCAAATTTAAACTCAACCAAAAACATTTGTCACCGAGCTTTTTTAGGTATCAGTTTCTTCTGTGTCTGAAAATAACTTGTGGCCACATTATTCATCTTGACGATGAACTGGGCACCCAAGAGGTAGTGCAGCTAGGTCCTGAGGCAATATACAATGGCGGTCATCTCACGTTCATGCACCGTGTAACGCCTCTCTGCATCCTTCAGCTTGTGACTCTCATATGCAATCGGATGACCCTCTTACATAATAACTCCACTGATGACAAAGTTTAAGGCATCTGTGTAGACCTCAAAAGGTTTTGAGTGATTAGGCAGTCGCAGTACTGACTCCCTCACCAAGGCTTTCTTCAAACTGTCGAAGGCATCTTGACATGTTTCTGTCCAGAGCTATACCCAATTCTTCTTTAATAAATCTGTGAGGGGAGCAACAATGAGTAAATAGCCTTCGATGAAACGCTAATAGTAGTTTGCCAAACCAATAAATGATCGTAACTCTGGAACTTTGCTTGACGGAACCCATTCCTGAATGACCCTTATCTTTTGCCCATCCATACGCAGCACACCACGCCCCATAACGTAGCCAAGAAAGTTGATCTCCTCCAGCCCGAAGAGACACTTCTCTCGTTTGACACAAAGGTCATTCTCCTTCAGCACCTGAAACACTGTTCGCAAGTGCCCGACATGTTCCTCCATGTTGCTACTGTAGATCACGATATCATCCAGGTAGGCTACCACAAACTTATCTAAGTAAGAGTAGAAGATCTAGTTCATTAAAGTTGTGAACGTGGCTGAAGCATTTATCAACCCGAATGTCATTACTAAGAATTTGTAAGCACCATAGCGGGTGACACAAGTTGTCTTCGGCTCATCACCTTCAGCAATCCTCACTTGTCAGTAACTCGACCAGAGATCTAGCTTGAAAAAAATATGAGCACTGCCTAGCTGATCAAACAAGTCCGCTATCAGTGGCAATGTGTACTTGTTCTTCATCATAACCTTGTTCAAAGTATGGTAATCCACACATAACCATTGGGAGCCGTCATGTTTCATCTAAAATAGGACCAGGGCACCAAATGAGGCTTTCGATAGATGAACAATGCTTGCATCAAATATCTCGTCTAGCTGCCTGCGCAACTCTTTTAGCTCAGCTAGCTTCATGCAGTATGAAACCATTGCGAGAGGCTTCACTCCTGGGGTCAACTCAATCTTATGGTCGAACTCGCATCTTGGCGGAAGACGCTTCGGCAATTTCAGAGGCATCACCCCTCGAAACTCCTCTAACAGTGAGGCTAGGGTCGATGGCACTGCTGCTTCTACCTTCTCTTCTTCTGTGTGCACGACAACTAAGAATGTTTGCTTCCCTTGCTTGACACCCTTCTTCAACTGCATCGTTGATAACGCTGAAGACTTGTCTTTATGCGTAATGCACTGCACTATGTGGGACTGGTCTGGCCCCATGATCGTCAATGTGTTAAACCTTGACAGCATTATAACATTATGGCTCCGAGAAACTCTATACCCAAAATCATTTTAAAATCGTCTAGGGGCACCATAGAGAAGTTGGCTTTACCAGCCCAACTCTCCACTTGGATAGTCACATCTCTCGCTTCACCAAGAATGGGCTTGGCCTCAGAGTTTACTATTTTGATGATCCTCTGCTTTGGCCCGAGCTTCAAGCCCAATCACTCTGCGTCTTCCGACGAGATAAAGTTGTGTGTGGCCCCGGAGTCTATCATTGCTGAAGTAGACTTTTCATTCGTAATGACTTCCAAGTACATAAGTTTCTTATTGATCTGCATGTTTTTAGCTGCACAACTTCTAGTTGCGTTAATCGATCGCATGACCCCCATCCTTGGTTGCATGGTCTTAGTGTCACTGCATTCAGTATCACTGCATTCTTTCTGCGTTGCATTGACTTTCCCGTCATCCTTTACGAGGTGCTTGGGGCACTGTTTGACGATATGCCTATCACCACAGAACCAACATGTCACAATTGTACCCTTGTTAATGTTATGCTTTGTGTAGTTCTGTTACTTGTCGGATTGATGGCATGTCGATGCCTCACCTTTGTTGTCGCACCGCTTGTCCTTCTTTTCTCTGTGGTCAGGCTTCTTCCTGACTTTGGTTGATGGAGTGAAAGGCTTGCACTGAGTGTCAACTAAGCGCTTGGCCGCCGCATACACATCTTCTAAAATACAAGGGTTGCTCCTTTCTACTTCAGACTATGCCCATGGCTGAAGTCCTATAATGAATCAGTTGAGCTTATCCTCTTCTGGCATATTAGGCAACTCTAGCATAAGATTCTGAAACGTTCTAACATAGTCTTGTAACAAACCAATATGTTTAAGCTCACAAACCATCTGGTACGCCCGCCTCTGCGCATTTCTCGACATAAAGTAGTTACACAACTCTATTTTGAAGTCGTCAAAGGTGTCTATCACATATTGACCCCTCTCCATGTCACTGTGCTTTCGCCTCCACCAAGCGATAGCATCCTCATCCAATATTGATGCTGCAACCTTAATTCGAAGATCTTCAAGCATCACATTTTGAATATCCAAGTAGTCTTCTACTTGGAACAAAAAGTTCTCAATGGCCTTACTGTCTCGAGAACTATTGAACTTTGTAGGTCTTGGCACATCAATCCTTGATGACTTCTCACCATTTCCATCATTTAGGGTCACTGACTGTTGTAATGTGCGGTTCTTCAACTGAAGCTCCCCTACTTTAGTCTGCAAGTCGGCCACTATAGTTGTCAACAAAGTGACCTGCCCCATTAGTAAGTTCACTTGCTCTTGCAGGCTCACCACCACATCATTCAGTCTACCGAATAATTCAACTGCGCGTGAAATCGCTTCCTCGTGTGAAGTCACATATTCCACTAGCATGTTAACAGTTGCAACCAACTCCTCTTGGCCCCGAGGTGAACCTATCTCTTCAGCTTCGGCAGGTGCCTTGCCTTTGGTGTTGCGCAAGTTTTGATAAGGTGCCACAATGTCTTACTCACAAATCGTAGCATGTTGGCGTGTCTGTCGACACCGACTCCGAATCTCCAGCACGAGAACATGCTCTGATACCACTTGTCACATGCCTATTTCCTTCAATAGGCCAGCGTGACAGTCCTTCCATATCGTCGCAAGCCTACTTGTCAACTCGCTTGCCAGTTGCGAAAGCTTGTAATCAGAGTGCAAGAGATAATAGAGGGAGAAGAATTGCAATCACAAGAAGCAATCACAATGAGGGTGAACAAAAGAAAGCTCAACACATTTAATTCATTCACAATTTTGCCCGCAGACATTTACAGTTCAAGTATACGGGCTGCTCCTTTGGGGTGTTGATTCACCTTAACCGAGCATCTTACATCAGACTCAACAAAAGCAAAATAGACGCTAGACACAACTTTATAATGTAAGTGGTAAGGGAACTGTTAGAGTGTTTTATGTGAAATTGTAGTGAGTGCCTATGTTCAAAGATCAATTTTGTTTTTTTGTTATGCATGTGGGGTATTTTGGTTAATCTATTTTGTTTAAAGATTTTAAAGGTAAAGTTGGTATTTACTTAATTATGTGCAAGAAGCATAGACATGCTAGTTTATTTAATGAGTAATGAATGTCATGGAGCATGTGAAAGGGAAAGGTTGGTATGTGAAGAATTCATGCATAGAAATGTGAAACGTTGTCATGTAAAGAGTTTTGTGCATTATTAGTTAGTAATTAATGAGTTATTAAAAATGATTTTTCGTAATTTGCATTGGGGTATATGAAAACAAGGTCAAAAGTCATTGAAATTATGTTGGAAGAGTGTAGAAAGGGTTCCAATGCCTATATATATGTGTGGGAGTTGTACTTTGGTGTGAACAAATGAATTGTTAGTAAATTTATTCTCTTTTCTTTCTTGGTTTTTCTATTTTAGGTTGGGTATTTTCTTCTCCATTAAGATTTGGGTTTTTTCCCACATTTTTCAGTTAACAATTTCAATTTGTTTACTTTCTTTCTGCGAATGTTCTTCTGTTTCGAAGCACTGGTATTGCCAAAACATTGCATTCTGAATGGAGTTGGCAGCTCCAACACACACCAAATTTCAATACCAATCACAAGATGTTTTGGACAATTCCATCTTGGACACAACATTTTTTGGCAAAACCATACTTTGGCAACTCATGGACAGAGGTGTTTCCATGTTAATGCAAGACTCCCACACATAACCTAAGAGAATTAACTTCTATACGATAATTAAATTTGTTTTGTGGAGAGATACATGATCAAAATCCAGCCTTATCTGCAAATCGTATTTCCCCCTTTCAAATCGACACATGGGTTAATTCACAACCACTATAAAATTGGTATGATTGGATTCAGTCTGATTTCTCTTTTTTTTTTTCTGAAAAATCGATTTCATTCTAAAACTGATTTTGACAAGATCATAATGCAGGCCTATGTGTGCCCGATCACATCAGGAGATTTTATGACTGTCATTTTAAATAAGTTTTTCTTTTCAAGTTTCTACCACTTGTTCCTTCCTCTTTGTTGTCAATCTTGCTCCGGTTGATGCAAGAATGTTAATTCATTATGGAAGAGGAAGATCAATTGCCGTCACCTGAAAAACAGGTCTTTTCCCAGCAAACAAAAGCACCTGACCTGTGTTCAAAGGTTGCAATGATACAAAACTCCAAATTATCTTGCACCTTTACTCATAATAATCAACTCAAGCTTGCTGTCTCTACGTACAGCATTGACTGCTGTATTATGGTTCAGTTTTCTATGAACAAAAGTTCACTCATGTGAAAGACATATTTTGACGGCACTATATATATTTTAGATTGACCATACTATCCTTAAACATGGAATTTCACAGATAGTACTTAACTTATGTTTAACCACCTACTAAGGCTGGTAACCGAGCTGAACGAGCCGATATTGAAGTGTTCATTCTTGTGTCGAGCTAAGCCAAGTTGGAGCTCATAATGAGCAGGAGTTAAATGAGCCGAGTTTAGAGCTGATTTATTTATAGAAAAATATGTTAGTTTAAAGTAGACACAAATATGATTACAAAAAAATGCATGTAAAATGTATATAAAATATATCTAAAATATACTTTTTTCCTCTTTTACAAGTTGGAATGAGTTCTTTGCAAGCCGAACATGAGTTGAGCCAGCCACGAGCGGCTCAGCTTGTTTTTTCGGAGTTATCACCTATTCATTCATACTTTTCACATAAGCTCCCATGTTTTCAACAAATTACTTCTTGCTAAAATTAATTTATTTTGCCTTAATTGTTACGAGTTGTTTGTTTCACTTAATTTACACGTAAAAATGAGGGTTTAAGCATGAAACCTTCTATTTTAATATGCATGCTTATAGTAGTCATCGTGAGTTTCTTTTCGTGTCGATACACACCATCCCCCATATGTGAATAGTTATAAGTAAGCATTTTTGACATATGGGCTGGCCTTCTAATCATGGGATGCCTTTCTCATAGAGTCTTTTCCTGTTGGTACGAAGGAAAAGGAATGGTTAAAGTGGCATTTTAAAGAATAAAACTTTTGCTAAAGGTTACTTATATGACCTTAACTGCAAGAAAACTATCAAAAATAATATTCATCATTTAAAGAAAAAAAAAATGGCTAAAGTGTCATTTTACAGAGTCAAAAAGAATGAACTGCGAGACAGAGTAACTTAGGTAGGTTATATGAACAATTTCTTGGAAAGACAGAAAAAGTTTTACGAAGTAGCCAGTTAAATATGAGTTTGTCGTAAGTTAGTCACCTAAACTTAAATTTCTCCTAGAAATACGCACTTGACCACCAAGTCTTCTCTAATTCTAATCAGATTATACATGTGGATGTCTCCAAAGCAGAGGACACATTTATGTAACCGATTCAACGGGTGAAAAGATCAGGATCCAAGACCTGATGGAGGGCGATCGGGTGCTAATGCACATTTTTTGTGCAATCATATTGCACCCGATCCGGACTAGAGACTATCGGCCTTTGAAACCTCAGAGTATCTTCAAAATATTGGCTACATTATTTCCACAGTGTACAGTTTGATGAAAAGCAATTTGATACTCGGTCCAATCAGTTTACCGGCACACAAGCCCCCTTTGGGGGAAGGGGATTGAAGTGTAAGAGCCGTGGTTGCCCGTTATTGTGCCAAATAACTTTGCAAGTCATTCAGTCGATCACTGGACTTGGAGGGAGGAACAGGTGCAACGTGATTGCTGCACACTTTTAAGGGTGCTGCTGCACCTGATCACCCACCATCTGGTGTTGGGCCTCAACAAAGAGACTGTGGGTGATCAGGTGCAGCAGCACCCCTTAAAAGTGCGAAACCACATTGCACCAGATCTCAATTCTTGGATTTGCTCTGTAATCATTCACTTCACTAAAAAGGGATCATTCATGGCCCTCCTTATCGTGCAGTGAATGGTCCTTCAAATTCGGCCAAGTTAGAACTCCTAACACCTTGGCCACCTTGCCACCTTGAAGTCAAGTCATTTGGGGACCGTAAACTATTTTAAGCATTTATGCTTTTGTCCAGTAAAATTTCAACCCAACGTGAACTAAAAGGAACTCGTGTGTGTCAATGCAAGCACACCCACAAACTGCTGCAGCGGGAGCAAAAGAATATTACAATCAGCCATGTACCACAAGCAAACAAGCCAGTACACTGTGGGACCCACAAAGCTGACTGCCCACAGTGCAATGCCAGCTGATTGGTCCAGGCATTGTTGCATTCTTGGCAGCTCATATAGAGAGGCAGATCCAGGGCCTCACTTTCCGCTGAACAGTCTTTTAAATTCATGACTTACAGCTTGTTTTGTAGTGCCTTCATCATGGGTCACTTCATGGATATTCCAAAGTCTTAAGATACAAATTACGATGAATGACTGTTTCAAGATTTTAATCTAGTTCTGTTAACTGGTTTTCTTATTGGTTTACTGCATACAATGAATAACACCATGATTATTTAAATATCTATAGTTGAGTGATATTTGCTGCAGAAGTTGAAATTTGCATCTTTTACTCCCACAGGAAAACCCCAAGCTTAAACTCAATTTTCATCGCTTCTCCTCTGCTTTTCTTGTTTTTACTATTTAGACAACTCCACAATGGAAACACCCTTTATATGGGTTTTCAAATATCCACCAAGGGTGGATTTCCTTAGGCATGAAAAGAACCCTCATACCTGGGGTTTCTGTGGAGTTCCATGGAAGACCCCAATAGGTAGGTCGCATGTGGTAACAAGGTGAACAGAGGACCAGGCCTGGGCTGCGTTTCTCGAACCCAGTCACGGCTTAGGCCCAGCCCCTTGGGAGGCCATGGGCCAGTCAAATGGTCCATGGCCATCATCGAGCCGGCCATATACACATGGGAAGTTAATGCTGAACATATTCCAACAGTCAGCCTCAGATCGTGAGGATGATTGGAATCAAAGGCTGAGGCACATTAAGTGGAGGGTGGGCACACGCCCAACCTTACCCACTGAAACCCCCCAAGGGGGTATGGATCAGGGTGGACAGTACTCACCCTGACCCACATATTTGTAACATTAGTGCCCACCCTAACCCACAGGCTACAGGCCCACAACAGCAAGTTGTCGTTGCCGCAATGCGCATGAGGTCTACTCTCTCTTGTGTTTAGGGCATAAATGCATAATTAATTATGTAAGAATTAAGGTTTTGATTAGTATTTAGGTTTAAGTTTTTTTGTGTTTTTCTCCAATTAGCATTTAGGTTTTTAATGAGAATAATAATAATTAATTTTTGTATTTTTTAAATCAACACTGTACATGATCTAAATGCTTGATTTTATTTAGAAATTTGGGGGTTTTGTTATTTTTTGTTTCAATTAATTTATGTATGAAAACTATGAGTGATGTTTGCTAGAATTGAGGTTTCTATTTAGTTTTTGTAAATAGCATGGATATTTAATTAGGTTTTATAGAATTTTTATATTTTTTAATTATATTTAGAGTTTTATTTGGTTTTTAAAATAAATAAATATTATTTTAGTTATTTTTTATTTTTTAAATTAATATTAAATATGATTCTACATGCTTGAATAACATAAGTGCATAATTGATGATGTAAGAATTAAGATTTTGATTAACATTTAGGTTTAGGGTGTTTTATATTTTTTTCCTCCTAATTAGCATTTAGGTTTTTAATGAGATGTATATTAATTAGTTATTTTTTATATTTTTTAATCAACATTATACATGATCCACATGCTTGATTTTATTTAAAAATGTGAGGTTTTTCTCATTTTTTGTTTCAATTATTTTATGTATAAAAACTATGGATGATGTTTTTTTTAGGAATGATGTTTCAATCAATTTAAATAAGATGAATATTTAATTTAGGCTTTTGGTTTTATTTTTTAATTAACATGTGTTTATTTTTTTGTTTTAATTAACATATATTGTTTCAATTAATTCAGTTCTTATCCACTTATTAATGATGGTTCCAATTGTGAAAGATATTCATTAGAGTAACTATTTGATCTTTTTTAAAACATGTTAGTATATTTCAGTTTCTTATCAGTTTTATTATCTTTTGTTCATTGGGTTTGTGCTTTCATTTATTGATCTTATCATAAAGATAAATTGGCGAAAGACATAAAATTTATTAAATATATTTTATGTTCCTCTTTGTTTTTAGTGACTTGTATTTTTTTTAATTATTTATAAACTGTTTATGATATCCTTTGTAGATTTTTTAGAAGATTACTAATTAAAATGTTATTTATTTGCAAAATGTTTGTGTTTCTTTGTCACATCTTACTGAATGCATTTCAAAATCGTAGCTTGAGCTTAGTCACATTGCATTATTCATGAAAAGTACTTTCTTTAATGAATTAGTTTGTGTTTGAATGATACAAGTTTGTGTTTGAACTTTGAATATATGAAGAAATTTATGAGCAGAAAATAAATTTATAATTTTGAATGAATGAATTGATAGGCAGGTTATGAAGTTACATGTTTGAATATTTGATGGACATGTTAGAATGTGTTTGAATGAATTTTCATTTGTGTTTAAATGTTAGTATATGAAATTTATGTTTGTGTTTGAACTTTGAATGTTTAAAAGAATTTATGAGAGTGAATAAATTTATAATTTTGAATGAATTGATGGGAAAATTATGAAGTTGCATGTTTAAATGCTTGATCGACATATTAAAGTGTGTTTTAATTAATTTATGAATGCTGAAAGCAAAACCCAAGTTAGAATATATTCTATAGGTGTTAGACTGCTTACCCGAACTATGTTAGTTAGTCTATAGTTAAAGACACTACTTTAGCTATTCATTTCTTTGATTTTTTATTAATAAATGACTAGATGAAGCCAGACAAATCACCAAGTTGACCCACCCAAGTCATGAGTCGCTATGCATTTTTGTGCCCATCCTAACTTAAATTTATGGCACCACCCCTGATTGGAATACTTATCAACGTATACTCATTATGTCAATATTGATTAGCATTCGTGGTGAATATCCTTTCGAAAAGAAGAATTTCGTGGTATCCCAGTTGCTTGTAATTATGCCGAAGGTTTGTCGATCGATCATTACGTCCAGCAAAATAATGGCACTTGTACCTAAGCGATCACTTGGGCAAATCTTGGAAGATGGACTCATTTTAGGTTTTGCCTTTAAGTCATGCTTGTTACCTCCCTAAAGCACTAGAATTCATGTGGTACCAACTGCAGGACAAACCTAAAAGTACATGAGATCCAATCCAAACCCACTTTGTTGATTGTGTGGTTGAGCTAAAGTTAGTGCATGTTGTTCGTAAGATCCTTCATTAGGATCACAGAATTTTCTTCTCCATCTTCTCTCATGCTCCAAGAACATTCGTACCATTATAACTGTGGCTTACCATCTTCAACAACATCTTTACTTTTTTTTTCAAAAGAATAAAGGAAAATCGTAACTGTAGCTGATTGCAAATAAGAAGGTCGAAGCAGGTTATATGTTCCCCCTCCGAACAGAGCAGTTAGCTACATCTCATGTTCGGGGGTCCCAAAGAGCACCACGTATGTAAGCATGTGCGTCTCGTATCCCAATGTTTGTCAACATTAATTGGCATTGGAGTTTGATGCGATTGCAAAGACTTAAGTACCCTCTCCTCCATTGGTGCAAAAAAAAATGACGATTCTTGAAAAGGAGTGGTTGTAAAGACTTAAGTGCCTCGAAGATGATTATTTAAGACTCAGTCTCTGCACTACAGGATTATCTGAGAAAGAAATCTCCCCTGGAGGAGGCCATGAACATCAACCCTCTCACTCTCTCTCTCCCTTCTATTTCTGCTTCTATGCACATCCAACAGAAGATCTTACATTGCTCCATCAAGCACCGGCTGACCTGCACATTGACTGTTGTGGAGCCTGATTCAGAGTTTTTACCCTTACAGGAGGAGGGTTTGGGGGCTTATCCCAGCGTGGGTAGCATCAATCAACTAAATGAGTTGTAAATCCTGATTCAAAGTTTTTACCCTTACAGGAGAGGGGTCTGAGGGCTCCTCCCAACGTGGGTAGCATCATTCAACTTGAAGAGTTGTGGAGTCTGATTCAAAGTTTTTACCCTTACAGAAAAGGGGGGTCTGAGGGCTCCTCCCAGCGTGGGTAGCATCATTCAACTTGAAGAGTTGTGGAGTCTGATTTAGAGTTTTTACCTTTACAGAAGGGGGGTCTGAGGGCTCCTCCCAGCGTGGGTAGCATCATTCAACTTGATGAGTTGTGGAGTCTGATTCAGAGTTTTTACCCTTATATGAGGAGGGTTTGGGGGCTCCTCCCAACCTGGATAGCATCGTTCAACTTGATTTGTTGTGGAGCCTGATTCAGAGTTTTCCCTTACACGAGAAGGGTTTGGGGGCTCCTCCCAGCGTGGGTAGCATCGTTCAACTTGATTCATTATGGAGCCTGATTTAGAGTTTTTGCCATTAGAGGAGGGGGGTCCGGGGGCTCCCCCCCGGCACGGGTCCCGAGTGTCGTGGTAAAAAAATGCACAGGGTGTCGTGGTGAGAAAGACATATGTTTGTTTCAATCAAGGTTGGAAGAAATCAATGAAAAATCTAACAGGGAGCATGCTAGAATCAAGATATGGATGTCAAGCGAGAATGGTGTTGTGTAACTCAAATAACACAAAATAATAAGGGTTTGGTTTTTAGTTAAAATGGGAAATGAAATGACAATAAAAATTGCTTAAAATTTATAGGAATAAACTAGAGTCAATAACGAAGACACCATTTTTTACGGATTTGGAATATGACCTCTGGTTAGGGAGATATGGCCCTGACAAGTTGGTCCTAATTTGGGTAGCGATTTACAGCGATTTGCTTACTGAATAACACTATAAATCGCTATAGTGATTTGCGGAAGACACTACAAATCACTATAGTGAGATTCAAAAATACTATAAATCGCTATAGCGATTTGCGGAAGACACTACAAATCGCTATAGTGAGATTCAAAAACACTATAAATCGCTATAGCGATTTGCGAAAGACACTACAAATCGCTATAGTGAGATCCAAAAACACTATAAATCGCTATATCGATTTGCGGAAGAAACTACAAATCGGTGTTGAAAAGCCGGATAACACTATAAATCGTTGTGGGACTCGTTGGAGACCCGAAAATACGACAAATCGTTGTAGGAAAGCCCGATAACACTACAAATCGTCGTTGAAAGGCCCCAAAAAAATTTGGTCCGGAGGGCGTTGCCCCCCGCCAAAGGCGGCCCCCCCTGGAACCCCGCCGGGGGGAGAGCCCCCAGACCCCCCTCCTGTAAGGGCAAAAACTCTAAATCAGGCTCCACAACGAATCAAGTTGAACGATGATACCCACGCTGAGAGGAGCCCCCAAACCCTTCTCCTGTAAGGGCAAAAACTCTGAATCAGACTCTACAACTCTTCAAGTTGAACGATGCTACAGTCAGTGTGCAGGTCAGTCGGTGTTTGATGGAGCAATGTAGGATCGTCTGTTGGATGCGCATAGAAGTAGAGAGAGAAGGGAGAAAGAGTGAAATGGTTGATGTTCATGGCCTTCTCCAGGGAGAACTCTTTGCCTCCCTTGATTTCTTCTATACAGAGAGAGAGAGGGTTTTACAGTGTTTTACGGAGAAAGAAGAAGAAGACTTTGAAGAGTCAACATCATCCTCGACTTTCTGGATGGAGGACATGTTTGTCCTTTTTTTGAACGGAGAAAGAAGAAGAAGACTTTGAAGAGTCAACATCATCCTCGACTTTCTGGATGGAGGACATGTTTGTCCTTTTTTTGAACTGTTTGTTTTTTCTTTTTTGAATGAAGAGCATTTTTGTCATTTTCTCAAACCATCACTTTATGAGAAGAATAGCAAAAAAGGGTACTTAAGTCTTTGCAACAACACTAGAGTCCGATGCAAAGTTATGTCAACATACACGGGAATACGAGCCCCATGTGCTTGTATATGTGATGCTCATTCAAAGCCCCGAACACAGACGCGGGATTCAGTGAATCATCGGGGGGGAGGGGCATACACCACCCTCTCTAAGAAGGTAGACAATGAAGTGAGTAAAATAGTCCCCAAATGTGATTTCAAATCCCATTAGGTATCCCAATTTCTCACGTTTGCTTACATGTGAAAAACGAGGCAAATGAGAATTGTTCTCTCTTTAAGAGGATTGAATCATGGTGGGCTCATCCATAAATACGGCAAAAATGGGAAAAGCTGCAGACTAGCCCACCCACTTCATTCTTTGTATGTACGTAACGTATTATCTGTATTGAAACTTGAAGCCCTATCAGGTTGATCCTGAAGAGGTAAAAAGGTTGCTGGGCATGGTCTGGTCGATGTTGACTAATCATTTCATGCATTGGACCAGAGTCATGTAGAACTAGAATAGTTGAGCCTTTGGCTAGGAAGCCAGTAGAATAAAAATATATTGGTGGCATTTTTATTTTTGATTTATAACCCGAATTATAAATCGCATGCAGCACGAAGACCTGATCGTGCCGACTCAGCCTGCCATACCTACGGTCGTCATGCTGGCAGCTTAAAACTCCGAGGCTAGGACCCTGCCCCCGAGGCCTGGCTTGTGCAAAGGGGCGATGCCCATGAGAATTGAACCTTGACTCCCTTCTATTAGCCAAGGATCCACCCCACTAAGCCAACAACTCCCTTGGGGCTATGTTGGTGAGGGTTGGATTAAAAAAAACTAATCAATCTTGATCATGAACACCCCCTTTAGCGGTTTGAAAAGAAGGTTAAAAGAATCATACGAAGAACTGTTCATACATCGCATCTTCCTACTTCTCATCTTTCTCTAGGCACCTCTCAGCCTAATTTTTGGGGTGAAGCCTTTTCTCTTATTTCTATCGGGGGGCATTCCATCATACTTTTTTGTCACCTATAACAAGTTTGAAATTCTATAGGGCAGATTGATTTGTTTCAAGTCCCAGTATTATGAGAGTACCCCAAATTGAGTCATTCACGATCACTGTCAACGTTACTCAAGCATGCATATACCTCAATCCAAGCCCTGGCAAGTCCTTTTTTTTTTTTTTAAATCTATTGTTGGCGAATATTTTTGGGTCAGAGAAGAAAGAACATTGCCCAAGAGAAGTCACTGTGCCAGTACGTGTGACAATCCTTGGAAATCAAACCAGGGCTAACAGGAAGGGGCATGAATCCATAGTTATTGGAAGTATACCCTTGAATCCAATCCATGCCCTCTAAGGATTGAAGCGCGCTTTCTCCTCATTTCTCCCCTCTTTCTTCTCGTTTTTCCCTTATTTTTGTATTTTTATATTATTATTTATCTTTTTCTGATCTTTTTTACTTTTTATATTATTATCGTTTCCTTTTTTCCGCTTCTTAATCGTTTCCATTCATTTCTTTCACTTTTTCCTTTTCCCCTTCTTTTACGCTTTCACAATCGCTTCCTATACGAATCTCGCTTCACTCTTCGTACTATTTTCTAACACTCAATTCTTTCGCTTCCGCTTCCGCTTCCGCTTCATGCATTGCTTTTTCCACATTCATTTCGCTACCTGGTAAATTAACTATGCCTGAATCACCTCCTGACATATTTTTGCAAAGGTGACGCCCAACATACATAGAAAGCAAAGTTTTTCAAGACCATGCACGACTCAGCTTAATTGAGGGTATGGCTTAGCGAGTAAGCTGTGGTTTTTAAACATAATTTGTTTTTGGTATATATGGGAAGCTCAGTCAAGTCACACCCGAGCCATCCAAGCAGTGGGTGGGGGTGGTGTGTCCCGAGACGATGGTCGGGTCGTCCAACATTGACAATGACCTACAGTCCCCGGATGGAAACAGGAATCTGGGACACAGGAGCAAAACGGGCGGGGGGAGATATTAATGCAGATTTTTTGTAAGGCATTAATGGCTATACCTCCTGACGCAAGGATGCCGTCTCCGTGACATCATCGACCCGATCCCACCATCACCATGGTGGTGGTGCTATCACCAAATCTCTGTAGGAGAGAGACCGACAGAAAAAAAGAAAACCACCCTCTCTTTTACTTCCAACCAAATACAACGCACTCTCTCTTAATAAAAAGAGTAAGGGGGAGCGAGTGGGGGGTGGGGACCTAGCCCATGTCTTCGTTATGTACCCGTGTCCCAACCATGGCTGCCTCAGAAGAGATATTCACTAGAATATGAGAAGGAAGGTGTGAAGGACGATTTTCATGAAGTTTTTTGTTCTTTTATCTTGAATCTAACGGTAAGAATGTGATCTACGTGCTTAGTTTTATAAGAACCTGCTCTTGAATCATCCTATTTTGATGAATAAAAGATTTTTTTTTTAAAGCTTTAAAATCAATGACTTATAATCTTCATAAATATTTAAAAATTCAAAAATTACATTTTTTTTTTTATAAAAAATACATTTTCATTTTTCAATGGTTGATTCTTAGCAAATTCATCATGCCAAGCACATCCACATTATTGGATTTGCAAAAAAAAATGTTAAAAATACTCTTATTTTTAGTTCTCAAATTCTAGTTCTCATATTCTTTATATATAGAGAGAGAAAGTATATTAAAGAGGGTATGAATATAAAAAAAATACTGAAACGAGGTGATGGAGGGAAGGAGAGGGAGTGCGTTGCAAGACACAATGATTACATCATTTTTGGGAAGCAGGAGTGAGTCATGGAATTAGAAAACAAAGAACATGCCCTTGACCAAGGTACACCCATTTCTCCCTCTCTGGGTCTCAGTCGGTCGGGTATATATCTGCTGTGGCAGAATAATATTTATTTATAAATGAATTCCTCAAAAACAAAGATAATGTTGAAAAAAAAAAAAGTCTTAAAGAATTGAAACGAAAGGGAGGCAAAGAATGCCGTAGGAGGAAAGTGAAAAAGGCGTACAGCAGCCACAAAAAGCTAATGCAATAAAAAGACAACCTACAAAGACGATGGCAGAAAGCATTGCGAACGAAAGAAGTCTGTCTTGGCTTTACGAATGACCAAACGAACCAGTTTTCTGCCTGTCATGGTTTGCCCACAACTCTTCCTTTCATCTCTCTCTCTCTCACACACACGCACCCACTTATCCATGTATATATGCTAGTATCAGATTGGCAGTAGAAACACCCAAATTTGTTTTTTGCCCAAGGAAAGTAGAAATCCAAATTCCTTTCCGTTGGCGTTTTTTGCCATTAGAACCATCCACCCCCCACTCTCACAGAGAAAGATGTGTGGCAAGAGAATAGAGAGTCCCGGCGAGGGATCACAGAATATTCCGGTGTACCCCGAGTTGATCAACGATATGTTCAATCTCAACCCGACCATAACGTATGGTGGGGGAGGATTGTCGTCGATCCCTGAGGCGCCTACCTTCTTCCCTTGGACGATTCCGGCAAACCCCCTCCATTTCTCGACGGTTCCGACGAGGGACCAAGAGAGTTTCTTGGGCTGTGTGGCCAGAGACCGGCCTTCTCCATCTCCTTCTCCTTCCTTGCTGTTCCAAGGGCACCATCGTCGTGGCTTGCAGTTCGGCTTCGAGAGGCCGGATTTCTTCTCCGGCATCGGGATCTACGGCGGATCAGACCATCTGGGGTGTGGAGTTCGTGGCCCGTCTCCCTCGTTTGGCCTTCAGGCCGACATGACCAAGCTCACCGCGCAAGAGATCATGGACGCTAAGGCCCTCGCTGCGTCCAAAAACCATAGCGAGGCCGAACGCAGGAGACGAGGGCGCATCAACGGACACCTTGACAAGCTTCGAACCCTCCTCCCCAATACCACCAAAGTAAGATTTATGATCATAAGAAAAAAGTATGAGCAAATTTTTTTTATTTATTGATCCTCACATTAATGGGATTCTCTTATATCTGTCATATTTCTCTTTCTGTTTCTAAAGAGAAGTCCTATTATTACCTACCATATATCTCTTTTCTTGAGGTAAAATTTTTGTCCAAGATATGATTTGAACGAAAACACAAAGGTACGCTAAAAACATGGAGACTATCCATGTTTTGTAGATTCCAGATTGGGTAGTTAGGGTTTTGAGCTGCTGTGGTAAGGAAGGCGGCGTGGTAATCGGAATAGTCGTTTGATTATGAGAGTCCCGAGAAAGGATGGGAAGTTTTTAAGTTGTTCGGAGCTCTGTGATGCTTTTATGTACCATCCGAGTTTGATATGAAAAAGACAAACCAAACCAGATGAAAAAAGCTTGGGAGGAAGAAAAAATGTTTGGGGGATGGAGAAGAAAGACAGGCAGTGTCAGTGAGTTCTTTATGTGCAATTCCCTTCACTGCCTAAGCATGCATGCAGGCCTGAAATTCCCATCCGCCCCTGGGTAAAAACTGACACGGTTTGCAATAAAATACTCCTCTCACTGTCTTTTCAAGCGTTCTGTCTTCTCCTTGTTCAAACTTCAATGTTCAAACCAACCCTTTTCTCTCTCTCTCTCTCTCGAATCTAGTGCAATGTAATCTGAGATGCCCATTCATTGTTTTTATGCTTTTGAGATGAAAAAGGCTTGATTTGTTACTTCTTGGTTGGGATTTCAGACGGACAAGGCATCGTTGCTAGCAGAGGTGATACAACACGTTAAGGAATTGAAGCGCCTGACGTCTGAGATTGCTGAGGCGGGCCCCGTGCCGACTGAGATCGATGAGTTAACCGTGGATCCCGACGAGTCATGTGGGGATGGCAAGTTGATCATCAAAGCATCGATCTGCTGCGAGGATAGGTCTGATCTCTTAGCGGACCTCATCAAGACCCTCAAATCCCTCCGCCTTCGCACTCTCAAAGCTGAGATCACGACGTTGGGGGGCCGCGTGAGGAATGTACTGGTGGTCACCGGTGAGGAAGACGACCCCAACGATGAAAATCCATCGTCTAATGGTTATGGTAATGGTAACCCTTCCATAGGATGTATTCAAGAGGCCCTCAAAGCAGTGATGGAACGGCAAGTTTCCGATGACTCTTCTTCTAGCAGCCTGAAGAGACAACGTACCAACCTTACGATGCTGGATAATAGGTCCATATGAACTAACAAAAACAGAAGATAGTAACAAAAAGGAAAGAGAAGTTGAGAAAATGTGTATTTTACCACGTTGTTCTGTTACATGTTTGGATTTGACTATGTTGGTATCTTTGTTTTTATCTTTTTCTTTTTCTTTATTTGAATGTGTGCGTGATTCTCATGATGAATAGAATGATATGACACAAGTATTTTCTAGTTTTTGTATTTAGGACACAAGGTTTATTATTATTTTATGTATTGTCTTGGTACAGTGGCCTATGGGCCTGTGTTAGTACGGTGGAGTATGGGCTTGGAGGGAATGTTATTTTATGAGTCAAATGATATGACATATACAGATATTAGATGGGGTTTACAGTTGTTGCTTTGTTGGTTGATATTATTAGTAACTACCTGAATTAAATTATACTACGGGTTCCTTGTGATGTGTTTTTTGACAGAGGGAGTATAGGGGCTGATACGTGCTGTATTTGGGCTAGAGAGGGTGCACGCCGATATCGAGAGGATTGTCACGAGGTGATGCATCAGGCTGCCCACATCTTTCCCGTGATTACAACTAGAGACCAATTTTGGATAACGAAGATTGATGCCTACACGGTTTACTTATCTAAATATTCAAGTACGCTTGTTTTCAGCATTTGTTGACGGTGACACTCCCTCTCTGTCACACACACACACAGTCTATTGAGCATAGCTCATGTCTAGGCATGAACGAGCCTTTCATTATGACCCCCACTAAAACGAGAGGGCTCAGACAATGATTAGGCTGGTGCCCGACCAGTTGTATGCACCAATAGGGACTGTTGCCTAATTTCAGTACCCTAAGAGACTTACTATATGTGATACATATGATTGCATGGAAAAGGTGATGAACACAGGCTTGAGTTGTACAGTTCATAAAATGGGTCTGGGAGCTCTGGTTTTTGTCAATAAAGTCGCCTAGTTCTGGGTGTAAGATAGGAATGTGATACTGAAAGCTGTGTGCATTGTTAGGTTGAGATTTCCTTTTCCAGGGTTCGAGTTTTTGGACTCTGACCAACCTAACAAGTTCATCCTTGCTATGCGGCATATATCAAGCAGGACACGAGTATAACATTTAGTATGTATAAACCATTAGGCCACGCATTCAAACGACGTTGATGGGACAACATAGAAGATATGATGGCGTAGTAGGAGACTCATATTAGACATTCTTGCTCATTTTTTACTGGTTACAGTAATGTTGTGTTCTCTTGTGTTGGTGTTGTGGGATAATGGTTTTTTTTTAATGAAGGTGTTGTGAGATAATGGAAATACAGAAAATCATGGTCTTCATTAATCAACCAAAAATTTTTCCACTTGTGGTCAAGTTCGTAAGGAGTCATGCTCTTAAAGGTTGTCAAAAATTAGTCTTATCACAGGTGCAGAGAGAAGTTTATTGAAAGGACGACAATTATTGCCTGAAATACTGAGGCCTGGAGATGAACGTTTCGTGAAACTATCACGGAAACAGAGGATGAAATGCGTGCTGATTTTTTTCATCAATTTTGATCGTTTGTTATTTTTGAAAGACCTTATTTTTTGGCCACCAGGTATACAATAGCACCATTGGGTTTTGAACTTGCAACCTCTCAATAGAAGGTGACGTACACTAATTGCTCCTACCAGACAACCGCAGCCGTCTTTGGTTTTAAAAGACATTTATTGTTAGCTCCGTACAGACAAAACTAAAAAAAATGATATATATATATATATATATATATATATATATATATATATATATATATATATATATATATATATATATATATATCTGTGTGTGTGTGTGTTTATTATTGGGTGCTATTTAAAAGATGGAACTATCTAGTGTAAATTATTTTTTCTTTTCATATTTTTTAGATTTTTTTTTTTTTTGTATATCAGACCATATAGATGTGAATTACAAGGTTTTTTTGGTAGAAAATGAGTTTTAAATTATATGATTGTGATATATAAGCAAGCTTTTTAAGGGCTTCAAAAATCAACTCAAAAGTTTATATTTTTTAGATCGAAATAACTTGATCAAATCCCTACCACCTTACCAAACAAACCATGTTTAATACATTTAGGTCACATTGCCTCGATAAAGCTTGAACCTATGATTTCCAACTCAATAGTTTCATGCCTTCAATAGCACAAGAACTCTATGAAACCTCGATATCCTAGTTTATCAAAACTCTATGATTGAAAAAAAAAAAAAACTCTATGAAAGAAATCTGGAGTAGATACTCCAACCACTATTAAGATGCTGGCTTAATTAGCTTGAACAAGATGGTTATTCACTATGCTCTTTTAGACTAAATTGGGACAATGAAAAGTACTTACTATTTCCATTATTACGCGGTAGGTGGAGCACCTTTCATGATAGTGCCCTGAACCGGTCAAGGTAGTCAACTTTGTCTGAATGGTTAAGAGGTTGAGCAATGACTACGCGATATCAGGGCATCAGCGTGCAAATATATAATGGGATACTAAGAAGCTCAATGACAGAAAGGCTATTTTCTCTATTGTATTGTATAGCCTGACACATCTCAATATTTAATTACTAAACATACAACACCTTTTTCATAAATGGTGAAAATTTAACAATTTAAATAATTGCCCAAAATATCCCTCTTGTGATGGATCATTAACCCACAAACTAACTTGCCACAATGACCAATGAATTCCATGGAATATATAATTTTGAAAAAAAAAATTGCAAGCTATAATTCAAAGCTCATGACCTGTGCCACATTTAAGAAAAAACTAATATTTTTATTTTTTCACCTCTACCATGCAAGTATATAATACTCATGACATCCTTTTTTTTTCTGGGCAAACCTTGGGGACAATACCCAGTGGAATCAGGAGCTCAGACCCTCAGCTACGATCATGGGAATCTGTTAATCAATTGTCACATTCAGTCCCGTTCTCTGACATCCTCTTTTATTAGTTTCTTTAAATGGTTTAGGGCTAGAAAAATTATAGGGATGGATGGATTGATGTTTTTGTCCTTACAGACCTTCATAAGATATGATGATATTAAAGGTACGTACATTGATTCCTCTCAATTACCTGTAGGCTCTCCTTAGGTACACAATATTGAGAATTGTCCTCAGTTGCTACCTGTTCATTTGCTTCTGTTAGTCACTTCTCAGGATCCATTCTACTGTACGTAAATTTGAAATCGAAAAACTAAAACAGAGGATGCAAGACCTACGTCATAAAGATCTGTGGACACCAACATGAAGAAAGATTGAATCACAATCTTTTTTTCTTTTTTCTAAGAGGAACCCTTGCCGAAAACAGGGTCAATTAAAGGGCCTGCCCCTCTGCGAGGTAAACCTCAGGTGAGAACGTCATTAACACCCGTGTAGAATAACGAAGATAACAAAAACATATTCGTGCGAAAGCAATATAAGATCTAATAAAGACACAATCAAATCACAACACAAGAGTTTACATGGTTCGATCAACATGACCTACATCCACGGGGCACAGAGAGAATAATCCACTATAATAAGAGTAGAGAGTACAATGTAGAGAGTACAACGTCCAATAGCTTGCCCAAAACTAAAGAGAATAACAACAAAAGAATCACAGAAAGAGAGAGATACAAGATTTCCTCTCGAGTGCACAACCCGAGTCAAAACCCACACCACAACCAACACCTCTCTCTGAGAATCAATGCGTGGTGACGAACTTTTTTTCTTTCTCTTCTTCTCTCTACTCTCTATCTCTTACTTCTTCTCTCTCTGCACGCTGCACACAACCACTCTACTCTTCTCGCCCCAGCACACAACCTCTGCACTCCTATTTATAGATGGCATATATAGATCCTTCTAGATGTGAACCTTTTAGATGTGAGCCTTCTAGATGTAAGTCTTCTAGACTTATTCAAGAAATCGAAGGGGTTTTGGCCCTTCAACTTCTCCTGCATTAATGAGAAGCAGTGAGTGACTATTCAACTTCCCCATATCATTAATGATGTATAGAGCTGAACCCAAAAATCTTTCCCTCTAGCCCAAAGGGTACTCCAATACATCTAATTAACTGGAGTCCATGCCGGTCAGCTACCGACATGTATTTTGTTTCTCCATCGATAAGGCCTTTGTCAGCATATCTGCACCATTATCATTTGTGAAGATCTTTGCAAGATGAAGCAAATTTTTCTCAAACACATCTCAGATCCAATGGTACCTGATATCTATATGCTTTGACTTTGAGTGAAAACTCGGATTCTTGGCGAGATGAATGATACTCTGACTGTCGCAGTACACCAAGTACTTGTCTTGTTCTAAACCCAACTCCTTCAAGAATCTTTTCATCCACAACATCTCTTTGCAAGCTTCTGTAAGAGCAATGTATTTTGCCTCAGTAGAAGACAAAGCAATACACCTTTGTAATTTTGACTACCATGATACATCTCCCCCTGCAAAAGTGAGTACAAAACCCGATGTAGACTTCCTCGTATCAATATCTCCAGCCATATCTACATCCGTGTAACATGTCAATACAGGTTCTCCACCCCCAAAGCTTAAACAAACTTTGGAGATTCCTCTGAGATATCTAAAGATCCACTTTACTGCTGCCAATACTCTTTTTTTGGATTTGCAAGAAATCTGCTAGCAACACCTACTGCATATGCGATGTTTGGTCTCGTACATACCATCGTGTACATCAAACTTTTGGCTACTGAAGCATAAGAAATTTTCGTCATTTTCTCCTTCTTCTCATCACTTGATGGACTCTGCTCTGAGTTTAGCTTAAAGTGACCTGCAAAAGGAGAACCAACTGGCTTTGCATTATTCATACTGAACTTGTCCAACACCTTCTTGATGTACTTCTCCTATAATAACCATATCTTTTTGTTTTTTCTCTCACAAGAGATCTGTATGCCCAATATTTCTTTTGTTGGCTCCATGTCCTTCATTGTAAAGGTCTTATTTAGTTTCTTCTTGAGCCTGTCAATTATAGAAAAATCTTTTTCAAGGATAAGCATATCATCAACATATAACAAGTGAATAACAAAATTCTCACCGTACCATTTTATGTAGACACAATAATCTGAAGCCGATTTATTGTATCCATTTTCAGTTATAAATGAATCAAATTTCTTGTACCACTGTCTTGGAGCTTGCTTCAGCTCATACAAGCTCTTTTTCAACCTGCATACAAGAATTTTTTTACCTTTGACTTTGAAGCCTTCTGGTTGCTCCATGTATATCTTCTCATCCAAATCACCACGGAGGAAAGCAGTCTTCACATCTAGCTATTCAATCTCCAAATCCAGGCTAACAACAATACCTAAAGCAACACGAATAGAAGACATTTTAACAACAGAAGAAAAAATCTCTTCAAAGTCAATACCTTGCTTTTGACCAAAGCCTTTCACAACCAATCTAGCTTTGTACTTTGGTTGAGAACATTGTTCTTGAGTCTTCAACCTCAAAACTCACTTGTTCTTCAAGGCCATTCTGCCTTTTGGTAGTTCCACCAAGTCATAAGTGTGGTTCTTCTGCAATGCATTCATTTCATTGTGCATAACTATTAGCTACTGCTCTTTCTGCTCACACTCTTGTGCTTTCTAGTAACTCTCTGGTTCACCTGCATCAGTAAGCATTACATACTCATGTGGAGAATACCTTCTGAAAGATTGTGACTCTCTGGAAGATCTTCTTAGCTGGGGTTCTGGAGAAGGTTGCTCTCCAACTTCTTCCTGCATGACATGGCCTGCAGGTAAATCAACATCAGCCTCTGCATCATCTTCCTGCACTGCTCTTCCTTCAACTTGTACCACTAAAGGAGTAACGATATCCAAGTGGATAGATCCACCTACAAAAGTCTGAATTGACACCTCTTTCTTTATATCTTCAAGTATCTGGTCTTAAAGAATACCACATCTTTGGATCTCAATACCTTCTGTTCTTTGGATCCCATAGCCTGTAGCCGAATTCAGCATCACCATATCTCAGAAAAATGTATTGCCTTGTCTTATCATCAAGCTTGGACATCTCCTCCTTGGGATATGTGCAAATGCCCTGCATCCAAATACCCTCAGGTGCTTGTCGGACACATCCTTTCCTGACCACACCCTATCTGCAACATCATTTGTTAAGGCATTAGCAAGAGACTAGTTGATCACATCAATTGTTGTCCTTAAAGCCTCACCCCGAAATTTCTTTGGCAGCTTGGACTATGCAAGCATACATCTGATTCTCTCTGCAATTGTACGATTCATCCTTTTTGCAACTGCATTGTGTTGTGGGGTACCTGAAACTATCAACTCATGACGAATTCCATGAATTTTATAATATTCATGGAATGGACCTGTGTACTCACCACCATTATCTGACCTGATGCATTTCAGTTGTTTTCCTATTTTCCTCTCAACCATAGCATGAAATTGCTTGAATATATCAAGAACCTGATTCTTAGTTTTTAGAGGGTATGCCCAAACCTTACTGGAGAAGTCATCTATAAAAGTAACAAAATAAAGTGCACCACTGAAAGTTTTCACATTAGTAAAACCATTAGCAATTTTTGTTCTCAGAGGACCACAAACATTAGTCAAACTTGCTCCAGAATGTGGGATTTTTTATGAAAGTCATTTCTAACAAAAGATACTCTATGTTGCTTACCATCTAAGTAATAAACATACAGGTTTAGATGTGTACCTTTTAATTCTGGAAGTTGCTCTCCCTTAGCAAGAATCTATATGCCCTTCTCACTCATGTGCCACAAATCAATAGAAGAGTCCTCAATTGTATTTAACTGTCCCTTGTATACCTTGCTTTCATCTTATAAATAGTACAACGCCTCTTTTATCTGGCCTAAACCAATGACCCGCTGCTGAGTTTCCACTGTCCTTGGCTGGAAACACTACTTCTGCCCTCTTCATCAAGCTTTCCTACTTAAAGCAAATTCAACCTTAAGTCTGGAATATGTCTGACATCCTTGAGCACCAACATGTACCCAAGACTGGTCTGGAGATGAATATCTCTAATTCTTATAATTTTTTATGTTCTTGTGTTTCTCATTCGGATAACACCAAAATTACTGATCCTGTATGTACTGAAATACTCTCTCTGTGGTGTGACATGACACGAGGCTTCTGTATCTATGACCCAATCTTTATCCTGGCATACACAGATACATGGATCATTAGTAGTAGACAGAATCACAAGCTCACCTTCAACTGTGGCTGTAGTATCTTCTTTGGTTTCTGATGATTTTGTCTCTTTCCCATTTTTCTGATTTTTCTTTGGCTCTTTGCACTGATTCTGGAAGTGCCATTTCTTTACATAATTGTAGCAAGTGATGTCCTTCCTTGACCTGGATTTGCTCCTATATCTACGATCATTTTTCCTGTCATTTGACCGACACCTACCTTTGGATGAACTCACCATCAATCCTTCACCAGAATCTTCATTCGTTGATGGTCTTCTCCTAATTTTATTTGAAATGAGCATACATGTGACCTCTTCTATATCCAATGTTTATTTTTCATAAATTATGGTTATCACAAGATGCTCATAAGATAATGACAATGAGGTTAGTAATAACAAATCTTTATCCTCATCTCCACGTTTAACATCCAGACTAAATAGACTAGCAATAATCTTATTAAACACACTAAGATGGTCAAGAATGAGAGTATCTTCCTTCATACGAAGACTATAAAGTTGTTTCTTGAGGTGTAACTTGTTGGACAAGTTCTTGGTCATGTAGAGGCTTTCTAGTCACAACCACAATCCCGCCGCTGTCCTCTCTTCTATCACGTTACACATGACTTTATCTAATAGATACAACTCAATCACGCCTGCGACCCTCAAGTCAAGATCATTTCATTCATCATCGGTCATGGTCTTTGGCTTATTCGCCTTCCCAACAAGAGCCTTGTGCAACCCTTGTTGTACAAGTAGAGCCTTTACCCTTCTTTGCCATAAAGAAAAGTTTTATTTGTCATCAAATCTCTCCACCTCAAACTTGAACTTAACTGACTTGAAATACATGACTTTCCACGAACCAGCTCTGATACCACTTATAGAGTAATGAAGATAATAAAAAATATTCGCGCGGAAGCAATATAAGATCTAATAAAGGCACAATCAAATCACAACACAAGGGTTTACATGGTTCGGTCAACATGACCTACATCCATGGGGCACGGAGAGAATAATTCACTATAATAAGGGTAGAGAGTACGATGTAGAGAGTGCAACGTCCAATAGCTTGCCCAAAGCTAAAAAAAATAACAACAAAGAAATCACAGGAAGAGAGGGATACAAGATTACCTCTCGGGTGCACAACCCAAGTCAAAACCCACACCACAACCAACACCTCTCTCTGAGGATCAATGCGTGGTGACGAACCTTCTTCCTTTCTCTTCTTCTCTCTACTCTCTTTCTCTTACTTCTTCTCTCTCTGCACGCTGCACACAACCACTATGCTCACAACACTCTGCTCTTCTCTCCCCAGCACACAGCCTCTGCACCTCTCTTTATAGATGGCATAAAGCCTTCTAGATGTGAGTCTTTTAGATGTAAGCCTTCTAAACTCATTCCAGAAACCGAAGGGGTTTTGACCCTTCAACTTCTCTTGCATTAATGAAAAGCAGTGGAGGGCTATTCCACTTTCCCATATCATTAATAAGAGATAAGGTTGGACCCAATAACCCAAGCCTTTATGGAGCCCACTAGTGAAAAGCACTTGTACACCGGGTGGGAGTGGAACCTGTGGTGAAGGGGTTAGCAACTTCCCTTCCTCCATTGCCACTTGGACTTGAGTGAATCTATTGAAAGATAAGGTTGGTTGATGTGTTATAGCTAGGTCCTAGATTCTTGATATAATTATACGTGCAACCCTTAATCACGGTTAGATTACTTTTGCTACCCCTGATTGTCTACCCTTACTGCAATTGGATCCATTCAAAAGATGACTAATTTGCATTTCTCTACAAAGGTACTTGGGGCGGGGACTAGGGATGCAAATGGGTCAGATCCAGGATAGGGGGTTTTGCAATTACTTTTTTGGCAGTTCCGAATCCTATTCCAATCCAAATCCTCATGTGTTTAGCTGTTCCGGATCTGAACCATTCGCATCCCTAGTTGGGACGGTACTCTACAAAAAGTTTAGTTGTTCATGTGACACTACTTCGTCATAAACTCCCCGTTTTAGAGTGAGATGGAAGGATATACCTTTCATTTAAGCGCTAAGCCAAATCACACACAATAAATCATTTGATCCAAATAAACTTTTTAGATCTTCCAAACCATGTATAGTTTACCAGAACACTGCGAAAATTTTATCGGGTAACTAACCCATATGTGAATTGTACCTCTTTGGACAGACTCAAAAGAGTGCATTCAGCTAAACAAGGTCATTTTAGAAACCGATAAAGGGCAAGACATGTTTTCATCGGTTGTGGTTTAGAGAGAAATTGGTAGCTGCTCAGACGTTAGGTGCTTAATGAATGTTCTCAATGGTATTTTGGCTTCTCCGGTGCCTATAAATGTATTGGGCATGGTCGATTTACTAAGAATTCACGCCTGGATCATGTGTTTTGGATGAAAAATACGATGTTTGGAACCTTGAAAATTTACAAAGATTTTGGAACGTTGATTTTTTGAACCTTATAAAAACGGAATAGAATGCTTCGAGAGCTGATCCCTATAAAATCAAGTACATAAATCACATCTGTACGGTCAAAATTTATAAATAAAATGAAAAAAAGGCTGAAAAACCCATTGAGCACGTTCATTGATCACCTAACGTGTGACCAGCTGCCAATCACTCGTGGTTTAGAAGACGCAGAGACTTGTGTGCAGAGTATGGCACAGTGGGATTATTGCAGTCACCATTTCATTGTGTCACTCGTTAATGGCAGGTGCTTTTTCTTGTTCTAAACCAGTAGATGTATTTTTCATGTTTAGATGGGTTTCTAGAGCCATAAAAACATCAACGATTTATTATTGCATACGAAAACTTGTGATAAAAGAGTTAAATTTTTTTATTAAATTGATACAATCCAAAGGATGACTTTTGGTAAATGCTCAATGATAAACACATTTATAACTTTTTATAATTAAGCAAAAAATACTCATCACAATGTGTTCCCTTGAAGTGTTTACTGTTAAGGATGTGTGTGTGTGACGAGAGAGAGAGAGAGAGAGAGAGAGAGAGAGAGAGAGGCTCAACATGAGCCTTTGTAAGAATTTGCTGGCTCATGGTTGCTTGGAGAACAACCTGGATGGAGAGGAACAAAAGGAACCTTTGAGGATCAGCACACACAGATAGCGACTCCTCTACTATTTTTTTGAGAAGACAAACATTAGCATTTTGAATTAAATGTCAAAATATATAAAAAGAATTACAACAATGGTTGTAAGTAATAATATATCACTTAGGATGAGATGATGATTACATTGGTCACTCATTTCATAGTTAAAGAGCCAACATGATGGAGATTACCATAGTATTCAACACCTCAGGCTTTACTTTGAATTCACATTTAGCATCTCAATTTTAATTCTTTTGGGCTTGCACACTTTTTAGTATCTCAATTTTAATTATTTTGGGCTTGCACACTTTTTTAGCACTGTCAAGCACTTACTTGATAGGAGGCATGAAAGAAACACCTGTGCAAGTAGTTTGGGCATCACGCGTCTATGAAAAGTTACACTAAGCCACCTTAGTCGATGGTCTGAAGATCATGTTTAAAGGTAATGGAGCAAGATCATGCAAGAGATTTCTGCTGCAAACTCTAACCACTATCGAATCCGCTTGCTTTTTAAGATGGCAAAAGCATGGCAGGGTCACAAAAAACGTTACCAAGAAAGGTCTCTTCAATGGTATCTTTGGTATCTTTTGTGGTGTGATGCAGAGGCATAGAGGAATGAGAAGATGGCGGCCAAAGAGGCTGACATCAACTTCTTTCTTCAAAACAAGGCAATCAGCAATTTGAAAAATAGAAGGGACATACTGATTCCTCTTAACCTCTTACTCTCCCTGATTCTCCTTAAAGAGTTTTAAAAGAATTTTGATTTTCAGACAAGTCTTTAGGGACCCACACCTTTTTGCCTTAGATTTCTTGAAATGTGTTTTCTTTCAAGAGAGAGAGAGAGAGAGAGAGAGAGGGGTCACCGTGGTCTCACATGGTTCCATGCTCCATGCTTAGCAAGGTTCATATAGCAGTGTCTGGTTGGCAGCTGTCCAAGACAGACGGGAGGTCAGACCCAGGACGTACATTGAGCTTCCAAAAAACGCTTCACGTCCAAAAAGCTAAAAATTGACGTGAGGGCCAAAATTTGGGTCTTCCAAGGATCATGATGGTGATGTGGTCACTAGAGGTCAAAACGCGTGTGCTTTTGCCGGATATGCTCGAAATCATGAAGATTGGAATTTTAGAGTCATTTCTGGAGGGTCGAACTCATTAAATTAGAGAGGGCCAATCAGAATATTGTTAGTCATACGCGCTCAAGTAGGGTACTGCATGGGGTTACCCCATTGTAGATAAATAGGCACTAACTAAGGTCAGTCCTTTTGAGGGCTTGCTGTAACTTTGACTAAAATTAAGACCAATAAGTTCATTGTGTATACAGCATACAGCCCACCAAGTGGGCAAGTGGGGAATACTTATCCAACTTTATCATTTATGCACGATAATTAATCGAAATATCTTAACTCAAATCATGCGCTAAAAATATACTAAAGCCGTGCCCACTGCTCTTCACTGTTCTTCTTTTGCTTTTCTGCCCACAAATACTGCGAGCATGGAAGTCAACTGGTCACACTCAGGTTAGACCCATTTGTGTAGCTCATTAGACTCAGCCTCAGGGAACATGCATTACTGCTGGGCCCAGTTCTGTGTAGACCCAGCTTAGTTAGGAACCGATCTGCATATCAACAAGTAGATACTAAGGGCCATACTTGGCTTTACCAGCTAAACCCACTCCCAAATTTCCAAAGTTTTTAACACCTATTGGTCAGATCTTAGACCATGTCCGAGTAGCACTCAGACCCTAGAACCAACCTGGTTTGCTTACCTGATATGCATTGTTGCTGATCATGGCATTAATTTTCTACTGTGGCATTTACTAGGTTTAAGTTGATTATTGGCACTCGCAGTAAATTCTAGCTCAAGTATGTGCCCTCCTCTTGGTTAACTATTTCTTGAACATGCTAGGAAATTGAAGTCTTTTTACGTTTGATCCCGAATCCAAACCCTCACCTAGGCAAACCCATGAAGTAATAAATGTTGGACATTTCGGATCGGGTCCAACCCTAAGTGTGACCCGATTTGACACTAATGAAGGCTTTAGTGGGTCATTAGTAGAGATTTAGTGAGGAAGGGATTACGTGAATGTGAAAGGTTCATATTGAATATGGCATGTGAAGGGTTCATAAACATGAATGCAATGTATGTAACCCCTCACTCTCCTCCCACTATAAATTGAGCCATGGTTGCTTGATGAGAGCAATCAAGGTGTTCTTGTTTCTCATTGGGTTCAGGGTCTTACTCACCGTCGACTTGATGGCCTGAGCTCATCGTCAGCGTCGATAGGTTGAGGAGAATGCTGTGCACCTACGCCAATGCTCGTCTCATTCATGGTGTCTACTGGTATGTATGATTTGCTTTAACATTCTGGTTATGGTTTTATATGAACGGCAACATTGGGTTATGAGCCCACAAACATGTTTTACATTACACATACAACGTCTACCATCACACATTCCCATGCAGTCCTTTCTTGAAGACCTCAATCTGTCGGACCTTGTCAACTTCTCAATGGTACAATTTGTTGATGACATTCTAATTTTCGGAATTGCTCCTTATTCACAAATCACAAGGATATGTATGCTGCTTAAAGCTCTCAAATTTATTTTCAGCCTCTCTACTTCTAAAGAAAAATGTTTGATTGTGATTCTTAACACATCAAACAAGATTGATGATTTGGTAAAGCATATAGGGCTGGTAAACGAACCGAGCAACTCATGGCTCGACTCATGCCAAACTCGTTCGTGTTCAATTTGTTTGGATGGCAATCCGAACATGAGCTTGTTCATTCTACATAACCTGCGTCGAGCATGAACAAGGGGTGTTTGTCTCAACTCATATAGGTTTGTTTAGATAGCTTGTGTAAATTTTATTGCACTATATAAATGTTGGTGGTTAGACATACTTGTATACCATAGGTCTCACTTTTAGCCCTTTCAAAAAAATTAATTTTTTATTTAGGTGAGCCAACTCGGGCTCCTCTTGTTTGGCTCGGGCCTATACAAGCTAAATTCAGCTCGACTCGAATGAGCCGAGTCTGAACACTATATCACTGTAAATCAGTTGCGCCCGCTCGAACAACCCCTGTTAGGTTCGTTTGGCTTGTTTACCAGCCCAAGGAGCACATGCCAAAAACCTACCTTTATCAAGTGCAAATCTTGTCTCCAAGGGCCTGCCCCCTCATGGCAACAAAATCAATCATGGAAGAAGGGGTCTAGTATATGGAAAAGCTTGGTAAAAGAATTTGATTTTTTCAAACAGTCTGTCCGGCTCAACAACGATGGTAATGGCGTGGCTTGGGCACTCAAAAGAAATGGGGAGGTACTCAACTTCCTCTTTCTATAATGCCTACCTTGAGGGTGGTGTTGATTGGTTGCCTCAAAGGGCACTTTCGTCGAAGGGTCCCTCCCTGAGAGCCACATTATTTGCTTGGCTGTTATTAAAGGGTAGTATTAACACACAGGAAAGATTGCAGAGTAAGGGTATCCAACTGGTTAATAGATATCCCTTATCTTGTCGTAACAAGGAAATACCCTCACATGCTATGGCCTTGCGATTTCTTTCAGATTCTTCTTTCTAAGGCCAGGCCTAACATGCCCCAAACGAGTTTTGCATAGTGGGATGGTGTAACACGATGATTCGACGAGCTGCTTGCCCGTGGTGAGGCAATAGTGGGGTGGCTGTTGCGGCCGAGTGGCATGTTGGGCGCCTGCAGCAAGTGGCGATAGGGACTTTGCCATGACACCTTTGAAAGCAGCAAATTGCACACGTTGCCCATTAAAAGCTTAAGTGCTTAAGCCTAGGATGGGACTTGACCATGTTTTTTAAGCAACACACATGCATTGGACCCGAGAAGAGGTAATGTGATGATGACTGAGGCACTTAATCATTCAACACAAGGAAGAAGTTGTATGTACAGGTCAAGCCTGAAGCTGGCTAGGTGGGGGCGACATGTAGATGACTTCTTGGGGGTGGAAAGTCTGAGCTGAAAGATAGTTTGTGGCTAAGGTAGGTGGTGTGACCTTAGTGTGTGCAAGAAGTCACTGCACATAGGTGGGCTAAGTGGGTTGGCGGGGTTGCCACTTGTTGAATCGCTTAGTGCCACTTGGAGAGTTGCTTGTACAAAGATGTGTATTAAGACCTTATATAAGGATCCCTTTAGACCTTGCTGAGGTAGTAGAGAAAAAGGAGAAAAATTAGAGAGTTTTGCATGAAGTGCTAAGCAATAAACAAGACCAGTGAGTCCTTGCCCCATTTGTATGAGTTTGGTCTTGGGGTTGCCTTAAGCTTTTCACACCAAAGGCCTTGTGTGGGTGGCACAGGCCGGTCCCTTAGTCGAGTGTTCAAGAAATGAAGGTTGTTTTATTCCCAGGGTTGGATGTGCAGGCCACACATAGGATAAGAGAAAAATTAACTGTGTGAGATGGGACCTAGGCCGTTAGGCAAGTGATCTAGGTTCAAATCCTATGGGCATCACCCCTTGTGCAAGCCAAAGTGTGACAACTCTCTAGGGACAAGGGGTAAGCCTACAAAGCTTTATGGTGCCAAGACAATAAGTCTGACAGGCAAAGCCAAATCGACTCTGGTCTCTGATCCTAAAGGTGGTTTTTCCGTATAAATATAAAAAAAAAGGCCTGACCTGACCTTAATTTCAGGTTTGATTCTGAGGCCAGCTTTAGGCTGCTTCTACTCAGCTCCTAGAAACTTCAAAATCAAGAAATAGTTGGAGATTTGATGATGGAGAATTTTTTCAGCATGGTGAAGGGTATAGAAAGAATGTAACAGTTGGATCTTTTGCAGCTCTTCCAGAAACCCAAGACAGGTATGGTATCTAATCAAAGGTGACATGCTCTTCTCAATCCAAGTGATATGGGCTGAATTTGGCATTCCTTGAATGCGTGAACATGCCTGTCACCAGCTATTTTGCATAAGCATCCTAGCATGAAAGTTAATTTCTAAAACTTGTATACTACCCTTTTTTGAGTCCACATCTTGTACACTTGAGGATAGCTCATCCCCTGGTGGCACGACTGTATACTGTTTCATTTTAATATATTTCATTTTCCTTTCTCAAGAAAGGCCTCTACGGGTGTGTTTTATTATCTCGAACCTTATGAGGAGAACCTAGTTTTGTGGACTGATCCTAGGTAATCAAACACACCCTACAGTTCATAGTCACTTTTATCATAATGGAAAACAACAATGCGACTAAGGACATTTTGTTTTTTTACCATGATGGGTCCCACCATTTTGGAGGATTTTTTTCTGGGGAAGAAAGTTGCACCTCTTTGGCTTGCAACTGTTTTACGTAGAAAATGGTGCACACCCCAACATTTTTTGAGAATGTCTTGGCTAAAATTTCCCGTGTTCACATCCCACTTGGAAAAGGTGCATAGTCCACATCTTCTTGGAGAAACTGATCTGCCCAAGAAACAATTCTCTCTTCCTACCAAATGAAGCTTACACAAAATATCTTGATGATATTCATATGGTTGCAATACAGGTTCAAAACCTAATGGTATAGTTGTAAAACTGGTAGAGGTCGGACTAACCCCAACTTCCCTTTAAAAAAAAAGATAGTGATTAAGAACTATATTTAGAGAATACTTATTATGACAAATAGCTTAAAAAGGGACCCATCTAGTTGGGAGGCGGCTCCTTGATGATGATGAATAATTGTTAAAAGAAGGTACAAATGCATAATTATACATTATAAAATTTGATAGCCAGCATCCCATATGGTCTAGTGTTCAATATACCATCGACATTGACTTGGGGGCAAACCCTTATCGTTAAAAATTAAAGCAAGGTCATAATGGTTGAACTATACAAATCTTTACTTTTGAGTTTGAACGAGCAAAGTTATCACAATGGTTGCACCTGCACGATGAAGGACACTTCATTTATTATTATTATTATTATTTTATGATGAAAGAAAACCCTTACGAGAACTGGGTCACTTAATGCGACAGACTCCCTCTGAGGTAAAACTTTGGGTAGAGGACAAAAATGTGCCCCATATTTTTTTCTTTGATGACAAGGAACCCTCAAAGAAGCAAGGAAAAACTCTGGGTGAGGCCCTGAGACTACCCTGCCTTATGAGGCCCACCTCTGAACGAACACATACGTGATACAATCGACTGTTCTTATCGGTCAAAAACTTCGACCGAGGCCGACTCAGCAAGTGGCACAACGACTAAGCTGGGGGTGCACCAGCTCAAG